>NC_064920.1:1125428408-1126710908 GCF_023897955.1 Schistocerca gregaria | reverse complement strand
AAGGAAAGTGTCCAGGCGTCTTGGAGTGAAACAAACCACTGTTATTCGGACATGGAGGAGATACAGAGAGACAGGAACTGTGGATAACATGCCTCGCTCAGGCCGCCCAAGGGTTACTACTGCAGTGGATTACCGCTAACTACGGATTATGGATTGGAGGAACCCTGACAGCAACGCCACCATGTTGAATAATACTTTTCGTGCAGCCGCAGGACGTCGTGTTACGAGTCAAACTGTGCGCATAGGCTCCATGATGCGCAACTTCACTCCCGACGTTCATGGCGAGGTCCATCTTTGCAGCCACGACACCATGCTATAGATGGGCCCAACAACATGCCGAATAGACCGCTCAGAATTGGCATCACGTTCTCTTCACCGATGAGTGTCGTATGTGCCTTCTACCAGACAATCGTCGAAGACGTGTTTGGAGGCATCCCTGTCATTCTGAACGCCTTAGACACACTGTCCAGTGAGTGCAGCAAGGTGGAGGTTACCTGCTGCTTTGCGGGTGGCATTATATGGGGCCGATGTACGCCGCTGGTGGTCATGGAAGGCGCCGTAACGGCTGTACGATACGTGAATGCCATCCTCCGACCGATAGAGCAACCATATCGGCAGCATAATGGCGAGCCATTTGTCTTCACTGACGACAATTCACGCCCCCATCGTACACATATTGTGAATGACTTCCTTCAGGATAACGACATCGCTCGACTAGAGTGGCCAACATGTTCTCCAGACATGAACCCTATCGGACATGCCTGGGACAGATTGAAAAGGGCTTTTTATGGACGACGTGACCCACCAACCACTCTGAGGGATCAACGTCGAATCGCCGTTCAAGTGTGGGACTACCTGCACCAACAGTGCCTTGATGAACTTGTGGATAGTATGCCACAACGAGTACAGGCATGCATCAATGCAAGAGGACGTGCTACTGGGTATCATAGGTACCGGTGTGTACAGCAATCTGGACCACCACCTCTGAAGGTCTGGCTGTATGGTGGTACAACACGCAACGTGTGGTTTTCATGAGCAATAAAAAAGGACGAAAATGATGTTTATGTTGATGTCTATTCCAATTTTCTGCACAGTTCCGGAACTCTCGGAACCGAGGTTATGCAAAACATTTTTGATTTTTACAAATTATATCATTTCCGAGGTTTCGGATCAGTTAAAGATTTCTGAAAAGTGGCATCTTGTGAGTTTGCAAGCAATTTTATCAGAAAGTCGGATGCGTTAAATATTATGTTCATTAGCTGTGATATCCGCAGCTAGTGGTCTAGTGGCTAGTTGCTCTAGTTGTCTGCTCTAGTTGCTGCCTCTGGATCACGGGGTCCTGAGTTCGATTCCTGGCCGGGGTGGGGATTTTCTCTACCCTGGGACTGGGTGTTTGTGTTGTCCTCATCTTTTCATCATCATCATCATTCGTGATACGGCTAGATTGGACTGCGTAAAACATTAGAGTGTGAAAAAGTTCGGACATCCGGGTGCTTATGACCGCGCAGTTGTGCGCTCCCCAAACCAAACATTATCATCATCATCATTCGCTGTGACAGTTCTGGCACAGTCATTATTGTTTGCACGACTAAAGGTAAAGATTAACTACATTCAGGGCCAAAGATTTAATCCGAGTTATTTGTTTTGCAGGCAAAAAGCATATGTAAATTTCATTAAAAACGGATTGGTCTCTCGCAGGCTAATTGTTTGATTTACTAGCTAGTCTGGATTTCGCATCGTATGGCGTGAGCTTTACATATTTGAGTTCAAAATTTAATTTTAGCACAGTTCTGTCATCCTGCACTGAGATTTACGTACCTTGATATCAAACTAAGTTTCATCCCAATACTTCAGATACCAACCAGACACATACAAACACTAGTTTAGAAGTTTTTAACATGATAAACATTCACCGTTACATCAGCTCCTCCGTGCTTCATTGATGGCACTACACACAATGGCGAGTAAAGTTCTCCAGGCATTCGTTGAACCAAAACCCTTGCATTGGACTGGAACAAGGCACAGCGTGATTTCATCACTCCAAAAAGCCCATTTTCAGTCACCCACTGTCCAGTGACATCGCTCTTCAGACGTAGCAGTGACTGTAGAAGTCTGTGAGTTCCGAGCAGCTGCTCGACCATCGCACGCCATTCCTACTCCCTACGCACAGTCGTTGTATTATCTGGATTGCTCGTAGTAACCTTCAACTCACGAATGATTCCTGCCACTGATTTCTTGCGGTTTTTTTACAGTTACACTCTGCAATGTTCTGTGATCCCTGACCGTCTCTACCGGGGACAGGTCAACCTAAGTGAACTTCACACCCACGAAATGTGAAAGGCGTCATGCGACATGCGCTCAGAACCACAGACGAAAAAAGAAGAAGAAACAGGTCGAAAGAGAGAAGAAAGGAAAAGCAGTGATCACCGTCGCTGCCTTCACCGCCTCTAGATCCTGTAGTGATGGGTTCGATTTTCGCCGGTTGCGCGGGGGGGGGGGGGGGGGGGGGGGGGGGGAGGATTTTCTTCACTCGGAGACTGGGTGTTGTGTGCTGTTCTCGACATTTTACCTCACCTTCACCGACGCGCAAGTCGCCACAGAGGTGTTAACTAGAAAGACCTGCACCAGGCGGCCAACAACCGCAGACGCTGTCTCTCGGTTGATAATGCCACACTGCCATTAAATTTTTTCCGTGCCGCAATCGCATCACCATCAGTAGACATGGGCAGCTTTAGAAGGGTTTAAATGTCAATGATGGATTTGTTTCTCATGTGACATCTAATGGATTGCCCAAGTTCGAAGTTCAAAAATGGTTCAAATGGCTCTGAGCACTATGGGACTTAACATCTGAGGTCATCAGTTCCCTAGAACACAGAACTACTTAAACCTAAGTAACCTAAGGAAATCACACACATCCATGCCCGAGGCAGGATTCGAACCTGCGACCGCAGCGGTCGCGCGGTTCCTGACTGTAGCGCCTTTAACCGCTAGGCCACCCCGGCCGTCCCCAAGTTCGAAGTGACCCATGGGCATCGGCAGAAATTTGTCCAAGAGCGGGAAAAATTCGAAAATTGCAATGTTTTTGTATAATTGATTCGTTGAGTTTGAGAACGTAGAGTTATCCAGAAACTACATTTGACAAGGATCGCACAAAACAAATTGTATCACAAAAGAGTGAGAGACATCCGACCAATGTTCCTAGGTATATTACTTTTATACCCAAATAGCAAAGATATTTCATTAGTCTTATATCCTAAGGACATACTGTTATATTACTCATATGAATGTGGACGCTCACATTACAGGCTTCTTTTGGTTAAATCCAAAGTTTTTCACCAAAAATTCAAAATATAAAATATAAAATGGTTGAGATAGTGTTGGATAGTGACCAAATTAATCAAGAAATTCGAGAAACAACAATAAACTTTAAACTATCACAGTATTTCCCTTCGCTTTCGGTAATATTAACTCGGTGATTTAATAGAAATAGATTGAAATTGCTATATTAACGCAGAAACGCTAGAGAATTTTGAAAAAAATATGAACTTAATTTACATTCATATAAACTAGGAGGGGAAGTGTGCCATCTAGTGGACGCATATGCACTGAGCTCTCCTGATCAAGCCATTTATTTATTTATCGTTTATTTAGCCTGACTAGCTGCGGGTCTTAAGACACAATCATACACATGACCAGGAGTCACACAAAACAAAGATGTTGCAAAACATTCTCAATAACAATAATCTTACAATAATAATAATAATAACAATAATAATACTGTAATAACAGTAAAGGACATTTAGGATGATGTAGATTACCTTAGCATATTTGAAGCCATGTTTAGTATTATCAGAAGTGGTATGGACAGAGCAAGAGCAGAAGATTGAAATGAAAGTGAGAGTGTCTGTTAGAAAAGAACAGAATATCAATAGGAGACTCTACTGGCGGAGAGGAGGTGGGGAACTGACGAGTCATCTGCATAGAATGTGGGAGAGGTGGCTATCGTGATATTGCTTCTCTACTGACATCACAATACTCCTCTCCTCCTGTTATACTGGCAGTTCAGCCTCTCGAGACATCTTACTGATCAATTCCGCATCACATAGGGATCTGTAGATACTTTTGACTGGAGGCTGTGAGATGGCGTCGGCATACCTTGAGACAGCAGCAGCAGGTGCACGAGCGTGGACAACACGAGTGAAATGCAACGCAGTGGTGCGTAACGTACGATGGTCACTCCAAAAGAAATGCACACTATTTTTGTAAAAATACAGTTTTCATTATGCGTGTGTGAAAGTTTTGCAGTGTGTAGATAAATCCTTCCCGCTTGTTTTCAAACTTAGTTCAACCTGTTCCCGTGAGTGGCGCTGTCGCAGCATGTCTTCAAGATGTCTGCTACACTTGACGTTCGTCAGAAGCAACGTGCTGTCATAGAATTCCTGTGCTGTGAAAACGAGACAGTGGGAAACATCCACAAGAGGTTGAAAAAGGTGTTTGGATATGCTGCTGTCGATCGCAGTACAGTTAGTCGGTGGCCAAGCAGTTTACGCGATGAAAGCGGGCACGGCAGTACTGAGGATTGCCCTCGCAGTGGGAAGCCTCGTACTGCACACACTCCAGACAATGTGCAGAGAGTTAACGAATTTGTGACTGCTGACAGATATGTCACAGTGAACGAATTGTCACGCTACGTTGGGATAGGGGAAGGAAGTGTTTGCAGAATACTGAAAGTGTTGGCGTTAAAACAGGTTTGTGCCAGGTGTGTTCCCAGGATGGCTCACAAACAAACAAGAAAAACGGTATGCATCGAACTTTTGGAACCGTACGATAATGGTGGAGATGAATTTCTTGGAAGAAATGTGAACAGGTGATGAAACATGGCCCTATCATTTTTCACCAGACGCAATCAGTGGAGTGGCATCATGAAAATTCACCCGAAAAGAAAATTCAAAAGCACACCTTCTGCTAGAAAAGTTATGGCTATGCTGTTTTACGATTCCGAAGGACTCTTGCTTGTGGACATCATGCCAAGTGGAACCACCACAAATTCTGATACATGTGTGACGATACTGATGGAACTTCAAGCTCGACTGAGTCGTGTTCCACCACATCGGCAAAAGCATGATGTTTTGCTGTTGCACGACAATTCAAGGCCACATGTCAGTCAAAAAACCGTGGACGCGATCACAAAACTCGGTTGGACAACACTGAAACATCTGCCCTACAGTCCTGACCTGGATCCATGTGACTATCATCTGTTTGGGAAACTGAAAGACTCTCTTCGTGGAACAAGATTTGAAGATGATGATTCCCTTGTGCACACTGCCAAACAGTGGCTCCAACAGAATGGTCCAGAAATTTACGGTGAGGTTAAACAGGCGCTAGTTCCAAGATGGCGTAAGGCAATTGAGAGGGATGGAAATTATGTGGAGGAATGAAAATATTGTTCCTAAAGGACGTATCTACTAACTGTAAGACTTTCAAACATGTAAAACAAAAGATGGATTTTTTTAAAAAAATAGTGTGCATTTGTTTTGGAGCGACCCTCTTATTTGGAAGAGAAGAGCGAGCTGTATAGAGGGTGGTCTGAAATTCCCGTTACAAACTTCAAGGACATATAGGGGGTAGTGAGTACATAACATTTTGAATAGGAACCCATGTCCGGAATCGTATCGTTTCCGTTCTACGACAATTTCAATTCAGATGTGTACCTCGTCAACGTCTGCTTAGGGCAAGAGAAACGTCTCAGATTTCCCTGTCCTGGTATGCAACATGGTAGACACGATGACGTTTACTGCGTCAAACGATTCCCGGATGTCACTTATTGTCCGCTTTGCTGTGAGACTGAGTCATTACCTATGCATCACCGATAGAGGAAATATGGTGCAGTACACGTTTGCGGAATACACGACGTGCTCCTTGTGTATGGCGAAGCTGGAGGTAACGGAAGAGCTCCTAGTCGGCTGTAACACGAACGTTTTCCACAGCGTCACACTCCATCGCACAAACTGTTTGCCCAAGTTACACAACGGCTACGAGAAGCGGGTATCTTCACCGTGAGGAGGCAGGACTGTGGTGCTCCACAGCGACGCCGCACTCCCGAATTTCAAGAAGGTGTACTGCGTCGCATTGAAAACACCCTGTCAAGGAGTTCGCGAACAACTGCGCTTGCAGTGGCTGTTAGTCACAGTACCGTCTTGGACCTCCTGCATGAGCAACAATTACATCCGTACCACTTACAAAGGGTGCACGCTAATGGTCCAACAGACTTTCCACAACGCGTCGCTTCTGCACATGATTCCTGCACCGTTTCATCGACGCGCCCCTGTTTCCACGTCGAGTTCTCTTCACAAATGAATGTAGGTTCACAAGGGATTGTGTTCTGAATGCTCGAAGTAGCCGTGTCTGGGCGGACGAAAACCCTCATGCTACACATGTTCAGGGATTTCGAGACAGATTTGGAATTGACGTGTGGGCAGGTATTTTGGACGGTCATGTGATTGGACCATACCTCCTTCCATCCACGCTCACGGGTCCCGCATACTTAGTCTTCCTACAACACGTACTGGACCCGTTCTTGGAAGCTGTGCCATTGAATGTCTGTCAGGGAATACGGTTTCAGCATGATGGAGTACCACCTCACTGATCACTGGTTGTCTGGAGACATCTCAACAGACGGTATGGTGAAAAATGGATAGGCCGTGGTGGTCCAAACGCGTGGTCGCCACGATCGCCGGATTTAATCCCTATGGACTACTCCTTGTGGGGTCGTGTGAAGAGCGTAATTTATAAGACACCTGTAGAGACAGAGGAAGATCTGCTGGCACGAGTTCTGGCCGCTGCACAAGACACTGAAGAGACACCTGGTGGGATGGAGAGAGTGTACTAGAACATTCTTCGGAGGTACAATGTGTGTAACAACGTTGGTGGTCGCCACATCCAGCCGCTGTTGTAATGCATTGGTACGTTACGGCTGGTGCCGTAGATGCTGGGTTCTTGTTGTTGTCGACTAATGTAAATCATAACGTGTAAGTTGTAATGCAAATGCGTAAGTAATAACGGAACGAGTCAGTATTTTTTTCAAGTGGATTGCAACAATTGTACTGAGCCACGCCTAAGTACATTCCTCACGTGGGTATGGATGAAATAATCACCTGCATTGAAACTGTCGTAGAACGCAAACGATACGTTTCCGGACAGGGGTTGCTATTCAAAATGTTATGTACTCACTACCCTCTACATGTCCTAGAAGTTTGTAACGGGAATTTCCGACCACCCTGTATAAGCTGAGTAACATCATCTGGACTCGCATGATTTAAATTAGCATTCCCCACCGCTGTGGACAAAGACGGAATTAATTACTAGCACTGTATTGTGGCAGAAATAGTGAAACCTAATTTACACAAAATTAACAAACTATTCTCACAGCTGGATACTGTGAAACAATGCGTGTCGTTCACTCATTATGTTGCTGTCACACATGCCAAGAAATTTAAATTTTGTGTTGGTAGCATTGTCCCAGAGTCAAGACAGCATAATTCCGATTAGTCGCCCGCGAATGCTGCAAACGTAAATCCCTTCAGATATTCCCAGCTGGGAATCCCTACGGTGGTGTTTGGCTGAAACGAACCGCGGACTTATAACGGGACGGATCTCAAACAGCATTGTAGTAGAGGACGAACAGCACAGAAAACGATCGATACTTTACGGTTAATGAGAAACAATGTACCGCTAGCCGCCTTGACGTCCGAGAGAATGAAATAAAGCTAAAGAAAGAGCCACTGTTATTTAATTTCAATACAGTACAACCTCGCTAATCCGACCTCGGATGGTCAGACTCACCGCTTAGTCCAGCCGTCCCATTTCCAGTGTTTTTTTATGCGTGCTGTTACAGGACTTGTCGATGATTCATCGACTGCGACAGGGATCAGTTGACCACGGCTAGGTGCGATAGTTCGATCAGTTTTACCACGAAATAACTTCTTCCTAACTGTTATTGCACAAGCATTTTTTTATAAATTAGTGAGAGTGTTCTTACATATTTAACTGTGTAAAACTAAATTATGGCACCAACTAAACGTAAACATGTGGCGCTGTCTTTACAACCGGACGTTGAGCCCATTTACATAAGTGAGTGGATTAGTACTGCTGACGCTGACTTCAAGACAGAAGCAGAACTAACAGACATCCAAATCATTCATGCTGTAACTAGAACAACTGATAAGAACGAGAAAGATTATGACAACAGCGAAGACTATGAACCTACGGCTCGAGCACTACATGCAGATACTAAAAATGCATTTGATATGCTGTCGCCCTTCAGGACATCGAATAAAGCTATACGTCTATCCCAATAGGCATTTTGTAAATTATGAAATGGCGAAACATCGCGGCAAAATAAGTATTGTCATGTAGTAAGCAAAAGATCGTTACAGAATTTTTTGGTTCTGCTTATGAACAGAACATTTTTTACCGTGTGATTTTTGGTGTTTTAAACGGTAACTCCAAATCAGTTATGTATCAATACATTGTACTGTAATAAGATACGTACAGACGTTAAACTTTAACGCACAGTAACAATATCTTGCCATACGATACAGGCGTATTTTACAATACAGTAGCTACTGTACACTACACTTTCGTAAAAGATTTTTTAGTGTGTGAATGTTTTCTTTTCGTTTTGTTACTGTTTTAACATGGAACAATATTTCAGACAGTATTTTCAGTTGAAAATTAAAATTGTGTTGTACTGTATTGTGATGTTATGGGTCAATAAAGGTGTTTCTCTTATAATCCGACCTTTTTTGTATTCCTATCATACCCCCGGTCCCGTAGAGGGGCGGCCTAGCCACGTTCTACTGTTTGTATTTACAGTAATAAAATTTAATCGAAAGTTAAAACAGTCGGCTAGTACCATAACCTAAGTCATAACCGCGTCTCTCTAAACCACTCAACTCTTGAGTTGATGTAGCTTATAAAGCTGTGGTTTTTTTTTCGTTGTTTTCTTCTAGCTGTCGCCTGCTGCTTCGCTCGCGTATCAGTAGCTTTGTTATCATGGGTGATGGCTTTTGTATCCCGCCTGGGAGGCTGCGCGTAGGTAAGGAACAGGAACAGGAAAAGGCACTAATCTCTCGGTACTGCCGATACTGTTAAAAGCACCTTTACTAGTGCACAAACATATGCAGACATATTACATAACTTGCAAGGTGGGGTCTGAAGCGAAGTGTCCTGGCCGGCTGCACCTGATGAAACAGGCTGAAGCAGTCGCGGAGCTCGTACACCTCGACAGCATCGGCTAGAGGGCGCTGCCGTCGGTGTCTCGTGGTACTGCCAACTTTTCAAACTATGTGGCATCGTTACTATCGATGGTGACTAAACAAGCTCGCAATTTTACAAGATGTGTGTGTATAAAGTGGTGTAAGACGTCTGTCTGCGAGGTGACGCGGCTAGCAGTGTATTTAACACTAAATTCTTCTAGAATCTTCATATGTAAATGATGTTCTAAGCCCCCCCCCCTATTCTAACTCCGACTTTTGCTGTTGCACATGGATTAAAAAGAAATGCGAATTGACTGTAATCGACCCTGCAACTGGAGTAGAAAAGAGTTTAGCACCTGCAATAATTTAATTTGATAAATAAGTTAAATAAAGGAAAGTTTCATTAAAGTAGTGATAAATGATAGGGTTGTTATACCGATTAACAGAATGAAAGTTCTGTCCAAAATAACAATATGATTTATTGTGACTAAACTCAAAATAATAAACGAAACACATGAAACATTTACAATACATCAAATTGGTTCAAATTGGATAGTCAAATAAATGCTGTGAAGTTGTCCCTAAACTAGATTGTGACATTTATGATGAAGTGGTAAGCGGAGCCAATTCCTTGCAACTCAAACCTTAAGAGAAACACACAGCCAACCCAACATTAATTGCTGCTACAGTAGTGAGAACTCAGACAATGAACACCCAAGACAGAACGAAGTTAGAAAAAGACGAAAAGGCGCGCTCTGCTGAGTTCTGATTATCACCTAGGAAAATCCCTAATCTGCCGGTGCTGCGGACATACATTACCAAGCTCTCTTTTTAATTGCAAGAACACGATATGGCGTACTGGAGGCGATGGCTGGTTGCTTCGAGGTCCCGTCGTGGTGATGATAATGTCTCGAGTTTAGCCCAAAACAAATTATCCTGGTCTGGTTGTTCCAGACTAAAGACTTCCTATCAATAAAAATGCGCCTCGAGGGAGACGAAGAAGGCTCGCCACACAGTCAGTGATGGTACACTGATTGATTTTAACAAGCCAAGTGACACACTAACTCCGATACAGTCAACTTTAGCCAAAACTGCTCAAGAGAGACAACATAGGCCGCTTGTACGCAGAACGCTCAATTGCCAAATGTACTCGAAAAGTTACGTTGAAGTCGAAACTTCAGCAACCTCGTCAAACAGTTTCAATTCAATAAAAGTATATTAGACAGCCAACGGAAGGCAGGCCGTCCAGAGAGCGAGAGCTCAGACTTGTAACCTACTCCGACCGAAGGGCGAGAGCCGACTCTCACAAGAGCACCCGTACATACCGAACACAGAACATTCCCGCCCCCACGACTGTGGCCGTGGTTAAACGTTCCAATCAGCAACTCAGAAACCGGCGGAAAATTCGACTCTATTGCCGAAGCACTACCTTTCAAATGGCTCTGAGCACTATGGGACTCAACTGCTGTGGTCATTAGTCCCCTAGAACTTAGAACTACTTAAACCTAACTAACCTAAGGACATCACACACATCCATGCCCGAGGCAGGATTCGAACCTGCGACCGTAGCAGTCGCACGGTTCCGGACTGCGCGCCTAGAACCGCGAGACCACCGCGGCCGGCACTACCTTTCCACCAATGGAGATTCCTGGCGCCAATATCTGCGCCGATTTTGCTACGTCACCGTCCTATGCCCTGAGCAAGCGAATCACAGTTGCGATTTTGCAGAAAACGCGGGAATTTGCTAGCCAAGACTGCCTAGGAACACAAGTCTTTCCCACGCCTCGCTGGTAGCCCGCCAGAAACGGTTTTCACTAAGTTCCTGCGAAGTAACGGAATCTCTAGCCCAGCCGCTCCGTCAGGCCCCTGTGCGCGTGTCGCCGCCACTCTTACGACAATGTCGGCGTCTGGAAAGCATTCACTCGACTCCCTCACACCCGTCGGCTTAACCCTTTCAAGATCAGCAGAGCCCGCCTGCCACCGGACCACCCGGGTGACGAGAGACGCTGCGTGGGAAGTCCTTGTGTGAAGGAATAGCGACTTTTCACCGCATGCAATTAGAGAGGAAGATCGAACTACTCAGAGTAAGACAGAAATATGAGAGGGGGCTCATGCCACCTCTCATGTGTAAAAATGTATGTATTGCCGATATGTACACTCCTGGAAATGGAAAAAAGAACACATTGACACCGGTGTGTCAGACCCACCATACTTGCTCCGGACACTGCGAGAGGGCTGTACAAGCAATGATCACACGCACGGCACAGCGGACACACCAGGAACCGCGGTGTTGGCCGTCGAATGGCGCTAGCTGCGCAGCATTTGTGCACCGCCGCCGTCAGTGTCAGCCAGTTTGCCATGGCATACGGAGCTCCATCGCAGTCTTTAACACTGGTAGCATGCCGCGACAGCGTGGACGTGAACCGTATGTGCAGTTGACGGACTTTGAGCGAGGGCGTATAGTGGGCATGCGGGAGGCCGGGTGGACGTACCACCGAATTGCTCAACACGTGCGGCGTGAGGTCTCCACAGTACATCGATGTTGTCGCCAGTGGTCGGCGGAAGGTGCACGTGCCCGTCGACCTGGGATCGGACCGCAGCGACGCACGGATTCACGCCAAGACCGTAGGATCCTACGCAGTGCCGTAGGGGACCGCACCGCCACTTCCCAGCAAATTAGGGACACTGTTGCTCCTGGGGTATCGGCGAGGACCATTCACAACCGTCTCCATGAAGCTGGGCTACGGTCCCGCACACCGTTAGGCCGTCTTCCGCTCACGCCCCAACATCGTGCAGCCGCCTCCAGTGGTGTTGCGACAGGCGTGAATGGAGGGGCGAATGGAGACGTGTCGTCTTCAGCGATGAGAGTCACTTCTGCCTTGGTGCCAATGATGGTCGTATGCGTGTTTGGCGCCGTACAGGTGAGCGCCACAATCAGGACTGCATACGACCGAGGCACACAGGGCCAACACCCGGCATCATGGTGTGGGGAGCTATCTCCTGCACTGGCCGTACACCTGTGGTGGTCGTCGAGGGGATACTGAATAGTGCACGGTACATCCAAACCGTCATCGAACCCATCGTTCTACCATTCCTACACCGGCAAGGGATCTTGCTGTTCCAACAGGACAATGCAAGTCCGCATGTATCCCGTGCCACCCAACGTGCTCTAGAAGGTGTAAGTCAACTGCCCTGGCCAGCAAGATCTCCGGATCTGTCCCCCATTGAGCATGTTTGGGACTGGATGAAGCGTCGTCTCACGCGGTCTGCACGTCCAGCACGAACGCTGGTCCAACTGAGGCGCCTCGTGGAAATGGCATGGCAAGCCGTTCCACAGGACTACATCCAGCATCTCTACGATCGTCTCCATGGGAGAATAGCAGCCTGCATTGCTGCGAAAGGTGGATATACACTGTACTAGTGCCGACATTGTGCATGCTCTGTTGCCTGTGTCTATGTGCCTGTGGTTCTGTCAGTGTGATCATGTGATGTATCTGACCCCAGGAATGTGTCAATAAAGTTTCCCCTTCCTGGGACAATGAATTCACGGTGTTCTTATTTCAATTTCCAGGAGTGTAGCTACATAATGAGTGTGTTTCTATTATTTTGTTGTACCTTGAATCTGAAACCGCGCATTATATTTTCTGATAACATGTCAAAATATCCTACATTCATTACATTCATGTAGAAATAGAGTTTTAGAGGTCTCTCTGGCTCACCTAGCAGTGGATGTGAAAGTCTGTCACCAGAGCAACATATATCAACCTTTTCTTTCATTCATAATTCGTTATGGTGCATACATTTTCGATCAATCCCTCCAAGATGACCAGTTTATGATTAACATAGTTAATAGATCATAATCAAATGCAGTCTCACCAAAAGCCTCTCACGTTCCGCTTATAAAGATACGATTCTCTGTTTGTCGTACAGCCTTTAAATGACGCTGTCGTTGTGCATTTCAAGCGTCTCGAAAGCTATAAGAGACACGTGACCTTCAGCGTCTAAAACGCCGCTTGCGACTCTTGTAATGTCTCTGTAGCTCTTACAGCGTTCTGCATCCAAGTTTCGATGGACATGAAACAGCTCTGCGGTTTGCTGGACCCGAGTAACATTCGCAAACTGAACCCCCTTATAACAATACGCTAAATCAGACTTCAGTTTGCAAGGCTTACAGTAGTAGTTTCAGATATGGTTCCCTGGCTTACCGTCCCATTTTATTATTGCATCACCACCAAAACTCTCCACCTATGCGAGATGATGTCGGAACTCAACGTCATTAACTACACGCAGAATCACATTAGAACTGCACTGTCATAGAATAATCTGGAGACACTAAAGAGTCTACACCCATTCTCGTAAGCCGAATTTAGAAATGTTAATAACACTCAAAAACATAAATCTTTTTACAATAGCCTATGATCTTCCTCAGGGTTCAAGTTGATGTGTGAAACTCTTTCGACGCATCGAAATTAAACACATGACCAGTTTGTAGTTGCCACACACTTCTTTATTACAAACATATTGCTCTTATCAAATTAACAGTAGCAAAGGTTATAGAAAGTGGCTTGCCATATATAACAACATATTTTTCAAAATTCTCTCAACCAATTTTCATTAATTAAAACAATGTTCATAAAAGCATCATTAATCAAATATGACTGAGTTAACCAAATCATACAAACTTCGTGTCTTAGATGGAACAGTTTTTCATGTGGCTCACATCAAAACTCTGACTGCTTCCAATAGCTAAAGAATGCATTAACTCCAACAAACTCAGATCTTTCACAATTTGCTTACCCAACTTTAATTAAATAAAAAAATAGTCATAAAACCATTATTAATAAAATATAACTGTCAAAACTAAACCTCACAAGCTTCACGACTTACATTGAAACTGTTTTTCATATAATTCACATCAAAACTCTAAAACTACTTCCACAACTAAGGGGGTGCATTAAGTCCAACAAATACAAATCTTTCAAAATTTGCTTTGCCAACTTTCATTAATTAAAACAATATTCATAAAACCACAATTAATCAAATCTCAAAGATGCTTCAACTAACATAGAGACTGGTTTTCATGTACCTCAGGTCCCGGCTAAGAACATTAATCCACAGAAGTCCAACAAGTTCAGATCTTTGCACAATTGGTCTTAAAATTTCTGACTAATTAACACAATTGTAATACATTGAATATAATAATAACATTTGAAATCGTCTTAACATGTGACCACCTCAACTTTACAATAAATTGGTGATGAACGCGTGCAAACCGGAAAGTTCTAACAGATACAGGAGATGGACGGACCAGAAGGTGAAGTATATATATAGTCAACTTTGATCTACAAGTAAGCTGAAGGAAAACCACAACGCTCCACTGGTAAGATGGAATTACCGCACATTAACAATGTAACCACAGATACCGATAAAGGTCCTTAATTTTCACTGTTCCACCGTGATACTCCAATCGGAGTCGACCACCGCCAATTACCTGAAACATAAACACATCAGCGGCAGACAACATCCTGACGCAACAAATACACAAGTTGTAAGACGTCGTGGTCTCCTGTCCTTCATTTCTTACATATTCTGCCCTCACAATCATATTCCGCACATCAAGACGGTTCATTCGAACCCAAACTCGATAAGATAAAGTCAATGTTGTATTAATTCATGCAAACGATATGCAAATAACTAATAAATCGCAAGTGCGGACCGTGGTTGAAATACTAAAGGCTGGCATAAACACATACATTCCAGACACGGCAGTTACAGGAGCTTTTAGTTCGAGAGAGGCAACCACATGCCAGGAGGCTGGTCCCAACTCATCTTCGTCGGTCGGTGGCAGCGAGTGGAGCGGACAGAATTCACCTGAGGGAAAGGAGGAATGACCGCGTGTTCAGCTCAAAAGCAGATTCCGCTACATTGTGTGGGAGCGGCCAGTCTACATATTCTTTACATACAGCATGCAGTTTCAGAGATTTTCACAGGGAGACAGCAAATGCCAAACGCCGATACTACAGATTTCCAGACTGGTCGCCTTAAACGAAACGTCATTCTCCCATTTTAGAAGAGCAATGCTGATTGGCAGACGATATTTCTGACGCCTTGAGCTGAAGGAGTAATGGAAGAGACCGAAAGATAAACCCCCTCACGTCTGGCGTGGAGCTGCGCCATTCCGTTGTCACTCTTGGAGCGAGGAACAAGTCTCTCCTCAGTACTTCACTGGGAGAGCACCTCTGTTGAGAGCGAATCGAAGTGCGACTCTACATTGAGTCCTTGCGATTAAGCGTTGTTCACTGTGTTGGCTGACACACTTATTGTGCGATGTGAACGGACAGAGTTATAGTTAAACGCCTGTGAGCTAATTTTTGAGTGGCATCGCAGTGGACTGGTTATCTGACCAGTGTACCACGCCAATAGTTAGACTAGGAATCCTTGACTTTATCAAGGCATAGGGAGAGTTTGATTGGCGAAGGTCAATCCAGATAGAACGACAGTTAGCTTATTTGTCAGCAACGAACGGCGAAGACAGCAGTAATCGCAGCTTACGGTATTGTGCACTACAGCTCTTGCTAACCCCATATTTCCTCCACAACAGTACACTTCACTGCAGTTCACAAGCGACAGCCTCGACTGTACTTAGCAACATTCTAAAGGATAATTATTCAAGCTGAGTAGGCGCGCCTCTGCCAAGTCAACAACAATATTAAACTTCGTATAGAAATTTCATTAGCGAATCCTATCCTTGAGAGGTAACTTCACATTCCGAAAAGAACCAGGATATAACTTGTTCAATTCGTAGAGGTAACTTCACATTACGAAAAGAACCATGATATAACTTGTTCAATTCGTAACTAAAAGTGCCATTGTGATTTCTCAGAATTTTTGCAAAATAAATAATAACTTTCGTTAGTTTCTTGTTTTTCTTACACTAACTAGCACTACTCCAGTACCCAAGTATCCCACTAGCTACGTAAGAAATTTTGTGAATTTTTGTGTCACTTCCTTACAGAGGACGACTCCAGAAGATATTTATTGCTGAAAGTTTTTCAGGCATTTCTCTTTAGAACGTTAGGAGCGTCTGTCTGACTTCTGTAGTAGTGTAGGGGTGGAAATTGCATCTTGCAGGAGCCACAGGGTAAAGGGTACATGTCAGATTAATCCATTGCGCAGAATAACAGAATCTCAGATCAACCCCACGCTCACAAAGGGTATTAAGCCAACCAGTTATCAATAAACCTTTAATTCTACGCGGCACAAATGAACCTTTAGCAGACTTAACGTACGTGACAGCGGGTCTTAAGATTTGATTAGACAACCTTTAAAACAACAAATAAAATAAAGAAATAGAAATGAATTATGGAAAATATTTCGGCCCGCTTCTGAACGTTTGATGAAAAAAAAAGGATATGAAATATTTATTATGTAAAAATGTGAATGGATGAAAATGGGGGAGACATGGCTTTAAATATTTATGTTATTTACTCTTTCAGTACCAACTTTGTTGTAGAACCCCTTATTTACGTGTGGTAATAAAAATTCATTTAGACAGAATTAAGCACATTTAAAATTACGTGAACCTTAGCAACCCTCTCATGCTGATAAATTCAAAGTAACTGATTAATAAGATTCATTTGAAACTTATTTAAATTAAACTTTTTTACGTAATTTGGCCTTGGCACACATTTTTTAGATGTAGTGGGTTTTTAAATATTTACTGAATTCTTTCCCGGCGTTAGCTATGGAACACAAGACTGTCTCTGTTAGCATAAAATGGTTAATTATTGCCAATCCGACCTGAACGTTTAATTATCATTGACAAAACACACTTCACTGTACGTTTAAGTTATTTGCTTTATAAATGGAAAGAACCAACAGATTAACAACTTCATCGTTAATTATCCGCCTATGAATGCACAAATTTAAAACCAGTAATAAATTCAGTCAGCCTCAGGATCGATGTAAAAGAAAAATATTTCTTAATTCACTGCTAATTTTACCTGCTCCCGATTTACGGGTTTGGTTAATTTTATAGCGGAACAATTTTTTAAATGTGCCTCCGCTACAAATCGTTCGGTCGCGGCACAGCCCAGCAACACCAACGATAATCGCTAAAAGTGCTGAAAATTCTTTAAAGAAATATTATAGATGACATGGGCAAGCTAATTTACATTAGTAATAAACAATTTTGATAAATTATAATGTATTTAGACCATAACAATAATAAAAATTACACACCTTTACAATTTCTCCTCTAATGGCGGCTAAATATAGATACAGACAAACGAAGTCTACTCATTCATATAATGCCACGTCAAAGGTTCCTCTCTCTCTCAGCTCTCGAGGAAGACGACAAAGAATACACATTATGTAGCGCTATTTATATTATTGCTGATTGTGAATGTCTCTTTGTAATCTTACAACATTATTTTCCTCTGTGGCTATATTTTAAATTTTTTCATCGCAGATATTAACATATTTCGTAATTACATTATGAGTATAGAAATATTAGAATCATAAATACATCGAGAATATTATTACAGAAAATATTGGAATAATAACCAACGTCCTTTACACAAAATGCAATATCATTTTTTGTTAAACAATTACAGTACATATGAATTGCTTTATAGCGGCGTACATAGTACAATTAACTGTCATTTCATTTTATTAATAGTGTGTGTGCTGCCAGGGAACGTTACAAACGCCAGGCACAAACTTACGCACTACTTGGTCTGCATTAAACACGGCTTGATGTCTATTGGTTGTGCGTCACTAGCACTCCCTTAAATGCCGTCAACACATCAGGCAGCAACATCAAAGGTAACTGAAACAGTTTTCAGTGCACAGGGGTATTCAATTATCATGAACAGAACCCACTGACGAACAATTAGACAACTCTAGTTCACTGACTTTGAATCACATGCAAGAGACACGAAGGAAATCTGTCCTTCATATACTCAAGAAACCCCAGTCACCGTCTGCAGTGGACCTGCATTACAACGGCTAAACAGGCCGCAGCAGCAACCGACCCGGCCACTCGCCACGCTGCATACGTCGCCGACACAGCTGATACCCGAACTGAAGACCCAGAGAGAGCGCGCCCGCAGTTAAATAGCCATCCGCCAAAGATACGAAGCCAAGCAGGCATCGAAAATCGACTCAGACGATCGTGATGAGAAGAGATGGAGACTGGAGTCAGCGGCGTACCAGGTCACAAGCTATTTCTACAGTGGTAGAGTCGTTGAAATGAAATGAAATGTCATGTGGCTAGGGCCTCCCTTCGGGTAGACCGGTCGCCTGGTGCAAGTCTTTCGAACTCACGCCACTTCGACGACTTATGTGTCGGTGGGGATGAGATGATGAAAACAACACAACACCCAGTCCCTAAGAGGAGAAAATCTCCGACTCACCCAGTAATCAAACTCGGGTCCCTTAACATGGCATTCCGGCTAACTGACAAGTTTCTTTTTTTCTTTCTTTTTTTTCGTTATTGGTCGTTGTATTTCGTCGGGGCGGACGTCCCATGACGCTTGTTGAAGTTCATCTTTTTATTTCGGAGGGAAGTTAGCCCTCTGAATACGCTGAGCTACCGTGTCGCCTCCACTCAGCTATCGAGGCGGACGGTAGAGCCGTTAAAAACTTAACAGAGTGAGTTAGCTTCGCAAGTACTAATACTGATATTGGTTCAAATGGCTCTGAGCACTATGGGACTTAAGATCTGAGGTCATCAGTCCCCTAGAACTTAGAACTATTTGAACATAAGTAACCTAAGGACATCACACACATCCATGCCCGAGGCACGATTCGAACCTGCGACCGTAGCAGTCGCACGGTTCCAAACTGAAGCACCTATAACCGCTCGGCCACCACGGCCGGCAATACTGGTATTAATACGGATGTATGGATTAAACACTTTGATAATTGGATAAACATTGTATTGTTTACGGTGAATCGTAGTATGTAGAACGTATCAATCAATAAAAGCATTTTCTCAAATATGATAAATTTCAAAAGACAAAGGGTAAATAGCTTTTTCAAAGAGTAGTTATTGTTCCATATTCGCGCTATATGTTTTGTTCCGGCGTAATGACAAGCGCCGGCACGAAGATCGAGAACGATACAGCCGCGAAGACTGTCGAACGACGTCAGCCGATAGTACGCTGACTCGGACCGCACCGCAACAGAACCGGCCTCCACCCAAACAGAATATAAGCGTCGCTCCTGCCAGCCCTGGCCACGCACTAGTAGATCCGGACCAGAAGAGAGGCTCTAGAATAGCCGTGACTTGTGGTCCATATAAATTTGTGTGATTAACTTGCATGCACATTGTATATAGCGAAGGACATTGATTATTTGCATGTGACCAAGTTTTTGGGACCCTTCATCAGAAACGAAGGTTAAGTGTTGTCAATTCATTTACTGTAATAAACTCCATTAATATGATTCGCTTGTATGTTGTATAGTCCCCCCCCCCCCTCCGTCCAGTTTTTACCCCGCCTACCCTCTCTCTGCCTCCCTTCTCTCTCCCGAGTCCTTTTCCGTTTTCCTTCCTCCACCTTCCCCCATTCCCTCTCACGTCTACCCTGCTCCCCCCTTCATAGTCCTCTCCCTTCATCGTCCCCCCTCCCCCCACACCTTTCGTTTTTTCCTCTCCTCTCCTGCCATTTTTCTTCCTCCTCCTCTGTCCAGGTCCCCCCTCCCATCTGCCCTTGCCTGTGGAGTGTCATCTTCGTGCCGACCTTTTAGTGCAGCATTCCTAGTAATTGTTTAGTGTTGTGCGTCTTTTCCAAAGTGTTGAGAACGGACGTCATGCTGTCGCAGAGTGTGATTTTTTTTTATATCTCTTGCGAACAGAATCCAGACTGTCGCTGTGTTCTTTTAATCGTCTGTCTACTTTTTCCCTGTCTGCTTCCTGTGTATTTTATTATCATCGCCCACCATTAGTTTTATGTTTTAACTTTCCACAATTTTCCGACGTATTACATTTTACGTCACCGTTTTATCGCCTGTTTTTATAGTTTCTTATCTTCTTATGTTTGAAAACGTCTGTAGGCTGCAGAGCGGCGTACTAAGCCGCTGCCAGCCCGCACCCTTCGGGGGGAATCGAAATCCAATAAAGGAAAAAAAAAGTTGTCTAGTTACCCGAGAAAACAGCTTCCTAGGCACTCTATAAGAGACGAGTGGGCAGCATCCCACATTTTTCAAATCAATAAATAACTCTTTCCACAGCAGCCCAAGTTCTTCCTCAGCATGCAAACGTGAAAGCGTAACACAGTTACTCTAGCATTTATAACATTTGTATGGATTTCATTCCCTCTCCCGTCAAAACGAGGCTGTGTTGGCAGCGGTACATATCTTTTCTGTCTTTGTTTTCTTCCTTAAGGGGAGATACTATCTTTGGCGCGAAAAGAGCATGTTCTTTGAGAATTTTTTTCTCTGGATATGTTACAGGTATCAATGTCAAATTTGGTCAAAATGTTTATTGAAATTTCCTCTACAAACTGGAAGTTTTTCGACCGGAAACGTCGAACAACAAAGGTGGAAGTGCCGTCGGAACGAAACGAAATTTCGATGTAGACCTCCACGAGCGATATGTCACAGGTCAGCCGGCTCGTCTGAAATCAAAATTGAGTTGTACCTCGCTTAAGTTATTTGGACCAAGGGAAACAAAATGGCGGCCATTTGAAGAAAAATAGGATGTTTTCATCGATTTTTCGACTTTGTCGGCCAAGTAAAAATATTTATACTTGAGGGATTCTACCCGTGGTCTAGGGGTAGCGTCTTTGATTCATAATCAAAACGTTTTCGGTCCCGGGTTCGATCCCCGCCACTGCCTAAATTTTGATAAATAATCAGCATTGGCGGCCCAAGACTTCCGGCATAAGAAGTCAGCCCCATTCTGCCAACGGCCTTGACAAAGAGGGCGGAGGAGCGGATAGAGGTTCAGGGCACTCTCTTGTCCTAGGGGTGGGAAATTGCCCCTAAAGGCGGAAGAATCAGCAATGATCAACGACATGAGGATGCAGAAGGAAATGGAAACCACTGCATTAAAGACACGTAACGTGTATCCACAGTACATGTGGCCTGTAGTTGAAGAAGTGTAATGGCAAAAGATTCTGGAATAGTCCCCCATTCGGATCTCCGGGAGGGGACTGCCAAGGGGGAGGTTACCATGAGAAAAAGATTGAACAATCAACGAAAGGATAATGTTCTACGAGTCAGGGCGTGGAATTTCAGAAGCTTGAACGTGGTAGGGAAACAAGAAAATCTGAAAAGGGAAATGCAAAGACTCAATCTAGATATAGTAGGGGTCAGTGAAGTGAAGTGGAAGAAAGACAAGGATTTCTGGTCAGATGAGTATCGGGTAATATCAACAGCAGCAGAAAATGGTATAACAGGTGTAGGATTCGTTATGAATAGGAAGGTAGGGCAGAGGGTCTGTTACTGTGAACAGTTCAGTGACACGGTTGTTCTAATCAGAATCGACAGCAGACCATCACCGACAACGATAGTTCAGGTATACATGCCGACGTCGCAAGCTCTAATAGTCATGGGCGACTGGAATGCAGTTGTAGGGGGAAGGAGTAGAAGAAAAGGTTACACGAGAATATGGGCTTGGGACAAGGAATCAAAGAGGAGAACGACTAATTGAGTTCTGTAACAAGTTTCAGCTAGTAATAGCGAATACCCTGTTCAAAAATCACAAGAGGAGGAGGTATACTTGGAAAAGGCCGGGAGATACGGGAAGATTTCAATTAGATTACATCACGGTCAGACAGAGATCCCGAATCAGATACTGGATTGTAAGGCGTACCCAGGAGGAGATATAGACTCAGATCACAATATAGTAGTGATGAAGAGTAGGCTGAAGTTCAAGACATTAGTCAGGAAGAATCAATACGCTAAGAAGTGGGATACGGAAGTTCTAAGGAATAACGAGATACGTTTGAAGGTCTCTAACTCTATAGATACAGCAATAAGGAATAGCGCAGTAGGCAGTACAGTTGAAGACGAATGGACATCTCTAAAAAGGGCCATCACAGAAGTTGGGAGGAAAACGTAGGTACAAAGAAGGTAGCTGCGAAGAAACCATAGGTAACAGAAGAAATACTTCAGTTGATTGATGAAAGGAGGAAGTACAAACATGTTCCGGGAAAATCAGGAATACAGAAATACAAGTCGCTGAGGAATGAAATAAATAGGAAGTGCAGGGAAGCTAAGACGAAATGGCTGCAGGAAAATGTGAAGACATCGAAAAAGATATGATTGTCGGAAGGACAAACTCAGCATACGGGAAAGTCAAAACAACCTTTGGTGACATTAAAAGCAACGGTGGTAACATTAAGAGTGCAACGGGAGTTCGACTGTTAATTGCAGAGGAGAGAGCAGATAGGTGGTAAGAATACATTGAAAGCCTCTATGAGGGTGAAGATTTGTCTGATGTGATAGAAGAAGGAACAGTAGCCGATTTAGAAGAGATAGGGGATCCAGTATTAAAATCGGAATTTAAAAGAGCTTTGGAGGACTTACGGTCAAATAAGGCAGAAGGGATAGATAACATTCCATCAGAATTTCTAAAATCATTAGGGGAAGTGCAAAACGACTATTCACGTTGGTGTGTAGAGTATATGAGTCTGGCGACATACCATCTGACTTTCGGAAAAGCATCATCCACACAATTCCGAAGACGGCAAGAGCAGACAAGTGCGAGAATTTTCGCACAAACAGCTTAACAGCTCATGCATCGAAGCTGCTTACAAGAATAATATACAGAAGAATGGAAAAGAAAATTGAGAATGTGCTAGGTGACGACCAGTTTGGCTTTAGGAAAAGTAAAGGCACGAGAGAGGCAATTCTGACGTTACGGCTAATAATGGAAGCAAGGCTAAAGAAAAATCAAGACACGTTCATAGGATTTGTCGACCTAGAAAAAGCGTTCGACAGTATAAAATGGTGCAAGCTGTTCAAGATTCTGAAAAAAGTAGGGGTAAGCTATAGGGAGAGACGGGTCATATACAATATGTACAACAACCAAGAGGGAATAATAAGAGTGGACGATCAAGAACGAAGTGCCCGTATTAAGAAGGGAGTAAGACAAGGCTGTAGCCTTTCGCCCCTACTCTTCAATCTGTACATCGAGGAAGCAATGATGGAAATAAAAGAAAGGTTCAGGAGTGGAATTAAAATACAAGGTGAAAGGATATCAATGATACGATTCGCTGGTGTCATTGCTATCCTGAGTGAAAGTGAAGATGAATTAAATGATCTGCTGAACGGAATGAACAGTCTAATGAGTACACAGTATGGTTTGAGAGTAAATCCCGGAACAGAAGAGAATCGAAGCATTTGAAATGTGGTGCTACAGACGAATGTTGAAAATTAGGTGGACTGATAAGGTAAGGAATGAGGAGGTTCTAAGCAGAATCGGAGAGGAAAGGAATATGTGGAAAGCACTGATAAGGAGAAGGGACAGGATGATAGGACATCTGCTAAGACATGAGGGAATGACTTCCATGGTACTAGAGGGAGCTGTAGAGGGTAAAAACTGTAGAGGAAGACAGAGATTAGAATACGTCAAGCAAATAATTGAGGACGTAGGTTGTAAGTGCTACTCTGAGATGCGGAGGTTAGCACAGGAAAGGAATTCGTGGCGGGCCGCATCAAACCAGTCAGTAGACTGATGACACCAAAAAAAAAAAGTTGAGGGATCGGAATAAAAGTGGTACAACTTCTAGACAATTTAGTTAGCTTCGTCGGAAACAAAGAATGATGCCAATCGGATCAGTAGATTTGAAGTTACCATACCGCGCGATAAAAAATAGTCATTTCGAGAAAAACGCGTTTGAAGTTTTGACTACATATAAATGCAATATTATGCAACTTACGTTCAATCTGCTATTCCGGGTCCATAAACTAGTCCTTCCTCTTCCTCATAGAGGGCGTTCTGCTCGATCTGGGCCAACGTGCGCTGCTCCAGAGCCTTTGCCAGGAATGTCTCAATCTTCACAGTCTTCGCACCAGAATTCAAATGCTTGGGGGCTAACTTCCAAACACACGGGTTCAAAATTTCATTTGAATTTTGTATGTCTCCTCCCAAGCACCGGTACAATAACTCGTCCTCTGAAAGAAAAAAAATGGTGTGTGAAAAAGGCAGATTACAGGCAGGTGCATTTTTTGTTCAACCGCGAAAAACCGTTTCAGGGGTGGATTCTAAACACTTTTATGGATCCAAAAATGCAATTTTAAAAAAATCGATTTTTTGAAGCAAAAGATATTAAACCTCCCCTTAATAACAGCTTAAAAGCTGTGTGTCACAGTCACATCGTTCAACACTGACATTTTTTTCACGTGTTCTTAAATCGCAGACACAATGCGAAGAACTCTTTGAGGTGCCGGTATCCGCTAGAGAATGAGAAACGAGCGCCGCATGTGACCGGTACAGGACGGTGTGGGAACAAAAAAACGGCTCATTCTCATTCCGTGAGTTTCTTTTAATATTCTCTGACCTAGATAGATTTTCTTTTGCTCAGACATTTCACTTCTTGTGTTTTTTCTTTTTGATTTTTTTTTTGTTTGTTTTCTTTTTCTGCAGCTTGCAATGACCACAAATGTTGCGTGTACAGTGGGGGTTTCATTAAATTCTGAAACCAATTACATATTTTTCCGGTCAAACATTCAAAAGGTACTTCGACAATGACTGCCACTATTTTCAAATTCTTAGGTCTTTACGACCGAGTTGCACACTGCCATCGAAGCTGTACCATGTAATTGCGTTTTGTCTTCAACTAAAATAATAATCTTCCTGAATTATCTCTACGACGAACATTAAGTATTGTAGTAATCATGATGAGTAACTAACTCCGCCTTTTTCTCTGCATACTTTTCAGAATTGAAGGTAAGTCAGATGCTGAAGGGGCTCGCGGTTCATCTATATACACTGATCAGCCAAAACATGATACCCGGTATGTTCACCTTTGGCACGGATAACAGCGACAGCGCGTCGTGGCATGGAAGCAATGAGGCCTTGGTAAATCGCTGGAGGGAGTTGGCATAACACTTGCACACACGAGTCAGCTTATTCCCGCAAATTCTGGGGAGAGGGACGATGAGCTCTGACGCCACGTTAAATCACATACAGATGTGTTCGATCGGGTTCAGATCTAGCGAGTTCGGGGGCCAACACATCAATTGTAACTCGCCACTGTGTTCTTCCAACACAATTGGCCTTTTGACAAGATCTTGTCGAAAAATGCCACTGCCGTCGGAAAGCATAATCATCATAAAGGGGTGTACGTGGTCTGCAACCACTGTACGATATTCCCTGGCTGTCATTTGCCTTGCACGAACTCCAGTGAACCCATGGATCCCCACGTGAATGTTCCCCAGAGCATAATGGAGCCGCCTCTAGCTTGTCTCCGTCCCGCAGTACAGGTGTCAAGGAGCTGTTCCCCTAGCAGACGACTGATTCACGCCCTCCCATCGGCATGATGAAGAAGGTATCGGGATTCATCAGACCTTGCAACGATATTTCAGTCATAGCTGCCGATGTCGTGGTGTTAGCATTGGGAAATGCATGGTCCGTTGACTGCCGAAGCCCATCGTTAGCAGTGTTCGGTACATTGTATATTCAGACGCACCTATACTCCGGCCAACATTAAAGTCTGACATTAGTCCTGCCACAGTTCGTCGCCTGTTCAAAAAATGTTCAAATGTGTGTGAAATCTTATGGGACTTAACTGTTAAGGTCATCAGTCCCCAAGCCTACACACTACTTAACCTAAATCATCCTAAAGACGAACACACACACCCATACCCGAGGGAGGACTCGAACCTCCGCCGGGACCAGCCGCATAGCCCATAATTGGAGCGCCTTAGACAGTTCGCCTAATCCCGCGCGGCTCGTCGCCTGTCATGCTTTTTCAGTATGCCCAACCTACGACGTCCGACATCTGTAATGAGGGGTGGTCGCCAAACCCTACGACGTAAGGACGTGGTTTCACCTTGGTTTTGCCACGTGTTGAAGACTCTCACCACAGCACTCGTCGAGCAACCGATACGTCGAGCAGCCTCCGGGCCATCACAATCTGCCCTCGGTCAAACTCAGATAGATTGCGTGCCTTCCGTATTCTACACACGGCCAGCATGCTCACTGACACTACACGCATTGTGCGAGTGTCTGACTAGCAGTCATTCCTCTCCAGGTGACGCTACTATCACCTGGGCGAGTTTATATCAACTGCAGGTCGGTGGTCATAATGTCCTAGCTAACGAGTGTTTATAAAAGGCAATGTCGTGACTAAAACTTCATCACCCGGCCGAAACGCTAAGACCAAAACACAAGATTTGGAGAGAGTGGTGATCTTATACTCTAGGTGTCGTTTAAGATAGATTTTTCGAAATTCCACCACTAAGAAGATGAAATAGGGGTGAAAAGTTTGTTTTTTTTTTTAAAATGTCCCCCTTAAAGCAATTTTGAAGCTAGATATACGAAAATTGATACTTAGTTTCTCTCTCAGAAATAAAGAAATGTGCGTTTTAGCATTTTTGGAAATTTACCATCTATGGCTGTGAAATAAAAACAACAGTTAAAGTATTTTTAAAGTTGCATCGCTGAGTTGATACGTGACAATTCGGTTACAAATTAAAAATGCGTTTTTCAGTATTTTTGGAAATTCAACCCCTAAGGGGGTGATATAGGGATTGGAAACTTTTGTTTAAACGAGGTTTTGATATGTCCGTCCTTGTGAGCGGAGGTCTGAGTAACTTCAGCGGTTGACTTATGTGATAAAATGGAATACCTGCAGCCGTCTTTACGATGTCATTTACTATGTGACTACCAGTAAAGGTTGCTAGAGTGCAACTTCTTCAGACCTTAGCTGACACTGAGGGGGATAACACCATCCGTATCACGACGTATCAGTGGCCAATATCTACACCTGGTTTCCGCAGCGGTGTGGTCTATCCAACCATCAACTATCAACCGGTTCAACCTTTGAACCCCATTCCTTTTAGCGCCCAACCCTCAGTCACTGTGCAAGAAAATTTTTTTTTTACAAACACTCACCGCAGTGCTCGACAGTAACTATGCATGATATCTGCTTGGTCTCGATGTAGCTGCTGTTGTTTCTTCGCGTTTCTACTTTCCAGTCACACCACTGACAGTGGATCTGGGCAGTTTTAGAAGGGCTTGAAACGCCGCTGATGGATTTGTTCCTCAGGTGACACCCAGCGACTTGTCGACTTTTGAAGTCACTGAGATGTGTTCACCTACCCTTTCTGCTGTTGCTGCTTCTCCTTTTACACTGGCGGGTCGCCAGTCGTGACATCTACTGGTCAGTCCCGCATTACATAGGGGGGGAAGGGGGGGGGCGGAGACTTCTGATCAGCTAATGTGTACTTTCCCCACAGCGTCACGTGTCCACAATGCCTTCAGGTGGCAGGCGGGGGGGGGGGGGGGGGGGGGGCTATGGTCCTAAGGTGTTAATGCTCTGGCTCAGCAGTTTCTATTGCGCTACTTAGTTTTCGAAGAGACAGTTCTCCTTACCAGGTACGTTCAAAGAAGATATTAACTTGGTGATTTACTATTAACTGCATTTGTTGTGCATATTGGTATTCCTGTTGCTATAGGTTTATTTATCGAGTGCCATTTTTTTATTTGTAGTTTACTTTTGCTGTTAGAGTTTACATATTGTCATACTGTCTATTGTAGATACTCCGCCCCCCCAGTAGCTGAGCGGTCTGCACGACAGAATGTCAATCCTAAGGGCCCGGGTTCGATTCCCGGCTGGGTTGGAGATTTTCTCCGCTCAGGGGCTGGGTGTTGTGTTGTCCTGATCACCATCGTTTCATCCCTATCGACGCGCAAGTCGCCGAAGTGCCGTCAAATCGAAAGCCTTGTATCCGGCGAAAGGTCTACCCGACGGGGGGCCTTCGTCACACATCTACGTTTACTTACTGTAGATAGTAAGTGGTGCTGTTCAAGCTAGAAAATGGAATGCCAAACGCAGAATTCTGAACTTTTCCGTCGTATTCTTCTGTATTCGCGCCGTGTATGGGGATAATGCTGTTTGACAAAGCATGACAAGAAAATGGTTTTGTTGTTTTAAGAAGAATCGTTTTGACATTAGTATCTCTCCACGTTCAAGAAGACCTTGGGGTTTGATCCACATCGTTTAAACTCATTAATCCAGAATGATCCACGTCAGTGTATTCAAGAACTGTTAAAAGTGATGAACTGTGATCAGTCCACCATCGTGCGACGTTTTCATGCAGTAGGAAAGGTTAAAAAATCTGGTGTATGGGTACAGCATGTTCTAACGCAAAATCACAAAATTCAGCAGGTGGCCATGTATGCTTCTCTGCTTGCTCTTCATCAACTGGCTCGTATACAACACCGACCACTCCCAAATGTGTTCAAATGTGTGTGAATTCCTAAGGAACCAAACTGCTGAGTTCATCGATCCCTAGACTTACTGCTTAAACTAGCTTAACCTACTTATGCTAAGAATAACACTCACACCCATGCCCGAGGGAGGCCTCGAACCTCCGGCGGTAGGGGCAGCGCATTTCGACCATTCCCATCGTGACGAGAAATAGTGTCTTAATGTCAACATAAGGAAAAGAAAGGACTGGTTGAGCCCAAACAAAGTAGCGACTCGCTGTAGAAAGGTCTGTGCGCATTAACAAAAGATAATGTTATGTGTCTGGTGGAACAGAGAGGGTGTGGTGTACTACGAATTGCTTTCCCGAGGTTTAACCACCACTGCTGACATTTATTATGCAGACGCAATCAAAGAACAACGACCAGGAAGACTGCGTGAAATGATGTTATCCACGATAACGCCCGCCCGCATGTTTACTACACTCACAAAAAACGCTATAGAGGAGTTGTGTTGGAAAGACATTCCGCATCCACCTCGTTCAGCTGATCTCGCGCCCTCAGATTTTCGCCTCTTCCGCTATCTACCAGACAACCTTCAAGGAACTTCCTTTCCAGATGAAAATGCGCTCCGAAAATGCCTCTACTAGTTCTTCGTCGCAAAACCACGTGATTTCTACATTCGCTGAACAGAAAAGTTACCCCAGCGTTGGCAGAGGTTGTAAGTAGTGAAAGAGGATACCGGGTGTTCAAAAAGTCAGTACAAATTTGTAAACTGAATAAATCACGGAATAATGTACACTCCTGGAAATTGAAATAAGAACACCGTGAATTCATTGTCCCAGGAAGGGGAAACTTTATTGACACATTCCTGGGGTCAGATACATCACATGATCACACTGACAGAACCACAGGCACATAGACACAGGCAACAGAGCATGCACAACGTCGGCACTAGTACAGTGTATATCCACCTTTCGCAGCAATGCAGGCTGCTATTCTCCCATGGAGACGATCGTAGAGATGCTGGATGTAGTCCTGTGGAACGGCTTGCCATGCCATTTCCACCTGGCGCCTCAGTTGGACCAGCGTTCGTGCTGGACGTGCAGACCGCGTGAGATGACGCTTCATCCAGTCCCAAACATGCTCAATGGGGGACAGATCCGGAGATCTTGTTGGCCAGGGTAGTTGACTTACACCTTCTAGAGCACGTTGGGTGGCACGGGATACATGCGGACGTGCATTGTCCTGTTGGAACAGCAAGTTCCCTTGCCGGTCTGGGAATGGTAGAACGATGGGTTCGATGACGGTTTGGATGTACCGTGCACTATTCAGTGTCCCCTCGACGATCACCAGAGGTGTACGGCCAGTGTAGGAGATCGCTCCCCACACCATGATGCCGGGTGTTGGCCCTGTGTGCCTCGGTCGTATGCAGTCCTGATTGTGGTGCTCACCTACACGGCGCCAAACACGCATACGACCATCATTGGCACCAAGGCAGAAGCGACTCTCATCGCTGAAGACGACATGTCTCCATTCGTCCCCCCATTCACGCCTGTCGCGACACCACTGGAGGCGGGCTGCACGATGTTAGGGCGTGAGCGGAAGACGGCCTAACGGTGTGCGGGACCGTAGCCCAGCTTCATGGAGACGGTTGCGAATGGTCCTCGCCGATACCCCAGGAGCAACAGTGTCCCTAATTTGCTGGGAAGTGGCGGTGCGGTCCCCTACGGCACTGCGTAGGATCCTACGGTCTTGGCGTGCATCCGTGCGTCGCTGCGGTCCGGTCCCAGGTCGACGGGCACGTGCACCTTCCGCCGACCATTGGCGACAACATCGATGTACTGTGGAGACCTCACACCCCACGTGTTGAGCAATTCGGCGGTACGTCCACCCGGCCTCCCGCATGCCCACTATACGCCCTCGATCAAAGTCCGTCAACTGCACATACGGTTCACGTCTACGCTGTCACGGCATGCTACCAGTGTTAAAGACTGCGATGGAGCTCCGTATGCCACGGCAAACTGGCTGACACTGACGGCGGCGGTGCACAAATGCTGCGCAGCTAGCGCCATTCGACGGCCAACACCGCGGTTCCTGGTGTGTCCGCTGTGCCGTGCGTGTGATCATTGCTTGTACAGCCCTCTCGCAGTGTCCGGAGCAAGTATGGTGGGTCTGACACACCGGTGTCAATGTGTTCTTTTTTCCATTTCCAGGAGTGTAGATAGAGAGATACAAATTGACACACATGCTTGGAATGACACGGGGTGTTATTAGAACCAAAAAAATATAAAAGTTCAAAAAATGTCCGACAGATGGCGCTTCATATGATCAGAGTAGCAATAATTAGCATAACAAAGTAAGACAAAGCAAAGATGTTGTTCTTTACAGGAAATGCCCAATATGTCCACTATCATTCCTCAGCAACAGCTGTAGTCGAGGAATAATGTTGTGAAAAACAATGTAAAGTATGTCCGGAGTTATGGTGAGAGACTGGCGTCGGAAGTTGTCTTTCAGCATCCCTAGAGATGTCAGTCGATCACGATACAATTGCGACTTCAGGTAACCCCAAAGCCAATAATCGCACGGACTGAGGTCTGGAGACCTGAGACGCCAAGCATGACGAAAGTAGCAACTGAGCACACGATCATCACCAAACGGCGCGTTCAAGGAATCTGTCGGACGTTTTGTGAACTTTTTTTTTTGGTTCTAATAAAACCTCATGGCATTCCAAGTATGTGTATCAATTTTTACCTCTATCTACATTATTCCGTGGTTTGTTAAGTTTTCAAATTTATACTGACTTTTTGATCACCCGGTATACGCCTTGTGCTCGGTCGGCCACTTCGGGGTCTATCGTCTAAACAACCTGTTCGAATCCCCTTGCTGTGGTGATAGGATCGTAACGCTGAACTAACACGTTCCCCAGTCTGATAATACAGCTTCACTAAAAGCGCCTTTTCAGGTAACGTCAACATGCTGCGACTGCTGGCGCATCTGATTCTCTCTCTCATTACAGCTCCTTTTATACACGATTGTCATGCGCAGTCACTGACGTTTTGCTGTCCAGTGCCATCTGTCGGACATTTTGTGAACTTTGTTTTTTGTTCTGTTTTAATAAAGCCCCATGTAATTCCAAGCATGTGTGTCAATTTTTACCTCTATCTACATTATTCCGTGGTTTGTTAAGTTTTCAAATTTATACTGACTTTTTGATCACCCGGTATATCAATGAGGGCGAAGTCTCTGCTATCTGTATCTGTTGCGTTTATTAAACTTATGGAGAAACACTAAGAACTTATACACCAACCCATTATATCCGTGGGAGTGATCTGCAGATGTAGCGGAAGGATCGGAACATCCAGAAGCTGTAGCAGTCAGCTCCATCGTCTGTACAGCAATGTGTCTACGCCTCCCACATCCACAGCTGGCGGGGGTCACAGACCTGGAGAAGCACCTGGGATAGGTTGGGCGGCCGCGACCGGCTGGTGACGAAACCGCTAGCCAGTAGCCGATAGCCGGTAGCAAGTGGCCGCTAGCCGGTAGCCAGCAGCCAGTAGCTAGGCAGACGAGCGGAGACCTTGGCTGCAAGCGGGTCACGGCTGCCCGCTCCGATGGTTCCGCCTTACGTCACAGCCACGCTGGTCCGCACCTCCCGAGGATTACCGACACCGCCGCTTGCGGCAACTTCCACCTTTCCAGAAAGACACCGGCGGCCTCGCGGAAAGTGTGTTCTGCGATCAAACTATGCTTAAGTCACGTCCTCCGAGCAGTATTTGCTGCTGGCAAAAACTGCACACACACAGAAAGCCTACAGAGAGTGGACAAAAGTATGGCAACATTGAAAACAAAACACCGCACCCTGCCTTAATGCAGTGCAGGAAACCCGCTGGCATCAAAACAGCTTCCAGCCGTCTCGGAATGAATAAATACAGGGCCTGTATGATTTTCAAGGGAAATCTTATTCCATTCCCTGAAGTTTCCGAATTACAACCGGATTACGTCGGTTTCTTGTCACGATATTTCGGCTGACAACCATTCAGCCGTCTTCAGGTGAGTGTTTTGCTATGGAGATTGCTAATTCACATCGCTTCGTTCGTAGCAAAAATTGGTACAGAACTTAAAGCAAAAGACTTCTAGGTATGTGTAATACTTTTGTAGTATTGCTCCGTGGAGAAAAAGAACTGACACGATTTTTGTTCCATCTGAATTCTGTCTACCAGACTGTCAAATTTGCAATGGAAGTGGAGAAACTCTGTACGTCACGATCACGATTCGGAACTTGAGGCCCTTAGATTGAGCGCTGGGCGAGTATAAGAATGAACTTAAGTAGAATTTCTCTTGAAATTTGCGGTCTGGACCTTCATACCTCAAACTTATACATTTACTCGTCTCCATCATCACTGAAAGTGTGTAAAATAATCACCGACTCTCCGTGTCTAACAGAAACTTAGGCTTGCGTGATAAGAAGCAGGAAAATAGGACTAAGTGGTAAGCTTCCAGCCCATGAAAAGTACAGTCTCACAAATAATTTAATTACCTATATAAAGTTAAATTCTGCACCCTGGCCCTAGACAGGCCATAAACCAACTGCGGCATCATCCTCTCCCAAAGGCGACAACGGATGCGATGTGGAGGGATATACGTCAGCACACCGCTTTCTCGGTCGTTGTCAAGTTTCTTGACCTTGAAGCAGCTACCAGTCGGTCGAGTAGGTCCTCAGTTACCCTCACAAAGCAAAGTGCACGCCATACCAGCCCACCTGCAAAGGAAAAATCCATGGCTGTACCGAGAATCGAACCTTGGACCGCCACAGGGCAGTCAGCCGTGGTGACCATTTAGCTACAGAGGCGGACTTTACCAGACCATAAATAAAATTTGACACAGAATTTCTCAGAAAAAAAAATCTCGGCGGTTGATAAGAGAACAAGACATAGAACTACTTAAATCTAACTAACCTAAGGACATCACACATATCCACGCCCGGGGCAGAATTCGAATCTGCAACAGTAGCAGCAGCGCAGTTCCGGAATGAAGCGCCTAGAACCGCTTGGCCACAACGAAGGGCGATAAAAGGACAATATTTAATAAGAAATGAAGGTCTCGAATGACCTCAGCATAACTTAGGCGTTGTCACTGCAAGACCACTGGAGCTTTGGAATAGTAACAACAATTAGCTAGGATAATAAATCATGCCAAGTAACATTAATATGACCACCTATCAAAAGCCCGAATAACCACCTTTTGGAGTGCGGACCGCTGTCAAACATGCAATATTTAATAAGTAATGAAGGTCTCGAAAGCCGGCTGGTGTGGTCGAGCGGTCCTCGGCGCTACAGGTCATCAGTCAGAACTTAGAACTACGTAAACCTAACTAACCTAAGGACATCATACACATCCATCGCCGAGGCAGGATTCGAACCTGCGACCGTAGCGGTCGCGCGCTTCCAGACTGTAGCTCCTAGAACCGCTCGGGTACCCCGGCAGGCTCTGGAACGTACAGACAGGTATGTGGAGCCATGCTGAATTCAGTACCGTGGCCATCTGCTCTGGGATCCAGAACGTGAACTGCCCGATCGATGTGGTGTCACAGTTTCTAGATTGAGTTTAGACGCTTCCCACTCCCGGGTTCCCGGGTTCGATTCCCGGCGGGGTCAGGGATTTTCTCTGCCTCGTGATGGCTGGGTGTTGTGTGATGTCCTTAAGTTAGTTAGGTTTAAGTAGTTCTAAGTTCTAGGGGACTGATGACCTAAGATGTTAAGTCCCATAGTGCTCAGAGCCACTGAGTTTAGACCTGGGGAGTGTAGTAGCAGAGGAGTATGGTAAACTAATCCTGGTGCTGTTCGAACCATCTGTGTGACGGGCTGCATTGTCCTGCTGGAAAAGGCCACTGTTCCAAGGAAAAACATACTGCGTGTAGAGGTGGACATGGTCCCCAAGGATAGATGCGCACGTGTGTTGATCCATTGTACCTTTCAGAATGAAGAGATCACCAAGGGAATGCCACGAAAACATTTCCCAGACCGTAATCTCCCTCCTCCGACCCTTCCGACGACTCAGCAGCCGTCTGTACGATGGAGCATGAAACATGATTCGTCCGAAAAGTCTACCTGTCGCCACTTTATGGACGCGCAGCCCCAGTACAGCTGTGCAGATTGCTGCCTCCGTCACTGATGAACAGTATTCAGCGTGGGTGCGTGAACCAGGCGCCTGCTGCGAAGACCCATAACCAGCTGAAGGGTCGTTGAGGAGACTCTGCTGGTACCCCCTTGGTTCCTACTGGTGTTCAGTTGCTCAACAGAGCACAAATCTCCGCAGCCGACGTTCACCCCTTTCATCGATGCCTGGTGGTGCGTCACAGATGTCTCGGTGCCGGTTTTGGATAGAGCCATTTTGCCATGCACGGTATACTTTAATCACGACGGCACGCGAACAGTTTAGAAACTTAGCCGTTTCGGAAATTGTCCTACCCCTCATACAAAAGCCAATGGTCATGCCCTTTTGGACGTCCACTAAATTGCTCCGTTTCCACACTGCGATAATGATTACAGAGTTTTCTACATCTGCATCTACATTTATACTCCGCAAGCCACCCAACGGTGTGTGGCGGAGGACACTTTGCGTGCCACTGTCATTACCTCCCTTTCCTGTTCCAGTCGCGTATGGTTCGCGGGAAGAACGACTGTCTGAAAGCCTCCGTGCGCGCTCTAATCTCTATAATTTTACATTCGTGATCTCCACGGGAGGTATAAGTATGGGGAAGCAATATATTCGATACCTCATCCAGAAACGCACCCTCTCGAAACCTGGCGAGCAAGCTACACCGCGATGTAGAGCGCCTCCCTTGCACAGTCTGCCACTTGAGTTTGTTAAACATCTCCGTAACGCTATCACGGTTACCAAATAAGCCTGTGACGAAACGCCCCGCTCTTCTTTAGATCTTGTCTATCTCCTCCGTCAACCCGATCTGGTACGGATCCCACAGTGATGAGCAATACTCAAGTATAGATCGAACAAGTGTTTTGTAAGCCACCTCCTTTGTTGATGGACTACATTTTCTAAGGATTCTCCCAATGAATCTCAACCTGGTACCCGCCTTACCAACAAATAAGTTTATATGATCATTCCACTTCTAATCGTTCCGCACGCATACTCCCAGATATTTTACAGAAGTAACTGCTACCAGTGATGATTCCGCTATCATATAACCATACAATAAAGGATCCTTCTTTCTATGTATTCGCAGTACATTACATTTGTCTATGTTAAGGCTCAGTCGCCACTCGCTGCACCAAGTGCCTATCCGCTGCAGATCTTCCTGCATTTCGCTACATTTTTCTAATGCTGCAACTTCTCTGTATACTACAGCATCATCCGCGAAAAGCCGCATGGAACTTCCGACACTATCTACTAGGTCATTCATATATATTCCGCTTCCCTCCGACATCGTTATGTATCCTCCACTGGTAGTCGTCCCAAGTGTCGTCGTGAGTGGCTGTTGCACTCTGACTTCCCTCATAGGTGGTGATCACATTTATGTATAACACAAATTAAAAAAGAAGAAAACAATTATGTCGTTAAAACGCCAGTTTACACAACCAGTAAGATTTGGTTACGAAAATAACAGGAGCGATGTGATAAATAACAGAAGAAGATGTGCTGAATTAAAGCATTAAACACTGTTCTCAACAGTTAGCAGCCGGCCGCGGTGGCCGAGCGGTTCTAGGCGCTTCAGTCCGGAACTGCGCGACTGCTACAGTCGCAGGTTCGAATCCTGCCTCGGGCATGGATGTGTGTGATGTCCTTAGGTTAGTTAGGTTTAAGTAGTTCTAAGTTCTAGGGGACTGATGACCTCAGATGTTAAGTCCCATAGTGCTCATAGCCATTCGAACCATTTGAACAGTTAGCAGCCGACACCGAGAAAGACGGAACGAACAAGAACATGACTGCCAGCAAAGGAAAATGTTCAGTGTCAATTATCGGGTGAGGTTCGAAGAAAGTTTAACATCTACATCCATACTCCGCAAGCCACCTGACGGTGTGTACCGGAGGGTACCTTGTGTACCTCTATCGGTTCTCCCTTCTATTCCAGTCTCGTATTGTTCGTGGAAAAGAGGATCGTCGGTATGCCTCAGTGTGGGCTCCAATCTCTCTGATTTTATCCTCATGGTCTCTTCGCGAGATATACGTAGGGGGGAGCAATATGTTGCTTGACTCCTCAGTGAAGGTATGTTCTCGAAACTTTAACAAAAGCCCGTACCGAGCTACTGAGCGTCTCTCTTGCAGAGTCTTCCACTGGAGTTTATCTATCATCTCCGTAACGCTTTCGCGATTACTAAATGATCCCGTAACGAAGCGCGCTGCTCTCCGTTGGATCTTCTCTATCTCTTCTGTCAACCATATCTGGTACGGATCCCACACTGCTGAGCAGTATTCAAGCAGTGGGCGAACAAGCGTACTGTAACCTACTTCCTTTGTTTACAGATTACATTTCCTAAGATTCTTCCAATGAATCTCAGTCTGGCATCTGCTTTACCGAAGATTAACTTTATATGATCATTCCATTTCAAATCACTCCTAAAGCGTACTCCCAGATAATTTATAGAATTAACTGCTTCCAGTTGCTGACCTGCTATATTGTAGCTAAATGATAAGGGATCTTTCTTTCTATGTATTCGCAGCACATCACACATGAAGTTCTCATCGAATAATTATTCTTCGAGTAATACAGTCATACCTTCAATGTCGTATGCCAAATATAATACGCTTATGCTAACTTCCTTCTGAAAGCGCACTACTAAGTTGGCAGCCAAACCTGGACTGCAGGATCGCACAAGAAGCAGAAAGGCGCCGAGACGAACTTGCTCATTCGGCCACAACGTATCACTTAAGAATGTGCCTCGCCTAGTCTATCACCGATGATAGTACCGCCGCGTGGGGTGGCCGCGCGGTTAGAGGCGCCGTGTCACGGACTGCGCGGACACTCCCGCCGGAGGGTCGAGTCCTCCCTCGTGCATCGGTGTGTGTGTTGTTCTTAGCATAAGTTAGTTTAAGTAGTGTGTAATTCTAGCGACCGATGACCTCAGCAGTTTGGTCCATTAGAAATTCACACACATTTTTTATGATAGAACCCCAAGTCACTCCAGATCACGACTGCGCAGACGAGAACGACGAATCTGCTAAAGTCAGCCTTGGGTCAGTTGCCCTCTGTGGACTCTGAAGGTAAACAAGTTCTCGCCCGTGAAGAAAAGATATACGCGCATGTACTATAGATCTGTCGCTTTGGCACGCGTCATACATAATACAAACAAAGATTGTTCGGCCCACGAAATGACTTTACATGGGGACACACAAATAATATTGCAACAGGCACATTAGCTCACCTGAATTCCATGGCCTTCCCGTGTTAATGCAGTGAAGTGCTTCTTCATTTTTGTCAGTACGTCTTTTGAAACCATCAAAGTATCATCAAAATTAATATTTAATTTTAATGTTTTAAAACAATTTGTATAAATATAAATACTTTTGATTGAAGAGCAGTCTGTAGCACCGCTTCCATCCCCTCCGCGCTCGTGAAGGGTGACGGAATGAAAGAACACTGAAAGAAAATCTATATGTTCCTATCCTTAAGGGAATCCGGATGAGTAAAATATTTTACAGGCGTGTTCGGTATGCAAGATGTGTTACAGCAGGGCCAAAAGCAATCGTCACTGAAGGTTTACAGGCGCTGCACAAGATTTTATAAAAAATTTAATTGTACAGCATGTCCGAGAAGCCTCCGAAGCCCTCATGACTTTGTACATTTAATGAAGTAAATACACGACTCTGCAACATTAAAGGAGGAGACAGATACGGTATCATCATCATCTTCTTCCTTTCAAGGATTAGGCATTCTCATCTTTTTCGGGGTCTTCCAACATCTCTTTTCCCATTCCGATTGTAGTTCAATATCTTCTGCGGAATTCTGTGACCTGGAATTCTCGTGAGGTATTGTCTCCAATCTTCGAGATTTTTTGTTTTTTTTTTTTTTCATTCATGCTAGAAATATTTAGTGCTGTTCTAATATCTTCGTTTCTAGCTCTATATCTTCTTGTGCAGCCCTTCGTCTTTCTTAGGAACCTCATATCTGCTGTTTGAATATTATTTCCTTGGTTTTTTGTACAAATATTAACATTCTAACGAGTGCGAGTGTTTGTTACCAGAGGTCTCTTGGTATTGCTCAGAGAGCTGGAAGTCACATGACGTGAGGTTAGCGTAAATATAGCTCCACAAGAGGCAGTTGAAGGAAAGGGACAGTGAGCCTCAATCAACGAGCAGTTACGTTTTCATTACAACAGGGCTCGGACATAACATTAGGATGAGCGCCAGTACACTCCGAACTCACAAACATTTGGAAGATTTCACTCGGGGAAGAGCCGTCGGGAAACTGGAAGAAGGACGAAGTGTGGACCAGGAGACTGAAATGACCCGCGTCAAAGAGCAGGTGCAATTGTAACCACACTTAACAGCTCTTCAAGGCACACAGTCTCACACAGAGGCATGATGACTGGATGGGAGTGATCTCTTTGCCCGACTACCAGTACGTTGTGATCCGTTGACAGCCGCACATCGGCGGGACCGTTTGCGATGGTGCCAAGAGCGTAGTTACAGGACCAACGTGGAGTGAGATAGCATGCTCTTCTCGGATGAGAGCAGATTTAGTCTGGGCAGTGACTCTGGATGTACCCTCATATGGCGAGACATGTAAGCATGTACTGCATACAAGAACGTTGTCCAACGTGATTATTTTGGTGGTCGAAGTTTTATGGCGTGTGGAGACATAATTTTGCATTGGCGCACTGACTTCCATATCTGTCGTAATGTCCAGGCAGGCGCTGTGGTTGCTGCTCCTACACTCCCGTGCGCTTGTTGGACGTGAGTGCCAACCCCAATGACTGACTGGCCCAACAGCCACACGTTCATGTATTCATAATTAAGCTTCGAAACCGGTCGTGGAATAAATTAAGGAAATAACTACCAGCTGAAGCGGATGTAAGAAAATGTGACAGATGTCAGAAAATGTGACGGAAGTGCGTGTTGCCGTCGTTATATACAAAAGGCGTTCAGAAAGTTTTGCACAGTAGCCCCTAATTTTTTTTTTTTTTTTTTTTTTTTTTTTTTTTTTTTTGCAGGAGGAGAACGAAATTTTTTGTGAACATATTCGAAACATTTAGCTATAAGTTGATGTATAAAAGTATTTACAGGTGAGCTATAATGGACCGTGAAGTATACTTCAGGTTTCGACAACGGTCGGTGATGGAGTTTCTCTTCAAGGCCGGCGATGACTCTGACTCCTCGATTCACAGGAAGGTGCTCCCTGTTTATGGGGAGGACACAGTGGATCGGAGCAGTATCCAGCGGTGGTTTCAGAGGTTTAAAGAAGGTGATTTCTCTCTACTGGACAATCCACGATGTGGTAGACCATCGACGGCAGAGAGTGATGTGAATAAGGAGACCATTGATCAAATCATACAAACAGACAGATGTGTGACAACACGACAGCTTGGCTGAAATGACTCGTTTGTCATTGGGTAGTGTTTTGACGACGTCATTACCCAGAATGAAACACGGTTGTTTTTGTCCGAACCTGAGAGAAAAACCCAAACTGTGGAGTGGCGTCATCCGGGTTCCCCTCGGAAGAAGAAACCAAGACTTTGACGAACAGCAGGCCGATAGGTGATGGCCCCCTCGTTCTGCGATCAGTGTGGTGTCATTTTCATTGAATTTTTGGAACCTGGCTCCACGATTAACCGGGACCGTTACTGATTGTCATTGGATAAGCTGCGACGTGTCATCAAGACGCATAGACCACAGCTTCAGGGTCATCTCATCAGGCTACACCATGACAATGCCACACCCCATACAGCCCTTATGACGCAGTGAAAATCAGGAAAATGGGTCGGAAAATTGTTCCTCATCCTCCATACAGTCCGGACTTGACCCTGTGTGACTTTTACCTCTTCCGTCGTCTGAAGGTCCACTTGCGCGGTTAAACATTTGATAGTGAGAAAGTCCTTATTTCCTGTGTAAAGCGATGGTGTAAAAGTCAGTCCCCAGAATGTTACCAATGTGCATTTATATCATGGAAAGAACTTTGGGCCAGCTGCTTCACAGCTGATAGAAGCCACATTGAGTAGGCTCAATGTATAGCTAAATGTTCCAAGTATGTGCACAAAAATAACTCCTGCAAAAAATAAAAAAAATTAGAGACGACTGTGCAAAACTATTTGAACGCCCTTTGTAGCTACCCAGATGTCATATACGTCATTTCCTTTTCTGTTCCACTCGCAAACAGAGCGAGGGAAAAACGACTGTCGACAGGGCTATGCCTCCGTTTGAGCCGTAATTTCTCGTGTCTTATCTTCGTGGTCCTTATGCGGAGTGCATGTGGCGGCAGTAGAATCGTTCTGCAGTCACCCTGAAACGCCGGGTCTCTAAATTTTCTCAATAGTGTTCCTCGAAAAGGTCGTCTCCTTACTCCATGGATTCCCATCTGAGTTCCTAAAGCATTTCTGTGACACTAGCGCGTTGTTCGAATCTACCGTCTAACACACATAGCAGTGTGCCTTTCAATTGCTTCAATATCTTCCTTTGTCGGCCTAGTATGAATTCCAAACACTCGAGCAACACTCAAGAACAGGCCTCCTTTACAGATCAACCACTCTTTCCCAAAAATTCTCCGAATAAACCTTCCGTTCCAAAACGCTCACATGCTCGTTCTATTTCATATCGCTTTGTAACGTTAATCCCAGGTACTTAAACGAAGTACGAAGCGGAACACTACTATCGCTGTATTCAAACATTGTGGGACTGTTTTCCCTGCTTATCTGCATTAACTTGCATTTTTCTTCATCTAAAACCATTTGCCATTCATCACAATAGAAATTTTGTCTATCTTGTATCCTCCTCCAGTCATTCAACCTCGACACTTTCCAGAGCACCACTGCATCATCAGCAAACGACAGCGGATTGCTGCCTACCCTGTCCGCCAATCACTTAGGTTCACAGAAAACAATTGCGGTTATAGCACACTTCCCTAGGGTACTCTAGGCGCGCAGTCCGGAACCGCGGGACTGCTACGGTCGCAGGTTCGAACCCTGCCTCGGGCATGGATGTGTGTGATGTCCTTAGGTTAGTTAGGTTTAAGTAGTTCTAAGTTCTAGGGGACTGATGACCAGGGTAGTTAAGTCCCATAGTGCTCAGAGCCATTTGAACCATTTGAACCTAGGGCACTCTCTACGATACCGTATTCTATGATAAACACTCGTCGCTAAGGACAACGTACTGGGTTCTATTACTGAAGATACCACCGAGCCACTCACACATCTGGAGAACTATTCCATATGATCGCACCTTCGTCAACAGTCTGCAGTGCTGTGCCGTCTCAAATGCTTTTTGAAAACCGGGAAATATGGAACAGCCTGTTGCCGTTCATACGTAGTTCGTAGTATGTGATCCGAGAAAATGGTAAGCTGAGCTTCGCACGAGCGATGCTTTCAAACACCGTGGTGATTCACGGAGATAAGCTTCTCTGTCTCAAAAAAGTTTATTATATTCGGATTCAGAATATGTTCAAAGATTGGTCTGTAATTTTGCGGGTCCGTTCCTTTACCCTTCTTACAAAAAGGAATCGCCTGCGCCTTTTTCCAGTCGCTTGGACTTTCGAGCTGCGATATATCGCAAGTCACGCAGGATTACTGGTTTTTTGGATTAATGAAAAGCCCCAATATGCGCAAGGGCTGTAAAGGAATCCCCTCATGTTATGATGTTGGTCAGACTATCATTTCGATAATTGTTCGGGCCAAGGATTGTAAGAGTTTGTGAACAGAAATTCTTCTTCGGACACGTTGCAAATTGGGATTAATACCTCAGATAGAGGACAATGGAATGATGAATCATTTGCCGTACAGCAGGACGGAGCTGGAGCACACTTTGCTAGATCATTAATGAAAATTTTCGAGGGTGCTGGATTGAGCGTGGTTCAGAATCTCCAGTTCCAATGAAATGATCATTGGGAACCCCGACGTTATCAAACCACTTAACCAATCACGGTGCATAATCATGTCCTATATGGCTCAACTTAGATACAAGAATAACGAAGAATTGCGCAAAAGTGTTGGGGAAACTTTTCGAAGCATACCTCCTCAAGACGTCAACCAGAATGTGGATGTGCACAGATTTCCGCGCGAGGCACGATGCACATGCAGATCCGCTGGATACGAAATTCCTATACTTAGGTACTCCAACACACAATTTGCAATATACAGTTTTGACATAGGATAGCAGAGGCTTCTAGGACACGCATTATCCAACGCTTTTCAGTACTAATAAGTTTATTTTGTTTTTATCTGCTGTTTTCTTTGTTTTCTACTACAGACTTTTTAAATGCTCTGTACATAGAAGCACTGCTGGCAGTAGATATGTGATGTGTAACTATGTTACAGCACGAGAAGTCAAGGATATTGTTGTTGTTGTTGTGGTCCTCAGTCCTGAGGCTGGTTTGATGCAGCTCTCCATGCTACTCTATCCTGTGCAAGCTTCTTTAGCTCCCAGTACCTACTGCAACCTACATCCTTCTGAATCTGCTTATTGCATTCATCTCTTGATCTCCCTCTACGATTTTTACCTTCCACGCTGCCCTCCAATACTAAATTGGTGATCTCTTGATGCCTCAGAACATGTCCTACCAACCGATCCCTTCTTCTCGTCAAGTTGTGCCACAAAGTTCTCTTCTCCCCAGTCCTATTCAATACCTCCTCATTAGTTATATGATCTACCCATCTAATCTTCAGCATTATTCTGTAGCACCACATTTCGAAAGCTTCTATTCGCTTCTTGTCCAAACTAGTTATCGTCCATTTTCACTTCCATACATGGCTACACCCATACAAATACTTTCAGAAACGACTTCCTGACACTTAAATCTATACTCGATGTTAACAAATTTCTCTTCTTCAGAAACGCTTTCCTTGCCATTGCCAGTCTACATTTTATATCCTCTCTACTTCGACCATCATCAGTTATTTTGCTCCCCAAATAAAAAACTCCTTTACTACTTCAATTGTATCATTTCCTAATCTAATTCTCTCAGCATCACACGACTTAATTCGACTACATTCCATTATCCTCATTTTGCCTTTATTGATGTTCATCTTATATTCTCCTTTCAAGACACTGTCCATTCCGTTCAATTGCTCTTCCAAGTCCTTTGCTGTCTCTGACAGAATTACAATGTCATCGGCGAATCTCAAAGTTTTTATTTCTTCTCCTTGAATTTTAATACCTACTCCGAATTTTTCTTTTGTTTCCTTTACTGCTTGCTCAATATTGTTATTGCCTATAAACGTGGAGATACGCATGCGGCTAGCTAAGCTACAGTAGAACACAAGTAATTGATTTAAACGTCTTGTAAGATGTTTGTCAATTTCCTGCCGTTGTCCCAGAAAAAAAAGAAAGGAAAAAAACAGTTCATCTAGGGACAATGTTTTTGGAAAAGTAGACACTGGACAGCGCACACGGATTAGACGTGACCTGTAGAACATTATGTAGGGAGAGCTCATTAGTACCCTTACGTAAGCAATCGGTTCGTGTTATTTACCGCTGCGCGTGTTATACCGATCGTGAGACGCAAACATGTAGGCAACAAACGGTCTCAGTGGTTGAATCACTGTAATACCCGATCGTCGGCTGTCGTCGAGTTACTTGTGCAGACGTTATGCCACTATGTTTAGGATGGATAGGAAATTACTATCACTGAACTATGGGTTATTCATTTAATTTACAGCGAGGCAAAAGGTGTCTCGTGGGCAGCTGTGCGAAGTTATCAAGAACGCTTCCCACAACGAAGACTTCCTGTACGACCGACATTCGTCGCTGTTTACCAAAGGTTTGTATCATCATACTTCTGTACCTTTACTCGATTGTTTTGCAATTCTTTCATGACAAAGTACATTAGTTATCTTTACCTTTTTACAGTTAATTCTGTATGTGAAATGTATTGTGTGTTCTGATAGGTTCTCATTTTATTATTAAATAAATCGTGACAGAATAAGGCTTACGAGTACGTATTTAATTTGCGTAGACTGAGAGATGCTGGCTCTTTACTACCCTGTGCAGAAGGCAGAGGCCCACAACGGAAAGATCGCACATTGGAAGCTGAGAAAAAAATTCTGGAACGCATCCATGAAGATCCTATTCAGAGTACTACACTCATGCTCATAAATTAAGGATAACGCTGATACATTGTGAAACAAAGCTCTGGTGGGCGGTTTGCGGGTTTAAATCACCTCTGGGTATGACCATGTGGTGCATTTGACCTGCGGTCGTCGCACGGTGGCGCTGGAAGCAGTCCACATACTCAGAGTTGTGTTGGTGCATATCAGAGTACGGTGCAGCGAGAAAGTGAGAAGACATTTTCAGACGTTCTAATCGTGACTGTGTGTTGGAAATGGCTCAAAGAACACATATTGATGACGTTATGAGAGATAGAATACTAGGGCGACTGGAGGCTGGTCAAACACAGCAGGTCGTAGCACGGGCCCTCCGTGTGGCACAAAGTGTGATTGATCTCAATATTACGACAACGATTCCAGCAGACAGGAAACGTGTCCATGCCCTACAATACGGGACGTCCACAGTGTACAACACCACAAGAAGACCGACACCTCACCATCAGTGCCCACAGACGGCCACGGAGTACTGCAGGTAGCCTTGCTCGGGACCTTACCACAACCACAGGAACAATTCTCTCCAGCCACACAGTCTACAGGCGACTGAACAGACATGGTTTATTCACCCGCAGACCTGCAAGGTGCACTCCACTGACCCCTGGTCACAGGAGTGCCCGTAAAGCCAGGTGTGAAGAACATAGTTCATGATCATTGGAACAGTGGTCCCAAGTTATGTTCACGGACGAGTCGAGGTATAGTCAGAACAGTGATTCTCGCCGGGTTTTCATCTGGTACGAACCAGGAACCAGATACCAACCCCTTAATGTCGTTGAAACAGACCTGTATGGAGGTCGTGGTTTGATGGTGTGTGGTGGGATTATGATTGGTGCACGTACACCCCTGCATGTCTCTGACAGAGGAACTGTAACAGGTCAGGTGTATCGGGACGTCATTTTGCACCAGTATGTCCGTCTTTTCAAGGATGCAGTGGGTCCCACCTTCCCCCTGATGGATGATAACGCACAGCCCACCGAGCTGCCATCGTGGAGGAGTACCTTGAAACAGAAGATATCAGGCGAATGGAGTAGCCTGCCTGTTCTCCAGAGCTAAACCCTACCGAGCACGTCCTGGATGCTCTCGGCCGGCGTATCGCTGCACGTCTTCAAATCCCTACGACACTTTAGGAACTCCGACAGGCACTGGTGCAAAAATGGAAGGCTTTACCCTAGCAGCTGCTCAACCACCTGATCCAGAGTATGCCAACCCGTTGTGCGGCCTGTGTAGGTGTGCATGGTGATCATATCCCATACTGATGTCGGGGTACATGCGCACGAAACAGTGGCGTTTTGTAGCACTCGTGTTTCGGGACGGTTTTCTCAACTTATCACCAATACCGTTGACTTACAGATTTCTGTCATGTGTGTTCCCTATGTGCCCATACTATTAGCGTCAGTTTTGTGTAGTGCCACGTTGTGGGGCACCACGTTCTGCAATTATCCGTAATTTATGAGCATGAGTGTAGAAGCATTGTCGGCCAAGTGAGTGTATCGCACACTGTCGTTCATCGCACTGTAAAAGAGATGCGTCTGCGGTATTACGACATTCAGCGCGCACAAACGTTGCAAGAGCAAGATTTCACTCCACAACGAGAATTCTCAGAGTGGTTTTCGTTACAAAGTGTGTAGCGTGATTTTGTAAACAAAATGCTAGTCACAGATGAAGCATGTTTCACTAGCGACGGAATAACTAATTTCCATAACATACACACGTGGAGTGTACACAAACTGCTCGAAGTAGTAGCAACACATTTTCGACGCTGCTTTTCCGTAAATGTACGGGCGGGTGTAATCGATGATTACATTGTTGGGCCTTACGGTTTACCTGCAAGATTTACCGAATGTTTCTAGAGGAGACATTCAATAAACGTTATTACAAAATATTCCGTTAGCCGTATCTCGCAACATGTGGTTCCTCTACGATGGTGCTCCACCCCATGTCCACAGAGGACGAAGGTTTTTGAACACGCCATTTCCAGGACAATGGTCCATTTCCAGCTCGTAGTTCTGATTTAAATCCACTTTTGGGGCCTTATGATGGAACTTATTTATGCTTAGGAAATAAATAATGTGGACAGACTTACGCAGAGGATTTTCGATGCTGCCAGTACCAGGAAGGCTAATGTTCATGTGCGTGAACGAGTGCGGTAAAACTGGGTTTGCCGTAATGGAGCATGTGTCGATTCGAATGGTGGACTTTCCAACACATATTGTATGTGGTATTGGTGTAAGAAGATTGGATGGGTAGATCAGTAAACTAACGAGGAGGTACTGAATAGGATTGGGGAGAAGAGAACTTTGTGGCACAACTTGACGAGAAGAAGGGATCGGTTGGTAGGACATGTTCTGAGGCATCAAGGGATGACCAATTTAGTATTGGAGGGCAGCGTGGAGGGTAAAAATCGTAGAGGGAGACCAAGAGATGAATACACTAAGCAGATTCAGAAGGATGTAGGTTGCAGTAGGTACTGGGAGATGAAGAGGCTTGCTCGGGATAGAGTGGCATGGAGAGCTGCATCAAACCAGTCTCAGGACTGAAGACCACAACAACAACATTGGTGTAACAGGAAACAAAGTGATGTTGGTTTCATTTTCGTTACGGTACTGTTGTAGGAAACGAAAATAGCGTGAATTTAATTTTCGTTATGGTATTGTTGTAAAAAGAGGAAACAGTTGATTGTAATTCATGCACAACAAATTACGTGGTAGTTGGTAGATTTTGCACTAAGGGAAAAACATCATATTTGATGTCAGGTTTTCTGTACTACCACGACTTTCGCTATGGTAATGTAGTGAAAAAGAAAAAGTCTAGTTGTGCCTAATTCATTGTTTACATAAAACGAATTACACTTTCTTGACAACCCAGTGACTGTTTACAGTGCTTGTTTCGGTAGTACCTAGCCGCCGCGCAGCGTCGTTGTTCACGACCAATGTTTACATTGCCCAGATTCGTCCGTTACCTTTCTCTGATCGCCGCGTCGATGTCTGTAATACACAAGCAAGGTCAAGTGCTGTCAGTTGGCAATGTAAACAGAAATTCGGCCACTATAAAAGCTACAGATATCAGTCTTTTAGGAATACAAAAATAAATAATGTGTTACAACGATATTTCATTAGACTTTTCTGTCAAGCATACTGAGATGAAGCATCTCAATAATACTGGCACTTTTACCTTTTACACCCCAGTTCAGTATCTGCCACAATTTTCTTCTTGACCTGCATAAATAATTCACCAAAGACAATGGACGACTCTTTAAAAAACACGTGTTTTCTAATGACACGAGTATACATACTGTATTAAGAGCCCAAACACATCAGTGCCAGTGACTCGCATGACAATAATAGGACAGCCCTACATTTGGTTCACAGCAAATAGCTTATTTATAAATACTTTCACACTCATGATACGCAGCTCCAGACAAATAAGGAAAAACTTACAAATGTACCGATCAACTGTGGCACATTAAATAAAACTACACTACTGGCCATAAAAATTGTTACACCAAGAAGAGATGCAGATGATAAACGGGTATTCATTGGACAAATATATTATACTAGAACTGACATGTAATTACAAAATGGTTCAAATGGCTCTGAGCACTATGGGACTCAACATCTTAGGTCATAGGTCCCCTAGAACTTAGAACTACTTAAACCTAACTAACCCAAGGACATCACACACACCCACGCCCGAGGCAGGATTCGAACCTGCGACCGTAGCAGCCCCGCAGTTCCGGACTGCAGCGCCAGAACCGCACGGCCACCGCGGCCGGCCATGTGATTACATTTTCACGCAATTTGGTTGCATAGATCCTGAGAAATCAGTACCCAGAACAACCACCTCTGGCCGTAATAACGGCTTGCATACGCCTGGGCATTGAGTCAAACAGAGCTTGGATGGCGTGTACAGGTACAGCTGCCCATGCAGCTTCAACACTATACCACAGTTCATCAAGAGTAGTGACTGGCGTATTGTGACGAGCCAGTCGCTCGGGCACCATTGACCAGACGTTTTCAATTGGTGAGAGATCCGGAGAATGTGTTGGCCAAGGCAGCAGTCGAACATTTTCTGTATCCAGAAAGGCCCTCACAGGACCTGCAACATGCGGTCGTGCGCTATCCTGCTGAAATGTAGGGTTTCGCAGGGATCGAATGAAGGGTAGAGCCACGGGTCGTAACACATCTGAAATGTAACGTCCACTGTTCAAAGTGCCGTAAATGCGAACAGGAGGTGACCGAGACGTGTAACCAATAGCACCCCATACCATCATGCCGGGTGATACGCCAGTATGGCGATGACGATTACACGCTTCCAATGTGCGTTCACCGCGATGTCGCCCGCCAAACACGGATGCGACCATCATGATGCTGTAAACAGAATCTGGATTCATCCGAAAAAATGACGTTTTGCCATTCGTGCACCCAGGTTCGTCGCTGAGTACTCCATCGCAGGCGCTCCTGTATGTGGTGCAGCGTCAAGGGTAACCGCAGCCATGGTTTCCGAGCTGATAATCCATGCTGCTGCAAACGTCGTCGTCCTGTTCGTGCAGATGGTTGTTGTCTTGCAAACGTCTGCATCTGTTGACTCAGGGATCGAGACGTGGCTGCACGATCTTTTACAGCCACGCGGATAAGACGCCTGTCAACTTGACTGCTTGTGATACGAGGCCGTTGGGATCCGCACGGCGTTCCATATTACCCTCCTGAACCCACCGATTCCATATTCTGCTAACAGTCATTGGGTCTCGACCAGCGCGAGCAGCAATGTCGCGATACGATAAACCGCACTCGCCATAGGCTACAATCCGACCTTTAGCAAAGTCGGAAACGTGATGGTACGCATTTCTCCTCCTTACGCGTGGCATCACAACAACGTTTCACCAGGCAACGCCGGTCAAATGCTGTTTGTGTATGAGAAATCGGTTGGAAACGTTCCTCATGTCAGTACATTGTAGGTGTCGCCACTGGGGCCAACCTTGTGTGAATACTCTGAAAAGCTAATCATTTGCATATCACAGCATCTTCTTCCTGTCGGTTAAATTTCGCGTCTTTAGCACGTCATCTTCGTGGTGTAGCAATTTTAATAGCCAGTGGTGTACATGTGTGGCATTTCTGACACTGAGACAGAAAAGACACATAGGTGGCGCCAACACGTGCATTAGCTGATCAGACTGCTCAGTTCTGCCTGATTTGCGTTTAGAAACATGTCCACTGTATTGCGCTGCTGGAGGGGTAGCTAGGGTACTCCGACTACTCACTGCCTTATGGTATTATCATCTAGAAGGATGCAGCAAAGTCCAAAAAAGAAATTCTTTTACGGAAGCACACAATAAGAATACCATGTGTAGACGACAACCGATCATCTTTCAGGACCCTACTCATAAACCTTGGTATTGGTACATCCATCCACTAATGGTATCTGCAGTTAACTACAAACCTGCATGTCACATGAACTGCGAAAAATCGTAGTTATAATAGTGGAAATAAATAAAATTTTCTAGGATTTAGCATGGAGTTTTGTATATTCATCACGTTGCTACCAACCGCGTCGGGACAGTGGTACGTAAGACAGTGGACTCGTATGCGGGAGAATAACGTTTCAAATTCCTGTCTGTCGGTCCCGGTTCAAATTTTCCTTCGTTTACCTAACTCTTTTAAGGAAAAAGCTCGGACGGTTCCTTTGAAAAGGGCAGGCGCGTTTTCCACCCCCATTTTCCCTCAATCCAAGCTCGTCTCCGTCTTTAATTACCTCATGGTCGGTGGATTTTAGACAGGCATGAAATCTGATATGTTCAGACATTCAAAAATAATGTAAAACAGTGCACTATAAGCTGCTATCTCTAATCTCTTTATTAGAGAGGTTCTCAAAATTTTCAGCTTATAGACAGCTCATAGCGTTCTATGAAGTCAATACTGTTTAGTATCAATTAGCAGATAAAAATAGCAAACAAGTGCAGAGTTGAGACAGAGGAAGAACAGTGCTTTCTTTTCCCTCAGAGTATCTGCTTCTCTACTGATGTATATGTATACGAACACAGTAGCCTAGATGTAAATGTCTGTGTCTGTGTGTGTGTGTGTGTGTGTGTGTGTGTGTGTGTGTGTGTGTGTGTGTGTGTGTGTGTGTGGATTGTTCTGGTGGATGGCTGGAGTGCGTACGTGCGTAGTAGCACTGAAAGGAGAAGCGGTTTCCCTCCTAGCGACATGGACACTGGGTACTCCGCGGAGACTTGGGAGAGCTTTCCAACAAAACAAGCAACGTTACCACATTCTCGCAGTAGAGACATCCAGGAGGCAAGACAGTACCGCCAGATGTTCAACACACAGCCGGCTAGTAAAGTGCGTAACATGAAACTATGTAAGGTAGATTGCCTTTCCAGTGTCTTCAGACGTAACTGCACAGCTTCTCTTTGATGCTGACTGAAATACAACCAACGTAAAATGTATTCGGAGGCTGGTATTTTACCTTTGTAGTTTGGGGTGTCTGCAATAACTATTCTTAGAAGAGAGAAAGAGTAAATTGCAGACTCTGAGACCATTATTCGCTATAAGAAGCACAAAATTCTTAATCACGCTTCAGACTGATTTACACAAAGTTTACTTAACATACAAGGTAGCTCCTTCTACTCGAGCTAGGTGCTCAGATTACTGCAGTATAAATAATAACATAGTTAATATTAACTATTAATCGAATTAATTAACTATTAATCGGTCCGGCACACAGTTTTAATCTGCCAGGAAGTTACATTAATCAAGTAATTTTCTTTATATTTTTCATCACTTTTGATGCCGAGCATGAAGAGGCGAAAACATTTCGTTGACAAAAATGAAAGATTCCCTTGAAAATGCGTAATACTAGCCATATGATAAAGCATTAATTTTATTGTAAGGAAATGTTCATGCGTAAAAGAATCGAACCGATAGTAGGTACATTTCATAGCGAAAGGAGATCTACTAGATCCACTTCAGAGATGGAGAAAAGACCTGCTTAGTCAATGAACCACTTTTTTCCATGTGGCCATATTTCCCTCACAAAATGTTGACATCATAGCAATGATCAACGGTATAAGGGTGTAGACGCCAGTGGTAACCACTGCATTAAAGACATAATGTGTATCCACAGGGCATGTGGCCTGCTATTTAAAAAGCCTTATGACGATCACTCGGCCGGCCTCGGTGGCCCAGCGGTTTTGGCGCTACAGTCTGGAACGAGCGACCGCTACAGTCGCAGGTTCGAATCCTGCCTCGGGCATGGATGTGTGTGTTGTCCTTAGGTTAGTTAGGTTTAATTAGTTCTAAGTTCTAGGCGACTGATGACCTCAGAAGTTAAGTCGCATAGTGCTCAGAGCCATTTGAACCTTTTTTTTATGATCACTCCATTGATAAAAGATTCCGCATTAGTCCCTCCATTCGGATCTTCGGGAACGGACTGCCACGTGGAAAGTGCCCATGAGCAAAGGACTGAACAATTGAGGAAGCGAAAAAAATGTACGACTCGGAGAGTGGAATATCGACAGTCTGAGTGTGGTAGGGTAGCTAGAAAATTTATAATCTATGAAGGGAAATGTAAATGTTCAGTCAAGTTTAGTGTGGGTCAGTGAAGTTAAGTGGAAAGAACATAATAATTTCTGGTCAGACGAATGCAGGGTAATATCAACAGCAGCAGTAAATTATGTATTAACCGGAGTAGGATTCGTTATGGATAGGAAGGTGGAAAGTGAGGTACTGTGAACAGTTCAGTGATAGGATTATTGTCATCAGAATCCACAACAACAATAACTCAGCTACACCTGCGTATGTCACAAGCAGAAGGTGAAGAGGTAGAGAAAGTATACTGAACGACTAACTCAGTATGCAAAGGGAAACGAATATAGGGATTGGATCTGTGAAGTAGTATAAAACTGCAACGTAGCTTGTGCAATCAAACACCAAACATGGTTTATTTCGTACAATGCCCCAACAGAACAAACAGTCCTGTCACGGCAAAGCTAAGTGTAACACTATCGTCCACTACTGTTATACTATAACCTTAAAGCTGGCGGCAGTTCGAATAATGAAATTATTTTTATTCAAGCAGTGATAGTATAAAGAAGCAGAGCAGTGTTACCCTCTGAGAGGACCGTTTTGTACCTAACGGAAGTGGCTTATCGGAAGTGAAAGTCAAAATTATGTAAGTATTTAAACAGTAACAAACAATATTTTACCTAGTAACACTGTTCAAAGAATAAAGAAAACGCTCGCTAGCCTAATTAGGCAAGAAAATGATTGACATTCTTGTTCAAGAAAATAAGTATGAGTAAGTTTAACGAACTAACACAAACTATACTTTGCCACACGCGAGTGCAATAAACGCTGACACCTGCATATGTTCACATTAAAGAAAGTGATAACAGTTATAAGAGAACATGGCTATTTGCATAAATAACAGAAAATGACATACTTTTGCCTTCAAGGCTTGGTCAAACTGAATGGTCTCAATAACATTAATATCAATATTCACTGCAGAATCATAAAATAAGCATAGGTTCAATTTTACTTTTCAAACATTTTCCTATCTGACAAAAAATTGTAAATGTAGTTCACTGCAAAATTATGAACTGGTAATCTCAGCTAAATACTTTTCTATTTACAGTGAAAATTAAATGGAATTCACTAACAGATTACTTCTCACTGTCTTTTGAATAAAGAAGTTACTGTTTTCATAGATAGTTGTCTTTCTATTAATTATTATGTAGCATGAGCACATTAGACAAACTATAGATCTTGTTACAACATTAATACGCACTTTCAATACACAAGAGAAACCCAATATTGCACAGAATTTGACTTGAATAGCAAGAGTAGCTAAAACTTTCTATAATTAAGTAACTTTGTGCATTTGAACTACTTTCAATGGAGCGGGGCCCTTAATATTGACCACTGTAGCAGAGCAAACTAAACACACTTTCAATACATTAGAGAAACAAGTATTCAGCAAGCATTAACATATAACTCTCAACAGTTGCAGTTCTAAGCTTTTACTGCAGTGAAACACAAATTTGAGATATTTGTAAGATCCTTTCAAGAAACAATATTAACTTTAGTACACTCTGTTGCCATATTAATTTTAATATGCCTTCAATAGAGGACACTCGGTAAACACTTCAGCGTGGGAGGGACCCTAGGTGGATATGTGACTGAGGGTAAATCATGGGAGGTACAATAGTTCAGTCAAATTTTACCTTATATTTGGGTACATATAACATCCTATGAGCTGATCCTCCACTGTACATTACTGTAGTGTTCCATTAAGTGATTGTGCAATGTGGTGGTGATTGCATGTTAGTAGGTGGATTTGTAGGCAGAATTGCTGGACTCTGTCATTTCTTGGTGGCGATGATAGATACCAATTCCAGAATAGTTCCAGCTCTTTATCCATCCATCTGAGGCACTGGAAAGCGTCAGGAAAAGCCTCTCTCTGAACCAACAAAATACACAACTTTTACATAAGTAGTTGATAGTTTGGTAGCTCTTCCCCGTCTGACTCTTGGTTCACCCTTTTCTACCTAGGCCAACCACAATTTGCGCGCGCTTCACAATTCCGTTCCCGAGGGGAACCACAACACCTTTTACATACAAAATAACTAAGAACCCTAAGTGAAGATCAGCAGTTTACATAACAGCAACCAAACATATTAAATAAAACAGAACCTTTGCACATATTAACATTTCTATAAAAAATTATTTAAACAAAGTTATTCAACCTCAAAGATAACCAAAGAGATCATGTGAGAAAGACAAAAAGTATCATTTGCTCATATTGTGCATATTACAGAGATTACACTTCCTACAGTATCGAATTAATCATACACTAATTACAGAAGTTCAGCGATGGGATGTTGAACAAAACAGAAAGCTAAATGAGTCAACAAAGAGTATGTAGCGTGTAAGCTATGGTGTTACACTAGCGGAAGAGATAGAAGAGTGAATTTCTGGAGAATATGGAGTCGCTAGTGGGAGAGAGGCCAAGTGCGGATACATTGTTCAAAAATTGCAATAGGGGGAGGTATATATGGAAATCTCCTCGAAACAAGGAAAGATTATAGCTGGATTACATCATGGCCAGATATCAAATTTCAGTTTGTAAGGCGTATTCAGCAGCTATAGACTCAGATGACAATTTAGTGACGAGTAGATTGAAGTTTAAGAGAACCACCCGCAAAAATTAATTCTGAAAGAATTGAAACACTAAGTGCTGACGACTGATGAAATGCGCCTTATGCAGACCATGCTCCCTAGGGCTATAGATACTGCGACAATACTACAACAGTCCGTTCAGTTGAAGAGGAACGGACCTCCTTCAAACGACCAATCAGAAAAGCTGGGCAAACACATATAGGTACAAGGAAGGTAACTGGAATTAACCTTGGGTAACAGAAGAAATACTTCAACTTATCGACGGAAAAGTCCGCCCCCCGGTAGCTGAGTGGTCAGAGCGACAGAATGTCAGTCCTATGGGCCCAGGTTCGATTCCGGGCTGAAACGGAGATTTTCTCCATCCCCATCGACTCGCAAGTCGCCGAAGTGGCGTCAAATCGAAAGACTTGCACCCCGCGAACGGTCTACCCGACGGGAGGCCTTAGTCACACGACACTTAGATTTATCGACGGAAGAAGAAAATAAAAAAAACGTTCAGGAAGAAAGGGGAAACAGCAATAGAAGTGACTTAGGAATGAAATAAATAGGAAGTGCAAAGAAGTCAAGGTGAAATGGCTGCAAGAAAAACGCCAATAATTTGAAAAACAAATAGTCATTGGGAGAACAGATTCAGTATATAGAAAATTCGAAATAAACATAAGTCAAATTAAAAACAAAAGTGACAATATTAAGACCTCAAGAGGAATTTTGCTGTTAAACGAGACGGAGATTGTGGATGGGTGCAAAGTACATTGAATACCTCTACGAGGGGTAAGAAATTTCTGATGATGTGATAGAAAAATAAAGGTGAGTTGACTGGCAGAAATCGAGGATTAGCGTTTGACACAGCATTGGAAAACTATCGAATAAATAAGGCAGGAGCTAAACAGCGCATACGTAGTAATCTCTGAATTCATGGCGGGACCTGACAAATAAAAGATTGTTCAAGTTCGTGTGTAGAGTCCATGACTGACTGACGACTGGAGACATACCATCGGACTTCGGGGAAAATAGTATATACACAATCCCGCAAACAGGGAAAATAGATAACTACGAGAACCGTAAAACACTCAGCGGCACAGCTAAACAATAAAACATGAAATTAGTCCAGACTTAAAGCACACCAGCAGGTACGCCATATCCAGATGACGCCAATAAATGGTAACTACAGTAACGGAAAAAAATCGCAACACCTAGAAGGAGTTGTGCGACATAAACGAAAGTTTCCAGCCGGCCGCTGTGACCGAGCGGCTCTAGGTGCTTAGGTCCGGAACCGCGCTGCTGCTACGGCCGCAAGTTCGAATCCTGCCTCGGGCATGGATGTGTGTGATGTCCTTAGGTTAGTTAGGTTTAAGTAGTTCTACGTCGAGGGGACTAACGACCTCAGATGTTAAGTCCCATAGCGCTTAGAGCCATTTGAACCAGTTTTTAAAGTTGCCAGGCGTGATTCTACGTCTGAAACATGGTGTCTATTCAAATATTCCGCAGGTCACGTACCAAGAGTGACGCTAATAGCACCACTATAAAGATGCAAATCAGATATCAGACTTACTCTAAATACACGCTGTAAGGTTCGTGGCTGTTAATTACCTTCGAGAGATGAGATGATGACAGTCAAGAATGCCCTAAGGCGACCAAGGCGCCATTATTAACACTTCACCTCACTAAGTTTGAACGAGGTCGTGCAATAGTGCTACGAGAAACTGGAAGCCCAATTTGCGGTACTGCAGAAAGACCTGGCAGGAATCTAGTCACTGTGCATGACTGCTGGCTGCGTGGGTGACGAGGATGAACGGTTTGCAAGAAGACCGGTCTCCGGACGCCCTCGTGGCACTACTGCGAGGAAAGACCATCGTGTTCGCGTATGTCTCTGACGTACCGCACTGCACCTGCAGCGGCAATCTGAGCAGCAGTGGGCTCCACAGTGATACTGTACAGTGAACTGTTACAAGTCGGCTACTTCAAGGATAGCTCTGAGACAGACGCACAATAGCGTGCAATCCACTGATCCCAAACCACCTACATTTGCGATTCCAGTTGTGTTAGGCGAGAACTTATTGGAGGGTAGGGTGGTGGTATGTTCTATTTCCTGATGAACGCTGTTTCTACCTCATTGATAGTGATGCCAAGGAGGCCAGATGAGCTCCAGCAACTAGCTTTTCGGCGACCTACACAGACAGGACCTACACCTGGAGTTATGGTCTGGGGTGTGATTTCGTGGTTATCCCACGCACCCTGACTGAAAATTAAACGTCAGTTTGGTGATTCGATCTGTTGTGCTGCCATTCATGAACATCATTCCTGGGAATGTTCTCAAACAGGATAACGTTCGCCAACATTCCGCTGTTGTAACCCAACATGACTACACAGTGGCAACGTGTTGCCATGGCCTGCTCCATCACCAGATCTGTCTCCAATCGAGCACATACCGGATCATCGGACGACAACTCCAGCGCCATCCACAAACGGTATGAATCGTCCCTGCACTGACCGACCAAGTGCAACACACATGATACTCCATCCCACAAACTGACATCCGGCACCAGTTCAACATAATGCATGCATGTTTGCATGCTTGCATTCAACATTCTGGTGGCTACGATCCACTGCAGTTACTATGACAGTTAGGCGGGAAGTGAGAATACTTGGATTTCTTGGTCGAGCGACTGCTCATAAGCCACACATAATACTGGTAAATGCCAAACGACTCCTCGCTTAGGGTAAGGAGCGTAAACATTGGACGATTGAACTGTGGAAAAAGGTTGTGTGGAGTGACGAATCATGGTACAAAACGTGGCGATCCGATGGCAGGGTGTGGGTATGGCGAATGCCTGGTGTACGTTATCTGTCAGTGTGGGTAGTGCCAACAGTAAACTGCGGAGGTCAGGTGTTGCTACGGTGTGGTCGTGGTTTTCATAGAGGGGGCTTTCACGCCTTCTTGTTTTGTGTGGCACTATCACAGCACAGGCCTACATTGATGTTTTAAGCACCTTCTTGCTTCCCACTGTTGAAGAGCAATTCGGGATGGTGATTGCATCTTTCAACACGATCGAGCACCTGTTCATAACGCATGGCATGTCGCGAAGTAGCTACAGAATAATAACATCCCTGTAATGGACTGGCCCACACAGAGTCCTGACCTGAAACCTACAGAACACCTTTGGGTTGTTCTGTAACACCGACTTCGTGCCAGGCTTCACCGACCGACTTCGATACCTCTCCTCAGTGCAGCACTTCGTGAAGAATGGTCTGTCATTCCCCAAGAAACCTTCCAGCACCTGACAACGTATGCCTGCGAGAGTGGAAGCTGTCATTAAGGCTAAGGGCTGGCCAACACCGTATTAAATTCCAGCATTACCTATGGAGAGCGCCACGAGCTCGTACGTCATTTTCAGCCAGGTGTGCGGACACTTTTGATCACGTAGTGTATATTACCTAGATTAGTGTATCCCACAAACTTCATTACTCTATATTAATTATTTTTTGGTGTTGAGATCTTTTTTTCGTCTGTGTTTATTCCATACAACTATGTAATTGTGCAGATGCTGACTGCTACGTTTCATCCGATCTTCCATATAGCCATAGCATGGAACACACCACCAAAACATCACTGAACCGTCTCCGTTTAGCACTCTGCTCACTGCGGGTTAAACGACTCATTAGGCTGTCGGTGCTTCCGGAACCTTCCGTAATTTGAAAATCGGGGCTCGTGGGTCCACAACACTTGCCTACATACAGCTACGGTTCGGTTCTGCGTTGTTTAGTCATCTGGAGACGTGAAGCTTAAACTACCATTGCGAGCAACGATCCTTTGCAAGATTGTTGTTGCGACCCTCAGTCCGAATAATGTTTTGATGCAGCTCTCCATGCTACTCTATCCTGTGCAAGCCTCTTCATCTCCGAATAACTACTGCAACCTACATCCTTCTGAATCTGCTTACTGTGTTATTCATCTTTTGGTCTCCCTTACGGTTTTTACCACGCCCCTCCCCTCCCCCCGCGCTACACGCACTCACACACACACACACACACACACACACACACACACACACACATACACACTTCTCTCCAGGAATAAACTGGTGATCCCTTGACGTCTCAGAATGTGTCCTATCAACCGACCCCTTCTTCTTGCCAGGTTTTGGTACAAATTTCTTTCCTGCCCAGTTCTATTCAGTGTCTCCTTATTAGTTACGTGATCTACCCATCAAATATTCACCATTCTTCTGTAACACCACGCTTTAAAAGCTTCTATTCTCTTCTTGTCTAAACTGTTAGTCATCCATGTTTCACTTTCATACATAGCAACACTACATACAAATACTGTCGGAAAAAGCTTCGTACCACTTAAATCTATAGTTATTCGATGTTAACAAATTTCTCTTGAGCAACGCTTTTCTTACCATTGCTGGTCTACATTTTATATCCTCTCTATTTTGGCCTTCATCAACTGTATCGCTGCTCAAAAAGGAAAACTCATCCACAACTTTAAGTGTCTCGTTTCCTAATCTAATTCCCTCAGCATCACCTTATTTAATTCGACTATATTCCACTATCTTTATTTTACTTTTGATGATGTTCATCTTATGTCCTCCTTTCAAGACACTGTCCATTCCAGCTGGCCGTGGTGGCCGAGCGGTTCTAGGCGCTTCAGTCCGGAACCGCGCGACTGCTACGGTCGCAGGTTCGAATCCTGCCTCGGGCATGGATGTGTGTGATTTCCTTAGGTTAGTTAGGTTTAAGTAGTTCTAAGTTCTAGGAGACTGATGACCTCAAATGTTAAGTCCCATAGTGCTCAGAGCCATTTGAACCACCGTCCATTCCATTCAACGGGTCTTCCAAATCCTTTACTGGCTCTAATAGAATTACAAAGTCATCGGCAAACCTCAGGGTTTTTATTTCTTCTCCCTGAACTTTAGTTCCCACTTCAAATGCTCCTTTTGTTTCCTTTACTGCTTGCTCAATATACATAACATGCATAACATTGACGAGAGGCTAAAACTCTGTTTCACTCCCTTTTCAACTACTGCTTCCCTTTCTTGCCACTCGACTCTCGTAACTGCGTTTCGGTTACTGTACAAGTTGTAAATAGTCTTTAAATCTCTGTATTTTATGCCTACTACTTCTGGATTTCAAAGAGAGTATTCCAGTCGACATCGTCAAAAGTTTCCTCTATGTGTACAAGTGCTCTAAATGTACGGTTGCCTTTCCTTACTCTATCTTCTAAGGTAAGTTGTAAGGCCAGCACTGCCTTGCGTGTTCCTACATTTATCCGGAATCCAAACTGATCTTCCCTGTGGTCAGCTTCCACCAATATTTCCATTCTTCTACAGAGTATTTGTGTTATTATTTTCCAACCATGACTTATTAAACTGACAGTTCGGTACTATTCACACCTGGTAGCATCTGATTTCATTGAAATTGGAGTTATTACATTCTTCTCGAAGTCAGGGGTATTTCGCCTATCTCATACATATTACACACCAGAAGGAAGGATTTTGTCATGGCTTGCTCTCCAAATGCTGTCAGTAGTTGTGTCGGAACGTGGTCTGCTCTCGGGGTCTTGTTTCCACTTAGGTCATTCAGTGCTCTTTCAGATTCTTCTCGCAGTATCTATATGTCCCACCTCACCTTTCAAGCTACAGAATATAATTTACTCCAGGTTGAACGATATGTGATCATCTACTTCAGTGAGGCCTAACAACATTTCATTTGCATAATATATTAAGTAACAAAAAACATGGAGTATTTCGGAACCGCACTCACACTCATACACAAAAAACAGTAAAATGGAAAATTCGTAAGTGGTTAAGTATGGAGATATTTTCAAATCAGTGTACTGATAACGAACGACTGAGGTGGCCTTCAAATTGAATTTGATCCGCGTATTATTTGATAAATAAACAGAAATTATTTAAAATGAATTTTTACTAATTTACTAATTTATTCATTTGTAGGTAATCCGGAAATCTGAGATCAAGATGACTAGGAAATGTTACTCATCTGTCCAACAGTTCAGCGCATTTGCGACGTTGTAACGACGAAAGCCTGGTGAAATGTAATCTTTACTGGATCCATCGATACCCCTTCTCTCTGTAATATTTACTGGATCCATCGATACCCGTTCTCTCTACTGAAATTACCGGTACCGTTATGTATAAATTCCCTCGTATGTAATATTTTTACTGGTGAGCTCGTTGTATTCCAGTTATTTTGAGTTATTGGCATTCCTTTGGCCTTTTTGAAGATTACTGAGCATTTCGTGTATACTCGGAAAACGTATTTACGGTAATTTAATTCAACCAGCGATTCTTACATTCCATTAAAACAGAATTGGTTAAAATATTAATTTCAATCGTATTCTGCAATGACGATTGAATTTCTAAGTTTTGAAGTACCAAAAAATTATTATCATAGTTTATGTTTCAATATCAATGCAACGTCTTCGAAAGTCATTTTTTATACGTTATTGTCTTTGGTAGTATGTTGGCGCCAAGTGTGAAAAAAGAGTTGTGGTTAAGTTAAAAACTTCCTTGTCAAAGTAATGGACTTGTTCGAACAGTATTTGCTTTTAACGTAAATATTTTAAGATTTTGACAAGTTTATATTAAATGAGTTGTGGGCTTTATGGATGTGGCAACTAAGTTTGTAATAATAACGTGGAACTCTAATAAAAGTATTTCAGTCACTTCATTGCAGAACGGTACCTCACATTTGGAGTATCTGAATGGACTATAGTTGCCCCTGGTTATTAACGTAGCAACGAGGTAGATTGAAATAATCCCTTCTTCGTTTTCTGTCACCGCTACTGTTATAGTGTTCACGTCAGGGCAATAAATGTGATAAACAAATAAGACGCATTGCCGATAAATCATCTGTACTAGTAATTTCTAATTATTGCACAATAGTAATCGGCGGGTTAGAACGTCCGCCGCGATGTTTGTTCCGCTGCACTGATAAAGCACTCTCTCGCACCATTATCAATAAGTATTGGCACTCCTCATTATGAACTTGCTTCCTCCATAAAATTACGACCATGCCAGCCCGCGGCACCACGTCATATCTCAGTCCAGATTACAGTACACCGCAGTACACCAGTGTCATTCATTGAGACTGACTGCGCACACTCACAATCGGCTACTCACAACTACCGACTATTCGTCTCCTTCTTCAACAACAAAACACATCAACAACGTTAAATGTTAATAAAATGCTCAAAAATTAATATTGTTTTTACGCTACACATTCTGCTACACTGCATTACAGGAAAGTGAAGTACCCAGAACACACGGTCGGGCGTCTACACTATGATCCTGACACCTCCAAAAACATACATTTTTCATATTAGCTGCATTGTGCTGCCACCTACTGCCAGATACTCCATATCACCGACCTCAGTAGTCACTAGATATCGTGAGAGAGCAGACTGGGGCGCTCCGCGAAACTCACGGACTTCGAACATGGTCAGGTGATTGGGTGTCACTTGTGTCATACGTCTGTACGCTAAATTTACACGCTCCTAAACAACCATACTCCATATCACCGACCTCAGTAGTCACTAGATATCGTGAGAGAGCAGACTGGGGCGCTCCGCGAAACTCACGGACTTCGAACATGGTCAGGTGATTGGGTGTCACTTGTGTCATACGTCTGTACGCTAAATTTGCACGCTCCTAAACAACCATACTCCATATCACCGACCTCAGTAGTCACTAGATATCGTGAGAGAGCAGACTGGGGCGCTCCGCGAAACTCACGGACTTCGAACATGGTCAGGTGATTGGGTGTCACTTGTGTCATACGTCTGTACGCTAAATTTACACGCTCCTAAACAACCATACTCCATATCACCGACCTCAGTAGTCACTAGACATCGTGAGAGAGCAGACTGGGGCGCTCCCCGAAACTCACGGACTTCGAACGTCGTCAGGTGATTGGGTGTCACTTGTGTCATACGTCTGTACGCTAAATTTCCACGCTCCTAAACGACCATAGGGACACGTACAGCACAAAAGCCTAAACGGTGACCTCGTCTGATGACTGACAGAAACCGCCAACAGTTGAATAGGGTCGTAATGTGTAATAGGCAGACATCTACCCAGACCACCACACAGGAATTCCAAACTGAATCAGGATACACTGCAAGTATTATGACAGATAGGCGGCAGGTGAGAAAACTTGGATTTTATGGTCGAGATGCTGCTCGTAAGCCAGGCATCACGTCTGTAAATGTCAAACGAAGCCACGCTTAGTGTAAGGAACGCAAACATTGGACGATTTAACAGTGGAAAAACGTTGTGTGGAATGACGAATCACGGTACACAATGTGACGATCAGATGGAAAGATGTGGGTACGGCAAATGCCCGGTGAACGTCATCTGCCAGCGTGTATAATGCCAACAGTAAAATTCGGAGGCGGCGGTGCTATGGTGTGGTCGTGTTTTTGATAGAGAGCGTTTGCACCCGTTGTTGTTTTGTGTGGTACTATCACAGCACAGGACTACACTGATGTTTTAAGCATCTTCTTGCTTCTCACTGTTGAAGAGAAATTCGAGGATAGCAATTGCAACTTTCAACACGATCGAGCATCTGTTCATAATGCACGGCCTGTGGCGGAGTGGTTACACGACAATAACATCCCTGTAATGGACTGGCCTGCACAGAGTCTTTACCTGAATCATATAGAAAAACGTTAGGGTGTTTTGGAACGTCGACTTCGCTCCAGGCCTCACCGACCGACATCGATACCTCTCCTCAGTGCAGCACTCCGTAAAGAACGGGCTGCCGTTCGCCAAGAAACCTTCCAGCATCTGATTGGACGTATGTCTGCCAGAGTGGAAGCTGTCATCAAGGCTAAGAGTGGGCCAACACCGTATTGAATTCCAGCATTACCGATGGAGGGCGCCACGAACTTGTACGTCATTTTCAGCCAGGTGTCAGGATACTTTTGATCACATAGTGTATGTGCTTCGTACACATGCATACCAATGGCCGCAATGTGAATGTTTAGGTTATGTGAATAAGTAGTGTCTGCTCTTTCGTGCATGTCGGAAAGAACAGTCACTAGGCATTCATATAATTGATTCGCCTAAATGGGCAATGGATCCACTTTCTTCAGTGCGGATGCACAGATACGTCCGACCTCCGGCGGGAATCTCAGAGTATGGAGCATGGAGGATATGGACAGGGAGTGCGGGTAGGTGGCGCTCGTTGGGAATGTGGGCCGGCCGTGAGGCATGCCGAGGTAGTCCGAGCAGTTACGCTGACACATGGCACAATGGTTAACGCACCTGACAGGTAATCAGGAGATTTCCGGTCCAGTACACATTTTCGCTCGTCGCCGCTGATTCCGCGTAGTGTCGTGATGTAGCTGACATCAATAATCTCTTCACTTTTCTTTCCTAACTCCCATTCCCCCCCCCCCCTCCACCTTCAATTTACATATCGATAATTAGAGTTGCAAGTGAAATTGCCAGAGGAGTGATATTCCTAGTTAACTTTACTACCAGGCCTGGTGGGCCTGTATAAGAGGCTTGAGCAACGTCAGATGTTCAGTGATCACTGTGGAGACCCCGGAGGTCGTTATCAGCTCGTGACGGAATTTGAATGGGGCCACATAGTGAGTCTCCAATTGGCTGGTTACTCGTAAAATATCAGGATTTATGGGTATTAGGATGTGATAGTGGCGTGATGTCGGACCGCCTGGGAACGTGAGGGCAGGCATACTCTTCGTCAGGGTTCCAGTCGACCACGTCGGACCATCACCACACTGTGCACCAAGCACATCGTAAGCCCTTCACATCTGCTCCTGCCGTCCGAGCACATGGCACATGTAACTCTGTATTATCCCATTCCAGCACCTTGACACGGGTATTACCGTCCCAGATCACACAAGATTACACACGTAATGGTAAGGCGAACTCTAGATTGCTGTTTATTGGTAGATTCCTGAAGCTATGCAGTCTTTCAACTAAGGAAATAGCTTACAATACGTTAGTTCGTCCAGTCTTAGAGTATCATTCGTCTGTATGAGACCCTTACCAGTTGGGTCTGATTCAAGAGATTGAGAAGGTCCAAAGCAGAGCGGGAAGATTCGTGACTGGTACATTTAGCCATCGCGAGAGCGTTACAAATGTCATAGAAAGTCTGAAGTGGAACACACTTGCAGATAGACGACGCGCTAAACAGAAGAGGCTGCTCACTAAATTCCGAAATCCAATCTTCGCCGAGGATGCAGAGCATATATTATTACCACCAACTTACAAATCGCGTAATGATCATCATTCACAGAAAAGGGAAATAAGAGTTCGTACTGAGGCGTACAGACAGTCATTTTTCCCTCGCGCGATCCGCGAGTGGAACAGAGTTGGGGGAGGGGTGGGGGAGGCGTGGGAATATGACTTTGGCGCGAATTGTGCCCTCCGCCACACATCGCTTGGTGGCTAGCAGAGTACATGTGTAGATGTAGATGCGAAGGATAGCATGATGACTACTTCGGCCAGTTTGTCGGCGACCTAGGGAAAAGTCCCATTCTTCTATTGTTTTGAAGAGACACAGCAGTGTTCGGCGTCACGCTGTGAGGAACCATCTGGTATGACTGCAGATTACAGATGGTAATGACAGAGGAAGCTCTGACGGTACAACGGTACGCCACTGACATCTTGAGTTGTCATGTGTTACAAATCAAACGACAGTATCAAAAGGGCAAGGTTCGTATTCTAATTGTGCGACTTTCTATGAACTGTCTGTATGATGCTGAGGTACTTCTACGACCGGCGAGGTCCCCAGATTTTGCCTCAGAAGGGGATATAAATGGCTCTATGACAGCTTTCCCATCCGAATCAGTGTTGGCATCCAGACCAGAGGGGTTGCAATGCACCACTAATAATATTCCTCGTACCGGCAAGTTCTTCGTAGTGTCAGATACCCTCCCAAGCTCGAAAGTTTCATTTCGTTTGTTCCTCTTCTTCTGGGTGTCACACCTTTTTTTTTTTTTTTTTTGCTGGTTCAGTGTATTTTCATATCATTTAAATATCTGGTAAAATAATCGAAAATGTATCAGTGTAATGTAAAATTATAATTTTGCACACATAATACAAAATTTGAACTACTGTCGAACACTGACATTTTAAGACCGGGGCTGTGTAGAAAATACGAGGTCTGTTCAAAAAATACCAGAACTTTGTACAGAGAAATTTTCTATGCTTACCTTTCACTTGTTGTGCATGGGAAATACTCTACTTGACAATTGATATATGGCTCGCAATGCCGTTTCCACTTCCGGATCGGGCAAAGCGCCGTCTGCGAATTTTCTTTTATCTCGTACATCGTTGCAAATCTTTGTCCTTTCAATGGGGTTTTCGACTTTGAAAATAATAAAAGTCCGCATGGGCCGGGTCTGGAGAGTACGAGGGATGAGGCAGCACAGTGATTTCGTTTTTTGTGAAACAGTCACGCGGCAACAGGGATGAATGTGCGGGTGCGTTATCGTGACAAGAGCCATGAATTGTCTCGCCACAATTCAGGCCGTTTCGTTCTCACACCCTCTCGCAGGCGTCCCAACACGATTAACAGTCTGTCCCTGCGGCACGAATTCATGATGAACGAATCCTTCAATGGCGAAGAAAACTATCAGCACGCCTTTGACATTTGATCTGACATGACGAGCTCTTTTTGGTCTTGGAGAACGTTTTCCCTTCCAATTATGAAGACTGAACCTTGATCTCAACACCGTAGCCATAGAGCCACGTCTGATCATCAGTTATGATTCTCTTAAGGAACATCTCGTTCTCATTTGCGCGATACACACATTGAGAGGGGACGGTCTTTCTGGTCTTGACTCATGAGCCCTGGGATGAACTTGGCGCCAACACGATGCCGTCCAAGACGCTGTCTCAGAATTTCATGACATGATCCAACTGAAATGTTACTTCTTCTGCTATCTCTCTGACAATCGATTGCCACGCACAATTTCGTTGACAATCCTGACATGGCCGTCGTCGGTGGACATCGAAGAGCGTCTTGAACTACGGTCATCTTTAATTTCCGTCCAATCATTTTTAGATCGTGTGCACCGTACGTAACACGGAGTCCGGCTTAACCACTCATTACCGTAGGCTTCCAATACCATTTGATGTGCCTCCGTAAAGGTTTCCTTGAGTTTCACGCAAAATTTAATGCAGACTCATTGCTCCTCTAACTCCACCATCTCGAAATTCGCAAACTGTGCGACACAACGTTTTACTCAATGCAGCACTGAACAATAAGCAACAGACATAAAACAATTAATTCTCCTGCAGTTACACATTAAACACAAGTGTGTGCAGGAATGCCAGTCGCATTATCTCCAGCACACCATTGGCACGAAATTACGAATTTTACGGAATTTTTTGAACAGACTTGGTACAGGTTGATTCTTGCGATGACGAAAACAGTAACCAGCCACTGTTAATAATGCTATTTATTCAGCTAGGACCGTTAACGGTTTCGAACCGAGAGGTTCTTCTTCAGACGGCTGTTCACAATTAGATGTACTTTTGTTGATGGTTACATTAAGCTTCAGCTCTTAATTCCTCCTTGTGGTGAAAGTACCTTGGGGTGGTGGTGCCTTATGGGGAAAAAAATTTTACGTGACACACCGTATTCAGTTGCAGCAGTAGCTAATAACGATTGAACACAATATAAACAAATATGTGTGCCTGCCCTTACGTCCCCATGCGGTCAAACTTCGAGCCACTGTCATATCCTTATACCACGCAAATCTGGATATTGCACAATTCCACCAGCCAGCCACCTGGAGACCCGCAATGAGACCACTTTAGAACTCTGCCAGGTGCTGATGACGCTGTCTAAAACGAGTACAAGGCATCTCCGCGCCCTTCACAGTGATCATTCGACACCTAACTCTGTTCACGTCCTGGCAAACAACGCTAACTACGAACTACGCTGATGCACTCCGGCGCCCGTTCCACACACAGAGAATTTCACCTCTAAACATTTACGTAGCCGTTAACGATGCGTGTGCGAACGAAGTTACGTTGGTATTCGACCATGTGTAGTACTTGAGACCGCCACGTTGACAAAATATCTAAGTGGAGCGTTGCAGAGCGATTTGAAGTAGAACGAGCACGCAAGAATGGTAGTAGGGAATGCTAGTGGTCGACTTCGGTTTATTGGGAGGATTTTGGGAAATTGTGGCTCATTTGTTAAGGAGAACGTGTATAGAATACTAGTGCGACCCATTATTGAGCACTGCTCGAATGTCTGGGATCCCCACCAGACTTCTGAGCATTTCAGAAGAGGGCTGCTAGATTTGTTTACCCATAGGTTCGATCAACACGGGAGTAATGTGGGAATTCTTCGTGGAGGAAAGCCGACGTTCATCTCGCGAAACACTAAATTTTTTTAGACAGTCGGGATTTAAAGCTGACTGCAGCCGTCAACGTATATTTCGCCTACGGACCACGAAGATAGGAGAAATTAGGCATGTAGGCAGTCTTCTTGACCTCGCTCTGTTTATGACGAACAGGAAAGGAAGTGGTTGGATCAGGAAAGGAAGTGGTTGGATCAGGAATGGAAGTGACTAGTAGTGATAAAAGGTAGCTTCTGAACGCACCATACGATGGCTTGTGGACTACGTTGGTACATGTATATGTAGAGAGGGTAAACTAAACTTTATTTTCTAGTCAACAATCACCTCCTGAAGTTTGTCCACGTACTTAGTATTTACCATGATTATACATTGATGGAAAAAATCGCAACGTCAAAAATTATTGATGTATTGTAATTCTGGGAATACATTTATCTAGGTAAATTATTTCAAGTGACTGACACTGCAAGATCACAGTTTAATGTAAACACGAGAGATGCTACTGCAAATCTGAAATGTTAGTACATCAATAATCAGTGTAGCCATCAGAATGTAAGCATGCAAACGTACCTGAATTGATTTGTACAGGTGCTGGATGTCAGTTTGTGGCCTGGAGTTGCAATTAGTTGGTCAATAAAGGAACGGTTAATACTGTTTGTGGTTGTCGTCCCATTACGTCTCACTTATGCTCGATTGGCGACAGATCTGTTGATCGAGCAGGCCAAGGCAACTCGTCGACAATGTGTAGAGCTTTTTTGGTTACAACAGTGGTATGTGGCCGAGCGTTATCCCTTTAGAAAACACCCACTAGAATGCTGTTCATGAATGGCAGCGCAGCAGATCGAATCACCAAACTGACGTATAATTTTGCAGTCAGATTGCGTGGCATAATTGAGCAGTTAAACAGGGAACCTACTCGTGGCGATAACATATTATACCTTCTGGTGACAAATAGACCCGAACCATTTGAAAAAGTTAACGCAGAACAGGTAATCAGCGATCATAAAGCGGTTACTGCATCGATGATTTCAGCCTTAAGTAGAAATATTAAAAATGGTAGGAAGATTTTTCTGTTTAGCAAAAGTGACAAAAAGCAGATTTCAGAGTACTTGACGGCTCAACACAAAAGTTTTGTCTCAAGTACAGATAGTGTTGAAGATCAGTGGACAAAGTTCAAAACCATCGTACAGTATGCAATAGATGAGTATGTGCCAAGCAAGATCGTAAGAGATGGAAAAGAGCCACCGTGGTACAACAACCGAATTAGAAAACTGCTGCGGAAGCAAGGGAACTTCACAGCACACATAAACATAGCCAAAGCTTGCAGACCAACAAAAATTACGCGAAGCGAGATGTAGTGTGAGGAGGGCTGTGCGAGAAATGAATTCGAAAGTTCAATGAATTCGAAAGTAAACTTCTATGCACTGACTTGGCAGAAAATTCTAAGATATTTTGGTCTTATGTGAAAGCGGTAGGTGGATCAAAACAAAATGTCCAGACACTCTGTGACCAAAATGGTACTGAAATAGAGGATGACAGACTAAAGGCCTAAATACTAAATGTCTTTTTCCAAAGCTGTTTCACAGAGGAAGACTGCACTGTAGTTCCCTCTCTAGATTGTCGCACAGATGACAAAATGGTAGATACCGAAATATACGACGGAGGGACAGACAAACAATTAAAATCGCTCTAAGGAGGAAAAGGCGCTGGGCCTGATGGGATATCATTTCGATTTTACACAGAGTACGCGAAGGAACTTGGCCCCCTTCTCGCACCGGTGTACCGTAGGTCTCTAGAAGAGCGTAGCGTTCCAAAGGATTGGAAAAGGGCACAAGTCATCACCGTTTTCAAGAATGGATGTCGAACAGATGTGAAGAACTATAGACCTATATCTCTAACGTCGATCAGTTGTAGAATTTTGGAACACGTATTATGTTCGAGTATATTGACTTTTCTGGAGACTAGAAATCTACTCTGTAGGAATCAGCATGGGTTCCGAAAAAGACGATCGTGTGAAACCCAGCTCGCGCTGTTCGTCCAAGATACTCGGAGGGCCATTGACACGGGTTCCCAGGTAGATGCCGTGTTTCTTGACTTCCGCAAGGCGTTCGATACAGTTCCTCACAGTCGTTTAATGAACAAAGTAAGAGCATATGGACTATCAGACCAATTGTATGATTGGATTGAAGAGTTCCTCGATAACAGAACGCACCATCTCATTCTCACTGGAGAGAAGCCTTTCGAAGTAAGAGCGATCTGAGGTGTGCCGCAGGGAAGTGTCGTAGGACCGTTGTTATTCAGAATATACATAGATGACCTTGTGGATAACATCGGAAGGTCACTGAGGCTTTTTGCGGATGATGCTGTAGTATATCTAGAGGTTGTAACAATGGAAAATTGTACTGAAATGCAGGAGGATCTGCAACGAATTGACGCATGGTGCAGGGAATGGCAATTGAATCTCAATGTAGACAAGTGTAATGTGCTGCGCATACATAGACAGAAATATCCTCTTTTACCTACACTGTAGTAGATCAGCAACTGGAAGCAGTTAATTCCATAACTTATCTGGGAGTAGGCATTAGGAGTGATTTAAAATGGAGTGACCATATAAAATTAATCGTCGTTAAAGCAGATGCCAGACTGAGATTCATTGGAAGAATCCTAAGGAAATGCAATCCGAAAACAAAGGAAGTGGGTTACAGTACGCGTGTTCGCCCACTGCTTGAATATTGCTCAGCAGTGTGGGATCTGTACCAGATAGGGTTGACAGAAAAGATAGAGAAGATGCAACGGAGAGCAGCGCGCTTCGTTACAGGATCATTTAGTAATAGCAAAACCGTTACGGAGATGATAGGTAAACTCCAGTGTAAGACTCTGCAGGAGAGACGCTCAGTAGCTCGGTACGGGCTTTTGTTGAAGTTTCGAGAACACACCTTCACCGAAGAGTCAATCAGTATATTGCTCCCTCCTACGTATATCTCGCGAAGAGACCATGAGGATAAAATCAGAGACATTAGTGCCCACACAGAGGATAACCGATAATCTTTCTGTCCAAGAACAATACGAGAATGGAATAGAAGAGAGAACCGATAGAGGAACTCAAACTACCCTCTGCCACACACCGTCAGGTGGCTTGCGGTGTATGGATGTAGATGTAGATAGGCTACAATACTTTCCACTGCCTAGATGTAGATAGATGTAGATCGCAGGCGCTCCTGTCTGTGATGCGGCGTCGAGGGTAACCGCAGCCATGGTCTCCGAGCTGATAGTCCATGCTGCTGCAAACGTCGTCGAACTGTTCGTGCAGATGGTTGTTGTTCTGCAAATATCCCCATATGCTGACTCAGGGATCGAGACGTGGCTGCACGATCCGTTACACGCCATGCAGATAAGATGCCTGTCATCTCGACTGCTAGTGACACGAGACCGTTAGGTTCCAGCACGGCGTTCCGTATTACCCTCCTGAACCCAACGATTCAAATGGTTCAAATGGCTCTGAGCACTATGGAACTTAACATCTATGGTCATCAGTCCCCTAGAACTTAGAACTACTAACCTAAGGACATCACCTAACTAATCTAAGGACATCACACAACACCCAGACGAGGCAGAGAAAATCCCTGACCCCGGCGGGAATCGAACCCGGGAACCCGGGCGTGGGAAGCGAGAACGCTACCGCACGACCACGAGATGCGGGCCCCGCCGATTCCATATTCTGCTAACAGTCATTGGATTTAAAAAACGCGAGCACCAACGTTGCGATACGATAAACTACTATCGCGATAGGCTACAGTCCGGCCATTATCAAAGTCGGAAACGTGATGGTACACATTTCTCCTCCTTACACGGGGCATCACAACAACGTTTCACCAAGCAACGCCGGTCAACTGCTGTTTGTGTATGAGAAATCGGTTGGAAACTTTCCTCATGTCAGCACGTTGCAGGTGTCGCCACCGGCGCCGACGTTGTGTGAATGCTCTGCAAAACTAATCATTTGCATATCACAGCATCTTCTTCCTGTCTGTTAAATTCCGCATCTGTAGCACGTCATATTCGTGGTATAGCAATTTTAATGGCCAGTAGTGTATTATGGAATAGTAGGCATAATAGGTTCATAGTTTTTATCTTACCTGAATAAGAGAAAACAATGTGCATCATATCCATGTCAATAACATAACGACTAACGTGAACATTTTATGTGAGGTTTTACCGTGACTGTTATTGACATCAAATGAAACAAGTTTACCGTTGCCAGTCACATTTTATTTATCTCCAGAATGGAATAGAAGGGAGAACCGATAGAGGTACTCAAAGTACCCTCTGCCACACACCGTCCGGTGGCTTGCGGAGTATGGATGTAGATGTAGAGGTAGAAAGTGCTTCTGCTGGAACCCCACGTGTAGGTCTAGAATACCTAGCACGCAGAAAGGTTGGTTTCAGGCCCTTCACTGGCCTCCTTCTAACCAACACATGGGCATCACTGTCACCAAGGCAAAACTAAGTGTCATCAGAAAGCATAACAGACTCCATCCTGCCGTCCAATGAGCTTTCGCTTGACACCATTGAAGTCGCAAATGGCGGTGGTTCCGGGTCAGTGGAATGCTCACTACAAGGTGTCTGGCTCAGAGCTGTCCTTGAAGTAACCGATTTGTAACAGTTCGTTGTGTCACTGAGGTGCCAACTGCTCCTCAAGTTGCTGCAGCAGATGCAGCCTGATGCGCCAAAGTCATACGTCTGACAGAATGACCTTCCCTCTCGTTAGCGCCACCTGGCTGTCCGGTGCTTGGTCTTCTTTCGACCGTACATGACCACCGTGGTCAGGAGTCATGTACAGTAGCTACATTCCTGCTCTTTCTGTAGTATCTCAAAAGGAACATGTGCTTCTCGTAGCCCTATTACATGACTACAAATGGTTCAAATGGCTCTAAGCACTATCAGACTTAACATGTAAGGTCGTCAGTCCCCTAGACTTAGAACTACTTAAACCTAACTAACCTGAGGACATCATACACATCCGTGCCCGAGGCAGGATTCGAACCTGCGACCGTAGCAGCCGCGTGGTTCCGGACTGAAGCGTCTAGAACAGCTCAGCCACTATTACACGACTTGGTTCATACTTGTCGTCTTAAAGGCATTTTTGACGAACATCAACTCACCACGTTCAACTTCAAAGGTAACTAACGCTCACGACCGTTACATGTGTATTTGAAGCATACCTGATTTGCGTCCTCATAGTGGAGCTGTCCGTCCCCGGTAGCTGAGTGGTCAGCGCGACAGAATGTCAATCCTAAGGGCCCGGGTTCGATTCCCGGCTGGACCGGAGATTTTCTCCGCTCAGGGACTGGGCTTTGTGTCGACCTAGTCATCAGCATTTCATCCCTATCGACGCGCAAATCGCCGAAATGGCGTCAAATCGAAACACTTGCACCAGGCGAACGGTCCACCTGACAGGATGCTCTGGTCACACGACATTCATAGTAGAGCTACTAGCGTCACTCTAGAGCAGCCACAGCGAAATTTGAATAGACACCATGTTTAACGTGTAGAAACATTACTGCCAAAAAATGGTTCAAATGGCTCTGAGCACTGTGCAACTTAACTTCTGAGGTCATCAGTCCCCTAGAAATTAGAACTACTTAAACCTAACTAACCTAAGGACATTACACACATCCATGCCCGAGACAGGGTTCGAACCTGCGACCGTAGCGGTCGCTCGGCTCCAGACTGCAGCGCCTAGAACCTCTCGGCCACTCCGTCCGGCATTACTGCCAAGTCAACCTGCTTAGCTGAGTGGTTACGTGCTTGCCTGTCGCGCAGTGGGCGCGGGTTCGATTCCCCACTGGGTTGGAGATTTTCTCCGCTCGTGGACTGGATATTGTGTCATCATCATTTCATCATCACCGAACTGCAAGTCGCCCTATGTGGCGTCACCTGAAATAAGACTTGCAGCCCGGCGGCCCAACTTCCCGCATGGGGCCTCCCGGCCAACAATGCCACACGCTCATTTTTTATTCCTACCAACTTTTATTTATGACGCACAACTTCTTCGCGGTATTGTGGTTTGTTTTCCGTCAGTGTATGTCGTTGTCTAGCCGGCAGTGTTCTCCGTGAGGAACCGAGTTGCCGGAAAGTGCTCTCACAGCAGGTGGCTCGACGCCGCAAGGAGAAGTTGGGGCTCCTTGCGTGGAAGTGTATCTGCGTAACACATCATGCAACAGCAAGGCCAGGGACAAAGTCTCTTGGCACTACGCGTAGGTCGTGATGAAACCTCGTGACGCTATTTCGAGCCCGCGGCCGAGAGGGTGGCTGAGTCAGGCAGTTAGAGGTCCAGCCGGCGTCGCCAAGGCCGCACCAACCACGCTCGCGCCCACCGCCCGGCAAGGTCAGCGGTTCTCGACGCTGTGAATGGGCTCTCCTGTCCCACCGGCCACTGAGCGGGGCGGCCGACTGCGGCGCTCGCTGAGGTGTTCTCTAGAGACACTCCTCTAGTCGGGAAGAGTGAGAGCCGAGGGCGAGACGTCACGCACCATCATTAGGTTCCGCGACAATGAACGATCGCATCTCTACGGCGCAAACTGGGAACCACACGTAAGTGGGAAGTGATGGACGAAACGATTTGCTGCCCATGTTCATGTCCCTGCAATAAATCTCACTGGACGAACAATGAACACCAACCACTTCAAAAGAACACAGTGATCAAAAACGATTCAAATGGCTCTGAGCACTATGGGACTTAACATTTGTGGTTATCAGTCCCCTAGAACTTAGAACTACTTAAACCTAACTAACCTAAGGACATCACACACATCCATGCCCGAGGCAGGATTCGAACCTGCCACCGTAGCAGTCGCGCGGTTCCGGACTGAGCGCCTAGAACCGCTCGGTCACCAGGGCCGGCACACAGTGATCACTTTAGATGGCTGTAGATGGAGCAGACCATTGTAATCTACATCTATATCTACATGGATACTCTGCAAATCACATTTAAGTGCCTTTCAGAGGGTTCATGGAACCACCTTCACAAATCTCTATTATTCCAATCTCGTATAGGGCGAGGAAAGAATGAACACCTATATCTTTCCGTACGAGCTCTGATTTCCATTATTTTATCTTAGTGGCCGTTCCTCCCTTCGTAAGTAGGTGTCAACAAAATATTTTCGCATTCGGAGGAGAAAGTTGGTGATTGGAATTTCGTGAGAAGATTCCGTCGCAACGAAAAACGCCTTTCTTTTAACGATTTTCAGCCCAATTCCTGTATCATTTCTGTGACACTCTCTCTCATATTTCGCGATAATACAAAACGTGCTGCCTTTCTTTGAGCTTTTTTGATGTACTCAGTCAGTCCTATCTGGTAAGGATCCCACACCGCGCAACAGTATTCTAAAAATTTACGGAAAAGCGTAGTTTAGGCAGTCTCCTTAGTAGATCTGTTACATTTTCTAAGTGTCCTGCCAATAAAACGCAGTCATTGGCTAGCCTTCCGCCACAACATTTCCTATGTGTTCCTTCAAATTTAAGTTGTTCGTAATTGTAATACCTACGTATTTAGTTGAATTTACGGTTTTTAGATTAGACTGATTTATCGTGTAAACGAAGTTTAACGCGTTCCTTTTAGCACTCATATGAATGACCTCACACTTTTCGTTATTTAAGGTCAACTGCCAATTTTCGCACCATTCAGATATCTTTTCTAAATCGTTTTGCAATTTGTTTTGATCTCCTGATGACTTTATTAGTGGATAAACGACAGCGTCATCTGCAAACAACCAAAGACGGCTGCTCAGATTGTCTCCCAAATCCTTGATATAGATAGGGAACAGCAAGGGACCTCCAATACTATCTTGGGGAACGCCTGAAATCACTTCTGTTTTACTCGATGACTTTCCGTCAATTACTACGAACTGTGACCTGTGACAGGAAATCACAAATCCAGTCACATAACTGAAACGATATTCCATAAGCACGCAATTTCACTACGAGCCGCTTGTGTGGTACAGTGTCAAAAGCCTTCTGGAAATCCAGAAATACGGAATCGATCTGAAATCCCTTGTCAATAGCACTCAGCTCTTCATGTGAATAAAGAGCTAGTTGTTTTTCACATGCACGATGTTTTCTAAACCCATGATGACTGTGTGTCAATAGACCGTTTTCTTTGAGGTAATTCATTATGTTCAAACACAATATATGTGCTAAAATCCTGCTACATATCTACGTTAACGATATGGGAATGTAATTTAGTGGATTACTCTTACTACCTTTCTTGAATATTGATGTGACCTGTGCAACTTCCCAGTCTTTGGGTAGGGATCTTCCGTAAAGCGAACGGTTTTATATAATTGTCAAGTATGGAGCTAATGCATCAGCATACTCCGAAAGGAACCTAATTGGTATACAGTCTGGACCAGAAGACTCCCTTTTATTAAGTGATTTAAGTTGCTTCACTACTCCAAGGATATTTACTTCTACGTTACTCAAGTTGGCAGCTGTTCTCGATTCGAATTCTGTAATATTTACTTCGTCTTCTTTTGTGAAGGCATTTCGGAAGGCTGTGTTTAGTAGGGTTGGTTGTTTGGTTGTTTTTTTTTTTGGGGGGGGGGGGTGAAGGGGACCAAATAGCGAGGTCACAGTGATCACTTTAGAGTGCTATAGATGATGTAGAACCTTGTAATTTTACGGTAAGGTTGGTTGGTTGGTTTATTTGGGATGGGGGGGGGAGTGGGCAAGCGAAGCAAACAGCGAGGTCATCGGTTCCATCGGATTGGGGAAGGATGAAGAAGGAAGTTGGTCGTGCCCTTTGAAAGGAACCATCCCAATATTGGGCTGAGACGATTTAGGGAAATCATGCAAAACCTAAATCACGATGCCCGGACGCGGATTTGAACCGTCGTCCACCCGAATGCGAGTCCAGTTGAAACGTCCCCTTAGAAAAATGATACAAGACTGGTCTATATGAAACGTCCCCTTAGAAAAATTTTACACGACTGTGCTTAAACTGACACACAATATTTTTAGCGCAACGCAATCTGACTTTCAAAAATTCCTACGAAAGAATGGCCCTGACTAACAATAACCTATACGTTTCACAAATCACTTACCTCACAAAAATCTTCATTACTCAAGCTACTGCAATACAGCGAGCGCCACTACTGCCAGCTAAATAAAAGATTCAAACTACTGAAGGCACTAACTACTGATAGGCATAGTTAGCAAATGAAAGATTTTAATAGAGAACAAACAATGTATTTACCTTAGTAGTCATAATATATATATCACTTCATGACACCAATTCTTACAAATTTCAAAACTCCGCCGTCTCTCTCCCCACATCCACCACTGCTGGCGGCTCACCTCCAACTGCGCGACGCTACGCGCTGTTAGCATCCAGCTGCCGCTGCCCAACACTACAATGGCAGACAACAATGCAAACTAAACACAGACTGCGCACAGCACAGCCAGTGATTTTTCATACCGAGCGCTAAGCGGCGTTACCAATAAGAAAACCTAAACAGCCTATTTACACAGTGTGCTAACCATTGCGCCACCTCGCTCGGTGACACGGTAAGTTCGAGGCATTTATAGCCAACTTAAGTTCTCTTTCTTTTCGTTTTCGATTCATTGAATGATCTACATCGTAGCAATTCAGTATACGCGCCATTGTTTTTCGAAATAACAGCCGATGCCACCTATTAGTGACGTATAACACTTTCTGTTTTACGGGCTGATTCTTGGAAAGACGAAAACCGCTTGCAGCCGCTGTTAATAATGATATGTATTCACACAATAGCGTCGTTACCGAATTAGAACCGACAGACTCAGCATTGGACGGCTGTTTATGGTTAGATGCACATTTGTTGATATTTGCATTAGCTTTCCGCTATTTATTCCTTGTTGTGGAAAGTCCTTGGGCTGGGGTCACCCTACGGAAAAATCGATGTGGAAAGCGGCCTATTGAACTGTAATTCTGCATAATAACAATTGAACTCAATGCAAATAAATATTTAAGGAAGGACTGTTTTACTTTTAGGTTACTTAAGTCAAAAATCCGGCCTCATTGTGTTGCAATCCTTACCGCTTGTGCTCGAAAAATAGTGAAGAGTGTGTAAATCACTGTTTCGATGTATGTATACAACAACAAAACAATAGCTTTGATCCAAGAAGTGCAGTGTCCTTCTAAGGGGTACTCCTCTTAAAAATTTGAAAAAAATCGGTTTCTTTTTGCTTAAAATATTATCTGGGATTCCTAATTTCTTGTAGTGCATATCAATCCCTGTATGGCCCAGGGATGACTTAGAGGTATGTTTAACTTGACAACAAAAAATGTAACACAAAACTTTATACGCGTGTTTCTCGAAACTTTGTTTTTCAGATTGGCGGGAAACAAAACTTGAGAAAACTCCATACAATTTTGATCGGAATTTTATCACGGCAATCTGAACTGAATTCTCTGTCAGTGTACGTAGCCGTTTTGCGATACCTTGAAACGTCTGTTTTCGGTGCACGCCGTCGTCTCAGTTTCCTGCGAAAAGAAAATATTTCTTTCAACACGTTACCATTTTGCTAAAACTTAATATTTTTCAGGTTTCCCATGTATGCTGATAGAAAATATATAGGTACTGAAGATGACTGTACAAAAATTATTTTGTTAATTTAACAGGAGGGCCTCGGGATTTCCTACCGATGACCAGTATTCCGGCTGCAAGGGGCACCTGGTGCTGCGATGACAGGGGCGTCCGATGTGGAGACAAAAATGCTTTCTTAAAGAAAAGGTCTAAGAAATTAAAGTAAATCCTCGGGTTTAGCGTTATCTTATATGTTAGTCGAAGAAAAAATCACGAAAATCGCCTATTTTTCATGCGTTTAAGGACGGGTATACACTTAAATGTTAAGAAACTGTTGATAAATGAGTACTGTTTTTACACTATACATTCTACTACACTGCATGTTCGTTTTATTTCATATCGCTCTGCAACTCTACACCTAGATATTTTGTCGACGTGACTGTCTCAAGTAGTACACTACTAACGCTACATTCGAACATTACAAGATTGTTTTTTTTTTCTAATCGTCTGCATTACCTTACAATTTTCTACATTTAGAGCTAGTTGTCGTTCATCACACCAAACAGAAATGTTTGTCTGAGCATCTTGTACCCTCCTTGAGTCACTCAAAAACGAGACTTTCCCTTACCTCCCTGTACGTCACAGCGTCGTCAGCAAACAACAGCAGGTTGCTGCCCATCCTGTTCTCGAGATCACTGATGTATATAGAAAATAACAGCGGTCGTATCACTCTTCGCTGGAGCACTCCTGACAATACCCTTGTCTCTGTTAATTCAGAAGTCTTCGAGCCACTCATATATTCGCAGGAACCTATTTCCTACTCTCGTTAACACTCAGCATTAGAGCACCATGTCAAAATCTTTCCGGAAATCTAGGAATCCGCCTATTGCACCTCATCCGTGGTTCGCAGGATGTTATATGAGAAAACGGCAAGCTGAATTTCGCTCGAGCGACGCTGTCTAAATCCGTGCTCATTTGTGAACAAAAAATCTTGCGTCTAAAGGAAATTCATTATATTTAAACTTAGAAAGTGTTCAAGAATTCTGTGGCAAACTCGTATAAATAATATTGGTCTGTAATTTCGCGAGTCTGTTCTCTTATCTTTTATGTACAAGGATGACTGCGCTGTTTTCCAGTGGCTTGGGACTATGTGCTGGGTGAGAGATTTGCAATAAATACAAGATGAGTAAGGGGTCAACGTCGTAGAAAGCTCTTTATGCCGTACTCTCTGTAAAACAGATCAGAAAATGGATGGTGAGTCTACAATAAACGACGTCGTAAGAGATATTTGAACTGGCCGGCACAGGGTACGATACGAGGTTTGGAACTAAAATAGTGGCTACTGTTTGCACCTGTTACTATCCTTCAAAGTAGTCACCAGCGTTCTGTAGAAGGCGTGGCCAGCGATGTGGAAGGCGTAGCATACCATTAGCAGAGCCTGTTCTGTTGATGGTGCGAATGGAACGCTCTACTGCCTGTCGAATCTCTGGAACAGTTATGAAGCGAATGCCATGAAGTGGTTCCTTCATCTTCGGAATCAAATCAAAATTACAAGGACTAAAGTCCGGGGAGTATGGTGGATGGTGCAGTACTTCCCAGTCCCATCGACCGAACTGAGCAGCTACAGCTTGCGATGTTTGCGCATTGCCGTGCAAAATGATGGGTGGGTTGCGCAGAAAGTGTCGCCACTTCTTCGGCAAAGCTGGTAACAAGTGATGCTCCAAAAACGAACAGTAATACTGTGCATTGACGGTGTGTCGTGGAGGAACTCAATGCGTTAGGATAACACCATCACAGTCGTACACGAGAATCACCATAAATTTAGACCACTCCGTTCACACCATCAATGGAACAGGTATACTATGCCTTCCACATCGCTGGCGACGGGCTCTACACAACGCTGGTGACTACTCTGAAGGACAGTAATAGGTGCAAACATGTAACTCTTCTGTATCGGTTATGAATAAATAGTTGCCACTATTTAAGTTCCAGCCCTCGTACAAGCGTCCAAACATCGCATTGTGAACTTCCTCGCTCTTTCATATGTTCTAAGCTATAGCCGAAGGGAATCATAGAGTAGAAGGAAACACACTGCTCAAGCATCCGCACATCTGCTAGTAGTTCAGCATACGCAGCGCTTCTCAGATGCCCCCTCAAGTAAATCTAGGTTTACGTCTTGCGGTTGAGGTAACCACGCACAAGGGCGTACCCGTCCTCTCCTTCTCTTAGGGAAGATGCTAGGGCGTTGAGGAACAGTGCTATGGACGTTGGCTGGTTCTTCATCACACTTCAACCACATTACCTGTTGCATTGCTAAATCCACATTCTCCAGCAAAAGAGACAGACTGTTCGCAGGAAATCCACACTGTGGTAACGACGCGTCCTAGTAGGTAGTCACCAATTATCGTCGCCCAAACATTTATGCCGAACTGCTGCTGACTTAACATTTCAACCATTCACCCAGGATTTTGTGCAGCCCACAGATGTTTGTGTAGTTTCATGACAACTCTAACCAATATTTCTTTACCAGTGACAAGTACTGACGTCGGAAATTCCACAATGATGGTTTGTTGCAACAACCAGAGAAAAAATGTTTCTCGTGGAAATAACCAGCTGCCGATAACTGCTGCTCACAGTGCAGGTGATATGAGTAGTACTAATATTCGTCCCGGGTGCAGCATGTTCCTTGAAAAAACGCCTGGAGATTGTTTTGGGGTTGATCTGGATGTTGCATAGTACCTTTTGGTCGAAAATTGATGCACAAGCATCTCGTGGCGACCTAGGATGTTCATTTCTTTAAAGGCACTCATGAAACACAGACAATGAAGTTGTTCTTCTGTTCCACCTACGCTGATTTCATGTGCAATAATGAAATTTTGGGAATACATTTGTGTAGGTAATATACCGGCTAATCAAAAAGTCAGTATAAATTTGAAAACTAAATAAACCACGGAAAAATGTAGATAGAGAGGTAAAAATTGACACACATACTTGGAATGACATGGGGTTTTATTAGAACGAAAAAAAAACAAAGTTCACAGAACGTCCGATAGATCCCTTGAGCGCGCCGTTTGGTGATGATCGTGTGCTCAGCCACTTCTTTTGTCATGCTTGGTCCCCAGACCTCAGTGCGTGCGATTATTGGCTTTGGGGTTACCTGAAGTCGCAAATGTATCGTGATCGACCGACATCTCTAGGAATGCTGAAAGACAACATCCGACTCCAATGCCTCACCATAGCTCCGGACATGCTTTACAGTGTTGTTCACAACATTATTCCTCGACTACAGCTATTGTTGCGGTATGATGGTGTACATATTGAACATTTCCTGTAAAGAACATCATCTTTGCTTTGTCTTACTTTGTTATACTAATCATTGCTATTCTGATCAGATGAAGCGCCATCTGTCGGACATTTTTTGAACTTTTATATTTTTTTGGTTCTAATAAAATCTCATGTCATTCCAAGCATGTTCGTCAATTTGTACCTCTCTATCTACATTATTGCGTGATTTATTCAGCTTTCAAATTTATATTGACTTTTTGATCACCCGGTACTTCAGTGATTAATGTTGCACGTTCACATCTTAATGTAAACGCGAGGTATGCCAATGTGAAATGCTGGCCGGCCAGAGTGGCCGAGCGGTTCTAGACGCTTCAGTCTAGATCTGCGCGACAGCTACGGTCGCAGGTTCGAATCCTACCTCGGGCATGGATGTGTGTAACGTCCTTAAGTTAGTTAGATTTAAGTAGTTCTAAGTTCTAGGGGACTAATGACCTCAGATGTTGAGTCTCATAGTGCTCAGAGCCATTTGAACTTTTTGAAATGCTGGTGCATTAATAACCAGGGCAGCTGCCAAAATGTTGAATGTAAGAAAGCAAACATGTGTGAAATGCGTTGTACAGGTGCCGGATGTCGGTCATTGGGATGGAGTTCCATGCGTGTTGCACTTGTTCGGTCAATACAGCGACGGTTAATGCTGTTTGCAGATGACGCTGGAGTTTTCGCCCGATGGCTTCCAATATGTGCTCGATTGGAGACAGATCTGGTGGTCGAGTAGGCCAAGGCAACATACCGTCAAACTGTAGAGCATGTTGGGTTACAGTAGGGTTACGTGGGCGAGCGTTATCCTGTTGGAAAACACTCCCCCCCCCCCCCCCCCCTAGAATGCTGCTCATCATTCGCAACACAAAAGGTGAATCACCACATTGACGTTTAAATTAGCAGTCAGGGTGAGCGGGAAAACCACGAGAGCTCCCGTTGTCTTACGAAACTGCGTCCCAGACCATAACTTCACATGTAGGTCCAGTGTGTCTGGCACGCACACATATTGATTGCAGGCTCTCAACTGGCTGCCTTCTATCCGACATAACGCTGTCACTGGCAACGAGGCAGCCCCAGGTTTCATTTGAAAACACCACAGAACTGCACCCTACCCTCCAATGAGCTCCCGGTTTTCACCACTGAAGTCGTAAATGGCGGTGGTTTGAGGTCAGTGGAATGCACGCTACAGGGCGTTTGGGTCGGAGCCGACCTTGAAGTAACCGAGCTGTATCAGTTCGTTGTGTCACTGTGGTGCCAGCTGCTGCTCAGACTGCTTCTGCAGATGCGGTACGATGCGCCAGAGCCACACACAAACCCAAATCGTCTCCCTCTCGGTAATGACTCGTAGCCGTCTAGAGTCCATTCACGTTCTCGTGACCGCCGCTGCCAGCATTCATGTACAGTGGCTACATTCCTGCTCGTTCTGTGGTATCGTAGAAGAAACATTCAGCTTCTCGCAGCTCTATTACACGACCTCGTTCAAACCCGGGAACACAGTCTCAAAGATAAGTAACGCCCATAACCTTTACAGCGTGTATTTAAAGGAAATATGATTTGCATCCTCACAGTAGCGCTACTCTCATGCCACCGTCGCGAAATTTGAATAGATGTCATTTTTAAGATATAGAAACATACCTACCATCTTTCGTTTACATCGCAGAACTCCTTCTTTGTATTGGGATCCGTTTTTTACCGCACTGTACGTCGGCAAATATGTATTAATTAAAACTTAAATTGATTTCAGGTGATGTGTAATGTAAGAGTGCTAATAGTTTTATTGCAGACTTATCGTAAGTCAGTCAAGTAACCATTGAGCTATTCCGTGCGCTCGTATTTTGTTTACTAAGCGACACTTTTTTTTACGGAAACAACTGTGTCAGATACTGTGCTGCGTGTAGGAACCAAAGACGTTAGTCTTTGCACAAGAAAATCGAACGTTATCATTGCATCTGATTTTTGTTATCTCTTTTGTTGAATGTAATGTTAATGACTTCGATTTTGTTCAAATGGTTCAAATGGCTCTAAGCACTATGGGACTTAACATCTGAGGTCATCAGTCCCCTAGACGTAGAACTACTTATACCCAACTAAACCAAGGAAATCACACACATCCATGCCCGAGGCAAGATTCTAACCCGCGACCGTAGCAGCAGAGCGGTTCCGAACTGAAGGGCCTAGAACCGCTCGGCCATAGCTGCCGGCTCTGATTTTGTTCTTGCTCTGATAAAAACGAAGGGAACTTATAATTGTGAAAGTTACATATTACAACTCCTTAGTAAGAATGAAGGTTGTATTCAAGGAAGAAATAAACGAGTGCCCATCTCTGATAAATAATTGAAACTCTTACTCTTTCAAGTCACTCTTATTACTATAGAAGATTTCAGTTACACTGCGTTGACGTGAAGTTGGAGAGACGGTGGGGAGATTGGTGAACGAACCTGCAAATAAAAACGACTCCCTTCAACGGACTCAATAACATACAACAAGAAATCTACCGCAGCTCTTTACCAACATTTTACCACGAGCCAAAACACACACAAGGCGAGTTTAGTTTCAATGGACATTAAAATACACCATTTGAAAACCAATAATACATGCAAATATTGTCTGTAAGACCATAAAATAACATGAAAATAACAATGTAATATACTGACAGGAAAATTTTGGTTCACGAATCACGAAGGGATTGTATAGATCGTTAACGTAAACTTGATACCTCTACTCGTTGCTGAGGAAGAGAGCTCTTTATAGACGGACAGGCAGACAACAAAGAGATCCTATAAGAGGTCCATTTTTAGCATTTGTAACGCGTAATCCTACAAATGACTCCTCAACTGTTAAAATAAACGTGTTTAATCGGCCTTGTTTTTCCAGAAAACATCAACACAACCATGACGTTGCCTACAGAGTATCGCCTCAGTTGTGCGACTGCATTCGTGATTTCCTGTTAGAAAGGTCACAGTTCGTAGTAACAGACGGAAAGTCGTCGAGCAAAACACAAGTAATATCCAGCGTTCCCCAAGGCCCTCTATTGTTCCTGATCTATATTAACGACATAGGAGACAATCTGAGTAACCGTCTTAGATTGTTTGCAGATGATGCTGTCATTTATCGTCTTGTAAAGCCATCAGATGATCAAAACGACTTGCACAATGATTTAGATAAGATATCTGTATGGTGCGGGAAGTGGCAATTGACCCTGAATAAAGAAAAATGTTAAGTTATTCGCATGAGTACTAAAAGAAATACGCTAAATTTCGATTACGCGGTAAGTCACACAAATCTGAAGGCTGTAAATTCAACTAAATACTTAGGGATTACAATTACAAATACCGTAAATAGGAACGATCACATAGATAATGTTGTGGATAGAGCAAACCAAAGACTGCGATTCATTGGCAGAACACGTAGAAGGTGCAACAGGTCTACTAAAGAGACTGCTTACACTACACTTGTCCGCCCTATTCTGGAGGGACTGGCGGATGACATCGAAAAAGTACAAAGAAGCGCAGCTCGTTTTCTATTATCGCGAAATAGGGGAGATACTGTCACAAACATGATATGAATTGGAGTGGCAATCATTAAAACAAAGGCGTTTTTTGTTGCTACGGGATCTTCTCATGAAATTTCAATCACCAGTGAAAACATTCTGTTGGCAACCACCTACATAGGGAGAAATGACCATCACAATAAAATAAGAGAAAATTTTTGTGCTCGTTTTTCCCTCGTGCCGTTCGAGAGTGGAACGGAACGGTATAGAGACAGCTTGAAGGTGGTTTATTGAACGCTCTGCCAGGCACTTTATTGAGAAAAGCAGAGTAATCACGTAGATGTAGATTACCTTCTAAGCAACAGATTTTAGATACATACAGTCCACATGGCTGCTTACTTTTTCCACATACTTCAGTCACAGCACAATCTCCTGGGCTGAGAACAGTGTCAAGTGGTTCCACATTTCTTTCAAATTTTTGTTCTTCTTATGTAGAAAAATTGACGGTTACTGTTTCTATTTACCCCACCAATTCCTAAAACACAATCCCACATTATCAATTAGCCGAAACAAATAATTCACATTAAAGTATACTTTAAAACTGAACTTCTGGGTGATGAATCTGGATTGAAAATTTGCTTACCATGTACTGAAATTAAAACAGCACAATTTAGAGCGGTACTTACAAATAAATTTCGAAGTAAGAAAATTCAGCACCATATCCGATGTTTGCCAATGAATGAACAAAACATCACTGACAGTGTCGCCAACTTTGAAATTCATAATTTCGCTGTTAGGCTGGTTAACTGCCTTCCTAGACAAACAAATCCTTCAATGATATTCCCATGTGTCTTCCGACACGACTGTATGGAACTTTGTTGAAAGTCATTTTTATTCACTCTACTTTGCTGCGCAAATGACTGCTTTCCGAGAAGCATGAACTGACACACCAGTACTTCACAAGCAGACTTCTACCATGCAAATAAGCATGTTTAGTCATAGCGCACGTCACGTGATGCAGAAAATAATACAAGCTTCAGATACGCCAAGAAATAATACAACCGATTGTCTGAAAGGCTGAGCTGAGTTGGGTACGAATCGTGGAGGCGAGGGGAGGGAGGTTAATATTTCTTATTAAGTGCAGTTGTATTTATGAGGTTCTTCTTTTAGTTTAGAGTGTAAGTGGACACTGTAGAAATTAAGTAGGAATGTAAATTAATCAACTTCTCTTACTATTACTATTTATGAGAAGCAAATAACGCAACACCGAAAATAACAAATCCACTTTGTGTAAACAGTGTAACCTCCCCACAATAAAATAATATAAATAATATTCACATTTAGTATAACCTCCCAACAGAAAAATTCCTAAACCTCTCAAAAGTAAAAAATATAATTATGTCGTTCACATTCAGTATAACCTACCAACAGAAAAATTGCTTGACCTATCAATAATAAAATGTGACTAACCTTTCAATAATAAAAAATGTGACTCACTTATAACCTTTCAATAATTGACTGTCAATTTAACCTGGTAGATTTTGGACGTCAGCAGTGCTGCGTCATGGCCCTGAAAATTCATTCTGAATAAATTGAAAAATCTTACCTCAATTAGGTCGCCGGATAACGCGTATATATCCGCTGCTATAAGAAATTTTTCTGGCGCACCTCTGTGCAATGCTGCCCGATAGATTTGTCATATATAAAAGAAACAACTGATTTTTCCTTTCAACAATCGGGATGACCAAGGATTGGAGAAATTAGTAAATTCTTTAAATTGAAATGAATGATTGTCGAAAGTTACTTTTCATGAGAAAGATTGTTATTAATAGCTTTTTTTAAGATTTACATGGGACTTGATATAACAATACTACATAAGCGCGAGGCTGCTTTTACCTTATACTACAACGCTCAGGCACCGCCATCCCCCCACCACGACCGGCCCAGCCAACACGATACACCAGACTGCTAGCAACTACTACTACAACTAACACACAGTTCCTACTGCTGACAACACTGCTCTCTGGTCTGAGATTTTCTTATAGCTTACATATCGCAGGCAGCGCGTAAGCAATCCATCGAAATTACATCTGCTCGAGTGCGCTAGCAACAAATTCTTTAGTCATGGACCTCTTACAACAGGCTGCAGCGCTATGCCGTGAATGTAATTTTGTGACGACCAGATACCTTTTTGGGGTGTCGTCTGTCTTCTGAAATGTTTGATGCGGCCCGCCATGATTTACTCTCCTGTGCTAATCTCTTCATTTCAGAATAGCACTTGGACCCTGCTCATGTATTTGTTGGACTGTTTTCTTTAGTGTGGGCGCTACAGAGTCGATAAATTTGAAGGAGGACATTATTCCACCAGGCTGTATTTCAAGTCACTCTATTCTGCACTACTAGTATGGGGCAGTTCTCATGTATTTTTATAGCAACACTGTTGGTATAGATGCACTTGAGTATGGCCATACCCAAGCCTAGTAGAGGAGAACAGAGTAATTTGAAATACAACCTGGTGGAATAACATCCTTGTTCTTATTTGTTGGCTGTTTTGATTCCAGTCTCTTTCTTCGTCTATTGCTCCCAATTTTGTCTTCGTCTATTGCTTCCTCTGGTAATACTGAAGTTATTATCCTGTCCTTTCTTCTTATCAATGTTTTCCACTTGTTTCACTCCGCGTTGGTTCTACGGAGGGAGCCCTCATTTCTTATCTTCAGCCCACCTAATTTTCAACATATCTCAAACGCTTCGATCCTCTTCTTTACCGGTTTTCCCGCAGTCCAAGACTAACTACTTCAGACGTACATTCTCAGACACTTCTTTCTCAAATTAAGGCCAGCATTTGATACTAGTAGGCTTCGTTTGGTCCTCTTTGCCAGTGCTAATCTGCTTTTTATACCCTCCTTGCCTCGTCCGTCATGTTTTATTTTGCTGCCAAAGTAGCAAATTTCTTGAACATCGTCTACGTCATTCGAGTGATGCAGTCCGCAAAGTGCTAAGGCAACGCTGTTACTCGCAACAGAACTAAGACAGTCGCTGCCAGCAGCAGTGACGAATGAGAGTAGAATTTCCATACGCCACCGCCTCAGCACACTTGCTTGCGACAGCGCATTGCCGCTCAGCCCAGCCTGTTCAGCCGAAGACGACAGCTTCACCTCACTACGCAGGCGTCAGTGCGATAGTTGTATTTGGCAGATCTATCGCCAATTGTAGGAAGAGATTAGTAACCTGCCCTGCACCCAGTAATAATGTTGAGTGACAGTAATAAGTAATCATGACATTCCAGTGAACACTGATTGTTACAATGTTAAGTATTTCAACTTGTTCAAGTTGTAATAAAGTGATCTAGTATTTTGTGTGTTGCAGTATCAACCCGGAATCCCTCAGGAGTGAAGCTAAGGACGCGCCACTGTGCCGAAGAGTATTATTTCGTCCACACAGGATAGAGTAGCATGGAGAGCTGCATCAAAACAGTCTCAGGACTGAAAACCACAACAACAACATCTACATCTACCTAGATACTCTGCAAATCACATTTAAGTGGCTGGCAGAGGGTTCATCGAACCACCTTCACAATTCTCTATTATTCCAATCTCGTATAGCGCGCGGAAAGAATGAACACCTATATCTTTTCCTACGAGCTCTGATTACCCTTATTTTATCGTGGTGGTCGTTGCGCCCTATGTAGGTCGGTGTCAACAAACTATTTTCGCATTCAGAGGAGAAAGTTGTAGAATTTCGTGAGAAGATTCCGTCGCAATGAAAAACGACTTCCTTTTAATGATTTCCATCCCAAATCCTGTATCATTTCTGTGACACTCTCTCCCATATTTCGCGATAAAACAAAACGTGCTGCCTTTCTTTGAATTTTTTCGATGTACTCCGTCAGTCCTACCTGGTAATGATCCCACACCGCGCGGCAGTATTCTAAAACAGGACGGACAAGCGTAGTGTAGGCAGTCTTCTTAGTAGACCTGTTACATTTTCTAAGTGTCCTGCCGATAAAACGCAGCCTTTGGTTATCCTTTCTCACAACATTTTCTATACGTTCTTTCCAATTTAAGTTGTTCGTAATTGTAATACCTAAGTATTTAGTTGAATTTACGGCTTTTAGATTAGACGGATTTATCGTGTAACCGAAGTTTAACGACTTCCTTTTAGCACTCATGTGGATGACGTCACACTTTTCGTTATTTAAACTCAACTACCTATTTTCGCACCATTCAGATATTTTTTCTTAATCGTTTGCAAGTTTGTTTTAATCTTCTGATGACTTAATAAACAACATCGTCATCTGCAAACAACCAAAGACGGCTGCTCAGATTGTATTCCAAATCTTTTATATAGATAAGGAACAGCAAAGAGCCTATAACACTACCTTGGGGAACGCCTGAAATCACTTCTGTTTTACTCGATGACTTTCCGTCAATTTCTACGAACTGTGACCTCTCTAACAGGAAATCCCAAATCCAGTCACATTACTGAGACTATATTCCATAAGCACGCAATTTTTCCATGAGCCGCTTGTGCGCTACAGTGTCATAAGCCTTTCGGAAATACAGGAATACGGAATCGATCTGAAATCCCTTGTCAATAGCACTCAACACTTCATAAGAATAAAGAGCTAGTCGTGTTTCACAGGAACGATGTTTTCTAAACCCATATAGACTGTGTGGCAATAGACCGTTTTCTTCGGGGTAATTCATAATGTTCGAGCACAATATATGCTCAAAAATCCTGCTGCATATCGACGTTAACGATATGGGCCTGTAGTTTAGTGGATTATTCCTACTACCTATCTTGAATATTGGTGTGACCTGTGCAACTTTCCAGTCTTTGGGTACGAATCTTTAATCGAGTGAACGGTTGTATATGATTGTTAAGTATGGAGATAATGCATCAGAATTCTCCGAAAGGAACCTAATTGGTATACAGTCTGGACCAGAAAATTTGCTTTTATTAGGTGATTTAAGTTACTTCACTACTCCGAGGATATTTTCTTCTACGTTACTCATCTTGGCGGCTGTTCTCGATTCGGATTTGACGTTAAGTTTATTGCTAATCTGATTTCTGCTGCACCTCGTTCCTTTGGCTTTTCTTCCGTTTACTCCCAGTCCCTACTTTGTGCTCAGCAGACTGATCATTTTGTTCACCGCTAACTCTTCATCGCTTTCATTGAAGATAGCATTGTCTTCAGCGACTTATATCATTGATATCCTTTCACTATGAAATTTAATCCCAATCTTGAACCTTTCACTTATTTCTGTCATTGCCTCTTTGATAAAAAGTAAAACAGTATGGCATTGTTGCCAGGGAGACCACAAAGAGCCGGTTCTGCCGTTTAATTGGAAATGTTTCGCCCATCCTTCGCGCCGACAGGGACCTATCCCTCGATAAGGGTGAGAACTTTGTGGGTATGTGTACCCTTTAAGTGTGTGACTGTAATTGGTGCATGTGCAGTGTAGTGTCATGTTCATGACGGAGATGATGGCAGAAGGGAGGGAGTGAAACGCGGTGTCGGCACTTAGGCTAGCCTACTCCGCTCGCAGAGTACTAAGGGAGCCTCTCGAAAAACACCAAGGCGGCCGCCGAGCTTAAAGTTGCCACACGACGGTCGGGTCGTAATCATCAACAGTGTCACATGCCCTCACTTCATGACATACTGCAGAGCTTTGAGATTTAATCTAGGACAGACTGGTAATCATGGGCTTAATTCCATCACCCTACGTGTGGTACCCAGGCGGTTACTCATCAGAGTAAGGCGAGGGAGCCACAGATGGCCGCTTATCCAAATATGGAAACCCTATCTGAACTCTCCAGCCAGTGGCACACTCGTACGGAATTAGCATGAACTTCTTCAGAGTGCTCTGTATGTCAAGTACTGCTAGCCAAATCGCAGGAATTGTTTTTATTCCATGATTACCGGTTTCGGCGAAACTAAAGCCGCCATCATCGGATCTTAGGACACATACAGGTCACAACATCAAGGCAAACAATGGTGATATTAATAGTTGCCTATAGCACGCAGGCCTTACAAAATTGTCGTAAGTAGCACATAGGCGTCAAAGAGAGATGACATTATAAATGTTAAGTGTCTCCATCACATACAAGCTTGCCTTGATGTTGTAATCTGTATGTGTCCTAATATCCGACAATGGCGGCTTTAGTTTCGCCGATACCGGTAATCATGGAATAAAAGGAATTCCTGCGATCTTGCTACCAATTTAGTGTTTTACAACCATCTAGATCGCTCACACATGAGCACAATGTGCTCCCTACAAAAAAGAAGCTTTCTGTGTGAACTAAATACCTGTTGTTGTTGTGGTCTTCAGTCCTGAGACTGGTTTGATGCAGCTCTCCATGCTACTCTATCCTGTGCAAGCTTCTTCATCTCCCAGTACCTACTGCAACCTACATCCTTCTGAATCTGCTTAGTGTACTCATCTCTCGGTCTCCCTCTACGATTTTTACCCTCCACACTGCCCTCCAATGCTAAATTTGTGATCCCTTGATGCCTCAAAACATGTCCTACCAACCGATCCCTTCTTCTAGTCAAGTTGTGCCACAAACTTCTCTTCTCCCCAATCCTATTCAATACCTCCTCATTAGTTACGTGATCTATCCACCTTATCTTCAGTATTCTTCTGTAGCACCACATTTCGAAAGCTTCTATTCTCTTCTTGTCCAAACTAGTTATCGTCCATGTTTCACTTCCATACATGGCTACACTCCAAACAAATATTTTCAGAAATGACTTCCTGACACTTAAATCTATATTCGATGTTAACAAATATCTCTTCTTCAGAAACGCTTTCCTTGCCATTGCCAGTCTACATTTTATATCCTCTCTACTTCGACCATCATCAGTTATTTTACTTCCTAAATAGCAAAACTCCTTTACTACTTTAAGTGTCTCATTTCCTAATCTAATTCCCTCAGCATCACCCGATTTAATTGGACTACATTCCATTATCCTCGTTTTGCTTTTGTTGATGTTCATCTTATATCCTCCTTTCAAGACACTGTCCATTCCGTTCAACTGCTCTTCCAAGTCCTTTGCCGTCTCTGACAGAATTACAATGTCATCGGCGAACCTCAAAGTTTTTACTTCGTCTCCATGAATTTTAATACCTACTCCAAATTTTTCTTTTGTTTCCTTTACTGCTTGCTCAATATACAGATTGAATAACATCGGGGAGAGGCTACAACCCTGTCTCACTCCTTTCCCAACCACTGCTTCCCTTTCATGCCCCTCGACTCTTATGACTGCCATCTGGTTTCTGTACAAATTGTAAATAGCCTTTCGCTCCCTGTATTTTACCCCTGCCACCTTTAGAATTTGAAAAAGAGTATTCCAGTCAACATTGTCAAAAGCTTTCTCTAAGTCTACAAATGCTAGAAACGTAGGTTTGCCTTTTCTTAATCTTTCTTCTAAGATAAGTCGTAAGGTCAGTATTGCCTCACGTGTTCCAACATTTCGACGGAATCCAAACTGATCCTCCCCGAGGTCCGCATCTACCAGTTTTTCCATTCGTCTGTAAAGAATTCGCGTTAGTATTTTGCAGCTGTGACTTATTAAACTGATAGTTCGGTAATTTTCACATCTGTCAGCACCTGCTTTCTTTGGGATTGGAATTATTATATTCTTCTTGAAGTCTGAGGGTATTTCGCCTGTCTCATACATCTTGCTCACCAGCTGGTAGAGTTTTGTCATGACTGGCTCTCCCAAGGCCGTCAGTAGTTCTAATGGAATGTTTTCTACTCCGGGGGCCTTGTTTCGACTCAGGTCTTTCAGTGCTCTGTCAAACTCTTCACGCAGTATCGTATCACCCATTTTGTCTTCATCTACATCCTCTTCCACTTCCATTATATTGTCCTCAAGTACATCACCCTTGTATAAACCTTCTATATACTCCTTCCACCTTTCTGCCTTCCCTTCTTTGCTTAGAACTGGGTTGCCATCTGAGCTCTTGATATTCATACACGTGGTTCTCTTCTCTCCAAAGGTCTCTTTAATTTTCCTGTAGGCAGTATCTATCTTACCCCTAGTGAGATAAGCTTCTACATCCTTACATTTGTCCTCTAGCCATCCCTGTTTAGCCATTTTGCACTTCCTCTCGATCTCATTTTTGAGACGTTTGTATTCCTTTTTGCCTCCTTCATTTACTGCATTTTTATATTTTCTCCTTTCATCAATTAAATTCAATATTTCTTCTGTTACCCAAGGATTTCTAGCAGCCCTCGTCTTTTTACCTACTTTATCCTCTCCTGCCTTCACTACTTCATCCCTCAGAGCTACCCATTCTTTTTCTACTGTATTTCTTTCCCCTATTCCTGTCAATTGTTCCCTTATGCTCTCCCTGAAACTCTGTACAATCTCTGGTTCTTTCAGTTTATCCAGATCCCATCTCTTTAATTTCCCACATTTTTGCAGTTTCTTCAGTTTTAATCTACAGGTCATAACCAATAGATTGTGGTCAGAGTCCACATCTGCCCCTGGAAATGTCTTACAACTTAAAACCTGGTTCCTAAATCTCTGTCTTACCATTATATAATCTATCTGATACCTTTTAGTATCTCCAGGGTTCTTCCACGTATACAACCTTCTTTCATGATTCTTAAACCAAGTGTTACCTATGACTAAGTTGTGCTCTGTACAAAATTCTAATAGGCGGCTTCCTCTTTCATTTCTTAGCCCCAATCCATATTCACCTACTATGTTTCCTTCCCTCCCTTTTCCTACACTCGAATTCCAGTCACCCATTACTATTAAATTTTCGTCTCCCTTCACTATCTGAATAACTTCTTTTATTTCATCGTACATTTCTTCAATTTCTTCGTCATCTGCAGAGCTAGTTAGCATATAAACTTGTACTACTGTAGTAGGTGTGGGCTTCGTATCTATCTTGGCCACAATAATGCGTTCACTATGCTGTTTGTAGTAGCTTACCCGCATTCCTATTTTCCTATTCATTATTAAACTTACTCCTGCATTACCCCTATTTGATTTTGTGTTTATAACCCTGTAATCACCTGACCAGAAGTCTTGTTCCTCCTGCCACCGAACTTCACTAATTCCCACTATATCTAGGAATTACAATTACGAGTAACTTAAACTGGAAAGAACACGTCGAAACTGTTGTGTGGAAGGCGAACTAGAGACTGCGATTTGTTAGCAGAACACTCAGAAGATGCAACAGATCTACTATCCTTTTAGTGCTCCTGTGGATCACCTCACTCTTATCAATATTTTGAGTCAGTTGCCACTTTTCATCCCATACAGATATCTTGTTTAACTCACTTTGCAATTGGTTTTGATCTTCTGATGATTTTACTAGACAGGATCATATGCAAAGAGTTCAAGAGAACTGTTCAGGTTGTTTCTTAAATCGTTGATGCAGATCAGGAATGCCAGATAAGACTTCCGTTTTCCTCGCTGAGGCTCCGTCAGTTACTCTGAACTGTGACCTTCCTAACACGTCCGAGGAAGATAACGGCAAACTACCTCTTCTAGAATCTTGATCAGTACGATGATGCCGGATCCTTGCATCTGCTTACCAACAGCCATTCCAGAAGCATTCCGGATCACATTCGAATGTACTTCAAAAATGGCTCCGAGCACTATGGGACTTAACAGCTGTGGTCATCAGTCCCCTAGAACTTAGAACTACTTAAACCTAACTAACCTATGGACATCACACACATCCATGTCCGAGGCAGAATTCGAACCTGCGACCGTAGCACGCGCGGTTCCAGTCTGAGCGCCTAGAACCGCTAGACCACCGCGGCCGGCTCGAATGAACTGTCAACGTCTTACGCACTAGTTCTGAAAATTTTCATTGGATTCTTCTCCAGAAATTTGGAACATACGAAGTGTACTAGAATCAAGTGGCCGCATAATGGGAAAGCGGCCAGCGAGTAAGACAACGAATGACTGGTACATCAGCTCAAACGTCTGCTGTTCGACATCCAGTTTAAACAGAGATTACCAGGTGTTGCAGACGCAAGTTGAAGATAAAACGGATGGATGGAACCAAGAACCAGAAAGTCTTTCAAAGAACTGCTGAAGTAAGAATAGTCAGGAAAACAACTGAACAACGTTGACATTAGTGGGTAGGTCACATTACACTACGCAGCCACTTTGTTGTAAATATTCCAGAAGGAGCTTTGTAAGGGAAAAAAGGCCGAAGAACATCCAGGTTCTAATTTTTAGGACATGCTAGAAATTGTGCGGGAGTCAATGATCACCCAGAAATAAAAGATTAAGCCGCATGGAGTGCTATCAGTCGAGCGAAAGACTTATGAAGGAGATGACTCGTTAGCATAGCATTTTCTGCTTACGTCGAACATATTTTTTTCCATATAGAATTTCTTTTAAATGTGATGCATGTGACGTACTCTGTCCACGAATACTATCGTTTCTAAAAATCATTCCTTGAACTATAGAAGTCGTTAAACAGACGTTGCCGCATGTTACTCGAGAAAAACATTCCTGACATTAATTCAGAGTTCGCCGGCCGGATGGGCCGAGCGGTTCTAGGCGGTACAGTCTGGAACCGCTCGACCGCTACGGTCGCAGGTTCGAATCCTGCCTCACGCATGGATGTGTGTGATGTCCTTAGGTTAGTTAGGTTTAAGTAGTTCTAAGTTCTAGGGGACAGATGACTCCCATAGTGCTCAGAGCTGTTTGAACTATTTTTTTTTTATTCAGAGTTCCGCAACAAAAGTTCAAACAGACCGCTGCATCAGCCTTGGACGTAATGAACTAACAGCACTGGTAGCGTTACGCGTTGAATGTGCCGCTTCCCTCACGACTTGGTCTTGCGCATGATACACTGTCCTTAGATCTCGAGACTTAGAGCGGAAGATTAAGCACAGCACAGAGCCTGCTGCAATTTTGAGGGAAAGTGAGCAACACGCGAAGGCCGGCGCAACAATGGATTGCACCTGCAGAGATCATCCTTGAGATATAAACTTTGTGACTCACACTGAATCACGTAGTCTCCTCAAGTATTCTTATCGTTAATTAGGGACAAGAGGCAGAATATCATTACAGTTTATATCTAACGCTTCGTCGCCGGGATCGATGACTGAATAACCTTAGAAAACTCTGAACGATGTCAGATTCGGAGGCAAATGAGGCACCTGAATTAATGAAATAATTTTCGAGCCATCTTGAAGAATGTCGAAGAAGTATTTCAATTGTTCATTTATTCTCCTTGATACCCACGACCGTATAGTTCAACGCCATTAGATTATTAATAAAGGACTTCAGCAGAAGCGCAACATAAGAAAAGAAGTAGATAAATGTTTTGAAAGATCCATTTATTATTAAAATGTAACATATTAAACACTAAGAGGTGAAATAAAGAGTAAATTGTATTCTGAGTATTAGCAAAAATTGTTCGAAAAGTGCCGGCCGGAGTGGCCGTGCGGTTCTGGGCGCTACAGTCTGGAACCTGGAGACCGGTACGGTCGCTGGTTCGAATCCTTCCTCGGGCATGGATGTGTTTGATGTCCTTAGGTTAGTTAGCTTTAATTAGTTCTAACTTCTAGGCGACTGATGACCTCAGAAGTTAAGTCACATAGTGCTCAGAGCCATTTGAACCATTTTTTGTTCGAAAAGTAAAATCATTTAAGATGTTCAAACTTCTCAGAAAACTAGCTGTAACCTATAGGAAAAGATGCGTAATCCTATATATACCTTGTGTGTGTGTGTGTGTGTGTGTGTGTGTGTTCCTCATCTCCTTCTAAACCACTGACCTGTTTTCAATCAAACTTGGTACCAATATCCCCCGCTGATAGGCAATAAACGCTGTGTGGGTAAGAACCAGCTACGATAATAATTGAGAAGCGTATTTGCAATAAATTTCGCAGGTAGTCTCCACATATGCCGTTAAATGCACCTCCAAAAGAGTATAGTCTATCACACATAGTTCAGAAAATGTGATGTCATAAACACTGAAAAACTGCTGTACAGTGCATGACTTTTAAATTTACTACTTTTTTTCTATTAATTCCATTAAAATACTGGCCATTAAAATTGCTACACCACAAAGATGACGTGCTACAGACGCGAAATTTAACCGATAGGAAGGAGATGCTGTGATATGCAAATCATTAGCCCTTCAGAGCCATCACACAAGGTTGGCACCGCTGACGATACCTACAACGTGCTGGCATGAGGAAAGTTTCCAACCGATTTCTCATACACAAACAGCAGCTGACCGGCGTTGCCAGGTGAAACTTTGTTGTAATGCCTCGTGTAACCAACCTGGGTACACGAATGGCAAAAAGTCATTTTTTTTTCGGATGAATCCAGGTTCTGTTTACAGCATCATGATAGTCGAATACGTGTTTGGCGACATCGCGGTGAACGCACATTGGAAGCATGTATTCGTCATCGCCATTCTGGCGTATCACCCGGCGTGATGGTATGGGGTGCCATTTGTTACACGTCTCGGTCACCTCTTGTTCGCATTGACGGCACTTTGAACCCGTGGCTCTACCCTTCATTCGATCCCTACGAAACCCTATATTTCAGCAGGATAATGCACGACCGCATGTTGCAGGTCGTGTACGGGCCTTTCTGGATACAGAAAATGTTCGACTGCTGCCCTGGCCCGCACATTATCCAGATCTCTCACCAATTGAAAACGTCTGGTCAATGGTGGCCGGGCAACTGGCTCGTCACAATACGCCAGTCACTACTCTGGATGAAGTGTGGTATCTTGTTGAAGCTGCATGGGCAGCTGTACCTGTACACGCCATCCAAGGTCTGTTTGACTCAATGCCCAGCCGTATCGAGGCCGTTATTACGGCCAGAGGTGGTTGCTCTGGGTACTGATTTCTCAGGATCTATGCACCCAAACTGCGTGAAAATGTAATCACATGTCAGTTCTAGTATAATATATTTGTCCAATGAATACCCGTTTATCATCTGCATTTCTTCTTGGCCAGTAGTGTAACATCACGTTTTGCAGAGGGCATCCAAATATGACCCAGAATTTACCTACAAAATTATGTCATTTTATGAGACATAGGTCAGGAGTTATAACGTCATGAACGCTGAGATACGTGAAAAAATTTCGCATTATATTTGACGTTTAAATTTTTTACATCTTTGTTACGAAGGCTGTTCACAACGTATTTTTCTGACAGTACGCACATATGCCGCTGAATGTACGTCCACAAATATATTGTACGACACATAGTTCAAGTGCTATGACGTCATAAACACTTGTATACGTGAAAAAATGCCGCATCTTACATGAAATAGTAATACATATATATTTTACAGCTAAGACACTCCTACTGTCGAGTCAACTTAAGGAAATCCCAGACCCCTGGCAGCGCTTTTGATAGCTTTCAGCTGCGAAACGCAGACGAAGAGAGGCGAAAACGATAGCTGTTTATAGAGCTATAAAGACGCGTTGCCGCAGGGCCATATAGAAAACCTCATTGCAGACACGCGAAGCATCTACGTCCTTCATACAGAAACTGTCCGGGATCAATTTGGACACTGTAGTTACGCATTTGTGATCTATGCGTATTTCTTTGTGCGACTTTTTCATAATTCCAAAAGTGTTTTCACGAATACGTGAAAGTGAATTTTTTTCCATATTTGAAACAAAATTCACTTTTTGTTTTCGTTCCTAATAGAAAATTGGCAGAATGAATATCCGGGCAATGCCGAGCTTGTCAGCTAGTACTTGTTTCGATTGCATGGTAATCTTACAAATCGCCGGCCGCGGCGGTCTCGCGGTTCTAGGCGCTCAGCCCGGAACCGCACGACTGCTACGGTCGCAGGTTCGAATCCTGCCTCGGGCATGGATGTGTGTGATGTCCTTAGGTTAGTTAGGTTTAAGTAGTTCTAAGTTCTAGGCGACTGATGACCACAGATGTTAAGTCCCATAATGCTCAGAGCTATTTGAACCATTTTTTTTTCTTACAAATCGAAAGGCTGTCAATTCAGCTAAATATCTAGGGGTTACAATAATGAACAACTTAAACTGTTATGATCACTTTGATAATGCTGCGGGGAACCAAAGACTGCTTAGAAAATGCAAGAAGCCAACTAAAGACACTGCCTACACTGTGCTTATCAGTCATCTCTGGAGTATTTCTGCGCCGTATGAAATCCTTACCAGATAGGATTGACGAATAAAATCAAAAAGTTCAGAGAAAGGAAGCTCGTTTTGTACAATCGCGAAACGGGGGAGAGAGTTGGTGGTGGCAATGATTAAAACAAAACCATTTTAGTTTGCGGCGAGATCTTAGCACAAAATTTCAGTCGCCCTTCTCTCCTGAAGGCAAAAATATTTTCTTGACGCCCACCTAGCTAGGAAGAAATGATCATTGTAATAAAATAAGAGAAATCAGAGCTCGCACTCAAAGATTTGAAGGTTCTTTCTCCCGCGCGCTGTTAGAGTGTGGAACGGTTGTAAAGTAGCATAGCAAATTAGTAGAGTTAGCACCTTGCATTGAAAGCTTAGCATGCCTTGGAGCGGAGAGGAGGGCAGAGTTTGTTTCTCACGCTGGAACAGCTACTGCACCGAGCGAGCCGTCTTTTTATCTAACGCTGCGGGCAATATGTTACACATACTCTCTATGAATCTGAAGAAGTACTGTTAAATATTAATCTATATTTTTTATACTTAATATAGCAATTTCGATGGGTAACACAACCTTAATGTTAAATTTTCAAATCAATAACTTCAGTACTTTAGGAGATATAAATGTTTTCCTCAAACGCATAATAATTGTGCTGACATTATGAAACTAAATTAGATGCTGTAATGTATTCATATAGATTTATGTATCAGGAAGTCGTTTCTGAAAGTATTTGTTTGGAGTGTAGCCATGTATGGAAGTGAAACATGGACGATAACTAGTTTGGACAAGAAGAGAATAGAAGCTTTCGAAATGTGGTGCTACAGAAGAATGCTGAAGATAAGTTGGATAGATCACGTAACTAACGAGGAGGTATTGAATAGGATTGGGGAGAAGAGAAGTTTGTGGCACAACTTGACTAGAAGAAGGGATCGGTTGGTAGGACATGTTTGAGGCATCAAGGGATCACAAATTTAGCATTGGAGGGCAGCGTGGAGGGTAAAAATCGTAGAGGGAGACCGAGAGATGAGTACACTAAGCAGATTCAGAAGGATGTAGGTTGCAGTAGGTACTGGGAGATGAAGAAGCTTGCACAGGATAGAGTAGCATGGAGAGCTGCATCAAACCAGTCTCAGGACTGAGGACAACAACAACAACAATGTATTCATCTAAAGTATCAATTGAAACTACAACGAAGAGGATAGGTTCACATAATCTAATTTTCTGAAATTTTCTTTAGTTCCATTGCCAAAGATTTCTGACTAAATAAAGGACCATTGGAAAATTATTATTTCATCGTGTTTTGGTTTTTTCAATGTTTTGGAGAGACTGAGAGAGTGAGTGAAGACATAATGAAAGTGAGAATGTGAGATTTTATTTAGAACTGTGCAGATGTACGCGTGAGAAAGTTGTTATGCAGTAGCGGAATTTGTGACGTGTGTCCGAGCGAGCTTCATTTTGTAACAGGCAGCCAGAAGGGGCGTTGAGTTTTAAATTCAATAGTAATTTATTTTGTGGAAAGGAATCATGTTTTGTTTTCATTAAATTTCTAGTATAAATTAATTGTGATAATATGATTGGATGACACTAGATATACCGCGAGTATAGAAGCCAATAGGAATTCAGCACTTCCCGAACGTCTGAGGAGCGAGATTTGCTCAAGTGAATGCCTATCAAGAACATTACGTAGCCCCCCCCCCTCCACCCCCTTTGGGACAAATAATGGACGTGGGTATTTTCTGCCACCCAGAATTCGAACCCGCCTACCTCCTACTAGTACAGCGCCACTGCAGAATGGTGCCTAGCGAACACGGCTGATAAGACAGGTTGTACATTTATACTTCTTTATTTTCATTTATGCTTTTCTTCTTCACTCCACTGCCGAACAAAACAATGCCATAAGTTGCACTACAAGTTAATGAATTATATACTATCTCACCCAAACATTTTAAGTACGTAGAATGAAATTTTCACTCTGCATCGGAGTGTACGCTGGTTTTGAAACTTCCTGACAGATTAAAACTGTGTGCCAGATCGAGACTCGAAATTCGGGAGTCGTGTTTGGGTAGCTCAGTTGGTAGAGCACTTGCACGCGAAAGGCAAAGGTCTCGAGTTCGAGTCTCGGTCCGGCACACAGTTTTAATCTGCCAGGAAGTTTCATTTTAAGTATGTAATTTGTAAATTCCAGTGTTCCAAGCTATGCAAACTCCATTTAAACAACGTTGACATCGTTTGTTGAGACATGGCACTGCCGACGATAATAATTACGAATCAGCTGCGCAAGTACTTTTTAAAAAGGAACTAATAACATGTGAGTACCACATCGTCACTTTAATTTCATACGGAATTTATGCTCTCTGCGTGCATGAGGTAACTATAGTTGTGCGGTAGCGATGTGCACTTATACAGACTGCAGTAGCAGCGCGTACGCTAAGTATAAAAGGGCAATGCATGAACGGAACTGTCATTTGTACTCAAGTGATTCATTGGAAAAAGTTTCTGACGTGATTATGGCCGTACAACTGGAATTAACAGACTCTGAACGCGGGATAATAGTTGGAGGTACACGCATGGGACATTTTATTTCGGAAATCGTTAGGAAACTGAATATTCCGAGATCCACAGTGTCAATAGTGTGCCGAGAACACCAAATCTCAGGCATTACATCTCTTCTCGGACTACGCAGTGACCGAGAGTAACGGCGTTTGCGTGGAGTTGTGAGTGCTAGCAAACAAAAAACAATGCGAGTAATTACACAGAAATCAATGTGGCGCATACGACGAACGTATCCGTCAGGACAGTGCGGCGAAATCTGGCGTTAATGTGCTATGGCAGCAGACGACCAACATGAGTGCCTTTGCTAACAGTGCGACATCGCCTGTGTCGCATCTCATGGTATCGTGACCACTTCAGTTGGTAAGAGCTGATAGTAGGTTCGAGTGCGGCGCAGACCCCACAAAGCCATAGACCGAAGTTGCCTGCCAACAAGGCACGGTGCAAGCTGGTGGTGGCTTGAAACTTCCTGGCAGATTAAAACTGTGTGCCGGATGGAGACTCGAACTCGGAACCTTTGCCTTTCAAGGACAAGTGCTCTACCGTGTGAGCTACTCAAGCACGACTCACGCCCGGTACTCACAGCTTCACTTCCACCAGTACCTCGTCTCCTACTTTCCAAACTTCACAGAAGCTCTCCTGCGAGCCTTGCAGAACTAGCACTCCTGGAAGAAAGGATATTGCGGAGACATGGCTTAGCCACAGCCTGGGGGATGTTTCCAGAATGAGATTTTCACTCTGCAGCGGGCTGTGCGCTGAAATGAAACTTCCTGAAAGATTAAAACCGTGTGCCGGTTTGCAGGAGAGCTTCTGTAAAATTGTTCGAAATGAAGTCAGGTGTCCGACAGGGAGGCGGTTTGTCACCTCTTTTTGTCAATTGTGTGTTAGAAAAGGTAGTTCGAGAATGGAGGAAGGCCATCAATACTGAAAGGATTCAGCTAGGAAGAAATCCCAACAAGACCACTGTCGACTGTTTAGCCTTCGCAGACGACATGGCATTGATTATAAATTCGTTAGATAATGCCCAAGAACAAATAAGAGAACTGCAAAATCAAGCAACCAAAGTAGGACTACAAATATCCTTTGAAAAAACAAAGTTCATGACAAACATCTGTGATGCCCCTCAAAATATTGCAGTTGAAACAATACAGTACACAAATCAGATTTCTTTAAATACCTAGGAGAGTGGATTACATACAATGCAAAAGAAAAGACAGCTATAGAAACTAGAGTGCACAAAATGGAAAGAGTGTTTCATATGACCAAAAACTTTTATAACAAAATATCCTTGTCCTGGAACAAGAAATTAATACACTACCAAACAGTGGCCAGATCTGATGTTCTGTATGCTGCAGAAACAGTTAAACTAACAAGAAATGGAGATCTTGAGAAACTAGAGAAGGTGGAATGAAGAATTTTAAGGAAAACACTGGGAGCTAAAAGAAACGATAGTTCTGAATACAGGTTAATACCAAACAGAGAGCTATACTTGAAAACTGAAAAACTAACTAATGTAATGAGGAAGAGATGACTACAGCTTTTTCGACATATATTCAGAATGGATAACAACGGACTAACGAAGCGGATATTCATATTACTCAATAGCTACAAATCCAAGTCCGCATGGTTCATAGAGACTGAAAAAGACATGGAAAACGCTGGAATTACAATAGACACAATAGAAAACAGAACGCTTTTCAGAAAGGCAGCTGAAAATGCTGAATTTCAGGAGAGAAAAAAAAACAACTAGATGAAAGTGGACTCAAGAAGAAAGGGAACAACACTCTAAAAGGATGAAGGAAATTTGGAAACTAAGGAAACCAAATACAATGAAGAGTAACCAAAATTGATTCATCGTACACTCCAAATAGGTTATTCGAAAGAAGAAGAAGAAGTAGTGATCTACAGGCCGTTAAATCCTGATATTTCTTTGAACAAGATTGATTGGCAAATTGTTTGTCAAAGCCCTCTCGAAAGCACAACAGGTGCTTGAATTCGACTTCGTATCGCGTGTAGGATGATATCCGAGTTATCATCAGTTATTTCGTTGCCGAAAGAGCAAAACTATCTACTACTTTTAGTGTCTTATTTCCTAATCCAATACCCTTAACATCTCCCGATTAAAATTCGTGTACGTTCCGTTGCATCTTATAACATGTTTTCAAGACCGGAGTCAAGATGGCCTCCATGTCAGACTTGCCGTAATCTTCCTTAGTTTTCTGAGTCCTTAGTCCTCAATGGTTTAATTATTGACTCAATCTCCCTCTTATCACTAACACAGAGGAGTATTTCAGACAGACCGCGCGGGATTAGCCTAGCGGTCTTAGGCGCTGCAGTCATGGACTGTGCGGCTGGTCGTGGCGGAGGTTCGAGTCCTCCCTCAGTCATGGGTGTGTGTTTGTCCTTAGGATAATTTAGGTTAAGTAGCGTGTAAGCTTAGGGACTGATGACCTTAGCAGTTAAGTCCATAAGATTTCACCCACATTTGAACATTTTGAGTAATTCAGACATCAGTCTCGGAAACTGAATTTTTATTTAATTCACCAGCAATGTTCAGAAATTGATTGTTAGATACTGTGTATATATCTGGCTTATCAGTAACGGAAACATTTTTACCACGAACTGACTTTATAGCGCCAACCTTGTGCTGCTGACCAGACATTTCCTTCACGACTGGCCATATAGTTTTAATATTACCTTGTGAATTAGCTGTTCTGTTTGCGTAACACTTACTCTTTGCGTCCCTATAAAATTTTAAGCACCTTACAATGCTGTTTGTAAAGGACTAGTGTAGCTTCATTGTGATTGCTTCCATCATTTTGATATAATTCCCACTTTGCTCTACATATACCCTTATCCCACTAGTCAGCCACCCACGCTACCTTCTACTGCTTGTACCCTGTTTAGAACTTTCTAATGAAAAGCAACTTTCAAAGAGCATGAGAAATGTGTTAAGGCAAACATTATATTTGTCATCTGTGTTATCGACACTATAAATATCCTGCCACATATTCCTCAACGAGGTTTAAAAAACTCTCCATTGCCGTTGGTTTAGCTTTTCTACATGGTTTGTAATTACAGATAACATTTGTTTGAGTACAAAAACCTTTTAGTGTTAAAGTTTGTGATTCATGGTCTGAAAGGGCATTCATCCTCTTACTAACAAACTGCCCACCTACTAATGAAGAACGAATAAAAATATTGTCTATGGCTGTGCTATTGTCCCGCTGCACTCTAGTCGGAAAAACACAGTATGCACCAGATCATATGAATTTAGTAGATCTTCTAACATCGTTTTTCTTGCCCAGTCACATACAAAATTAATACTGAAGCCACCACAAACGACTAATTTTTGCTACCTCCTATAAAGTGAACCAAGAACACTCTATAAGTTGCACAGAAGTGCTCTAAATTCAGAGTTAGGGGGCCTATATATAACAACAATTAGAAATTTAATTTAACTAAATTCAACTACCTCTGCACAACATTCAAATACTGTTGAGTGCAGTGCCGTGATACGTCTACAGACTCAAATGGGATACTGCTTTTTTATGTCCCTGCCATTCTCCAACTCCGCAAAGAACTCTTCGAAAAACAGGCAGCTAATCTGGATCCTGGTGAAGGAAGCCTCTGCACTGCCAAAATATTTAAGAGGTGCTCCGACATACCAACTATGTCACAGAGTCAACATATACAGGGTGGTCCATTGATCGTGACCGGGCCAAATATCTCACGAAAGAAGCGTCAAACAAAAAAACTACAAAGAACGAATCTTGTACAGCTTGAAGAGGGAAACAAGATGGCTCTATGGTTAGCCCGCTAGATGGAGCTGCCATAGGTCAAAATAGGAACCCCCATTTTTATTACATATTCGTGTAGTACGTAAAGAAATATGAATGTTTTAGTTGGACCACCTTTTTCGCTTTGTGATAGATGGCGCTATAATAGCCACAAACGTATAAGTACGTGGTATCACGTAACGTTCCGCCAGTGCGGAAGGTATTTGCTTCGTGATACGTTACCCGTGTCAAAATGGGCCGTTTACCAATTGCAGAAAAGGTCGATATCGTGTTGATGTATGGCTATTGTGATCAAAATACCCAACGGGCGAGTGCTATGTATGCTGCTCGGTATCCCAGACGACATCATCCAAGTGTCCGGACCGTTCGACGGATAGTTACGTAATTTATGGAAATAGGAAGTGTTCAGCCACGTGTGAAACATTCATATTTCTTTACGTACTACACGAGTATGTAATAAAAATGGGGGTTCATATTTTTAAAAAACGCAGTTGATATCCGTTTGACCTATGGCAGCTCCATCTAGTGGGCCAACCATAGCGCCACCTGGTTTCCTCCTTCAAGCTAGACGAGTTTCGTTTGATGCTTATTTCGTGAGATATTTGGCCAGGTCACTATCAATGGACCACCCTGTAAAGCAGTTCACTAACTTTATCTCTTAAATTTTGTTGAAATATGCTAATCTTTTCAGTATTTGGATTCTTAACCTCCTTTGGAGGTGATTCCTTAGTTAGAGAGACTTCCTTTAAGCAGGGTTACCTATCAGCTGACTTCAATCCAAGATACGTAAGACAGTGTTCAGTCAAAGTCCTAATTCGTACAGTTATCCAAGTACCAGTGTTTCGTAGTTTGAGATTCAACGTTGTCTCGAAGTGTTTGATTCAGTACAAATAAACTCTGAAGTTTACAAGTTTTCTTTTCCTTGTGGTGAGTCTGACGGCTCGGGGCATCGCGGAAACGTCAACTCCTTCGTCGAGTGAGCAGCCTACAAGAGCCGCGCCAAGTCGACCCCGGCGGGCCGCAGTCAGCAGAAAAAGCCGCAGGCGGCTGCGCCTCAAGCACCGCCAGCTCTGCGACGTCGGCTGTGCCGTGCACATCGTCAACGGGCGTCGTGTCGCATCTTCTGCTCCAGCCATTATTCATGCAGTCCATCAGCTGGCAAGCAACTTCTAATGTGACTCCCAAAGACAAAGACAAATACACTAGGGCATCGGACAGTTCACATGCCTCTGGTACGAGTCACACGACAATTACTCTGGTTGAAAGGACGTCATGGTATTTTTCATGGTGAAACTGTTCACCACCTTGCCAAGAGTGATATTTCAGGAGTGCAGCCCAATGCCGGTCCCTTATCTGCATCTACATCTACATCCATACTCCGTAAGCCACCTGACGGTGTGTGGCGGAGGGTACTTTGAGTACCTCTATCGGTTCTTCCTTCTATTCCAGTATCGTATTATCCGTCGAAAGATAGATTGCCGGTATGCCTCTGTGTAGGCTCTAATCTCTCTGATTTTATCCGCGTGGTCTCCAGGCGAGATATACGTACGAGGGAGCAATATCCTGCTTGACTCCTCGGTGAAGGTATGTTCTCGAAGCTTCAACAAAAGCCCGTACCTAGCTACTGAGCGTCTCTCCTGCAGTCTTCTACTGGAGTTTATCTATCATCTCCGTAACGCTTTCGCGATTACTAATTGATCCTGTGACGAAACGCGCTGCTCTCCGTTGGATCTTCTCTATCTGTTCTATCAACCCTATCTGGTACGGATCCCACACTGCTGAGCAGTATTCGAGCAGTGGGCGAACAAGCGTAGTGTAACCTGCTTCCAATGAATCTCAGTCTCGCTTCTGCTTTACCGACGATTAACTTTATATGGCCATTCCATTTTAAATCACTCCTAATGCCTACTCCCAGACAATTTATGGAATTAACTGCTTCCAGTTGCTGACCTGCTATATTGTAGCTAAATGATACAGGATCTTTCTCTCTATGTATTCGCAGCACATTACACTTGTCTACATTGAGATTCAATTGCCATTCCCTGCACCATGTGTCAATTCGTTGCAGATCCTCCTGCATTTCAGTACAATTTTCCATTGTTACAACCTCTCGATATACTGGAGCACCATCCGCAAAAAGCCTCAGTGAACCTCCAATGTTATCCACAAGGTCATTTATGTATATTGTGTCCTACGACACTCCCCTGCGGCTCCCTGAAATCACTCTTACTTCGGAAGACTTCTCGCCATTGAGACTGACATGCTGCGTTCTGTTATCTAGGAACTCTGCAATCCAATCACACAGTTGGTCTGATAGTCCATATGCTCTTACTTTGTTCATTACACGACTGTGGGGAACTTACACGTATTTAACATCGACAGTACGAAAGGCTGCTTGCCACGCGGCCGTACAACCGACCATCTCGTCTCATCCGTGGTTCGCCTCGGTGCAGCTTCGTAGACGTCAGGTGACTTCTAACACTCGCATGTAGATGGGACACGTGTGTTACCCCGCGCGCCTAGGGGTGACAGTTATTGAATTATATGAAATGAAGTTGCAGTAACTTCTGAACGGTTCGCGCTAGGATGTTCAAACTGCACGGCTGGCCGCGGGGCATGACGGGAATTAGCTACGCGCATGCGTACTCGCCTTGTTGTTGCCTGAGCGCATAGCGCTTTTGAAGGAGTAATATGCTTCCAATAGCAGCCCATCTGCGGCTCAAAGCAAGCTTGCGACCGAGATCAGGCTGAAGACAACTGGTCCAAGCGTGCTCACAACCAAGAATTTGATTCGCAAGTTTGGGAGAAGAGGGCAGCGTTCGTGAAGACAGTGTTGGCAACGTCGGTCGTCCAAATAGGGTGAAAACATCTGAAAACATCGAGAAGACGCGCTGTGTTTCAAGCCAGCCCCAGGAAATCGATCAGACGAGCTGCACAACAGGTGGATATCAACCGGGAGGGACTGCGACAAATTGTTGTTGAAGACCTACATCTCTTCCCATACAAAATTCAAACCCATCGTTTGTGTTTCGCCACCACGATTGACCACAGAATTGAGGAACAGGGCTCTGATGTGAATTTGGTGTGATTTAGCGACGAAGCCCACTTTCATTTGGATGGGTTCGTCAATAAGCAAAATTGGTGCATTTTGGGGAGTGAGAATTTGCATTTCACGATCATGAAGGGTCTTCACCTTCAATGGGTGACTGTATGATGTACAGTGTCCAGTTACGAAATAATCGGCGCGATATTTCTTGATGGCATGGTGACTACAGAATGGTACTAAAGGTTTTGGAAGATAATTTCGTCCTCATTAACAAAGTGATCCTGATTTCATTCAAGACGGAGCTCGACCCCATCGAAGCAGGGGAGTTTTTGATGTCCTGGAGGAGCACTTTGGGGACCGCATTCTGGCTCTGGGGTACCCGGGGTCACTTGCATGGGCCTCGTGCCCCCCCCCCCCCCCCATATCCTCCTGAATTGAAGACATTTGTATACTGCTGTTGCAATTTGTAACAATTATATTATACCTCGCCTATATATTGCACCATATTTTACATAATCAACCGTATTGCAAGGTAGAAATGCCATTTTTGTTACAAATGTTATATGACAAGAAAATGTTGACACGTGAATATTAATAGTGGACCACCATGTCATACACTGTAAACACTATTGTGTACCAATGTATGCAAGGATACTCACGCAAAATAAACAGTTCAGCTGCCTTGTGCTATAACACACCACAGATTGCTTTGTGCAGCCTGTGATGTCTCTCAGGCAACCTTTAGAAGATCGTTTCATCTATATCCATGTCAGCTGCCGTTCAGACACAATTGTGTGGCGCTACCTTTTTATTGGTTAGCAGTTTCATCTAACAGCTGTGCAATAAGGTCCAGAAACGAAAGCCTACAAAATATTTTGGCATTTTAGAGACTAATGACGGATTTGGCTTATATGACCAAATATGCTTTTCCGATCAGGATTTGTATTTCATACCAATCTGACGCCTTTTGACATATAAATAAGGTAAAAAAATTCATGGTATTTAAACAGTATTTTTCGTGGATGCCCTGTTTCTTGCTTTTCTGATTTGTACTTAGTTTTGTTTATTTCAATTTTTCAAAACGAAAAAAAACGTTCAAATGGCTCTGAGAACTATGGGACTTAACTTCCAAAGGCACCAGTCCCCTGGAACTCAGAACTACTTAAACTAACCTAAGGACATCACACACATCCATGCCCGAGGCAGGATTCGAACCTGCAACCGTAGCGGTCGCGCGGTTCCAGAATGTAGCGCCTAGAACCGCTCCGGCATTCCAATGTTTGTACTTGAAAATGGCCTTAGGCCGAAATCTGGATGATACAACAACAAAATAAAAATTATTACAGTCAAATGGCGGCAGCATCATTATAAAAAAAGGTAAGACTGGAGGCATTGCTTACTCTAAACACAGCCTCGAGACACGTTGGGCATGTGAAACATCTCATAGGAACCTTCCCTGTTCCCAGATTATTAGGCAGAATTCAGCTAAAACCAGTGAACCTCCTCACTTGCCCATGAAAGCTTAATGAATTCCTTAAAAAAGTTTAAAGAAGAAGAGAAGAGGGATTTGACTTAGAACAACTGTACAAACAATTCATAGTCACACATAGACGTGTGGTGTTTGATCGTACAAAAACAAGGTCACATTGTTACTTTCACACCAGTCATTCACTGTTCAGTCGCTACGAATAACAGAGTTGAACGCGAAGCGCAAACTCGTCCGTTTATGATTATGTGCTGATCCTGTGGTTGTCGTATCATTATCGAATTCATTGGGCTTCAGCGCACTCTGCTGCACAAATGTCTTCTCCAGACTTCTCGGCGGATCAACGTCTCCGTTATTTTGGACTAGCCATGTCGCTGCTGCAATGTCTCACAATGACAAAGCCACCGGTCACTGAGTTGTCGCGTCGGTCCGTCGGCTGTTCATTCGCCTGGCTAAATATGACATCCACCGCCATGATTTTTGCAATACGCACTGATTGTGAACTTTCTTTTCCAGACATATTTTCAATTTGAAAACTGTAAATAGTTCACAAAAAGCACTCCATTCCATTTGCATCCTTTTCTTTGCTTCTTTTGATGTCCATCCTATGGCAGTTTTCAAGTGCCCTAAAGAGAAAAACTCATAAACAGGTTCTATGACTTCATAGTTGAGTTGCACATTTTTTATGGAGTGTCAATTATTCTTTTGGTTAGTCTTATTGTATTTGGTTTGCAAATTCGCCGTTCAAATTTAAACATCTGTCGTGGCGCTTCACACGCTTTCCCATGCCTTCTGTATATTCAGCTACTCCAAGTTGTTGAACGAGTCACTAACGATATCATTCAGTTCTTTGTCATTTCCACAGTGCTATCCACGAAATAAATTACTCAGTTTGGCGAAAAAAAACACGGTAATCGCTTGGGGCCAAGTTCGAGCTCTTTGGCGGGTGTTCTAATACGTCCTAATTAAACTGCCGAAACAATTCTTCGTCATTGCAGAAGAATACGGGCGAGGTTGTCGTGAGACAAAGCTATGCCAATGGACAACAATTCACGCCGTTTGTTTTGAACGACACGTTTTGCTCAGCGAAGGGCCTGATGGTAGGTTGCTTCAATAATTATCTATCTTTTAGTCACAAAGTCGATGTGTCGGACGCCCTATCTATCCAAAAACACTGTCCCATAATGGTGGTAAAAGTTTGTTTACCGTCGTTTGGTTTTGTTGATGATCGTGAATGATGTCATTCCATTGATGAGTCTCTGTTTCTGGAATTTTATATGAAACCCAGGTCTCATCAGCAGAAGCAGCGAATTTCAAAATCTATCCGTCATCCACCTCGTACCGACTAAAATTTGAGTGGTAGATGGAGAAACTAATCAGGCGGTACAGAGCCGAACTGGAGAAAAAATAAATTTATTGCACAACTTGACTAAAGGAAGGAGATTGGTAGGACATTTTCTGAAGCATTTACGAATCGACCACTGGTAACGTAGGAAACTATGGAGGGAACCAATGACTCAATACAGTAAGTGGATTTCAGTGGAGGTAGGTTGCAGGATTTATCCGGAGACGAGGAGGCCTGGAAACGATAGAGTAGCGTGTGAAGTTTCGTCTCACCAGTGCTCGGGCTGAGGACACAATAAAAAAGAATCATACCAAATTCCTTTTTCCGGCGGCATTTTTCGACTTCTGTCGTCAATTCGGCTGCAGTCAATTACAAGAAACTCAATACGAGTTTTGTTCAGTGATGCCAGTTTTCCTAACATATGTATATTTTGTTCATTTATCAGTTCCCTTAATTAATACATTATATAATAAAACATATGAATTAGCTGCTTATTGAGAGACAGATAAATTGCTTCAAATTGATTCCAATGAATTTGAAAATGGCTTGTTCGAAAGTCAAATTTGTAGATGTTTGCATGAAACCGAAAATGTGTGCCTTCATTTGCAACTTCTTAAATGTGGTCAGAACGAATTTATCCACATTTACGCTGTGTGGTTTAAATAGTGTCGCAGAAACGCACTACAATACTAAACAACAGATCGGCCTTCCAAATGTGTCAAAGATATGTTGTGCGGTATAGATTGCTGTAAGAATTTTTGAGTTGTGCCAGTTAATATAATTAAAAGACTTGACATGGAGTAGGTGTGTAAGCGGATGAGGGTTTAAATTGAATATATATGACTCGAACACAGAGAAGAAAATATTTGAGAAGTAAACTACCAGACGCCAATATTCAATGAAAATGTAACTCGTCTTCTCCAAATGAATGCCAAGGCTTCTCAGCCTACTGTGTTAGGGACGTAGATGGAGTATAGAATATTCAAACTTTTCCGCTGTTTAAATATCACGACATTCGCCGCCATACGAGGCGGCGTACTCCAAAGTCGAGCATTCGTGCAGTTCCTGACATCTAGTGGGTAAATACCGCGGCACCTACAGTTGTGGCGGCGCTGCCATCAGCGAGAAACAAATGAATCCTACTGAACGCTCCGAGCGCCAAGGCCTGGGCGCGCGTTTGAACAAACCAGAGTTGCAAACGTGTGTATAAAAATGAAATTTACTGCCAGTGACAGTCTTGGTAAGAATTCAACATATACTTTTTATCTGTTTGTAAAACACATAAACCGGAATATGTTCGTAAAACTTCTACTACTCAGTCGGGTTTCGGTATCATGCCTGTTCAGCCATTTACAATACGATGCTTTGTATTGTAAATGGCTGAATAGTCATGATACTGAATCACATTGAACAAGGAACCACATTTTTGTATCTCTTACACACACACACACACACACACACACACACACACACATTCACACTCACATGAATTAACGCAAATTATTTAATCATCAGTGAAGGGCAAAACTACATTTATAGCGTTTGCCGCGTTAAAGACATCTTTTGGCGGTGTTGACTGGGTTACACTCTTTGAAATTTTGGAGGTAGCAATGACAAAATAGAGGGAGCGAAAGGTTATTTACAACTTGTGCAAAAACCAGACTGCAAATAGCCTATAAGAACAGAAGGTCACGAAAGAGAAGTAGTACTCGATAAGGTAGTCTGTTAAAATTGGAAAGGAGATTGTAGCTCGGCTAGAAGAAATAGAAACTTCTAGGTTTGCCGATGACACAGTAATTGCATCAAGATTTGCAAAGGGCTTGGAAGACCAGTTTAGCGGAATGGATATCGTCTTGAAATGAGATTATAAGATGAAAATCAACAAAAGTAAAACGAGGGTAGTGAAATGTGATCGAATTAAAGCAGTTGGAGCTAATGGAATTAGATTAGGCAATAAGCCACTGAACGCAGCAGATGAGTTTTGTTATTTGAGCGGCACCTGTGAAGTTGTGAATTATGCTGTAGTAAAAAGTTACATAAACGACATAGGATGCTACTTTTAAACTTGTCTTGTTGTTATAAATAGAACATAAATGTAATTACATTAATGTGTTACTGTCATGTGAAATAAGGTAAAACGGCATTGTGCCAGGCAGGGGTCTTATTCTTCCACCGTGACAACGCACCTGCATACATAGTCATCTCTGTTAGACAGGTTTTGGCTAAAAATAGCGTGGTTCTGCGGCCTCATGCACCTTACTCGCCTGACCTGGTCCCGTGCGACTTTTTCTTATTTCCAAGCACGAAAAGGGGCGTGAAAGGAGACTGAGTTGACAATATTGAAGAAGCCAAGAAAAAAATGGTTCAAATGGCTCTGAGCACTAGGTCATCAGTCCCCTAGAACTTAGAAATACTTAAACCTAACTAACCTAAGGACATCACACACATCGATGCCCGAGGTAGGATTCGAACCTGCGTCCGCAGCAGTTGCACGGTTCCGGACTGAAGCGCCTAGAACCGCTCGGCCACAGGGCCGCCGGGCCGACAAGAAAAACGAGGGAGGAGTTGTCAGCCATTCCTAAAGATGACTACAAAAAAATTTCATGTGTTGGTTGTGATGCAGAATATTTTGAAGAGAATAAAGTACCCCCTCGTAAATTTCTTTTTAATTCGTTTCATTGTGTCTAGCGCAAAAATCAGATACGTGTGAAACGTTCTGATGTTGTCTCGCTTTATTTAAACAGGGAGTGCTTTTGTGAGAAGTGTAGGTTATAGTTTCACTGGGGCGATTAAAGTTGGGGAGAGAATGGGGTAATCAGTTGGGTTCTTCTGGTGGGTGGTGGTGGTGGTGGTTAGTGTTTAATGTCCCGTCGACAACGAGGTCATTAGAGACGGAGCGCAAGCTTGGGTTAGGGAAGGATTGGGAAGGAAATCGGCCGTGCCCTTTCAAAGGAACCATCCCAGCATTTGCCTGAAACGATTTAGGGAAATCACGGAAAAACCTAAATCAGGATGGCTGGAGACGGGATTGAACCGTCGTCCTCCCGAATGAGAGTCCAGTGTGCTAACCACTGCGCCACCTCGCTCGGTAGTTGGGTTGGTTTGAGCCTTTCATGCAGAGCTACAAAATGTGATATCCGAATTACGATCGATGAAAGGGGAAATAGAGAAAGGCTACGCAGAAAAGGTGGCAAGCAATGGGCGAAGAGGGAAAAAATTTGTTAGCAAATTCGAAATTCAGTTAAGCAATAGATTTCGCTTGCTACCAGTATTGGGGAAGGAAGAGCCTCACATAGACGTGGGGCGCAGCAGAACAATATTAAAAAATTTGTTGATAACTTGGACGGAAATCATAACAGGGAAACAAGAGTTCTGCTACTAGGTAGCAGTCACAGGAGGGGGGGGGGGGGGGGGGGCGGTGTAGGCCAGCAGTTAGAGGAAAAATTAGGTGCAGAGAACCAGGTGACAAGTTTTGTGAAACCATGTGCGACTCTTAGCCAGGTAAAAGTGCACGTAGGACAAATGTGTAAGGATTAACAAAGATCAGGTGTGGACAGTCGGGGGAACTGGAGGTAACTTGGCTAAAAACTAAAAATTTAGTATTGGGGGTGACATGGAACAAACAGGAGCAGCTAGGAGCATGCAAGTGTGGATTTTGTGGATGTTCTCTAACGCCATAACGAGCCCTGGGCTAACTCAGCTGTGAAGAGAGAAAACATGGAACTGAGAGGGCACCTTCAAATGGTTCAGAATCATATTCTGGTAGGGAAAAGTGGTATCAGTTTATTTCATCAGAATATTAGAAGTATAGGAAATACGTTGTTAATTTTTTGGCAAGTTCTTAATAGATGGAAAAAATTTATGCCATTTGTCTGTCTGAAAACCATATAATCACTATGCTGGATCATTGCCCCCACCATTATGTTAATAGTTTGCCATTTTTTGTACCAGTCGGCAGAAAGTTTTATTTGTTTATATTACAAGAATTTCATCAAATGAAATGTTTCAACCAGAATCAACTACTATAATCTTCACTCTAAAAATCTGCAAATAATAAAATCATCGTTGTGAAGCCAAGCAAAGAAGCACCGCCAAAGAAAATACTAAATGACGTTTCTCCGAAAGTTACTCAATGATTTCGCATAAGCGGGCTAGCTTTAAACTTCACAAAAGCGCAATTCACAGAGTTTTTTGCGGTCAAAAATATCCCTCCTCCTATTAACCTGGTATACCAAACAGGCTAGAAAATTGTAAGCTCATAGGAGTACACACTGATGAAAACCTAAGCTGGAAAAACCATAATTATAGTAGACCTGCTAACACGTTTACGTTCAGCTATTTTTGCCGAAAAATAATTGCCAATTTTGAGAGTATGAAGTCAATAACTTAATATAAAGGAGAAAAAGAAGACTCTTTAATGAGGGTGTTTTTCATATTTTCATTCACTGACGTCTTCAATGGTAACCCTTCATTTACGCTAAAATCGTTGCACAAAAGAAAGTAATCACGGTACGTGTGCAGATCGCTCACGTACATCTCGTAGGAGTATCTTTAAGCAGCTGGGACTATTAACCACAGTCTCACTGATCACGTGATCGATAATCCAGCTACGTTCGAGACTAACAGAGATACTCACAAGTACGACACCACACGTAAATATTATTTGCACTATCATTTACTGACTCTGGCTTAGAAAAGGGGTGAAATATGTAGCTGTAAAGATCTGACAATCTGCCCATGGAAATGAAGTACGTGACGGATAACAGAAGCGTTTTCAAATGTAGGTTAAGGAAGTCTCTCCCTTACAACACCTTTGTAACACAGAGGAATTCATAAGCAGGGATAATTAGTCATAAAAAAACTGCAAAAGGCCAGCTTGTAGCCATAAAAATACTATTCTTTATTTATTTATTTGTATGTAAGTCTTCTATGTTTATTCTTTTGTCCCGTTCGACATCACAATGTTTATCGTAAATTTGATATATGGAACGAGGAGCTAAATAACTAACTAAACAATTGATAAGGCTGAAGAACAGAGGATATAAAATGCAGACTTCCTATAGTAAGAAAAGCATTTTTAAGAAAGAGGAATTTGTTAAAATCCAATATAAATTTAAATGTTAAGAGGTTTTTCTGATTGCATTTACCTGGACTGTAGCCTTACACTGAAGTGTAGTTCAGAGAAGAAGAGAAGAGAAGCTTTTGAAATGTGGTGCCACAGGAGAACGCTGAAGAATAGATCGGTAGGTCGAATAACTAATGAAGTGGTACTAAATAGAACTCGGGAAAAAACTAATTTATGGCACAGTTCGACTAAAATAAGCGATCGGGTTTCGGATGATAGAAAAAATCCTGAGATATCAAGAAAATTCAAAATGGTGGTGGATGAAAGTGTGTGTGTGTGTGGGGGGGGGGGGGGCGAGATTGTAGAGGGAGAGAGGGAGACATAGCCTAGGCATGAATCCAGTAAGCAGGTTCAAATGGATGAAGGTGGCAATAGTTAGTCAAATGAAGAGGCTCGAACAGGACAGATAGGCGAGGAATGCTGCAATAATCCAGCCTTCGGGCTAAAGACTACAACAACGACAACATACAAGCAATCAAAATAATTTAACAGGCAGTGGCCTGTCTGTCTGACTCCTTGTGCGTTTCGTGAAATGTCTTCTAACTTCAACCGAGCACAGTGGCACAGTTTGATCTCACACCCATTTAGATTTTCCATAGTTCCACAAAATTTCTCAAGTTCATACTAGGAACGTTCCACCGACAGGATCATGCTTTGAGGAACGGAACAAGAATGTACAGGGGATGTTGTCGCGTACAGTCCGGCGCACTAGTCACGAAAGAAAAAGTTCTTCCTCTACGGCGACATCTACGTACTTTGAATCACTGTAAAACTTTTGTCAGTGTCTTCTTTTTGTTGAATCACATTAGTGGTTATTCTCATTCCACCGAAGGATGGTAGTGGCACACACGACGGCTCACGCAGCTCTCCGCGGGCTGTTATTTGCGAGAATTTTACCTGCGCGATCTCTGCTGAGTGGATATGTTGGAAGCAGAAGAATATTTGAAGCCTCTGCCCTAAAGAACGGTTCTCAAAGCTTTCTATGTAATTTCGTTCGAGATGTATAGCGTACTTTTTCGGGTGTCTGTCCATTAAGATTTTTCACCCCTCCTGTTACACTCTCTTCCCAGTCAAACATGATTAAAAATTCACGTAGACCATCTTTCTTTAGGGCTCAGGCTACATAGAAGGATGGTAGTGAGAGATATGACTGCTTATGCAGCCCTGCGCGGGTTATTATTTGCGGGAATTTTACCTGCGTGATCTCCGTTGAGTGGATATGTTGGAAGCAGAAGAATATTTGAAGCCTCTGCCATGAAGGACGGTTCTCAAGCTGTAAAACTGTTGAAATGTCCCTGATGGATTTGTTACTCAGGTAACATCCAATGACTAATCGATATTCGAGGTCACTGAGCTCTCCTGACCCGTTTTGTTGTTACTGCTTCTCCGCTCACTTCACGATACTCTCCGCCTCCTTTTTTACTGGCATGTCCGTCCATCGTAACGTGTAGTGGTCAGTTCTGCATTACATAGGGATGTCCGGATTATTGCGATCAGTACATTGTACCTGCGAAGAGTACTGTGCCACGAAGTGAACTGACTACACAGGCCCATTTGTAATAGCCAAATGCAGTCTGGTTGAAATGGTTCAAATGACTCTAAGCACTATGAGACGTAACATCTGAGGACATCATTCCCCTAGACTTACAACTACTTAAACCTAACTAACCTAAGAACATCACATACATCCATACCCGAGGCAGGATTCGAACCTGCGACCGTAGCAGCAGCGCTGTTCCGGATTGAACCGCGTAGAACCGCTCGGCCACAGGGGCCGGCTAAAATGCAGGCTGCAACTCTTTGCTGGTTCCCTGTAAAATAGCAGTTTTTCTACAGGAAGATGTTGCATAAAAATACTTTTGTGGTCCATACTTGAAAACTGTTCAGGTGCAGCTGTTAAGGACGTATATGATGTTCGGCTTACTGCGACCACGTAGCCTGAGCCCTAAACAAAGGTGGTCTGTCTGTTGGTGACGTGACTGTGAAACTGAAATGCGAGGAAACAACCAAAACTAAACTGAGACCGGTCAGCCCTCACGACGGACAGGGACTGTCAGCCGAATGAGTTTCAAAGTGCTACCAGCAGTCCATGTAGTACAGTGTCTGTACGCAAGAAGCTAAAAAGAATGGGCTACCAAATTCTGAAGGTGGCAGGGGTAAAATACCGGGAGCGGAAGGCTATTTACAATTTGTACAGAAACCAGATGGCAGTTACAAGAGTCGAGGGGCATGAAAGGGAAGCAGTGGTTGGGAAGGGAGTGAGACAGGGTTGTAACCTATCCCCGGTGTTATTCAATCTGTATATTGAGCAAGCAGTAAAGGAAACACAAGAAAAATTCGGAGTAGGTATTAAAATCCATGGAGAAGAAATAAAAACTTTGAGGTTCGCCGATGACATTGTAATTCTATGAGAGACGCAGTTGAACGGAATGGACAGTATCTTGAAAGGAGGATATAAAATGAACATCGACAAAAGCAAAACGAAGATAATGGAATGTAGTCGAATTAAATCGGGTGATGCTGAGGGAATTAGATTAAGAAATGAGACGCTTAACGTCGTAAAGGAGTTTTGCTATTTAGGGAGCAAGATAAGTGATGACGGTCAAAGTAGAGAGGATATAAAATGTAGACTGGCAATGGCAAGGAAAGCATTTCTGAAGAAGAGAAATTTGTTAACATCGAGTATAGATCTAAGGGTCAGGAAGCCGTTTCTAAAAGTATTTGTATGGAGTGTAGCCATGTATGGAAGTGAAACATGGACGATAAATAGTTTAGACAAGAAGAGAATAGAAGCTTTCGAAATGTGGTGCTACAGAAGTATGCTGAAGATTAGATGGGTAGATCACATAACTAATGACGAGGTATTGAATATAATTGGGGAGAAGGGAAATTTGTAGCACAACTTGACTAGAAGAAGGGATCGGTTGGTAGCACATATTCTGAGGCATCAAGGGATCACCAATTTGGTAGTGGAGGGCAGTGTGGAGGGTAAAAATCGTAGAGAGAGACCAAGAGATGACTACACTAAGCAGATTCAGAAGGATGTAGGTTGCGACAGGTACTGGAAGATGAAGAAGCTTGCATAGGATAGAGTAGCATGGAGGGCTGCATCAAACCAGGCTCTGAACTGAAGACTGCAACAACAATAACACAGTGGTCGAGCATCTCGCCATACCCCAGATATTGCTGTAGTTACTGTTTAGCAACGCACGTGGTGGTAAAAGAGCGACGCCTCTGCGCTGTGGAAACGAGTGGTTTGGAGTGACGAGTAACACTATACCCTTTGGCTGTCCGCTGAAAGGGCTGGGTTGGACGAATGCCTGGAAAACCTAACCTGCCATCATGTATAGTGTCTAGTGGAATTCTGAGTAGGTGGTATTATGGTATAGGGCTTTTTTCCGTGGTTGGGGTGTGATCCCCTTATTGCGCTTAAGAACACTCTAAATGAGGAAGGTTATGAACACGTCTTCTAGCATTGCCCTTTGCCTACAGCATACGAATAGTTCTGAGACGATGTTTGTTTCTATCTGCATGACCACCTTCTCAAAAACCCAACACGTGTGAGGCAATGGTGTGCAGACAACAACATCCTGAAATGCTCTGGCCCGCCCAGAGTCTCTACCTCAACTCAATGGTGCACTTTAAGGATGAGTTAGAACGTCCATTTCGCTCCATACACCAGCGTTCAACATCACTGCTGATAAATCTTGCGCCGGTTGACATGCACTAGGAACAATTTTATTGAAAAATACGAGGGTGGTGAGTAGTGCCGTGGCTCGCGTTGGTGATCTTTGTAGGTTTCCGCCCTCTATTGGAGGCCAGGCAGTACCGTTTAGTCGACATGGTTGCGATTGTTTATCTTCTCGCGTTGACTGGCGCCGCTCGATTTCGCAAGCGTTGCCTGTCCGCTAGTGGCAGAAGCGGTGGTTATCGATATGTAGTACCTGTTGCCCTATCTTTGGGGCGACGTGGTTGTTTGGTCCGGGTCGTGTGAATGTGCCAGTTAGTGGTTTGTGGAATCGGACGGAAATCTGGTAGTGGTTCCTTTCTCGTTCTGAGCGCTTTAAACACAGTATTCTGGTGACGTATGCAGACCGCCGGTTCCGGCTTTGCCGTATTGTTCCATCGTTGCATTTGGTTTATCGGACGTCAGGTAGCTTCAGCAAGATTACCATTAGTCATTCCTTAGACCGCCACTAGTCTGAGTTACCATCTTGCGAAGTGAATGCAACTCTTGGCTGCCTATCTCATTGCTCGCGGAAGTGTTTGTTGCCGGACCTTCTCAGAGGTCGATTCCTGGAGCAGCGTCTGGATCAGTTGCATGTTTTTAATTAACTTTTATTATTGTATTTGCTGTTTTAATGCAGGTTTCAAATTTCTTTTAATATAGTTGCCATTCCTGGGGTGTAAGACCTTCAGCCATGATTGTGGTCATTTGCCTTAGAAATTTAATGTGCTATTTGTATTTTACCAGTATGCCTTAAAACCGTATTTACCGCCATTCCTTGTGTCTGATGTCTTCTGATGTGTTTTTGGTGACTTGCCTTAATATTTCAGTGCCTGTAAGTTGTAAATTGCAGCGAGTTCTTTAAACGATTCTTCATTTACTGCCATTCTTGGCGTGTAAGGCCTTCAGCCGTGATCACAGTGGCTTGTTTCCTTTTAAACATTATCTGTATTTTATGGTGATTTGCTAAATTGTAACACACAAAAAACATTATTATTTACACAGTTGTTTATTCCTTCATCAAAAACGTTTGGTATTTTTTCTTTATTGTTGAGTCTGGAATTATTGTTTTAAAAATAAATGTGTGTAACCGTAAAAGGCAACCAATACTAACTGATTACGGCCCCGTCCACAATCGTAACCGAATCCTGCCTTCTCTTGACTATCGCAAGGTTACAGGTGGTTTGATATGTCTGGTAAATAATTCGTCTTACTTCTCGATATAGTCTACTTTGAGGGATATAAACTTGGACCAACGATCCTCCAGCTTCTTCATCCCATCGGAAAACTAGGTGCTGTCAAACTCTGAAACATACTCGTTGACTACAACTATCACTTCCTTATTTGTGGAAATTTCTTTCCAGCAAGCCAAAGTTTCAAGTTGTGGAACAGGAAGAAGTCAATTCAAAGCCCAATTCATGCTGTAACGTTCTTTTAAAAGATATGTTCTTATTTTTTAATACATTAACTGTGCACATAACAAATCCATAACTTTCTTCAAACATTTTACTGAGTGAAGGCTTGGCTGTAGAATGGATATATAACTGGACTTGTGTGTTGTATCTGCAAGTGGTGTACTTACCATGTGTTATTGTTAACAAGAACTTTATACGAACTGATTGGGCAATGCAACACCCAATACCAATAAATAAATTTAGTCACTGCAAAATACTTCCAGGCCCTTAGGCATTGAATCCTCTGGCCCTGTTCAAAACTGATAACTTTGGCCTCTGTGCACATAACAAATAAATTGAATTGTCTTACTTCTAAAGCAACAACGGTGAAACGGGGTATATTCTGGCCTCTCATGAAAAAAATAAAATAAAACATGCTAGCTACAGGCTCAGCGGCGTGCCACATACAAGCGTACCCCAGTAGGCTTCTTTCAATGTACTTCCGTCATTATTATCGCTGATGTATGGGATGGTGCATTATGCTGGTGAAAGGGCACTTTTTGCATGGCAACCTTGGTCTTTTTTCAGAGAATGCAAGCTTCAAGGGACCAAATAGAGAATCGTAATCGGGTCCAGTTGTCATTCTACCTTTTTCCAAGTAATCTGCGAGGATTATTCCTTCGGAATCCCAAAAACTCACGTGTTCATTACCTTACCAGCTGACAAAATAGTCTCTGCTTCTTCGTTGCACTTGTCTATTGTTTTGGCTGGCACTTTGTCTACGGTGTGTAATGACGGATCCAGATTTCATTAACAGTCACAAATCGCGCAAAAAGTCTTGAATATTGCGATTAAACATCGCCAGACATTGTGCTGAAATTTTATGCCAAATGCACTGCGAGCAAGCGGTCACCCACCTCGCACACAGCTTTTTCGTAGCCAATACTCCGTGCATGATATAATTCACTCGCTTGGTTGAGATACCTACAGTCTCACTAATTTTTATGCAACGGTCTTTCATTAAGACATCATTGATTTTGTCAGTGGTTTACTTTGAGATGACCTCAATTGGACGGATGGACTCGCTTCGAATTCGGTGTTTCTCCGACCACATGTAAATTCATTAATCCAAAAGTAAATATTCTTGAATGATAATGCATAACCTGCATGAAATTAATTCAGTTCCATTTTGATTTGTGCGACAGTCCCTCCAATCAAATAAAAAAAGTTTAAAAATAGTAAGAAACTCGGTTTTCTCCATTTTCAATCGCTATCGAAACGTTGAGCGCTTCAGACGTCTGTCAGTATTGAACTGTACGCTATACACTGTTGAAATTCTTTGTATTATCTTTGGAACAGTTAAGCATAACAACCGTGAAAGCGTATCAAAAATGCTCCATTCTACCATTCAAATTTAACAGACTTATAAACCATCCTCGCATCCAAATTAAAATACTCCTTCTTTGGAGAAAATTAATCGTTACTACAATTTGTGACAGTTCGTGATTTGCACTGGATTTTCAAAAGTTTGAAATTAGGTTGGAGGCCTCAATATTTAAACAGTAAATTTTTTTTATATTCTCTTGGGAAGGAGGACAAAATAATGTTGTGAAGGTCGCAGCCGATACCAAATTGTGTGCAGAGGCCAACCCTGGCGATGGTGAAGGCAGGTACTGATGATTCCCTCGGTCGGTGGGGGATGGTGCAGCACGGCATCACACTTAGCGATGTTCTGATCGACACTCTGATTGAAGAAATGCAAGAGCAGTTGAGCCTGGCCCAGAGCTCGACAGAAGTCCGTCTTGGAGCTTAGAGATAGAGATACTAGAAGAACTGTTTGCGACCACTTGGCCCACAGAAGCAAACGGGTCAGTGGGGCCAGCAACCTGTAGCGGCATTCGCGCTGCTCCCTGCTGGCCTGGTGAGAATGCGTGATTGAAGTTCGTTCGTCTGCTGACGTAACCCGTCCTCGTTTAGGCCGCACGTATACCACACGTGTGAGAGGGGTTGCAGCTCTTCCGGGCGAGCGGCCCATGCACCACAAGTACCGTCTCTGATTTGGGATCTTGAGGAAGACTGGGACCGTCATTTCTCCATTGAGAGTGTCCCCAGCAGAGTCCAAGCGATCACAAAGGCGCAGAACATTCACATCCCATATTAATGTCCTCCTTTAATCTCTGACTCGAGTTGGGATTCATTGATCCAATAATCAGAGGATTTCGCATTTCTACATTTCATGACATGCACAACTTCGCATTTCTCTTGTTGAGACTGTGACGTCCCCTCTCCGGCGCGTGCTGGTGTTGTCTTCGCCGTGGAGCTGTTGCTGCTACAGCTCGGTCGGTGGAGTCGAGACGCGATGCGCGATGATGGATGTCTCCGTCGGTTAACGAGAGAAAAGATCTGAAAAAGCTCTTAAGAAATCGTTCCTCGTGTAATGATTAAAGTTTGATGGCGAGTCCGCACAGTTTCCTTATTAATGCGAACTGCGCACTCTGATTGTCTCTTATGGTTTGAAGATGAATTATTATGTGCCCGGTTAAAACTCTAGTGCAGTAATTGATGAACCTTCCTTCATGCGCATCGTCTACATCACCAAAAAACGAGGAAAAAGTTCAGTTTCGGATCGTATTGGTCGTTGTTTGTTCGTTGCTAAGTAAAATTGTTCGCTCTGTATGACGCGAGATCCACAGATACTCTCTAACAATGTCTTAATTATCTTACGTCGTAATATTATGTATGTCCAAACCTTCCTTGTCACAACTAACAGTCCATGAATTTACTTGCAAGTTAAATAGTCACTGTTCATTAACTTCTGATGAGCAATTACCAAATATTCATAGAACGTTGCAGACGACACGTTGAATTTCCACTTTCGATGAAGTATTGTATTGTTCCTTTTCGCTAAATACTTTATACACATCACGCCACACGCGCACACGGTTAATTAGCACTGGCAGTTCTGTTAGTTTCAAGTATCTTGACAATCACGTCAACTTTAACCCTCGGCGTAATTGTATCTTCTTCACGTATTCGTGTCAATGTCTCCTACTCGGGACTAAACGTGTATTATAGTCTTTTGAAACTTTGTCCGTTCCTTTCTATAAGTTCACTTATATGAATGTTGAGTCCAATATTGCCTACTTCCGTTAATTAAGTCCAGCAGCTCGGTATACACAGTCAGCGTACTATCTCGGTTCAAGTCTCTAGTCTGAATATCAGTTCACAAAATCCGTGCGTCTACATCACGCATCAACTACTCTTGAAAGTAAAACAATCTCGTCGCACTCCGTTCGCTCAACTATGGCAAGAGCTGCTCTTGTATGACTTCAGAACACGATAGCGACTTACATTTTCCGTGAATGAGTATTGTATTTAGATAAGCTAAATCATTAAGGTTTGAGGGGAGCAGTGCACAAATGGTTTAATTCAAAGTTGAAATAAGTGATTCATGTAATGTTAATACAACAGCTGATTCCTCAAACTGGGAGGCTATCAAGTACGGGGTCCCACAGGGTTCAGTCTTAGGTCCTTTACTGTTCTTGATATATATTAATGACTTACCGTTCCACATTGATGAAGATGCAAAGTTAGTTCTTTTTGCTGATGATACAAGTATAGTAATAACATCCAAAAACCAAGAACTAAGTGATGTAATTGTAAATGATGTCTTTCACAAAATTATTAAGTGGTTCTCAGCAAACGGACTCTCTTTAAATTTTGATAAAACACAGTATATACAGTTCCGTACAGTAAATGACACAACTCCAGTAATAAATATGGACTTTGAACAGACGTCTGTAGCTAAGGTAGGATTTTCAAAATTTTTATGTGTGGCCATTGATGAGAGGTTAAACTGGAAGCAACACATTGATGGTCTGCTGAAACGTCTGAGTTCAGCTACGTATGCTATTAGGGTTATTGCAAATTTTGGTGACAAGAAACTCAGTAATTTAGCTTACTATGCCTACTTTCATTCACTGCTTTCGTATGGCATCATATTCTGGGGTAATTCATCGTTGAGTATCAAAGTATTCATTGCTCAAAAACGTGTAATCAGAATAATTGCTGGAGCCCACCCACAGTCATCCTGCAGACATCTATTTAAGGATCTAGGGATCCTCACAGTAACCTCATAGTATATATATTCACTTATGAAATTTGTTGTTAATAATCCTACACAGTTCAAAAGTAATAACAGTGTGCATAGCTATAACACCAGGAGAAAGGATAATCTTCACTATGCAGGGTTAAATCTGACTTTGGCACAGAAAGGGGTAAATTATGCTGCCACGAAAGTCTTTGGTCACCTACCAAACAGCATCAAAAACCTGACAGATAGTCAACCAACATTTAAAAATAAATTAAAAGAATTTCTAGATGACAACTCCCTCTACTCACTGGCTGAATATTTAGATATAAATTAAGGAAAAAAAACCTAGCTTAAACATTAGTGTCTTGCAATATTTTGTGTAATGCAATATCTTGTACAGACATCTTTTATTAACCTGACACGTTCCACATCATTACGATGTGTCGTATTCATGATCTATGGAACAAGTATTAATCTAATCTAATCTAATCTGTATACGCATTGAATTTCTTCGTTGCGGTTACAACTCTCTTCCACACAAAAGTTATCTCTGACCGACATTTCTTTGGACTTAACTTTCATGGTATTAATTTGATATAATGACTTAGATGTTTGGCAAATAACTAAAGATGACCTTTCTTACATCTTCCTTTCTACCAAAACACACTCTGTAATGCTTAATGTTGGTGTTTATCAAGACTTTCTGGTGTTGTATCATCGGCAAAGTTGTCGTACCTGTCTGGATAACTTTTACCTACATTACAAAATGGCTCTGAGCACTATGCGACTTAACTTCTGAGGTCATCAGTCACCTACTTTACATCATGATGGTCTTTCCTAATAGGGTTTTGGGGTTCATTAGGGTGTTGCAGGACCCATTTAGCAGTCTATACCCCAGGCAGATATTGTGTCGAGATTTAACTGTACAGTGCATTTCAAAAAGACTTCACAAGACTAGTTATTCTACATAAATGACGATAGAATTGTGGGATGAATTGAAAGAAACGTATCGAAAGCAGATGTTTAACTTGGTGCCATTTGTAAGTTTCCGGTCCATGTGGTTGCCGGTAGGGGTCTTCCTGGCGCAGCTAGTTCTTTCTTTACTGAATGTGCGTCGAGTCACGACGACGATAACGAAACTGAAAAAGACATTTTGCATTCTGCATTTCAATGAGTACAATTCATACAACAGTGTAGCCTGACTTTTTTGGGAGGGGGGGGGGGGCTATGAAGACATCTGTGTGACCCTCGCCTTCAAAAAAAAAAATGGGTGAACTGCAGCGACTGCGAGAAGTGTGTACGTGGTGGGAAAAGTACGGGGTGAGTTTACTGTCGCCTAATTGTTTGTCGCAACACTAAAGATTTTTAAAAGATAAATCAAAACTTTTGTCTCTAAAAATAATCGTGAAAATTACGCCAAAGTTTTATGTGTACGTCTGACCAAAAAATAAATAAATAAAAAATAAAAAAAGAGAAGCACCCAGAAGTCACAACTGTATTTCAATGTAATTTCGTACATGCACACATTGTCAGCAGATATGTAAATGATTAGAGTCGCAATTCTCTGTGACAGGTAGAAAGGTCACCAGAGTACATTAGTGTTGTTCGTGTTTGGTGTGGTTACCAGGCGTAATAGAGAACGTAGGAGGCATGAGAAGCGTCAGATTACTGTGAAGGACATGGAGATGCCGCAAACTCGTGTGAGCCACCGTTATCAGCATCTGAATCTGAGAGAGTTTGAATTGAGCCTCATTGCGGGTCTCCATTTGGCTGCCTGCTCAAAATGTGCAATATTCAGATTTGTGGGGCATCCGGATCAAAAATGGTTCAAATGGCTCTGGGCACTATAGGACTTAACATTTGAGGTCATCAGTCCCCTAGAACTTAGAACTACTTAAACTTAACTAACATAAGGACATCACACACATCTATACCCGAGCAGGATTCGACTCTGCGACCGTAGCAGGTGCGCGGTTCCAGACTGAAGCGCCTAGAACCGCTCGGCCAGCACGGTCGGCGGGCATTCGGATTTGACACTGGTCCAATGCTGGACTGAGGAAGAGTTGCTAATGCCAAATTCAATATATTTGACTGTAAATTCGTGTCAATATTTGAAAATTACTTTCCTAAAAAGTTATCCAGAAGATCCATTAAAAAAAAGTAAGCTGTGCATAACTAAGAGAATTAAAATCTCACGTAAGAGGGAAAATTATATATACGCCAGAGTAAATCGAGACCCAAAATTACTCACACACTACAAAAAATACTGTAGCATTTTAAGGAAATTCATTTAAATGTTCAGAATTATGTACCATCCTCACAGAAATAAATAATGCATGCAATGAGATTAAACTATCTGGGATATTGTCACATGGGAGACAGTATAGCCAGTCAGTGTACAAGATAGCATAATTTACAATTTCTGGATACTTATTACAGTCATTTTCTAAATGAAGCAGAAAAAATAGGATTACACGGTTCAATAGAAAAGCAAGAGAGTATAATAAAAAGGTCATTCCACAAAACTAAGCAACTATAGAGAAATAACACAAACATCCTTCGCTGAAATTAACAGGATCACAATAATTCTAAAAAAAATATCTAATTTTAAAAAGTTATTCCAGACTAAAAGCTAAGGTAGTTGGTATATGTGCTCTGCATCACTGGGACAAATAATTTTTCCAGGCAGGTTAAAATATGCAAAGGTGACAAGACAGACTTAAAAAATTATCGTGCAGTTTGCTTACTGACATCTTTTCCGCAAACATTCGAACCTTAATGTACTCAACAGTAGGCTCCCACTTAGTAGAAACAATTAGCACATCACAGTTTGGATTGCAGAACGATTGCACGATTGAGAATGCTCTTCACACATTCACTCATCAGACAGTAGAACTTTAAATAGTAAAACAGTACCACTTGGTGTTTTTGTTATCTTTCCAAGGCGTTTGTCTGAGTAGATTGTGTCACTCTCTCAGAAAAACTCAAGTTTTATGGAGCCGATGGTTTTATGCACAGCTGGTTTGAATCATAATTCACATACAGAATGCAAAACATTGAACCGATTAATTCAAACAATGTTTGGAAGAGTACAAAATTTTAATGCCTGAGAAGAAATCACAAAGGGAGTCTCACAGGGTTCAGCTTGTGGTCGGCTCCTGTCCCTTTTATACACGTGAATGATGTTCCACTTAACATTCAACAAGCACAATTGGTACTTTTGGCAGACTAAGATAGGGTTAAAATCTATTCCGTTGGAGAGAAAGTAACAGATGAGAATGTAAATGATATTTTCCCGATAATTATAAAGTCTTTCTCACAAATGGACTCTCTAAATTCCGAAAAAATATATTTAGCTCTGTACAACAAATGGAGTCATGCCAACAAGTGATGTAGCTCATAGGCAGCAGTCAGTAAGTAGGGTGAAATGCTCCTATTAGATGTACGTACTGATGACAACTTTGTACTGGAAGAAGCATATTACTAAGATTCTCAGTGAATTAACTTCGGTTAGTTTTGCTCCTCAAATGACTGCTAATCTTGGAAACAATCTAACTAGCTTCCTGACATATTTTTTATACTGCCCTCAGAAATGGCTTACGGAATAATTCTCTGGGGTAATTCATCACTTAGGAAAGTACTGTACTGACTGCACGAAAGCGAACAATAAGAATAATATGTGGCGGTCACCGACGTTCGTCATGTAGGTATCTCTTCAAGGAGCTAGCTATTTTAACTGAGAGGTCACGATACATATATTCACTGATGAAATTTGTCATAAACAGTGCATCACAATTTGAGAAGAATAGTGCTACAACAATAGAGGACAAATGAGATTTATTATCCATTATTGGAGCTCTCAGTGGCTCCATGAGTAGTTCAGTATGCAGCAACAAAAGTTTTTGATCATTTGCCCAACAACATAAAGCGTCTGACTGGTAGCAAAGCAAGTTTCAAATCAAACTTAAAATCATGTCTCTAGAACAACTCCGTCTACTCCACTGACGTATTTCTATTTGAAAACTGGTAACCAGTAATAAAAAAAAATGTTGTTGTTGTGGTCTTCAGTCCCGAGACTGGTTTGATGCAGCTCTCCATGCTACTCTATCCTGTGCAAGCTTCTTCATCTCCCAGTACCTACTGCAACCTACATCCTTCTGAATCTGCTTAGTGTATTCATCTCTTGGTCTCCCTCTATGATTTTTACCCTCGACGCTGCCCTCCAATGCTAAATTTGTGATCCCTTGATGCCTCAAAACATGTCCTACCAACCGATCCCTTCTTCTAGTCAAGTTGTGCCACAAACTTCTCTTCTCCCCAATCCTATTCAATACCTCCTCATTAGTTACGTGATCTATCCACCTTATCTTCAGCATTCTTCTGTAGCCCACATTTCGAAAGCTTCTATTCTCTTCTTGTCCAAACTAGTTATCGTCCATGTTTCACTTCCATACATGGCTACACTCCAAACAAATACTTTCAGAAACGACTTCCTGATACATAAATCTATATTCGATGTTAACAAATTTCTCTTCTTCAGAAACGCTTTCCTTGCCATTGCCAGTCTACATTTTATATCCTCTCTACTTCGACCCTCATCAGTTATTTTGCTCCCCAAATAGCAAAACTCCTTTACTAATTTAAGTGTCTCATTTCCTAATATAATTCCCTCAGTATCACCCGACTTAATTCGACTACATTCCATTATCCTCGTTTTGCTTTTGTTGATGTTCATCTTACATATTCCTCTCAAGACACTGTCCATTCCATTCAACTGCTCTTCCAAGTCCTTTGCTGTCTCTGTCAGAATTACAATATCATCGGCGAACCTCAAAGTTTTTATTTCTTCTCCATGGATTTTAATACCTACTCCGAATTTTTCTTTTGTTTCCTTTACTGCTTGCTCAATATACAGATTGAATAACATAGGGGAGAGGCTACAACCCTGTCTCACTCCCTTCCCAACCATTGCTTCCCATTCCTGTTGCCCGACTCTTATAACTGCCGATCTGGTTTCTGTACAAATTGTAAATAGCCTTTCGCTCCCTGTATTTTACCCCTGCCACCTTTAGAATTTGAAAGAGAGTATTCCAGTCAACATTGTCAAAAGCTTTCTCTAAGTCTACAAATGCTAGAAACGTAGGTTTGCCTTTCCTTAATCTTTCTTCTAAGATAAGTCGTGTTCCAGTATTTCTACGGAATCCAAACTGATCTTCTCCGAGGTCGGCTTCTACTAGTTTTTCCATTCGTCTGTAAAGAATTCGTGTTAGTATTTTGTAGCTATGGCTTATTAAACTGATTGTTCGGAAATTTTCACTTCTGTCAACGCTTGCTTTCTTAAAATTCAAATATAAAATTATAAAACCTAGTGATAAGTGTAGTATCGTGAAAAGGACTAAAATGATGTGTTCATTAATGGTTAGATTAATCAAGTATCCGTATCTTCCTGTAGACTGACTAGTTCCACATCATTTCGATAAAATACATGTTCAAAAGGTCAGTGGAACATGTAAGTAACTAACGAACCAACCAAGTAACATGAAAACTTGAGAACAGGAGTACTCCTCGTCAAGTTGTAGTAGTCTCCGTCTGACGACCACATGGGAAAATCACCGTGCGCCAAGGAGAGTGTAACCCCTTCACTTCTGGGACTGCCATCCGAGAACAATTAGTGGCCCCCCATGAAACATTCTGTGTCATGTCGCACCCATGGACGGAGAACAGCCGCCGGACTAGGGAATCACCTGCGTTCTCATGCCTTACCTCACGTGGTACAGTACCATGGTACCACATTTGAACAGGACAGCGCTCGTGTACACTTGGCACGTATCTGTATGAACTATCTGATTGATATTGGGGCACTTCCGTGGCCATCGAGGTCTCCACATCTGTCCCTGATAGGACATGTGTCGGACCAGCTCGGACGCGTATTCCGCCCCAGTGAGTAAAGGACGAGTGACAGCAGTTCTGGTCCAGATTGCCTCAGGAGAGCAGGATACAGCTCCTTCGTGACGCCGTTCCCATCCGAATCGCTGCTTACGTCCATGCGAGAGGGATTTAAGCGTCATGCTGGTAAGTGTTATCAGTCTCACTGGATTTCGTAGCCACTGAAGTAACATCACATGCCCTCTCAGATCGAAAACTTTTGCATGTTTCCAACTTGCACGATGCTATGAGACAGGAACTCATAATGAATTATGAGGCAAAAATGCAGCCAGACTGGCGAATAAACGACAATGTATTGATATGTTTCTTTTTCCCCTTCTCCCTTTCTGTTAGCTTCCCCTACCTTGTTTTACTTCCCCTCCTCCCAACCCCTGTCCACCCCCCCCCCCCACCCCCCCACCCCCTCCGTCCCCCGGCACTTTCTTTGAAATTATATTTACTTGGATTTTTATTTTAGACCTTAGTATTACATTGTATTTTACTTAGATAGGTTAGAAGATTATATGTGGCACTTATGTTGTGTAATCATTTTCCGTACATTGCTTGTTTTTAAGATAGTGGATTATTACGGAAACAGCCTGTCCCGAAATGAAAGAATCCCCACCCGATGAGGGTGCTACTTTTCTTAGTTTTCCTTGTGGCTTCTATCATTTGGTAACGAACTTCAGTGACGATCACTTGGGACCGGATAATATTTACTGTTATTTTGCCTCGGGTTCGAAAAATGGTTCAAATGGCTCTGAGCACTATGGGACTTAACTTCTGAGGTCATCAGTCCCCTAGAACTACTTGAACCTAACTAACCTAATGACATCATACACATCCATGCCCGAGGCAGGATTCGAACCTGTGGCCGGCCCTGCCTCGGGCAGGGATGTTTGTGATGTCCTTAGGTTAGTCAGGTTTAAGTGGTTCTAAGTTCTAGGGAACTGATGACCTCAGATGTTAAGTCCCATAGTGCTCAGAGCCATTTGAACCATTTTTTGTTATTTTGGACGTGCATTTTACTTTGTAAGTCTTGGTCTGTACCGTTTGCGATATGCAATCAATTTATGCTTTATTCTCTACTTAATTTAAACTTGTGTTTTCATGTATTGTAATTTCGCTTTTTTGTTCATAGATCCTACATCTACATCTACATAGATACTCCGCAAGCCACCGTACAGTGAGTAGCGGAGGATACCTCGTACCACTACTGGTGATTTCCTTTCCTGTTCCACTCGCAAATAGAGCGATGGAAAAACGACTGTATATACACCTGCGTAGGGGCCCTAATTTCTCGTACCTTCGTGCTCCTTATGCGCAATTTTATTCGCAACTTTGGCTATCTTTTTGCATCGTGAACTTTCATTTCACTTTCTCCTCCCCTTCTGGGAGCTCCATTTTTTGTCAGACGCTGAATATCCCTGTCAAATCAGGTGGTATTTTTAAAATTAAAATGTTTTAATCCCATACGTCAGTTAAAATTTACCCAAGATTTCTCAAATGGAAGATGTAGTGTTGTAAAGTCGGATAGTTCTTTTCGAAGCAGCTATTACTTTCATAAATTTGCCTTTCATTAGATTTAGCACTAATGAAGTATAGTTTTGACATCATGGGACTTAAACCAAATAAGAGAAACTAGATGAAATCTTGTTGCTTCCCTTCCCTCCGGTTGCACTACTCGTCACGGGGAGTCCACCGATGTTTCGGCCACGACTGACCTCGTTTGCATCACGAGACCGCGACCTGCTGGTCTCTGTCTACACCTCTGTGGACGTTCCGAATCCGCGAGCAGCGTACGGCAAGAACCCGACCGCAGAGGTCTGTCTGCTCGTTGGCCAAGTCGTACCGAGTCGTGCATCGGGCGCCTCGGTCGGCTACGACGCGGCGCGGCTGACCCTAATTCGCCCTTTCCGCGCGTTCGGCAGTGAATGACGGGACGACGAAGCACGTGCAATCAGTTGCAACAATTATGCATATAATATGTTGTTGAAAGTCGTTTGTCGTGGAAAAATAATACTTGAAATAAAACACAATATCACAAATAATATTCAAGTGGATACAATTTATTGAAAAGTTCGGTACACACTCGCACATAATTAACACTTAGTGACCAGAAGTAGCTGGAGTATGGCACGAACCAGAGTGATAGTTGTCATAGAAACATGGAAAGCAGAAAACAGCACGACATCGAGCACATCTGATAAACGATGCGTTTTTACAAGAACGATTGTTTTTTAAATTATCTGATTGACATTCTGAAAAATTGTTCTATCATGCGTCAGGTTTGATGCATACCACGCGTATCGTATCATATCGGCAAATATCGGAGAAGACAATTGGTGGTGGACGATGGATTCGATCTTTATACAATCGTCTCTGGAGTTGATGTCACGGTTTCGCTCGATAGAAAAGCACAATTTTGAAGGCGCTTGATCCAATTTTTTACCTGCCGGTAAAAATACACGTCACGCGGTTGGACGAGAGGAGTGCACTTTGGAGGAATGACTTGTATGGAGCACGTTGATAACTTCTTATCGTGCTGGAACATCTCATCGTATAACGCCGGGTTCGTTTACCCACCCCAAGAATCGATCAGAAGGAGAAATTCTTTCCTTTGTACGTATGGTTGCAAAGCATTACGCAAAAAGTCCATGAACAAACCCGTTGTTAGTTTACCGGATTTGGAGGATGTAATAACAACGTTGATATACTTCCTGGCCAACTCGTCGACTGTCTTCGGTACTCTGGGTCCAAACGTACCTGTGGACTGTTGGAGGCATACGAAAACAAGAGGCAACACTCGTCCAGACATCGTGATTGAATATTGTGCCGTATACGAGTCCGTCACATTGTTCCCGTCGCAAGTCAGGTGCCTCTAGTTTCTTCTCTCTTTTTGTGAGTATTCTAAACTCTTTACAGACATCCTCACACCGTTATTAATTGCTATGAACTTGTAGCTGCATATTAGTAATGAAAAGTCCCATAATCAGTGACCGAATTGAGTCTTCACCTGGGCGACTGTCAACGCAAGGAGGAGCCCGAAGCCTTGACGTGCCCAGAGACGATTATGATCATTCATAGAGACAAAATGAGTAACAATTTGTCCATATTATTTGGACAACATGGCGGATAAAGCAGTGCGCCTGTGCAAAATACGTGATTAAAAGTGTTTGTGTTGTTGCAAAAAAGAAGAAAAGCCAGGAAAAAACAAGGAGAGGAGAATGCCTGCTGCAGCATCCAAACTGCTGTCGAGATTGTACTACTGTAGTAACTGAAAATCCATGTAATTTGCCAGCTGAATATGGGTGCAAACCCGAAATGCATATTGGCGTAAATAAAAACACGCATTAAAAAGTGGCTGGTTGCCGTATTTTTTCAGTGAAATAACAAAATGAGTAATTTATATGAATGTTTGGATATTAATACTGTAATTAATTACATTCTGGCCACGATACAGTTTATATGTATGTTTTGCATTACTCAAAGTTTTGTAATACCTGACATTACTTTGTGCTCTGTAGTGACAAATAAACCAACTTGACTTTATATATATACTCCTGGAAATTGAAATAAGAACACCGTGAATTCATTGTCCCAGGAAGGGGAAACTTTATTGACACATTCCTGGGGTCATATACATCATATGATCACACTGGCAGAACGACAGGCACATAGACACAGGCAACAGAGCATGCACAATGTCGGCACTAGTACAGTGTATATCCACCTTTCGCAGCAATGCATGTTGCTATTCTCCCATGGAGACGATCGTAGACATGCTGGATGTAGTCCTGTGGAACGGCTTGCCATGCCATTTCCACCTGGCGCCTCAGTTGGACCAGCGTTCGTGCTGAACGTGCAGACCGCGTGAGACGACACTTCATCCAGTCCCAAACATGCTCAATGGGGGACAGATCCGGAGATCTTGCTGGCCTGGGTAGTTGACTTACACCTTCTAGAGCACGTTGGGTGGCACGGGATACATGCGGACGTGCATTGTCCTGTTGGAACAGCAAGTTCCCTTGCCGGTCTAGGAATGGTAGAACGATGGGTTCGATGACGGTTTGGATGTACCGTGCACTATTCAGTGTCCCCTCGACGATCACCAGAGGTGTACAGCCAGTGTAGGAGATCGCTCCCCACACCATGATGCCGGGTGTTGGCCCTGTGTGCCTCGGTCGTATGCAGTCCTGATTGTGGCGCTCACCTGCACGGCGCCAAACACGCATACGACCATCATTGGCACCAAGGCAGAAGCGACTCTCATCGCTGAAGACGACACGTCTCCATTCGTCCCTCCATTCACGCCTGTCGCGACACCACTGGAGGCGGGCTGCACGATGTTGGGGCGTGAGCGGAAGACGGCCTAACGGTGTGCGGGACCGTAGCCCAGCTTCATGGAGACGGTTGCGAATGGTCCTCGCCGATACCCCAGGAGCAACAGTGTCCTTAATTTGCTGGGAAGTGGCGGTGCGGTCCCCTACGGCACTGCGTAGGATCCTACGGTCTTGGCGTGCATCCGTGCGTCGCTGCGGTCCGGTCCCAGGTCGACGGGCACATGCACCTTCCGCCGACCACTGGCGACAACATAGCTATACTGTGGAGACCTCACGCCCCACGTGTTGAGCAATTCGGCGGTACGTCCACCCGGCCTCCCGCATGCCCACTATACGCCCTCGCTCAAAGTCCATCAACTGCACATACGGTTCACGTCCACGCTGTCGCGGCATGCTACCAGTGTTAAAGACTGCGATGGAGCTCCGTATGCCACGGCAAACTGGCTGACACTGACGGCGGCGGTGCACAAATGCTACGCAGCTAGCGCCATTCGACGGCCAACACCGCGGTTCCTGGTGTGTCCGCTGTGCCGTGCGTGTGATCATTGCTTGTACAGCCCTCTCGCAGTGTCCGGAGCAAGTATGGTGGGTCTGACACACCGGTGTCAATGTGTTCTTTTTTCCATTTCCAGGAGTGTATATATCCCCATTCGGGGATTGGGTGTTGTGGGGTTGTCCTCATCACTAAAACGATGTCGCCCAATGTAGCGTCATCTGAAAAAAAATCCTTGCAACTCGGAGGCCTAACTTCCCCAACTGCGGATTCCTGGCCTTCAATGTCATACGATCATTTCATTTGTAGCGCAGCATAAGCAGGAATCCTCAATGGTCTTTTTGGAAGGTCCTAATGGAGGTGCTATGTCATTTTCTTCCTCCGACCCATTATGAAGTGTCAAGTACATCTCTGTCATGTGACCGAGCGAAGTGGCGCAGTGGTTAGCACACCGGACTCGCATTCGGGAGGACGACAGCTCAGACCCGCGTCCGGCCATCCTGATTTAGGTTTTCCGTGATTTCCCTAAACCGCTTCAGGCAAATGACGGGATGGTTCCGGTGGAAGGGCATGGACGACTTCCTTCCCTAATCCGATGGGACAGATGGCCTCGCTGTTTGGTCCCCTCCCCCAAGTCAGCAACCAGTCTCTGTCATGTGGATGACTGCGATTAAGGCTTGGATTTGTGTTGTTGTGAATGAAGGGAATGGAGACGGTTAAACCTGGCGCAGGCACGGAGCCTACCCCTCACGAATAGCACCAAGGGGCCGTCGAGCTTAGCGTCCCAATCCGACGTACGGACCACCATAACATTCTCACATGCTCTGCGTCATAAGCTGTAGCGGAGAGGTCTGGTATTTAAACGCGGACATGGGCGCAAAAAGTGGGGATTAGCAGTTTTACATAACCACCTCTTCTCCCCTTGCCGCCGAAATACTGGTAGGGGAAATTTTCCACCACCAGGGTTCGAACCGGTTTATCTCCTAGTCGAGCACCACCGCGCAGCTTTAAGTTGGCGACCTCGGCTCCGGAGATCCTATTTCTCATGCTTTGAATAACTGTATGCCAAACTACAACTAAAAGTATACACTGATATTCACAATCAAAAATCAGCTTCGGCGTTTGGGGTGGAATAATTCATGATCACGTTACTGCCCACTAGTTCTTTCTAAAAACACAAAATACATATCGACAAAAAAATTCATTTTTGTCTATGACATTAACAGCGCTGTGCCAGCAACAAAATAGTTCGAACTCCCTGGTTCCGACCAAGGTTTCCGAGAAGTTTCGGTTTCTAATTAGCCAAATGATGGAACTGTTCCTTTCGAAACCTATTAGGATATCTGGCTGTAAAGAAACGCGATTTTCTGGAGTATGATCTCCAACAACCAACTCACTTCCTTGGAGTGGGGAATAAAAGTACGAACAAAGAAATTAACAATATATTAACTGTAGACTAACTTTGAGGAATATGGACTGAAGCTACATCCGAAGAAGACTTGAGAAATGGAAATCGAGGGAATCAAGAAAGACAAAGTGAAAATATGTGATGAGCTAGTGGCAGAAATTGACAACTTGGGGTATCTCAGGTGCAAAATAACTAGTAGCATGACATTTAATGAAGAAATAAAAAGGAGATGTGCTTTTGCACAATAAATGTTTTACAGACGAAGGAGTTCTTTCCGTGATCCATTAAATAAACAAGGAAAATGAGTGATGTATTCTGTTAAGGGATGCTGCATGGTGCCGAAACGTGGAAATGGCGGCGGAAAGAGATGAAGTGCTCAGTGGCTTTTGAGACTCGGATCTGGGGAAGAATGAAACACGTGACATGGACAGATGAAATAAGGAAAGAGTTTGTATTGTACAGTGCGAAAGTGAGAACACAAACATTGGAAAATAGGAGGAAGAGAGTTGTCCTGTGATATCGGATAAGAAAAAACTCCCTAATAAAGGACGCACTACAAGGACTGGATGACTGAAGAAGAAGAGGATACCAGCTAACTGGCGATTTTAAGATAAATGTAATATACAATGTCACGAAAACGATGGCCGAATACAGGGAGGACACTACACTTCTGAACCTCCAGGGGGGACACACCTAATGGGTTGAACACATCGTCATCAACAGCATCATATGTCAAAAAATTAAGAGTGTCTTTCAGTGTTTATTTTATTGGTAATCAGTGATGTACAGATTCAGTTACATTACACCTTACGCACTTGCCGGTCAAATACTGGGGATAAAAATATTTTCACAGTCAGGAAACGAAACGGTTTTCTCCGAGCTATGTGTCACCGCGCAAATGTATACGATAACAAACGGCGATTTCTTTACCTACAGTCCAGCTGATTTCTTTTTCCCTTCCGTCCTCGTCTCATAGCCCAACTCCTGGCGCTCGTCGTACATTACCTCTTGCGGGCTTTTGCTTGAACGAATATCTCCTCCAGGAGTTTCTCCTTCCGCAATCGTAGCGTAGCATTAGAGAACCAAAAGCAAAGTGGCAAATTCCGCTGAAGGCCTAGAGTATCGTATGGTGACACTGTACGTCATTTGCATTTGATTGGAACAACGTTGTGAAAACCCATGCTGAGTTGGTAGCAACTAAATATGATACAGTGGTTAGGTGGAACAGACAGGCCCAGTGTTGTCCAACAAAGTACGAACGACGAAGAACGAAGATCTCTCTACGAATAACCGAAAATCGCAAGAGAAGAGAAGATCCTGGTACTCGATGACCGGCGTATCACAGTCGAGGTCAGAGCGCAAAAACTGAAAATCAGTCATGGATCAGTTTTAAACATTTTGCACGGCATGAAACTTCCTGGCAGATTAAAACTGAGTGCCCAACCGAGACTCGAACTCGGGACCCTTGCCTTTCGCGGGCAAGTGCTCTACCAAGTGCTCTGTCCGCGAAAGGCAAGAGTCCCGACTTGGTGTCTCGGTCGGGCACACAGTTTTAATCTGCCAGGAAGTTTAATATCGGCGCACACTCCGCTGCAGAGTGAAAGTCTCATTCTGATTTTGCACGACGGTTTGAAAGTGACAAAGTGTTACCGCCCGCTGTGTTTCACGAATGCTGCCACCCTCTGTAAAAGTCCACCGAATTGAGGGGGGTAGTGGAAATGTTGCAGCTGTGTCTCGCAGATTCAGACGACTTGTTTGACCGGCTAGTCACCATAGACGATTGCACAGTGTATCACTATTTCAACGAGACAAAGGAGCATAACAAGCAGTAGTCACATGGGTATTCACCGCGGCCGAAAATGACGGAGGTCCAGCGATCAGCGGACAAGGTGATGCTCATTGCGTTCTGCTGGTGTGGTGCTAGCAGATAATGGTCGTATGGGACAAACAGTCGCAGAACTATCTACAGGGTGAGCAACACGTCAGTTGTCAAAAATGCTTTTGGTGCAATAATACTAAACAAATGAAAACACAAATTTACGGTAAAAGAGAAATCCATGTATAGTTCAGTCAGCTACAAAAGGCGTTCAAGGTTGTTTATGTACTGTTCTAAGCAAACTGTGCATTTTTCGACACTGATTTACAAATTCTGTCTAAAATCTTCCAGGACTACGGGTTTTCAAACTCTGATTTGATTCGTAAGCCCCGCTACCTTCAAATGCTCAACATCGTGAAACCCGACGGATTGATTTAATTTTATTTATGCAGCCAGACAAAAAAAAAAAATAACAGTGAGTCTTAGACCCCCTATGGTCTGCAAAGAAACAGTATTGCGCGGTTTCCCACCCTCTGATTCTTGTAAAGCCAACCGGCAACCGTTAAGAAGTAGTAGTAGGAGACATTTTACTAGTTCCTTATTAGAGACGATTTCTTCAGCTTCTGATGGTTAGAATATTCTGTGCCTTGAGTCCTCTATAATTTCTCACTGTAAGATTAAATGTAGTGCAGTTTCATCCTGCCCACGAAGTCGTCTATATTTAGGGGATTCTTTTTCTGTAATAATCGTGTGTAGGTGTTTCTTAAAGTTCCCGTCTCTGTCATGAATCCTATCATGAGTTTAATCTGTTTCCTGTTAAAATTCGTAATTTCAAAACTTGTTTTGAAATACGGCTTCGCCATCATCAGCTTACCATGTTTTTGTTTTTGGAACATAGTCCAATATTTCACTTTGTGCTTCCTGATCCAGTTACGTGGTTCTGATTTAAGCTTCGTCTTAGCGGTTAGGACATTTTCAGGTCCAATAAATGGAGACGTCGCGCCTGTCCTTACAAGCCTGTCTGCTTGTTCATTGCCACCAATTCCTGAGCGACCAGACACCCACAGCAGATTTATGCTACTGTTTCCCGCTAGTCTTCCAAAGACTTCATGGCCTTCTGAAGCGACCTTTGATCACTCTACAAGGGCTGATAGAGGTTACAGTGTTCCTTTGCTGTCTGAATAAATGTAGCTGCCACCATCCGTGTAGCACCTAGGTAAATTCTCCTCCCCGGACATTCTGATAGCGGATATTTCCATACCCGCATGGAATACTGTGACCACCTTCCGTAGTCTGGGCTGTACTCCGTACACTACGGCCCCAGCGCCCTCATTTGTATTAGACTCGTCACTAATCTAGACTACATCTCCTGAACAGTGTCCTGGTTCGTTCTTCCATTGCTCCCTTCTTCAACTGTTACACTGAAAGATTTTTTGAAACAGTTGAATGTAATGGTATGGCCATCGGGCATTTCCCCGATCATTCTCGTATTTACTATGCTCACTATATTGTAGTGAGATTTAGGATACCCCAAAGGGATCCACTTATTTCCAGTATTTCCGTATGCTCCTACCGCTGCCTCCGTTGTAACCCAAAGATGTAATGGAGTGTGTCCAGCATAATCTCCGTAAACTTAACGAAGTAAACCAATTTTTATGGGTTTACCTGAGATCGAAAAGTCCATGAGTGCGATATTTAGGGATAGTGGAGGTCATTCAAAAAATGGTTCAAATGGCTCTGAGCACTATGGGACTTAATATCTGAGGTCATCAGTCCCCTAGAACTTAGAACTACTTAAACCTAACTAACCTAAGGACTTGACACACATCCCTGCCCGAGGCAGGATTCGAAACTGCGACCGTACAGTCGCGCGGTCCCGGACTGAAGCGCCTAGAACTGCTCGGCCACAACGGCCGACAGTCATTCAATAATACCCCATCTGCCAATCCATTCACCAAAGCTTTCATTTAGAAATTCTCTCACAATATCTCCATAATGAGTTGTTTCCCCATCTTGTCATATAAACTTTTCCTTAACAGGCTGCAGTTTTCAAAAAGTGGGCTTCTTTCCAGTTCTAATAGCACTACCTTAAGCATATCTAGGGAATTTACAGAACCAACAGTGCTTTAAAAAAAATTAGGGCCGATTAGCGCACTGCTGAAAAACCGTGGCCATACACTCACGCCAGGAGAGTTTAATACTGTCTCCATCACCAAAAGCATTAAGCCTCTCTCCAGCACCACATGGACACAGTTGTGCCTTTTAACTCTGTCACTCACCTTAAAATTCGGTTCGTCACACCGAAGAATGGTTTTGTAAATCTGGGGATCAGCTACTCGTCGGATTGTGTACAATTTCATAAGCCTGTCCGGATCATCTTCATTTGAGCCATTAAATAAAGTACGTCTACATGGTGTTACAAAAAGGTACGGCCAAACTTTCAGGAAACATTCCTCACACGCAAATAAAGAAAATATATTATGTGGGCATGTGTCCAGAAACGCTTACTTTCCATGTTAGAGCTCATTTTATTACTTCTCTTCATATCACATTAATCATGGAATGGAAACACACAGCAACAGAACGTACCAGCGTGACTTCAAACACTTTGTTACAGGAAATGTTCAAAACGTCCTCCGTTAGCGAGGATACATGCATCCACCCTCCGTCGCATGGAATCCCTGATGCGCTGATGCAGCCCTGGAGAATGTTGTATTCTATCACAGCCGTCCGTAATACGAGCACGAAGAGTCTCTACATTTAATACCGGGATTGCGTAGACAAGATCTTTCAAATGCCCCCATAAATGAAAGTCAAGAGGGTTGAGGTCAGGAGAGCGTGGAGGCCATGAAATTGGTCCGCCTCTACCAATCCATCGGTCACCGAATCTGTTGTTGAGAAGCGTACGAACACTTCGACTGAAATGTGCAGGAGCTCCATCGTGCATGAACCACATGTTGTGTCGTACTTGTAAAGGCACATGTTCTAGCAGCACAGGTAGAGTATCCCGTATGAAATGATCGTAACGTGCTCCGTTGAGAGTAGGTGGAAGAACATGGGGGCCAATCAAGAATCGAGGAATTACAGTACGTACTGACGAAACTAAAATGAGCTCTAACATGGAAATTAAGCGTTTCCGGACACATGTCCACGTAACATCTTTTCTTTGTTCGACTGTGAGGAAAGTTTCCTGAAAGTTTGGCCGTACCTTTTTGTAACACCCTGTATATCGCCTCAATTTCAGCTTTTTTCTGAATACTTTATAGGCTTGTTCTTGCTATTTCATACTCCTTGGACGTTTTCCTTTGACATGTAGTCGATAACTATACAAAAACTGAATGACAACATTAAGATTCTCTTCTGCATAAGAGACTTTGGCCTACCTGAACAAGGAAGCTCCGCTACAGACAGTCTCTTCATATCTTAAATTTAACTTGCGAATACCGTGTCTGGAGGTTGGCTCTTTTTGATAACGTTCAACAAACATACTGTAATTATTTTCTTGTTTCCTCCACTTTAGTAAAACTAATACACGCTCTTCTGTAGTTAAGTTTCTATTCATTGTTTCACAGGTAAAAACAAACAACATAACCTCAAACTTCTAGTGTCAACTGACTTATGGGCACCACGCACCACCTAAGTTCACAAACGACTACCATTGCGCCAGGCAAAACGAAGTCGAAGGACTACGGGTTACAACCGACTTACGGTCCACACCCGATGTTGCTAAGCGTGTAAGCCGGCTTATGGTGAACGGTCCTAGTTGCAGGTTACATGCCTAACGGTATCCAGGGGCAAGAAGACTTTGATTTTCTGTATTCCGTATACTTACTGAGAAAATTAAAAATTTAGAATGCTATCAATCTACTCGTTAACAGGTACAATCCTACGCTAAAGGTTTAACGCAGGCAGAGAGAAACAATGAGAGCATCGTTCAATGACTCTGAAAGTAAAATTCTGTCAACCGATCTGACCAAAACCCCTAAGTGGTTTTTGTCTTACATAACATCAGTAAGGGGTTCGATATCATCTATTCAGTCACTTCCGAACTTGTTTCACTGTGACAGATCGTAACACAGTCCCTTCTTTCAATAATCGTACTAACATCGAAATGACAAATATTGAGATAACCGATGGTGGAACAGAGAAGCAACTACAATCGCTTAGTAGCGGAAAGAAATCAGACTCAGATGACACGTGTATGAGAGTCGATAAAGATTATGTGAAAGAACTTGCTCCCCTTCCCCCATCAGTTTATCGTAGTTAGATGAAGCAACGAAGGGTACCCAGCGATTTGAAAAAACTCATGTCGTTCACGTTTTCTAGAAGGGTCGTAAACAGATGCTTACATCATTGACATCAATTTGTTGTTGATCGTGGTACATGTTTTATGCTCAAGTACACTCCTGGAAATGGAAAAAAGAACACATTGACACCGGTGTGTCAGAGCCACCATACTTGCTCCGGACACTGCGAGAGGGCTGTACAAGCAATGATCACACGCACGGCACAGCGGACACACCAGGAACCGCGGTGTTGGCCGTCGAATGGCGCTAGCTGCGCATCATTTGTGCACCGCCGCCGTCAGTGTCAGCCAGTTTGCCGTGGCATACGGAGCTCCATCGCAGTCTTTAACACTGGTAGCATGCCGCGACAGCGTGGACGTGAACCGTATGTGCAGTTGACGGACTTTGAGCGAGGGCGTATAGTGGGCATGCGGGAGGCCGGGTGGACGTACCGCCGAATTGCTCAACACGTGGGGCGTGAGGTCTCCACAGTACATTGATGTTGTCGCCAGTGGTCGGCGGAAGGTGCACGTAACCGTCGACCTGGGACCGGACCGCAGCGACGCACGGATGCACGCCAAGACCGTAGGATCCTACGCAGTGCCGTAGGGGACCGCACCGCCACTTCCCAGCAAATTAGGCACACTGTTGCTCCTGGGGTATCGGCGAGGACCATTCGCAACCGTCTCCATGAAGCTGGGCTACGGTCCCGCACACCGTTAGGCTGTCTTCCTCTCACGCCCCAACATCGTGCAGCCCGCCTCCAGTGGTGTCGCGACAGGCGTGAATGGAGGGACGAATGGAGACGTGTCGTCTTCAGCGATGAGAGTCGCTTCTGCCTTGGTGCCAATGATGGTCGTATGCGTGTTTGGCGCCGTGCAGGTGAGCGCCACAATCAGGACTGCATACGACCGAGGCACACAGGGCCAACACCCGGCATCATGGTGTGGGGAGCGATCTCCTACACTGGCCGTACACCTCTGGTGATCGTCGAGGGGACACTGAATAGTGCACGGTACATCCAAACCGTCATCGAACCCATCGTTCTACCATTCCTAGACTGGCAAGGGAACTTGCTGTTCCAACAGGACAATGCACGTCCGCATGTATCCCGTGCCACCCAACGTGCACTAGAAGGTGTAAGTCAACTACCCTGGCCAGCAAGATCTCCGGATCTGTCCCCCATTGACCATGTTTGGGACTGGATGAAGCGTCGTCTCACGCGGTCTGCACGTCCAGCACGAACGCTGGTCCAACTGAGGCGCCAGGTGGAAATGGCATGGCAAGCCGTTCCACAGAACTACATCCAGCATCTCTACGATCGTCTCCATGGGAGAATAGCAGCCTGCATTGCTGCGAAAAGTGGATATACACTGTACTAGTGCCGACATTGTGCATGCTCTGTTGCCTGTGTCTATGTGCCTGTGGTTCTGTCAGTGTGATCATGTGATGTATCTGACCCCAGGAATGTGTCAATAAAGTTTCCCCTTCCTGGGACAATGAATTCACGGTGTTCTTATTTCAATTTCCCGGAGTGTATTATGACATTTTGGAAAACTCTATGAAAATTCACACGGATTCCACAAATAGAGATCTTGCACAACTCACATTGCTCTAGTCCTCCATGAAACCCACAGTGCTGTAGACAACTGCAATCAGGTTTATGTCGTGTTTCCTGACTTCAGGAAGGCATTTGATACTGTACCGCACTCCGGTTTAGTGAAAAAAATACGAGCTTCAGAGTATCGATCCAGATTTGCGATTGGATTCAAGACTTCCTTGCAGGCAGAAACCAACACATTGCTCTTAATGGAACAATATCGACAGATGTGAAAGTAAGGAACCGTGATAAGATCGTTACTGTTTACAATTTATATAAATGATCTACTAGAGAGCGTCAGAGGCTCGTTAGGAGTGTTCGCAGATAGCGTGGTTGTCTATTTGGTTGGTGCATGAGTTCGTAGCGTTTTTGTTTCGCATGTTGGTATTCTCGTTTGCTATGGGTTTATTTATCGATTATCATTTTTTATTTGTAATTCACTGTTGCTATTTGAGATTATATTATACTGTGGTTTGGAGACGGCAACTGGAGCGATGGACGTTAGAAACTGGAGTGCCGAGTTGAGAAATCGGAACATATTTCCAACATATTCTGCAGTTTGAGTTCAACAAAAAGGTGCCAGAAACAGAGGCAGACAGAAGCATTTGCGCTGTGTGTGGGGTTGATGCCTTTAGACAGAGCACAGCAAGGAAATGGTTCTCTGCCTTAAAGGAGATCGTTTTGACATTAGTGACTCTCCAAGTTCCAGAAGAATTTCGAGATTTGATGAAAATCGTTTGAATGAATTAATCCACAGTGAGACACGTCAGTGTACTCGAGAACTGGCAGGTTTGATGAACTCTGATCATTCCACTATCTTGCGACATTAGCTTGCAATGGGGAAGGTTCAAAAATCGGGTATATGGGAACCGCACGCTCTAACCAAAAATCACAAAGATCAGCGGGTGGCAATATGCGCACCTCTGCTTGCTCATCACTTGGCGGCAGCTCCCCGTAGAAAGACCTGCGCACATCCATAATGTTTTGTATCTGGTGGAACAGCTGCGTTCTGGTGTAATTAATCCACTAAAGAAGAGGTTCACAAGGAGCTGCTTCGGCCCTCCCTTGAGTATTGTTTAGCAATATGGGACGTTTACCAGGTAGGACTGATAGAGGAGATAGAGAGGATCCAATGAACAGCGGCGAGTTTCGTCACAGGATCGTTTAGTCACCACGACAGCGTTACAGACATGGCAGACACTACAAGAGAGGCATTGTGAGACACGGAGAAGTTTGTTACTGAAATTTCGAAAGAGTACTTTCCAGGAAAAGTAGGACAACAAATTACTTCCTCCTGCATACGTCTCGCGAAATGACCACGATGAGAAAATTCGTGAACCTAATGGTAGTACAGAGGCTTTGCCGACAGACATTCTTCCCACGCGCCGTTCGCGAGTAGCACAGGGAAGGGGGAATCAGTTAGTGGTACGAGAAGTACTCTCGGCCACACTCCATTTGATGGCTTGCGGAGTATTGACATAGATGTGATGTAGACGAAGAAAGACGAGTATTACAGTCAGAAACGGTTTATGTGTCTTGAGGTCACTTGCCTCACCGCGCGCAGACACCAGGACTACATTCAACCAGTATTTGTGAATGTGAGTACTTAGTGACTACCAACAAATTTTACACACGATTTCAAACCTTTAACTCTCGCTTTCCCTTCCCCAATCCCCCACCCCCACAAAGTGATGGCAGGAAAAAACTTTATCACTTAACATTTTTTGCTGTTCATGCAGTAAAACTGCCCCATCTGGCATGGCGTTTTAATTTATTCCTTCTTTACTACAAACTCTACTCGCAACACATTTTGCATAGCGTATCCACATATACCAATGAATGTACTTACAAATTTGTATCACTGTGTGATACATAGTTCAGATGATATGACGTCATAGCCATTGAGATGCGTGAAAAACTAGCTTTTCCTTAAAGTGGAGCCTAAATTACCAGGATTATACTCATCCAGAGTGTTTTTTATTGAGAACTATTAATGCCGCGCGACCGCTACGATCGCAGGTTCGAATCCTGCCTCGGGCATAAATGTGTGTGCTTTCCTTAGGTTAGTTAGGTTCAACTAGTTCTAAGTTCTAGGGGATTCGTGACCTCAGATGTTAAGTCCCATAGTACTCAGAGCCATTTGAACCAACGAAGTAAATGTAATCGTTCACTCACGACCTGTTGTTTGGACTGTCACACTCTTGACTAGCAAGCCGCACTGCGATCAAGAAACACACAGGCACACTGTAAACAAATATGACATCATACCTAGCAACTACGCAGTTTGAATGGCCAAGCAGTTGTTGGTGTGGAAACTTTTCAAAATACGATATCTCTTAAACGGCTCGCACTACACTCCTCCAACAAACAATACTGACATTCTAATTTACGCTAGTTTTAGTTTGTTACTGTCAATAGGCAGTGTTTGTTTTAGAAAAGTGTATGTTTCCAAAAAAAGTCACTTTCTAAGTATTAATTGCAATCTGTTGATTGGCTAACAATACGAGTCCTTGGTACCAATCCACCCAGTGAAAACTGCACATCAATAGCAGTTTTCATTTCCGCAATATTCGCGGTATGCAAGTTTTAGGCGATCCACCATGTATACAAACTCGTTAGTCGCTCTTACGCCGAACGCATCAGTGAATCTAAGGTTGATCACGCTACGCTTATAAAGCGGGAAAAGAAAGCAGAAATTAAAAAAATGAATGAATCTTATGATTAATTAAATGAAATAGACAACTCGAGAAACGTGATAGCTAAAGGAATTGCTATTTTGTACAATGCAACTGTAGCATTCAAAATGAAAACGATAGAAATGTTCTGCTAACCAAAGATGAAAATTTATTACGCCAGTTGAAGCTGGGTGAAAGCCGGGAAAGAGCCTTGGAAAAAGTAAAGCCGAATAAAAAGTGGCTGTAGTAGTAGTTCATGTAAAAACTTTAAACATAACATCAAAACTTTTGCAAACTTTTTCTCGCTTACATGCTTAACGACAAACATTTAACACATTAACTCATTTGCAAAGTAATCAGAAGATTGAAGCTCTGTTGCCCGTGGAAGTTTCAGTCTAAGGTATCATGGGTTTACTGCTACTTACTAATTCCCCTGATGAGACTGCTGGAGTTTGTGAAGACGAAGCACCGTGACGATATGTCCAAGGGACCACAGGTTTCTGCACAAGACGCAGTCACACAAGCAACTTCTTTGGGCTATCATATTTCACCTCACTTCCCCTTGCCCGTCACGTCTCATGTGTAAACGAAAATTAGTATCCTGCGTACCGAGGGGTGTAGCGCAGTGATCAGAGCACTGGATTCGCGTTCGGGAGGACGACGGTTCAAACGCGCATCCGGCCATCCTAAATCGCTTAAGACAAACGCCGGGTTCGTTCCTTCGAAAGGGCAGGCCGCTTTCCTTCACCATCCTTCCCTAATCGGAGCTTGTGCTCCGTCTCTAATGACCTCGTTGTCGACGGGACGTTAAACACGAATCTCCTCCTCAGTACTTTGCGTTATCTGCGTGATTGTATTGTAGAGGTGGTTAACAGCATCACAACTGATCATCCACAATTTCGCGCTAGGATGGAAAGGTGGTCTGTCTTGATTTGCGCGATTTATACGTAGAACTTAAAAGATTTCCAGTGCCACATACAGGAATGGATAAAAATATGGAAACACCAAAAACATAACAAATTACCAGGCCTAATACGGTGTAGGAAACCCGTTGGCATTCGAAACAACTTCCAGTCGTCTCGAAATGGATAAATATGGGTTCTGTACGGTTTTCGAAGGAATATTATACCATTCTTCCTGCAAAACAGTGGCAAATTCAGGCAACGATGGTGCAGGTCGATAGACCACAAAGTTTCAATAACACTGAGATCTGGTGACTGCGGTGGCTACGGAAGATGCGACAATTCATGCTCTTGATCACAGGACCAGTCCTGGATGATGCGAGCCGTGCGAACACGGGCTCTGTCGTCTTGGGACATAGCATCACCACTGGGGAACAAACACTGTACCATGGGGTGGCAGCAATGAGAAGTTGCAGAGAACCAAGGGGCCGATGGAATATCACAATACAAGTGGCCAAATCATCACCGAATCAGCGCCATACTTCACTGCTGGGATGTAAACTCGGGCAGAAGTTGGAAACAGTGTGAAACATGAATCATGCGATCAAATGACTGCCTTCCGTTACTCCACAGTCTAGATTTTTTGGCTTCGGCACCACTTTTCGTCTTAGGGGCACTTGCATAATTCATGATGTCCAGCTGGCTCTGAAACTCCCAGCTTGGTCGGTTCATTTGGGGGAGGGGGGTCCAAACAGCGAGGTCATCGGTCCCAGCGGGTTAGGGAAGGATGGGCAAGGAAGTCGGCAGTGCCCTTTTAAAGGAGCCATCCTGGAATTTGCCTGAAGCGATTTACGGAAATCACGGGAAACCGTCGTCCTTCCGAATGTGAGTCCAGTATGGTAACCACTGCCTTACCTCGCTCGAAAACTACATCTACATCTACATACATACTCCGCAATCCACCATACGGTGCGTGGCGGAGGGTACCTCGTGCCACAACCAGCATCTTCTCTCCCTGTTCCACTCCCAAACAGAACGAGGGGAAAATGACTGCCCATATGCCTCTGTACGGGCCCTAATCTCTCTTGTCTTATCTTTATGGTCTTTCCACGAAATATAAGTTGGCGTCAGTAAAATTGTACTGCAGTCAGCCTCAAATGCTAGTTCTCTAAATTTCCTCAGTAGCGATTCACGAAAAGAACGCCTCCTTTCCTCTAGAGACTCCCACCCGAGTTCCTGAAGCATTTCCACAACACTCGCGTGATGATCCAACCTACCAGTAACAAATCTAGCAGCCCGCCTCTGAATTGCTTCTATGTCCTCCCTCTATTCGACCTGATAGGGGTCCCACACGCTCGAGCAGTACTCAAGAATAGGTCGTATTAGTGTTTTATAAGCGGTCTCCTTTACAGACGAACCACATCTTCCCAAAATTCTACCAATGAACCGAAGACGACTATCCGCCTTCCCCACAACTGCCATTACATGCTTGTCCCACTTCATATCGCTCTGCAATGTTACGCCCAAATATTTAATCGACGTGACTGTGTCAAGCGCTACACTACTAATGGAGTATTCAAACATTACGGAATTCTTTTTCCTATTCATCTGCATTAATTTACATTTATCTCTATTTAGAGTTAGCTGCCATTCTTTACACCAATCACAAATCCTGTCCAAGCCATCTTGTATGCTCCTACAGTCAGCTTATGTGTAGTTTTGGTGCTGACTGGGTTACCGAGTGCGACACTCAGTTCTGCAGTAACTTCCGTAGCTGTCGTCCTCTTAGTTTTCGTCACCGTCCGCTTCAGTGGTCGTCTCTCATGACCGGTCGACACACACAGTCTTCTCACAGTGCGGACAAGAATGTGTGTCACGTGATCGTCACAGACAACCCTTGGAGTACGCATTAGGAGTAATTTAAAATGGGATGATCATATAAAGTTGATCGTCGGTAAAGCAGATGCCAGACTGAGATTCATTGGAAGAATCCTAAGGAAATGCAATCCGACAACAAAGGAAGTAAGTTAACAGTACGCTTGTTCGCCCACTGCTTGAATACTGCTCAGCAGTGTGGGATCCGCACCAGATAGCGTTGATAGAAGAGATAGAGAAGATCCAACGGGGAGCAGCGCGCTTCGCTACAGGATCATTTAGTAATCGCGAGAGCGTTATGGAGATGATAGATAAACTCCAGTAGAAGACTCTGCAGGAGAGACGCTCAGTAGCTCGGTACGGGCTTTTGTTAAAGTTTCGAGAACATACCTTCACCGAAGAGTCAAGCAGTATATTGGTCCCTCCTACGTATATCTCGCGAAGAGACCGTGAGGATAAAATGAGAGAGATTAGAGCCCACACAGAAGTATACCGACAATCCTTCTTTCCACGTACAATACGAGACTGGAATAGAAGGGAGAACAGATAGAGGTACTCAGGGTACCCTCCGCCACACACCGTCAGGTGGCTTGCGGAGTATGGATGTAGATGTAGATGTAGATGTAGATGTAGAAGAGAACTGTGACGGGAAATAAGAGGACGATAACTTTGTGACTTAGGGATGACGTTTTTTCCCCCTTTCCCTGCATGCGGCATAAATCTTTGGAACGGAGCCTCTTGAAACAGCAGACACGTCGGCTACCTTGGTTACGGAGACACACACCACAGGAGCACCAACAGTTTGTCCACGTTGGGCCGGCCGGTGTGGCCGTGCAGTTCTAGGCGCTTCAGTCTGGAAGCGCGTGACCGCTACGGTCGCAGGTTCGAATCCTGCCTCGGGCATGGATGTGTGTGATGTCCTTAGGTTAGTTAGGTTTAAGTAGTTCTAAGTTCCAGGGCACTGATGACCATAGATGTTAAGTCCCATAGTGCTCAGAGCCATTTCAACCATTGTCCACGTTGGGACGCACTTAGCTCATACATAATGCACTGTCGACTACACAGAACACTGTTACCACCACGACTGATACTTGCAACGTATTAAGGGCAGATACAACAACGCAACCTGCAGGGTTGGCTTGACTGCGTTTATGCTCAAGAAATCATTTATCACTGTGTTTCCATATTTTTTCTAAAAACTGTATGTGTCATTGTCGTATAGATGTACATTTTCTATGTTAAACAATCGTCTCACGATAAAGATCCGTTACTTTTGGGACACCCGGTAAAACGCCCACGTTTCACTAACACAGGAATAGCGAAGACAAGATTAGAGGATTACAGCGCCCACAGAGAGATTCTTCCGCACTCTATATGTGACAGGAAGGATAAAGATCTAAACACGTGGTACAATGGCAAAGTCCCCTCTGCCATGCATTTTACAGTGGTTCGTAGATGTAGAGAACGTCTGATGTATCTGAAATGCAAAGATCAAATAATTGATGCAGGTTAGGATAGAATGGAGGTCATGCCAGCTAAAACCATAAGAAGTGTATCGTATTAATACGCTACTGGCCATTAAAATTGCTACACCCCGACGATGACGCGCTACAGAAGAGAAATGTAACCGACAGAAAGAAGATGCTGTGATTTGCAAATGATTATCTTTTCAGAGCATTCACACAAGGTTGGCGCCAGTGGAAACACCTACAACGTGCTGACATGAGGAAAGTTTCCAACCGATTTCTCATACACAAACAGCAGTTGACCAGTGTTGCCTGGTGAAACGTTGTTGTGATGCCTCGTGTAAGGAGGAGAAATGCGAACCATCACATTTCCGACTTTGATAAAGGTCGGATTGTAGCCTGTCACGATTGCGGTTTATCGCATCGCGACATTGCTGCTCGCGTTGGTCGAGATCCGATGACTGTTAGCAGAATATGGAATCGGTGGATTCAGGAGGGTAATTCGGGACGCCGTGCTGGATCCCAACGGCCTCGTATCACTAGCAATCGAGATGACAGGCATCTTATCCGCATGGCTGTAACGGATCGTGCAGCCACGTCTCGATCCCTGAGTCAACAGATGGGGACGTTTGCAAGACAACAACATCACGAACAGTTCGACGCCGTTTCCAGCAGCGTGGACTATCAGCTCGGAGACCATGTCTGCGGTTACCCTTGACGCTGCATCACAGACAGTAGCGCTTGCGATGGTGTACTCAACGACGAACCTGGGTGCACTAATAGCAAAACGTCATTTTTTCGGATGAATCCAGGTTCTGTTTACAGCATCATGATGGTCGCATCCGTGTTTGGAACGCACATTGGAAGCATGTAGTCGTCATCGTCATACTGGCGTATCACCTGGCGTTATGGTATGGGGTGCCATTGGTTACACCTCTCGATCACCTCTTGTTCGCATTGACGGCACTTTGAACAGTGGACGCTACATTTCAGATGTGTTACGACCCTTCATTCGATCCCTGCGAAACCCTACATTTCAGCAGGATGCAGGTCGCATGTTGCAGGTCGTGTACGGGCCTTTGTGGATACAGAAAATGTTCGACTGCTGCCCTGGCCAGCACATTCTCCAGCTCTCTCAACAACTGAAAACGTGTGATCAATGGTGGCCGAGCAACTGGCTCGTCACAATACGCCAGTCACTACTCTTGATGAACTGAGGGTATCGTGTTGAAGCTGAATGGGCAGCTGTACCTGTACACGCCATCCAAGCTCTGTTTGACTCAATGCCCATGCGTATCAAGGCCGTTATTACGGCCAGAGGTGTTTGTTCTGAGAACTGATTTCTCAGGATATATGCACCCAAATTACGTGAAAATGTAACCACATGCCAGTTCTAGTATAATATATTTGTCTAATGAATACCCGTTTATCATCTGCGTTTCTTCTTGGTGTAGCAATTTTAATGGCCAGTATTGTATGTACTTTCATTGTTAATCTATTTAATACAGTGGCATAACAAAGTAGTACAGCGGTTGCAGAATAGACGAATCACAAGTTTATCGCATGTAGCAAGGTCCTGTAGTAGCTAAAGCTACGCACGTACACCTCACACTGGCCCGAATTCAAGTGTGTAGCAAAAGTCTTATAGATGTTGGCGCTCCGACTTCTGTACAGGCGGGCATGGTCACGGGCGCCATACCGTACTGCGGCAGCATGAAGGCATTTAGTGCTGATTTATTGCTGTTGGCATTAACATTAGAGTCTGCATTGCCTTCCAACGACGCCTGCTGCACATGATCCGTAGACTTTGGACTCGCACTGGTTACCGTGTGCTGTGATGGACCAGCTACGTAACCGCTTTGAGCCGTTTTTTCATTTCCTCTTAGACGCTGCAGTAGCTCTCGCATTAGCTTGACGCTGGACTTTATTTAGGCTTTTTGGGTTCCTTTTGAGGCAAGCTTACCTCTAATTGCTCCTTCTGTAGGTCCACCACGTTTACGATTCATATGAGACGACAGCGTTCACTGGAGATTTATTTGGGTATAAATCAGCAACCAGCCGCTTTTCTTTCTATTTTTGATGAGATTTATTTTCTTTATCGTTAACCGGGTTTCGAGACACTGTAAGCCCATCATCTGACGGAGGTGTTAGAGAAACATTGTGTGGACCATGTGCAGTTAGACGCTGGCAGAAATGACACTGCAGCTGAATACTGCACCTGAATACGGTGGAAGTGCTTAACCTGAATATCTACACTGCCATAACGGATTTGCCATGGGTACCACGAGGCAAGTCAATGTAAGCACCCAGAACGTAACAACCGTTCCGCTTCAAAAATTTTTCGTTACTGATAGCTTAATTTCCATCATTTCCGCCAGAACCACGAGCACAGTGTCTTGCTGCAATTGGTCCACGATATAATGTTCCTGTAACACGTCCATCTGATTACGAGTCTGCATGGGCTCGAAAACTAGTTAATGGCACAGAAAATAAACCTTCTAGAAAATCTAAAAAAGTGACTGGCTGTATATTTACCGCCAATTCAAGTCACAGCTGCAGTTCGGCATCCATAATGGATGTACTGACAAAAATCTTTCATTATTTTGTAATTTCCAATTTAATACCGATTTTCACTCAAGTTCCGGCGAATAGGGTTGGGTTGGGTTATTTTGGGGAGGAGACCCGACAGCGAGGTCATCGGTCTCATCGGATTAGGGAAGGACGGCGAAGGAAGTCGGCCGTGCCTTTTCAAAGCAATCATTCCCATTTGCCTGGAGCGATTCAGGGAAATCACGGAAAACCTAAATCACGGACACGGGACTGAACCGTCGTCCTCCCGAATGCGAGTCCAGCCTGCTAGCCACTGCGCCCTCTCGCTCGGCCCTCTCCGCAACGTCTTTACAACGTCACTAGACCTCACTTCCGAGCTAAAGGCGTTTCCAGATTATACTAGTTCATAACTTGAATTCGCAACGGTCACGAGCATGCGTCTACACTGGTACCATGGCGAGAAATCCAAAACAGATACTGATCTACAAAGCCGTACAGACATGATGTGTCCCTTGTGGATTCAACCATTGTTTACGCAATATTAGACTCGTGGTTATTAGCGATTCAGATCTGACAGTATTTTTTTACGCAAGAAAATTCAACCGAAGAGAGAACAGACTTTTTTCAGTCAAAAATACAGGATGTCCCAGATTTAAATTTTAATAGTATGAACCGTAAGCGCTGTAGAGTGTTGGTTCTAGGTAATAACTCTAGAAGTTAAAACAGTTTTATATATGCGCATTGTAAGTAGGATGTTTAGGTTTTCTTATTGGTAATGCCACATAGCCCTCTGTATGAAAAATCACTGGCTGTCCTATGCGCAGTCTGTGGCTAGTGGTGGATGGTGGATGTGGGGAGAGCGATGGCGGAGTTTTGAAATTTGTAAGAATTGGTGTCACGAACTGATATATATACTCCTGGAAATGGAAAAAAGAACACATTGACACCGGTGTGTCAGAACCACCATACTTGCTCCGGACACTGCGAGAGGGCTGTACAAGCAATGATCACACGCACGGCACAGCGGACACACCAGGAACCGCGGTGTTGGCCGTCGAATGGCGCTAGCTGCGCAGCATTTGTGCACCGCCGCCGTCAGTGTCAGCCAGTTTGCCGTGGCATACGGAGCTCCATCGCAGTCTTTAACACTGGTAGCATGCCGCGACAGCGTGGACGTGAACCGTATGTGCAGTTGACGGACTTTGAGCGAGGGCGTATAGTGGGCATGCGGGAGGCCGGGTGGACGTACCGCCGAATTGCTCAACACGTGGGGCGTGAGGTCTCCACAGTACATCGATGTTGCCGCCAGTGGTCGGCGGAAGCTGCACGTGCCCGTCGACCTGGGACCGGACCGCAGCGACGCACGGATGCACGCTAAGACCGTAGGATCCTACGCAGTGCCGTAGGGGACCGCACCGCCACTTCCCAGCAAATTAAGGACACTGTTGCTCCTGGGGTATCGGCGAGGACCATTCGCTACCGTCTGCATGAAGCAGGGCTACGGTCCCGCACACCGTTAGGCCGTCTTCCGCTCACGCCCCAACACCGTGCAGCCCGCCTCCAGTGGTGTCGCGACAGGCGTGAATGGAGGGACGAATGGAGACGTGTCGTCTTCAGCGATGATAGTCGCTTCTGCCTTGGTGCCAATGATGGTCGTATGCGTGTTTGGCGCCGTGCAGGTGAGCGCCACAATCAGGACTGCATACGACTGAGGCACACAGGGCCAACACCCGGCATCATGGTGTGGGGAGCGATCTCCTACACTGGCCGTACACCTCTGGTGATCGTCTAGGGGACACTGAATAGTGCACGGTACATCCAAACCGTCATCGAACCCATCGTTCTACCATTCCTAGACCGGCAAGGGAACTTGCTGTTCCAACAGGACAATGCACGTCCGCATGTATCCCGTGCCACCCAACGTGCTCTAGAAGGTGTAAGTCAACTACCCTGACCAGCAAGATCTCCGGATCTGTCCCCCATTGACCATGTTTGGGACTGGATGAAGCGTCGTCTCACGCGGTCTGCACGTCCAGCACGAACGCTGGTCCAACTGAGGCGCCAGGTGGAAACGGTATGGCAAGCCGTTCCACAGGACTACATCCAGCATCTCTACGATCGTCTCCATGGGAGAATAGCAGCCTGCATTGCTGCCAAAGGTGGATATACACTGTACTAGTGCCGACATTGTGCATGCTCTGTTGCCTGTGTCTATGTGCCTGTGGTTCTGTCAGTGTGATCATGTGATGTATCTGACCCCAGGAATGTGTCAATAAAGTTTCCCCTTCCTGGGACAATGAATTCACGGTGTTCTTATTTCAATTTCCAGGAGTGTATATTATGACTATTAAGGTAAATACATTGTTTGTTCTGTATTAAAATCTTTCATTTGCTAACTATGCCTATCAGTAGTTAGTGCCTTCAGTAGTTTGAATCTTTTATTTAGCTGGCAGTAGTGGCGCTCGCTGTATTGCAGTAGCTTGAGTAACGAAGATTTTTGTGAGGTAAGTGATTTGTGAAACGTATAGGTTAATGTTAGTCAGGGCCATTCTTTCGTAGGGATTTTTGGAAGTCAGATTGCGTTGCGCCAAAAATATAGTGTGTCAATTTAAGCACAGGCTTGTGTAATTTTTCTAAGGAGACGTTTCAGAAAATTCAACCGATGAAAGAACAGACTTTTTTCAGTCAAAAATACAGGATGTCCCAGATTTAAATTTTAATAGTATGAACCGTAAGCGCTGTAGAGTGTTGGTTCTAGGTAATAACTCTAGAAGTTAAAACAGTTTTATATAAGCGCATGCGTGAAAGCTGCTTTGTTGTTTTCCCGCTTGCAGCACCACGTACGCCACATATGCAATACGGTGACTGCTGAGCGTAAAACGTTTTACTTTTTGCACTTTGCTAACAGACAATCTGTAATTTCAGCTCCACGTGCGTTTCATTTAAAGTTTCACTGTGATATCCCAAGTGGTACAGTCAATTCAAATCAAGTGGATCTACATGCACAGGGGAAAAGCACAGGACGACCAAGTGAAGAAAATGTTGTCTCTGTTAGTCCCTTCGTAGCCCTAAGTAGTGTTTTTTGAAAAGCAAGTCTTGAACTTCAGTTTCCAAAGACGAATGTGTAGAAGGTTTTAAGAAAATATTTAAACAAGCGTCCATACCAGTTACATCTGGTACGTGTTCTCAAGCCGTATGACTATGTTGTACGTTAAAACTTTTCATGCGAGGTGTTGCAGCAGTGAGATGACTTTCTTGATCGTGTGGTGTCCAGTGATGAAGCATCTCTTCAGCTAAGTGGGAAGGTAAAATACTGATAGTGTTCTGTCTGGAGGTAATAACATCCTCATGAACGTGTACGATATCAAAGAGTCTCCGAAATCGTTTTCTGCGCTCGTCCCGATGTCAAGTGTATGGAGCAGGCTCTTTTGCTGAAGCTTCCTTAGCACGAACCCTTGTCTACATATGTTGCAAGAATGTTATAAGGTGAACTTTAAAACTTCATTTGGCTTCAAGCAGGAGTCCCTTCCCATTGACATCCCTCTGCACGAGATTGGTTGAACGTCTTAAGTCCCTGACCGTTGGATTGGTCGTAATGGTAAAAGCGATAGAGCTCTTTTCCGGTGGCCTTCATGTTCACCTGACCTCACACCATGCAATTTTTTTCCCCTTGGAGGGGGGGGGGGAGGCCTTCCGCCACCATCTAATGATTTCCCAGAGTTGAGACACAGAACCGAGGAACTATTGCTTCTATTTAACTTTCTCTCCCCATTATCTTGAGGTTCAATTATTATGACTAAATAATATCTAGTTACTTCAATGGAAAATTTTGGGCGAGAGAAGTCGCTTCCCCTTATTTTAATACAAATGTCTCCCACACTCCCTGGTACAAATTTAACTTGTAATTGAATTTTCAACTCTATAAAAAATGATTAGACGCTTAGAGTTCACAATCATACTCTGTCTGCTCTCGATGTCGAAGTCAGCACCTGGAATAAAATTCCTGTGGCTCTGCAGAATTCCGGCGATCAACTCTGAAAATTCTTAAAACAGTCAGCAACACAGTTGTACGCCATAGGGAAGCCGTCTCACGTGCTATGACGTACTCACTCCGCAGCATGGGAATTAGTGTTAGAGTTGCGTATTAATTTCGGTAAAAGTGCAGAAAGTAATCTCTGAAAATAGAGCATAAATTATCGTAGTGCAGGCTTTACTGGCTTTACTGATAACCAAAGAATTCAACGTACCTTTTTCGTTCATGAAATTATATTTTTCTGTAAATGATCTTCGTAAGCACAGTACAGGATATATCATCCTTTTGTATGAGATGAAATGCCATCATAATTAATCAAATTACATTACTTATTCAAAATGGCACCTTATAACAACGGTGCTAACTACAGTTCCGCTACGATCCTACTCTCCCCAATTGCTAAATCAGAAGTAAGTAGGTCCATAGTACACATAATGTTCCCCATTATATCCACAGAGTTTTCATATCACGAGTCAGAGATAATCTGCCTCTCGCAGTCGTAATGAGTCTTTGAGCCATATACACTGAAGAGCCAAAGAGACTTGCGTATTCCAATAGGGATTATGTGTGGACGGGCAGAGTACGGCGCTGCCTTCGGTAACGCCTATATAATTCCAGAGTCTGACGCAGTTTGATAGTTCGGATAGCGCTGCTACAATAGCAGGTAATCCAAAATTTAAGCGAGTTTGAACGTGGCGTTATAGACGGTACACTAGCGATGGTACACAGCATCTCCGAGGCAGCGATGAAGTGTGGGCGTTGTGGTACGACCATGTCACGAGTGTACCGCGAATGTCAGGAATCCAGTAAAACGTCAAATCTCCGACACAGCTGCTGCCGGAAAAAGATCCTGCAAAAGAGGGACCAACGACGACTGAAGAGAATCGTTCAACGTGACAGAAAAGTGCAATCCTTCCGCGAAATGCTGCAGATTTCAATGTTCGGCCCTCAACGAGAATCATCGTGCGAATCATTCAACGAAACATCATTGATGTTAGCTTTCGGAACCAAAGGTCCACTCGTGTATCCTTGATTACTGCACGAGACAAAACTTTACGGCCTCGCCTGGGCCCGCCAAAACCGAGATTGGACTGTTGATGACTGGAAACATGTTGCCTAGTCGGACGAGACTCTTTTCAAATTGTATCGAGCGGATGGGCGTGTACGAGTATGGAGATAACCTTATGAATCCATGGATCCTGCATGTCAGCAGGGGTTGTCCAAGCTGATGGAGGCTTTGTAATGGTGTTGGGCTGGTGCAGTTGGAGTGATATGGGACCCCTGTTACGTCTAGACACGACTCTGACAAGTGACACTTACGCAAGAATCTTTTTTGATCACCTGCAACCATTCATGTCCACTGTGCATTCCGACGGACTTGAGCCATTCCAGCAGGACAATGCGACACCGCACACGTCCAGAATTGCTACAGAGTGGCTCCAGGAACACTCTCCTGAGTTTAAACACTTCCGCTGGCTACCAAACTCCCCAGACCTGAACATTATTGAGCATATCTGGGATGCCTTGCAACATGCTATTCAGCAGAGATCTCCACCCCCTCGTACTCTTACGGGTTTATGGACAGCTCTGTAGGATTCATGGTATCACTTCCCTCCAGCACTATTTCAGACATTAGTGGAGTCCATGCCACATCCATGCACTTCTGCGTGCTCGCGGGTACTCTACAACTCTACACGATATCAGACAGGTGTGCCAGTTTCTTTGGCTATTCAGTGAATATGTACTCTGGATACCTCAAAGTGTTTCTTGAATCTGGCAGCAGTCTGAATTTGATCTTATTTTGTATGTCACTGCAAGGGATAGCTGATACACTGTCTTTAAAGCAACATCCCAAATACAATCCCCATAAATACGTCTGTTCCTTGACCTCCTTCACCCAACTTATCAACCATAAAATTTTAGATCCCAGGTAAACCTGGTTACGTAGAGACATTGTACTGAGCACCCAGTGCTGAAAACAGGCAAATATAATTCTTTACAATAATTAACAAACAGAAACTTAGTTGAAACTTCCTGGCAGATTAAAACTGTGTGCCGGACCGAGACCCGAACTCTGGACCTTTGCCTTTCGCGGGCAAGTGCTCTACCAACTGAGCTACCCAAGCACAACTTCCGCCCCGTCCTCACAGCTCTCCTGCGAACCTTGCAGAACTAGCACTCCTGCAAGAAAGGATATTGCGGAGACATGGCTTAGCCACAGCCTGGGGGTTGTTGCTAGAATGAAATTTTTATTCCACAGCGGAGTGTGCGCTGATGTGAAACTTCCTGGAAGATTCGGGTCTCGGTCCGGCACACAGTTTTAATCTGCTAGGAAGTTTCATATCATCCCACACTCTGCTGTAGAGTGAAAATTTCATTCTAGAAATTGAGTTATGTATAAACTGTAACATTTTGAAGTTTCGGAATGGTAAAAGGATTATTTGTAAAACTGAAGAGTGTAAGGAAGATATTTATCCTCCTCTCTACCATATAAACAATAAATTTAAGGTACAAACATAATCCTAGAAACATTTTGTATCTTACATCAAGTTTTGTCTAACCAATATTGACTCTCCAGTGTATATAACATGCGCAGTTCCGCATATACAGTTGCATTAAAAGAGAAAACAAATTACAGAAAGGGGACGATACTATACTGTTACAGCCGGCCGATGTGGCCGAGCGGTTCTAGGTGTGTCAATCTGGAACCGCGTGACCGCTACGGTTTCAGGTTAGAACCGTGCCTCGGGCATGGATGTGTGTGATGTCCTTAGGTTAGTTAGGTTTAAGTAGTTCTAAGTTCAAGGGGACTGATGATCTCTGATGTTAAGTCCCATAGTACTCAGCGCCAATTGAACCATTTTACACTCTTACTCCAGACTAACTAACCAAAGTGTGGGAAGGCGTGTCAGTCTGGAACCGCGTGACCGCTACAGTCTCAGGTTAGAACCATGCCTCGGGCATGGATGTGTGTGATGTCCTTAGTTTAATTAGGTTTAAGTAGTTCTAAGTTCAAGGGGACTGATGATCTCTGATGTTAAGTCCCATAGTACTCAGCGCCAATTGAACCATTTTACACTCTTACTCCAGACTAACTAACCAAAGTGTGGGAAGAATTGGATTTTGGGTCGGACGTGTACCATGAAACTAAATGTGCACATACTGAACATTTGTAAGAGAAATTAGGTTAGTTTACCCTCAACTTAATGTATGATTTGTTGTAAACAGTCTAAATTAAACTGTTATAATAAGCCACTGAAACTGCGACATTCTTTTATGGATGTCCAGTAGTTTTGGTGGTGCCAAACAGCACCGGCACAGCACGGAGTCGTATTCTGACACCGAGTGGCCCGCCACGCTGGCGGTCGATAACGGAACCTGGCCAGAGCGTTCACATCGGCTGCAGAGCTCCCTCCAGAATTACGGCGTCCGCGGTCCAGAGCACACGAGCAGCCCTTCTATTTGTCAGCGGCGACAAGCCGAGACGCCGCGCGCTAAGAATTCCGAAGCAGCGACCGGCGTTGCGAAACGCGCTTCGAAAGCGTTCCACGCAGCTATGTGTGTCGCACGTCCGTGGCGGCACATCACACGGGCCACACGAGTTACGCTTTTGTTGCTACGGCTACGGTGGTGGCCTGCGCGCTGCGGCAACAACACTCATATCCTTCGTCGCTACCTAAAACTGTTGCTCGTGGTCTTGCGGTAGCGACCTCGCTTCCCGCGAGTCTCGGGTTCGATTCCCGGCGGGTTCAGGGATTTTCTCTGCCTCGAGATGTCTGGGTGTTGTGTATCTTTCATCATCATTTCATTCCCATCGGCGCGTAGGTCGCCGAAATGGCGTCAACTCGAAAGACCTGCACCAGGCGAACGGTCTACCCGAACGGGAGGCCCTAGCCACACGACATTTGATTTCTCCTAAAACTGCTCGAAGGAAATGTTTAGTAAGAATGCAAGTCAAAAAGTCTAAGAATAGCTACCAAACCACCTGCTACGTTGGCTTATAAAGAACAATCTATATGATTGTGTGCACAGAGTTCATACACTCCTGGAAATTGAAATAAGAACACCGTGAATTCATTGTCCCAGGAAGGGGAAACTTTATTGACACATTCCTGGGGTCAGATACATCACATGATCACACTGACAGAACCACAGGCACATACACACAGGCAACAGAGCATGCACAATGTCGGCACTAGTACAGTGTATATCCACCTTTCGCAGCAATGCAGGCTGCTATTCTCCCATGGAGACGATCGTAGAGATGCTGGATGTAGTTCTGTGGAACGGCTTGCCATGCCATTTCCACCTGGCGCCTCAGTTGGACCAGCGTTCGTGCTGGACGTGCAGACCGCGTGAGACGACGCTTCATCCAGTCCCAAACATGCTCAATGGGGGACAGATCCGGAGATCTTGCTGGCCAGGGTAGTTGACTTACACCTTCTAGAGCACGTTGGGTGGCACGGGATACATGCGGACGTGCATTGTCCTGTTGGAACAGCAAGTTCCCTTGCCGGTCTAGGAATGGTAGAACGATGGGTTCGATGACGGTTTGGATGTACCGTGCACTATTCAGTGTCCCCTCGACGATCACCAGAGGTGTACGGCCAGTGTAGGAGATCGCTCCCCACACCATGATGCCGGGTGTTGGCCCTGTGTGCCTCGGTCGTATGCAGTCCTGATTGTGGCACTCACCTGCACGGCGCCAAACACGCATACGACCATCATTGGCACCAAGGCAGAAGCGACTCTCATCGCTGAAGACGACACGTCTCCATTCGTCCCTCCATTCACGCCTGTCGCGACACCACTGGAGGCGGGCTGCACGATGTTGGGGCGTGAGCGGAAGACGGCCTAACGGTGTGCGGGACCGTAGCCCAGCTTCGTGGAGACGGTTGCGAATGGTCCTCGCCGATACCCCAGGAGCAACAGTGTGCCTAATTTGCTGGGAAGTGGCGGTGCGGTCCCCTACGGCACTGTGTAGGATCCTACGGTCTTGGCGTGCATCCGTGCGTCGCTGCGGTCCTGTCCCAGGTCGACGGGCACGTGCACCTTCCGCCGACCACTGGCGACAACATCGATGTACTGTGGAGACCTCACGCCCCACGTGTTGAGCAATTCGGCGGTACGTCCACCCGGCCTCCCGCATGCCCACTATATGCCCTCGCTCAAAGTCCGTCAACTGCACATACGGTTCACGTCCATGCTGTCGCGGCATGCTACCAGTGTTAAAGACTGCGATGGAGCTCCGTATGCCACGGCAAACTGGCTGACACTGACGGCGGCGGTGCACAAATGCTGCGCAGCTAGCGCCATTCGACGGCCAACACCGCGGTTCCTAGTGTGTCCGCTGTGTCGTGCGTGTGATCATTGCTTGTACAGCCCTCTCGCAGTGTCCGGAGCAAGTATGGTGGGTCAGACACACCGGTGTCAATGTGTTCTTTTTTTCCATTTCCAGGAGTGGAGATCCACTTTCAGACTACGGATCGACCTTCTCACGCATGAAGAAAACGGTCTATTGACACGCAGCCGACATGTGTTTACAAAATATCGTTCCTGTGAAACGCAACTAGCTCTTTATTCACATGAAGTGTTGAGTGCTATTGACAAGGGATTTTAGATCATATCTGGATTTCCGGAAGGCTTTTGACAGTCTAGCACACAAGCGGCTTGTAGTGAAATGGCGTGCTTATGGAATATCGACTCGGTTATGTGACTGATTTGTGACTTCCTGTCGGAGGTCACAGTTCGTTGTAATTGACGGAAAGTCATCGAGTAAAACAGAAGTGATTTCTGCCGTTCTCCAAGATAGTGTTATAGGCCCTTTGCTGTTGCTTATCTATATAAACGATTTGGGAGACAATCTAAGCAGCCGTCTTCGGTTGTTTGCACATGGCGCTGTCATTCAAATGGTTAAAATGGCTCTGAGCACTATGGGACTTAACAGCTGTGGTCATCAGTCCCCTAGAACTTAGAACTACTTAAACCTAACCAACCTAAGGACATCACACACATCCATGCCCAAGGCAGGATTCGAACCTGCAACTGTAGCAGCCGCACGGTTCCGGACTGCGCGCTGTCATTTATCGACTAATATAGTCATCAGAGGATCAAAACAAGCTGCAAAACGATTTAGAAGAAATATCGGAATGGTGGCAGTTAACCCTAAATAACGAAAAGTGTAAAGTCATCCATATGAGTGCTAAAAGGAACTCATTAAACATCGGTTACACGATAAATCAGTCTATTCTAAAAGCCGTAAATTCAACTAAATACCTAGGTATTTCAATTACGAACAACTTAAATTGGAACACACAGAAAATGTTGTGGGGAATGCTAACCAAAGACTGCGTTTTATTGGCAGGACACTTAGAAAATGTAACAGACCTACTGTTGAGACTGCCCACACTACTCTTGTCCGTCCTCTTTTTAGAACACTGCTGCGCGGTGTGGGGTCCTTACGAGATAGGATTGACGGAGTACATCGAAAAAGTTCAAAGAAAGGCAGCTCGTTTTGTATTATCGCGAAATATGGGAGAGAGTAACACAGAAATGATACAAGATCTGGGCTGGAAATCATTAAAGAAAAGGCGTTTTTCGTTGCGATGGAATCTTCTCACGAAATTACAATCACCAACTTTCTCCTACGAATGCGAAAATATTTGGTTGACACCGACCTACACAGGGAGGAACGATCACCACGATAAAATAAGGGAAATCAGACATCATTCGGAAAGATACAGGTGTTCATTCTTTCCGCGCGCTGTACGAGATTGGAACAATAGAGAATTGTGCAGGTGGTTCGATGAACTATCTGCCAGGCACTTAAATGTGATTAGCAGAGTATCCATGTTGACGTAGATGTAGACACGTGGGAAAAGTGAACATAGAAATCTTTCCGCTCGACCTTGAATTTCTCTTACTGTATTATGATGGTCATTTCTCCCTATACAGGTAGGACTCAACAAAATATTTATGTTTTCAGAGGAGGAAGTTGGTGACTGTAATTTCCTGAAAAAATCCGGCCGCATCGAAAAATACCGTGCCACCCCAATTCGTTTATCATATCCGTGGCACTCGCTCCCCTACTTCAACGTAATATAGAAAGTCCATCCCCTTCCTTAACCAATGTCCTCCGTATTCCTAGAAAGTCCTTCCCCTTCCTTAACCAATGTCCTCCGTATTCCTAGAAAGTCCTTCCCCTTCCTTAACCAATGTCCTCCGTATTCCTAGAAAGTCCTTCCCCTTCCTTAACCAATGTCCTCCGTATTCCTAGAAAGTCCTTCCCCTTCCTTAACCAATGTCCTCCGTATTCCTATCTGCTAAGGATCCCACGCTATGGAGCAGTACTCTTAGAAGAGGACGGAATAATGTAGGATAGGTATTCTTTAGTAGAGTTGTTGCATCTTCTCAATGCTTTGCCAATGGGCGCAGTCTTTTGTTCGCCTCTCCGACAACATTTTCTTTGTCATGACTTAAATTTAATTTGTTTGTGACTGTTATTCCTTGGTAACTAATTTCTTTAAGTTTGTGTGATTTTTCATGAAACCGAAACTTAATTTTTTTGGAACCTATGTGAAGGATCTCACGCTTTTATTGTTCAGAGTTGTCACTTTTTGCACCATTCAAATATTACGCCTTAAAGATTTTTGTGATTTGTTTTGATCGTTTAGTGACTTTATTTGACGCTAAACGACAGCATTATGTACAAAAAAAAATTGGCAGTCAGACGGTCTCCAAAGAGGTTTACATAGACTAAGAACAGGACGGGCCTATGGCGTTATTTTGGTAGACCATAGATATAGCTTCTGTTTCACTAGATGAGTTCCCATCGATTACTGAGAGGAAATCGTAAATCCAGTTGAACAGTTGAGTTGATACTACTACGCAGGCGATTAGAAGCTGCTTGAGAAGAATGGGAAGAAATGGAAAAAACAACAAAAAGTACATGTTCACTTGGAATTGTTTAGCTCTTGGCGGACTTCAATTTTGTGACTAGCTGCAAGTGTGTTCGGACCAAATTTCGCATCATGACACCTCGAAAAAGTGTCATACCACGCGGACAAGCTGTATTGACCAACTCATCTGATATTTACTAACGTCTATGAAAGCTTCCACAGACCCTGTCAATAAAAGTAAAGTACATATGCGTATGTGACCGCATCGTAGTGTAATATAAACCAATGCTTTGGCCGCTGTTGCACGTTACAATCGTACGGAGTATCATAGCAAATACACGATCGTCTCGAGGAGCATTTGATGAATAGGAACTTGTGCGTTATTCTCGACGGCGAATGTTCCACAAGAAAGAATAAAAGGAGCTCTGTTGTTTTCAGTAGGCACAAGCGATGTAAAAGATAAGATCAGCAGCAGTGTAGTACTGGTCTCTGACAATGCAGATGTGTCCAGGGAAGTATTGTTTTTGAACAACGGTAGCTAATTACAGAAACTCTACGATAATATTTCCACTTGACGTAATGAATGGAAGCTCTCTTTAACTGCGGAAAAATGTAAGATAATGCCTATAACGACGACAGAGAAACCGATGGTAGTATAAGGTTAGTTGCCGACATCTTGATCATGTCACGGCGTTAAAGCATTTGGATGTAATACTAAGAAGCGATACGAATTACGAATGTCACTGTGCAAATTCCTCAGTACGATACAATTGTCAGTGTTCTGATCAGTTGTGAGTTTATTGTGTCGGAGCTAAGTGAATTCGAAAGCGGACGAACTGTTGTTGCTCGTACGATAGTAGTATAAGTAGTATGGTAGTATAAGGTTAGTTGCCGACATCTTGATCATGTCACGGCGTTAAAGCATTTGGATGTAATACTAACAAGCGATACGAAATGTGTGTGTCACTGTGCAAATCCCTCAGCACGATACAATTGTCAGTGTTCCGATCAGTTGCGAGTTTATTGTGTCGGAGCTAAGTGAATTCGAAAGTGGACGAACTGTTGTTGCTCGTACGATAGGTGCTTCGTAACCGAGGTCCTTCAACAGGCATCGTGTCAAAGATTATACTGCATACAGGCAAGCCGGCCACTGTGACCCGTGCTGTTCTAGGAGCTTCAGTCCGGAAACGAGGTGCTGCTACGGTCGCAGGTTCGAATCCTGAATCGGGCACTGATGTGTGTGATGTACTTATGTTAGTTAGGTTTAAGTAGTTCAAAGTCTAGCGGACTGATGACCTTAGATGTTAAGTCCCACAATGCTTAGAGCCATTTGAACCATACAGGGAAAGCGGAGAAACATAATCCGCTAAATCACAACGCGGACGAATGTGTGAGTTGAGTGATCGTGACAGACGGTCACTCAAGAGGATTGTGACGAAAAATACGAACACGACAGCTGAAACAGCCAGAAATGAATGTCGCTATCGCCAACCCTCTCAGCACCAAAACACCACTAAGAGAGCTCCGTAAGCGTATGTATAATAATACAGCTGATGTGGTTTTTATTCATCATCAGGTTCCAGTAGTTATGCAGAATTGAAGAGACTTGCGCTTGCTATAGCGCAATGCTGCATCAGACTGGAAAAATAACATCGACTATCTACTAGCATTTAGCACCGCTGTCTCGTTATGGTGATCGCGGCGAGATAGCGGCATCGAATTCGCGAGAAACCGAAAGCCATACGGGCCCATCCTAACCCATTATTGTTCATAGGGCATATTTAACTCAAGGATGCTGATAGGAGATGGATCAAAGACGCGCACATCGCACTCTGTTGAGTCCATATGTGTTCAATAGAACTGAGGGCAGAAATGAAGAGAAACGCGTGAGTAAAAATCCTAGGTCAACATCGTTAACATTCGTTTATTGGTTACTTGTTTCAGTTCGTTGACGGACCATCTTCAGATCAGTAAAAATTATTTCTTAATTCAGTGTGTAGCAGTCCCCATGCATTACACATCGTCATAATCTGTTGAAATGAATCGCATTTATTGTCATATACACACTAAAATAGGTCGTTATATGTATTTATGTATCCGTAACGACGTACTGTAGTGTGTTCAAGACAACAATAATGTCGATGTATAATGCCTGGTGACTCATACACACTGAATTAAGTAATAATTTTTATTGATCTGAGGACGGCATGTCAGTGAACTGAAACTGCGAGTAGTAATCAATAAAGGAATGTTAGCAATGGTGACCTATGATTTTAACCCCTCATATTTCAACATAATACATCGCCTTTCTTTCGATTTGCAGTGTCAAACAATAATGGATACTAGAAGACTGAAGCGTTGAGATGTGGTGTAGCAGAAGGATGCTGAAAATTAAGTGATCTGATAATGTAAGAAATGACGAGGTTCCAGGCAGAATCAACAAAAACAGTAATCTATGGAAAACCATAAGAGGGGACACAATTATAGGGCATGTATAGACAGAGGGTAAAAATTGTAGGTCACATTTACACATTTCACTAAGCATAAACTTCTAAAGATTTAGCTCTACGGAGCCTGTAAAAATATGATTTTCTTCATTATTTCGTTTCATTCATTATGTATAGGAACAGATATTAATAAAGTCAAATATTACAAGAATATAAATATCTCAGTGTATCCGTGGGTATCTTTGTTATAAGAAAGCCTGTTTTCGACTACCGAAATTGAACAATCGAGTTGTAGGACGTTGACGAAATAACACTTAATTGTTGAAGTGTAGCGTAACCGGTGTTTTGGGTTTCGTACGAAAGGGCACGCATAAAACATTTATATCAGTATGTGTGCCGTATTGTGTAAACTGTAGAAAGAAATGAATTATGTGAAATAAACTGTAAACTGCTCGTTCTGGTTGTATTTGTGTATCAACTACGGCTACTTTCGCGTGTGCAATGGACGAAAGTCGGTGGGTCACTGGTGGAACAATGCGTGAGCACAGTATCAGGTTTGAACATTTCGAGGATAGTATTCTTATGTGAATACGTCTTCAACTGTGTCGCCTCCTCATTGAACTGAAACGGTTTCACGGACACCATAGAGTACGACAGACATTCTGTAAATACATCAGTGCCGTGTATTACATATTGTGCAGACTCTGGACCTGCAATTCGACGATATCTAGCTCACGACAACAGCTCCGACAATACGAGAGTCATATCATTACCTGCGACAGATGAATAAAGTAACTGGAGATGAAGAGGATGAAAAATCAGCCAACCAGTTGCAAATAAAGGTTTATTAGCCCTTGATCTAGTTTTCGATATTTGCAAAAATATCCTCTTCAGGAGTAGTTGCCCTTATTACATCACATGATGGTACATTAGATTAGATGAAGCCGAGCGGCTCTTGTCATAAACAAAATTGACAAAACAAGAATTATCGCAAGCCTTGGCTTTAGATAATAGCCAGATTACATACATCGTACTTCAGAATGAATGCCCACTAGTAAATGCCTACAGGTAGAGGCTCTTGTCAACATAAAATTGTAATAGGCATCACGGGATAAAATATTTGCATAAGTTACATGTACCTTACGCCAGAGACTAAGGTCAACTGCCTTATATGTAATCTGGCTACTATCTAAAGCTATGTCTTGCGATAATTCTTGTTTTGTCAACTTTGTTGATGACAAGAGCCACTCGGCTTCATCTAATCTAATGTGCCATCATGTGATGTAACAAGGAGGCCCACTGCATCTGAAGTAGATCTTTTTACAGATATCGAAACCTTGGTCAAGGAGTAATAAACCTTTATTTGCAATTGGTTGGCTGATTTTTCAACCTCTTCTGATCTGCACAATTGCTGTTTCGCAGCCATGTTTAAGATTTTGGAACAGGAGATCTTTTTTCCTATATCAACGTAATCATACCATCTCGGAATCTTGCAACGACGTGAGTTGCGGACAGAGCAGCGATTTTCGATACAGACTGCAAAATATGATCAGTCCCTCAGTTTCAGAAGTGGTGAAGTATCTTTCTTCTCTTTAAAATGAAATATTGTTCCAATCGTCATATTATAATCTGTCGATCTACGACAATATACTCATTATAACAATAACGCATACAGTATAGCCTTCACTACAATATGTCTACTTGTCAGTAAAATAATCGTCACACATCCTTCCGGTCACTCAGTGCAGTAAGCAAAATTCGCAGATTCTGGTTTCTCACGTAGGAAACAAATATTTTCCGAAATGAAAGCTTTGCTACCTGCTACTATACGGTATACGCGCGAACCTGTAAATGTGTTTTTTTCTGATATGCCGAGAACTGCTGCTAGCGTAGTATTCGAATTTGGCAGCAGATGTACATGTGTTTGGGGCTGGTTTCTTTACAATGCTGCGTGAATTCCTTGGGGTGGGCATGTCAGTTCATAGAGAGTAACTGAGTGCACTTCAGGATGCGTGCATACTTATTATTCATCAACAATGGTACTACATATTTAAGGCATCTATATTTAATGCCAAACAACGATGTTTAACTAGGTTTCTTGATCCTTGGTTTTTATGTTTGAATAAGATACAGGGCGAGTATATGAGTACAGTTTTATTAGGGTGCCAGGTTGAGATTCATTGGGAGAGTCCTTAGAAAATGTAGTCCATCAACAAAGGAGGTGGCTTACAAAACACTCGTTCGGCCTATACTTGAGTATTGCTCATCAGTGTGGGATCCGTACCAGGTCGGATTGACAGAGGAGATAGAGAAGATCCAAAGAAGAGCGGCGCGTTTCGTCACAGGGTTATTTGGTAAGCGTGATAACGTTACGGAGATGTTTATCAAACTCAAGTGGCAGACTCTGCAAGAGAGGCGCTTTGCATCGCGGTGTAGCTTGCCGTCAAGGTTTCGAGAGGGTGCGTTTCTGGATGAGGTAACGAATATATTCTTCCCCCTAATTATACCTCCCGAGGAGATCACGAATGTAAAATTAGATAGATTCGAGCGTGCACGAAGGCTTTCCGGCAGTCGTTCTTCCCGCGAACCATACGCGAGTGGAACAGGAAAGGGAGGTAATGACAGTGGCACGTAAAGTGCCCTCCGCCACACACCGTTGGGTGGCTTGCGGAGTACAAATGTAGATGTAGATGTAGATTGCTCCTGAAGTGCACATGATATGCTGAAATGCACTCTGAGGGAAAAAAAGTCGCAGCACCAAGGAGTTGTGCAACGCAAACGAAAGTTGGTGGGCGAGTTTCTACATGTGAAAGATGATCTCTACTCAAATTTCGCCCCAATCGCAAACGACAGATGCTAATAGTGCCACTATGATGAGGCAAATCAGGTTAGCTTTAAATACACGCTGTAAAGATAGTGAGCGTTAGTGCCCTCTGAGATTGAACATAGTGAGTTGATATTAGTTAAGATTGCCTGTCAGACGACAAAGACGCCATTATCAACACGTCACTGAGTTTGAACGCTGGATGTACTTTCAGCGATATTGCTGAAATACTTGGTAAGAACGTAGTGACTGTACATGACTGCTGGCAGCGGTGTTTGCGGGAAAATTCGGTCGCAAGAAGACATGGCTCCAGACGGCCACGTGACACGACCGAGAGGGGACACCATTGTGTTCTGCGTATGGCACTGATGCATCATATTGTTTCTGCAGCAACAATTTCAGTAGCAGTTGGCACCGCAGTAACGCAACCAGCGGTTAAAAATCGATTACTTCAAGGACAGCTCCGAACCAGATGCCATGTAACGTGCATTCCACTGATCCCTAACCACCGTCATTTGCGGCTTCAGTGTTGTCAAGCGAGAACTTATTCGAGAACAGGGTGGAGGTCTGCTGTGTATTCTGATCAAAGCTCGTTCTGGCCGGCCGGGGTGGGCGAGCGGTTCAGGGCGTTACAGTCTGGAACCGCGCGACCGCTACGGTCGCAGGTTCGAATCCTGCCTCGGGCATGGATGTGTGTGATGTCCTTAGGTAAGTTAGGTTTAAGTATTTCTAAGTTCTAGGGGACTAATGACCTCAACAGTTAAGTCCCATAGTGCTCAGAGCCATTTGAACCAATGCTGGTTGTACCTCGATTCCAGTAACAGCTGAATAGTTGTGTGTTGTTTAGAAAGAGGCCAACTGAGGGCCTGCAACAAAGCTGTTGGTTTTCTAGACACACTGGACGTACACCTTGAGCTATGGTCTTGGGTGTGATTTCGTATGACAGCAGAGGCACCCCCTGACTCAAATTTGTACGTCAATCTGGTGATTCGACCTGTTGTGCAGACATTCATGAGCAGCTTTCCAGGGGGTGTTTTCGAACAAGATAACGCTCGCCTACATACCGTTGTTGTAACCCAACACGCTCTACAGAGTGTCGACATGTTGCCTTGGCCTGCTCTATCACCAAACCAGTCTCCAATAGAGCGCTCTACGGGATTTCATCGGATGACGATTCCAGCGTTCAAAAATTGGCTCTGAGCACTATGGGACTTAACTTCTGAGGTCATCAGATCTCTAGAACTTAGAACGACTTAAACCTAACTAACCTAAAGACATCACACACATCCATGCCCGAGGCAGGATTCGAACCTGCGACCGTAGCGGTCTCGCGGTTGCAGACTGTAGCGCCTAGAACCGCCCGGCCAGATAATTCCAGTGTCATCCGATGAAATTCCGTACATCGCCATCCATAACCAGTATTTACCTTCCCTGCACAGACCGACCAAGTGCAACAGTTATGGAACTCCATCCCACAAACTTACACCTGTAAACTGTACAACACAGTGCATTCAGTTTTGCATGCTTGTATTAAACAATCTGGTAGTTACAGAGGTTATTTCACACTTGCAGTGGCTTATCTCGCGCTTACATTGACCTGTGATTTTGCAATGTTAATCACTTGAATATGTTACCCAGACAAATGTATCCCCGAAATTTCTTTACTCTACATTATTTTTTGGTGCAGCGTTTTTTAATGTCGGTGTAATTTGTCTTTTGGTACAGAATGCCACACGTGGAATTACCTATTGTAACACACATAAATCCAGTGTAACATGCAGCGAGATTAAATCACCACTTGACTCATGGTCATGTACACTATTTAAATTCCGGTCGACAGTTCTCGTTGTGTTATAACTATGTAAGAACCTACTATCAGTTGGAAACCCATACTTCGTACATCTAGTGCCTACGGATGAACCAATGGATAGGTGAAAAAATTTTAAAAATGAAAACCAGCGATGATGCCTTGTGTGATTAGGGGAAACATATTATGTAAGAAACAAAATATGCATTCATTTGCAAAAGATAGAATTTTTCTTCTGTACCCGATAAACGTAAGTGAAATAGCAGATGAGGAAGAATAGCTGCAGATATTAATAATGTTATGAACTACGGAAGTTAATTACTTGTAGGGTGTGTGTTTACGAACTCAGGTAGCGATCTATTTGCTGTCCCATTAACTTAACACTGTCTACTTACTGCGTTTCATTGTTTTATTAGATTATTTTGTCTAGTTTCTGGATTCCTATCGTACATGCTGAACTGTATGTATTGAATCCTGTGAAAATTTGTTGCTAATCCATTTGTCTTAATTTATTTGCTGAGTTATCCAGAAGCTGTAAATGACTATCGCACACTACTGACTAGACACAAAAGCGACTGTTTCGTCACCAAGTCCACCACTTTTGCAGAGCCACTCCTCCACGAACGATCAATGCTGCCGTAACGTGAATTCTCGTGAATTAATTGACAGATTTCGGAGAGGGAACCAAACAAGAGGCCATCGGTCCCATTAGATTAGGGAAGGATCGGGAAGGATCGGGAAGGAAGTCGGCCGTGTCCTTTGAAAGAAACCCCGAATTTGCCTGAGGCGATACAGGAAAATTACGGAAAACCTAAATCAGGATGGCCGGACGCGGGTTTGAACCGTCGTCGTCCCGAATGCGATTCCAGAGCGCTAACCACTGGCTCACCTCGCTCGGTTCTCGTGAATGCATTTTGCACCGGCTGTCATCCCAGATTCAGAGTCGCTTAAATCGCGACGAGCTGCCATCTTCACTATACATATCCCGCACCAATGTAGCAGAAACATCGGGGCATCATTACACGACACATCTTCAAATGGGACAACCATTCCTATGACTTTTGGACACTCAGTTTGTAAAACAAAACGAGTGCCTGCCACAGTGGAAACCCAACCGGAGCAGAAATCATGATTGAGCAAACGTTGGTAAAGTATGATTATCAGATAGCTTTTTCTCTAAAAGGCAATGTACTGGTACCTGCTGTAAGTAGGCTGTTTAGGTTTTTATGTTGGTAACGCCACGTAGCGCTCTATATGAAAATCACTGACAGTGCTGTGTGAAGGCTGTGGTTGGTTTGCATTGTTGGAGTATATGCTATTGTAGTGTTGGGCAGTTGGCTGTTAACAGCGTTGCGCAGCTGGAGGTGAGCCGCCAGCGGTGGTGAATGTGGGGAGAGAAATGGCGGAGTTTTGAGAGCGGATGATCTGGATGTGTGTCCATCAAAGACAGTAAATTTGTAAGACTGGATGTCATGAACTGCTATATATATATTATGACTTTTGAACACTATTAAGGTGAATACATTAAAATCTTTCATTTTATAACTATGGCTATCAGTAGTTAGTGCCTTCAGTAGCTAGAATCTTTTATTTAGCTGGCAGTAGTGGCGCTCGCTGTATTGCAGTAGTTCGAAGAACGAAGACTTTTGTGAGGTAAGTGGTTCATGAAACGTATAGGTTATTGTTAGTCAGGGCCATTATTTTGTAGGGATTATTGAAAGTCAGATTGCGTTGCGCTAAAAATATTGCGTCAGTTTAGTGTTGATCAGAATAGGTAAAGAGCGAAATGTCTTGAGTACGTTCAGTTCCGCTCAGCTGTTTGAAAATCAAATAATGTAAGTGGTTTAGCAGCACAGTAATTCATTAATTTTTCTAAGGGGACGTTTCACTGATTTTCACTGTTGCCTCCTTAACACAATAATTATGACTACCTTTCATGACTGCTAATATTTCACAATGGCAGATTGCTTCTGTCCGTAAAAACTTTCTTCGTCCGTCTCGTCTGCTTTTGTGTCCTCCTTTCTTCGACCTCACCTTACAGCGTTTGGCTTCCATTGAGCTTTCCCCATTTCACTTACTTCAGCAGTTAAGCTAGTTTTTATTCTCACTTCTGCCGTTTCCGTAGGCATTCATTGAGACGAAACACTCAATTAAGGGCGTCTGTAGCTTTGATAGCGGACCTCGCTCGCACACCTACTCGCTGCTGCTCCTCTGTGACCGAGTTCTGGAACCAGTCTGAATAATTTGCGGTTGCTCCGAGGAGAGAGAGGGGGGTAACTGATTATGCGACAGGACGGTCGTCGAATTAGCCGACAAGCTCGCCGTACTTTCTGCGTTCGCTGTAGCTGTCAGCCTCAGCAGGGCGAGTACACAGTTCTGTCTCCCACGTTCTCGTTCAGCGTGGCGGAAAGTGGGGAGGTCACGGCACTGCACAGCAGAACACACCCACGGCCTCACGTGTAGCAGATTGCCGCCTTGAGATTCTTTTTACTTGAACCACTACTACAGCCACTTTTTATTCGGCTTTACTTTTGCCAAGGCTCTTTCCCGGCTTTCACCCTGCTTCAGCTGGCGTAATACATTTTCGTCTTCGGTCAGCAGAACATTTCTATCCTATGCATTTTGAATGCTGCAGCTGCACTGTACAAAATAGCAATTCCTTTAGCTACCACGGTTCTCGAGTTGTCTATTTACATTTAATTTATAGGGGAAGGCGGGACAAGACGGGGAGGTGGGGTAAGACGGGGAAGGGCTATAAGCTACAGTTAGAATGCTGCCATCTGTGGATAGCTACGTCAACATCATCAATACACAGGTCCCACTGTGTTGACATTGCTCAACCTTAGTTTCGCGGCGGTTTCTGTGAGCTTTGCAAGGTACGTACAATTGTTATACTGATTTGCAATGTTTTACACCTTTCGAGGTCCTAAAACATGTGTTTCGTGAACATTTGTCCAGACTGTATATATAGCACTCCACAGTAAACTGCTGTGTCAGTAGTCAATGTTCACTAAATAGTGTTCATGTAGGAGTAACATAACCTGACAGCGTAGTAGGGGGCAAGATGGGGAGCTTCCCCGTCTTCCCCCTACTATTTGTCCAACCATTACGTTCTTATCGTCTCACGTGTTTACCTCGCTACGGGTTTTGAACACGTACATTATACGTTGAATACAATTGTAAACAGAATGGTACTCGTTATTCCAACGCTTCCGAATTAATTACAAAGTATGCTTTAGGCTATATGGTGAATAAAAATACACAAAACGTGCAAAGTCAGTATTCTTGTTATGCTTTAACGACTGACTATTGGAAATATGATATTCACTATATAATATAGATTACCAGGAATGATCTGAGTCAATAGTACGTTCCATGTGTTTTATTTCAGATGGTTCGCAAGTATCGGCGACAAACGTCTAGGCAAGATTGGTCATTGGAGTCAACAGAAGACGCTGTAAATACTGTTATAGAAGGTCACATGGGTTCTTTCAGGGCTGCTCGACAGTTCATCGTGCCACAGACAACGATTTAACGACATGTGGCAAAGAAACGTGTTAATGCTAGCTGTACAGTTGTGAAAAGGTTAGGACCAATCACTAGTGTGTTTACCCCAGAACAAGAGGCAGAACTTAAAGACTAGTTAACACTGATGGAACGACAGTATTTTGGCCTAACATTTAAATAACTTTATGAACTTGCTTTTCAGCTAGCTGCACGAAACAACATCAGACATCTATTTAATACTGCAGCCAAAAGGAAACCATCTAACAGGCGTGGAAAACCCGCTGTTTTAACCGAATCCCCTTAGAGGAGTGAACTATCTGAAGAAATTAAACGAAAAGGAGTCCCAAAACGTGCTGTATGTAAACGAAAACTCTTCTCAAAGGCGTTTAATAAACCTGGGATACCACCAAAAGGACATAATGACAACGAAAAACTGGATAACATTACTGACGTCTTAACCACCCCTTCATGCTCAAGGGATAATAAACTGAGGTCGAATAACAACGAGGAAGAGAGTGAAGAATGTTTATACTGCTATGACTTCTCTGAAGGAGGCTGGATACGGTGTATAAGCTGCAGACGCTGGGCCCACTACACTGTGGAGGGATAGAAAGTGATGATGACGAGGCTGTCCACACTTTGTACTATGTGTAAGTAAGAGGCCTAAATAAAACGTAATACCTGATTATACAATTAGCAGAACCATCTGATCGTCGTTATTCCAGACCTTATTTAAGCTTTAGAGATGAATTCATGCTAGTTCCCCATCTTACCCCTCATAAGGGGAAGACGGGGAGTTGGTAGTTTAAGTTTCAAATCGAGATATTTCTAACTAAATGTAACAAGTTTGCAGGTTTATTTGAATGCTATTGTAATTAAATGGTTAAGTAAACAAATGATAATCAAACCTACTTGAATTTGTTTATTTTTGTGCCTTTTGTAAAGGTTTAAACTTAGCTTCCCCATCTTGTCACGCCTTCCCCTAATAAGATTCACTTTTTTTTTAATTGGTTTCTTTTGCCGCTTTATAAGCGTAGCATGATCAACCTTAGATTTACTGGTGCGTTCGGCATAAGACCGACTAACGAGTTTGTATACATGGTGGATCGCCTAAAACTTGCATACCGCGAATATTGCGGAAATGAAAACTACTATTGATGTGCGGTTTTCACAGGATGGATTCGTACCAGGGGCTCGTATTGTTAGCCAATCGACAGACTGTAATAATACTTAGAAAGTGAATCTTTTCGTGGAAACGTACACTTTTCTAAAACGAACAATGCCTATTGACAGTAACAAACAAAAACTAGAGTAAATCAGAATGTCTGTGTTGTTTACTGAAGAAGTCCGGTGCGAGTCGTTTAAGAGATATCGTATTTTGAAGAGTTTCCACACCAACAACTGCTTGTGCCATTCAAGTTGGGTAGTTGCTAGGTATGATGTCATATTTGTTTACAGTGTGCTTGTGTGTTCCTTGATCGCAGTGCGGCTTGCTAGTCAAGAATGTGGCAGTCCAAACAATAGGTCGTGAGTAAACGATTAGATTTACTTCGATGGTTCAAATAGCTCTGAGCACTATGGGACTTAACATCTAAGGTTCTAGGGGTAGAACTTAGAACTACTTAAACGTAACTAACCTAAGGACATCACACACATATCCATGTCCGAGGTAGGATTCGAACCTGCGACCGTAGCGGTAGCGGGGTTCCAAACTGAAGCGCTTAGAACCGGTCGGCCACAGCGGTCGGCGTGGAGACAGCACCAATATCAAATTCGGAGAGCGTGATCGACGCGGTTTGCGGAATGCATTTTACCAAGTTAAAGAAGAACTAGGAAAAAAAGTAGAAGGAATTGGATACCCTGTTTATATTCTCCAGATACTATATCAAGTGCTTAAGGAGTCTTAACTGTCGACTTTGAAATAATCGTCATGAAAATATTTATTTTTCAATATTCACGGCAAGGACACAGAAGCTGAAACAGTTCTGCTTATACGTTGATGTCAATCATCAGACTGTTCTATCTCACTCAAGAACAAGATGGCTGTCGATAATTCCTGCAGCTGAGACAATACTGAAGCTTTGGATTACATTAAAACAATTTCTTGACGCCGAAAACTGGTCATGTAAAATAATTTCAGATTTTTCCAGTAGTCACATCACTGAAATTTTCTTCGTGTTTCTGCTGTCAAAGTTGACTCTGTTTCAAAAAATATAAAATGCGTGGAGAAGCATAAAGTATCGATAATTGAAATAAGAAATATACCTGTATTAATCGACAACCAGAGATGTCTGAATGAAAGGAAGACTGCCAGTTTTATTGGCAGGAAAACCAAGATGAATTTGAACATATTAAGGAATGAAAACCATAGCCAATAAATAATTAAATTGATTTCGAAATCTGAGGAAGAGACAATGGCTTTCTATACCATAGCGTTTGATTACTTTTAATAAATATCAAGTATTTAATTGAATGACGCTATCTGAAACCCCAGGCTGGGTGATGATTGGAAACACTGTTTATATCTGACTAAAAATTGTTTTCAGGAATGTATGTATCTGAAGAGCTTATTAGAGACTAAGCATGACTCTGAAGAATGGGAGCCTAAACACTCCGTATAAGAAAGGTGGATTTATGTTTTCAAGGAAACCGTAAAATTCTGAGCGTAAATGGCAACTGCTAAAATTATGTATTTGTTTTCTATACCCGCACACATGTTGGCCCAGTGGACTGATGAAAGAAACAGACTGCTGTCAGGGACTGTGGAATCAATCTTACAGTGCCAGTTTAACTACACGGTGAGTTTCATGGCATTTTATAAATATGCAAAAGGGAAAACTAACAAGCTGAAAATGGAGAAATCTTCCCAAAGATATGGTGTACCAACCACTTCCGCCACAATAAATTCCATGCCTTTTTGTTCTAAATAAAAAATAATTACATTAAGTACATTTTTTGCTTCTTCTCTATACCCCTGTCTCACGTTCCCGGCGAGGTCTCAGCTACACTCATACTCATAAATGAAGGATAATGCTGATACATGGTGAAACAACGCTCTGGTGGGCGGTTTGCGGGTTTAAATCACCCCGGGGTATGACCATGCGGTGCATTTGACCTGCGGTCGTCGCACGGTGGCGCTGGCAGCAGTCCACATACGCAGGGGTGTGTTGGTGCATGTCAAGAGTACGGTGCAGCGAGTAAGTGAGCAGACGTGCTAATGGTGACTGTGTGTTGAAAATGGCTCAAAGAACACATATTGATGACGTTATGAGGGATAGAACGCTAGGGAGACTGGAGGCTGGTCAAACACAGCAGGTCGTACCACGGGCCCTCCGTGCGCCGTAAAGTGTGATCTCAAGATTATGGCAACGATTCCAGCAGACAGGAAACGTGTCCAGGCGCTACAGTACGGGACGTCCACAGTGTACAACACCACAGGAAGATCGATACCTCACCATCAGCGCCCGCAGACGGCCACGGAGTATTGCAGATAGCGTTGCTCGGCACCTTACCACAGTCACCGGAACAGTTATCTCCAGACACAGGCTACAGACGACTGAAAAGTCCTGGTTTATTCACCCGGAGACCTGCAAGGTCCATTCCACTGACCGCTGGTCACAGGAGAGACCGTAAAGCCTGGTGTCAAGAACACAGTACATTGTCATTAGAACAGTGGTCCCAGGCTATTTTCACGGACGAGTCCAGGTATAGTTTGAACAGTGATTCTCGCCGGGTTTTCATCTGGCGTGAACCAGGAACCAGATACCAACCCCTTAATGTCTTTGAAAGGGACCTTTATGGAGGTCGTGGTTTGATGGTGTGTGGTGGGATTATGATTGGTGCACGTACACCGCTGCATGTCTCTGGCAGAGGAACTGGAACAGGTAAGGTGTATCGGGACGTCATTTTGCACCAATATGTCCGATGCAGTGGGTCCCACCTTCCTCCTGATGGATGATAACGCACAGCCCACCGAATTGCCATCGTGGAGGAGTACCTTGAGGCAGAAGATATCAGGCGAATGGAGTGGCCTACCTGTTCTCCAGACCTAAACCTCATCGAGCACGTCTGGAATGCTCTCGGTCAACGTATCGCTCCACGTCTTCAAATCCCTACCACACTTCAGGAGCTGCGACAGGCGCTGGTGCAAGAATGGGAGGCTATACCCCAGCAGCTGCTCGACCACCTGATCCAGAGTATGCCAACCCGATGTGCGGCCTGTGACGTGTGCATGATGATCATATCCCATATTGATGTAGGGGTACGTGCACAGGAAACAGTGGCGTTTTGTAGCACATGTGTTTCGGGATGGTTTTCTTAACTTATCACCAATACCGTGGTCCTACAGATCTACGTCGTGTCTGTTCCCTATGTGCCTATGCTATTTGCGCCTGTTTTGTATAGTGCCACGTTGTATGGCACCTCATTCTGCAATTATCCTTAATTTATGAGCATGAGTATAGATATGGCAACCCTATGTATGGAGATCGTAGGAAGAATGCAGTTCGTTCTCGTACATTCTATGCAGCAAGCTATCCCAATAGATCTCCACCATCTCTGTAATTATTTACCCAATCCTTCGACCAGTTACGTGAAAGTGATAGTGTAACACTGAGACAACGTAACAGAAGGAAAGAAGTGACGACAAAAGAGGGGGAAATTAACACTTTTGCACCTGCTGCAGTTTATCCGCACGATAGCTCCCGCGCAGTCGCACGAGGAAGTGCATGAGTCAGGCAAGTGTCCCATGCATTCTCCGTCGACATAGTTCCATCCCTATCACATCTTTCTCCATCAAGAGCTGCATGGAAGCAATTATAAGAATCGTGTTAACTTAGGTGCATGGGTGTTAAGACGCGATATTCCAGATGTATCATGTATCTTGTGTAGTGATGAAGCCACATTTACCAATCATGGCCAGTTAAACCGCCGAAACATGTACTACTGGTCTGTGGACAACCGCCCATTGGCTTTGTCAGGTGGAACGTCAGCGTCCATGGAGAGTTAACGTATGGTGTGTGATAGTGAACCATCAGTTCGTAGGTCAAACTTTTATAGACGGAACACAGAACGCGCACAAGTATCGCAGCCTCCTAATTGACCATCATCCACTGATGCTAGAAGAGTAGGAGGAACCTGTGGTACCAAGATGATGGGTGTCCAGCCCACAGTGCAGAAATTCTGCATCATATTTTCACGACTTGTTTCCAAATCCTCCGATTGGAAGCAGAGCTTCTGTATCTTTGCCAGCCCGTTCGCCGAATTTGACGCTTATAAACTTTCTAAAGTTACTTAACAAAATATTTTCACAGCATATAACTTAACATGTGATGAAGTCGTGCGTGTGGTTATTTGCCGAATGAAATCCAGAAAACAAATGTCTGGGCATATTATTGGCTGCTACTTTCACAAACCCACTACCTTGACTGCATACTTAGGAACAAAATTTTCCTTTCTCTGATATCTTTGTGAACCTTACGAAGCGAATGTGACTGTACCGTTGCTTGGATATGTCAGTAAAAAAATTAAAGTCGTATAGCATTGTTGGCTGGTAGACAACGAAGGGAAGTTTCACACCTAACAAGAAAGACTTTGCTATCCTTTGTTCATAGTGGCACATTTCGCGAAGCGTGGGAGTTGTGTGTTCCAGTATATCTGGTAAGTGAAGGTGACCGTAATTAATGTGTATGTGTAGGGTGTACTAGTGTTGGATGTCGATGGGAGAAGGGAAAGGGTGAAACATGATGTCGACACAGAGAGTTCTCCTCTTGAATGAACAAAGGGAAAGCAGCCAACAGCACATGGCGTACCCAGTCGGTTACCCATCCAGGGACTGACCAAGCCCAACATTACCTGCCGTTGGCTAGTCTGTCAATCATCCCATATCCTTGATCTCAGTTAAATCGTCTGCTTCTTTCATTCCCTCAAAGGGCGAAACACCCTTTATAATATGAACTCTGAATTTTTTCGCACTTGGTGTGAACTATAACCTTATATAATATAGTAATGACCAAGTGTTTTCCTCTATTTCTTCAACGTCATTACCACCCACAACTAAATTAAAAAATTCTGGTGCAGCTGTATCTTTTAAGTTTGTAGTTCTGCAACAGGCACCATCATTATCAGAATTCCTTACAACAACATCTCCGAATGCTTTTGACTTCAGTACAGTAGGAAACGTGTCCTTAACTGTCCTTCTGTTTCAAAAACTTACCTTAAAGAGATTTAGTGATTTCTCCCATTTAGTTGTAGGTATTTCTTAAATCTTTCCTCTAAACCGTCTTATTTTCCAAGATACGTTGTCTTTTCCTCATACATTCAGTAACTACTAAAATCAATCAAGGGGCCATTTGTATGTTTAAGAGCAAAATCGAGTATTGTGGAGACATCTTCCTGCTGTCAGTGCAATCTTTCTACGAACACGACAATGACAGAGAGTTTTTCAAAAAATTGTGTATTTATTGTGCATTGATAGTTGCAGTTTCTTGGAAAACGTTGCTTAATGTTTGATCTTTAAGCAATGTTTTAACTTCAACAACATCCTATCACTGACTTATTACTTTCATAAACGTGGCAGTACTCTCCCAGTTTTCGTTTCCTTGAGCCTAACCGGTGCAAGGGAATAGCTGTCATGTTAAAAATATGCTATGCTATCTTCAAACTTTAGGTACAGGGATATAAGTATCACGTCATCTTATTGCAACAGTTCATCTTTTTCTGTTATTGTACTGTGATAAAAGCAAGACCCCAATCCAAGCTATCGCTAAAGTTAAGAAAGTGCAGTATTTGCTTCTTTCTGTTAGTTGTGAAGATATTTCAACAGTTGAGAAGTATCCATAAAATAGTGAAGTGGGCCGTCTGCAGAGTACTTCACAGAATGAACGCATTCTATCTTTACGTTAAGTGGATCTGAAAAGTCAAAAACAACATTTTTATTAACCTCGTTATTGCCGGCTACCAGCCCCACACCTTTAATCTAATTGTTTCTATTTTAATAATTACGTTCCTAACGACTAAAAAGAACATCAGGTTAAATATTGTGTTCTGGGAGGATATGCAACACATCTTCGTAAACTGAAGCCATGATGTGGATCATGAAGTCAAATGCAGGGGTTGCACACGATAAGTTGTTAATGTGAAAAGTACCACCTTTATAATCATGATCGAACTTCAAATTGATTTCATTGATCAATATTTGTTTGATGACTTCAATATTAATATTGTATGTTACTGCGCAAGAAAAACGATGTCGGAAATCTCCTAAATTAGTATGATCTGATTCAGACTGTATTTTTTTTCCAACCAGGGCGTAGGGCAACAATAACACAACCATAGACAATATTTTTATTCATTCTTCATTACTGGATTGTGACTGTGGAGCTGCTCTGCAAACAATTCATCACATTGATGGTGTATGCCCGAAACGAGCCTTTGGGTGATCAATAAAAGACATCCTCCATGCATCACCTAAAGGGCTCAACTGGATCAACAGATTGGACTTAGAAATCTAAGAACTTGTATCATGTGTAGATAATTTAGGATAATACTTTGAACATTTGATTCTGTACATGTATTTTGATATTCATTTCTTACACTGTATACTCTTAAAATTATGTGTTTTATTCAAGCTCTGTATCATCATACGACAAATAAATAAATAACTAAATTACTGGATGAGTATTCTGTTATTAAAACGATGAATATCCTTTCAGACCATGATGCACAAATTTTAACACTAAAAGGTTTTTCTACTCAAACAAATGTTATATATAATTATATAATTACAACCTATGTAGAAAAGCTAATCCAGCGTCAATAGAGAGCTGTTTAAACCTAGTTAAGGAACAAGAGTGGCAGGATATGGTGATAACAAAGATGACGAATATAATGCTGTCCATAACACATTTCTCATGATTTTTGGGAGTTGCTTTCTATTAGAATGCTCAAAACAGTGTACAGCAAAAGCCAGCTTGGGTGGGTGAAATGGATATCATGCAGAACGAAGTGAAAATTACACTCATCAGCCAGAACATTATGACCACCTACATAACAGTCAGTATGTCCACCTTTGCCGCGAGTAACAGCAGCGAAGTGCCGTGACGTGGAAGCAGTGGGGCTTTGGTAGGTCGCTGGAGGGAGTTGGCAACACACCTACACGCACAAATCAATTAATGCCCATAAATTCCGGGAAGAGGGGCGTTGTACTCTGACGCCACGTTCCTTCACATCCCAGATGCGTTCCATCAGTTTCAAATCTGGCGCCCTCCCACCGGCATGATGAAGGAGGTGCCGGGATTCATCAGACCATGCAATGCTCTGCCACTGCGCTAATGTCCGGTGCCAATGGTCACCTGCCAATTTCAGCCGCAATTGCCGGTGTGCTGTTAACATCGGCACATGCCTGGGTCGTCGGTTTCGAAGGTCCATCGTTAGGACTGTTCGGTGCAATTTGTTTTCAGACATATTTGTACTCTTCCTAGCATTAAAGTCTGATGTTGGTTCCCCCAAAGTTGGCCGCCTTTACTGTTTTACTAGTCAGCCCCGCCTACGTCTGTAATGAGGGGTGGTCGCCCAACCCCACGACGCCCGGACGTGGTTTCACCTTGGTTTCGCCACGTGTTGAAGACACTCACCACAGCACTCGTCGAACACCCGACAAGTGGTGCCTCCGGGCCATCACAGTCTACCCTTCGTCAAACCCATTCTACACACGGACTGCAGACTCACTGACACTGCACGTACTTTGCGTGTGTCTCACTAGCAGTCATTCCTCGCCAGGTGACGCTGCTATCGCCTGGAATGGTTTATATCGATAGCGGGACGGTGGTCATAATATTCTGGTTGATCAGTGTATACCAAAATATTGAACGTAGTCACAAATCGAGCTACAGAAACCTATTACAAACAGTACTTTAAGGTGCTTAAAATATTATTAGGAATGCAAATGGAATAACTAATTTATAGGATGAAATTCCAATCCCAAAGAAAGCAGGCGTTGACAGACGTGAAAATTACCGAACTTAATTATTCCAATCCCAAAGAAAGCACCTGTTGACAGACGTGAAAATAAGCGAACTATCCGTTTAATAAGTCACGGCTGCAAAATAATAACGCGAATTCTTTACAGACGAATGGAAAATCTGGTAGAAGCCGACCTCGGTGAAAGGTGAGTTTGGATTTCGTAGCAATATTGGAACACGTGAGGCAATACTGACCCTACGACTTATCTTAGAAGCTAGATTAAGAAAAGGCAAACCTACGTTTATAGCATATGTAGATTTAGAGAAAGCTTTTGACAATGTTGACTGTAATACTCTCTTTCAAATTCTGAAGGTGGCGGGGGTAAAATACAGCGAGCGAAAGGCTATTTACAATTTGTACAGAAATCAGATGGCAGTTATAAGAGTCGAGGGGCACGAAAGGGAAGCAGTGCTTGGGAAGGGACTGAGACAGGGTTGTAGTGTCTCCCCAACGTTATTCAATCTGTATACTGAGCAACAATAAAAAAAAAAAAAATTCGCAGTAGGTATTAAAATCCATGGAAAAATCCATGGAGAAGAAATAAGAACTTTGAGGTTCGCCGATGACATTGTAATTCTGTCCGACTTGGAAGAGCAGTTGAACTGAATGGACAGTGTCTTGAAAGGAGGGTATAAGATTAACATCAATAGAATCTAAACGAGGGTAATGGAATGTAGTCGAATTAAATTGGGTGATGCTGAGGGAATTAGATTAGGAAATGAGACACTTAAAGTAGTAAAGGAGTTTTGCTGTTTGGGGAGCAAAATAACTGATGATAGTAGTAGTAGTAGAAGTAGAGAGGATATAAAATGTAGAATGGCAATGGCAAGGAAAGCGTTTCTGAAGAATAGAAATTTGTTAACATCTAGTATATATTTAAGTTTCAGAAAGTCGTTTCTGAAAGTATTTGTTTGGAGTGTAGCCATGTATGGAAGTGAAACATGGACGATAACTAGTTTGGACAAGAAGAGAATAGAAGCTTTCGAAATGTGGTGTTACAGTACAATGCTGAAGATTAGATAGGTAGATCACATAACTAATGAGGAGGTATTGAATGGAATTGGGGAGAAGAGGAGTTTGTGGCACAACTTGACTAGAAGAAGGGATCGGTTGGTAGGACATGCTCTGAGGCAGCAAGGGATCACCAATTTAGTATTGAAGGGCAGCGTGGAGGGTAAAAATCGTAGAGAGAGACCAAGAGATGAATACACTAAGGAGATTCAGAAGGATGTATGTTGCAGTACGTACTGGGAGATGAAGCAGCTTTCACAGGATAGGGTAGCGTGGAGAACTGCATCAAACCAGTCTCAGAACAGAAGACCACAACAACAACAACAACAGGATGAAATAAAAACCAGATGGTTAATCGTGAAGGAAGTGTCTAGTCAGCAGCAAAAAGTCAAGGATATAAAGTCAATACGTAGTAAAAATGTTTCTGTAACTGATAAGTCAGATACATGTACAATATTTAACAATCATTTTCTGAACATAGTTGATGAATTAAATAAAAACTTAGTTCCTACGGGGAACCATACAACTCTCTTGAAAAATGGCTTTCTGAGGCTAATGTCTGAAATACTTCTCTGATACTGACAAAGGGGAGATTGAGTCAATAATTAAATCACTGAACTCTAAGGACCCTCCTCCCGCATCTCGTGGCCGTGCGGTAGCGTTCTCGCTTCCCACGCCCGGGTTCCCGGGTTCGATTCCCGGCGGGGTCAGGGATTTTCTCTGCCTCGTGATGGCTGGGTGTTGTGTGATGTCCTTAGGTTAGGTAGGTTTAAGTAGTTCTAAGTTCTAGGGGACTGATGACCATAGATGTTACGTCCCATAGTGCTCAGAGCCATTTGAACCATTTTCTAAGGACCCTCATGGATATGATGGAGTATCTAGCTGCACATGTTAGCCCTGTACGTAGCCATATTTGTAATTTTTCCTTTAGGAATGGCCAGTCTCCTGAACATTTGAGTAGTCAGTAGTTAAGCCGCTTTATAAAAAGGGAGAAAGGGATAACGTAGCAATTTTAGACCTATTTCTATGCCATCACTGTGTGATAAAGCTATCAAAAAGACTGGGTATGTAAGGATAACTGATCATTTCACTTCCCATAATGTACTGTCAAATGTACAGTTTGGTTTTAGAAATGGTTTAGCACTGACAATGCTACAGTCTGTGTTCTCTGTGAGTTACTGAATGGATTAAACGAAAGGTTTCGAAAGCCAGGCATCTTTTTTTTATTTAAATACGGCGTTTGATTGTGCTGACCACAAAATATTGCTCCAGCATTTGGGCCATTTTGGGATACGGAGAATAGATCACATCTGCTTCACCTGCTACTTTAAGGACAGACAGCAAAAGGTCAGTTTCCATAGTATTGAGTGTGGCTACGATTTGGGGTCCGAGTGGGGCAAGTTAAATGGGGGAGGGAGAGGGAGGGAGGGGAAGCTCAAGAATCAGTGCAGGGGCCATTCCTGTAATGTATAAATAATGTGCCTTCTAGTATTGTAGGCGAATCTAAAATATTTCTGTTTGCTGATGACACTAGCTTGGTAGTGAAGGATGTTGCGTGCAACACTGGCACTGTTGCAAACAGCGCAGTTCAAGACATAAGTTGATGGTTTGTAGAAAATAAACTACCGCTAAATCACAATAAGACTCAGGTTTACATTTTCCAACACACAATTCAACAAAACCTCGCTTTATAATTACACATAATGGGCATATAATTAGTAAGACTGAATAGTTCATAGTTCTAGGTGTTCAGATAGATAGTAAGCCGTCGTGGAAAGCCCACGTTCAGGATCTTGTTCAAGGTCTTAATATTGACATTTTTACTATTAGAACATTATCTGAAGTAAGTGATCGTTCGACACGAAAAATAGTCTATTTTGCTAAATTTTCGTTCGCTTATGACGTATGTTATTATATTCTTGGGTCATTCTTCCCATTGTCAAAGGGTATTTTGCCTCGGAAACGGGTAGTTAATACTAGCCAGAAATTCAGTCTGCATTTGGATCATATCTCCTTGACTCTTGTGCAGAGAGGCGTGAAATATTCTGCTGCATCCATTTACAATTCGCTACCACAAGAATTCAAAAATCTTAGCAGTAATCCACGTGCTTTCAAATTTAAACTGAAGAGTTTCCTCATCGGTCAGTCCTACTATTTTGTCGAGGAGTTCTCTGGAAAAGTGAGCAAATTCCTGTTTTACAGCATATTAGTGGTTTAAACATGTCTACAGAACAGGAAGCAAAAAGTTTCTTTATATGGTTTAAGTGATTTAAGGAAGTTTTCCACTTCATCTAATTGGGGTGAAATTACATTAGGTGTTCCACTGGGTTCGATCATGGGTCCCCTCCTGTTCTTGATATATGTCAATGACCTCCCTTCTTATCTGAAACAAGAAGCTAAACTGACACTATCTGCTCATGATAGAAGCATCATTATTAACCCAGTAAAAGAAGCTCCAAAGAAAGTGATGCCAATAATGTCTTTGGAAAAGTTATTGATTGGTCTTCTGCGAATGGACCTGCTCTGAACTTTGAAAAAACACATTACATCCAATTTTGTACTGCAAGGAGTACAGTTCCCTCAATAAATATGACACATCAACAGAAGTCAGTAGCCAGGGTAGAGCATAATAAGTTTTTTGTGTACATACAGTTGAGAATCTTAATTGGAAAACTCATATTTTGGATCTTCTTAAGCGACTAGGTTCAGCAACTTTTGCAATGAGAATAATAATTGCTAATTTTAAGGATATAGCAATTAGCAAGCTAACATACTTAGCATACTTTCAATCTCTGATGTCATACGGAATAATATTTTGGGATAACTCAACACTTAGGCAAAAAGTATTGTCTGCTCAAAAGAAAGTGGTCAGAATAAAGTGTGGGGCTCGTAGTCGCACATCTTGTAGGCGTCCAGTTAAAATGTTAGGAATTCTGACATGCTCACATTACATTTATTCAGTAATGAAATTTGTTCTCAGCAGCATGGACCAGTTTAAAAACAACAGTGATATTCATGATTACAATACCAGAAGAAAGAAAGACTTACACTATCCTCTACTTATCCTATCTTTGGGACAGAAAGGGGAAAAAATGCTGCTGTAAAACCTTTCGATAAGTTACCAGATGAAATAAAATGTCTGACAGACAGCAGTAATTAAAACTAAACTCCATCCGTACAGGCCTTGGAAGGCCCAACGGTACCGACCGGCCGCCGAGTCGTCCTCAGCCCTCAGGCGTCACTGGATGCGGGTATGGATGTGCATGTGGCCAGCATACCACTCTCCCGGCCTTATGTCAGTTACCGAGACCGGAGTCGCTACTTCTCAGTCAAGTAGTTCCTCAGACTGCCTCACAAGGGCTGGGTGCAATCCGGTTGCCAACAGCGGTCAGCAGACCGGATGATCACCCATCCAAGTGCTAGCCCAGCTCGACAGATCTTAACTTCGGTGATCTGACGGGAACCGGTGTTACCACTGCGTCAAGGCCGTTGGCGACAGGAGTATTAGTTTCAAAAATAAATTAAAATCGTATCTTCTTGACAACTCCCTCTCTACCATAGATGAATTCTTGAATTAGAATAAATAAATCTATAGGTATGATATATGCATTTTGTGCCATTTAAGAGAATGAGGTAGATAATAAAAATTTTAAGCGTAAAAAAAAACTTGATCATGTGTGGATTTCTTTTGCACTTGACACGTTCCACATCATAACGGTTACCGTGAGATTGATCAATGGAACATGTAAATAACTAGCTAACTAACGGAGATTTACTCCTCAATTTGGCACTACGGAACTAGACGTGTAAAATAAAAAATAAAAAAAATTAAAATAGGTGGACAGTTTTGTCTTCTACACATAAAGCGCAATCCTAACTTGTGATTTAGTTAAGAAACTGGTCACTCTGCTGCTCAATAAGTACGTGCACTGATAGAATACACTACTGATCCCAAAAATACTGAATCACTTCCATCCCTAAACTGTGTTGAAGATTTACATGTCAGAAATGAAACCTGTTCTTTAAAAAATTTAATTTTATCTCCATTTCTGGATGACTAAGGGTACCTAATATACAGGACAAACTCACTTCAGTAGGAGCCTCAACTTCATTACTGAACAGCACAGGCCGGCCGCTGTGACCGAGCGGTTCTAGGCGCTTCAGTCCGGAACCACGCGCCTGCTACGGTCGCAGGTTCGAATCCTGCCTCGTCCATGGATGTGTGTGATGTCCTTAGGTTAGTTACGTTTAAGTAGTTCTAAATTCTAGAGGACTGATGACTTCAGATGTTAAGTCTCGCAGTGCTTAGAGTCATTTGAACCATTTTAAACAACACATGTATTTTCTTCAAAGTATTACTTACTGAATAGCTGTCCCTTACTTTTATGTGTAATTTCATTTTTCTAGTATGTTTTAACTCTTCATTATTAAGGAAGCTACTTAGCAACAACCCACCATTCATAACAATATAATACAGGACCCCTGGATAAGGATCATCTTTCAATAAATAAGTCACACTCTCACTTTTTACCATGATCCAGGCACTGTGCTTTTCATAATCACATAACGTAGTTTTCAATTATTCCAAACTACTGGATGAAATCGTCTGAATCGTTTTTGCCTCCAATGACACATTCTGTTGAATGTCTGTAGCAAGCTCTCGACTATTATCTGGGTGTTCTCGAACTCTGAAGACAAATGCGTAAGGCATCGTTACAGCCCTGTTGGGATAGCATCTGGAAGTAAAGAGATAAGTACGAAATTAATCTGGGAGTTCTTTATACTGTACGTACCTTATTTGTGAGTACCATAAACTGACACTGGGCCAGTATCAACATCGTGTCAAAATTGAAGCAACTTCAATTTGGATTTTTTTTAAACTGATGAAGGTATTTTCTGCTAAGCAGTGAACAAATTTTCACCCACCTTTCTTCAAACACTTATTGTTCAAAGAAGTCGTAAGCAGTGTACCAGTTCTTCTTTGGTCATACATGCTGGTACTGCTTCAAATGTCATCCGCATTGAAAAGCAATTCACATATCTATGAAGAAGTATGCACCTTAGTGTTAAAGATTTGACGCGAACTGAAAAAAAGAAAACTGACTCAAGAGTACTGCAGTGAAAATTTACATAATGCTTTATTATAGCTAATGGTTACAATTTTCAGTTTGGGAACATTACATTCTCAAAAAAGTGAAGACATGTTTACCAAGATAAATATGCAAATACTTACAATCGCCTGTTTACTGGGATCCAGTCTTTTCCTGTCAAAGCCGAGGTCCATTTTTTCTTAAATATTCATCATACAGGAACGTAAAAGCACTAACTTTAGGACAGTTGTCACAGTTTCCACTACAATTGGATATACAGCACTTGCACAGCATTTGAAATGGGCTTTAAGTAATACTCTTATGGGTGTATCACACGAATGAGATTTCCACAAATGTAACGAACACCGACTGCAAACACGTGCGTCAGCTCGCTTCAGCCGCATACTTGTGGCTTTATAAACTTCTGCTTGTAAGGCGTCCGGTGGGAGAACTTTTTTGGACAGGTGGCCTTGGCTAGTTGCACCATGAGGCCCCTACTGACAACCATATGAACCAGCAGCTTACAACTGGCACCAAGATAATCTTTTGTGATGAAGAAGTTAAAATTATAGGACTTGATAAACCTAATGAAGTCTAATGAGTATAGAATAAGGACTGAAACTAAACCGAAGAAAGAAGAAAGTAATGAGAAGTAGCAGAAATGAGGTTAGAGATAAACATCAAGATTGGGCACCACGAACAGACGTAGGAATGTTACTACCTTGGGAGAAAAATGACACATGATGAATGAAGCAAGGACACAAACAGCACATTACAACAGATATTAAGGGCATTCCTGGTCAAAAGAAGTCTGTTATTATGAACCAGAGGAAGAAATTTTTGAGGATGTACGTTTGGAGCATTCTATGAAATTGCGGAAAAACCGGACTGTGGGAAAACCGGAAAGGGAGAGAAGCGAAGAATTTGAAATGTGATGCTATAGAAGGACGTTGAAAATTAGGTTGACTACTTAAAGAAGGCTTGAGGAGGTTCGTAGAATCGATAAAAAAAGGAACGTAATTATGGAATACCCTGATCAGAAGAAGGGATATGATGATAGAGCGTGTGTTAAAATATCAGAATAACTTGCATGTACTATAAGCGGATTGTAGAGGGTGAAAACTCTAGGGAAAGATAGGCATTGGATTCATCTATAGTTGCAGATGTAGTACACACGTGCTACTCTGACATGAAGAGGTTGGCACAGGAGAGCGATTTGTGGTGAGCCACATCCAGTAAGTCAGACTACAAAAAGACGTCAACTTTTAATGACGTTGCAAAATGGAGTGTCACTTGAATTATGCAGCTGGAATTTCGGTGTTTAAACTGCAACTTTACTTGCGTGAGGAAACCAGGCTTTCACAAACCTTACACTCTCCTTACTGATGCCTAATTCCTACGGCGTCAATCTCAAACACAGTCGCCAACCCTGTGTCAGTACCTATCACATTAATCTGACGTATGTCTTCATGATAGATGACGGTTCCAAATAAGTTTAGCTAGCCGGAAAGAATTTTTCCGCTACCGAGCGACTACTGTTCCGTCCATTCGTACCCACATCTGATGCGATTTCACCTTCCATTTTTGTAAACTTTTACTGAACTTCATGATTTTCCCAACAGTACTATTTCACGTCTTACCACTCCCAACATTCAATTGCCTACAGCCAATTTCAACTCTGTACGTTTAACACCAGAAGGTACGTTTCCACATCTCTGTTATATGCATGCAGAAACACCGTTACATTTTACTGCAGGTATAAGACGAGATCTTAAGCACCTCATATATACGAACAAACTTGTTTGTCAATTTTGCTCTTTTGTATCCACGAGTTTGACAAAGATGCCCCCCGTATGCGTACCAACAAAGTTTGTCAGTTTTAACTCACGTTTGAAGCAGACGCTTTTCGTGTCGTGAACTATTTTCACACTGGTGTGGGTGGCTATCAACGCAGACAAAGCGTTTTTTGCGTTGACTTTAGCATTGTGTATGAGGAAGAAAAAGAAAACAAGATGCTGCTTCAGGAAACGGTTGACATTGAGAGAGAAATATATCCACGAAAATCTGTTAAAGGAAATATTACCTTCAGAACCTGTTGATTACATCAGCTTTGTCCGGATGGGCAGCCAAAATTTTAATAAATGAGTTACCTTTCCCTCACATTAAAAAAGAAGACACAAGCAAACGAAAATTTATTCTCCTCTAGTTATCCATCTAATGACAGTTCATTAAAATACCACAGCGTGGGAACATATACAAGGTTCGTGAAAAAATCGGAGAGCTTCGACTTTTTTTGCACTCCCGTCTGTATGTTGTGCGTGGAATGTTAATTTTATTCTTAACTTCTCCCTGCGTAATATATGGCTGGGAATGACGCAGCAGCTCTACCATTTTTGTAATTGCCAAGCTATTTTGTTTTTATCCTCTATCGCATTTTTACATAGTTGTAGAACGTTCGGATACAGTGAGATAAATTGTAATGAATTTCTTTTTCAGTGAATACTTACGGCGACCGAAACATCATCAACGCCCGAAATCTTCTCAAATCTGCCGTCAATTAAAATTTCGCACACTATATTTGACAAACACGTCTAAAAGTGCGACGCAACGTCATATATTTGACAAACCTAGCAAAGCATGACAAATCATTTGATCGTGTGTAAGGCACGTAAAGCGCCAATGTCGTCCAAGACGGATAAATGTAGCAGGGCCTCTGCTATGGTCTGACCTGACACCCACCTGTGGATTTTTCTGCCTGGAGCCATCTGAGAAGTGAGGTGTACAGCACTCCCTTTTATAAGGCTGAAGACCTAGGGCAGCGAATCGTACAATCTTGTAAGGATTTATGAAATAAACCGAGGAAATTTGAAAGATTTTTTTTAAATCGCTGGCGAGAGCAGTATTGCATCCAAATGCGAGGACGCCAATTGTAACATCTCCTTTAACAGATACGAAAGTAGTGTGAATTGTAACATGTTATGTGCTGAAGTAGTAAGATAGGGCTGGAGTGAAGAGCGAGACAGAAAGGTTCAAAGTTGAACAACTTCTAGACGTATAATACGCACGTAAAATCCGGTATGGGATGAAATGTAAATAATAAATAACCACAGCAAACTGCCAAAAACATCGTTTAGATTTGTACTAAGTAGGACAATACTCCATCCAGAAGTCATTAGCGGCTTGGAACCACACATTCGCAATTATTTCTCATATTTCTCATCTGCGGAGTCATGTTTACTAGAACTTTTTTCCTTCTATTACTGCAACATTTACTCATGTCAGTTTACATCTATATCTGCACCACTGGCCATTAAAATTGCTACACCAAGAAGAAATGTAGATGATAAACGGGTATTCATTGGACAAATATATTATACTAGAACTTACATGTGATTACGTTTTCACACAATTTGGGTACATAGAGCCTGAGAAATCAGAACCCAGAACAACCACCTCTGGCCGTAATAACGGCCTTGATACGTCTGGGCATTAGTCAAACAGAGCTTGGATGGCGTGTACAGGTACAGCTGCCCATGCAGCTTCAACACGATACCACAGTTCATCAAGAGTAGTGACTGGCGTATTGCGACGAGCCAGTTGCTCGGTCACCATTGACCAGACGTTTTCAGTCGGTGAGAGATCTGGAGAACGTGCTGGCCAAGGCAGCAGTCGACCATTTTCTGTATCCAGAAAGTCCCGTACGCGACCTGCAACATGCGGTCGTGCATTATCCTGCTGAAATGTAGGGTTTCACAGGGATCGAATGAAGGGTAGAGCCACGGATAGTAACAGATCTGAAATGTAACGTCCACTGTTCAAAGTGCCGTCAATGCGAGCAAGAGGTGACCGAGACGTGTAACCAATGGCACCCCATACCATCATGCCGGGTGATATGCCAGTATGGCGATGACGAACACACGCTTCCAATGTGCGTTCACCGCAATGTCGCCAAACACGGATGCGACCACCATGATGCTGTAAACAGAACCTGGACTCATCCGAAAAAATTACTTTTTGCCATCCGTGCACCCAGGTTCGTCATTGAGAACACTATCGCAGGCGCTCCTGTCTGTGATGCAGCGACAAGGGTAACCGCAGCCGTGGCCTCCGAGCTGATAGTCCGTGCTGCTGCAAACGTCGTCGAACTGTTCGTGCAGACGGTTGTTGTCTTGCAAACGTCCCCATCTGTTGTCTCAGGGATCGAGACGTGTAGCTGCACGATCCGTTACAGCCACGCGGATAAGATGCCTGTCATCTCGACTGCTAGTGATACGAGGCCGTTGGGATCCAGCACGGCGTTCCGTATTGCCCTCATGAACACACCGATTCCATATTCTGCTAACAGTCATTGGATCTCGACCGACGCGAGCAGCAATGTCGTGATACGATAAGCCTCAATCCCGATAGGCTACAATCCGACATTTATCAAAGTCGGAAACGTGACGGTACGCATTTCTCCTCCTTACACGAGGCATCACAACAACGTGTCACCAGGCAACACCGGTCAACTGCTGTTTGTGTATGTGAAATCGGTTGGAAACTTTCGTCATGTCAGTACACTGTAGGTGTCGCCAGCGGCGCCAACATTGTGTGACTGCTCTGAAAAGCTAATCATTTGCATATCACAGCATCTTCTTCCTGTCGGTTAAATTTCGCGTCTGTAACACGTCATCCTCATGGTGTAGCAACTTTAGTGGCCAGTAGTGTATACTCTGCAAGCCGCATTACGGTGTGTGGTGGAGGGTAGTTCGTTTATCAGTGTCACTTTCCTCCTTTCCTCTTCCTGTTCAGAATGGGTTGCGGGAAGAACGAGTGCTGATAAGCCTTCGTGTGGGCTCGAATATCTCTCAACTTTACCCCTCATGCTTTTTTCGCAAGATATACGTAGGAGTCAGCTATGTATCTGTTAACTCTGCTGGTAACGTACACTCCTGGAACTGTAACAGCAGACCACACCGTGATGCAGAACGCCTCTCTTGCAGCGTCTGCTCCAGCGGTTGGTTGAGTTTTTCAGTGACTCTTTTGTAGCTACTAAATAAACTTGTAACTAAACATGCTGCTATAATTTTGGACCTTAGTCCCTCCATCAGTCCTTTCTGGTACGGATCCCATAGTGACGAGCAGTATTCAAGAAATGGTTGAACAAGTGGTTTGTAAACTGCTTCTTCTCGCGAACTGTGCGACACAACGTTCTACTCAACGCAGCACTGAACAATAGCTAACAGACATGCAACAACGAAACTTCCTGCAGTTACACATTACCTTGTCGGGCCACCCTCACTGCCATTCGCGCCGCTTCATCCAGTCAGCCAGAAAGCTATTCGTTCCTTTGTTTCGTCAATCGACCCGACTTAATCGAGTTATTGAGTAGTTGCATTCGCTATGTAGCACGCACGTCCGCGTATTTTATAATTATGTTTCTGTCTGGCGCGTAGATAGCTAACACATAATACGAGAAAAGTTGCGGCCATTCTTGTGATCTTGATACGTCGTTCTGTCTGGCATTTGTTCGAGAAAAGTCACGAATATTCTACTGTTTTCTTGTACAGAGAACCTCCGAAGTTGACAATGAAAGAGGATCGACTTAATGGCTTGGCTGTGTTGAGCACTTACCCTGACATTGATTGTCCTATTGACGATGTAATTAACCAACTTTACGTGTAACTTGATTACTTTTGTTACGGTAAAAGTAAAGATAGTTCAAGATATCTTTAGCGCGCCCTCCTTGAGGTTTATCCATATTCACCACTGGACGCAGGAACGACGACTTTATGGAAGTTTGGGTCGTTGTGAATCGTGCACGGATAGCCAGTGCGGTTAAGGAAAGAGGGAAATCTGGGTTCGAGTCCCAGCCCGACACGAATCTTCACTGTCGTCATTCCCTTGTACATCTCATGGTTGTACACATTCACAACTACAAATACACTTCCTGCATTAGTTAAAACCCTAGCCACTTAATATTCAGCAAGCGGTCACCCACCTCACACACAGCTTTTTCATAGCCAATACTCCGTGCATGATATACACTCCTGGAAATAGAAATAAGAACACCGTGAATTCATTGTCCCAGGAAGGGGAAACTTTATTGACACATTCCTGGGGTCAGATACATCACATGATCACACTGACAGAACCACAGGCACATACACACAGGCAACAGAGCATGCACAATGTCGGCACTAGTACAGTGTATATCCACCTTTCGCAGCAATGCAGGCTGCTACTCTCCCATGGAGACGATCGTAGAGATGCTGGATGTAGTCCTGTGGAACGGCTTGCCATGGCATTTCCACCTGGCGCCTCAGTTGGACCAGCGTTCGTGCTGGACGTGCAGACCGCGTGAGACGACGCTTCATCCAGTCCCAAACATGGTCAATGGGGGACAGATCCGGAGATCTTGCTGGCCAGGGTAGTTGACTTACACCTTCTAGAGCACGTTGGGTGGCACGGGATACATGCGGACGTGCATTGTCCTGTTGGAACAGCAAGTTCCCTTGCCAGTCTAGGAATGGTAGAACGATGGGTTCGATGACGGTTTGGATGTACCGTGCACTATTCAGTGTCCCCTCGACGATCACCAGAGGTGTACGGCCAGTATAGGAGATCGCTCCCCACACCATGATGCCGGGTGTTGACCCTGTGTGCCATGGTCGTATGCAGTCCTGATTGTGGTGCTCACCTGCACGGCGCCAAACACGCATACGACCATCATTGGCACCAAGGCAGAAGCGACTCTCATCACTGAAGACGACACGTCTCCATTCGTCCCTCCATTCACGCCTGTCGCGACACCACTGGAGGCGGGCTGCACGATGTTGGGGCGTGAGCGGAAGACGGCCTAACGGTGTGCGGGACCGTAGCCCAGCTTCATGGAGACGGTTGCGAATGGTCCTCCCCGATACCCCAGGAGCAACAGTGTCCCTAATTTGCTGGGAAGTGGCGGTGCGGTCCCCTGCGGCACTGCGTAGGATCCTACGGTCTTGGCGTGCATCCGTGCGTCGCTGCGGTCCGGTCCCAGGTCGACGGGCACGTGCACCTTCCGCCGACCACTGGCGACAACATCGATGTACTGTGGAGACCTCACGCCCCACGTGTTGAACAATTCGGCGGTACGTCCACCCGGCCTCCCGCATGCCCACTATACGCCCTCGCTCAAAGCCCATCAACTGCACATACGGTTCACGTCCACGCTGTCGCGGCATGCTACCAGTGTTAAAGATTGCGATGGAGCTCCGTATGCCACGGCAAACTGGCTGACACTGACGGCGGCGGTGCACAAATGCTGCGCAGCTAGCGCCATTCGACGGCCAACACCGCGGTTCCTGGTGTGTCCGCTGTGCCGTGCGTGTGATCATTGCTTGTACAGCCCTCTCGCAGTGTCCGGAGTAAGTATGGTGGGTCTGACACACCGGTGTCAATGTGTTCTTCTTTCCATTTCCAGGAGTGTAGATGAAAACTGGTACACGCACATTGTGGAGTCTGTGCATTCAGAACTCAATCTGTTGTTCCCCGCTTTACTTTCCTCCTCTAAATCAGTTAAGCAAATTATTAAGCACAAACGTTTCGTATTAAAATACAAACACACACACACACACACACACACAAAGAAACAAGGTAATTCGACGGTACATAAATGCAGCTTTACGCTGGACTCCATCAGATGAGGGCTAGGGTTCAATAAACGCAATGAGTAAGTCCGATACGTGGAACACTTTTGACAGTCACACTCGCCCTTATTCCATGAGAAAATATTTTAGAACTGATGGAAAGAAATAGTGCACAGTCTGGTGAACATGAATCACCTCCACTCTTCATGTTGCTGTCAAAGTAGTGGAGATGTAAATTCGTCCCACCTCCCGGATTTGAATCGATTTCGGCAGTGTAGTCGTCGTTCCCTGCTCACCTACCTTTTTCAAAGCAAGAACAGGAGTACTGTCTGGATCTTTTGCCACTTAATACACTTACACTTCGGTGCCGCTGAAAAATTTAAAACAAACACGTGAAGGCGAGAATGTGGTTATTTAATGGCAACATCTGCAGATCATATGATCTAATCTATTACAGATACAGTTTTTTTTCCTTGGATCTTTCATCTTGCACTGTTAGGAGCACTGAGACGTACTGCCGCCATAGTGTGGCTCACAGTGGAGTCGGAATTGTATAGGTACGTCACTTTCCCGCGAAAATACTGCGAATAAAGGTTATACAAATATTGATTGAAGTAACAGCCCTATTGACAAAGATTAGAATCAAGTAAGATGTCGTAAAATAGTTTTATAGCTGATACCTTTTCTTAGCAGCCTGGATTATCACGCTACGTCTATCCGTTTTCTTGAAATACTGATGCTACTTGCAGGACTTACTTATGACCCTTCCTAAAATTAACATAACATCGGGTATACCATCCAAGAAACGTTCAGTGTAGACTTCAGTTTACCTGCGTATTATTTGGTAACTTAATTTTTTAGTAAAAGTTGATTCTAATCGAAAGCTCCTCAAATGGTACCGCCAGCCTCGGTTCATGCATGTATCTGACGCGAGCTTCATTGCTCCTTGCTTCAGTATACAAATGTAACTCATTTTTTGTGACTATTACAGAACTTCGATGTTCAAAACCTGACGAAGTCTATAGTTCACGAAAGTATTCCCACAAAAGTTAAGATCTAAAATGTCTGGGAAAAATCCAGAATCGTAAAGCCGCTTAACAGAGCCGACGTTTGGGTTCCAAGGACTGACGATAGATGACATACACTGCCAGTGCCGCCGTTGTGCTATTTCGAGAGCTACCGCTAGATGCCGCATGAACGCACTCTTGCCCAAATGGTTCCACGAACTGTCGGTAGATGACACTCTGCGTCAGTGGCGTTTGTGGTGTTGTTGCGTTGTAAAGAGTCACTGAAAGATGTCGCCAAAATCTGTACTGCGAGTGTTGTGTTCCAAAGGAATTAAGAAATATCACGACGACCCCGAAGGTTTGCAGCGAAAAAGTTCTACATCGTGACAATCACTCCTGAAGCAGTAGAACTGTTGCATACGTAAAGCTTCTTGAATGCCTAATACAGATATACAAGTTTGTTGAACACACGATCTAGGCAAAATGTAGCTCTACAGTTTTGTAACTTATTGTTAGAAGCCAACACTGAACAGTGTCTTATTTATATTTTATTTTGAAATCAGATTCACTAATTACTTCATTAAAACAGTCGTGTAATAATGGAGTGTGCATTTCGGAATACCCAGCAGTAATCAGATGCTACCCGCATGCTTATGAGATTTTTCTACTGTGCGGTATGATGTTCTTTAAATTATTTCACTCACAGAAATATTACAAGACAGAAATTGAACAATGTATTTATTATCCCAGCTACAGAACACAATTTCTAAATACGTCTTCAGACCAGAGTACCTATAGTTTGTTAATCATATCGAACCGGCATATTAAAAAGGTTCAGTACTGACTCGGCATGATTAATTAACTGTATGCACCGTAGATGATCGTTACAGAGCAGAATTAACAACCTGATATATAAATAAAATGTTTTGATCCATTACTGGAATGGAAAAAGCCAGTGGTAATAAAGTTCATACTGACCACAACACTATAAAGTTCTTTCGGCAAAAGATTCTACACACTGTAAGGGCTAGTGTAACTCAGAAAGTAAGCCGTAAATTGTGGGAATAGTGGCTGTATACCAGTGTCTTTCTTTCGAAAAACATTTCGAGACGAAGAAGCAGTCTCTGTCTTCTGGTACGCTGACGAAGTTAATTGCAGTAATAACGTCTGTTATTGCATCAGGATTCTTCGCATGAACGTCGTAATCGTATAGTCAACTATGTTTACAGTCCACACATAAGAGAAAGTCCAAATCAAATCCGCTTGCCGGGAAAATCCACTTGGGAACTGCAGTTTATACGTTTCTACAGGAGATACTAACGCTTGTTATGAGCTAATTTGCCTCTCTCAAAGATTTTTCTCAATATCTTGAAGAAGAAGAACTACGTCTCTGATAAGATTCCGTCAGTATTCTTTCTTCTTAATATCGATAGCTTACTTCATCCTCTCGTGTCACGCTTTAGAAACTCTCCAGACTTTGCTGCAAGCAGAAATGTACGTTCGCGATGGGAGGAAAGGCAAAAGTGTCCCCCAAATTTTCGAGATAATGCAGTAGTTACCGTTCGAGAGACGGCCAGTTCGTATTCTGGTCTTCGAGGAGATTTTCACCACAACGATTTGCACACAAATGAAGAGTTTAGTTCTTACAGTTCCCGACCAACGTAATGTCTATACAAATGGGACTCGATACATTGTTGATACCTCTTTACTATTTGGTAGACGGTTTGGTTGTTTTCGGCACTGGTAAGCCTCTAAGCATTCCTTCATTCCGTATTCGACCTTTTTAACATCACGTCAGTCGTCAACAATGTTAAGCAAGTCATGATGCATCCTCCGCAGTTAGCGAGAGTCTAACGCACATGAGTTCGGAAAACTATTCGATTACCTGTGGAGGTTCGCCAACGAATAATGCAATAAAATGGTTGAAAGCTGCAATGTTTTATTAAGCGTGGTTCTTCTGGAGGTCGTATAACATCGCCTTCCTCTGACCTTTGAATAGATTTAGCCCGTCCTGGGGGATCTGTAGTTTAAAGGGTACCTTTAACCACACTGGAAAATGTCGTGTTTAACACATGCATCTCATTGATAGAAGCAGTGAGTGACAGAAAAAATCCCAGAACAGATCTACTATTGGATTAATGATTTGGCACACACTCACTCACAACCAACTGGCCATTACCTTTAACATGCTCATTATTAAAACGGCAGGACAACGTTAACTAGATACATGACTTAATAAGTTTGGCACCAAATCAATCAGCTATTCAACTAGTCATGGTTCATTATTGTACTCTATAAAAAGTTGTTGCTATATTTTTTCGTGATCTCATCATTAGAAAGTATGCGGAATATTTTTCGGATTTAAGTTATCTGCTGCATTAATCTAAGTAGTTGTGAGGCTGCTCAACGCAAACACAGTAAATTGTTAACTTTCCTTGGCACATCTTTGGAAATCTATAATTTAAGGAAACTTCATGTCTGACATAGAAAGGCTCGAATTACCAGGACGTACTTCTATGAAGTACAAGCACCAAGATTACAGTGCCCCATTTCTAGTAATAGTAAATTAAATGTGTCTACTGAAAGAACTATAAAGCAACTAATTAGATTAGTTATGGGCACCGTCACACAATATGTTCGTTGTTTATCTCCCGGAGACAGAAACTATGATCGAGTTCTTACTGAATTTAGCCTCAGAAACAAGAACTGTGAATTCTCTTATTACTATTGCTTTCCAAGACTCTTTTGTGGAGCAACCTCAATTTAAAAAAGTGACCAAACAATCCCTTAACTGCCGGCCGAAGTGGCCGAGAGGTTCTAGGTGCCTATCGTTATGTTCGTCAAATGAAACAAGTTTACTGTTACCAGTGACTGTTTATTTATCTCCACACCGCATTTCAAAGATATAAACCTCCATCATCAGCTGGATTTACATTTGTATGACGTCTACATCTACATCTACATTTATACTCCGCAAGCCACCCAACGGTATGTGGCGGAGGGCACTTCACGTGCCACTGTCATTACCTCTCTTTCCTGTTCCAGTCGCGTATGGTTCGCGGGAAGAATGGCTGTCTGAAAGCCTCCGTGCGGGCTCGAATCTCTCTAATTTTACATTCGTGATCTCCTCGGGAGGTATAAGTAGGGGGAAGCAATATATTCGATACCTCATCCAGAAACGCACCCTCTCGAAACCTCGACAACAAGCTACACCGCGATGCACTCTTGCATAGTCTGCCACTTGAGTTTGCTAAACATCTCCGTAACGCTATCACGGTTACCAAATAACCCTGTGACGAAACGCGCCGCTCTTCTTTGGATCTTCTCTATCTCCTCCGTCAACCCGATCTGGTACGGATACCACACTGATGAGCAATACTCAAGTATAGTTCAAACGAGTGTTTTATAAGCCACCTCCTTCGTTGATGGACTACATTTTCTAAGGACTCTCCCAATGAATCTCAACCTGGTACCCGCCTTACCAACAATTAATTTTATATGATCATTCCACTTCAAATCGTTCCGGACGCCTACTCCCAGATATTTTACAGAAGTAACTGCTACCAGTGTTTGTTCCGCTATCATATAATCATACAATAAAGGATCCTTCTTGCTACGTATTCGCAAACACATTACATTTGTCTATGTTAAGGGTCAGTTGCCACTCCCTGGACCTAGTGCCTATCCGCTGCAGATCTTCCTGCATTTCGCTACAATTTTCTAATGCTGCAACTTCTCTGTATACTACAGCATCATCCGCGAAAAGCCGCATGGAACTTCCGACACTATCTACTAGATCATCTATATATATTGTGAAAAGCAATGGTCCCATAACACTCCCCTGTGGCACGCCAGAGGTTACTTTAACGTCTGTAGACGTCTCTCCATTGAAAACAACATGCTGTGTTCTGTTTGCTAAAAACTCTTCAATTCAGCCACACAGATGGTCTGATATTCCGTAGGCTCTTACTTTGTTTATCAGGCGACAGTGCGGAACTGTATCGAACGCCTTCCAGAAGTCAAGGAAAATAGCATCTACCTGGGAGCCTTTATCTAATATTTTCTGGGTCTCATGAACCAATAAAGCGAGTTGGGTCTCACACGATCGCTGTTTCCGGAATCCATGTTGATTCCTATAGAGTAGATTCTGAGTTTCCAAAAACGACATGATAATCGAGCAAAAAACATGTTCTAAAATTCTACAACAGATCGACGTCAGAGATATAGGTCTATAGTAGTAGTAGTAGTAGTAGTAGAGGGGTTTTGGGCGCACGATAGCAAGGTCTTCAGCTCCCGTTCAGCAACTTAGGTAGACGGGTGTCAAGAAAAATCCCAGAACAGGAATATAAAACGGAACAGAAAACATGGGTAACAATCGTTGAAAAACATGTGCTCACCCACACCAAAGCGTGGGATGAAGCAGAGCGTCAGCAGTAAAACATGGACAACACAGGAAGAAAATGTTAGAGGGAGCTAAAACAATGTAGCGGATGGAAGTGGCTGGCTGACCGCAAGGAAAAAAGGGGAGGCGTCAGCCACTCTGCAATACACTAAAACCTCCAGCCTAAAAGTTTAGGCCAGAGTCCAGACACATCACAAAACTTAAAAACCCATGACACACACGTCTCATCATTAGCTAAAACAGAAGGCAGATCCCCATCAACTTGTGCTTCTGCCCGTGCATAACGGTATAAAATGCAGTCTGTTAAAATGTGCCGCACAGAGATGTGCACACCACAAGCATCACAAAACGGAGGATCCTCCCGCCGTAATAAAAAGCTATGTGTGAGAGGACAGTGCCCGATCCGAAGACGTGTGAGGGCCACCTCCTCCCGCCTGAGCAACCGGCAGGGGGAACGCCACGGCCGAGTCTATAGTTTTGCTCATCTGCTCGACAACCCTTCTTGAAGACTGGGACTACCTGTGCTCTTTTCCAATTATTTGGAACCTTTCGTTCCTCTAGAGACTTGCGGTACACGGCTGTTAGAAGGGGGGCAAGTTCTTTCTCTTACTCTGTGTAGAATCGAATTGGTATCCCATCAGGTGCAGTGGACTTTCCTCTGTTGAGTGATTCCAGTTGCTTTTCTATTCCTTGGACACTTATTTCGATGTCAGCCATTTTTTCGTTTGTGCGAGGATTTAGGGAAGGAACTGGAATGCGGTCTTCCTCTGTGAAACAGCTTTGGAAAAAGCTGTATGTTTGTGTCTGTGTGTGTGTGCGTGGTGTTACGATTTTCTCAAGGAACTTACGGCACTGTCTACAGTGCGTTTAAAGTTAGTTGCGGCTTTTGACGTTTCGCTCACCAGCGGGCCTTTGACGCCGTTGCCCAGGTAACACCAACGGCGAGCCGGCTTCCCCTACCACGCCACCAGCAGCTCGATTGGTACAGCGCCCCTGTCGCCACGCCGTTGATAAACACTACCACGTGGTATCGCGCATTAGACTCTCCTACGCTCATGAGCTCTCGTTGTAAATTGATATTTTCAGGAGTTGAAGTGTTCTACAGTCGCCATGTGTTGTGAAAGAGGGTTTCTTGTTGGTGCTGCATGAATAACAACAGTGCAGCGCATCTGAGCAAGAGATTCGCAGTAAACGTGGTCGTCCAAGAACACATACACTGGCTGTGAAGATAATGCTCTACTGAAACATATTCCTCCGAAATCGACAATAGTAATGGACAATGCGCAATACCACTCGGTTGTGACAGATAAAGGTCCAACAATGCATCTGGAGAAAAGCTGCTATTTTTCTCTGGGTACAAAGAAATGTTCGATAGGAAAATGTTGCGCGTAGTTTGTGTAAGGCCAAGTTAATGGAACTTTTAGAACTGTACAAGCCAAAAATTCCACGCTACGAGGTCAACGTACTGGCTAATGCTAAAGAGCATACTTTAACTAGGCTTCCTCCATGCCATGCACATTTAAGTCTGACAGAGAATATATGCGCCTAAGCGAGAAGTAATGTTGCAGAAAACAACAAGAAATTTACGCTCATTGAGGTTGAAATACTGATAAAAGAAGCCATTGTAGATGTTACATCACAGGACTGGTCGCAAGTAGTCAGCCACACCAAGAATGTAGTTGAGAAGACATGGATTCGTGAAGGACTGTATCGAATTTTGAGTATTACATTACTCCTCTTATTGTGCTAACATCTGCATCTTTTGCCTAAACACAGCAGAATTTTCAGATATACATCTCACTCACATTTAACGCATTTGAAAGGGTGACAGAATCGTAAAATAGCATATTATTGAACTAGCAACTGAGAGCGAGACATGTCATAGTTATGAGAAAGCCCATTCTCAGTACAAAAATAAATGTGCAATTTCTTCATTTATATTGTTGAAAAACTCACAGAAATTCTCTTTTTATAGGCTATGTATGGTCTTTAAAAACTACATTGTTTCATTTAAAAAATTCTGTTGTTGTTTGAATATCGCGGTAGACATGGAGACTTCGCATATTAATCATATGACAAAATACTCTACTCTTTGTGTACTATCATTGGCCAAAATCTTGTTTCGATATTTGTTTATGACGCACGAGGGATTTATGAATATTTCATTCTACCTTTCTGTGGCGTGTGTGTTCGTGGCGGAGACCTTTACATACGTTCCATTTTCTCGACGTTACAGATACATAGCGATGTCCTTCGGGGTAACACACACGGGGGATTCTTGAAGTCGGTCAAGGGGGGGGGGGGAGGGGGGGGAAGGGATTTGGGGGAATGGAATATGGCTTAACAAAAGGAGAGTTGGGGTCCTCTACCGACAAATTTGTAAAATTTGATGTTGCTTAAAGTAGTTTTTGGTAACTGTTTTGGGGTTCAAGGTAAAAAGTGTGTATTAATAAGTTAAGTTAAATGATATTTATTGGTTCAGGTAGTAAGATATTTGCTGCTCTCATTCTTTTGTTAAAATGTGTTTAGAGAGCTTCTGTAAAGTTTGGAAGGTAGGAGACGGATACTGGCAGAAGTGAAGCTGTGAGTACCGGTCGTGAGTCGTGCTTCGGTAGCTCACATGGTAGAGCACTTGCCCGCCAATGGCAAAGGTCCCTAGTTCGAGTCTCGGTCGGGCACACAGTTTTAATGTGCCACCAAGTTTCATATCAGCGCACACTCCGCTGCAGAGTGAAAATCTCATTCTGGTGTTTGGAATACATTGCAACCTATATTGCTACATAATTACAAAAAAAGATTGAATCTGTTGGAGTAATAGGCCTATATTCGCTGATTTCTGAAGTAATTGTATCCAGTGTAATATAATACTCCATGGGGAGGGGGCTATAGCCCCCACAGCCTCCCCCCCCCCCCCCCCAACCCTTGCCACAGCCCCTGATAACACACATCTAACACAAATTCATATCGACCCCTGTCTTTCTCTGCAAACTTTAAGGATTTCTTGCAGTATTTTACCTAGTACTGACTGTGACCTTTAACGAACTGATAGGTAATTCATCATGAAACCGACGAATGAAGTTATAAGGTTTAGACTCAGAGTCTAATACCGTATAGGGTCTTTACAATCGTATGAGACATATTGCAGATAGGCCAGCTTGCACGGCTGATAGGTTGCGAGGTTACGCGCAGAGCAGGCCTAGAGTTATCGTCGCCAGCACATGCTGGCAACTACGCTTGCCTCCCGTCGCTCCGTACTAAACTGTCAAAAGTCGCAACTAATTTTAAACGCATTATAGTGGAGAAACAAAACTCTATGTCAGAACATGGTTTTGGGTTTTCGACAAAAAAAACTAAACGCATATCTAACAGTAAAAATAAAATAAGTAAAATAGAGTACCTCCAGAAATATTATCACAAAGTACAAAGAATATATATCATAACAACATTATTATAGAATGAGTTCTAAAGTATTTTTGGGTGTTTGTTTTGAGGTGTTGAATACATGTGTTGGAATATCTACTCCAGATATATATAAACCCGATTTTGTCAAGTTATGTTTACAATATACATGTGATGTGTTACAGTAGTGACAGGAGCCTGTGACCACTGGAGATACTCTATTTTACATATTTTATTTTTACTGTCAAATATACATTTAGTTCTTTGTCAAAAACCCAAAACCATGATCTGAAACAGCGTTTTGTTTCTCCACTAGACAGTGCCACAAGTTCCTCCAAAGAATCGTGACAGAACACACACACACACACACACACACACACACAAATGTCATACTAACAAATATAAATCCACCTGATGCCTGAGGTTTAAACCTTTGAAACGCGCCGTGGAGATAAATAAAATGTGACTGGCGACAGTAAACGTGTTTCATTTGATGTCAATAACAGTCACGGTAAAACCTCACCTAAAATGTTCACATTTGTCGTTATGTTATTGACATGGATATGATGCACATTGTTTTCTCTTATTCAGGTAAGATAAAAACTATGAACCTATTATGCCTACTATTCCATAATACACTACTGGCCATTAAAATTGCTACACCACGAAGATGACGTGCTACAGACGCGGAATTTAACCGACAGGAAGAAGATGCTGTGATATGCAGATGATTAGTTTTTCATAGCATTCACACAAGGTTGGCACCGGTGGCGACACCTGCAACGTGCTGACGCGAGGAAAGTTTCCAACCGATTTCTCATACACAAACAGCAGTTGACCGGCGTTGCCTGGTGAAACGTTGTTGTGAGTCCTCGTGTAAGGAGGAGAAATGCGTACCATCACGTTTCCGACTTTGATAATGGCCGGATTGTAGCCTATCGCGATTGTGGTTTATCGTATCGCGACATTGCTGCTCGCGTTGGTTTAAATCCAATGACTGTTAGCAGAATATGGAATCGTATCAATAGCAGTCGACATGACAGGCATCTTATCCGCATGGCTGTAACGGATCGTGCAGCCACGTCTCGATCCCTGAGTCAACAGATGGGGATGTTTGCAAGACAACAAACATCTGCACGAACAGTTCGACGACGTTTGCAGCAACATGGACTATCAGCTCGGAGACCATGGCTGCGATTACCCTTGACGCCGCATCACAGACAGGAGCGCCTGCGATCTACATCTATCTACACCTACATCCATATTCCGCAAGCCACCTGACGGTGTGTGGCGGAGGATATCTTGAGTACCTCTATCGGTTCTCCCTTCTGTTCCAGTCTCGTATTGTTCGTGGAAAGAAGGACTGTCGGTATGCCTCTGTGTGGGCTCTAATCTTTCTGATTTTATCCTCATGGTCTCTTCGCGAGATATACGTAGGAGGGAGCAATATACTTCTTGACTCCTCTGTGAAGGTATGTTCTCGAAACTTCAACAAAAGCCCGTACGGAGCTACTTAGCGTCTCTCCTGCAGAGTCTTCCACTGGAGTTTATCTATCATCTCCGTAACGCTTTCCCGATTACTAAATGATCCTGTAACGAAGCGCGCTGCTCTCCGCTGGATCTTCTCTATCTCTTCTATCAACCCTATCTGGTGCGGATTCCACACTGCTGAGCAGTATTCAAGCAGTGGGCGAACAAGCGTACTGTAACCTACTTCCTTTGTTTTCGGATTGTATTTCCTTAGGATTCTTCCAATGAATCTCAGTCTGGCAGCTGCTTTACCGACGATCAACTTTATATGATCATTCCATTTTAAATCACTCCTAATTCGTACTCCCAGATAATTTGTGGAATTAACTGCTTCCAGGTGCTGACCTGCTATGTTGTAGCTAAATGATAAGGGAACTTTCTTTCTATCCATTCGCAGCACATTACACTTGTCTATATTGAGATTCAATTGCCATTCCCTGCACCATGCGTCAATTCGCTGCAGATCCTCCTGCATTTCAGTACAATTTTCCATTGTTGCAATCTCTCGATATGCCACAGCATCATCCGCAAAAAGCCTCAGTGAACTTCTGATGTCATCCACTTTATGTGTATTGTGAATAGCAACGGTCCTAAAACACTCCCCTGCGGCACACCTAAATCACTCTTACTTCGGAAGACTTCTCTCCATGGAGAATGACATGCTGAGTACTGTTATCTAGGAACTCTTCAATCCAGTCACACAATTGGTCTGATACTCCATATGCCCTTACTTTGTTCATTAAACGACTGTGGGGAACTGTATCGAACGCCTTGCGGAAGTCAAGAAACACGGCATCTACCTGGGAACCCGTGTCAATGGCCCTCCGAGTATCTTGGACGAATAGCGCGAGCTGGGTTTCACACGATCGTCTTTTTCGGAACCCATGCTGATTCCTACAGAGTAGATTTCTAGTCTCCAGAAAAGTCATTATACTCGAAGATAATACGTGTTCCAAAATTCTACAACTGATAGACGTTAGAGATATAGGTCTATAGTTCTGCACATCTTCTTGAAAACGGGGATGACCTGTGCCCTTTTCCAATCCTTTGGAACGCTACGCTCTTCTAGGTGCCTACGGTACACCGCTGCAAGAAGGGGGGCAAGTTCCTCAACTCAACGACGAACCTGGGTGCACGAATCGCAAAACGTCATTTTTTCGGATTAATCCAGGTTCTGTTTACAGCATCATGATGGTCTCATTCGTGTTTGGCGACATCGCGGTGAACGCACATTGGAAGCGTGTATTCGTCAGCGCCATACTAGCGTATCACCCTGCGTGATGGTATGGGGTGTCATTGATTGTACGCCTCGGTCACCTCTTGTTCGCATTGACGGCACTTTGAACAGTGGACGTTACATTTCAGATGTGTTACGACCCGTGGCTCTACCCTTCATTCGATCCCTGCTAAGCTAAGCTGGAGTAACGCAAATTGAAAGCAATTGTCAGAGTACTCGCTTGATAAACTTTTAATTTTGTTAATATCAGCTAATCAGCTTAGTGATTTTAACAGCTGTGCTACGTCCTTTGGATAACTTTGCTGCATGAGCTATACAAAGGTATAAAGTCATCATCCTAATGAATATCACATGCACAGGAAAATGACATCTTGTTCTCTATGCGTTAAAGATATAGATAAGGAAACGATAGCTGAAATAATGAATTTATACTGAGCTTAAAATAAAATTCAAATCAATGTTGAAAATAAAGTAGGTTTTTGAGAATACTTAACCAGTTCTGCTTAAGATGGAACAAGCCTAATGAGACGTATCTACGTCACCAAAAGAGGGCAAATGATTTGTATTTCACCCAGGCTGACGTAGCCAGAAAGCTCATATGCACTACTAGCGCAACCTAGCTTATGGAGAATATCAAACTACATTATAACTCTACAAGAAATTCATCTCAGAGTTTATCATGAGTTGGTGACAGTATAACAGTTGAAACACCATTGAACATGAAAACTTAGCTCTAGAGTCCTGGAATGTGTTGTTTCTTTTTTTTTGTATATAATTTGTTCCATTGATCAATCACACAGTACGGTAGCCGTTATGATGTGGAATGTGTTAAGTGCACAAGAAATGCACATATGAAACAAGATTTTTTACAATATATATATATATATTACAATACAGAGTTAAAGATTAATATTTCTATTATTTACCCTATTCCCTTAAATAGCACAAAATTCATGTACTGTATAAATAGATTTATTGATTCCGTTCAAGAATTCATCTATGATATAGAAGGAGTTGTCAAGGAGATATGATTTCAATTTATTTTTGGAGCTATTACTTCTGTCTGTCAGACATTTTATTTCATATGGTAATTTGTCGAAAAATTTTATTGCAGCATATTTTACCCTTTTCTGTGCCAAAGGTAGGTTGAGTGAAAGATAGTGTAAGTCTTTCTTGTTACTGGTATTAGAATCATGAATATCACTGTTGTTTTTAAACTGGTTTATGTTGTTCAGAGCAAATTTCATTACTGAGTAAATGTACTGTGAGGCAGTTGTAAGAATTCCCAATCTTTTAGAAAGATGCCTACAAGATGTGCAACTATGAACCCCACACATTATTCGAACCACTTTCTTTTGAGCAGTGAATACTTTTTGTCTAAATGTTGAATTATCCCAAAATATTATTCTGTATGACATCAGAGAGTGAAAGTATGCAGCGTATGTTAGCTTACTAATTTCTATATCTTCAAAATTGGCAATTAGAAGATCCAAAATACGAATTTTCCAATTAAGATTCTCATCTATATGTACACCCAAAAACTTAGTATGCTCTACTCTGTCTACTGACTTCTGTTGATGTGTCATATTTATTGAAGGAACTGTACAGCAGAAAATTGGATGTACTGTGTTTTTTCAAAGTTTAGAGCAAGTCCACTTGCAAAAAAATAATTAATGACTTTTCCAAGAACCTTATTTGTATTATTTTGATTTGGAGTTTCTTTTACTGGATTAATAATGTTGCTTGTATCATCAGTAAACCGCATCACTTCAAAACTGTGTGCCGGACCAAGACTCGAACTCGGGACCTTTACCTTTCACGGGCAAGTGCTCAACCATCTGAGCTATCCAAGCACGACTCGGGCCCCGTCCTAATGAAACGTTTTGCTTCCTGTATAGGTATGACTTAACCCACTCATGTGGTATTAAATTTATACCATGGAAACGTAATTTCTGTAAGATAATGTCATAGTTCACACAACCAAATGCTTTGGACAAGTCACAGAAAATTTATTGTTGGTGACATTTTACTATTTAAAGGTTCTGTTATGTGGAAAGTGAAATTGTATATTGCTGTCTCAGTGGAACAGCATTTTTGAAATCCGAACTGTGATTTGCTAAGTATCCCATTAATGTTAAGATGGCTAACCACTGTTGAGTTCATTACTTTCTCGAAGATTTTTGAAGATGCTGTAAGCAAGGACACTGTCCGAAAATTATAGACATATGCGATGTCCCTCTTTTTGTAGAGAGGCCTGACAATGGCATATTTCAACCTGTCTTGGAAAATACCTTGAGTTAGCGATGCATTACATATGTGACTCAGAACATTAGATGTAATTGCTCCACATTGTTTTACTATCTTATTAGAGATGTCATCTACTCCAACAGAACATTTATTTTTCAAAGATTTAATAATTATACTTTTTTCACGATAGGTTGTTAGGTGAAACTTAATTTTTTCAAAACAGACTCTTCCAAGTACTAACTGGGTTTTTCTTTTGAACTGTTCTCACCAATGTTTTCTCCTACACTTAAGAAATGCTCGTTAAATACATTAGCTACTTGTGTGCTGTTGGTTAGGACGATCTCGTTCTCTTTAATAGTAATACTACCTACCCAATGGTTACTTTTCCTGTCTCCCTTCTAACAACATTCCATATTGATTTGATTTTATTGCCAGAGTTGTTAATTTCTTCTCTAACATACATTTTTCTTGATTTCCTTACAATTTTCTCAGTATGTTACAATAGTTTTTGTAGTGTAATACTACTTCTGGATCTTTACTAGTTCTTGATGTCTCATACAGTTTTCTTTTTCTTTCTGAAGACTCTTTAATACCTGTAGTAATCCAAGGTTTCTTTGAAAAGTGTGAGGTGTTCAATGTTCAAAAAGGGATATAAATTTATCAAGAAATACACTCCTGGAAATTGAAATAAGAACACCGTGAATTCATTGTCCCAGGAAGGGGAAACTTTATTGACACATTCCTGGGGTCAGATACATCACATACATCACATGATCACACTGACAGAACCACAGGCACATACACACAGGCAACAGAGCATGCACAACGTCGGCACTAGTACAGTGTATATCCACCTTTCGCAGCAATGCAGGCTGCTATTCTCCCATGGAGACGATCGTAGAGATGCTCGATGTAGTCCTGTGGAACGGCTTGCCATGCCATTTCCACCTGGCGCCTCAGTTGGACCAGCGTTCGTGCTGGACGTGCAGACCGCGTGAGACGACGCTTCATCCAGTCCCAAACATGCTCAATGGGGGACAGATCCGGAGATCTTGCTGGCCAGGGTAGTTGACTTACACCTTCTAGAGCACGTTGGGTGGCACGGGATACATGCGGACGTGCATTGTCCTGTTGGAACAGCAAGTTCCCTTGCCAGTCTAGGAATGGTAGAACGATGGGTTCGATGACGGTTTGGATGTACCGTGCACTATTCAGTGTCCCCTCGACGATCACCAGAGGTGTACGGCCAGTGTAGGAGATCGCTCCCCACACCATGATGCCGGGTGTTGGGCCTGTGTGCCTCGGTCGTATGCAGTCCTGATTGTGGCGCTCACCTGCACGGCGCCAAACACGCATACGACCATCATTGGCACCAAGGCAGAAGCGACTCTCATCGCTGAAGACGACACGTCTCCATTCGTCCCTCCATTCACGCCTGTCGCGACACCACTGGAAGCGGGCTGCACGATGTTGGGGCGTGAGCGGAAGACGGCCTAACGGTGTGCGGAACCGTAGCCCAGCTTCATGGAGACGGTAGCGGATGGTCCTCGCCGATACCCCAGGAGCAACAGTGTCCCTAATTTGCTGGGAAGTGGCGGTGCGGTCCCCTACGGCACTGCGTAGGATCCTACGGTCTTGGCGTGCATCTGTGCGTCGCTGCGGTCCGGTCCCAGGTCGACGGGCACGTGCACCTTCCGCCGACCACTGGCGACAACATCGATGTACTGTGGAGACCTCACGCCCCACGTGTTGAGCAATTCGGCGGTACGTCCACCCGGCCTCCCGCATGGCCACTATACGCTCTCGCTCAAAGTCCGTCAACTGCACATACGGTTCACGTCCACGCTGTCGCGGCATGCTACCAGTGTTAAAGACTGCGATGGAGCTCCGTATGCCACGGCAAACTGGCTGACACTGACGGCGGCGGTGCACAAATGCTGCGCAGCTAGCGCCATTCGACGGCCAACACCGCGGTTCCTGGTATGTCCGCTGTGCCGTGCGTGTGATCATTGCTTGTACAGCCCTCTCGCAGTGTCCGGAGCAAGTATGGTGGGTCTGACACACCGGGGTCAATGTGTTCTTTTTTCCATTTCCAGGAGTGTATATTGCATTTATCATTAGCATTTGGCTCATTATATACATCTCCCCAATTAACATTTCTTAAGCTTTCTCTGAAGTGCTCTATAGATACCAGGTAGAGTGACCTCACACTTTTACTTACTGGTTTCCGAACTGTACACCCCATTAGATTTTGTAAGTTAATCTGTTGTGCATCATGGTCTCACAATCCATTTACCAAAGGGAAAGCATGTGTTTGTTTTGCATCCTCTTTCTGTACAAATACATTATCTATTAGTGTGCTACCGTCTTGAGCTATACATGTAGAGAAATAGATCTCTAATTCTAAGTTATATGTTGTTAATAACACTTCTAGTTCACGTTTTCTATCAGAATTACTTAGAAAGTTTATATTGAAATCATCACAGGTTAATAACTTCTTCTTTTTGTCTGACAGACAGCATAATAGGGAGTAGTCAAACTTCTTTTATGAAGAGCTCCCAGTCTCCTAATGGGGACCTGACACTGTTGCTAATATTAATAGTACATTAGCTAGCTGAAGTTCACATACACAAGCCTCGAAGTGCTGATCAACACAAAATTTGCTAACTTCTACACTTTCGCATTTATACCGTTGTTTTATGAAAATGACAACTCCTCCTTTATCCATCCTAGATCTACAAGGGTTAGATGCTAAATTATACCTACTTATACTGACACTATCCATTCCCAAAGTTACATGGTGTTCATACAGTCAGAGTATATCAATCTCATTCTTATTTTTGAGGTCATCTAAACACACTAATAGCTCATCTACTTTATTTTTTATTCCCCTGATATTTTGATGAAGTAAGTTGATATTGCCCTTAGCTTTACGCCTATTTACTGTACATGAAGTTTCTTTTATTCTATTTATCTTGATTGTCATGAGTTTGGACTTTGGCTTTAATCTAAAAAACCTGTCTGACTGGACCCATTAACCACAGGGATCACCCCTTGTGTGACTGTGGACCCCTTTACAGTTTCTGCTAATAGAGAAGCTAACTTATTTTCCTCAAAGGTTCGTGCACCAAAAATAAGATAAGCACCTCCGTTCTGACAACGGGCGCGCTAGACAGGTCCTGCCGACCATCGTGCCATCCATCAGCCAAAAGCTCTCTTCTTTTTTTCCGGCTGCAGTGATGTTGGAGATCTGTTGTTTTATCTGATTCCTGATATTCACGGTACGCTCGTGAAATGGTCGTACGGGAAAATCCCCACTTCATCTCTACCTCAAAGATGCTGTCCCATTGCTCGTGCACAAACTATAGCACCACGCTCTAACTCACTTCAAGCTTGATAACCTGCCAATGTAGCAGCAGTTGCCGATCTAATAATTGCGCTAGACATTTGTTGTCTTATATAGGCGTTGCCGACCGCAGAGCCATATTGAATATGCATGCGTATACCAGTTTCTTTGGCGCTTCAGTGTAAACAAATAGACACTGTTACTAATCGATGGAGAACTTTCTGAAAGCTACGCTTTGAACAGACCAACAGAACCAATTTTCGGACGCAGTCCGTAGAGGAGTATTACCGTCCGTCTGTGTTCATATCTTTGCTCGATCATTTATTAAACGAAATGTGGTAAGACTCACTACAACTCAGCTACAAAAAATCGGGCATCAACAAAAATTGCCGTCGCAGTACTTTAATGATAAGCATGTGGAGCTTGTTTTTCAGAGTACTGAACTGTACAAAGACGATCACCCTCGTTTTGTAGCTTTGAAGGGAGACCTACAAATCTGGCAGCAAATGGACGAAAATACAGAAACGTCTTCAGCAGAGGCCTGTAAAAGAACAACGACGCTGCCAAATATTAGGGCCTTGTGTCAGTTGTTATGCACATTTACTGTAAACAAGCAGCATGGCGGAGAGGTCTTTCTCAAACTTACGCCGTCTGAGGACATATATTCTCAGCAGGATGATAGAAGATCGTTTAAATGGACAGCACTGATGCATATCCATCAAGGTATTGCATTAGCGATAGACACTGAGGAAGTGTCGGATATATTCCGTAGGAAATACAAGAGCGATCTTTCATTACATCATTTGAAATAATGACTATGATAAAATCATGACTGCGTTTCAAGCAAGTGTTCTTTAGCCGTCAGGGGGACATCAATCAGCATGATTGCCTTCGTTGAAGCTTTGTTTTTTACAAAGATATGAACAGCGGTATGACTTTTTTAAATGGCACCCTGTATTTTTTATTCGGTAATTCACTTCCTCTCCTAAAGGCCTATTCAAAAATGTTTCAGAGTGTTCCATTCACTGAAACACGTTATTAATTACATAACACAACATTGAGTTTGGCGCTCCCAGCGCTTAGTGCAGGTACTCGGGGTAATGGAACACATCCACGTGCTGACGTTGACAGAGGACAGATGTAAACATAAGTACAATGCACACCCGTCATTCCATCAACCACCGTCAGTTCAGGCGTTATGTGAGTAGAACGTACACCAACGAAGAGAAGGTAGAAATGCTACTCATCTATGGGGAATGCAAGTTAGCAGAACAGTAACTGCAATACTGTTTGGACTGTGCGGCTGGTCCCGGCGAAGGTTCGAGTCCTCCCTCGGGCTTGGGTGAGTGTGTTTGTCCTTAGGATAAATTAGATTAAGTAGTGTGCAAGCTTAGGGACTGATGACCTTAGCAGTTAAGTCCCATAAGACTTCACAAACATTTGAACATTTGAGCAATACTGTTTTCTTATGTAAGTGTACATTTAGTACTGTAGTTTAGTCCTTTTAAATACTGTTGTGTAGAGTAGGCATACAGTAAAGGCTGTCCTCACAAACTGCATCGACATAACGTTTCTTTTATTGTTGTTTTCGAAGGTAGGCGAAATGCTACGCAGGTAGCGGAACTGTACAGAGAGCGATATCCTGACAAGAACCCACCTTCCCGACGGATGTTTTCTCGTTTTGTTGCGACGCTTCAGGAAAGGAGAAGTTTTAAACCACGACGACACAATCGTCGTAGCACTCGCAGAGATGAAGCTGACGATGTTACTGTTCTTGCTTCCGTTGCTATGAATCCGTATGTGAGCGCACGACAGCTTGAACACGAGACTGGTATTCCTAAAACCAGTGTACATCGTATTCTTACACGTCACCGGTTCCATCCTTACCACGTACACCTACATCAAGAATTTCATGGGAATGATTTCCTGTCAGTGGGCACAGCAGCAAATCCTCGCCAACCCGAACTTCTTCTCCAATGTTCTATTTGCCGATGAATGTTCCTTCTCAAACAGAGGACAGGTAAATACAAGGAACGTGCATTATTCTTCTAGCGACAACCCACGATGGCTTAGACAGGAGGAACATCAGCGTCAATGGAGAGTTTACGTCTGGTGTGTGATGCTTGGTGCTACAATTATTGGCCCTTATTTCATCAATGGTAGTCTAAACGGCATAGCGTATGTCAGCTTCCTCAGACGAATTCTTCCGTCTCTTCTGGATGAAGTGCCACTAAGCACCAAAATGCTTATGTGCTTTTTACTCGATGGCTGTGCAGCACATAATGCCTTGCGTGCATGTCGTGTTCTGAACCGAAGGTGTCCTGCCAGATGGATTGGTCTAGTAGGAACAGTTACTTGGCCTTCTAGGTCTCCTGATTTAAATCCTCTGGACTTTTTTCTTTGGGGATGCATTAAAGACGTTGTCTAGCGCGATATTCCAACAACTCCAGAGGACATGCAGGAAAGTATCGTGCTTGCTTGGAATTCTCTTCAGCAGACAACACTGGAAGTAGTAAATAATGCTTTCATTCAACGAGTGCACCAGCGTATCGGTGTCCAGGGTCACCATTTTGAGCACCTTTGAATGTCCTACTCCTGGGCAATGGTACAGGAGATTCAAAGTCAATTTTATATTATGTTTTTAATCGGTTTTCATTTGTTTTCTGACAACTCCAGCAGTGGACGAGTTTGTGATCCCGGGCTCAAAGTCAATGTTGTGTTATGTAATTAATAACGTTGTATTTCAGTGAATGTTATAATGTGATACATTTTTGAATAGGTTTTAGGAGAGGAAATGAATTACCGAATAAAAAATACAGGGCGCCATTTAAAAAGTTGTACCGTTGTTCATGTGTTTGTAAAAAACAAAGCTACAACGAAGGCAGTCATGCTGATTGATGTCCCCCTGACGGCTATAGAACATTTGCTTGAAACATTTTGTAATTCGCTTCTGGACAAACAGTTAATTAGGGTAGTAAAGATAAATGGGACATCCTTTGTGTTATATTTAAAAATTAAACTTTCAAAGCCTATTAGGACGTACTCATGCTTCTAACCCTTGTGCCACACCCCCCACAAAAAATTCTATATCCGCTCCTGGCTGCAGGTTTAGAAAAAAGAGTTTCAAAAACTTGTTACAGCTTATGAGGGGGTGCAATATTTTCAATTATCCCAGGCGCTCAAATCCCACCGTGTGCCATTGTTCTTATGCCAATCACTTTGGAAATTCCGAAGGAATGTTGTCTGTCCCATAAGCCTTATTTAATCTCAAGTCCTCCAAATCTCTCTCAAATTCTGACTCTAATACAGGATCCCCTGTGTCTTTGACTCCCATTTCGTCGAGCAATCACTTCATCAGACAAGTCCTTCTATTCGAAGAGGTGTTTCAACCTAAAATTTAAATACAATTTTCGTCAACTACATCTGTATAACTTTATTTCTACAATTAGCGAATTTGGGCGTCAGCTGTAATGAAGTGGACGGTTTGAGAATAAGAGAACACGTCATTTAGACATTATGTCCTTCATGGTGTGCCAATGATGTCTATATTCATAGCGACAGGTCGTCTTAAGAAGCTCTGGACAGGTTGAAATCTTGAAATGTACCTTTTTTTATATTTTCATTGACCATAATCTATGGAATTTTCCCTTTCCAATGATATGTAATACATATATATAATTGCCTTATTTATGGTTTATTCATTCATTGAAACAAAACACTGTGTGGATGTGCCCATGTACAACTGACAATTCTTAGACTGAAATTTGAACTATTGAAACCCCCGCCTCCGAGGGCAGTTATTTAGGAGATGGGAATGCACAAGCTTTCAAAGCAGTTGAGGACGAGAAATCATATGGAGAAAATGAAACTATCACTAAACTGGAGCGCACACTTCATGTACAAAAGCGAATGGACCCGACCGCGGCGACTACAGAAAATGCTTTCCGGAGAAAAACATTCGAAGATGGGAGAGGATTGGATAGTAACAACAGAGTTACAGAAGCTGTCATAGAAATAATTGAAAATTATTATGGCATGGGAGTCAGGCAAAATGTTCGTAACGTACAAGATATGAGGAAAGCTGTATGAGCAGTTTTGTTTCACCTTCCTTCAACATAATGGTAAACCTGTCGATGGGCTATACAACGGTGTAAATACAACAGAGCACAGCAAAATGGCGAGAAATTTACTCACAAACCAGCTATTCCTGTTGTCATAGCGGGTGTCTTGAAACAAACTTCAAAAGATTTGGCAGATGTAAGTCTATTAAAGAAATATCTTCATTGCCGCATCCAGAATCCTAACGAGTCCATCACCAACACAATCTAGGCTCGAATTCGAAGACAACGGTTGTGGCAATTTGTGCACTGTACTTTTGTGCCTTCGGTGTCATTGGGATCGCAGCGAAAACTTCCAATTAAGAAAATGTTTGCAAGGTGTGAAGTCCTGAAAGTCTGCTGCAAGCTGATGGTCGTATCACAGTGAAACAAATGTTAGATTTAGATAAAACAAGACTTATGGCATCAGAGACAGGTGTTAGACGCCTTGAAACAAGGGAAAGACAGTGTAGACAGGCAGGAAAAAGGATACTGCAAGATGAGATTGAAGAGGATGCAAACAGTCGATCATATGGAGATGTGATTTATTGACAACTTTAATGACTGTCTCCGGTAAGTTGTATTTTTTAAGAACAAAGTACACTTTTTCTCAGCTTCTACTTGCCATAATTTGTTCAAAATTGCAGGATATACTCATTGGAGTATTGTGCGTATTCTAATACAGCGGTTTTACTATTTTGTAAATATCAAATAAGCTAGAGGAAAACTGTACACAGGTTTTTTTTGTTTTTGTCCACTTTTTACGAAAATTATTATTATTTTCAAACTAATCAATACTTTTAGAAACCCATCTGTTAATGTGGTTAGAGAAGTGTAGACCACGAATCATATTTTTTTTCAAATTTTTATTTCCAGTAGTTTCTGAGAAAAGGTAGCTTTTATAAGAATAAATTTTGCGTTGTTTAAGACAGAGATTTTCCAACCGCTCCGGAGCCCTTTAACGTTTGCAACATGTGTGCCCGATTACACGGAAGTGAGCAACTTATACACGAGCTGCTGAATAACAATTACTGGGCAAAGCGAATTAGATGAAGTAAATTTCGTATTGTGCATGTTTTTAGTAGGCAATGCAACATCACTGCGCGATTGCATTCTCTGTCTGAACTTGCTGTCCAACTAAAAGCAGTTAATTTGGGATCGCTGTGTAAACGGGGTCACATGACGCGTCATTGTCCGATTGCCCCCACGTGTTCCTATTTGGCAGTGGTACAGACCGGCAGCTGTTCTCTATGCCAAAGAGGCTTCGCAGTGTCAAAGAGACACTTTACACTCGATATCCCTCCCATTCACTTCTCATACAACATGTGTTTGTTGCTTGTCGTTAACGGAATTCACAAAAAATCGATGCGAATTTGACTGTCGAGCACGAGGGTACGCTGTAGGATACCTGAATTGTTATCAATGAAAGACCTGCAGATGCCAAATGACCTTTGTTCACGGTCCAAGTTCCACTGGCAGAGTTGCTGTGACGTCACGTGTTCCACGCGGCGCCATTCTATTTCCGTCCGCCGCGCTTGCAGACGTAGTATCGTAGCTTCGCGAGCAGTACCAACAGCCTGCCACAACATGCTGACTCATGGCAGGGACGGAGTGGCATTCTCTCTCACTTTCTTTCTCTTTCTTATTTCCATCTGCTCTAGCTTTCTGTTACTTCTACGTTCATTGTCACCCATAAGTGTCTCCACCATGTTAAATGTCCACACAGACTCAGATATTTGGAATCCTATCTCAGATAGCTTTACTGCGTAATGCCTTACAATGAGCTAAAAAAAAGATAAACCAAACAATGACTGAGAAAAGTAAGAACACAACAAAGTTTGCGGACCTCAGATTTTCAAGTCATTAAGATAGGAAGGCAGAACGCAGGCAAATACTGCCATAAGGAACTACTCAACGAAATTACCAACATGCACAGGAAGAAAGCCACTAGCTGAGGTGCCAGAATTGTAAAGAGACCCTGTGACAGAAACAAATTAATACGAAAACGCTCTTCTTCCTCTGAAAATACTACAGGTTAATAACAAAAGTTCTGTGGTTGACGTTTGATGGAATTTTCTCACGTCGAGAAATCAGAGGATCGATTTGTTTGACTTGATAAAATCTTCCTAAAGCCAAGATCATGTAAATATTTCTTTACGTACAACTACCGGTTTAGACTGACTTTGCTGTCGTCTTCAAGTCTTCAAACATGTTTGTTATAAAATGTATTCATTTTGAGTTGGAACCATACGCCAACTTGTCATGTTCGTAGTTAAAGTGTATCACATTATACAAAGGGCGTTCAAGAGGTTTTGCACAGTCGTCTCTAATTTTTTATTTTTTGCAGGAGGAGAATGAAATTTTTTGTGAACATACTGGGAACATATAGCTATACATTGAGCCCACTCAATGTAGCCTCCGTCAACTGTGACGCATCTGTCCCAAGGTTCTTTCCATGATGTAGACGCATTTTGGTAATATCTGGGGATTGACATTTACACCAGTGCTTGACACAGGAAATAAGGTCTTTCTCACAATCAAATGTTTAACCGCACAGGTGGGCCTTCAGACGACCAGAGAGGTAAAAATCAGACGGAGCCAAGTCCGGACTGTATGGAGGATGAGGAACAATCTTCCAACCCATTTTCCTGATTTTTTCCTGCGCCATAAGAGCCGTATGGGGTTTGGCATTAGTCATGGTGTAGTCTGATGAGCTGACCCTGAAGCCGTGGTCTGCGGATCTTTATGGCATGTCGCAGCTTGTCCAATGACAAATAGTAACGGTCCCGGTTATTTGGGGAGCCAGATTCTAAAAAGTCTGTGAAAATGACACCACACTGATCCCAGAAGAAGGAGGCCATCACCTATCGGCCTGCTGTTCGTGAAAGTCTTGGTTTCTTCTTCCGAGGGCAACCCGGATGACGCCACTCCATGTATTGGGTTTTGCTCTCAGGTTCGGAAAAAAACAACCATATTTCATCCTGGGTAATAACGCCCTCAAAACACCGTTTCCACTCTTCAGTAAAGGTCTTAATGAGATCCTCGCACACATTCTTCCTCATCGTTTTCATTTTTCTTGGCCGGCCTAAGTGGCCGAGCAGTTCTAGGCGCTTCAGTCTGGAACCGTGAGACAGCTACGGTCGCAGGTTCGAATCCTGCGGCGGGCATGGATGTGTGTGTCGTCCTTAGGTTAGTTAGGTTTAAGTAGTTCTAAAGTCTAGGGGACTGATGACCTCAGATGTTAAGTCCCATAGTACTCAGAGGCATTTGAACCATTTTTCTTGTCAATAATCTAGGCACCCAACGTGCACAGATTTTTCTGTACCCTAGTGACTGTACCAATCATACCACACTACCCAATGACAAACGAGTCATTTCAGCAAGCTGTCGCGTCATTATACATCTGTCATTTTGGATGATTTGATCAATCGTCTCCTTATTCACATAACTCACTGCCGTCCATGGTCTACCTCATCGTGAATTGTCCAGTAGAGGAAAGTCACCTTCTTTAAATCTCTGCAACCACCGCTGGATACTGCTGCGATCAACTGTGTCCTCCCCATAAACAGGGAGCAACTTCCTGTAAATCGATGGGGCAGAATCGTCGCCGGTCTTGAAGAGGAACTCCATCACCGACCGTTGTCGCAACTTGACATCTACTTCACCTGAAAATTAAAGAAAATATTTTTATATACCAATTTACAGCTAAATATTCCAAGGATGTTCACAAAAAATTTCACTCTCCTCCCGCAAAACATAAAAAAATTAGAGGCGACTGAGCAAAATTTTTTGAACGCCCTTTGTACAAAGGTTTGTCATAAATAAAATAGTTAAAATCAAAAACCACTTTGTGCACATCGGCCACGTCCATACACGTAGTGCTCGCAGATGCTTGTTATGTCATAAAATTACAGTACACAGTAAAACACGCAGCAGTACCTGTGTTTACGTTTGCTGGACGTTTTCTAGTAGTTGAAGAACCATCTTAGGTACAACTTGTACCTTATACGCCGTCTAAGATGGTTCTTCAATGACTAGAGCATGACCAGCTAACGTAAATAATGAGCTGTTGTTGTTGTTGTCTTCAGTCCTGAGACTGGTTTGATGCAGCTCTCCATGCTACTCTATCCCGTGCAAGCTGCTTCATCTCCCAGTACCTACTGCAACCTACATCCTTTTGAATCTGCTTAGTGTACTCATCTCTCGGTCTCCCTCTACGATTTTTACCCTCCACGCTGCCCTCCAACGCTAAGTTTGTGATCCCTTGATGCCTCAAAACATGTCCTACCAACCGATCCCTTCTTCTAGTCAAGTTGTGCCACAAACTTCTCTTCTCCCCAATCCTATTCAATACCTCCTCATTAGTTACGTGATCTATCCACCTTATCTTCAGTATTCTTCTGTAGCACCACATTTCGAAAGCTTCTATTCTCTTCTTGTCCAAACTAGTAATCGTCCATGTTTCACTTCCATACATGGCTACACTCCAAACAAATACTTTCAGAAACGACTTCCTGATACATAAATCTATATTCGATGTTAACAAATTTCTCTTCTTCAGAAACGCTTTCCTTGCCATTGCCAGTCTACATTTTATATCCTCTCTACTTCGACCATCATCAGTTATTTTACTTCCTAAATAATGAGCTACTGTGCGTTTTATTGAGTGCTGTGATTTTTATGACGTAACAAGGATCTGTGAACGCTATCTATATGGACACGGCCATGATTTTAAATGTTTTATTTATGATGAATCTTTGTATAATGTGCTACATTTTAGCAATCATCTCAAAATTTTGTACGTGGTTGCACGTTCAGAGACCGTGAATAGTTACAACTGAAAGAAAAACAGCCCTTGGTCACTATTTTTAACGAATTAACCGGGTTTCAAAACTTCTAGGAGTGTCTTCCTCAGAATTTAAATCAAAGAATGGTCTATATTCTATAACATGGTCACAGAATTATGACTAAAAACGTATGATAGGGTATAAGTACGGAATCATCGTTAAAGACTGGCAGTACTTATATGTCATTTATAAAATAATAGATATGCCAAAAGGTCATCAAAGATATTTAAGATAAAGGAAACTGTGATGGCGAGCCACTAAAGGCTGCTCGTTACTTGCGTGGTGCAGGTTACGAAACGGACATGTTATAGAATATAGACCATTCTTTGATTTAAATTCTGAGGAAGACAGCCCTAGCAGTGCTGAAACCCGGTTAATTCGTTAAAAATAGTGACCGAGGGCTGTTTTTCTTTCAATTTGCAATTATCATCACACGTTGACGTGAGGTTCCAACTCAAAATGAACAAGTTTTGAAACAAAAATTTTTGGAGACCTAAAGATGACAGCGAAGTCAGTCGAAACCAGTTATTGAAAATAAAGAAATTTTTAAACGGTCTTGGCTTTAGGAAGTTTTTACGAAGTTGAATGTTTAATCAGTCCTTACATCCGACGTAAGATCGCAGAGGTTTTGGTTACATTTGCATCTATTTCGCAGAGAAACTGGAGAAGAATGCTAATTTCCCAGCTATTATGAGTTAAGATCTTTGAAGCTATAAAAGACTGTTCTGCAGTAATTGTAATGTGTCAGTGGTACTTTTTTCTTTTTCTGTTTACAAGGTTACTCGTAATTGGACATGTAGCAGCTAAGAACAAAAACACTGCACCTCATTTATCTTCTGTTACATAAGTATCAGTCTATTTGTTTTCTAACGAATTCGTCAACACAAGTCGTCTTAAATACATGCCTAAGGAACTTTGTTCTCCTGCCTACCTTCCAGCATGGGAAAATGTAAGCGCTTCCGATAGCATAAATATATCAATGCAAGAAAGCTGGAGGAGTGATACTTAACAATAACAAATCGCTCTCTAGACATCTTTCTATCTGTAGCTCTTCCCTTGGCCTCTGTCATCGCCATGTGTGCTCTCTGGCTTTCTTGACGTTATCGGAAAGTCTGTTGTAGTTCGTTCTTTCTTTCTAGAGATTCTATTTACGCAGTAGCTCCATTTGGTACAAATGGCCAGTGTAACCTGCCCAAAAAACCGTTTTCTCATATGCCTACCTGTTTATGTGCGTGGACTTAGCTGCAAGGGGGAGCCTTTTGAAACTGAAAAACACCTTTGCTGCAAAATAAAAACAAGATAGTCACAAAAATAAAGACGGTTTGTTCCAGATACATGGTAAACTGTCATGAAAAGTCCATGTTCAGGATCTTGTTCAAAAAGAATATTTAGCCTATCGTTAGAACAGTATCTGCAGTAAGTGATAGACCAACACGAAAAATAGTCTGCTTTGCCTATTTTAATTCGCTTATAGTACATTGCATTGTATTCTGTGGTACATCTTCCCATCGCCAAACGGCATGTTTGGGTCAGAAACGGGTTCGAACAACGGATGATATGAGTTCGCGACCGAGCGAGGTGGATCAGTGGCTAGCACAGTGGACTCGCTTTCGGGAGGACGACGGTTGAATTCCGCGTCCGGCCGTCCTGATTTAGGTTTTCCGTGATTTCCCTAAATCGCTCCAGGCAAATAGCGGGATGGTTCCTTTGAAAGGGCACGGCCGACTTCCTTCCCCGTCCTTCCTAATACGATGAGACCGATGACCTCGCTGTCTGGTCCCATCCCCCCAACAACCCAACCCAACCCAACCCTAGGTTCACGAACCTTTTGGTCATGAGTCTGGGAATTCTGACATTGACCTCACAATATATATTTTCTTTAATGACATTTGTGTCAACACTTGGAGCCTATTCCAAATAATTAGCGGCTTTCACTCAGTTAATACCAGCCAGAAATCCTGTCTGCATTTGGGCCGTACATCCACGGCTCTTGTGCAGAAAGGCGTGCTGATTGTGCTGCATGCATTTTCAATTCATACGAATTAAAAAATGTTAACAGTAATTCTCGCATCTTCAAGTCTACACTGAAGAATTTCCTCGTGGCTCACTCCTTCTAATCTGCCGGGGAGTTCCTGGAAATTTAAGCAAATTGCTATGTGATATTGTTGATTATGTTACTATATACCCAGTCGTTTGCCGTGTGCAAATTATTTTGATTACACTGCGGAAAAAGAAATGCAACACCTTCAAGGACAAGGTCATTTTAATCCACAAGTGAGGTGATAGATAGTTCACCACTGTAGGAATATATAATGAGAAATCCAGACCAAATGAAACGCACATGTCACAGTAAAGGGTGCCCATGCGATGGGGTCGACATACAATGTACCCTTCCTCCGACGGCAATGCTGGCGCTTATTCTCTCACGCAAACTGTCGTAAAGGTGCCGAATGTCTCTGTGACATATTGTTCCGAGCATCTTGCACCTTTGGTTACAATTCGGCTGTGGTTCTTGCAGGGTTTGGAAAACGAGTAAGTTCTCGCTTCATCAAGTCCATCGCGTTTTCAATTGGCCAGAGATCTGGTGATCTAGCTGGCCAGGGCAGCTGTACACCGCGAACAGCACGTTGCATCCCAGCAGCCGTATGTGGACGTGCGTTTTGCTATTAAAGAAGCGCATAGCTTTCATGTCGATGACATGACACTCCCACGGGGATGACAGACTATGCAGTGTAGTGGCCACTGCTAATTTTACCCTGCAGAAACATGAAATACGACCATGAGCTGTAACTGATGGCTCATAAGTATTGTACCATGAGACTAGAGAGGTGAAATAAATAAAATCAGAATGTGCCTCTGATTAGCATTGAGTACTATGTTGCTCTATTCGATCCATCTTAAAGTGTTTGGACCCCTTTATCGTGCTTCCCACAAAGTGGTCGACTTGTCACTGCTCAAAGCTGTTTCACTGTTGGACTGCGTGCCCCCTGAGGTCACCTAGAGAGGGATGAAGGTTCCTGCGACGGCGCTCTACAAGAGTCAACGGGCCCCAATTGTAATCAGTCAGGTTGATACCAGCGGTATAGTAGGTCTGTCCAGTAGGCTGATGCCAGACTCCTGGACGCCTGGACGAGGGTGTGCTAGGGTCTGAGAAGAATCCAGTGGCCGATGCACAGTGACAAATTTTCGTCTGAAGTTGTGCAAATTCATTTCTTTATTTGGAAGTGGATGAAGACATTGTTTGCCCAATTTTGGCCAGTTGGTGATGTGCTGCAATAGGAATCGAGGTACACAACCTGCAGTTTCTCTCAAACGATTTTACAGAAACTAACTGGCAAAAAAATTCATTTTTGCATTAGTTATATCTTCATATCTCAGCTTCATGATGTCATGCCAATCGTTTCGTGGTTATAGTTATTCTGATATTTACATTTATGTAACTCACTGCCCAAAAATTCGAAAAAATTAGAGTGAAAAATAGAGGTCGCTATGATTTTGCAGTTGGTGTATATTACAAATACGTTGCTGCATATGAAAGTTAGCTAACATCTTGAAATTTTCTTTAGACGTTAGTGGAAGTCTCGATCACCAATCTTGAGAAAACTTCTTATGTATCTCTCTCACATGTGATCACATATACCACTGATAAAGCCAGAATGAAATATCCATAACATTCCTCATAACGATATTTTGGCCAATGATAGCGCACAAAGAGTAGAGTGTTTTTCCATATGGTTATTACGCAAAACTTCGTTATCTACCTTGTTATTCCACTAACTACAGACTTTTTCGATGGAAGAATGTAATTAAGGACCATTGATACCTGGCGAAACGAGGAATGCTTATGGTTCTCATACAGTAGACGTGAAACTTACACATAATGCTTTAGCATTCCTGTTTCAGGAAATATGATATGAACTTAATGGGATTGAGATTGAGCATATGCATAATGTAGGAATAGCAGCAATCCTTAAAACATATGCTACTGCATCGCCCTCGAATTTCAATGGTTTAGAAAATGCAGGTAGAAAATGCAGGATGGTTCATAGACGAACCAGTGAGTAGAACAGTGGATGAGTACAAGAGGGTTGGGGTTGGGATGTTTTTTTGAGAGGAGACCTGACAGCGAGGTCTTCGGTCTCATGGGATTAGAGAAGGGCGGCGAAGGAAGTCGGCCGCGCCCTTTCAAAGGAACCATCCCGGCATTTTCCATGAGCGATTAAGGGAAATCACGAAAAAGCTAAACCAGAATGGCCGGACGCGGGATTGAGCCGTCGTCCTCTTGAATGCGAGTCCAGTGTGCTAACCACTGCGTCACCTCCCTGGGTGAGTACAAGAGATTCACTGTATGCATACCTCTAAAACTGCTTATAGGTCAATTTGAGAACATGCAGCCAATTATTATGAATGTTAAAAAGGAGCTTATTCTGGTGTGGAGTGCGACCCTTGCATTAAATGAACCCAAGAGGAGGCTAAGATCATCATCAATGAAATAATGTGGAAAATGCCTCACATCACTGTGGCAGACAAGAAGCATTTGAAGCTTTTAAAAGTTCTGAATGTTGGTGCAAATCTGCCATTAAGTTTCCATTCACAGCAGCTTTTTGAATACTCAGTGCTACTGAGAGTAGCCAGGCAAACGTGAGCTATTAAAACCTATTTTCAATTGGAGACACCCAGATTCATCATACTTGCATTTCAGACCGATCAAGGGGAATATAGCAAATGACATGAAATTTATTTGACAATTGAAGGTTAACTAATGCCACAGTTTACTTGAATTCAGAATGCTATCTCTATGACAATTTACTGACACAATGTGATGAAAATTCGTACACTCTAGAATTTGACACGCATGAAAAGTTCCGTGCTTCTTACTATGAAGGTGTTGAAGAGGAAGGATGTCTACGCAGTCCACAGAAATTTACGGAGCCGGTACCAATCATCATAATAGACTTCTCAAAACAGAAAGAGATAGTAAACCCAGGACCGACTGAATCTTCTGCAAATTTCCCAGAATGCACTGCGGCATATGCTCTAGTTCTACATGACGATATGATTAACTAGTATCGACTCACTGGTGCTGTGCAGTGAGCAGTACAAATGAACAGGTGTTGTGCCATACCCAGAGCATTTCACAATGGCTTCTCAAAGCATGAACATCATTGCAGATGGTCAAAGTTTGGATGATGATGAGAGCAAGCGGTTCATATTTATAGATATTGCATTCACAGCATTCACAGCAGCTTGAGGTGCTATAGGGACATTCTCAGGAAGCATAGCACCACCAAAGCCTTTCGAGGCGCAGTGTGCTAAAACACGAAGGAGTGCAAAGTGGTTGACATGTTTTTTCATGGAATTCACTGGGACTCACCTTGTATATCCTATAAAGACAGGGTGGCACTGCTTCGATTATTCGACGACATGGATGCCGCTATCTACGTCAAAGGCAAGGAGAAGATCACATGGATGTGTGTAATCTACAAGTAAACAATGTTTTCGGGTGCCCTTCCATCCAACAGCTCAAGAACATATATTTATATAGGGAAAATAGTGTTTTTTCTGCTTATGAAAATGTAAAATAACTTATAAATTGGACGATAAATAAATGTAGCTCATTATTCATTAATTTAAAAATATCTTTTTCAAAATCATTCTTTGTGAAAGCCCTGTTCTCGGTATTCCAATCAATATACTCTTTCAGCCAGGGTGAATGCTGGAACTAGATAGTGTGAGTGAATCTAACCAACTCTGTCCCTAAGATGAGACCCAGCTGGAGGTTTCTGTAATGCGTGACATATCTCTCCTTGTCCCCTAAAATTGTCGTCAATTTGGGGTGGAGACTTCTCACGGAATTAGTTGCTCTAAACATAGCGACAAATTGCTTCGCACATCATGCACACTAATAGGGTAATTAAGGTCTGCCTCCACAATATACTCTACACCAGAATCAGCATCCACACTATGGTATTTACACCGAATAGCTTGAGTTCGTCCTCAGACACCCATCGAAACTCGTCACTGACAGCGATGCTTGCATGGTATGCCTGTACGAGTTATTCACATTCAAGTACATGACGTATATCTAATCAAGGGATGTGTTGAACCTCTCATCCATCTGTGGGTTATTTGCCTTCGTATGCCGATGGGTACACTGGCAAAGACATCCAAGGATCCCACACTTAAAGAAAAGAAGCATGTCAACATTGATCAATAGTTTGATGTCGTGATGTCGACTTTCGTTTTCTTGAGCATAGCATTCCAAGACAACCCAGGCGCTGTTTAATAAAAGACAGGAACCAGAGCATATGTGGTCATGCACACACTCTGGAATTTCTCAAAAACATTCACAAGCAGATGCACATCTGTGTCCATGTGAAGTTTCGCATATTCTCATAAAGTGGAGATGTTAAACTCCTGCCAAAGATTCACAGAATGATTGTACTCTGCATCCGATGTGGCACCGCCTGCAAGATTACTGGTGAATGTAGTTACATTGGGTAGCCTGGTTTTGTTGAGATTTCCCATGCAATCCAGGTACTCATATGTAAAAACCCCCTTCCTTGCCTCAAGTTGAAATTTTGTGTCATCAGAACACACAGCTCGTTTCTGTGTTTTTCCTCCTGAGGCAGAGTTTCATAAAGTTTCTGGAGTGGTGCCTGCTGAAACGTAATGACTCCAGAAAGCGGAGCATAATTCTTGTCGTCATTGATTTTGAGAATGAAACATATTTCTCAACGCTCTCAAGCAGGACACTGACCTGATTATTCTCCATACCGAAATCAGCCAAGTGCTCAACAAGAAAGCGAGTATCACATCCGTCCACATTGTGAAAAAAGACGGGTTTGTGTCGTGGTAATTTATGCTTTAGGTTACAAGTGTGATGACTGTGATCCCTATGAAGAGTTTCCACTTCCCTGTCCAACGGCTGCCCACAGATATGGCAGTTAACCGCCTTCTTGTACAAATCACCATTATCTTGTGACTTGGTCATGGGAATGTTGGTGCTGTAAAGCTTGTCAACCTCCCATGAAAGTTTTTCAACCTCAGTGAGGAACCACATCACAGAATTATCCATGACATATGATTTGTGGCATCTAAAACTCAAATCATATGAAATACAGTCCAGTAGACTGATGCATATGCTATGCCTTTTTCTATGAAGGAGGTATGTGAGGCTGTAGTGTCGCCTTCACAGCGTGTCACAGGAGTGAGGAGGAACTCAAATTCAGGATACACTACAGAAGGGCAAGGCTCCTGATGATGGTCAGTCTTAAAGTTCAAGATTTTGTTTTCTTCAGTGGGCATTACAACATGTGTTGGTTTCCTGGTAGAGCAATCCACTCTATGCTTTGCTAATAAGTCACTTGTGGAAAAGGCATTGAGACATATCAAGCAAATAAACTTTACACAACGATTTTTTGACAGTTGAGATGAAAGGAGTCACGATATATCTCTGATCCAAACATAGTGATGATTGTCTCCTTTGGAGAGTAGCAGCATGTTTACATGCAGCTTACGCTTTTCCGCAAATTTAGAGAAATGAATGGATCCGACAACTCTGTTTGTAACTTTACCACCTTCATCTGTTTCGTTCTTCCTCAGGCTATAACCGTGAACTGATATCTCGAATTTAGGAATGTCCTGGATCTTAATGGGCAAATTAATACTTTGAAAGTTATAAAACTCACGAAAGTCAACATCTCTGTCATATCAGGATGCACACTTGTGGATCTTTCTTGTAATTTTTCTTACAAATCAGGACTGACAATTGCAAAACAGCAGTTGTCTTTTTTATTCTGATGATGCCTTCTTATCAGCCATATCTTTAGGAATCTCAATATAGCTGGACCTCCGCCCCATTTATCGGATCAAACACGTGTATGGATGTCGGTACGTAATATTCGGCTGAGTGCTTTACCTGAACCTATGACTTCCATCTCAGAAAACTTGGCTCGTATAGTACTCAAGATGGACTCATGAAATCACTTAGCCATTGGGGTGCTCCACAATATCACACCACTTTTCCTCCAAATGTATACAACACTCATCTCCTCAACACCTGTTTGGGGAAAATGTGTGAGTTCACAGCACAGCACAACACTCCACTTAACGGCGGAGTACCATTGATCACAAATAATATTGAGGAAATCTGTTTCCAGAAAATGAAGCATGCTTTCAGAAAATCGTTCACGTTTCTGTGACCTCCTGCTGGGTTTTCTGTCTGAGAAAATGAGATATCCTCCTCAAATGCATTATGACTAACATACAAGGACTGCAAACATCCTTTAGCCGAGGCTGACTGCAGAGTAGAGCAAGGTGGTAAGTTGGTGTGGTGTCACATCCCTATGAGGTTACCAACAATGGGGTGCATCCATGTCAGGCCAGTGTAAGAACACAGGCTGCAGAGATGGACACTATTTAGAGGGATGAGGTATGTCAGCAACGTCTAGCCTGTCCCAGTTGGTGGCAACATCCGAATGACTGGGCAGAGTGTATCAAGAATGCACTTTTGTGGCCCATTTGCACCCGTTCTCGTCAGAGCAATGGCGTAGGTGAGGCAGTGGCGGCGGCGGTAACCCGAGACCAGTTGGTGGGGTCCTCGTGGAGCATAACCAGTGAGACTGAACCCCATGGCCGGCAGTGCTGGAGGCTGTGGGGACGACAGTGGCGGGGCCAGTGGTGGCTGAGGAAGCTGCAGCTGATTCATGCAGCCCGAGTCACGTCCTGGTGAGTGAGATGTGTCATGTAGGACCGCATTTTGGCAATGCAGCCTTCACCTGACCTGGCAACCACACCTTAGCTTACTGCAGGGATGACACAGTGGATCGCACCCCTGGCAGTGTTGGCTCGCCTAATGTAGAGATGTTGTTGTTCTTGTTGTCTTCAGTCCTGAGACTGATTTGATGCAGCTCTCCATGCTCTCTGTGCAAGCTGCTTCATCTCCTAGTACATACTGCAGCCTACATCCTTCTGAATATGCTTAGTGTATTCATCTATAGGATTTTTGCCCTCCACGCTGCCCTCCAATACTAAATTGGTGATCCCTTGATGCCTCAAAACATGTCCTACCAACCGATCCCTTCTTCTAGTCAAGTTGTGCCACAAACACCTCTTCTCCTCAATTCTATTCAATACCTCCTCATTAGTTATGTGAACTACCCATCTAATCTTCAGCATTCTTCTGTAGCACCACGTTTGGAAAGCTTCTATTCTCTTCTTGTCCAAACTATTTATCGTCCATGTTTCACTTCCATACATGGCTACACTACATACAAACACTTTCAGAAACTACTTCCTGACACTTGCATCCATACTCGATGTTAACAAATTTCTTTTCTTCTTTCGCTGCCATTGCCAGTCTACATCTTATATCCTCTCTATTTCGACCATCATCAGTTATTTTGCTTCCCAAAAAGCAAACCCCCTTTGCTACTTTAAGTGTCTCATTTCCTAATCTAATTCCCTCAGCATCACCTGAGTTAACTCGACTACATTCCATTGACCTCGTTTTGCTTTTGTTGATGTTCATCTTATATCCTCCTTTCAATCTTTCAAAACACTGTCCATTGCGTTCAACTGCTCTTCCAAGTCCTTTGCTGTCTCTGACAGAATTACAATGTCATCGGCGAACCTTAAAGTTTTTATTTCTTCTCCATGGATTTTAACACCTACTCAAAATTTTTCTGTTGTTTCCTTTACTGCTTGTTCAATATACAGACTGAATAACATCGGAGAAAGTCTACAACTCTGTCTCACTCCCTTCCCAACCACTTCATCCCTTTCATGTTCCTCGACTGTTATAACTGCCATCTGCTTTCTGTACAAATTGTAAATAGCCTTTCGCTCCCTCTATTTTACTCCTGTCAACTTCAGAATTTGAAAGAGAGTGTTCCAGTCAACATTGTCAAAAGCTTTCACTGAGTCTACAAATGTTAGAAACGAAAGTTCGCCTTTTCTTAATCTAGCATCTAAGATAAGTCGTAGGGTCAGTATTGCCTCACTTGTTCCAATTTTTCAACGGAGTCCAAAATGATCATCCCCGAGGTCGGCTTCTACCAGTTTTTCCATTCGTCTGTAAGGAATTCGCGTTAGTATTTTGCAGCTGTGACTTATTAAACTGATAGTTCGGTAAGTTTCACATCTGTCAACACCTGCTTTCTTTGGGATTGGAATTATTATATTCTTCTTGAACTCTGAGGGTATTTCTCCTGTCTCATACATTTTACTCACCAGATGGTAGAGTTTTGTCAAGACTGGCTCTCCCAAGGCTGTCAGTAGTTCTAATGGAATGTTGTCTACTCCTGGGGCTTTGTTTCGACTTAGGTCTTCAGTGCTCTGTCAAACTCTTCACGCAGTATCATATGTAACATTTCATCTTCATCTTCACCCTCTTCCATTTCCATAACATTGCCCCTCAAGTACATCGCCCTTGTATAGACCCTCTATATACTCCTTCCACCTTTCTGCTTTCCCTTCTTTGCTTAGAACTGGGTTTCCATCTGATATCTTGATATTCATACAAGTGGTTCTCTTTTCTCCATAGGGCTCTTTAACTTTCCTGTGGGCCGTATCTATCTTACCCCTAGTGAGATAAGCCTGTACATCCTTACATTTGTCCTCTAGCCATGCCTGCTTAGCCGTTTTGCACTTCCTGTCGATCTCATTCGTTTGTATTCCATTTTGACTGCTTCATTTGCTACATTGTTATATTTTCTCCTTTAGTCAACTAAATTCAATATTTCTTCTGTTACCCAAGGATTTCTACTAGCCCCCGTCTTTTTACCTACTTTATCCTCCGCTGCCTTCACTATTTCATCCCTCAAAGCTACCCATTCTTCTTCTACTGTATTTCTTTCCCCCATTCCTGTCAATTGTTACCTTATGCTCTCCCTGAAACTCTGTACGGCCTCTGGTTTATTCAGTTTATCCAGGTCCCATCTCCTTAAATTCCCACATTTTTGCAGTTTCTTCAGTTTTAATCTACAGTTCATAACCAATAGATTGCGGTCAGAGTCCACATCTGCCCCTGGAAATGTCTTGTAATTTACAACCTGGTTTCTAAATCTCTGTCTTACCATTATATAATCTATCTGAAACCTGTCAGTATCTCCAGGCTTCTTCCATGTGTACAACCTTCTTTTATGATTCTTGAACCAAGTGTTAGCTATGATTAAGTTATGCTCTGTGCAAAATTCTACCAGACGGCTTCCTCTTTCATTTCTTACCCCCAATCCATATTCACCTACTACGTTTCCTTCTCTTCCTTTTCCTACAATCGAGTTCCAGTCACCCACGACTGTTTAATTTTCGTCTCCCTTCACTATCTGATTATATTTTTACCTCATCATACATTTCTTCAATTTCTTCGTCATCTGCAGATCTAGTTGGCATATAAACTTGTACTACTGTAGTAGGCGTGGGCTTTGTGTCTATCTTGGCCACAATAAGGCGTTCACTATGCTGTTTGTAGTAGGTAATCCATACTCATATTTTTTATTCACTATTAAACCTATTCCTGCATTACCCCTATTTGATTTTGTATTTATAACCCTGTATTCACCTGACCAAAATCTTGTTCCACCTGCCGCCGAACTTCTCTAATTCCCACTATATCTAACTTTAACCTATCCATTTCCCTTTTTAAATTTTCTAACCTACCTGCCCGATTAAGGGATCTGACATTCCAAACTCCGATCCGTAGAACGCCAGTTTTTTTTTTTTTTTTTTTTTCTCCTGATAAGAACGTCGTCTTGAGTAGTCCCCGCCCGGAGATCCGAATGGGGGAGTATTTTACCTCCGGAATATTTTACCCAAGAGGACGCCATCATCATTTAACCATAGAGTACAGCTGCATGCCATCGGGAAAAATTATGGCTGTAGTTTCCCCTTGCTTTCGGCTGTTCGCAGTACCAGCACAGCAAGGCCGTTTTGGTTATTGTTACAAGGCCAGATCAGTCAATCATCCACACTTTGCCCCTGCAACTACTGAAAAGGCTGCTGCCCCTCTTCAGGAGCCACACGTTTGTCTGGCCTCTCTACAGATACAGAAGTAGAGATAGAATAACGAAAAACATTTACACATGTTATAAATCTCGTGCCGGAACAATGATTGTATGTGCTACAAAAAATAAAGATGGATATATAATTTACCTGAAAAATCAGTGATGTCACCCTGCGTACACGATGATACCACATCCCTGAGGTCATTAGGGACCGGCTCCACCCAGTCTGGCATCATTGATTGAACTTCACGGAGCCGAAGTGCCTGCTTCCTTTCTTCCACCCTCTGTGGCATCTTCACCTCTGGACCAGCATGGAGCCACCAATAGTGGCTACAACAACACCAACAACAGCATATTGACTTCAAAAACAAGCTACGACTCTACAAAAAATTTAGTATAAAGAATATGTACTTAAACGACATCTGCGATAGTGTATTGGAGGTGGTGCAACACTGCCCTTGAACTCCTTGAAATCATTTGCAAGAAGAACACACTCATTTAAAAAAAAGTATACACCTACATGAAATACAAAATTGTAATAAAATTTTTAACGAGAATGCCGACTTGAAACGTGTCCGATTCACCATTGGAGGCTGATCTGGGAGCTGTACAGGCTCCTCAACCTCTAGCTGCCTATCGAGGTTAGTTAACATTTCATGGATGAATGTTATAACGATAAGGAAACTTTTTTCTAGCGAAAATACATTACTTAATCAATAAACATAAGCTTTGAAATAACAAAATTAAACGTCAAAATCTAAACAGTTGCTATTAAATTTGTTTGAAAATACTGATTTTATAAAAAACATGCTATAAAATGTATGATGAAAATTCGTTTTAACGTAACCTGAACACTCAGAGCAACGAAAGAACGAACTGTATATCGAAACCTGAAGACTCAGAACAATGAGAAACACACAGCTGCTATTAAAATATATACTCACAAGGCAATTCCTCCAAGCACTGCCGCAGACGTTTCCTGCTGCCACTGAGGCTGCTTGAAGATGCTGAACGCTTTATGGCGGTGTTAGATGATGATAGTTCGACGAAGGACATGGATGGATGCACTACATCTACGTGACTGCTCTGCTATTCACAACAAAGTACCTGACAGAGGGTTCAATGAACCACCTTCAAGCTGTCTCTCTACTGTTCCATTCTCGAACGGCACGCCGGAAAAACGAGCACTTAAATTTTTCTGTGCGAGCCCTGATTTCTCTTATTTTATCATGATGATCTTTTTTTCCCTATATAGGGTGCCGGCAGAATATTTTTACAATCGGAGGAGAAAGCTGGTGACTCAAATTTCATGAGGAGATCCCGTCGCAACGAAAAACGCCTTTGTTTTAATGATTGCCACTCCAATTCACGTATCATGTCTGTGACACTATCTGCCCTATTTCGCGATAATACAGAACGAGCTGCCCTTCTTTGTACTTTTTCGATGCCATCGGTTAGTCCCACCTGATGCGGATCCCACACCGCATAGCAATACTCAAGAATAGGGCGGACAAGCGTGGTGTAAGCAGTCTCTTCAGTAGACCTGTTGCACCTTCTAAGTGTTCTGCCAATGAATCTCAATTTTTGGTTGGCTCTACCCACAACATTATCTATGTGATCGTTCCAATTTAGCTTATTTGTAATTGTAATCCCTAAGAATTTAGTTGAATTTACAGCCTTCAGATTTGTGTGACTCATCGCGTAATCGAAATTTAGCTGATTTCTTTTAGTACTCATGTGAATAACTTCACACTGTTTCTTATTCAGGGTCAATTGCCACTTTTCGCACCTTACAGATATCTTATCTAAATCATTTTGCAAGTCGTTCTGATCATCTGATGGCCTTAAAAGACGGTAAATGACAGCATCATCTGCAAACAATCTAAGACGGCTACTCAGATTGTCTCCTATGTCGTTAATATAGATCAGGAACAATAGAGGGCCTAAACACTTCCTTGGGGAACGCCGGATATTACACCTGTTTTACTCGATGACTTTCCGTCTGTTACTACGAACTGTGACCTTTCTGACAGAAAATCACGAATCCAGTCGCACAACTGAGGCCATACTCCGTAGGCACGCAGTTTGGCTAGAACACTCTTGTGAGAAACGGTGTCGAAAGCCTTCTGGAAATCTAAAAATTTGAAATCAATTTGACATCCCGTGTCGATAGCACTTATTACTTCTTGAGTATAAAGAGCTAGTTGTGTTCCACAAGAACGATATTTTCTGAGACCGTGCTAACTATGTGTCAATATATCGTTTTCTTCGAGGCACTTCATAATGTTCGAATACAGTGTATGTTCCAAAACCCTACTGCAAATAGACGTTAGCGATCTAGGCCTTTAATTCAACGGATTACTCCTACTTCCCTTTTTGGGTAATGGTGCGACATGAGCAATTTTCCAGTCTTTAGGTATGGATCTTTCTGTGAGCCAGTGGTTGTATATAATTGCTAAATATGGAGCTATTGTATCAGCATGCTCTGAGAGGAACCTGACTGGTATACAATCTGGACCGGACGCTTTGCCTTTATTAAGTGATTTAAGCTACTTCGTTACTCCGAGGATATCTACTTCTATGTTTCTCATCTTGGCAGTTGGTCTTGACTGGAATTCAGAAATATTTACTTCGTCTTCTTTGATGAAGGAGTTTCGTAAAACCGTGTTTAATAACTGTGCTTTAGTGGCACTGTCATCGGTGACTTCTCCGTTGTTATCGCGCAGTGAAGGTATTGACTGCGTCTTGCCGTTGGTGTGCTTTATGTATGACCAGAATCTCTTTGGGTTTTCTGCCAGATTTCGAGACAGAATTTCGTTGTGGAAATTATTAAAAGCATCTCGCATTGAAGTACGCGCCATATTTCGAACTTCCTTAAAACTTTGCCAATTTTGGGGAACTTAGGTTCTTTTAAATTTGGCATGCTTTTTCGTTCCTTCTGCAACAACGATCTGACCCGTTTTTTGCACCAATTAATTTATGTGGTATATATCTTTCAATTGCTGTCGATACTATCTCTTTGAAAACATTACACAACTTTTCTACACTTACATGATCAGATCGGAAGGAGTGAAGACTGTGTCCTACAAAGGCACTAAGAGCATTTGTATCAGCTTTTTAAATAGATATAGGCCTACTTTGCGTTTCTTTTTGATGGTTGTGGGTGTTACGGTATTCAGCCTATTAGCAACTGCCTTGTGGTCGCTAATCCCTATATTCGTCACAACACTCTCTCTTTGTCCAGGATTATTTGTTGCTAAAAGGTCAAGTATGCTTTCGCAACCATTTACGCTTCGAGTGGGCTCGTGAACTAATTGTTCAAAATTATTTTCTGAGAAAGCATTCAGTACAATTTCGGATGAAGTTTTATGCCTGCCGGCGGCTTTAAACGCATAATTTTTCCAGCATATCGAGGGTAGATTGAAGTCACCATCGACTATAATTGTATGAGTGGGGTACTTATTTGAAATGAGGCTCAACTTTTCTCTGAACTGTTCGGTAAAACGATTGTCAAGTATAACCTCTACCCATACTATTTCACACGAACTATCTAATTCAATTTCGCTACAAGACAAACTACCTCTGACAGCAATAAATACTCCACCACCAACTGTACTTAACCTATCCTTTCTGAACAATGTTAGATCGTTTGAAAAAATTTCAGCTGAACTTATTTCCGGCTTTAGCCAGCTCTCTGTACCTACAATTATTTGAACTTCAGTGCTTTCTATTAGGGCTTGGAGCTCTGGTTCTTTTCCAACGCAGCTACGACAATTTACAATACCAATCGTTTCTACAACTACCTTCCTACAACTACCTTCCTACAGCTACTTTACTTGCCCACTTTTAGACGGACGTCCCATCTGTGGTTCCCTGAGAACCTCTAACTTAAAAAACCGTCCAGTCTCTTCCACGCAGCCCCCGCTACCCGTGTAGCCGCCTCCTGTGTGTAGTGGACTATTGACCTATTAAGCGGAACCCAGAAACCCACCACCCGATGGCGCAAGTCAAGGAATCTACAGCCTACACGGTCACAGAACCGCCTGAGCCTCTGATTTACACCCTCCACTCGGCTCTGCACCAAAGGACCACAGTCGGTTCTATCGACGATTCTGCAGATGACGAGCTTCGCCTTAATCTCGGAAGCAAGTCTTTACCATTTACACTAACAGCCCGAAACAAGATACATTCTGCTCCGATCCATAGCGACACACGTCATTGGTACCGGCATGATCCACCACCTGCACTAATGATGACAACAACTGAACATAGCCACAGACTACAGCAGAATGATGACTGTGGATGGGGTGGAGTTTATATACACTCAGGATCTGCCCACTAATTTTATCGGAAGCAACAGGGCCATGTATACAGGGGAAAACCTTGGTCAGCAAATTGAGACACATCAGGTGTCCTATGGAATGCAGGTGAAATAGCAACCAGCTCTTGGTCCTCTTTTTCAAGGTCCACTTATTGGAGGGAGAGGGGAAGGCACCCCTGATAGCCTGGCAATTTCCTGGGGGGGAGGGTAATTAATTGATCAGAGGGGGGAGGGCCTATCTTGAATAAATTAAAACTGTGTCAGAATGAACATTGTCCCTCTAGTCCAATTCTTCCTGAATTTAGCTGCATCAATGTCTCCATATGGATTCATCTTACCTGGCCATTAATAGAACGCCTATAGACTGAATTAATTCGAGTCCTAAAGTCTGGTTCAACACAGATTTGCAGCTGGTAACACTTCCATGGGTACTTCTGGCTAACACAGTTGAGGTTGCAAAATGTTTAGAAGGTTTACTCGTGAAGTTATGGCAGGTGGAGGGAAAGTAGATCCCATAATTTCACATGATGACCCATTTACTAACAAACCACTCCCATTCAGCTCTAACCTTTTCTCTGTCATGGGTTTCCCCTTTTTGAAACAACTGACTACTACTATCACTTTATTGCAGCTGGGTACAAGCAATGTGTGTCAGTTCAGGCGATGATCCTAATCCTAAGCGTAAACGTGGAGTGAGACATGAACAAAAATACAAGTGGAACGTTGTCCAGAAAGCCAGAGAGCAAGGACTGAGGTACGTGTCCCATAAAGGAAAAGGTGTCACCCAGAAACCCCCCACAGAACATTGTAAACAGTAAGTGTAGCTATAAATGTCATTCAAAACTTACTGAAGAATCTATACAGGCACGCTGGAGTAACTTTTATTCTTTGGAGAATAAAAACACGCAAGAGAATATTGTAAACTGTAAGTGTAGCTATAAATGTCATTCAAAACTTACTAAAGAATCTATACAGGCACGATGGAGTAACTTTTATTCTTTGGAGAATAAAAACACGCAAGAGAACTACTTGCAAACATTGGTTGAGGTTATGCCAATAAAACGTAGGTGTAAAAACCCTAACGTAGAGGAACAAGGTCGAGATGAGATTCAGGAAAACGCTGAAATGCCTATTGATGAATTATGTAACAACAAAAAATCACACTCTTATAAATACAATTTAAAACTGGATGGTGTTCCAATTCCAGTATGTAGAAATGTTTTCTTGCTTGTTTTTGGCATTTCAGGCAACAGAATTGAGAGAATCAGTAAATGTTCTGTCCTTAATAAAAGCGCAGTGGACAGGGAGCGGAAGTCAAGAAGTGGGAACTGTGTTCCAGGTTACATTTGTGTATTCATTCATAAACAGATTGAGAAATTTGATGTGAAAGTAACCCATTATGGAGGCAAACCCAAAAAATAACTTGATGCACGACTTGATGTTGTAAAACTGTACAATATGTTCATCCTAGATAACCCTGATCTCTACAAGCAGAGCTAAGTATAGTTTCTACTACAAATACTTCAAAGAGAACTTCTCATATTTGTTTGGTTGGCCACAAGTTAACGTTTACTCAAAGTGTGAATATTATCTGTAAAACTGAAAGACAAAGCTCTCAGTGAAAACGCTACGTGGAATGTAGTAGCTGAAATGATTTTGCACAACAGAAGATCCAAAAAAATATTATTCAGCTATGAAAGAAGCGTCTCCGAACAAAGACGATGACACTGTGGCATTGGAATTTGACTTTATGCAAAACCTGTTTTTGCCTCATAAACCTGTACAGGAGCTATTTTATATGAGACAGCTATGGTTAAATATTTTTTCATTACATGACTTAAAAACTTATCGTTCGAAATTGTATGTGTACCATGAGGGAGAAGCGCACAAAGGTCCAGATGAAGTCTGTTCTATGCTGCCTCATTACTTTGACACTGAAATTCCAGTTGTGCGATTCCTATTGAATCTCTGTGACAGAGGTCGGTTTGAGACTATTACGCATAACTTTCCAGTGTCTGGACAGTCTTTTTCGCCATGTGACAGGGATTTCGGAAGTATTAAACGGCTCTTGAGGAAAGTGGACAGAATTTATACTCCACATCAGTATTCTGAGCTCATGTTTAAGGCTAGTGAGTCCGGATGTTTTTCAGTTTATCATCTTACCTCGGACGATGTTTTAAGTTTTAAATGTTGTTGGCCTACGTCGTACAAGAAAACTACAAACTCTGATGAAACATCAGGCAGAGATGTACCAAGAAAACGTAAGGATTCATTCAAGGTACCTAGTTATAAATAGTTCCTGTACTCTAAAGACACTTACGGAAAAGTTGTGGCAAAGGCGTTTATTAGAGGATTCTCATCTACTTTCACTCTATTGAAAACTGACAGCCCACCCGAACTACCTTCTGAGAAGGCTTATCCTTTGGAAAAGGTACATTGATTACTGTAATGTTATTATCGAATATCAAATTTGTGAACAAGTAAAAACAATATTTTGTAGCGTTACAAACACTTACTGGGTTTTGCACAACGTAATTTTTGGTTTTAGGTTCCAGTCAACAAAAAGAAACTTGATGACCTGATAAAATTATTGGACTGCACTGTTGGTTATGAAGAATTTTATAACAGCATCATTCAATGGCCTACAATTGAGAAAGAAACAGTCGAGGACATGCGAGAGGCTGAATAAAGCCAGAAAGGTGCTTACTGTACAAATTTGTATTTTATGGTTCACTAATGTATGCCTGTTACATTTTTATAAATGGAACGATGTTATTTACTTAATCTTTCACCTTAAAATATGCAAAGATTAATCAATTTACCTGTCTGTTTCTATATTATTGCCACATAAATTAAAGGGAAAAGTGGTTTATTTCACAAGCAACAAAAGTGCAATATGTTTTAAAAAAATTTATAGCATAGTAAATTTCTTTAAAATTATTTCGTGTTTCGTACACATTTCTAGAACCTTAAAGTTTCGTTCTGGAATATTAGAAGGACATCAGACTTCAACTAACAATGCTACACAGATTTTTTTAAATTTCCAAACAGCCTAGAAAAGCGTACTTAGGTGATTTCTGCAATATGTGATTCGTTTATAGATAGTATAAATCTCATTGTTTGTGGATCAATTGGTAAATATGATATATTACTCTAAGCAGTGTAACATCACTTGTAGATGTTTTTGAAAAGACTAGTTTATCTTGTAATATAATTTTTCTAAAGAAAAAACTCAGTTTTAGTAATTAACCACAATTAGCACAGCCTTCCTATCCACGTCACACGTTTTTCAAAGAAGTTGGATTTTTCATAAATGTTCTCGTTTATCAGTCAAAAGAATTCCACGTGCATTTCAAACTATTACCGCCATTGATGCTTTAGAGTTAAGACAATGTAATTTATTTGTTATGTGCACAGGAACCAAGGTTATCAGTTTTGAACAAGGCCAGAGGATTCAATGCCTAAGGGGCTGAATGTACTTTGCAGTGACTGTATATCTTTATTGGTACTGGGAGTTGCATTGCCCAATCAGTTCATATAAAGGGTTTGCTAACAATAACACAGAGTAAGCACACCACTTGCGCTTACAACACACTAAACGATTATTCCAGTTTAGTACCCATTCCACAGTTCAGACATTCATTCAACATAATCGCGAAGCTTTTTATGTTTTTAAAGAACGTTACAGCTTTCACCGATTCTTCTTTCATACCCTTCTTGATTTTTAACATATCAAACAGCGAAGGCATCTGACGACCATGTACCACCTCATAGGGTAACACTTCTGCATTCGTGTGATGCTTTGACTTGTATGCTGAGACCACATACCGAACATGAATATCCCATTTGGTATGGTGTGCGTCCACATAGTTACCTAACATCTTCCTTGTAGTTGTATGGTCCTTCACATTCCTCCATTAGCTTGAGGATGTGCAGGACTCGTCCTCAATTTCTTCACAGATAACAGTTTACGCAATTCCATGAACAAATCGCTTGCCACTGTGGCCGAGCGATTCTAGGCGCTTCAGTCTGGGACCGCGCGCCCGCTACGGTCGCAGGTTCGAATTGTGCCTCGGCCATGGATGTGGGTGACGTCCTTAGGTTAGTTAGGTTTAAGTAGTTCTAAGTTCTAGGGGACTGATGACCTCAGATGTTAAGTCCCATAGTGCTCAGAGCCATTTGAACAAATCCAACAAAAACTTGGTTCCCTGATCTGTCACTATTATTTCAGTTACTCAGCACTTCAGCATCCAATTGTTTACTGGTGCTTCCGCCATTGTTGCTGTCTGTTAGTGGGGGATTGCGACCATTTGCACGTGTCTTGAAATATGGTCTATAATCGCGAGTCAATATTTATTCCCTGCAGGTGTATTGTTGAAAGGATGTAAAACGCCAATCCTGAAATGATGCTAATACTTCAGGTAACCTCTGCAGTGGTACTCCCGTCCGACACAAATCCACTCTCTGCACAGTGGATGTGATTCTGCTCATACTGGTCCACATCCGGCCTCCTATTCTACCACCAGTAGCTCTCTGCTACTCCTCTGTTGGTATACCTACATCCCACATGACCTGCTAACACGTGATCATGTTTCTCCTGTAACACTCTATCCCTCGACTTCGCGGCACTGCCGCTCGTGGCCCCAACTTGATTTCTGCACAGCAATCCATACCGGGTACAAAATTGTGATTGTTTACGAAACTGTTTACGTTCGTCATTCGACTTCTGTGCTGTTTGCTATTCCTTAAGCTCATTAGCACCTATTTGCAACTTAGTTACTTTCCTACTCAAGTTGGTGCAGAGCGTTTCTAGGCGCTACAATCTGGAACCGCGCGAACGCTACGGTCGCAGGTTCGAATCCTGCCTCGGGCATGGATGTGTGTGATGTCCTTAGGTTGGTTAGGTTTAAGTGATTCTAAGTTCTAGGGGACTGATGACTTCAGGACTTAAGTCCCATAGTGCTCAGAGCCATTTAAACCTACTCAAGTTGTCTGCATCCCCTTATTTCTTTCTAGTTTTATGTACAATCTCAAAATCAAACTCAGTTGTACTGCACATTGTGCCAATTTAATGGATGAATCCTTCAATCTGAGCAACCATTTCAATGCCGCATGATATGTTATCACTAAAAACGTTTTCTCATAAGGATAATGCTTGAAATAGGTGAATCTACAGACAAGGTTCGACATTTCTTTTTTCATTGTGGGGTAATTCCTCACTGTTGAGTTCATTTGTCTTGATGCATAGGCTCCCGGGTGTCGCGCACCGTCTGTTATGTGAGACAACATACAAGGAAGTGAATTATTGGATGCATCACATGACAGAACGAATTCTTTATTCAAATTTGACAACACTAAGATCGGGATTGATGCCAAAGCCTCCTTCAGTTTCTCAAAAGCACGTTGACAATCCTCTGACCAAACAAACCTTGAACCTTTCTTCAGCAATTACATCAATGGTCTGGCAAGATCCGCAAATCCCTTTTCGAATCTTCTGTAATAATTCGCGACTTCATGAAGTGTTTTAGTTCCTTCATTGATTCAGACATCTAAAATTCACTTATAGCTTTTACCAATTTTTGCTCTGTCTCTCTAATTACTTGATCAAGATTCCCACCTTCTCTGTACTTAACATTAAATTAATGGCTCTCAGTTTCAGGAATACTTACCTTAGGCGTTGTACGTACTGGTCCATATCACTCGCAAAGACGGTTATATCATCAAGATACATCGAGATACACGATGTATCGACGTGGTTTCATTCCTCTGAGAAAGCCATCCAATAAAACTCTGAAACATCGCAGGTGCATTCTTTAATTCAAAAGGCATACTCCTGTATTCAAATGGCTCTGAGCACTATGGGACTTAACATCTATGGTCATCAGTCCCCTAGAACTTAGAACTACTTAAACCTAACTAACCTAAGGACATCACACACATCCATGCACGAGGCAGGATTCGAACCTGCGACTGTAGCAGCCGCGCGGCTCCTGACTGAGCGCCTAGAACCGCTACACCACCGCGGCCGGCTACTCCTGTATTGCTAATGACCCCACAGCGAGGAAAAACTGTTTTTGGTCGGTCCTCCATAGCGACTTTTTACTGACAGTACCCACTCCTTAAGACCATCGTTGAAAAATACTTGCATTGACCTAAATAGTCCAGGGTTTTCATAATGTTCAGCAAAGTGTAGGTAACAGTTGTAGCCTTAACATTCAGCTGTCGATAATTGTAACAAAACCTATATTTCTGTGGTTCAGCCACTGATTTCTTGGGCAAAGACATTTCCTTCCCTCCGTGAGCAGCTACTTTCCTCAATAATTCCCTCCTTCAGCTGCTGCTCGATAAATTCCTCCAGAGTCGGCGGCAAGTACCTCGGGACTCCGTACGGTTTGCGGTAAACAGGTGATTCATTTCCTGCTGGGGTTAATGCATTGTTGGCAATGACCCTCTGAGAAAGACAAGTCCCTCTAATTCCTGCACTAACTTCTCCATGTTTTCCTTATCACATCCCTTTAAGTGCTTTACCTTCTATCGTAATGCAGTTTCAGTGCCGTTCAGTGATAGTCCGTGGCAGACACCCCTTGTGCCTCTTTCTTGCTCCTCCATGGTATCCATGTTAGCGATCAACAACCCGTTTGTTAACCTTAAATCCATGGCGTTAATGTTATCTACAAATACAGATACCATTTTCACCATTTACCTCTTGTATGCGTACAACAGTCCTTTTCACTAAGCAGCCTTCCAGATCCAGTACATCGTTTACTATCAACAGTTCCACCACAAACAACATCCCTACCAGTAAGTTAGACTTAACATTAACCCAAAGTGGTTTCTCATTACCCTTAGGCACACGTGAATTGTGTCAATGGAATCTTAGTGCGATTGCTCGCAGTTTAAATGGTTCTTCATTCGTGATACGCCCACCTCAGAACATTCCTACACTGGCGGCAGTTTCGCCTAACTGAAGCATTTTTCTGTCAAGCTCCATCATGTGTTTGCGAAGATCGATTCTGGTGCATTGCTAATGCAAGAAATCCAACCGCAGACTCATGCCATTTCCCTCACTCACATGTGACACATTCTCTACACATTGTCTGAACTGAACCATACCCAGTCAAAAATTTATGTCCATAGATCCCAACAGTATGACATCTCGATCCCCCATTCCACACAATCTGTACTGTGGTGGGTTCCACTGCTTATGTCCCATCACAGCACCACTGGAAACAGACACATGTGCTACTGTCTACATCTACATCTACATGACTACTCTGCAATTCACATTTAAGTGCTTGGCAGAGGGTTCATCGAACCACAATCATACTATCTCTCTACTATTCCACTCCCGAACAGCGAGCGGGAAAAACGAACACCTAAACCTTTCTGTTCGAGCTCTGATTTCTCTTATTTTATTTTGATGATCATTCCTACCTATGTAGGTTGGGCTCAACAAAATATTTTCGCATTCGGAAGAGAAAGTTGGTGACTGAAATTTCGTAAAAAGCTCTCGCCGCGACGAAAAACGTCTATGCTGTAATGACTTCCATCCCAACTCGTGTATCATATCTGCCACACTCTCTCCCCTATAACGCGATAATACAAAGCGAGCTGCCCTTCTTTGCACCCTCTCGATGTCCTCCGTCAATCCCACCTGGTAAGGATCCCACACCGCGCAGCAATATTCTAACAGAGGACGAACGAGTGTAGTGTAAGCTGTCTCTTTAGTGGACTTGTTGCATCTTCTAAGTGTCCTGCCAATGAAACGCAACCTTTGGCTCGCCTTCCCGACAATATTATCTATGTGGTCCTTCCAACTGAAGTTGTTCGTAATTTTAACACCCAGGTACTTAGTTGAATTGACAGCCTTGAGAATTGTACTATTTATCGAGGAATCGAATTCCAACGGATTTCTTTTGGAACTCATGTGGATCATCTCACACTTTTCGTTATTTAGCGTCAACTGCCACCTGACACACCATACAGCAATCTTTTCTAAATCGCTTTGCAGCTGATACTGGTCTTCGGATGACCTTACTAGACGGTAAATTACAGCATCATCTGCGAACAACCTAAGAGAACTGCTCAGATTGTCACCCAGGTCATTTATATAGATCAGGAACAGTAGAGGTCCAATAATATCCCACAATTCTTTACCCCTATTATTCCCAAGACTGCACTATCCACCTCTGTACACGACTTTGTAGCATCTAATCTTACTGCTAATTACCATAGGTAGACCTCGAGTTCCCTTTGGCGTTTAACAGCTGCTTTTTTCCCAGTCCCCTACCCCTGAAACTACTGTTGCCATTATGGTGACCTCTACACCTACTTCCACTGTCTTGTGGCTGGTGACATTGCTCCTGCTTATGCCCATCAATGTACCCCCACAACACCTTACATCGCTCTAAAACACAATCCAGCTTGCAAACTGGTTGACCTGACAATTTCCTCGCACTCTAACACTAATCTGGTAGCTGCACACAAATCATTCAAAACCCCTGTTCACACGGTCCTTGATATTTCCGAAGGCTGCCCTCTTAAGTAGCGTCAAGTGCCCTCTGCTCAGGTTCCCAGAAAATTACTTCATTCATCATAGCACTCTCTCCCAACTCGTATGTATAACCACTAATCTTCATCAACCCGTCCGCAAATTCTTCTACTGATTCTGCAGGCTTCTTTGCTACCATGCGCAGTTCTTCTCTGAAATGTCTGCTTCTGTTAGCACGTACTTTCAGCTGTATACATTGACGTCATTAATTATGATACACCATGTGTACAGAGGTTTACATACTTACCAGTCTAACTGAACAAGAATGGGACAGGTAGCCGGCCTTGGCCTTATGGTAGGAACCATCTAAGCATTTGCCTGAAATGATGTAGGGAAACCACAGAAAAACCTATAACAAGATGGTCATATGACGATTGGAGCACCCCTCCCTCCTCCCTCCCTTCTGGAACAAAGCCACCCTGTTTATAATAGTGCTACCTTATTCGGTTTGTCCATGGTGTACAACACTCTTTTACAAAGAACTTATTTAATAAAGTAAAGGCTAGTGCTACATTGTTCACTTTTTCTCATTCTCAGCGACTGCATACACAACACACACTGCGCGCAAATTATTTTGTGATGTAACACCACAGCACTATCAGCTAATGTCAGGCCCACAGCGACGATATCTTGTTTCCCTTTTGTGTTTCGTAACTTACCATTTGCTAGTCAGAAAAACTGAGTCACCATATCTTCATAGCGAGATGGACTACTTGACAGTAGTATAAACTTTGGAATCCAGAGAACCTCCGTCATTCATACACTCAGGAAAAGTGTTATCTACGGCTAATATCACGTATAAAACTACCACTTTGAATATTGTAAACTTTCATGCTGTTTGGGGTTTTATGTTTATACTTTTTGATGAATGTAAATTCAGTCTAGCTCTTGTTCCACGGTCGTGGACAGAGTTATTTGTGCGGTCATTATCAATGTTATTTCTTATGCATGCAGCTCATTGGTGGATGTACTGGTGTACTTAAATCCCCAGTATTTTCAAGAGGTCTTTACAGTGAGTTCGACTACTCTTTTTGGTTATTATTCTTCTAGTCCTCTTCTGTAATTTGAAAGCTCCAGTCTTGTTTTGAGTGTTTGTTACCCACGAAAGAATTCCATAAGTAGCCTACTAATTGAGTGCACATTTGAATATTACGTAACTGAAAGACATATCTGTTAAACACTGATGACAGGACTTTAAGAGCATAACAAATTGATGACATATATTTGCAAGTATCTTTGTGTGTTCATGCCATATCAACTGAGAATCAGTTTTTACACATAGAAATTTTTTGTTTATTAGCAGCCTACCGAGACGGCATCTACATTTAATCTAGCAGTGTTGTTTTCCCTCTTCAAACCGAGATTCATGGCATTTGTTTTCTTTATGTTTAATGTCTATTTATTGCATACTGACCAACTGTAACCTTATTTGCTTTCTTTGCGAGGAGTTTCCTTGTTTTACCAGTGACTACAGTATTGCTGTCATCAGCAAAGAGAATTTTTTCCCTGTGACTCACTCTATTACGAAAGACACGGATGTATATTAGGAACAATATTGCCTCTAATATGGTACCTTGCGGAAATGAGGTGAACGTCAACAGATGTGGATCACACACACAAGTTAGAAGTTTTAGCTTCCGAGTACAGTTCATTAACAATATGTACTCTGTTTCTGTATGTTATTTTACAACATGTGAGCGTGCATATGAGGACAGGTACCACGAAAATTACTGGAAATAATCGTAAAATACAGCGAGAAATATTTTCGCCGAGAAAATTACCTTTATGAATAAAGTAATTTGTTAACTCGCCAACCTAACTCACAGTTGCGTCATTTCGTTGTAGATGGCAAGCTGTATAAACACATCCACAATGTCCTATAGAACTAAACATTCTACAGACCAAGTCAATAATCATAATAGATATAAAACATTTTGCACCACCTTTCGTTCCAACGATTGTTACTTCAAACATGTTCACATTTTAAAGACGTGAATTAAAGAACCCACTGATGATGGCACAAATGTGCCGAAAGATATCTGGACATTAAAAAGAACATTTTTTTGCACAATAGGCGAATCTGAATTCATATAATTTACACATTTATTTTATGTGGCAGTGATATGACCTTCAGACTTACATCCATCCAGGCATCCTAAGAGATTCAGTTTACAATTATGGCTGCAGGTGGTTTACATAATCGTGAGTGTCCACAGAAATTTGTCCAAGATGTGGCAAGGTTCTAAAATTACCGTTTTTGTAGAGCTGATTCGGTGAGTCTCGAAGTTATAGGGTCCAAAGATTAAATTTGACAAGGATTACACAATACATATTTTATCTCAAACGACTGATGCATTTCCACTTAAGGTTTCAGGTAGATTAGTTTGATATCGATTTGTTGTTTCTTGTGGTCTTCAGTCCTGAGACTGGTTTGATGCAGCTCTCCATGCTACTCAATCCTGTGCAAGCCTCTTCATCTCCCAGTACCCACTGCCACCTACATCCTTCTGAATCTGCTTAGTGTATTCATCTCTTGGTCTCCCTCTACGATTTTTACCCTCCACGCTGCCCTCCAATACTAAATTGGTGATCCCTTGATGCCTCAGAACATGTCCTACGAACCGATCCCTTCTTCTGGTCAAGTTCTGCCACAAACTTCTCTTCTCCCCAATCCTATTCAATACTTCCTCATTACTTATGTGATCTACCCATCTAATCTTCAGCATTCTTCTGTAGCACCACATTTCGAAAGCTTCTATTCTCTTCTTGTCCAAACTATTTATAGTCCATGTTTCACTTCCATACATGGCTACACTCCATACAAATACTTTCAGCAATGTCTTCCTGACACTTAAATCTATACTCGATGTTAACTAATTTTTCTTCTTCAGAAACGCTTTCCTTGCCATTGCCAGTCTACATTTTATATCCTCTCTACTTCGACATCATCAGTTATTTTGCTCCCCAAATAGCAAAACTCCTTTACTACTTTAAGTGTCTCATTTCCTAATCTAATACCCTCAACATCACCCGACTTAATTTGACTACATTCCATTATCCTCGTTTTGCTTTTGTTGACGTTCATCTTATATCCTCCTTTCAAGACACTATCCATTCCGTTCAACTGCTCTTCCAAGTCCTTTGCTGTCTCTGACAGAATTACAATGTCATCGGCGAACCTCAAAGATTTTATTTCTTCTCCATGGATTTTAATACCTACTCCAAATTTTTCTTTTGTTTCCTTCACTGCCTGCTCAATATACAGATTGAATAACATCGGGGAGAGGCTACAACCCTGTCTCACTCTCTTCCCAACCACTGCTTCCCTTTCATGTCCCTCGACTCTTATAACTGCCATCTGGTTTCTGTACAAACTGTAAATAGCCTTTCGCTCCCTGTATTATACCCCTGCCACCTTCAGAATTTGAAAGAGAGTATTCCAGTCAACGTTGTCAAAAGCTTTCTCTAAGTCTACAAATGCTAGAAACGTAGGTTTGCCCTTCCTTAATCTAGCTTCTAGGATAAGTCGTAGGGTCAGTATTGCCTCACGTGTTCCAACATTTCTACGGAATCCAAACTGATCTTCCCTGAGGTCGGATTCTACTGGTTTTTCCATTCGTCTGTAAAGAATTCGTGTTAGTATTTTGCAGCTGTGACTTATTAAACTGATAGTTCGGTAATTTTCACATCTGTCAACACCTGCTTTCTTTGGGATTGGAATTATTATACTCTTCTTGAAGTCTGAGGGTATTTCACCTGTCTCATACATCTTGCTCACCCGATTGTAGAGTTTTATCAGGACTGGCTCTCCCAAGGCCGTCAGTAGTTCCAATGGAATGTTGTCTACTCCGGGGGCCTTGTTTTGACTCAGGTCTTTCAGTGCTATGTCAAACTCTTCACGCAGTATCGTATCTCCCGTTTCATCTTCATCTACATCCTCTTCCATTTCCATAATATTGTCCTCAAGTACATCGCCCTTGTATAGACCCTCTATATACTCCTTCCACCTTTCTGCTTTCCCTTCTTTGCTTAGAACTGGGTTTCCATCTGAGCTCTTGATGTTCATACAAGTGGTTCTCTTATCTCCAAAGGTCTCTTTAATTTTCCTGTAGGCAGTATCTATCTTACCCCTAGTGAGATAAGCCTCTACATCCTTACATTTGTCCTCTAGCCATCCCTGCTTAGCCATTTTGCACTTCCTGTCGATCTCATTTTTCAGACGTCTGTATTCCTTTTTGCCTGCTTCATTTACTGCATTTTTATATTTTCTCCTTTCTTCAATTAAATTCAATATTTCTTATGTTACCCAAGGATTTCTACTAGCCCCCGTCTTTTTACCTACTTGATCCTCTGCTGCCTTCACTACTTCATCCCTCAAAGCTACCCATTCTTCTTCTACTGTATTTCTTTCCCCCATTCCTGTCAATTGCTCCCTTATGCTCTCCCTGAAACTCTGTACAACCTCTGGTTCTTTCAGTTTATCCAGGTCCCATCTCGTTAAATTTCCACCTTTTTGCAGTTTCTTCAGTTTTAATATACAGGTCATAACCAATAGATTGTGGTCAGAGTCCACATCTGCCCCTGGAAATGTCTTACAATTTAAAACCTGGTTCCTAAATCTCTGTCTTAGCATTATATAATCTATCTGAAACCTGTCAGTATCTCCAGGCTTCTTCCATGTATACAGCCTTCTTTTATGATTCTTGAACAAGTGTTACCTATGATTAAGTTGTGCTCTGTGCAAAATTCTACCAGGCGGCTTCCTCTTTCATTTCTTTGCCCCAGTCCATATTCACCTACTATGTTTCCTTCTCTCCCTTTTCCTACTACCGAATTACAGTCTCCCATGACTATTAATTTTTCGTCTCCCTTCACTATCTGACTAATTTCTTTGATTTGATCATACATTTCATCAATTTCTTCGTCATCTGCAGAGCTAGTTGGCATATAAACTTGTAGTATTGTAGTAGGTGTGGGCTTCGTATCTATCTTGGCCACAATAATGCGTTCACTATGCTGTTTGTAGTAGCTTACCCGCATTCCTATTTTCCTATTCATTATTAAACCTACTCCTGCATTACCCCTATTTGATTTTGTGTTTATAACCCTGTAGTCACCTGACCAGAAGTCTTGTTCCTCCTGCCACCAAACTTCACTAATTCCCACTATATCTAACTTTAACCTATCCATTTCCCTTTTTAAATTTTCTAACCTACCTGCCTGATTAAGGGATCTGACATTCCACGCTCCGATCCATAGAATGCCAGTTTTATTTCTCCTGATAATGACATCCTCTTGAGTAGTCCCCGCCCTGATATCCGAATGGGGGACTGTTTTACCTCTGGAATATTTTACCCAAGAGGACGCCGCCATCATTTAATCATACAGTAAAGCTGCATGCCCTCAGGAAAAAATTACAGCCGTAGTTTCCCCTTGCTATCAGCCGTTCGCAGTACCAGCACAGCAAGGCCGTTTTGGTTATTGTTACAAGGCCAGATCAGTCAGTCATCCAGACTGTTGCCACTGCAACTACTGAAAAGGCTGCTGCCCCTCTTCAGGAACCACACGTTTGTCTGGCCTTTCAACAGATACCCCTCCATTGTGGTTGAACCTACGGTACGGCTATCTGTATCGCTGAGGCACGCAAGCCTCCCCACCAACGGCAAGGTCCATGGTTCATGGGGGGAGGTTGATATCGATATGGTAAGCATATTTCATTAGTACACACTAAGTGCATATTTTATATTATTAAAGTGGGTACGAATGCTGTCGCTTTGATTCAACAGTCTGAAATTACAAATCTTCTACAGTCAAATTCAGGATATTTAATGAATTTTATCTGGGAAATATTTTTCTTCATATACCAACAATGTTAGGTTTTCGCTGAAAATGTAAATGAAAAATTTGAAAGAGGTATAATAATCAGAACGACTGAGAAAATCCTGTTGACTAGCGACAAAAAATAACTAGGAAAATCCTAAATCAATACTCTTCAAAGACATGGTGTTAAGAAGAGTTCCACAGACAACTGGTACAAATTATTTTATTGATGTACAACCGGTTTGCGGCTTAATGCCATATCATCAGGTGCAATCTATATGGTACAGAGTAATAAACAGTGTCTCAACTTTGTAGATATTAAAATTAAAAAAGACAATATCTAAAATACATTCACAACGCTAAAAGGTCGCTATCGCTCCTGGGCAAGATATATTATTCAGAGAATATTATCTACATTACTTTGTCGAATGCAGAGCGACGAAGATGTGAGCCATGAATATCATAAAAATTGCTGGTGGATGGATGATGGAGTTAAATATCATTGTATTAAAATTTTCCTGTATCTAAGAGAAGAAATTTCTTTTATAGTGAGAGGAGCCTATTTTTAAAAAAATACAAATTACTATGTGGAGTGCTATAATGTGTCTCTTTCTTACCGATGTGACGGCAGGACAACCCTGTGTTGGGAAGAGTGGAATCAGCCCACACAAGCGTCTGAGATGGACTAGCAGGCTGGCAGAGCGGATACTGTCTTGTGGACGGTGTGACGTCATGTAAAGGGGTATAGTTCCTATATAACAGGCTGAATCGTCCGCCATGTTTTCCCCACATCTGAGGATTCAGCAGTGATTGCCTTGTGGGTGGTTAACCTATTCACACAACTTTTTCCCGTATTTCTTATAAAATATTTTATATTGCATGTATGAAGTGATCCATCAGTAATTAATGTTTATGGAGGTATTGGGAATGCCGTTTTCATATAACAGAAATCTGAAATGTAATATTACACAACTATGGAAATGTAGGCTCAGAACTTGCGTGATAGTGTGTAAATATTAAATGTAATGAGTTAAGAATTCGGTACCAACGCCTTCAAATATGGGTGTTATGCAGAAACAACCTATTAGTTTTGCCTTTATACTGCCACTTGTAAAAGAAATGTTTATTTTTTTATTCATAAGGATGTACTTTAAGAAATGGCCCATTTTTATGGTACCCAGGTGGGGGGAAAATAGTTGCATCTTAAAGAGAAACGAACTTTTATCAATAGTTCCACCTATCATTTAAGCAGTATTCATTTTATGTACGCTGTGATAGCTTTGTTGCTTGTTGAGTTGCCTTAAGAACTTCATTCTTTGAATGTAATGTTACTTGTGCAGGTTACCTCAACCAATCCTCTATAAATAGTGAATCATCACTCGTTCTACCATGCGTATAAAAGAAATGGGGTTAAATTTTTCAGTTTTTGTATTTATGTTTATAATAAGACGTATAAGTACATCAAGAATATCCCTTTCCACTTTTCCAGTTGCAAAAATATCTCAGGAATCGAAAAATTTTGAAAGGAACTGCTTCAGTACAGTTTTCGATTGGGAAGAAACGCAGTTGCATACAGCTGGTTTCATACTTATAACCACTTTTACTAACGTATGTTTACAATACACAAGTGAGCGCCGTCCTGTTCCCAATTGTCTCTCCAGCAGGCTATGGCCCATCTGTTTCTTCATTCAGGGTCACTAGGAAATCTAAAGAAGCGGAAACAACTTTTGCGGTAGTTAATGCAATTCACAACTGAGCAGCCACCCACATACAGGGTGTTACAAAAAGGTACGGCCAAACTTTCAGGAAACGTTCCTCACACACAAAGACAGAAAAAATGTTATGTGGACATGTGTCCAGAAACGCTTACTTTCCATGTTAGAGCTCATTTTATTACTTCTCTTCAAATCACATTAATCATGGAATGGAAACACACAGCAACACAACGTACCAGCGTGACTTCAAACACTTTGTTACAGGAAATGTTCAAAATGTCCTCCGTTAGCGAGGATACATCCATCCACCCTCCGTCGCATGGAATCCCTGATGCGTTGATGCAGCCCTGGAGAATGGCGTATTGTATCACAGCCGTCCACAATACGAGCACGAAGAGTCTCTACTTTTGGTACCGGGGTTGCATAGACAAGAGCTTTCAAATGCCCCTATTAATGAAAGTCAAGAGGGTTGAGGTCAGGAGAGCGTGGAGGCCATGCAATTGGTCCCCCTCTACCAATCCATCGGTCTCAGAACCTGTTGTTGAGAAGCGTACGAACACTTCGACTGAAATGTGCAGGAGCTCCATCGTGCATGAACCAGATGGTGTGTCGTACTTGTAAAGGCACAGGTAGAGTATCCCGTATGAAATCATGATAACGTGCTCCATTGAGCATAGGTGGAAGAACATGGGGCCCAATCAAGACATCACCAACAATGCCTGCCCAAACGTTCACAGAAAATCTGTGTTGATGACGTGATTGCACAATTGCGTGTGGATTCTCGTCAGCCCACACATGTTGATTGTGAAAATTTACAATTTGATCACATACTGACTAAACTAAAATGAGCTCTAGCATGGAAATTAAGCGTTTCCTGACACATCTCCACATAACATCTTTTCTTTATTTGTGTGTGAGGAATGTTTCCTGAAAGTTTGGCTGTACCTTTTTGTAACACCCTGTATACGATTTCTTCAATACATTTAATTAGGAATCTCCACTCGCATCGTGACTCGTATGTAAGCAACTATGGAAATAGCGGACAGTTCAGCTCAGGTTATAGGAGTCTTATAAAGGAGCGCTTGGTTCTTTAGCTTATAAGCAAGAATAACACTGAATTTTATTGTAATACTAACACTTCATCGTATAAACAAGAAGAATTATCCAGATTGTTACTATAAATGGTTATTCAATGCATACTCTGCATTTTCTTTTTATATCCAAAAATTTCTGTTTCCTCTTGTAACCTCCCCCTCACTTATCGACCTTAATGACAGTGAAAAGTTAAACCGCGTGTACCTAATGGAAATTTGGGAAAATCAATCGTCACCGAAGTTAATTTGTCGGTAAAGAGGGAGGAAAGGGTTGCATCTAAACTGAAAGGAAAAATGCAAATGAAACTGGTGGAAATTAATTTTGAAAAGGGGTAAAGTTAATGAAGAAAGTAAATATGCAGTCATTACATTAACAATTAATTGGCGTTAATTGGATATTTGAGATTTGCGGAAAATTACGGTCGCCAGACCCATGGACAACTACTATAATAACTGAAAATGGAAGATTAATGCGCATATAATTAGCACTAAAAGCGTGGCAACTGAAGGTTGACACGTGCTGTGTGAAAACTGAATGTTTGCAGAGGTAATAAATTTCGCTACACTCTGACTTAATTTAGCAAAAGAATTAATAAAACCGGAAAACTGAAAGTTAATTTAGTGACTGAAATTAATAGTGATCTTTGTTTCTGAAGCACTACGAAATTGAGTAAAACAAGGTAAGTCTTGGGCTACCTCAACAATCATTTCAAAAGCTCCTTGAATCTACGCAATTTAGAAATAAGAGATTTGACTTTGAACTTGAATTAAATGATTCTGAACAATTAACAATAGTAAAATTTAGTATGTACCAAGCTGAGTTGCAGTCACAGGTAAGCTAAAATATGCTAACAAAACTGGCACTCTTAATTTGTGCTTGTGTAATCTAAATATTCTAGCGAGCTATGAATACTTTAACTGAACTTTGAAATTAAAGCAGTGAAAAGGAATGATATTACTTTAATGCTGGCGTTGTAACATCAACGACACAAGGGTTCATTTCGGAAAAGGAAGGGATCCTGGTTTGGTAATGCAATTGGCACAATGAGCAACACAGGTTCATGCTAATTTGCTGTATTTTAGTGATGCAAATGGACCAGTTTGAAAAGCTGGGGTCTGCTGTACAGTTCTAAAGCTTTACGTGCTTTCAGTCTTCCTTGTTGGTTAATTGAAGGCGTGAAGTCGTTGATCGAGAAGGTGACGACAATCACTTATTGTCGGCCGTCGCTGCTGCAGAAGCTGGATGTTGGCGCGCCTTCTTCTCGACACGGTCACCAGGCGAAACTGGCTCTTGATGTGCGCCAGCTAATGCTTCCCGTCCGCAACACCGTGTCAGAAACTATCATAGCAAGTCGAGCGCAACTACATGCTGCCAAACCCCGAAAGCGCAGCAACTCGAGGCAGCGTCGCACAACACACCTGCTCCATCGCCCTACTCCAGTCAGACTCCCTCTGCCCGCGCTCCATGTGTCACAATTAACACTACCAAAGATCCTAAAGACTTTGGTTCTCCACACGACCTATCGATGTAATCGTTCGATAGCATTGTTTTTCCTAGGCCAGCCCCCGCGTATATAGTAAAACAATTACAATATACACTCCTGCAAATGGAAAAAAGAACACATTGACACCGGTGTGTCAGACCCACCATACTTGCTCCGGACACTGCGAGAGGGCTGTACAAGCAATGATCACACGCACGGCACAGCGGACACACCAGGAACCGCGGTGTTGGCCGTCGAATGGCGCTAGCTGCGCAGCATTTGTGCACCGCCGCCGTCAGTGTCAGCCAGTTTGCCGTGGCATACGGAGCTCCATCGCAGTCTTTAACACTGGTAGCATGCCGCAATAGCGTGGACGTGAACCGTATGTGCAGTTGACGGACTTTGAGCGAGGGCGTATAGTGGGCATGCGGGAGGCCGGGTGGACGTACCGCCGAATTGCTCAACACGTGGGGCGTGAGGTCTCCACAGTACATCGATGTTGTCGCCAGTGGTCGGCGGAAGTTGCACGTGCCCGTCGACCAGGGACCGGACCGCAGCGACGCACAGATGTACGCCAAGACCGTAGGATCCTACGCAGTGCTGTAGGGGACCGCACTGCCACTTCCCAGCAAATTAGGCACACTGTTGCTCCTGGGGTATCGGCGAGGACCATTCGCAACCGTCTCCATGAAGCTGGGCTACGGTCCCACACACCGTTAGGCCGTCTTCCGCTCACGCCCCAACATCGTGCAGCCCGCCTCCAGTGGTGTCGCGACAGGCGTGAATGGAGGGACGAATGGAGACGTGTCGTCTTCAGCGATGAGAGTCGCTTCTGCCTTGGTGCCAATGATGGTCGTATGCGTCTCTGGCGCCGTGCAGGTGAGCGCCACAATCAGGACTTCATACGACCGAGCCACACAGGGCCAACACCCAGCATCATGGTGTGGGGAGCGATCTCCTACACTGGCCGTACACCTCTGGTGATCGTCGAGGGGACACTGAATAGTGCACGGTACATCCAAACCGTCATCGAACTCATCGTTCTACCATTCCTAGACCGGCAAGGGAACTTGCTGTTCCAACAGGACAATGCACGTCCGCATGTATCCCGTGCCACCCAACGTGTTCTAGAAGGTGTAAGTCAACTACCCTGGCCAGCAAGATCTCCGGATCTGTCCCCCATTGAGCATGTTTGGGACTGGATGAAGCGTCGTCTCACGCGGTCTGCACGTCCAGCACGAACTCTGGTCCAACTGAGGCGCCAGGTGGAAATGGCCGGGCAAGCCGTTCCACAGGACTACATCCAGCATCTCTACGATCGTGTCCATGGGAGAATAGCAGCCTGCATTGCTGCAAAAGGTGGATATACACTGTACTAGTGCCGAATTGTCCATGCTCTGTTGCCTGTGTCTATGTGCCTGTCGTTCTGTCAGTGTGATCATGTGATGTATCTGACCCCAGGAATGTGTCAATAAAGTTTCCCTTTCCTGGGGCAATGAATTCACGGTGTTCTTATTTCTATTTCCAGGAGTGTATAAAGACACAGAAATGTCATATCTTCAGGTAACAAAATAAGGAATAAATTTATAGCACAATAGATGGAAATAGGAGGATATGCATTTCCAGCGTTACACTCTAACATATTCGAAATATAGCTTTTTGAAGTACGTTTCAATTTTCTGAAGGGTTTGTGTTGCTGTGTCCCACTTCACATAAGTGTGTTGTTAATGCAGATAGACCGACAGTCTATATCTACATCTTCATCGATACTCCGCAAGCCAACGTACGGTGCGTGGCGGAGGGTACCCTGTGCCAGTAAATGTCATTTCCTCTCCTGTTCAAAAAAATGGTTCAAATGGCTCTGAGCACTTTGGGACTCAACTGCTGAGGTCATAAGTCCCCTAGAACTTAGAACTACTTAAACCTAACTAACCTAAGGACATCACACACATCCATGCCCGAGGCAGAATTCGAACCTGCGACTGTAGCAGTCGCGCGGCTCCGTACTGAGCGCCTCTCCTGTTCCACTAGCAAATAGAGCAAGAGCAAAACGACTGTCTATATGCCTTCGTATGAGCCCTAATTTCTCGTATCTTGTTTTCGTGGTCCTTACGCGCGATATATGTTGCGGCAGTAGAATCGTTGGGCAGTCAGCTGCAAATGCCGGTTTTCTAAATTTTCTCAATAGTTTTCCTCGAAAAGAACGTCACCTTCTCTCCAGGGATTCCCATTTGAGTTCCCGAAGCATCTCCTTAACACTTAAGTGTTGTTCGAACCTACAAGTAACAACTCTAGCAGCCCGTTTCTGAATCGCTTCGATGTCTTCCTGCAACCCGGCCTGGTACAGAACCCAAACACTCGAGCAGTGTTCAAGAATAGGTCGCAGCAATGTCCTATATGCTGTCTCCTTTACAGTTGAACCACTCTTTCCTAAAATACTCCCAACAAACCGAAGTCGATCATTTGCCTTCCCTACCACAGTTTTCACATGCTCGTTCCACCTCATATCGCTTTGCAACGTTACACCCAAGTATTTAAAGGACTTGACTGTGTCAAACAGGACACTAGTAATATTGTATACGAACATTACAGATTTGTTCTTTCTACTCTTCCGCATTAACTTACATTTTTACACATTGAGGGCTAGCCGCTATTTATAACAACTGTTCTTACCGCGCATCATTCGCGACTAGAAGAGGAAAGGTTGGACGTGACAGTGAGTGGAACATGAAGTACCCTTTACCGTACACCGTAAGGTGACTTGTGTAGTAAAGATTTAAATGGAAATGGCTGTCGGAGGAAATGGTAAAACGTACACTGTCCAGTCACATTAATGAGACCACCTGTCGAAAGCCTGAATAACCAACTTTCGCTGCGAAACTTGCTGGAATAGAGTCAGTGAGGTTCTGGAAGGTGCCGGGCAGGCATGTGGAGGCGTACCGACTACAGTGCCATTGCACTGGGTTTCTCACTTGAGGACACATGGCGCTGACAGCCCGATTGAGGTGGTTCCATAGATTTTCGATTGGGTTTTAATCCATGGAATTTGGTGACCAGGGGAGTACCGTAAACTCAACCTGGTATGCTTCAAACCACGCACGTACACTGAGGGCCGTGTGACACGATCCCTTGTCGGTAGATGCCACTGTGCTATTGGAAAACAAGCTCCATGTAGGGGTGGACATCTTGTCCTAGGATAGACGCATACTTGTGTTGAGGCACTATGCCTTCCAGAACGGCAAGATCAGCCAGGGGATGTCATGAAAACATTTCCCAGGCCATAACGCTCCCTCCCGATTGCACAGTGTTTGTTTTCAGAAGTTTCACTCCCTACACTGCAATGGCCATTTTCCCGATGGAGCATAAAATGTGATTCATCTGAAAAGGCCACCTGTGATCAAACAGTGGACGTCTTCTTGTGTTATTGGCGTGTAAATCCCAGCCATTATCACAGATGAACAGTGCTCAGCATGGTTGCATGAACCAGGTATCTGCTGCAGAGGCCCAATACGATGAACGGTCTTTGCGGAGACCCTGTTGGTAATGTGACACTACAATTCGGTCCTTGCTACGAATTTTTTCGCTTACTTAACACATGAAACTGTTTGTATACGATGTATCGTCTATTGTAAATATGTATTGTAAATACTATGTTTAAATTATGTAATATTTAACACTGGCAAGTCAGGGCATATTTAGTTAACGTCGAAGTCAGAGAGATTGTTTTGTCGTGCCGCTGGGCGCGGGAGCGGGCAGTGACGCCGTGCTCGGAGTAAGACGTACAGTCGAGTGCTGCTAGTCCTAGCTGTGTTACATCTAACGGCTAGTGTGTGGATCTAAGTGCGACGGGAAAGTAATGGTCGGCATATCTGGAAGCATGGCCGCGCAAGTTATTATGGATTAATGAGCATAGTGCTGAAGAAACGAGGACTTAAATGTGAAGCGCACTATGGGCCCCAGTCGCAACAGTAAAAGCCGGCTGCCACATTGTGTTGCCGCCGTGGACTTCCGTCGATCCACCGACAACGAGAGAGGATCCATGTAATTTTCGTAGGATAAAATTGTAGAAGGCTTGCCAGTGACTGCTTTTCTCTGAAGCTGAACAATTAATAATAATCACTTTATAATCGAAGTGTTGCAGTTACATTTTACCCAACAGTAACTCCAAGTAGGTTTCTTCCGATCCTTACCTTACTGAACCGAGTGTGTCACGCCATTATCAAGAGAAAATATGTTAATTATTAAATTATTTGCATAGACGGTGAAGAGTAAATTTCAGACTTGTTATCGTAGTTAATTGTTGCACTTAATAAGCTTACGCCAACCGTAGTAACTTAGTAGTAGACTGAAGTAATAAATTTGATTATTAAGATTTATTTCAATGCATATTCAGCTGAAGTTAGTTCAAGGATATTTCACGAAATATAAAGCTTATTCCACCTGACACTCCCCCAGTTAATGAATTATTATCATTCAAAACATAGTTAATCAATTATTGGCAATATATTTCAGTATCAGTAGATTAAACTGTGCAGAGTTCTTAATTTTAAAGACAGAATGACAGTCCATTATTCAAAATATCGATAGATAATTATCTGTGTTGTCAGCATTGCACTTAGCTGACAAATTATGAACAAAATAATTACCAAAATACCAATTGAAAGTTAACCGATACTGTTTAAGTGAAGTAGATTGTTATGACATTGTTTTATATGACTACTGAGCCTGACACAGCGCTTACGTAAAAGTTCGGGTTCCACCTTGTAACCTCCCCACAGAAAAATAAAATAGTGTAACTTCCCAACAAAATAAAATAATATGAATAATACTCTCATTTAGCGTAACTACCCAACAGTGAAAATATAATACAATGTGACAAACCTATAACCTTTCAATAATTGACAGTCAATTTAACCTGGTAAATTTTGGACGTCAGCAATGCTGCATCATGGCCCTGATACATCATTCTGAATAAACTGAAAAATCTTACCTTAATTAGGTCGCCAGATAACGCATATATATATATCTGCTCCTATAAGAAATTTTTACATTGGACTTGACGTAACAATACTACATATGCGCGAGGCTGTTTTTACCTTATCCTACAACGCTCAGGCTCCGCCATCGCTGCACACGACCGGCCCAGCCAACACGATACACCAGACACGACTGTTCGCTAGCAACAACTTACTCCTACTGCTACACAGTTCTTACTGCAGTCAACACTGCTCTTTGGTCTCAGATTCTCTTACAGCTTACATATCGCAGGCAGCGCGTGAGCAATACATCGAAATTACATCAGCTCGAGTGCGCTAGCAACAAATTCTTTAATTATGGACCTCTTACATAACCCTCCAATGGGGGGCAAAAATTTGGCAGCGATGGTGAGTCAATTGGACTTGCCATGAGCAACAAATTTTTCTATAATCTATTTAGTTACTGTGTTTACAGTCACAGAGTATATACATCATTGATAAGTGCAGAACATATTAAGAAATTAAAAAGTGTGCACATGCACTGAGTACAAAACATATTCAGAAATGACAAAGTATATACGCAATGAAACAAAATATATTAACAAAATAGAGTGCACATGCACGATAAAAGTTTTTATCATTTTACAAGAATTTAAATGCACTGTATAAGCCTTTACTATTTTACAGGAACTAGGAAAGGAATGGGAAGGATTGCATCATGGTTGCAGCACAGTAGGTTGCACGTAGCTGCACTGAAAGTCCATATCTTTCTACAGAAGCACAACACCAAGTGAGACAATCTGAAGTTTTCTTCCCTGAAGTATTTATCAGTGTAGCCAAGACACTGAAATGTTGTATTAATATGCAGTGTTATCATTTTGGTAGTACATTAGGTACACCAAACAGTAGGACCATAATAACATCTCCATCGTTCAAGGTGGTGGACAGCTTGATATGTCAACACCATATTCTTGTAGAATCCATACTCTTACAGCAACGTAGAATTATGCAAAAACCAATATAGTGCTCCATGATCATGAGGATGGACAGGATAAACGGATATTGCAGTAATTAGGTAAGAAGGTGAAGGACACATTAAGTCTTATGCTAGTCATCATAGAATTACACTAATGTATCAACCGATCTGAATAATTATTGGCATTCATTGGCTAGTTACAAAGTATTCATATAGTGTTACAAAACATTATTCAGTGTTATTCACAAGTCATCATTTAAAACAAAAGCTATTGAGTTACCGACATTCATTGGCTAGTTACAAAGTATTCATATAGTGATACAAAACACTATTCAGTGTTATTCACAAGTCATCATTTAAAACAGGAGCTATTGAGTTATTGACATTCATTGGCTAGTTACAAAGTATTCATATAGTGTTACAAAACATTATTCAGTGTTATTTACAAGTCATCATTTAAAACAGGAGTTATTGACATTCATTGGCTAGTTACAAAGTATTCATATAGTGTTACAAAACATTATTCAGTGTTATTCACAAGTCAATCAGTGGCATTCATTGGCCAATTACAAAGTATTCAAATAGTGTTACAAAACATTATTCAGTGTTGTTCACAAGTCATTATTTAAAATAGGAGCTATTGAGTGTAGCATCAAGTTACTGGTGTTTATATATGAAATCATGTAAGCGACATAAGACATATTTAAAATGTAAGACATTAGAACTATTACTCAAGGTCAGTAGTCCAATAATACATAGACATAATGGAATCAATACACAGAAAATTTGCATTATCTTTAGGACTAAAAATATATCTTAAACTGGTAGCATTATTTAGTTGTATACTGGTAATATTTGGGACTCGTAATAATTTTTTTTATTTTTTTATTTTTGCAATGCATTGCACTGGGATCGATAATTAATTGCTGGGGCATGAAAATATTATCTTTTGACTTATTGCTGGAAATAGGGATTAATAACGTCATTCGTCATGAGTCAGCTGTAGCAAGGTTATGAAACAAGCACAGTATATGTGATCACATTCATAAATGATAGACACAACTGGGTAACAAAATGCAAGTACTAGAACAGGTTTAATAACTAACTACTGATAGCATGTTATGTCACAAAAGCTTCTCCTGTAAAAAATACAAAATGGATTATTGAGCTGAAAGAAAAAATGCATATTATGCTGAAAAGTAGTGAACTTCGAATTAACAGGTAATGAAACGTGTACTTAATATGTATGTACTCTAGATGTCTCTCCCAAAACATTCAGTCATTATACAATGCGACATAAGACATATTGTCAAAAGGAACTGCAACAAATACTTAAATAACTACATAGCATTTCTTAACTAACAGTAAATATTATCATCATCTGTAAAGAAAAACTTCATTATTCGTATTACCATATTCTTCATATAACTATCCATCATCATTTATCACCATCTGCAAAAAATAGTCACTTCATATTACCATTTACTTCATACAACTATTCATTATCATTAATTTCTTCATATAGTATAGAGTTTCTTACTTCTAGCATATTTCATCACTAAAATTAACATCTGTAGTTCTGTCTGACGGCCTGCAATAATCGCTTCGTATTCTGAAAGAAAAATAATTAGTCAAGACTGCTATCATACGATGTGTATAGTATATTCTGGTTAATGCTTGTTAATTCTGATCCATTTACTCTTCATGACATAGTATTGCATTTTCTTTCGTTCATTCCAAAGGTGAAATTTCCAATTCATAGTAAACCACTGTGGTTGTATTATTTATTTCCTTTACATGGTATTGCTTTCTGAAAAATGATGAATATGGATTAATATCTTGCATTTAATTCATATACCCATTAAATAAAAACTTGTTTCTAGTAATATAATTAAGCTTACAGTATGGCATGACAGAAAACATATTAGGTCAAAAACATAGACAATTTTTAAGTGCAAAAAATGTATACACAGTATCATAACGTAGTGCCAAAAAAAATCTAGAATAGGCAAAATATCATGACAGAAAACGTATTAGGTTAAAAACATAGGCAGTTTTCAAGTGCAAAAAATGAACACACAGTTTCATAATGTAGTAGCAAAACATGTAAAATAGTCAAGATGTTGAGATATTATAAGGAAAAATGTCAAAGTCAACTGGTGTTTGTTACATCTTAAACATTTCATAGTGCATACAGACAAAAATTCTACTTTCGACAGGAAAACAATCATACATACACAAAAAAATCGAAAATGTGCACGGTCTGGTATATAATGACAAGAAAAGCGACCTGCTAACCTTACCTTGCCGGGCACTTGACAGGAAAAAATATGATAATCATCAGTAAGTGTTCATATCAATAACCGGAAAAGGCATTAAAATGTGATAAATCATAAAGTATGTTCATTCAATAAAGGGTTTAATATTGGAGACATGGTGATTGCCTTTGCTTTTTCTGGTTCTCAAAGTTTCAACATGTACCACATTGGGATGAGGAATGCTGCGAATTCTGTATGGACCTGCGTATAGAAGTTCAAATTTACTGCATCTACTCTTTCCTCTGTTGGATAAATAGTGTGTACGTACTAATATCTTCTGTCCAATGTGAAAGTCACGGCGTGTACAAACCTGTTTTTGCCGTCTTCTCCGGCGCTCTGCGGCACGTTTGATGTTGTTGAGCGCAATCTCAATTACTTCATGGTGGCGTAGTCGACGAGATGTAGGAAAGGATATTAATTCTTTAATTTTGTTAGGTGGTTCACCATTTTTCAATATAACAGTCGGAGATTTGGTATGGAGTTAATTACATCCTGGAATGAGAGTATGTGTGTATCCCAATCAATATGTCTTTTATGGCAGTACATTCTACACAGTTTACCAATTTCTTTCATCAGTCGTTCTAAAGGGTTCGAAGAAGCGTGATACTTGGATATATAGATCGGAGAAATGTTTCTCGCTCGTAACATACATGTCCATATCGCAGATCGAAATTGTGGTCCATTGTCGGAAATTACTTTCAATACATGCCCTACATGAAATAAAAAAATTTTTACAAATGCATTCGAAATAGTTTTAGCAGTAGCTTTACGTAACGGAGTGAAGGTAACAAATTTCGAAGTGAGTTCAACAGCGACAAAGATGTAGCAAAAACCTCTATTAGTTCTGGGAATCGGTCCAAAAATGTCTACAGCGGCCATGTGTCTCAATTTAACAGGTACAATGGGATGTAACGGAGGAATATGTGAAGTCGTGTCTGACTTAGCTTACTGGCAGATTTTACATGACGCTAAAACTCGTCGAATACGTTTCTCCATGTTGGCAAAATAACAGTTCTGTCCCAGTAGAAGAAAACATTTTCTGGCTCCATAATGTGCCGTAACTTAAATAAGTATACCAAATCAATTTGTTAACAAGTTCGTCAGGAATGCATAATAACCAGTTGTTGCCGTCAGCGTGAGAGTGGCGAAACAGAATGTTATTGCGTACCGTGTAATGGTTTCTAATGGTAACGTTATTCTTATCTTGCCAAAGGTGTTTAATTTCTTTCCATACGTTGTCTTTACTCTGCTCTTGTGCTATGTCTCGTAATGACGATGAAATGAAGTTTTCACATGCGACTTGTTGAATATACATGAGGCTAAAATTTGCTTGGCAGAAGTTGGTTGCGATGTCTTGCTGATTGTTGCAGAGAGAACGGGATAGTGCGTCTGCTACAATATGTGAATAATTGTAAAATTAAATTCCTGTAAATACAGTTTCCATCTGCTTAATCTGTCATGTGTAAATTTAGCGGAAAGTAAAAACTGGATAGCTCTATGGTCTGTGTAAACGGTAGTATGTCTTCCATAAAGAAACTGCCTAAATCGGATAAATGCCCATACAACACATAATGTTTCAAGTTCTGTAACAGAATAATTGCGTTCAGCAGGTGACAGAACGCGACTTGCAAAAGCGATGTTTTTAATTACTGTATTACCGTCTTCTTCAATTTCCTAAAAAAAGTGTACGCCTAAAGCTGTGTTAGAACTGTCGGTGGCAATGGGAAAATTTCTAGTGAGATCTGGGTGTAATAAAAGTGGTGCGTTCAACAAAGCTTGTTTCAGATTGACAAATTCAGACTGCGCTTGACTATCCCAGGACCAAATAGTGTTTTTACCCGTCAGTTAGCATAATCTAGGGGTGTCTAAAGCAGAGTAATGAATAAATTTACGGAAAAAGTTAATTAACCCCAGAAAGCTGCGTAGTTGTTTCTTCGTCGTTGGAATAGTAATGTCACGTAAAGCTTTAAGTTTTTCCGGGTCAGGCGCAATGTCTTCTGCTGAAATTCTATGACCTAGAAATTTTATGGAAGTTCCTCCAAAGTGTGATTTGCTAAGATTAACTGTCAGTCCTCGTGCACGAAAAGTTTGCAACAGTTGTTCCAGAATCAAATTGTGTTCAGACCAGTTAGCTTCTGCAATAAGAATGTCGTCTACATACGTTGTGATTCTGTCTTTAAGTTCTGTCGGAAGTATAGCATTCAGACCGCGAATAAACGCTGCTGAAGAAATTGTTAAACCGAACGGTAATTTGCAAAATTGATAACAGTCACCAAAACAGAGAAATGCTGTGTACTTTCTGCTCTTCGGATGGAGCTGAATTTGCCAAAATCCCGATCTCATATCAAATGTGGAATAAACAGCAGTACCATGAAATTTCTGTAGAAGTTCTTCTAGTGTTTGAGGGCGATCTGTTTCATTAATAATAATGTCATCGATGTGACGCGAATCAAGTACGAGGCGAAGTGAGCCATCCTTTTTCTTAACAATATGGAGCGGGTTTATGTACGGACTAACTGCTGGTTCAATAATACCTTGGTCAAGCATAGTTTGCAATTCTTTCTTAACTTGTTCTCTGTGAATATACGGAATGGGATAATGTTTGGCTTTAAACGTGTCGTGCTGTTTAACTTGAAATTCATACATGAAACCGGACATAGTACCAGGGATGTCGTCAAAAACTGGAGCTTGCTGTAAAAGAATTTTGCGTAGTTGAGTTCGTTCGTCGTCTGTATTTGCGCTGCTCTGTTTAACTTTATCCGAAATCATTTGCATAACGTCATATTCGGCTTCGTCTGGTGTATTATAGTTGTGTATGTAGGTATCTGTGAACAATGTGGAATGACAGTCTATGTTACGTGATGCAGAAAAGACCTCTGTCCGATTAATTGTTTGTTCTTCTGCAGATAAAGAGTGCTGAAAATCTAATGCCAGTTGTACATTTTCATCCTTTAACATTAAATATGAATTTTGAAACTCAATAATTGCGTCGTGCTGTACCAAAAAATTCGTACCTAAAATAACGTCTGTTGTCAATAAGGGAACAATCCAAAAATTTGAGTGGAACGTATGACCTGCAATACAAAATGATAAGTGTGTCTGTAATTTTACATCTACTCCTTTACCAGATACTGCTCCTTTTACTTTAGTTTTGCCTAATGGTAAAGTAGGATAGGTATTCTCTTTGTTACAAGCGTTGAAAGTTTCCTCATTTATAACTGAAATAGGTGATCCAGAGTCGATTACTGCCGAAAATGTGGATGATCCAATCTTTACTTCAATGACAGGGTGGGAAATGGTTTTTTGAATAACTGGTTTTTCATGCAAAAGAGTGTCTCGGATGTCGTCAAAAGTAATAACATTTTCGTGAACAAGAGTCTGTGTATCAAAAGTATTTCTTACATCGCTGGAAGGTTCAATCTGTGCTGTATCTAGTCAAATTTTATCTGACGTGCTGTTACTTGCGGGAGGATGCTGTGGCATTTCCACTATTTGTACTGTTCTGTTATTTCTCCCTGACGTATTACGTTCGGGATGATATCTACTGTCTGGTTCATTCATGATAATCTGTTGTTGCCGATGATTCTGCTGCTGGTAAGACCGACTGTTACGCTGCAAACTGTGTTCGTTACTTTTACGTCTGTCATGATAATCATTGCTATACGGCGCATTGCGATATGAGTTGAAATGGTGTGTTCTCTGTACGTAGTGATTTCCTTGTTGCTGTGCGTTACTATTTGGTGGAGCCAACAAATACTTGTAGGCGGCGAAACATTAAAGCTTGGTTGACCTTGCACACTGCATTGTTGGTTAGGTATGCTAACCGGCTGGTTTTGATGCTGTTGCGGAGAAAACCCTCTATTGTAGCCAAAATGTGTCTGCGATTGCTGAAAATTTTGTATATACTGATGATTAAAATTCTGACTCTTATTAAAATTACGCTGGTATTTCTTTTTATTTCGCAAGTGTCTAATGAAAACTGTCACTTTCGGTAAAACTTGTCATATCTCTTTACTCATTCATAACCCTAGATAGGTCGATAGTTGAAGAGCTGTTTCGATAGATATAAAGGATAGTAAAACAGTAGGCAGCAGTGCAGAAAACTAAAGATGAAATAGCACTACTACGGCTCGGGGCCCTGTGCACGCTACGGCACGTATTCATCGAAGTGTAATGAATCCCCTGAGGTCTCTTAAGCACTGCAAATAAATTCTAGTTTCTGCGTTACACGCTATGCCGGTAAAAATTCAAAAGCAAATTGTTGTATCCACGCCAATTCTAGTTTCTGCATTACACGCCAAGCTGATGAAAATACAAAAGCAAATTGTCGTCTCCAGTCCAAAGGATGTATTTGTGTTCTGTCATTTTTAAATACCTTAGATTTTTTACGGATAAAAATTGCTTATAATCAACGTTATCGTCTCTGAATGTCTGAACAGGTTCAGGATTGTATGAGAATCTATTTGTCTGTGTCTGTTCATATTCTAAGTCACGTACTCTCTGTAAATTACCTAAATTGTACTGGCTGTGTGAGTGTGAGAAATGTTCGGAAAGTGGCGTATGCTGTGATGTGTTAAAGGCTGAAATATTTTTCATCTCCGTCAATTCGTGCTGTAAAGATGACAATTTTCTACGTAATGTATTATTGGACGAACCTATCTCACTAATCGTCTGCTGTAAATTTTGGAATTCGGGTGTCTGATTAAACGAAACTGGTGACGTATCGTCTGATTTGGTGTCATTGTTATTTTCGATAACGTCAGTACGACTGGCCAATTCATCAAATTTTTCAGTCAATGCTTTAACCTGATCATCATTTTTAGTGTCACAAGCATTAATTTGTTTTTGGATTTTACGTGTAGTTTTGTTCAATTTCTTAACGTCTGCTTTAATGGCATCGGGATCCTGTATTAATTCTAATTGTTCAAGTCTGTTGGTCACTGTCTGAAAGTCTACTGTGTTTGTGTCTGTTTTTGTTTTAAGATCGGATATTTCATCATGCAATTCGGTGTTCAACTGTTTAATAGTATTGATTTCGTCTGATACTGTAGCAATGTTGTTGTCTACGTATGTTTTTGCTTTCATAAATAATTTACGCTTATCTTCCTGTCTCTGTGCAGTAATTGTTTCCATGACTTGTTTCTTTACTTTGTTCTGTTCCTGTATGAATATACGGTAACGCGTTTCACTGTTTTGTAGGTGGTGATTAAAACGTACGTCAATTAGGCTGTTCTGTTGTTCGAATTTCTTGTCTACTTTCGCATCCAGTGTGCATGAAAGTTCTGCTGACATTAATTTAACTCGTCGCGTAACTGTGTTGCTTTTTCAGAACATTGTTTAGCGACTGCACTAATTTCATCTCTAAGTAATTTGGTTGTTGGCTGCATGTGTATTACTTAATTCTTGTGCAACGGATCTAATTTCTTCACTACTATTCCAAGCACAAGCCTTAATTTCCTCACGTAATTGTTCTTTAGTATCATGACATTGCACGGCAACGGCTTTAATCTGTTCACTAAGCTGTTTGAAATTGTTGTCTTGTTTTTCGTTCGACTGTTTGGAATTGTTGTCTAGTTTTTTATTAAGTTGTTTCTTCGATTCCTTAAGTTGTTTGTAATTGTTGACTTGTTTTTCATTCGACTGTCTGAGTTTTTCATCAAGTTGTAGCAATACTGCCATAACTTGATCCATGCCAAAAGTAGCGACTCTATTTTCTATGATGTGTGATGGTGTATCTGCATGTGACACGTTTTGAATAACCATTTGGTCATTGCCTGATTCACAAAAGGTTTGCTAATCGGATGTGTTCTGTTGGTCACTACAGCAGGAATCAAATAAATCTGACGTGCTTTGTGTACATTGCTCACCTTCGTTAGAAACAATTATCTGTTCGCTACGTAAATTTTGCAAATCAGGCGTGTCAAACTGGACAGCGTTCATTGTAACGGAAAGTGCCGCGTCATCAATTATCGTTAAATTTACAGTGGACACAATTGAATTTGTTTGCTCATCATTAGCATGAAAATCTTTACTAGTGATCGGTACGCACTGATTGTCTGTAACTGGAGGATTATCATCAAGACACTGAGTGTCGCTAGTATTATCAGTCAAATTATTAAAGTCGGCTTTTTCACTCATTACGACTCGCGATGTACTGTTAGCAGTTTTTCGCGGCATTTTCACAACTCAAAGTTAAGCACAAAATCAAACAAAGACAAAGCAAAAATGGAAGAAATACAGTTACAACAAAGAGCAATAAATTGCCGATGATCTGTGAAAGAAAAAGTGACAAATTAGTAAATGCGTTGCGCCAGATACAAACTATTTTTAATATTGAGTAAATAAGAGCAGATATATAGCTGACCACTTCTCAGAAATTCATAAAAATACGATCCTGGCCGGTTGTCGCCAAGTGTAACCTCCCCACAGAAAAATAAAATAATATGAATAATACTCTCATTTAGCGTAACTACCCAACAGTGAAAATACACTCCTGGAAATTGAAATAAGAACACCGTGAATTCATTGTCCCAGGAAGGACAAACTTTATTGGCACATTCCTGGGGTCAGATACATCACATGATCACACTGACAGAACCACAGGCACATAGACACAGGCAACAGAGCATGCACAATGTCGGCACTAGTACAGTGTATATCCACCTTTCGCAGCAATGCAGGCTGCTATTCTCCCATGGAGACGATCGTAGAGATGCTGGATGTAGTCCTGTGGAACGGCTTGCCATGCCATTTCCACCTGGCGCCTCAGTTGGACCAGCGTTCGTGCTGGACGTGCAGACCGCGTGAGACGACGCTTCATCCAGTCCCAAACATGCTCAATGGGGGACAGATCCGGAGATCTTGCTGGCCAGGGTAGTTGACTTACACCTTCTAGAGCACGTTGGGTGGCACGGGATACATGCGGACGTGCATTGTCCTGTTGGAACAGCAAGTTCCCTTGCCGGTCTAGGAATGGTAGAACGATGGGTTCGATGACGGTTTGGATGTACCGTGCACTATTCAGTGTCCCCTCGACGATGACCAGAGGTGTACGGCCAGTGTAGGAGATCGCTCCCCACACCATGATGCCGGGTGTTGGCCCTGTGTGCCTCGGTCGTATGAAGTCCTGATTGTGGCGCTCACCTGCACGGCGCCAGAGACGCATACGACCATCATTGGCACCAAGGCAGAAGCGACTCTCATCGCTGAAGGCGACACGTCTCCATTCGTCCCTCCATTCACGCCTGTCGCGACACCACTGGAGGCGGGCTGCACGATGTTGGGGCGTGAGCGGAAGACGGCCTAACGGTGTGCGGGACCGTAGCCCAGCTTCATGGAGACGGTTGCGAATGGTCCTCCCCAATACCCCAGGAGCAACAGTGCCCCTAATTTGCTGGGAAGTGGCGGTGCGGTCCCCTACGGCACTGCGTAGGATCCTACGGTCTTGGCGTGCATCCGTGCGTCGCTGCAGTCCCGTCCCAGGTCGACGGGCACGTGCACCTTCCGCCGACCACTGGCGACAACATCGATGTACTGTGGAGACCTAACGCCCCACGTGTTGAGCAAATCGGCGGTACGTCCACCCGGCCTCCCGCATGCCCACTATACGCCCTCGCTCAAAGTCCGTCAACTGTACATACGGTTCACGTCCACGCTGTCGCGGCATGCTACCAGTGTTAAAGACTGCGATGGAGCTCCGTATGCCACGGCAAACTGGCTGACACTGACGGCGGCGGTGCACAAATGCTGCGCAGCTAGCGCCATTCGACGGCCAACACCGCGGTTACTAGTGTGTCCGCTGTGCCGTGCGTGTGATCATTGCTTGTACAGCCCTCTCGCAGTGTCCGGAGCAAGTATGGTGGGTCTGACACACCGGTGTCAATGTGTTCTTTTTTCCATTTCCAGGAGTGTATAATACAATGTGACAAGCCTATAACCTTTCAATAATTGACAGTCAATTTAACCTGGTAAATTTTGGACGTCAGCAATGCTGCGTCATGGCCCTGATACATCATTCTGCATAAGCTGAAAAATCTTACCTTAATTAGGTCGCCGGATAACGCGTATATATCTGCTCCTATAAGAAATTTTTCCTGGCGCAGCTAAGTGCAATGCTGGCCGATAGATTTCTCTTATATAAAAGGAAAGAACTGATTTTTCTTTTCGATAATCGGGATGGCCAAGGATTGGAGAAATTAGTGAATTCTTTAAATTGAGATTAATGTCAAAAGTTACTTTTTATGAGAAAGATTATTATTAACAGATTTTTTTAAAAACATTTACATTGGACTTGATGCAACAATACTACATATGCGCGAGGCTGCTTTTACCTTATTCTACAACGCTCAGGCTCCGCCATCGCTGCACACGACCGGCCCAGCCAACACGATACACCAGACACGACTGCTCGCTAGCAACAACTTACTCCTACTGCTACACAGTTCTTACTGCAGTCAACACTGCTCTTTGGTCTCAGATTCTCTTACAGCTTACATATCGCAGGCAGCGCGTGAGCAATACATCGAAATTACATCAGCTCGAGTGCGCTAGCAACAAATTCTTTAATTATGGACCTCTTACAACCTGCTGCGCTACAAACAGGTAAACTTTATTTTTGACACAATTATTCATGTACTTGACAGTACAGTCGCTCATCTGTTGAGCTGGCGACCGATTTTTTAATTGCTTTTGCAACTTAATCATTTCTTTTGGCAAAATTTCCACTCGCAAAATTTATTTCCAGATTATTTCAATTATTTCATTTACTGATCGTTATTGACTGAAATTACTTATTCAATAACGATCAAGTTATTACGTCTCCTGTTTCCCGCGGAATAATCATTATTTACTTCGGATTCGGATGCCTTATCCCGACACGGCTCAAAATTCATAATTCACGGTCATTGTCAACTTGTAAGTTCGCAAATCCCGGGAAGCAGGGGGGTGTTATAGTAGCCCCTTGTTTTATCTGGACGCTCAGTTGCTCAACAGTGGCACACCTCTGTAGCCGTCGTTCACTCCAGTCATCTATGGACCGTGGTGCGCCACGGTTACCTCGGCGCCGGTTTTCGATAGTGCCATTTTGCCACGCATGGTACATTTTAACCACGGCGGCGGGCGACCAGTTTACGAACTTAGCCATTTCGGAAATGCTTCCACCCTTGTCCAGAAAGCCAATGAAAACTCCCCCTCCCCCTATCCCTATGGATATCAGATAAACTGCTCCGTTTCCACATTACAACGCCGCGTCGTCTGTGGCGCCTTGCATGGTTCGCGCGGCTCCTCCGCATATCTGAGGTTCGAGTCCTAGCGTAAGTTAGTTTAAGTGAGATTAAGTAGTGTGTAAGCCTAGGGATCGATGACCTCAGCAGTTTGGTCCCATAAGAACTTACCACCACCACATTACGAGGTGCATTCAAATTCTAAGGCCTCCGATTTTTTTTCTCCGGACTGGAAAGAGATAGAAATATGCGCATTGTTTTAAAATGAGGCCACGTTCATTGTCAATACGTGCCAGAGATGGCAGCACCGTACAGAAGATGGAATTTTACCGCCAGGGGCGAGAATGAGAACTGTTTTAAATACTTAAAATGGCGACTTTTTCCTTACTTGAACAGCGTGCAATCATTCGTTTTCTGAATTTTCGTGGTGTGAAACCAATTGAAATTCATCGACAGTTGAAGGAGACATGTGGTGATGGAGTTATGGATGTGCGAAAGTGCGTCCGTGTGTACGACAGTTTAACGAAGGGAGAACATCGTGTGACAACAAACTGAAACAACCTCAGGCTCGCACAAGCCGGTCTGACGACATGATCGAGAAAGTGGAGAGAATTGTTTTGGGGCATCGGCGAATGACTGTTGAACAGATCGTCTCCAGAGTTGGCATTTCTGTGGGTTCTGTGCACACAATCCTGCATGACGACCTGAAAATGCGAAAAGTGTCATCCAGGTGGGTGCCACGAATGCTGACGGACGACCACATGGCTGCCCGTGTGGCATGTTGCCAAGAAATGCTGACGCGCAACAACAGCATGAATGGGACTTTCTTTTCGTCGGTTGTGACAATGGATGAGACGTGGATGCTATTTTTCAATCCAGAAACAAAGCGCCAGTCGGCTCAATGGAAGCACACAGATTCACCGCCACCAAATAATTTCGGGTAACCGCCAGTGCTGAAAAAATAATGGTGTCCATGTTCTGGGACAGCGAGGGCGTAATCCTTACCCATTGCGCTCCAAAGGGCACTACGGTAACAGGCGCATCCTACGAAAATGCTTTGAAGAACAAATTCCATCCTGCACTGCAACAAAAACGTCCGGGAAGGGCTGCGTGTGTGCTGTTTCACCAAGACAACGCACCCGCACATCGAGCTAACGTTACGCAACAGTTTCTTCGTGATAACAACTTTGAAGTGACTCCTCATGCTCCCTACTCACCTGACCTGGCTACTGGTGACTTTTGGCTTTTTCCAACAATGAAAGACACTCTTCGTGGCCGGACATTCACCAGCCGTACTGCTATTGCCTTAGCGATTTTCCAGTGGTCAAAACAGACTCCTAAAGAAGCCTTCGCCGCTGCCATGGAATCATGGCGTCAGCGTTGTGAAAAATGTGTACGTCTGCAGGGCGATTACGTCGAGAAGTAACGCCAGTTTCATCGATTTCGGGTGAGTAGTTAATTAGAGAAAAAAATCGGAGGCCTTATAATTTGAATGCACCACATTGCAACGACTGCACTATTTTCCGCATCTTTCCGATACGCTTAATACACCATCTATAGCTACTGCTGCCGCTTATCGTCTGAGAGTGGTTATTGCACGTTGACGTCGATCGTAGGCGGTGGTCACATCAATGTGACTGGACAGCGTATGTGAAAATGAGGATGAATACATTCACGTTAAACCTAAAGAAGACAAGAACCGAGATACCCTAGTTTCAACATTGATGATCTTCCATTCAATTCGCGCAACCTGGTCTTACTGCTTAGTGATTGATGGATTGTTAATGAAGAAGATGAGAGAATATTGGTCTTAACGAATGCCACCACAGTATGTTAATCAATCGAATTAGATAGTCAGTTCTCATTGCCTGACTAAACAATATGAGGACGCGGCAATGATACTTACTGAAATATGTGTGGAATCTTACAACGGACACAGAGTGGTTAGTTCAGAACCATGCGTACGAGTCGGCAGCATTCTTTTAAACGGCTTCCAAAACGGCAATGACATTGCCATACCAAAACTTCTCACTCTGAAAGTGACTCGTGCAATTTCTTCCGATACAGACACGTCGAACTATGGGTCACACAGCGTTCGTTTTGAGAATAACTTGGTTCTGGTTGACTGTTATGCTTCCGAGAAACAAACGTACAGTTTTGTTCCGAACGATATTCTCTTATTAGGTACCGGCTTGGAGCTACCGCTTTACTGTGCTTTTTTTCCCAAATGAGAATTGAATGAAATTCAGTGCATAAGCCACACTGATCGTGGCCAGTTTGTAGCTGTGGGGATACTTACGTACTTCACACAAACTGAGCACAGGTTACTCTTCGCTATATTGTCCTCAAACCGTTCTGGCTCATACTTTGGCATCAGGATCTCTTCGGAACAGCCGTTAAATACAAAATTCTTCGAAGCATGCTTGCGACAATAATTATCTTTCCCAGCATCTCTGTTAAGCTTTGGTGGATCCCATATCCTAAAGAAAGAAATTCTTCTGTAGACTAACAGCGATCAGTGTTTCTCGTACGTAAAATAGAAACCCTTAATCAACAATATTTTTGTTACATTCCTATGTGCAGTTGTTCTTGTATAATTTAACAGTGTTGATTTCAGATCTATTCTTTTCTGAAAGCTCCAGTGTTTTTGAAAGCGCCAAACGTCACAATTTCATTTTTAATCATTAAATCACAATGTAGGCGGGTAAATATTTGATTCAAGACTCTTGAACTTAGCTGGGTAATACAAATTAAATTAAATACTAATTAAGTAGAAACACAGTCTAAATCTGTTCAAAACAAACTCCTCCGTTTGTGGACTATTTCAGGAAGATCTCGTTTAATACTCTACCAGTTGTCTGCCATTATATCTTAGTCTCCCTTATATCGCTTTTCCATAGACTTGAGTTCATGATGGAACGTTCGTCTTCACTAACGTTTCTCAATTGTCACTGAATTTATCAAGATGACTGTGTGGCAAATAGAATTTGACACTCACATTACATACCACGACATGAAATGCTGACAACATATCAGCTATGAGACTTCCATGATTAGCACCTTCGTTTATTACCAACAGAGTTTTTCGTTACTGCCACGAAGACGCATGTGGAGCCCTCTTCTTGATGTTCATCTTTGTGATAAATTCTTTTTACGTGCAAGTGCCCCAGTCTGGGGTCCATTACACAATCCTGTGTTGATCTTCTCAAGGGTCAAAGCAGAAAGAGAGCACTGACTATATGTCGGAAGTATTCACCGTCTCTATCTAATGCTTTAACAGAATGTTTAATCAAACCCAGTTTGATGTGGAGTGGAGGCAAAATTATAATTTGCCGACTGACAACTGGACTATTGACAATACTTGGGATACTGGCTTGCAAGTCTCTCGTGTAGGTCACTCATTCTGGCTGCAGTGCCTATCTCGTACTTGGCTATACCACATGCAAAGAAAGCAGGGACGCTTTGTAAGTCGGCTCTATTGACCTATCACCAAAGTTAACCATTTTGATACCCATGCATACTGTCCAGTTGTGCTCCTAGTATTTTTGTAGGTTAATAACAGTGCTTGTGTCATTATACTCCTCTCGTAAATACATACAATAACCCATTGGAGCAGGTGAATAGATATGTCCATGACGCAGAACACGTTTTGGTAAAATGGCTCTGAGCACTATGGGACTTAACATCTGAGATCATCAATCCCCTAGAACTCAGAACTACTAAAACCTAACTAACCTAAGGATGTCACACACATCCATGCACGAGGCAGGATTCGAACCTGTGACAGTAGCGGTCGAGCGGTTCCGGACTGAAGCGCCTAGAACCGCTCGGCCACAGCGGCCGGCAACACATTTTGGACTGCATTTTGAACTGTATATAAATAAACACATGTCAGCCTGGAGAAGACCTCAGACATTATGGCAATAAACCAATGTATTTTCTCTGTAAAATGTGGAGGAAGACCTTTTCCCGTTTCCGATAATGACACTTTTACAGTATAACTCAGTACACATTTGTCTCACAGTCTAGGATCCAAAACTTCAGCTGCAAATTTGGAGGAACCCAAATCAGACATAAGATCATTCACTCCGACTGGTTAAACTGATGAGAAGTTGTGGGTTGTGAGGGATTAGAGGAATACACGTCAGATTCGATTTCTTCGCCTGTCCTTGGATTTTGGGCACTACCGGCAACTGCAGATGTCGCAAATAATGTAAAAATTGGATGTGGTAGCTCAGTAGAGTGCACAGTAGGTCTGACTGGTGAAGGGGTATTAGAATATGATAATTTAAGTATGTTTGTCGTGCCAATTCCCTTTGTATTAACGATAAAAAAAATAGCAGTCACTTATGTGATCCACTGGTTCTCGGCAGGACATGGGGATTCTGAAAGGTAAACCCTTGCACTTTTCTCGCAGCATTCCATCATGCTGGTGTGACACACACTGATGAGCCAAAACATTATGACCAACTGCTTAATAGCTTGTTTGTCCGTCCTTGGAAGGAAAAACATCACTGATTTTGCGTATCAGGGATCTGACAGTTTGTTGGTAGGTTTATGGAGGTATGTGGCACTAGATGTCTACGCGTAAGGCATGTAATTCGCGTAAATAACTGGCGGGTGAATAGCGTACGGGGTCATGGGGTCCAACAGCGACCCAGATTTGTTCAATTGGATTTACATCAGATGAATTTGCTCGCCGAGACATCAACGCGAGTTCACTAAAATGCTCCTCAAACCACTGTGTCACTGTTCCGGATCCGAGACACGGACAGCTATACTGCTGAAAGATGACATCGCCATCAGGAAGACATCAAGCATGAAGGGTGGTTCGCAGCTGTCAGAGTGTCTTTGATTATTGCCACAGGCCCCATGCAAGCGCAGAAGGACGTCTCCCAGAGCATAATGCTGCTCCCACCAGCGTCCGTGGAGCGCTGCACGTTTCGAGGCGCCATTCATCTCGATGATGACGTTTGTGGATTCGATCACGAACCTAGGGTAACAAAAATGTGATTGATCCCAAGAGCTGACACGTTTCCATTGATCGACGATCGAATCCCCATGGTCCCTTGCCTATTCCAATGGTAACTGAGGGTGTCGTTGGCTCGTTTCTTTTTCCTGAAAATTGTTACATTTTAGTTTACTATATTTTTATTTTATATTCAAAAATAAAACGAAACATCCTACTGACAAACGACACATTTATTGAAAAAAAATGTAGAAACAGCATTCAAAAACAAACACAAGATCTTGAAGAAATTTCTGAAATACAATGTATATCAATCTCAGAAAAGATACAACAAGAACTTTACCGATTACACTCAAACAAATAAAATAAATACAAAGTTCAAGAAAAGTACCTACACATAACTGTCGAAAAATGAAAGAACGGAAGTGCTGCCTACCTTTAGAGGTGGTGAATAACACAATTCGAACAATACCCTTCTTTATTTGGGCAATCTGGGCACTTGTAAATCGTGTCTGTTCATTGTCCTCGGCTGGCGCATGATGTGCACTTTTTTCTCGGTGTTTTTGATTTTCCAGTTGGTTCTCGTTTTACCACAACATGTTTAGGATTTCTGACTGTCCGTTCTACCTGCTTTTGTGGCAATAGCGCTCTTATAATACTGAGTCTGCATTCTTGGAGGGGCATTTTTGTGGCAGAATATTTATTGTCTAGGGCATGTACGTTTGTCAGTATCATTTCCATAACGTGGGTAAAAAGTTTCTTGTACCAGAGTATGGTTTTTCGTTCCGAGAGGTAATATGATAACATCTGATCGTGCCGATCAACTCCCGACATCAATTTATTGTAGTTTATAATGACCAAGGGCTTAGATTTCTTGGACTGATGACCTCAGATGTTACGTCCCATAGTGCTCAGAGCCATTTGAGCTAAGATTTCTTCTCTTTTCTTTTGTTTTCAACCTCAACCATTTCATTTGTAAATGCATTACAAATGTAGGACTACTCCCACTTACCTATAATAGCCCCCGCAAATCTGGCAACGGCTTCACCTTTTAGTAATTTTGCCTTCTGTATTTCCTTGGGTGTATCCTTCCTATTCGCCCTCAGAGTTCCCGTGCAGTGAATCTTCTTATCCAGAAGCAACCTATCGAATGCGAAGCTATTACAGTAATTGTCCATGTACACGTGGTGACCAGCATTCAACTTTTCATCCAGCAAATGAAGAACAATTTTTGTTGCACAACCTCTTCCTGCTGCATCGTCCAGCATTCCAGTGTATACCGCAAATTTTAGGACCATTCCAGTGGGAGTTGTCAAAATATATACCTTTATGTCATATTTGTGCTTTTTATGTTTGACGTATTGGCGGAAAAGTAATCTTTCACGCCAAAGGATCATTGATTCGTCCAGTGACAGTTCCCGTTCAGGGTAGTACACTTGGCACAGCCTTTCTTTGCAAAAATTAATAAATGGACGTATTTTATACCACCTGTAGGATGGTTTTGTTTCGCACTGCTTTGGATTTGCAGAAAAATTCTATGCACGTAGTAAAAGGAGAAAACGATTTTGTGAAATACTATCGGCAATTCCTTTCACGTGAAATAAAGGGTACTTTTTCCAATAGTCCTACAACTTCCACATCTTTAGATTTCCCATGTGCACGAAAACTCCCAAGAACACTAATAATTCGTCAACCGTCACATCTTTCCAACAATTAATTCGTGATTGTTCTTTGGTTCCCACAGAAAGGAATGATTCAATTGCGTTTCGATTTGTTTCTTCTACAACTTTCAGTAGATATTCATCCGTCAGCAAAAGAGGAAAATAATCTCAGGAAGTGTTTCCCGTTGGTTGAATTAGCAGCCCCTCATTTTTTTTATAAGCAAGCAATTTACCATTCCAACTGGCTCGTTTTCCCATGCAAAAGGTGCATCAGCTACGTTACCACTTGATTCCACTCCTGCCTTTCCCCTGTCGTTCGGATTCACAGCCATTTCTACAGTCTCATCTAAAGCAAACACGGCTCCGTCAGACTCTTCACTGGATTCCCACCCGTCCACCCCACTGACCAATTCCGTTTCCGAATCGCTTCCTTCTAATATTCGTAATAATTCCGCATCCGTTAGTTTTTGTAGGTTTATTGTGTCCCATATTTTACGTTTCTTAGGTTCTGAAGGGCCGGCCGTGTCACGATTGTGTTCTATTTTCAGCCCCACAACAGAGAAAAACTGTAGGGAAGAAACGCGAACCGCACCCGCAAAAATTGGAAACGATACGCTCTTAGAGTACCTGAACAATAAACCACACTGAATGGCTGTGCCGGACAAAACCGCGGTGCCTCGCAACAGCTGAGTCTCTCGCCGCGCAGGCGCGTCCACGGCATATGCACCAGTATCGGTCGGGCGCGCTGGTGCGCCGATGGCAGCGAACGTGTTAAGGCTTGTGTCTACCAGCTAGTAACTTCAGCAAGTAACTACTGCAAGTACTTGCAGAAGTGTTTCCATCAGAGTCGCGTTGTAAGATAGGCGAGTGGAAGTTTACAGTGCCGTGCTTAAAAACTAGAGCAGCTGCCACCGCTGTTATATACACTGAAGAGCCAAAGAAACTGGTAGACCTGCCTAATATCGTGTAGGGCCCCCGCGAGCACGCAGAAGTGCCGCAACACGACGTGGCATGGACTCGACTAATGTCTGAGGTGCTGGAGGGAAATGACAGCATGAATGCTGCAGGGGTGTCCATAAATACGTAAAGGTACGAGGGGGTGGAGATCTCTTCTTAACAGCGCGCTGCAAGGCATCCCAGATATGCTCCATAACGATCATGTTTAGAGAGTTTGGTGTCCAGCGGAAGCGTTTAAACTCAGAAGAGGGTTCCTGGAGCCACTCTGTAGCAATTATGGACTTATGGGGTGTCACATTCTCTTGCTGGAATTGCCCAAGTCCTGTCTGAATGCACAATGGACATGCATGGATACAGGTGATCAGACAGGATGCTGAAGTACGTGACACCTGTCAGATTCGTATCTAGGCGTATCAGGGTTCCCATATCACTCCAACTGCACACGCCCCCCACCATTACAGAGCCTACATCAGCTTGAAAAGTCCCCTACTGACATGGAGGGTCCATAGAATCATAAGCTTGTCTCCATACCCGTACAAGTCCATCCCCTCGATACAGTTGAAAAGATACTCGTCCGACCAGGCAACGTGTTTCCAGTCATCAACAGTGCCACGTCGGCGTTGACGGGCTCAGGGGAGGCCTAAAGCTTTGTGTCGTGCAGTCATCAAGGGTATACGAGTGGGCCTTCGGCTCCGAAATCCCATATCGATGATGTTTCGTTGAATGGTTCGCACGCTGACACTTGTTGATGGCCCAGAATTGACATCTGCGTACAGGAGAATGGAAGTGAAAACCCAGGATGTGCTAGATGACGATCAGTTTGGCTGTGGGAAAGTAAAGGCACTAGAGAGGCTGTTCTGACATTGCGGTTGATAATGGAAGCAAGACTGGAGAAAAATCAAGACACCGTTCATAGAATTTGTAGATCCGGAACAAATGTTCGACAATGCCAAATAACGTAATGTCCGAAATTCTGAGGAAAATGGGGGCAAGCTATAGGGAGAGACGGATAATGTACAAGAGCCAAGAGAAAGTAATAAGAGTGGACGACCAAGAACCAAGGGTGGAAGACACGGATGTATGATTTCGCCCGCAGCTGTTCAATCTGTGCATCGAAGAAGCAATGATGGAAATAAAAGAAAGGCTGATGACATTGTTATCCTGAGTGAACAAGAATTACATGATCTGCGGCATGGAATGAACAGACTAATGAGTACAGAATATGGAGTGAGTGCACATAGAAGAAAGACCAAAGTAATGAGAAGTGTTAGAAATGAGAACAGAGAGAAGTTTAACATCAGCGTTGCTTGTCACTAAGTAGATGAAGTTAAGGAATTCTGCTACTAGGCAGCAAGGTGAACATAAAAAGCAGACTTGTACTGGCAAAAAGGGCATTCCTGGCCAAGAGAAGTCTACTACTATCATACGTAGACCTTTATTTCAGAAAGAAATTTCTGAGAATGTACGTTTGGAGCTTAATATTGTATGGTAGTGAAACACAGGCTGTGGGAAAACCGGGAAAAAAGACAATCTAAGCGTCTGAGATGCGGTACTATAGCCGAATGTCGAAAATTAGGTAGACTGATAAGGTAAGGAATGATGAGGTTCTGCGCATAGTAGGAGAGGAAAGGAATATATATGGAAAACACTGGCAAGGAGAAGGGACACGATTATAGGACATCTGTAAGATATCAGGTAATAACTTTCTTGATAGTGGAGGGAGTTGTAGAGGGTAAAAACTGTAGAGGAAGACAGAGATTGAAGTACATCCAACAAATAACTGAGGACGTAGATTGCAAGTACTACTCTGAGATGAAGCGTATGGAGCAGGAATTTGTGGCGGGACGCATCAATCTAGTCAGAAAACTGAAAAAAAAAGAAATTGTAACCAAAACATTGGCAATACAGCGCCACTATTGACTAGAGGGTCTCATACCTGTACCATAAAGTAGTTATATTGCCCTCAGCAGCCACGAGAGGTGTATGGTGGCCCCAAGTAATGCACCTCCACCACCACATTCTTGTACATTTGCAACAGAGCCGTCCGATGTGGCCGCGCGGTTCTAGGCGCTTCAGTCTGGAACGGCGTGACCGCTACGGACGCAGGTTCGAATCCTGCCTCTGGCATGGATGTGTGTGATGTCCTTAGGTTAGTTACGTTTAGGTAGTTCTAAGTTCTAGGGGACTGATGACCTCAGAAGTTAAGTCCCATAGTGCTCAGAGCCATTTGAAACATTTTTTTGCGACAGAGTGCTGGAGGTGTTCAGTATTACCCGGCTGTCTCCAAACATGCTGTCTCAGATTCGAATTTCGCCCACAAACAACATCTGATGTCAATCCTAGGACGTCCATTCCTCATGATTTCTTGCCCATCTGTAACGGAGTCCATGGTGCTGTGGTGTACGACGCGGTGCTCGTCATGTTCGTCGGTAATGGTAATGCATCTGACAGTTTGATGCGATACATGACATCCTATAGCGTCATCGAACTCTGAATTCAGTTCTGGAGCATTCAATCCACAGTTTCTTTATCTCAAAAGTTGTAGGTACCATTCAGGCTGTGCACTCGTCGAACGTGGGCGGCCTCAGGACTGCCTGTCAATTGGAACCGATTCCATATTCGCCCCAGTTCATTTTGACTCTGCTGTACACCTCGATCGACTTCCCTGGTTGACAAGCCTTCAGCGCATAATGTGATGACGCGGACCAGGTCACTCGTCGCTATTGTGCTTCGCGGCATGATGGCTGTTCATTCTACTTTTCCACAGACGACTTTTATTCGTTCCTGCTACTGCTTTACTTTCAACTGAAGTGCTGCGCTCTTCCCGTAGTAGAGCGCGTGGTAACTATGTATATGTTTACAAACAGTGGCAGGGATGAGCTACCGATCAGCACAGGGCAAGTCACACTAGCAACACACGCGCACAACATATCGGGGTAATGCAACGCTTTTGGTGATGAGTACATTATTGGAGGAAACTCGAGACGAAAAACGAAAAAGTTAAGAAAAAAGAGATGTTTCGGTGAAGAAATAGATACAGAGGCGCACATATTTATGAAACAGTTACCAAGAAACAATACTGAATAAACTAAAATCAGAAGACTTGGCTTAGATTCAGAACTTTCTAAGACTGTTGTATGGAAGTTTCGAAAGTCTCTTGTCCGTTGTACAATCAAATATTCGAAAAAAGGATACAAAACTGCGGTAAGCTATATCACCAAGAGATGGCCTTTTAATTACTCTTCGATTTTTGCAAACGGTATTATTACTTTTAGTACAAATGTAATGCTTATATTTACATTAACATTTAAAAAAAGCCAAAAATTAAAGACGTATATACTGTCATTCTACTTCCCCTTCTGGAGAAATAAAGTAACCAGTAATTTCCTTTCGCACTCCCTTGGCTGACGGTTGTATGTTCAGTGGTCCGAATGGTACATTTGTTTCCGTTTTCTTTTTCGACGGTGACATTTTCATACAAGTACCAAACACAAAACTTCTACAAGTTTGAAAAAAACTCCCGACAACTGGCAGGTTTGGCAAGTACTTGCAGCAAAAATCAATAAAATGAGTCCACCGATTTGCGGAAGTTACCTTTGCATGTCGACGAAACTTGGGGAAGTCGACTGGCTGAAGGTGTTTCCACGTCGAATAACTTGCAGCTACTGTATTTGATTTACGGAAGTTTACTAGCAAGTGGACACACACTTCCATAAATAGAAACTTAATTCAATTCTAAAACTTTCGTTTGTGATTTTAGCTTTTTCCAAGTGAGATAGGCTACTCGATAGATCTGAATTAGCTCCAGCCTCCTAAAGCATTGTATGATGCAAATGATCGTCTGTCGAAACGACCATGGCAGGAGAAACCAGAAAAATTCGAGCCATTTTCTAATGCAACAGGAAAATGAGGAAATGTTAAAGTAGTGTCAAAAGTACCCTCCATCACACAGCGAGAGGTAGTTTGAGGTATAGTGAGGTAGATGTGGATGTACAATCGCCATTTGCTGCTGCATACGTGGATGTCGCTCTCGCTAGGACGCATTTAGTCTTGGCACGGTGAAAATCGTTACATAACCATCTGCGGTAGATCTCCTCGAGACTTGGTCCGAAATCTTTTTAGCAGAGAGAGACGATCACTCTTAGTGAAAACAGCAGTCCTTATCAGTGAGACTGTGTTTTCGTAATCCAATAAAACCCGGAACATCAGTGTGTACCGAGGAGGAAACTGAATGTCTCGCACCGTCTCCAGACAACTCTCTCCCTTTCACACATAATCTTTATTGCGCAAATATGTGTAATACAATTAGTAAGTGGCGTTTTATGTATATATTTAAACAGATAGGGATACTAACAGCTTTATAGCGAATACAGTACGAAAAAACAGGACTGCTCCCTTTACAGAGCACCTATTTCTCATGGTGTATTAATGCGCAACGGGCTTTTAGACTTGGAACTGCGTCTTTACACTGTGGCAAGTTTAATAAAATACTATAAACTTGGTGACAGTATGCTTCATGTTAATTTTTTGTTTAACTGGTGCGCAGACAACACCTCTAAACGGGCAGTCAATTATTTTAAGTGTTCTTGGGCACCGCACGAAGGCAAAACCGGCAAACCTTCTAGGCAGCCACACAGAAAATGTCATGCAGAGGTGTTTTGACGAGTGGAAGAAAATAATGCAGACGTATGTAAGAAGAATAGTCATGAAGTTTTAATTATCACCCCTTGTAAATAAAATTACGTGGTTAACATTTTGTCTGTTTGCAAGTACACGTCTGGGATCCCGGAGTACACTGAAATCATATGCCGTAGTACGGTAGAAGGCCGTTAGAGGAGCCAAAAAAAAAAAAAAAATGGCGCAGCCGAATGCTGAAGTGGGTATCTTGCGGTAATTCATATACGGAAAAGTCACGGCTGTGTCACACCAATGCAGACGAGTTCTTTAGTCCTTTTCGATTGACTTGAAGCAGCTGCCCCTGCCGAAACTGATTTATTACATGATTCTCCAATTCAAATAAAACTTTTCTTAGGTGACTATCTGCGGCTGTATTTTGAAAAAGTCATATATGCGCCATCAGTCGTACAATGCATATTTTTTTGCTACCGCTGTCAAGTATAAGACCGTCTTCACAGGAGAAAACTGTAAGGCACAAAAGAGGAACGAATATAAAATATGATGGAAAATAAAAGAAAGGTTTTTAAAATCTTAGTACTAACACAGTATATCACAATGGGCCAAAAATACATTGTCTCAAATTCGTCACAGCCAGAAGTAGAACATACATAACTGTCGTAAGAGTCTGATAATAAACACAACTACAGTAAAGTACACTTGGTGAGAACTTCACAATTAATAATAAATTTTTATAATTTTTAAAGGTATAAATATTATGTGACCGTAAAAGAGATCAGTTGAAACAAATATAAAGCGTGAATACCTAAAAGGTTGCAAATGTTCTTTGGTTTAGTCAAAGTTTTTAGTAACAAAAATACAGTAATGACATGTCATCCATTCTCTGAAAAACAACATATATACATAACCTGATATAATGTGGTTTGTCGACCACAGTATTACACGAAGTAAACAGAAGAAACTAGTGTATGTAGATCGGCAGAAGATCGACGCGGAAAAGAAGTGTAGAAAACATCTATTTGTGATAAACAATTAATCTTGCTCATCTTTAAAATTACCTTAAAGTGAGTAGGAATTATTACTGATGTAACGTTTGGGTCGTATGAGAATCAATAGCTAACGGTAAAAGACGTACATAATGATCTTGGTTTAGCCCATGTAGACAAGTAGTCATACCACTGAAGGCATCTATCTAGGTGTTAAGGGTATTATTACCTATGCTGCCTTCACACTGCCATATGTAATTTATCACATAGTATAATGTTTCGAAAGTCCTACGCCATTGCGGTCCTCTGGACTGACCCGTTTCACAGTGTTTAGTTTCAGATAAATACTTCTGTTTAATTCCTGTAACACTAAAGTCGACATACCACATTATACCAGGTTACATATCTATGTTGTTTTTCAGAGAATGAATGCCTGTCATTTCTATATTTTTTGTATAGTTAGCTGACACTATACCAAAGAACAGTGGTAACTTTTTAGCTATTCACTCAACTGATCTCTTTGAAGATCTCATAATATTTGTAACTTTGAATATTGTAACGTAAGTGTGAAGTTCTCACTAAGTGTTCGTTAATATAATTGTCCTTATATACAGCACATTTGTATGGAGTATGATTAGATTCTACATTTGGTTTTGTCGTATTTGACGACAATATACTTTTGGCCCTTGATGTGTATTGTGTAAGTACCACGGCCTTAAAAACCTTTTTTTAATTTCTCTCACTGTCTTTGTTACCTGCATATATTTCATATTCGTCTCTCTTGTGTACCTTACAGTTTTCTCCTGTGAAGACGGTTGTTATAACTGAAAGCCATAGAAAATAAATATACAACTGTACAGCTGATGGCGCAAATATGTTTTTTTTTTCAAAATATTCCATTTTATTAGCGAGTGTGAAGTTTCACTTATTTAAAACTTTCCGTTCCTGAGCGTTTGACTGATGACATTGTTCTGACTTAAGTGAAACGTCCATCAAACATGTTCCTAACACACAAAATCCTCGATAAAGCGTGAGGGATAATTGTTTAAACAGTGTACAAGTGGCCCAAAATGTTCATAAATGTGACGCTTTCAAAAATAAAAAATATCGCTTAAAATTTATTTGGAAGTTCCAGGGCGTGATGCACCCAAATTGTTCGTATAGGCCAATGAACAAAAGCTGGGAGTAGACTGGAATCCAAGTACAAGTAAACAATAGCCCAGTTTAGTTCACTTCCAGTCCCTTCTAGAAGCACAATTTATTGACATATTACGGATTAGATCCCAGGATTGAACGGGAAGATTCTTTATTTTTTATTTTTTCGTTCCAAAGCAAAGACAGCAGTCCTTTAAGCACCTCACAGTCTGATGAGTTTGCCAGAGAATGTTCGTGTTGAGCTCCTTTGTTGCGTAAATTCGCGAAGGATTAAGAATTTTCACGAAGGGTGATGCTAATTTGCCACGCACGACGTTGAGACGCCATAGTTGCCTCGCCTTTTGGTCTGTTGTTGCGCGAGGTCGCCGCTATTCTGGAAGTATGCTGGTTTCCCGTGCTGGTTGGTGGATCACCATGGCATATTTGACCAATATATACAAAGAATATGAGGTTCTAAATTAATGTCTTTCAATTAGACAAAATAGCTATGGTGAAGGTCTGATGTAAGAGCCCGTCTTCGAAAAGCCGCACTTCTTATGGTCAAAAATACTTTATCTCTTGAAGCTTATTGCTAACCTCGAAAAATGTATGGAATTACTGTACCACGATCCTCTCCTGAATACAGATTATATCCGTATTAGAATAGTATTATCTCGATTAATGCCGGCCGGAGTGGCCGTGCGGTTCTAGGCGCTACAGTCTGGAACCGCTACGGTCGCCGGCTCGAATCCTGCCTCGGGCATGGATGTGTGTGACGTCCTTAGGTTAGTTAGGTTTAAGTAGTTCTAAGTTCTAGGGGACTGATGACCACAGAAGATGAGTCCCATAGTGCTCAGAGCCATCTCAACTAATTAAATTCGGCTAATGAATTGTTCTTGTACAACGTTGATTGATACACACAAAAAGACCCATCTGAACTAATGTATTTCCCCAAGGAAAGCTCCAATACATAAACAATTATTAAAAAGAGGAGATAATAGTTATGGTTCATTTTGAAACATAATTACACAGATTGTAAAAAAAAAAATGGCTCTGAGCAATATGGGACTTAACATCTGAGGTCATCAGTCCCCTAGAACGTAGAACTACTTAAACCTAACTAACCTAAGGACATCACAAACACCTATGCCCGAGGCAGGATTCGAACCTGCGACCGTAGCGGTCGCGCGGTTCCAGACTGAAGCGCCTAGAGCCGCTCGGCCACAGCTGCCGGCTACACAGATTGTAGTTGAGTAGCTTACTGACCATGGAAAACAATAACTGCTATTGACCTTTGATAGCGAACACTATATATTATAAGAACAAGTAGCTTTTACCACGTTTACATTAATCACAATCTGCGAAAGATAAAAAAACAAATTTTGGAAACCAAGTTCCGCTGTCCTGCTCACATGCAAGGCCAGAACTGATTCTGCTAGCCTGATCAACTACCTGTTTTCTGAGCATCAGTTGTTTTCTACAAATAGTGCCTGTAAATGAGCTGCTCTGTTTTCATCAGTACAGTGTAGTGAGGTTATCACTACCTTCGTAATATTTTAACTGAAGAAGCAGTACGGTTTCTTGTTGATGTAAGTGAACTGTTAGGAGGAGGAGACTTTCAGGAACAGGTTTTTGAAAATCTTATCTACGCCAGTTAATGCGTACGAAATTGTTTTACAGCTTCCACCTACATAACGTGCGTTGTAGAAAATGAGAGAAGCGATAATTGGTTGAACATTACGAATCGCAACGCCCAAAAATAATTAATGAAATTTCGGGAACACATTTTTCCGGGTAACATTTTAAGTGATCAACATTGCAACATCACAGGTTAATCATTCATTTCCGTGTCCGGTCAGCGTTTCCAAAAAACAGCAGCTGCGATAGCTTTGTCATTTCCTTCGTAAACATCTTGTATTGTGCACTGGCTGTCCAGGAGGGGACAAACAAGCAGGTGGCTTGGATCTTCTTCAGCCCCGTAGTCTTAAGAGGTGCCTGCGCTCGCTGGAAGGATTCCCGGTTTCTTCAGGTTAGTCTTGCATCGGGGGACGCCCACTCCTAGGCGGTTGAGGGACCTCCATACAAGGTATCGTAGGTTTGCGCCAGGGGCTAGTTCTTCTTTTGGTAATACGTCTACAGGCAGTGAGCTCATCCATGTTGCAAGACGAATTGCCTCTGGTGTTCCCTCCAGTGGCACAGTCCTAGCAAGGAAACTCTTGGGGGATTTAAGCCGGGATCTTGCTGCCCGATGGCCATACAGAGGATGTCGGCGGTCATTCTCCTACTTTGTCCTCTCATTTTCTGCAGCAGTGGCCCTTTGGATGTTGGGTGGAGCTGTTCCAACAATCGGATACAATTTCTGCACTGGTGTTGGCTTCAAGCATCCTGAGATGATCCTTGCAGTATCGTTGACCGCAATATCGATTTGCTTAGCACGAGCTGAAGCGTTCCACACAGGAGCAGCATACTCAGCGGCTGACACTCAAAGCGTAAGCGCAAAAGTCCTTAGGAGGTGCGGGGTTGGCTCTCCAGCTGCTTCCAATCAGCTGCTTAAGTGTCCCATTGCGACCAATGATTTTCTGTTTCACTTTTAGACATTGCTGCCTGCACGTTAGAGGCTTGTCCAGTGTGACACCTAGGTGGACTGGTGTTGGGGAATGTTTGAGTAGCCCTCTTCGCCATGTGACGTCCAGCTTTTGATGCGCTTCCCTGTATCGTGAGTGGAAGTCGCTCGCTTGAGTTTTACTGGGATTGTGAGTCAGGTGGTTGGCATCATAGTACTTGGAGAGCTCATCCATTGCTGGAGACAGTCCCCCCCCCCCCCCCCACTTCTTTAAAGGTTGGCCCCTGAACAGCTACTGCTGCGTCGTCAGCAGAGATGAAGAGCCTAGTAAATGCTAGTATTGGCTGATCATTTGTGAAGATATTGTACAGTGCTGGAGAAAGCACACTGCCTTGGGGGAGACAGTTCTTCTGCATTCGCCATCTGCTCCTCTTGCTCTGTAATGAAACTTGGAATCTTCTGTTCTGAAGGAAGGTGCTAATAAGGGATGTTAGTTGGTAGTCTTTTTAAGGTCATACACTTTCTTTAACAGTTTCCTCAGATTCATAGTGTCATATGCAGCTGTTAGATCAACAAAAGCGACTCCAGTAATCTCACGACGGTCAAAAAAAAAAAAAAAAAAAAAAGGTTCAAATGGCTCTGAGCACTATGGGACTTAACTGGTCATCAGTCGCCTAGAACTTCGAACTACTTAAACCTAACTAACCTAAGGACATCACACACATCCATGCCGGAGGCAGGATTCGAACCTGCGACGTAGCGGTCGCGCGGTTCCAGACGGTAGCGCCTAGAACCGCTCGGCCACACCGGCCGGCCACGCTCAAAACTGTCCTCGATGTGCTGGGTCAGATTCAAGATCTGACTATAGCATGATTTGCCAGCACGAAAGCTTGCTTGTTGTGGGATAAACTTCACATCGAGGGTGGCACTGATTCGGTTAAGTGCCAGCCGTCCTAATATCTTGAAGATGTTGCATAAAAGGGAGATAGGTCGAACATTTTTTGGATCGTTTGGTTCCTTGTCAGGCTTAAGGTTAGCGTAAGAGCGGGATAAGCCATTGCAAATGTGAAATGCTGGTACATTAATAATCGCTGTAATAGCAAGAATGATGTATGCAGGCATGTAAACGTGCATGCACTTGTACAGGCGCCGTATGTCAGTTTGTGGGATGCAGTTCCATACCTGTTGCACTCGGTCAGTCAAGACAGGGATGGTTAATGCTGATTGTGGATGACGCTGGAGTTGTCGTCCGCTGATGTCCTGTATGTGCTCGATTGGACACAGATCTGGTGAGCGAGCAGGCTAAGTAGAGCATGTTGGGTTACAACAGTGGTATATGGACAAGCATTATCCTGTTGGAAAACAAACCTTGGAATGCTGTTCATGAATGACAGCATAACAGGTAAAATCACTAGATTCACAAACAAATTTGCAATCTAGGCATGTGGGATACCTATAAGAGTGCTCTTGATGTCATACGAAATCACACCCTAAACATTAACTCGAGTTGTGGTCCAGTGTACCTAATACACAGGCCCTCAACTAGCCTCCTTCCAACCAACCCCTGGCCATCATCGTTACAGCATGTATTTAAAGCAAACCTGATATGTACCCTCATATTGGGTATTGGAACAAAGCTGATTCTACCCCAAAGTACCATTATCCAAGATAGTAGTGATGACATCATTCAAGATGGCGGCTGTGACGTCAATCAAGATGGCGGATTTTGGTGGAAAGTTTGAATTTTGGCAGGAAAGTACCACCTCCCTCCCTCCCACAGAAAAATGGTGTGAAGTTCAAATTCCAGCAGGATAATGCACCACACCGCTCTTATCTCTACTAAGCAAAGGAAATGGCGAGAAAAAGTACTCATTTTTATTATTTAACCAATTTCTAGCAGGTGTGTTCTCCACTGGGTATGGACTCCAACTGGCTTAGTTCATATCGGTGCCAACAGAGGGCACTCTCCTGATGTCAGATCATAACTCATGCACTGTTATTCAAGATGTCTGCACTCAGTGTGTTCACCACGAGCTCCAGAGTCCATCTGACATACTTCAAAAAAATGGTTCAAATGGCTCTGAGCACTATGGGACTCAACTGCTGTGGTCATCAGTCCCCTAGAACTTAGAACTACTTAAACCTAACTAACCTAAGGACATCACACACATCGATGCCCGAGGCAGGATTCGAACCTGCGACCGTAGCAGTCGCGCAGTTCCGGACTGAAGCGCCTAGGACCGCGAGACCATCGCGGCCGGCTGACTTACTTCATATCGTGGCCACCAGATGGTGCTACCGTGATGTTGGGTGATGACGCAAGATCGTCTATTCTCTCCCTCTTGCACATCATAACCAGACACGCACCACGTCAGCAGCACGCGAGCGTGCGGCCGCTGACGCCACTGCCTCAAGTCTATTCATTTATACTTGCGCCAGACATAGTCTTATGTAAATATCTAACTAAAGTAACACCCACATCGCACATCTAATGTATTAATATGTATTAATTAGCTAAGTACTTAATTCCATTTCAATTTTAATCATATTCAATAAGTCAATTTACAACGTAAGAATTAAATGATCAAATGACAAGTTCAACGTTCATTCATGACCGAGCCCCCCCCCCCCCTTCGCCCAAGAATGCTGCACTTCTTTTAGCTAGTGCATTAGTCATGTGATTCGACTTCATAGAAAGTAGGACTTGGAATCAGTTTTCACAAATGCCACACCCACCTGTACTTGGAATCAAATAGTTAAAGTCTCCACCACGATCCTCAACCGACTACCATATCCCCCTACCAGCCCATGTTGTCAGGCTAACGTACATTACCGTGTACTAACGTGCATAGTGCATGACGTAACCCAAGGTGATTGGGGTAAATGTCGGGAAAACGACTGTGGACACAAGTCTTTATTTTGCAGACAGTCTCTCCACCATGAGATTTATAGTCCAATGACCTAGTACACAGTACCGTCACCAGATGTTGCTGTCTTCCCTCCTGTGACCTAATCCAAGATGGTGGGGGGAAAATGGCGCGAAAATGACTCAGCCTGCTGCTGGGCTGCTGGGGACAGTAAGAAAGGATTGCACTCTATCTATTTTGAAACACCTAATTTAGGGATGGAGTATATCTATCACACTGATACAAAACACCTACCCTGATGTGTCTGGGGTCATGTTGCGCAGCCCACAGACACGCAACCAACTTCTAATTTCAGTACACTACAGCAAACTGCTCCTAAATAATGCTTCACACTGATGTGTAGACACTCTCAGTACACGTAAATTTTACAAATAGCGCATAGCACAGCCTACAGACCTGCTCGCAAAATAATGCAATAACACACGCAAGCACAATCCGCCGCCACCTGTCCAGTAGAGTACACAGGAGATAGTGATAAGTGACACATTCATCAGATGTCAAACTGCACACAGCTGCCCGCAAGCATGAGGAAGTGGCCTCCCAATTCATACTTCACACCTGAGAAATCACTTAGACGCAGATGATGATGCAATTGCACCGGAACGAAGTCATATTTACAGAGCGCATGTAGGATAGCCGCATCCACTGCCTAGGTCGGTATGACATGTTCCGTGATAAGCACAGACGTCGTAAGACGATCTTTGACGACTAAGTCAAAGAGAAAAATCCTAAAATCCCCAAGTCCTAATACTAATCCTTAATCCTTAAAACACCCAACATCTCGTCAACCTCAGGCAAGTACAAGACACCACTACAAGACCACCACAATACACAGAGAGCCAACACTATCAAAGATAATCACACACACAAGACATACAATGTGCAGTAAAAGCCAACAGGCTGCAAACTCCTCAATACACTTCCCCAAGGAGGGGAAAGTAAAAGGTTAGAGAGAGAGAGAGAGAGAGAGAGAGGCAGACAGACCATCCCATCAGAACCACCAGATGACGGGGGAAAGTTATTCGCCAAAATATCGTGGGTCTTCAATTATTGCATCCGGCTGGACACCCGAGAGCCCTGGAAACAAACGTCCATATTTGTTTTGTTTTGTGGCTGATAGAAAATAATTTCCACTCATTGTGACCCTGATTATGGCTTAATTTGTGTATTTCACTTTCTGAATTGCAGTTTCAACATGTTGCAGATATTCTGTTTGAGTTTTGCTCGCATCCATAATACTGGTTGGGGTAAATGATTCCATATTTTTGTTTCCTCTAAAACAGTGGCTGGTTTCATCGGATATTGTTCTGTGGACATTTATTCTTGCCTACAAATCCGTATATAAACAGCTGGATTGAGATGCATGTGTATAGTGTTAGTGTTGATTCTTTGTACTTTCTCGCATTTAATGGAGAATCTCACTTTACCAGATTTTGAGGGAATTGGTACACAACTTTATTCATCTTGTAGAAGAATGAGTATTATTTTCATTTTAATGATTTTACTTCTTGCAGTTAAGTATTCATTGTAGTATTAGTGATGGAATATGTAGTTATTGTGCCAGGTACTATTGGGCAGCAAAAATATTCTTTATCGGAAGTGCATATTTTTAAATGAGAATGAGTTACTTAGTGTGAACGTAGTTCCATTGTACTGAATGCTACTCCAGTTAGTTTAATTTAGGCATACAGAATTTGCTAGATGGTCTAATGATGAAAGCATAGCAGTGTGTACTATTTGCTTTTAAATTTTCATTGGGGTGAGAGTACAATGATTTCTACTAAACATATTGTTTGTAGTACATGTTAACTTGCGAACACATCTGCGTAACTAAGGTTGCAGTTTCAGAATTGGCTAGGAAGAATACTTAGTTACTAAGACTATTAAATGCGAGACAGTACGAAGAACAGAAGCAAACTAAAATAAAATAGAATAGGAACTATATATTTATAACACATTTAAATCGAGCTGCTAACACATGGAGTAGCAGGCAAGAACAAGTGTCCACAGAAAGCTGTGCAACAAACCCAACTTCTGTTTTATGTGAAACAAAAACTAAATGGAATCATTTACTACACCCAATACTATGGATGCATGCAAAAACAATTAATAATACTAGCAACATATTCACAATGCAAGTCAAAGATTACAATCACACAAGAAATCATAATTGGGAAAGCAATGCTGCGAAACAAGCTTTTGTGTCATGTCATGTCAGATGATTTTTATCTTTTGACTCACGCCAAGACCCAATTATTTCCACTTGATAATAGCCAATTGGTGGAAAATGCAATGTTAGGTTTTACAAATAAATAATTTTTCTATCAAAAGGCGACCACAGTGTCACGTACTTGATTTTACATAACTGAACCCCAGTTACGTGAAGTTAATCTGACTTTTCAATTAATATTTCTCGAATTTATTACTTTGCAAGGTAACTAAAACCTTCCAGCTCGCAAGCGTACTCCTTACTACTGAACTGCAGACCCACCCACTAAACATAAATGAAAAATAATATCATATAAATCGTGTATTTCGAATCAACAATGCGGATTTCCGGGCCATATTTTCCGTATTCAAAGCCCACTGCCACTATAATCCGTTCAACATAAGATTAAATCTGATGTAAACATTGCACTATGTATTCTTCCAGGTTTTTCTGAAACCTCATTTCACGTGGGACTGCATCCAAGCTGTCTCGAGTACTGTCAAGTACGATAGTAAGTGTAGTTTTGTGCTGTGCGACTTAGTGATAATACGGAACAACAGCTTTACTGGTGTATTTAACTTGAACAGCACTGGCCGGTCAGCTGGTACAGCTATCCTTCAGTGACGTGGCCAGATGCAGTTCACACTTAAAAAAAGACGAGCAGAGGAGCAATACAGCTTCGAATGTCATTTAATTTTTAAGCAGAATGAAATAATACACTGCAAATGTCCCATAATACGCTGCTTAGACGACTAGACGACAACCGCAGTATGGTATCGTTTTTAGCTAGTATGCTATTGTAATTAAAACAAGAATGATGAAAGTTCCTGATTTAACCAAAGGGTAATTTTTCTGCATAAGCAGAAGAGGGTATTGAAGGATATTACCATATAGTTAAATATTGATGCCACTGAAGGTATTACTTACAGTCAGATGTCTGGTAATCTCTTAGCTCCTTCCTTATCTGAATCCGAGAAATACGTTTCAGTTCTGGAAGTGTCACCTGCTACGTTAATGACGAGCCTATCAACAACAGAATCCAAGAAGCCAACCAGCCGCAGCATTTTCTCTTCTTATTTTATGAAGAGACGTTCTATATCCCGCCACCGTTCAGCAGTGACGTGTGAAAAAGCTACATGTGTTAGTTCCAGTACGTCTGGCACCTTAACATTATTGTTACTTCTCGGGTCAACTCCCGCAGCTTGGCTCCAGATCAGTTCTGTTGGGTTCAGACTGTAATGGTACAAAAGCAAATGTAAAAATTGTAAGATGTGCCTGATGCTGAGAAAATGATTGTTTTTCATGTTTCTACGATCCTTTATCTACCTCTGTGGTATAAAACGAAGGACATAGTCCAAATAAAGATTATTTGGTATTTCATATTTACCTTAAAAATTAAATTGTTATGTTTTCTTAATTTAAACAACTTTATGAACAGTCTATCATTAAACATCGAAAATTAAGAAGACAAACGTATGGGTCCTGAGGACGGGCAGCAGCCTTTTCAGTAGTTGCAGGGGCAACAGTCTGAATGATTGACTAATCTGGCCTCGTAACACTAACCAAAACGGCCTTGCTGTGCTGGTACTGCGAACTGCTAAAAGCAATTGGAAACTACGGCCATAAATTTCCCAAGGGCGTGCAGCTTTACTGTATGAATAAATGACGATGGCATCTTCTTTCGTAAAATATTCCGCTTTTCGGATCTCTGGGGTGGGACTACTCAGGAGGACGTCGTTATCAGGAGAAAGAAAACTGGCGTTCTACCGATCGGAGCGTGGAATGTCAGATCCCTTAATTGGGCAGGTAGGTTTAGAAAATTTTAAAAGGGAAATGCATAAGTTAAAGTTGGATATAGTGGGAATTAGTGAAGTATGGTGGCAGGAGCAACAAGACTTTTGGTCAGGTGCATAGAGGGTTATAAATACAAAATCAAATAGGGGTAATGCGGGAGTAGGTTTAATAATGAATAACACAATAGGATTGCGGGTAAGCTAGTACAAACAGCACAGCAATTGCATTATTGTGGCCAAAATAGACACGAAGCCCACGTCTACGACAGTAGTGCAAGTCTATATGCCTGGTAGGTCTGTGGATGACGAAGAAATTTAAGAAATGTATGAAGAGATGAAAGAAATTATTGAGATAGTCAAGGGAAATGAAACTTTAACAGTCATGGGTGACTGTAATTCGATAGTAGGAAAAGGAAGAGAAGGAAACGTAGTAGGTGAATATGGATTGGGGGTAAGAAATGAAAGAGGAAGCCAACTGGTGGAATTTTGCCCAGAGCACAACTTCATCATAGCTAACACTTGATTCAAGAATCATAAAAGAAGGTTGTATACATGGAAGAAGCCTGGAGATACTGACAGGTTTCAAATAGATTATATAATGCTAAGACAGAGATTTAGGAACCAGGTTTTAAATTTTAAGACATTTCCAGGTGCAGATGTGGACTCTGACCACAATCTATTGGTTGTGAACTGTAGATTAAAACTGAAGGAACTGCAAAAGTTGGGAATTTAAGGAAATGAGACCTGGATGAACTGACTAAACCACAGGTTGTACAGAGTTACAGGGAGAGCATAAGGGAACAATTGACAAGAATGGGGGAAAGAAATACAGTAGCAGAAAAAGTGGGTAGCTTTGAGGGATAAAGTAATGAAGGCAGCAGAGGATCAAGTAGGTAAAAAGACGAGGGCTAGTAGAAATCCTTGGGTAACAGAAGAAATATTTAATTTAATTGATGAAAGGAGAAAATATAAGAATGCAGTAAATGAAGCAGGCAAAAAGGAATACAAAAGTTTCAAAAATGAGATCGACAGGAAGTACAAAATGGGTAAGAAGGCATTGCTAGAGGAGAAATGTAAGGATGTAGAGGCTTATCTCACTAGGCCCCCCCCACCCCATGAACCATGGACCTTGCCGTTGGTGGGGAGGCTTGCGTGCCTCAGCGATACAGATAGCCGTACCGTAGATACAACCACAACGGAGGGGTATCTGTTGAGAGGCCAGACAAACGTGTGGTTCCTGAAGAGGGGCATCAGCCTTTTCAGTAGTTGCAGGGGCAACAGTCTGGATGATTGACTGATCTGGCCTTGCAACATTAACCAAAACGGCCTTGCTGTGCTGGTACTGCGAACGGCTGAAAGCAAGGGGAAACTACAGCCGTAATTTTTCCCAATGACATGCAGCTTTACTGTATGATAAAATAATGATGGCGTCCTCTTGGGTAAAATATTCCGGAGATAAAATAGTCCCCCATTCGGATCTCCGGGCGGGGACTACTCAAGAGGATGTCGTTATCAGGAGAAAGAAAACAGGCGTTCTACGGATCGGAGCGTGGAATGTCAGATCCCTTAATCGGGCAAGTAGGTTAGAAAACTTAAAAAGGGAAATGGATAGGTTAAAGTTAGATATAGTGGGAATTAGTGAAGTTCGGTGGCAGGAGGAACAAGACTTCTGGTCAGGTGACTACAGGGTTATAAACACAAAATCAAATAGGGGTATTGCAGGAGTAGGTTTAATAATGAATAGGAAAATAGGAATGCGGTTAAGCTACTACAAACAGCATAGTGAACGCATTATTGTGGCCAAGATAGATACGAAGCCCACACCTACTACAGTAGTACAAGTTTATATGCCAACTAGCTCTGCAGATGACGAAGAAATTGAAGAAATGTACGATAAAATAAAAGAAATTATTCAGATACTGAAGGGAGACGAAAATTTAATAGTAATGGGTGACTGGAATTCGAGTGTAGGAAAAGGGAGAGAAGGAAACATAGTAGGTGAATATGGATTGGGGCTAAGAAATGAAAGAGGAAGCCGCCTAGTAGAATTTTGCACAGAGCACAACTTAATCATAGCTAACACCTGGTTTAAGAATCATGAAAGAAGGTTGTATACATGGAAGAAGCCTGGAGATACTGACAGGTTTCAGATAGATTATATAATCGTACGACAGAGATTTAGGAACCAGGTTTTAAATTGTAAGACATTTCCAGGTGCAGATGTGGACTCTGACCACAATCTGTTGGTTATGACCTGTAGATTAAAATTGAAGAAACTGCAAAAAGGTGGGAATTTTAGGAGATGGGACCTGGATAAACTAAAAGATCCAGAGGTTGTACGGAGTTTCAAGGAGAGCATAAGGGAGCAATTGACAGGAATGGGGGAAAGAAATACAATTGAAGAAGAATGGGTAGCTTTGAGGGATGAAGTAGTGAAGGCAGCAGAGGATCAAGTAGGTAAAAAGACGAGGGCTAGTAGAAATCCTTGGGTAACAGAAGAAATATTGAATTTAATTGACGAAAGGAGAAAATATAAAAATGCAGTAAATGAAGCAGGCAAAAAGGAATACAAACGTCTCAAAAATGACATCGACAGGAAGTGCAAAATGGCTAAGCAGGGATGGCTAGAGGACAAATGTAAGGATGTAGAGGCTTATCTCACTAGGGGTAAGATAGATACTGCCTACAGGAAAATTAAAGAGACCTTTGGAGAAAAGAGTACCACTTGTATGAATATTAAGAGCTCAGATGGAAACCCAGTTCTAACCAAAGAAGGGAAAGCAGAAAGGTGGAAGGAGTATATAGAGGGTCTATACAAGGGCGATGTACTTAAGGACAATATTATGGAAATGGAAGAGGATGTAGATGAAGATGAAATTGGAGATACGATACTGTGTGAAGAATTTGACAGAGCACTGAAAGACCTGAGTCGAAACAAGGCCCCCGGAGTAGACAACATTCCATTGGAACTACTGACGGCCTTGGGAGAGCCAGTCCTGACAAAACCCTACCATCTGGTGAGCAAGATGTATGAGACAGGCGAAATACCCTCAGACTTCAAGAACAATATAATAATTCCAATCCCAAAGAAAGCAGGTGTTGACAGATGTGAAAATTACCGAACTATCAGTTTAATAAGTCACAGCTGCAAAATACTAACTCGAGTTCTTTACAGACGAATGGAAAAACTAGTAGAAGCCGAACTCGGGGAAGATCAGTTTGGATTCCGTAGAAATGTTGGAACACATGAGGCAATACTGACCCTACGACTTATCTTAGAAGCTAGATTAAGGAAGGGCAAACCTACGTTTCTAGCATTTGTAGACTTAGAGAAAGCTTTTGACAATGTTGAATGGAATACTCTCTTTCAAATTCTGAAGGTGGCAGAGGTAAAATACAGGGAGCGAAAGGCTGTTTACAATTTGTACAGAAACCAGATGGCAGTTATTAGAGTCGAGGGACATGAAAGGGAAGCTGTGGTTGGGAAGGGAGTGAGACAGGGCTGTAGTCTATCCCCAACGTTATTCAATCTGTATATTGAGCAAGAAGTGAAGGAAACAAAAGAAAAATTCGGAGTAGGTATTAAAGTCCATGGAGAAGAAATATAAACTTTGAGGTTCGCCGATGACATCGTAATTCTGTCAGTGACAGCAAAGGACTTGGAAGAGCAGTTGAATGGAATGGACAGTGTCTTGAGAGGAGTATATAAGATGAACATCAACAAAAGCAAAACGAGGATTAGGAAGTGCGACACTTAAAGTAGTAAAGGAGTTTTGCGATTTGGGGAGCAAAATAACTGATGATGGTCGAAGTAGAGAGGATATAAAATGTAGACTGGCAAAATTCGGAGTAGGTATTAAAATTCATGGAGAAGAAATAAAAACTTTGAGGTTCGCCGATGACATTGTAATTCTGTCAGAGACAGCAAAGGACTTGGAAGAGCAGTTGAACGGAATGGACAGTGTCTTGAAAGGAGGATATAAGATGAACATCAACAAAAGCAAAACGAGGATAATGGAATGTAGTCGAATTACGTCGGATGATGCTGAGGGAATTAGATTAGGAAATGAGACACATAAAGTTGTATATGAGTTTTGCTATTTGGGGAGTAAAATAACTGATGATGGTCGAAGTAGAGAGGATATAAAATGTAGACTGGCAATGGCAAGGAAAGCGTTTCTGAAGAAGAGAAATTTGTTAACATCGAGTATAGATTTAAGTGTCAGGAAGTCGTTTCTGAAAGTATTTGTATGGAGTGTAGCCATGTATGGAAGTGAAACATGGACGATAAATAGTTTGGACCAGAAGAGAATAGAAGCTTTTGAAATGTGGTGCGACAGAAGAATGCTTAAGATTAGATGGGTAGATCACATAACTAATGCGGAGGTATTGAATAGAATTGGGGAGAAGAGGAGTTTGTGGCACAACTTGACAAAAAGAAGGGACCGGTTGGTAGGACATGTGTTGAGTCATCAAGGGATCACAAATTTAGTATTGGAGGGTAGCGTGGAGGGTAAAAATCGTAGAGGGAGACCAAGAGATGAATATGCTAAACAGATTCAGAAGGATGTAGGCTGCAGTACGTACTGGGAGATGAAGAAGCTTGAACAGGATAGAGTAGCATGGAGAGCTGCATCAAACCAGTCTCAGGACTGAAGACCACAACAACAACAAGAACAACAATTTAAAGTGGAAACAGGAATTTCGCGTCCAGTATGTAATTAGAAACAAGAAGATGTCCATTATCCATAAAAAATGATGGTGAGTTTTATAATTACGAGATGTAGATACTTCACATTGAACGAGGAAAAAAACGATATAGGGGCGAATTGAACCAACGCACAAATAATGACATTTGGTTCACTTTACATTACGCTACCGACTGCGCAACACGTTCTATCACTTATTTATCATTTATTTATTTTCTGTCCATATAACAAAAAGTTTTAGGACATTGTCAGGAAAATTTAGATTACATTACACATATACAGTAAAATATTTATATTCTTTCATAACAACATATGGATCAGACACATGTCTGTACACATTATTTTTCAAAAGGGCACTACAAGTAGATTCCTCTATAGTGTTACACAATTTAGCTTATATTGATAATAGTACAGTACACATAATACGGTGTATAATTACATTCTTTCATACCACTGATAGACCTGAGACATTGTCTATATACACTGTTTTCCAAGATGGCACTACAACTTAAAGTCCTCTATAAAAATGTAGACTGGCAATGGCAAGGAAAGCGTTTCTGAAGAAGAGAAATTTGTTAATGTCGAGTATAGATTTAAGTGTCAGGAAGTCATTTCTGAAAGTATTTGTATGGAGTGTAGCCATGCATGGAAGTGGAACATGGACGATAAATAGTTTGGACAAGAAGAGAATAGAAGCTTTCGAAATGTGGTGCTACAGAAGAATGCTGAAGATTAGATGGGTAGATCACATAACTAATGAGGAAGTACTAAATAGGATTGGGGAGAAGAGAAGTCTGTGGCACAACTAGAGCAGAAGAAGGGATCGGTTGGTAGGACATGTTCTGAGGCATCAAGGGATCACCAATTTAGTATTGGAGGGCAGCGTGGAGGGTAAAAATCGTAGAGGGAGACCAAGAGATGACTACACTAAGCAGATCCAGAAGGATGTAGGTTGCAGTGGGTACTGGGAGATGAAGAAGCTTGAACAGGATAGAGTAGCATGCAGAGCGCGATAGGGAGGTTCCCTTGTGAGAAATGAATGCTGCTACATCTACTTCTAGATTGTTTTCCGAACTTACAATAAAATCACCAGGTAATGTTAGAGGAGTGCCATACAGCATCTCCGCAGCTGTTGAGTTATTTTCTTCTTTCACACTGCAACGCAGTCCTAGAAGAGATGTTGGAATTTTGTCACTCCATTTATTTTTACAATGTACTCTGAAGGTTGCCTTCAATCTTCGATGGAATCTCTCATTTTTCCATTTGGTTGTGGTGGTACACCACAGTCTGAGTGAATTTAGAATCACAAATCTTAGATAATCCATGGAACAGCTCTGACTGGAACAGTGCTCTTTGGTCAGTCACTATTTGGTTAGGGCTCCAAATCCAGTGATCCAGAAATGATAAAATGCATGTCACCATTTCTGCTCGAAAATCAGGTAATGGAAGGGCTTCTGTCCAGTTAAAAAAATGGTTCAAATGGCTCTGAGCACTATGGGACTTCACATCTAAGGTCATCAGTCCCCTAGAACTTAGAACTACTTAAACCTAACTAACCTAAGGACATCACACACATCCATGCCCGAGGCAGGATTCGAACGTGCGATCTTAGCACTGGCGCGGTTCCAGACTGAAGCGCCTAGAACTGCACGGCCACCACGGCCGACTGTCCTGTTAAAGAACCGTTGAAACCTGAAATGGATAGAAGTGAGATTACTGGGGAAATTTAAGTGTATGTCAAAAGGATACGCAAATGGGAAATGGAGGTGGTTTATTTGTCGCAGTAGACAAGAAACTCAAGTCCACCAAGGTAGAAATTGAAGCTGCATGTGAGATAGTTTGGGCAAGACTTAGTATCAGGTGTGGGCATAAAATGATAATTGCATCCTTCTATCACCCACCAGACTCATCTCTTATGTAACTGAAAACTGTAGAGAAAACCTCAGTTCACTTGTACATAAGTTTCACGATCATACTGTAGTCTTGGTGGAGACTTTAATCATCCAACAGTAAATTGGGAAAATTACAGTTTTGTTAATGGTGGACATGATAAGACATCCTGTGAAAATTTACTAAATGTCTTCTCTGAAAACTGTTTAGACAGATAATTAGGAAAGCCACTCATGATGGAGATATATTGGATCTAATGGCAACAAATGGACCTGACCTCTTTGAGGATGTTCACATCAAAACTGGTATCAATGACTGTGACAATAATAAATACCAAAGTACAAAGCACAACTAAAACAAGCAGAAAGATATATTCGTTCAGTAAACTAGATAAGAAATTACTAGTGTCATAACTCAATCAGGAACTTGAAACTTACAACATAGGGCAAGTGGGGCAGCTCGCTTCCTGTTATTGCACAATATGGGTGAGAGTGTCACTGATATGATATGCGAGTTGGGGTGGCAGTCATTGAAACAAAGGTGGTTTTCTTTGCGGTGAGATCTATTTACGAAATTTCAATCACTAACTTTCTCTTCCAAATGCGTAAATATTTTGCTGACACCCACCTACATAGGGAGAAATGATCATCATAATAAATCAAGAGAAATCAGATCTCGAACGGAAAGATTTAGATGTTCCTTTTTCTCATGCGCCATTCGAGAGTGGAATGGTAGAGAAGTAGTATGAAAATGGTTCGATGAACCCTCTGCCAGGCATTTACGTGTGAATTGCGGAGTAACCATGTAGATGTAGATGTACATCTCTGGCTCAAGTCTGAAAGAATAGTTGACCACACACTGGATAGATATGTACCCAGTAGTACAGTTCAAAATGGGAGCGAATCTCCATAGCATACAGTCACAGTAAAGAGATTATTGCGTAATAGGTGTAATACAAAGTGTAGGGTTATAGATAGAGAGGCTACAGATAGAGTCCCCTATGTACATCTCGCATAGGCATCATGAGGTAACGCATTTGGCTGTCAAGAGAACAATGCATGATGCCTTCAATGACTACTGTAGCAGTCAAGTGATCTTTCACAGAACCCAAACAAATTAGGGTCGTATGTAAAGGCTGTTAGTGGCACCAAAGTTAGTGTCCAGCCCCTAGTGAAAGAGACAGGAACTGAAACTGATGGCAGCAAAGCAAAAGCTGAACTGCTGAACTCCGTGTTCAAATATTCCTTTACCAAGGAAACTCCAGGAGAATTGCCCCAATTTAAGCGTCATACTACTGAAAAGATGAATGAAATACGTATTAGTGTCAGTGGCGTTGAGAGACAGCTGAAATTCTTAAATTTGAATAAAGTTCCATACCCCAATGGAATCTGTGTCAGATTCCGTACTGAAATTGTGGCTTAGTTAGCCCCTCTTTTAACTACAATCTAGCGTAGATCCCTTGAACAAAAAACCATGCCCAGTTTTTGGAAAAAGGCACAGATCACACCCATCTACAAGAAGGGTAGTAGAAGTGATCCACAAAACTACCATCCTGTATCCTTGACACTGATTTGTTGTAGAATCTTATAAAATATTCTGAGCTCAAACATAATGAGGTATCTTGAACAGAATGACCTCCTCAGTGCCAACCAGCATAGATTTCGTAAACATCAGTCATGTCAGACCCAACTCACACTTTTCTCACATGATATACTGGAAGCTTTCGATCAAGGCAACCATGTAGATGAAGTATTTCTTGATTTACAAGAATCTTTTGACTCGGTAGCTCACCCACTTTTATTGTCAAAACTATGATCATGTGGGGGTATCAAGTGGAATTTGTGACAGGATGGAGAACTTTTTTGTAGGGGGGACACAGCATGTTATCTTGGATGGAGAGTCATCATGAGATGTAGAAGTAACTCTGGGTGTGTCCCAGAGAAGTGTGTTGGGGCCCTTGCTGTTTTTACTGTATATTAATGACCTTGCAGACAATATTAGCAGTAAACTCAGATTTTTTGCAGATGGTGCAGTTATCTATAATTTAGTACTATCCGAAAGAAGCTACATAAATATTCAGTCAGATCTTGTTAAGATTTCAGTGTGGTGCAGAGATTGGCAATTTGCTCGAAATTTTCAGAAATGTAAAATTTTGCACTTCAGAAAACGAAAGAAACGTCTATATTATAACTATAATATCAATAAGTAACTTTTGGAATCAGCCAATTAATGCAAATAACTGGATGTAACACTTTGTAGCGATATGAAATGGAATATTAAGTTCAGTTCTTGCTAAAGCAGGTGGTAGACTTTGGACTGTTGGTAGAATTACAGGGAAGTGCAATCCCTCTACAAAGACATTGCTTACGAATCACTCTTGCACCTGGTTCTAGAATATTGGTCAGGTGTATGGGACCCATACCAGGTAAGACTTATAGGGTGGTCTGTTGGTAGAATTACAGGGAAGTGCAATCCCTCTACAAAGAGATTGCTTACGAATCACTCTTGCACCTGGTTCTAGAATATTGGTCAGGTGTATGGGACCCATACCAGGTAAGACTTATAGGGTATATTGAACGTATACAGAGAAGGGTATCACGAATAGTCTCAGGTTTGTTTAATCTGTGATAGAGTGTCCCAGAGGTACTGAAGGGACTGAACTGGAAGACTCTTGGAGATCGACGTAAACTATCCCAAGAAAATCTATTAACAGAGGTTCAAGAACCTGCTACTCTAGGAATATACTACAACCTCCCACAATCTCTGAGATAGCGTTCATGAGGATAAGATTTGAATAATTACTGCATGTACAGAGTCTTTCAAACAATCTTTCTTCTTGCACTCCAATCGAGAATGGAACAGGAAAAAACCCTAATAACTGGTACAATGGGATGTACCCTCTGTCATGCACCTCATGGTGGTTTGCAGGGATAGACATCGATGTAGATGTAGATTGATGAATTCATCTGAGAGACAGAGGGGGCCAATTAGATCGATGTGTACCACCTTAAATCGTCCATCTGTGCTTGGAAACTGGCCAGTAGCAGATTTAGTATGTCTAGTCAGTTTGTTCTTTTTGGCACACCATGCACGACTTTGCCCAGGTTGGTATATCTCGTTTTATGTTTGACAAAATGAATCTGCATGTGAGTAATTTCACATAAGACCTAATACCATAATGTGCCATTATATGGTACTGTTGAAAAACGGAATATCTAAGTTGTTGAAGAATCTAAGGACGAATGTTACTTGTTGATACATCACAACATAATAATCTCCTACCAGGGGTTTCATGCTGTTTAAACTTCAAAGACGTATGAGGACTAGAGTGAAGTTTCTCAAGTTCCTCATCGCTCACTTGAGTGTCTGTTGTTTTCTCATAATAAACTGGTACCATTGCTTCAAAGCTGGATAAGTTGTTTTTCTTTCGAGAAATGTGTCTGATATCAGCTGTAATTCCTGATATGAAATGAAGGTGACACAATTGCATAGGGGTTGCTTTCTTGTTTCATTGTTTAAAAGCACATGTCAAAGGAAGACAGTCAGTATGCACTGCAGATGAACGTCCTTCAAGGAGGTACTTAAGATGCCTAATTGCCATGTACATACTGAAACGTTCCCTGCTGTATGCTGAATATTTCTTCTGGGATGACGAAAACTTTTTGTAGTAGAAACCAGTCGGTTTCCATATTCTTCTTCTTTCTGTTGCAGCGTTACACCAGATGCAAAATTTGAAGTGCCTACAAATAATACAAGGTCATTGTTTACATTCGGGAATGTTAAAAGAGCTGTGTTTGAAAGGTCCAATTTGCACTTCTCAGAGTGTTTTATTGTGTCTTCTATCCACTATATGTTTCTTTTGCCCTTTTTCTCGATATTCTTCAAGTAATCATTTAGAATAGCTTGATGTTATGCAGCATGTTCCAAATGCCTTCGTTAAAAATTGAGTATGCCAAGGAAATGATGTAATTCTAACACAGTTCCTGGAACTTTGAAATAACTGATAACTTGTACCCATTTTGGGTCTGGTTTGGTACCTTCTGTAGTAATCACATGACCTAAAAAATTAATTTCTTGTGGCCGACCCTGCCCGATGTTTGAGTCCTCCCTCGGGCATATGTGTGTGTTTGTCCTTAGCATAATTTAGGTTAAGTAGTGTGTAAGCTTAGGAACTGATGACCTTAGCAGTTAAGTCCCATAAGATTTCACACACATTCATTCATTGAGTTCTTGAACTCCAAAAACAGATTTTCCAACACTAATTCTCAAACCAAATTTGTTCAATTGTTCAAACAGGATAGTTAAATATTGAATATGTTCTTATGGAGAGCTAGAAGCTATCAGTACAGCATCCAGATAAGCATAACAGAACTCTAAATCTCTCAAAAGTCATTAATAAACCTCTGAAAGGCACCGGATGCATTCTTGAGGCATGTTAAAAGATAGAGCCCTCCAGAAAAACAGTATACATCTTGCGATAACGCTAAAAGGAACACACCAGCTAAACGTTTTAGCGTGAGACTTTTTCCCGTCTCTGTTACGTTGCAAACTTTAAAAACATTGCCCCACCACGAAAAGTATAACGTTTCTCATTGGATAGACAGAATTTTTGTAGGTGGAGCTTAAGGTTAACATTGAGACCCTGATTGGTCAGATGAAAACACAGCCATATAGTTTTTTTTTAAACCAACTTCGTTAAATTGTAGTAAGGAGAAGTTAGAAGGGTTACTTCCGAGATGACGAGGTGACCAGAGCTGTGCTGCCCGCCACTGTCCTGACGCTGCCTAAACACCGACAAGGTAATGAACGCACGCGATGCCGCATTTTTGAGCGGATAAGGCTTCACTCAGAACTGCAGAAGTCTCATCTGTTACACTCCTTTTTTGCGTAATACTAGTGTCGGTCATTAATTAAAACTCATGGTGTTCACATTTGCCACTTGAAGAACAGACCTGAAACGTGATGATTTTTCTTTTATATAGTTATTGAGAAGCCACATCAGCCACTGTAATTTATGACAAGTTAGATATGTAATTAAAGGTAATTGAGGGTCACTGTAGACCATTTTGATGGTTTTCTCTTTTGTGAAACTTAAATTAAACCTAGATTATAGATGTGATATGGCATAGGTCATCCTTCGATCGATTTTAGAACTTGGAAACCCATTCAGGGAATATTCGTTCACATTTTTGTTGAATGCAGTTGGTTTTTACCATCCTGTATTAAAACATCTCCTTTTATCAATAGTGCAATTTATAAACAATGTTTTGTGAGTAGAATAAAATTTCCAATGGTAAACTTAACGGTTTTTTCGACGTTATTTTACCAGCTAACTAAAAATAGGAAAGCCTTGAACCCCTTCCACTAAATTTAGTTAGTATTAAGATTCTTTTACAGGGAGTGCAGTGGAGCTGACGCTGAGATCATTAAGTATTTGGTTATATCATCGCTAGTCTCACTGAACTCTTCTGAATTCTACATGTCATGTGTGGTCTGGCGTCTCCTTACCAGCAACAGGTCCCAGGTTAAAACTAGTTAATTCCCTAAAAAAACAAGCTCAGAGCGTCGTTGCGCGAAAGTGGTAGGGAGACACGATATAAGAACAAACAGACACCACCATGAATATTTAGAAAATGGCGACCCTGCCAGGATGGTAAAATACCATGATTGAAGGTCGACCACATGCCTAACTAGGTCAGAAAAATGTCTTGTTGAAAAATTTTCGTAAAAAAAATTTTTTCCCTAGAGTTATACATAGTCGAAAACAGTAGCTGCAGCGATAGATAGTAAGAAAGTATTCAATAACATTCTAGCAGAGACAACAGCATAATTAAGTTATGAATTTTAAAAATTGTTAGAATTAAGTTTTCTCTCCAATGCAAGCGCACAGGTGGCGGACACATCGTTGACAAGTTGGTTTTGATCCAACAAGTAAGTGAATGGATTGTCAGTCTTGGTAGTGTCAAGTCGTGTGAACAAAAAGTTTATGAAACGGGTGAGATCGTATGAGCGCATGTTGACGCGAAGTAGGGCGCGTGAATTGCTTTTAAAACAGAAAATAAGGGATTCGGAAAGATTAGCAATGGCAGATCGAGACCTTTACCGAATTGAAATGGACAGAGAATAGAGTACAGTACAACAGACGATGCAGTATCGCTGGAAATTGGACATATAACAGAGCGTAGGACGTCGGAAGAAAACGCAATAGGACCCACCAATCTGGCAGAGTTATTACAATTAATGACGGAAACCATGACAAGACAAAATAAAGAAATTGCGAACCAAATTAAAATTCAGAATGCAGAAATGACGAAACAAAACGCAGAAACCACTAGATAAATGTGTGAGATTAAAGAACAAAACAAAAAAATTTAGTTACATCTAAGTCATATTGAAGACGAGGCAAAAGAATCTCGAGAAGTGATAGGAAACTTAATAACAAGTTACAATCAGTTGAGAACAGACATTGACAAGGTACAAGCGGACGTACAAACATTGCGTAATGACACTGAGGACGAGATCAAAACATTACGTAACAACACTCAGAGAGAAGTCAAGAAACTAAAGAAACAGATAAACGAAATTACTAGACAAGCAGCATGTACAGCGAGTGAAATTGTTGAAAACAGTGTGTTACACAAACGTATCACAAAAGCAGCGCTGAAAAGATATGATAACCTCATAGTCAAAATAGAAGGGCAAACGAAGCGACAATTTCAGAAATTGCGAACAGAGTTGTTGCAAACCATTGAAGAGCGTAGTGAACAGGATCGAACAAGCACTGTGTCTGCACCACATCCGTATCTGTAACAGCACCGGAAAAACAAGCAATTAACGAAGATATTACGCATTTGCGATTCCAACCACAGGCGGAAAGTGGCAATGGAAAACCAGGTCGCGAAGAGTACAGTGCAATGCATTCAGCTACGCGTTCACAGCCGATGGAAGAAAATTATTGCGTACCATTCCAACGATACTACGCAAGGGTAGGCCAAAGTTACAGTGGACAGTATCCAATGGATCTACCACAACCGGAAAGAACGACGGGAGAAATGATCAGAAACAAAAGTGGTGAAGAATCGCGAATTTCATATGGAACTATGACGAAGTACGACAACGATCATTTCCTCATAGTCAGAAAATTTCAACACTTTCGAGAAGGAAACTCATTACATCCACGAACTTTTATTGATCCATTCCGTGTAGGATTACCAGAACACTGGACGCTAGCACACAAATTAGACTTTATATGTGCACACATGTCAGGAACAGTCGCAGAAACCATGCAGAATGTTGCAGCGGCATGCCGATCGTACGAAGATTTCAGAGAGAAGTTTCTCTCACGATATTGGTCCAGCGAAGCACAGAACAGAGTGAAGTACGAATTATTACAGAACCCATATTTTGAAAATTCAGGAGAGAAGAGTCCCGTGAAATTTTTCGAAGTAATGGCAAACAAAAATCAATGCTTAGATGAATCATACAGAGACGGAGAGTTGATTACATTATGCGCGATGAAGCTACCATTGAAATACCAGCAATCATTAGTAGGTCGCAGAGGCAATGGCGTCGAAGCATTTAAAGGTATTCTAAGGGAACTAGAGTTCATATTTTCGGAAGATGACGCAAGAAAAAGACGAAGCGCACGTGAAAACGAAAGCAAAAAGCAGTGGAATCCCCAAGAGACAATACGAAGAAACAATAATTACTTACCCTGTGATAACTTCGCACCAAGAAACGACAATATATTTCAACAAAGAACCGGTTATGGATTTAGAAGAGAATATGGCAGTAACTATAATTCACCCAGGAACGACAACAACTATTACAGAGGGAATAACGACAACTGGAACAGGTACTGGAGAACCAATAGACCGACAAATTATCAACAAAGAAACCACTATCAACAAGCTGAACAAGAAAAGCGAATACAGATAGAAGAGGTGGAGGTAAAACCACCAAACCCCGATAAACGTTCGAATTGACATCTAAGTGCCCATGCCAAAGAGAATGACACACCGACCCAGGACAATTGCAGCACCTTGAACAGAGAAGTAAAAATCTTATCACGAGAAGAGAAGAAGGAAGAAACAAATCCGCAGGGACCAGATGAAAACGAAGACAAGAAAATAACAATATCTTGTTGGGACGAAATTAATTGGAAGAATATTGACGAGGAAGACGAATTACCAGAAGCATGCACAACGAATGTAGGAGGAAAGGCCGAAGTAATGAGTATTGCAGAGCTATTTGAGATGGAAACCAGGGAAAGCGAATTCAGTGAGGATAATGCCCAGTCGACAGAAGTTGAAAATAAGCTATGAGTGGGCACACAACCCAACGTATATAATGAAGGAAGTTATGAAGCTATAATTAGAGCATTTAGATGCGATTATGTGGAAGTAGGGTCGAAGAAGGAGAAGATAGACGAGGATGAGGAAAAAGTAGAGGATGTAGAAGAAAGCGTAAATGAAGGAAGAAATAGAGAAGAGGAAATAAAAGAGAGAGAAGTAGCAGTCGCAGCTTATCCTACAGAAAGTTTGAATTCACAAGGGAAATCCCTAAAAAGACACTTGTATGATTCAGTGGAGGATTCGTTGATGCAAGAGAAAGAAGAACATAACCAACCCTTTCAAATTCAAACAATTGTGAAGGCCATGGTAAAGCATATCCCAGTCAATATTGTAATTGATAGCGGAAGTGAACTGACTGCGATCTCAGAAAATTTATTAATGCAGTGTAATGCCAATGAGGAATTGCCAGTTCTGAAAACGCGTAAGGTTAAAGTAAGAGGTCCTATTACAAACAATGCTGCGGAAGTTACGATACAAACAAGGTTAACTCTTTCGTACCAAGGTCAAAAGATCGAAGCCAACTTCGTGATTATACGTAAACTAACTGTAGATTTGATTATAGGTGCAGATTTTTTAAATGAGAGACGAGCGATAATAGATATGGGGAAAGGCAGCGTAACATTCGGGAATGTCACACTTCTCTTTCAGCAAAAGCTAAAATTATAAGAAATACCAGTTATAAACAAACAATTAAGAATGATGTGAGATAAAGAGGATGAAGAATCAGAATGGTATGCACAAAAGGGGGAATCGCCTCAACTCATGTTAGAAGTCCACAAAGAAATCGACGAAAAATTGCAAGAAGTTCAAGGTATTTCGGAACACAGTAAAAGAGAATTAGGGGATATTTTACGAGATAAAGCAGAAGTATTTTTACCTAAGACTGGCAGTATTAAACACTTTCAGTACAAGTTTGAAGTAAAACAGCACAAACCATTTAGAGTGCCACCCTATACAATCCCATTAAGCTACAGGAATAAAGTATTCCAGGAGATATCTAAAATGTTAGATGATATTATTGAACCAGCTACCTCCACATATAACTGCCCGCTCCATATTGTACAAAAACGAGATGGGAGCATCAGGTTAGTGCTTGATTCCAGACAGATCAACACAATCATAATCACTGAGACAGATCGCCCAGAAAAATCAGAGGAATTGATACAAAAATTCCACTGTGCTAAGATATTTTCATCACTCGATTTACGGAGTAGTTTCTGGCAGATAGAATTGGCCCCAGAATGTAGAAAATTTACAGCATTTATCGTATTCGGTAGATGTTACCAGTTTAAACGATTGCCATTTGGTTTAAACATACCATCAGCAGCGGTAATTAGGGGATTTAATACTATACTCAGTCCTGAAATTTTACAAAAAATTACTTGTTATGTTGATGATGTGATTTTAGCAGAACCCTCTTGGGAACATCACAACGACACATTACATCAGTTTTTACAGATCATGAAAGAGCATGGAGTCACAGTAAATATCACAAAATCCAAATTTGGAAGGGGACAGGTCAAATTTCTAGGACACATTATTTCCGAGAAAGGGGTAATGCCCGACCCAGAAAAACTAACGGCAATCAAAGAATTCTGTACTCCATATAATAAGAAAACTCTCAGAGGATTTCTAGGTCTCACTGGATTCTATAAAAAAATTATTTGGATCGACTCTCTCGCAACACCACGCCTATGTGCATTGACTGGAAAAAACACGCCATGGGTATGGGATCAACAAGCCAATGAAGAATTTTTAAAAGTGAAATACGCACTGACAACAGCACCGATTTTAGCACATCCTGATCTAACACAAAATTTTTGTATGGCCACTGATAGCGCGAAAACAGGTTTAGGAGTTGTGTTATTCCAAGAATACGAACAGGCAGGGCTAAGATCACATAGAACAATTGCTTTTGCCAGTTGGGTATTCACAAAAAGCGAGAAAAACTATTCAGTCACGGAGCTGGAAGCATTGGCCATTGTATGGGGCTTCCAACGTTTTCGATACTTCCTATTCGGAAGAAAAACAAAAGTATATACTGACCACAAAGCATTAGAATTTCTTTTATCCGCCAAACTAACTCATGGGAGGTTAGCCAGATGGATGTTAATACTACAAGAATTTGTCTTCACTATTACACACATACCAGGACCAGCGAATGTATTAGCAGATGCTTTATCACGATGTCCACAGGGTGCATCCAATAACACAGGTTTGGAAGCAGCAGAAGACAAGTTTACAATGTACTATATGAAACAAGTACCTTTCGAAAACTACATTACGACAGCATTGAAAAACGTAGGCAAAGAACAGGACAAGGATCCTGAAATACTAGGAATCAAACACAAGTGGAGAAGTAAGGATTTTCCAGACATTTGACAGCACTATCTCGTAAAAAACAATGTTTTATTTTTTAGACGAAATGTTGCAACGAATGAATGGTTAATTTATATCCCAGATGAACTAATTAATAAGTACATATGGTACACACATTTAAGTAATGGCCACTTTGGACCAAAGAAATGCTTTTTAAAAATAAAACAAACAAGCCATTTTACTAATATGGAAAGACGAATTAGAACAGTATTAGTCAAATGCAAAAAATGTATGAGGGCTAAACACGTCACTTTCCAAACCAAACCACCTATGTTTCCAATAATCCCTAAAAGATTAAAACAAATAGCTGCAACAGATTTGATGGGGCCCCTCCCACGCACAAAAAATGGATATATTTTCATATTTGTCGTTTTGGAACTTACTTCTAAATATGTTACCTTGACATCATTAAAACGGGCAACAGGTCTTGCAATAAGTAAAGCCTTTAGACAAGATTTTCTCACACAAGTAGGTCGAGTGGAACGAATAATTTCTGATAATGGGCCACAATACAAATCAGTGCAATGGCAGAACACGTTAAAACAACACAAAATAAAACCCGTCTACATATCTAAGTACAAACCTAGCGTAAATCCAGCAGAACGATCTATGAAGGACATAGGCACTTTATGCTGATTATATGCAGGCAAAAGACACAACACTTGGGATATATACCTGAAAGATTTTCAAGAAGTAATAAATGAAATGCCACATAGCACTACACTACTACTTCCAGTTACTGTACTTAAAAATATTGAAGCCCCAAACATAACCAGAGAAAATGTTAGATTTCCTATTGTACCACGTAGACAGCACAAACAAGTTATAGCAACAGCACTCTCCAACATCAGAAAGGCAGCCATTAAAAGAAAAGAAAGAGGAGATAGAACAGCAATTAAAAGAACATTCTCAGTAGGCCAGAAAGTATTTGTAAAAACACACCATCTCTCCAGCAAACAGAAACACAAAACACATAAGTTTTACGCTCCATACAAAGAACCTGTCATAATTAGTCGAATTGCTCATGATAATGCTGTGGAACTAAAGAACCCATAACAGGCAAAACCTTAGGACTTCACCACGTGAGCCATATCAAAAAGTTTGAAGATTAATTTTATTACTGGTAAATAATCAGCACAATATTTCAAGATTATGTTGCAGATAAGATCGTCAGGAAGAAGAAGAATGAAGTGAGAGGAAGGTGGGAAAGAGAAAGTAGTTTCAATAATAACACCAAGAGTACCATAGATTAAGGTGAAGGGATAAAGAATAGATAGTCTAACAGCATGAAATACTAAAATGCTATACACCACGACACTACACAAAAATAAAAAACGAATTTGAAGATTCTTGAGTAGACGTTAAGACTCCAAATATCTTAGAATTGTAACATGGAAAGGGCGCCGAAATTTGTAAAGCTTTTTAAGAAGGCGCAAAACAATGTACCTACTAGATATATGTTAGATGATTATAAGTAAAACTTTTTGTAAGAACCATTGTAAAAACTCCAGCAAGGAAGAGATGCAACGACCCACAAGTTGCAACGCGAGATGTATCAAGAAAGAAAAGGACGTAATTAGCAAGACACGATTCCTACATAGCAGGAGCGTCGAGGGAAGGGAAAGGACAGTGAAACCAACAGAAGGCCCTTGTATAGAAAGTGGGCAATAAACTTGCCCGCTAGGTGGAACCTTGCTGGGATGGAACAGGGAGCCGCACAGTGACAGCCGTGCAGAGGCGCCACGGGACGCCAGAAGAGACCCGGGGCGCTAGAAGAGCCCCCTGCAGGGACACCGGATTTTCACCGCTCGTAAACCCCAGGGCGCCCCCGACACAGCGGAGCGAGCAAAAAACGGCCCGACGAGAAGACTGCTTGGGCAAGCCACCACTGGCAAAAAATATGCGTAAAAGTCACACTACTGCTATTAAACAGCACGCTGATGCACGAAACTGAAGAAAACTTCCACAAAGTAAAAATGACACGCCCAAACAATTTATCAAAGTGTTACTAGGAGGAGAACTTCAAAGCGACTAGTTATCAATAAATATTTCCATATCCTGCCCAGAGAAGAACCAAGAAGCAAGTAAGAAGTAGAGAAAGAGCAGGAAGAACAGAAGTTGAAGATTCGCAAGATTGAGCCCAAGAAAGAAGATGGGTGAAGAATAGACGACATACCTTCCAACTCCCTATCCTATTATAAACTAGTCGTCTGCGAAGTATTACAACGAAAAACGACCGCATTCAGCGACACATAACGATGACTTTCACGCATACAAAGCCAGTAAACAACGAGATTCTGCACTCACAGCTCCATTCCATTATGGGACCTCCACAACATCGACACACAATTGCAAAGCCAACAAGGAACGACGAACGAAGCTGTACATCAAATACTTGCCCACATCCATCTCGCTCAAGTCCATCACCTTCGTGCAAAAACATTCGCCAACCTCATGCTTAAACATTCATAGGATTGTGTGAATGTGTGAAATCAAATTATGTGATGTAGGAATTGTGCAAAAGAAACGTGTGAATAACTAAATAAATTAAGCACACCAGACAGCTAATAAACTACATAATAACAGTCATTGACTATGGACTTAAGTAAAAAATAGACTATCGATAAAAATAAGTCATTACTTCTGAAATGGACAGTATATAAAGAGACTATATACCACTTATTTCCTCCTCATAAAAATAAAAGAATAACTATATTTTACTTATTTTCTCCTTATAAAAACAAAGAATAAAAAATTATCTTGTTGGATGTTTTCCTTTTTTTCACATTTCTACCATTTGTTAGCATAATATCTCAATACTTGTGTATGTATATTTCTTTGTCAAAGCAATTCTTGGGAATAATTCTTATTTGTTAGTGTAACAATGTTGAAATGAGTGTCTAGAAACAAAAACATTTTACTTGCACATGATATTTATAAAATGTGTTAGGAATAGATTTTACTTAATTACTACATATTTCTAAGAAAATCGATGTAAAAGACTCCTCACTTTCGATAACAAACTTCTTAAAAAAACAAACTAAACACTTAAATAAAGAAAGAAAATAATTAAAGATTAATAATAGCATAAAAATATTCTTCTCTTGTCATTTTTAATTATAATGTGGAAGAATATAAAAATATAAATTAGTAATACAAACTAGCATAGAACAGAATAACGTGGCTTAACAGTACGCAACAAAATTGAGATAAATTAGAAAATTTTTGACTGACTTAGACAACGATTCAATCATTGCCTAAATTCAGTGCAAAAATTAAATTCGAAGGGTTGTGATACGTAAGGTGTCAGGCAAATCCAACACCTTCCATGAAAACCCTGGCATGATAAGCAAATCCAGTAGTATGTCACATAGCTCGGAATAAATCGTGACATTAAATTAACCAAAGTAATACGAGTAACGAGTGAGCAAATGGAATACCACAGACTAATACAAGAATGCCTAAATGCATGTCATACCTTCCCACCGTGAGACCGACGCAGTTCCGAGGGGAGAAACGAGAACAGAAGCCGAGAGCAGAACCGTGTTAAGGTAGAAGGCCCTACGATAAGGGACGGACTGGACACCCACGCCGCCAGCCTGCCTGTAAGGCTACCACCCGCACGTTTTAGCGTGAGACTTTTTCGCGTCTCTGTTACGTCAAGGACAACCCCCCAGCCCATGTTAAAAGCTAGAGCCCTACAGAAAAACAGTATAGATCTTACGATAACACAAAAAGGGCCACTACCACCCGCAAGTTTGAGCGTGAGCCTTTTCGCGTGTCTGTTACATTAGAACCATCCCCCAGCCCATGTTAAAAGATAGAGCCCTCCAAAGGAACAGTATAGATCTTACGATAACGCTAAAAGGAACACACCAGCTAAACGTTTTAGCGTGAGACTTTTTCCCGTCTCTGTTACGTTGCAAACTTTAAAAACATTGCCCCACCATGAAAAGTATAACGTTTCTCATTGGATAGACAGAATTTTTGTAGGTGGAGCTTAAGGTTAACATTGAGACCCTGATTGGTCAGATGAAAACACAGCCATATAGTTTTTTTTTAAACCAACTTCGTTAAATTGTAGTAAGGAGAAGTTAGAAGGGTTACTTCCGAGATGGCGAGGTGACCGGAGCTGTGCTGCCCGCCACTGTCCTGACGCTGCCTAAACACCGACAAGGTAATGAACGCACGCGATGCCGCATTTTTGAGCGGATAAGGCTTCACTCAGAACTGCAGAAGTCTCATCTGTTACACTCCTTTTTTGCGTAATACTAGTGTCGGTCATTAATTAAAACTCATGGTGTTCACATTTGCCACTTGAAGAACAGATCTGAAACGTGATGATTTTTCTTTTATATAGTTATTGAGAAGCCACATCAGCCACTGTAATTTATGACAAGTTAGATATGTAATTAAAGGTAATTGAGGGTCACTGTAGACCATTTTGATAGTTTTCTCTTTTGTGAAACTTAAATTAAACCTAGATTATAGATGTGATATGGCATAGGTCATCCTTCAATCGATTTTAGAACTTGGAAACCCATTCAGGGAATATTCGTTCACATTTTTGTTGAATGCAGTTGGTTTTTACCATCCTGTATTAAAACATCTCCTTTTATCAATAGTGCAATTTATAAACAATGTTTTGTGAGTAGAATAAAATTTCCAATGGTAAACTTAACGGTCTTTTCGACGTTATTTTACCAGCTAACTAAAAATAGGAAAGCCTTGAACCCCTTCCACTAAATTTAGTTAGTATTAAGATTCTTTTACAGGGAGTGCAGTGGAGCTGACGCTGAGATCATTAAGTATTTGGTTATATCATCGCTAGCCTCACTGAACTCTTCTGAATTCTACATGTCATGTGTGGTCTGGCGTCTCCTTACCAGCAACAGGTCCCAGGTTAAAACTAGTTAATTCCCTAAAAAAACAAGCTCAGAGCATCGTTGCGCGAAAGTGGTAGGGAGACACGATATAAGAACAAACAGACACCACCATGAATATTTAGAAAATGGCGACCCTGCCAGGATGGTAAAATACCATGATTGAAGGTCGACCACATGCCTAACTAGGTCAGAAAAATGTCTTGTTGAAAAATTTTCGTAAAAAAAATTTTTTCCCTAGAGTTATACATAGTCGAAAACAGTAGCTGCAGCGATAGATAGTAAGAAAGTATTCAATAACATTCTAGCAGAGACAACAGCATAATTAAGTTATGAATTTTAAAAATTGTTAGAATTAAGTTTTCTCTCCAATGCAAGCGCACAGGTGGCGGACACATCGTTGACAAGTTGGTTTTGATCCAACAAGTAAGTGAATGGATTGTCAGTCTTGGTAGTGTCAAGTCGTGTGAACAAAAAGTTTATGAAACGGGTGAGATCGTATGAGCGCATGTTGACGCGAAGTAGGGCGCGTGAATTGCTTTTAAAACAGAAAATAAGGGATTCGGAAAGATTAGCAATGGCAGATCGAGACCTTTACCGAATTGAAATGGACAGAGAATAGAGTACAGTACAACAGACGATGCAGTATCGCTGGAAATTGGACATATAACAGAGCGTAGGACGTCGGAAGAAAACGCAATAGGACCCACCAATCTGGCAGAGTTATTACAATTAATGACGGAAACCATGACAAGACAAAATAAAGAAATTGCGAACCAAATTAAAATTCAGAATGCAGAAATGACGAAACAAAACGCAGAAACCACTAGATAAATGTGTGAGATTAAAGAACAAAACAAAAAAATTTAGTTACATCTAAGTCATATTGAAGACGAGGCAAAAGAATCTCGAGAAGTGATAGGAAACTTAATAACAAGTTACAATCAGTTGAGAACAGACATTGACAAGGTACAAGCGGACGTACAAACATTGCGTAATGACACTGAGGACGAGATCAAAACATTACGTAACAACACTCAGAGAGAAGTCAAGAAACTAAAGAAACAGATAAACGAAATTACTAGACAAGCAGCATGTACAGCGAGTGAAATTGTTGAAAACAGTGTGTTACACAAACGTATCACAAAAGCAGCGCTGAAAAGATATGATAACCTCATAGTCAAAATAGAAGGGCAAACGAAGCGACAATTTCAGAAATTGCGAACAGAGTTGTTGCAAACCATTGAAGAGCGTAGTGAACAGGATCGAACAAGCACTGTGTCTGCACCACATCCGTATCTGTAACAGCACCGGAAAAACAAGCAATTAACGAAGATATTACGCATTTGCGATTCCAACCACAGGCGGAAAGTGGCAATGGAAAACCAGGTCGCGAAGAGTACAGTGCAATGCATTCAGCTACGCGTTCACAGCCGATGGAAGAAAATTATTGCGTACCATTCCAACGATACTACGCAAGGGTAGGCCAAAGTTACAGTGGACAGTATCCAATGGATCTACCACAACCGGAAAGAACGACGGGAGAAATGATCAGAAACAAAAGTGGTGAAGAATCGCGAATTTCATATGGAACTATGACGAAGTACGACAACGATCATTTCCTCATAGTCAGAAAATTTCAACACTTTCGAGAAGGAAACTCATTACATCCACGAACTTTTATTGATCCATTCCGTGTAGGATTACCAGAACACTGGACGCTAGCACACAAATTAGACTTTATATGTGCACACATGTCAGGAACAGTCGCAGAAACCATGCAGAATGTTGCAGCGGCATGCCGATCGTACGAAGATTTCAGAGAGAAGTTTCTCTCACGATATTGGTCCAGCGAAGCACAGAACAGAGTGAAGTACGAATTATTACAGAACCCATATTTTGAAAATTCAGGAGAGAAGAGTCCCGTGAAATTTTTCGAAGTAATGGCAAACAAAAATCAATGCTTAGATGAATCATACAGAGACGGAGAGTTGATTACATTATGCGCGATGAAGCTACCATTGAAATACCAGCAATCATTAGTAGGTCGCAGAGGCAATGGCGTCGAAGCATTTAAAGGTATTCTAAGGGAACTAGAGTTCATATTTTCGGAAGATGACGCAAGAAAAAGACGAAGCGCACGTGAAAACGAAAGCAAAAAGCAGTGGAATCCCCAAGAGACAATACGAAGAAACAATAATTACTTACCCTGTGATAACTTCGCACCAAGAAACGACAATATATTTCAACAAAGAACCGGTTATGGATTTAGAAGAGAATATGGCAGTAACTATAATTCACCCAGGAACGACAACAACTATTACAGAGGGAATAACGACAACTGGAACAGGTACTGGAGAACCAATAGACCGACAAATTATCAACAAAGAAACCACTATCAACAAGCTGAACAAGAAAAGCGAATACAGATAGAAGAGGTGGAGGTAAAACCACCAAACCCCGATAAACGTTCGAATTGACATCTAAGTGCCCATGCCAAAGAGAATGACACACCGACCCAGGACAATTGCAGCACCTTGAACAGAGAAGTAAAAATCTTATCACGAGAAGAGAAGAAGGAAGAAACAAATCCGCAGGGACCAGATGAAAACGAAGACAAGAAAATAACAATATCTTGTTGGGACGAAATTAATTGGAAGAATATTGACGAGGAAGACGAATTAACAGAAGCATGCACAACGAATGTAGGAGGAAAGGCCGAAGTAATGAGTATTGCAGAGCTATTTGAGATGGAAACCAGGGAAAGCGAATTCAGTGAGGATAATGCCCAGTCGACAGAAGTTGAAAATAAGCTATGAGTGGGCACACAACCCAACGTATATAATGAAGGAAGTTATGAAGCTATAATTAGAGCATTTAGATGCGATTATGTGGAAGTAGGGTCGAAGAAGGAGAAGATAGACGAGGATGAGGAAAAAGTAGAGGATGTAGAAGAAAGCGTAAATGAAGGAAGAAATAGAGAAGAGGAAATAAAAGAGAGAGAAGTAGCAGTCGCAGCTTATCCTACAGAAAGTTTGAATTCACAAGGGAAATCCCTAAAAAGACACTTGTATGATTCAGTGGAGGATTCGTTGATGCAAGAGGAAGAAGAACATAACCAACCCTTTCAAATTCAAACAATTGTGAAGGCCATGGTAAAGCATATCCCAGTCAATATTGTAATTGATAGCGGAAGTGAACTGACTGCGATCTCAGAAAATTTATTAATGCAGTGTAATGCCAATGAGGAATTGCCAGTTCTGAAAACGCGTAAGGTTAAAGTAAGAGGTCCTATTACAAACAATGCTGCGGAAGTTACGATACAAACAAGGTTAACTCTTTCGTACCAAGGTCAAAAGATCGAAGCCAACTTCGTGATTATACGTAAACTAACTGTAGATTTGATTATAGGTGCAGATTTTTTAAATGAGAGACGAGCGATAATAGATATGGGGAAAGGCAGCGTAACATTCGGGAATGTCACACTTCTCTTTCAGCAAAAGCTAAAATTATAAGAAATACCAGTTATAAACAAACAATTAAGAATGATGTGAGATAAAGAGGATGAAGAATTAGAATGGTATGCACAAAAGGGGGAATCGCCTCAACTCATGTTAGAAGTCCACAAAGAAATCGACGAAAAATTGCAAGAAGTTCAAGGTATTTCGGAACACAGTAAAAGAGAATTAGGGGATATTTTACGAGATAAAGCAGAAGTATTTTTACCTAAGACTGGCAGTATTAAACACTTTCAGTACAAGTTTGAAGTAAAACAGCACAAACCATTTAGAGTGCCACCCTATACAATCCCATTAAGCTACAGGAATAAAGTATTCCAGGAGATATCTAAAATGTTAGATGATATTATTGAACCAGCTACCTCCACATATAACTGCCCGCTCCATATTGTACAAAAACGAGATGGGAGCATCAGGTTAGTGCTTGATTCCAGACAGATCAACACAATCATAATCACTGAGACAGATCGCCCAGAAAAATCAGAGGAATTGATACAAAAATTCCACTGTGCTAAGATATTTTCATCACTCGATTTACGGAGTAGTTTCTGGCAGATAGAATTGGCCCCAGAATGTAGAAAATTTACAGCATTTATCGTATTCGGTAGATGTTACCAGTTTAAACGATTGCCATTTGGTTTAAACATACCATCAGCAGCGGTAATTAGGGGATTTAATACTATACTCAGTCCTGAAATTTTACAAAAAATTACTTGTTATGTTGATGATGTGATTTTAGCAGAACCCTCTTGGGAACATCACAACGACACATTACATCAGTTTTTACAGATCATGAAAGAGCATGGAGTCACAGTAAATATCACAAAATCCAAATTTGGAAGGGGACAGGTCAAATTTCTAGGACACATTATTTCCGAGAAAGGGGTAATGCCCGACCCAGAAAAACTAACGGCAATCAAAGAATTCTGTACTCCATATAATAAGAAAACTCTCAGAGGATTTCTAGGTCTCACTGGATTCTATAAAAAAATTATTTGGATCGACTCTCTCGCAACACCACGCCTATGTGCATTGACTGGAAAAAACACGCCATGGGTATGGGATCAACAAGCCAATGAAGAATTTTTAAAAGTGAAATACGCACTGACAACAGCACCGATTTTAGCACATCCTGATCTAACACAAAATTTTTGTATGGCCACTGATAGCGCGAAAACAGGTTTAGGAGTTGTGTTATTCCAAGAATACGAACAGGCAGGGCTAAGATCACATAGAACAATTGCTTTTGCCAGTTGGGTATTCACAAAAAGCGAGAAAAACTATTCAGTCACGGAGCTGGAAGCATTGGCCATTGTATGGGGCTTCCAACGTTTTCGATACTTCCTATTCGGAAGAAAAACAAAAGTATATACTGACCACAAAGCATTAGAATTTCTTTTATCCGCCAAACTAACTCATGGGAGGTTAGCCAGATGGATGTTAATACTACAAGAATTTGTCTTCACTATTACACACATACCAGGACCAGCGAATGTATTAGCAGATGCTTTATCACGATGTCCACAGGGTGCATCCAATAACACAGGTTTGGAAGCAGCAGAAGACAAGTTTACAATGTACTATATGAAACAAGTACCTTTCGAAAACTACATTACGACAGCATTGAAAAACGTAGGCAAAGAACAGGACAAGGATCCTGAAATACTAGGAATCAAACACAAGTGGAGAAGTAAGGATTTTCCAGACATTTGACAGCACTATCTCGTAAAAAACAATGTTTTATTTTTTAGACGAAATGTTGCAACGAATGAATGGTTAATTTATATCCCAGATGAACTAATTAATAAGTACATATGGTACACACATTTAAGTAATGGCCACTTTGGACCAAAGAAATGCTTTTTAAAAATAAAACAAACAAGCCATTTTACTAATATGGAAAGACGAATTAGAACAGTATTAGTCAAATGCAAAAAATGTATGAGGGCTAAACACGTCACTTTCCAAACCAAACCACCTATGTTTCCAATAATCCCTAAAAGATTAAAACAAATAGCTGCAACAGATTTGATGGGGCCCCTCCCACGCACAAAAAATGGATATATTTTCATATTTGTCGTTTTGGAACTTACTTCTAAATATGTTACCTTGACATCATTAAAACGGGCAACAGGTCTTGCAATAAGTAAAGCCTTTAGACAAGATTTTCTCACACAAGTAGGTCGAGTGGAACGAATAATTTCTGATAATGGGCCACAATACAAATCAGTGCAATGGCAGAACACGTTAAAACAACACAAAATAAAACCCGTCTACATATCTAAGTACAAACCTAGCGTAAATCCAGCAGAACGATCTATGAAGGACATAGGCACTTTATGCTGATTATATGCAGGCAAAAGACACAACACTTGGGATATATACCTGAAAGATTTTCAAGAAGTAATAAATGAAGTGCCACATAGCACTACACTACTACTTCCAGTTACTGTACTTAAAAATATTGAAGCCCCAAACATAACCAGAGAAAATGTTAGATTTCCTATTGTACCACGTAGACAGCACAAACAAGTTATAGCAACAGCACTCTCCAACATCAGAAAGGCAGCCATTAAAAGAAAAGAAAGAGGAGATAGAACAGCAATTAAAAGAACATTCTCAGTAGGCCAGAAAGTATTTGTAAAAACACACCATCTCTCCAGCAAACAGAAACACAAAACACATAAGTTTTACGCTCCATACAAAGAACCTGTCATAATTAGTCGAATTGCTCATGATAATGCTGTGGAACTAAAGAACCCATAACAGGCAAAACCTTAGGACTTCACCACGTGAGCCATATCAAAAAGTTTGAAGATTAATTTTATTACTGGTAAATAATCAGCACAATATTTCAAGATTATGTTGCAGATAAGATCGTCAGGAAGAAGAAGAATGAAGTGAGAGGAAGGTGGGAAAGAGAAAGTAGTTTCAATAATAACACCAAGAGTACCATAGATTAAGGTGAAGGGATAAAGAATAGATAGTCTAACAGCATGAAATACTAAAATGCTATACACCACGACACTACACAAAAATAAAAAACGAATTTGAAGATTCTTGAGTAGACGTTAAGACTCCAAATATCTTAGAATTGTAACATGGAAAGGGCGCCGAAATTTGTAAAGCTTTTTAAGAAGGCGCAAAACAATGTACCTACTAGATATATGTTAGATGATTATAAGTAAAACTTTTTGTAAGAACCATTGTAAAAACTCCAGCAAGGAAGAGATGCAACGACCCACAAGTTGCAACGCGAGATGTATCAAGAAAGAAAAGGACGTAATTAGCAAGACACGATTCCTACATAGCAGGAGCGTCGAGGGAAGGGAAAGGACAGTGAAACCAACAGAAGGCCCTTGTATAGAAAGTGGGCAATAAACTTGCCCGCTAGGTGGAACCTTGCTGGGATGGAACAGGGAGCCGCACAGTGACAGCCGTGCAGAGGCGCCACGGGACGCCAGAAGAGACCCGGGGCGCTAGAAGAGCCCCCTGCAGGGACACCGGATTTTCACCGCTCGTAAACCCCAGGGCGCCCCCGACACAGCGGAGCGAGCAAAAAACGGCCCGACGAGAAGACTGCTTGGGCAAGCCACCACTGGCAAAAAATATGCGTAAAAGTCACACTACTGCTATTAAACAGCACGCTGATGCACGAAACTGAAGAAAACTTCCACAAAGTAAAAATGACACGCCCAAACAATTTATCAAAGTGTTACTAGGAGGAGAACTTCAAAGCGACTAGTTATCAATAAATATTTCCATATCCTGCCCAGAGAAGAACCAAGAAGCAAGTAAGAAGTAGAGAAAGAGCAGGAAGAACAGAAGTTGAAGATTCGCAAGATTGAGCCCAAGAAAGAAGATGGGTGAAGAATAGACGACATACCTTCCAACTCCCTATCCTATTATAAACTAGTCGTCTGCGAAGTATTACAACGAAAAACGACCGCATTCAGCGACACATAACGATGACTTTCACGCATACAAAGCCAGTAAACAACGAGATTCTGCACTCACAGCTCCATTCCATTATGGGACCTCCACAACATCGACACACAATTGCAAAGCCAACAAGGAACGACGAACGAAGCTGTACATCAAATACTTGCCCACATCCATCTCGCTCAAGTCCATCACCTTCGTGCAAAAACATTCGCCAACCTCATGCTTAAACATTCATAGGATTGTGTGAATGTGTGAAATCAAATTATGTGATGTAGGAATTGTGCAAAAGAAACGTGTGAATAACTAAATAAATTAAGCACACCAGACAGCTAATAAACTACAAAATAACAGTCATTGACTATGGACTTAAGTAAAAAATAGACTATCGATAAAAATAAGTCATTACTTCTGAAATGGACAGTATATAAAGAGACTATATACCACTTATTTCCTCCTCATAAAAATAAAAGAATAACTATATTTTACTTATTTTCTCCTTATAAAAACAAAGAATAAAAAATTATCTTGTTGGATGTTTTCCTTTTTTTCACATTTCTACCATTTGTTAGCATAATATCTCAATACTTGTGTATGTATATTTCTTTGTCAAAGCAATTCTTGGGAATAATTCTTATTTGTTAGTGTAACAATGTTGAAATGAGTGTCTAGAAACAAAAACATTTTACTTGCACATGATATTTATAAAATGTGTTAGGAATAGATTTTACTTAATTACTACATATTTCTAAGAAAATCGATGTAAAAGACTCCTCACTTTCGATAACAAACTTCTTAAAAAAACAAACTAAACACTTAAATAAAGAAAGAAAATAATTAAAGATTAATAATAGCATAAAAATATTCTTCTCTTGTCATTTTTAATTATAATGTGGAAGAATATAAAAATATAAATTAGTAATACAAACTAGCATAGAACAGAATAACGTGGCTTAACAGTACGCAACAAAATTGAGATAAATTAGAAAATTTTTGACTGACTTAGACAACGATTCAATCATTGCCTAAATTCAGTGCAAAAATTAAATTCGAAGGGTGGTGATACGTAAGGTGTCAGGCAAATCCAACACCTTCCATGTAAACCCTGGCATGATAAGCAAATCCAGTAGTATGTCACATAGCTCGGAATAAATCGTGACATTAAATTAACCAAAGTAATACGAGTAACGAGTGAGCAAATGGAATACCACAGACTAATACAAGAATGCCTGAATGCATGTCATACCTTCCCACCGTGAGACCGACGCAGTTCCGAGGGGAGAAACGAGAACAGAAGCCGAGAGCAGAACCGTGTTAAGGTAGAAGGCCCTACGATAACGGACGGACTGGACACCCACGCCGCCAGCCTGCCTGTAAGGCTACCACCCACACGTTTTAGCGTGAGACTTTTTCGCGTCTCTGTTACGTCAAGGACCACCCCCCAGCCCATGTTAAAAGCTAGAGCCCTACAGAAAAACAGTATAGATCTTACGATAACACAAAAAGGGCCACTACCACCCGCAAGTTTGAGCATGAGCCTTTTCGCGTGTCTGTTACATTAGAACCATCCCCCAGCCCATGTTAAAAGATAGAGCCCTCCAAAGGAACAGTATAGATCTTACGATAACGCTAAAAGGAACACACCAGCTAAACGTTTTAGCGTGAGACTTTTTCCCGTCTCTGTTACGTTGCAAACTTTAAAAACATTGCCCCACCACGAAAAGTATAACGTTTCTCATTGGATAGACAGAATTTTTGTAGGTGGAGCTTAAGGTTAACATTGAGACCCTGATTGGTCAGATGAAAACACAGCCATATAGTTTTTTTTTTAAACCAACTTCGTTAAATTGTAGTAAGGAGAAGTTAGAAGGGTTACTTCCGAGATGGCGAGGTGACCGGAGCTGTGCTGCCCGCCACTGTCCTGACGCTGCCTAAACACCGACAAGGTAATGAACGCACGCGATGCCGCATTTTTGAGCGGATAAGGCTTCACTCAGAACTGCAGAAGTCTCATCTGTTACACTCCTTTTTTGCGTAATACTAGTGTCGGTCATTAATTAAAACTCATGGTGTTCACATTTGCCACTTGAAGAACAGATCTGAAACGTGATGATTTTTCTTTTATATAGTTATTGAGAAGCCACATCAGCCACTGTAATTTATGACAAGTTAGATATGTAATTAAAGGTAATTGAGGGTCACTGTAGACCATTTTGATAGTTTTCTCTTTTGTGAAACTTAAATTAAACCTAGATTATAGATGTGATATGGCATAGGTCATCCTTCGATCGATTTTAGAACTTGGAAACCCATTCAGGGAATATTCGTTCACATTTTTGTTGAATGCAGTTGGTTTTTACCATCCTGTATTAAAACATCTCCTTTTATCAATAGTGCAATTTATAAACAATGTTTTGTGAGTAGAATAAAATTTCCAATGGTAAACTTAACGGTTTTTTCGACGTTATTTTACCAGCTAACTAAAAATAGGAAAGCCTTGAACCCCTTCCACTAAATTTAGTTAGTATTAAGATTCTTTTACAGGGAGTGCAGTGGAGCTGACGGTGAAATCATTAAGTATTTGGTTGTATCATCGCTAGTCTCACTGAACTCTTCTGAATTCTACATATCATGTGTGGTCTGGCGTCTCCTTACCAGCAACAGGTCCCAGGTTAAAACTAGTTAATTCCCTAAAAAACACGCTCAGAGCGTCGTTGCGCGAAAGTGGTAGGGAGACACGATATAAGAACAAACAGACACCACCATGAATTTTTAGACTTTTATCCATAAGTTTTAATATCAAATACATTTACAACATAAAGCTTGTAATCTGCTTCTTTTACCTTATACTTGGGACACACTGACGCAACAGAAAACATCAGTGTCGCCGACAACCAGTAGTCTTACAAAGAATCGATATTGTCGGCCTGGTACAATCGCTGCGACTGAACGCTCAGCCGCTACTGAGTGTGCCGATGGGAATTTCCCTTGATATTCCATTGGCAAGGGTGGACACACTTCTCAGGTGAGCATTTTGAACCATAACGAAATTGAAAATACCAGTACTTCCCTGAACTATTATATCTCGGCTCGCTGCGGCCTCTGCTGCGAGAACGTCGTCGCGATTGATACTGTCGCGCCCACGATCTGGATTTTCGTACTTCAGTTTCCAGCTCTTCGATCAGAATTTCTTTCACTGATGAAGAAGAATCACATGTCACAAGGGGCACTTCCGTTGAGGATGATTGAAGTTCATGAGTGTTTTGCATTTTCGTCATTCGATCAGCCATTTATGCTAGTAAAATATTTGGGACGCTGACAGGAAGCTTGCCTAGCCAGAGCGATTTTAAAGTTTTATCTGAAACTTTCGTTTCTCCATAGCTTTTCATTATCCAAAGCAACTGATTGGGTTTCATATCACCAATTTCTAATTCGCTAACTAATTTCTTAAGTCGACATTCTTTACTTTCCATTAAAGTCATGAACTGTCTTTCTTTAGCTAAAGAATATTTGTTGCTTTCGTCAGTGTTCACGAGATCCCATATATTTTCGACAAATCTGGGCTCTAACTGTGCTAACAAATAATTGGGTTTGGTTTCTTCAGTCTGTATTTCTGTGATTGGAAATTGTTAGCCTGATGAAAGCATACATTACGCTTTTCAGTCCAGAACAGTTTCACACCAACATTATCCACTTCAGTTTGCATATCACCGTTCCCTCGATCTACCACCATATTTGTTTCTTCTTTAAATCACGTCAGGGTCACCAGTTGTTGGTCTCCTTGTACAATTAATCACAATACACAGTATTTTAGATTCATAATTATTATTTGGAAACTTCTTCTTTGTTTTGTACCACACTCCAAAAGAAAAACAGCTGAACTCTAGGTCTCTTACTCTGTGCATTTCAAAATGTCATTTGCTTTGAAAAGAAAAATAAAGTTAACACAAAGCACAATTGCTTACACAAATCTAAATTATGAACATCAACATAACCTTATATTGTACATCTATGCTTGCTAATAGAAGAAATTCTTCTGTAGACTGTGTTCGCAATTTTTCTTGAAAAAAAAAAATGAAATGCAAAGAGTCTCTGAGACATAGGAAGAACGACCTAAACACTCAAAACAATGGCTCCTTAAGCGACCGCCATTTGTGTGTATTAATTTACTTTGCTAGCTACATGACTAATCTGAAGACTCAATGTCGAATCCCATGACTGGCGTGTTGGGAGGTTCGCACTTCTGGCCCAGTCATAACAGGGGCCAGCATTCAGTGACTGGTATCTGTAGATTTTTTACACAGCAATCCCTTGAATCATCGCTTTCTGAAAATGGCCTAATACACCGCCGAAACTAGTTGCTCAATAAAATAACAGTTGGAAATTTAGATGGCTGAAAAATGGTTTGATTCAACATTCTCAACTGAACAACCGATGTCCCGTAACTATCTGTATAAAAATGGACATACAGAGAATCTGAAGACTGGTAAAATTATTTGCGGATGGACATGGAGATGTACAGATATCGCAACTTCCCACATTCCATTGCCTTTCCAATTTTATCTTAAATGAATATGTTGAATATATATGCAAAGAAGGGTCACAGAAATGTTTGACTCATGGGAGAGAATCTCGGAAATACTAAAAAAGTGTATTGCCTGACTCATGAAAACAGATGCCAATTATCCCACAAACACTTATTACAAAGTTAACACACCTAGTATTAAGTGAAGAATTGCCCTGGAATGGGTGGCGACCATAATATATGCCACCACGCTAAATACCCTCTCCCATCCACTTCACAGTGCTTTGCAGACTATATATGTAGAAGTAGATGACTTTTGTTTGTACAGGGCCTCGGTATTTACCAATCGATCAGAAAGCATAGGGTATCAAAACAGCACAAACTCGACGCATACAAGGCGGTCAGAAACAGTCTAGAGAGCTAGTAATGGTGATCCAGGGTAGGTTCTGCTGAGAAATAATTGTTAGGAAAAAAAATTGATACGTTATGCCGCTCCTGAGTTATTTAACATTGCAGTTAGTCGATCAGGCCTTTGCGCACGCAAATCCAAGCAGAGGCAGTGTCTCCAAACGTGTTCTTCTTTTTGTTTCCTGAAACCGAACAAGAAAGCGATACAAAATTTGGACTCGGAATGGTAGTAAGGACTGAACGTGAGCCAAAGACTGAGCAGTCTCGTGCGCAATCGTCCACGCAATGAAAGCAACTGACACTAATTGTGTCTGGCGGGTCGCTTGAATTTGCGCTCGCAACGACCTTATTGGCTAACTTCAGTGCTGGTTAATTCGGAAACGGTGCAATATATCGAATTTTTTTCTTAATAGTTATTTCTCACCACAACCTACCTTGTAACATCCTTACAATCTTTTCAGACTGTTTATGACCACCCTGTTTATTTGGTCGTAGATCGAATAGATTTCGTTACTTTGCTCGAGTCTATGTTGTAAAGGGTTAGTGATCATTTTTTTTTTACTTTTTATTGCCGTTTGCCTGTTTGCTGAAGGGTCAACTGCTCCTATTTTATCTATCACATAATTAAAACGGCTGCCTTATTACTCAGAGCGCTCTATTCTTTACTCTTAGCGTTCTGCGAAAATGTGTCACCTCCTCATATACTTCCATAAGTTTATCAATAACACCTCTTGAATACTGACACGTAACAGCCGTTTTAGAATTCGATGTCTACGCAAAGATGAGAAAAACGGTAGATTTAGCAAACAGCTGGCTCAACATGTTTCACGTGCTAGGTATGCGGTTATTTCCAATCTACGCGCTACTATTTGTCTGTGCAGATGAGATTTATGCCCACAGATTTTAGCCATTCTGCTCAGACTACCTGCTACAACTTCCAAGTTTGTGTACATCTCACATACTCGCAAATTTCCAATTCTGTGAAACTATGGAACCTCTACGTAGACGTTTGCGAACAGATCGTTGCGTGCGAATCGACACCGAGTTTAATTTGGAATCGACGCATTGCTCTCCATAGATAATTTCTACTCTTAATACGACATTGGTGAACGGAATAAGAAGAAACCTTAATATATGGTAAAATGAAACGAACCCACTGCTTTATAGTGATTTGCTGGAAATATATATGCAATTACGAAATCAACTCCGTCAGCGAATATGCAGAAAGTTCCAAGTAAAGTATCTTTATAATTACATAGCCTTGACGGGCTAGTGTCACGTGACAGTGACGTTCTAGGTTCTACGAGAATCGGTTCTAGAAAGGTGTAACGTAACATCTCTGCCAGTATAAGTGTGGAGCCGGAGTGGATCGTGGTATATAGTTTCGTTGTGACTTTGCTTAAATTTTTACCAACGTTTTATTGAAACTTTAACAATGCCTCGACGTGGACGAAGTTCTCCTCCCCCAAGGTAAATTAAATTTATGTCGCACCTGAGTATAAATTTCACCTTTTTTTTAAAAAATCAAAACGTAGTAATTATTCTGTCTCAGAATGGTGAGGTAAGTGGACAGTATTTTCTGGTGTATCCATTTTGTGATTTAGCAGGATCTTCCGGCTGACAAGGAAACTTAAGATGAAATGCTTCGATATAGCTTCTGTAGTTTTGGTTGATCCCGAAACAGCAATCAGTCTCGCTGTTTTTTTAACTTCTAAGTTTGTCTTTAGGAGGCGTATGAAGGTGATGAACAAAAAATGTTTTTACTTTCTTTAAAAATTAGACGGTACATGTGACTGATCACTACATATTGCATCAGGCCTTTATGTTCCTGCTTTGTCGCCGTCATGAAGATTGCCCAATGAATAGAAAAGTGAGCTTCAGCTGTCGTTACAGTTATTCACAGCGAAATAAAATATTTCATTGAAATGCTTAGGTCAGAAGTACATGTTCAGAACCTCTGTTTATCATTTGTATTAACGCTTCTTAGTCCTTTTATTTGTTGGTGAAGGACATTTTTCCCCACAATTTGTGAAAGGACAAAGAAAAACTTGGCAGTACGGCATGTGTGCTATTGGATTTTTGCTACGCATACTAACACTTAATATTTACGGTAAAAAAAATATAAAAAAAATCCGTAATGAGTACAGCAGATTATATAATCCAGTCCAGTAACTGCTTCTATTAGATTAGGTCACATCAGATCTACTATTCGTTCCCGTACATTTACAGGGCCTAGTGGGGATTTACATGTTAGACAAACGAGGATACACAATAAATTTTTACCAAGCAACACAAGCATGTTGATGTATTTCCCACAGATCCTTAGTGAAATGGACCTCGTGGATTTTCAATACACTGAAGTGATATTATCATATTTTAGCTGTTGTAATGCGTCATCAAATGGAAAAATCATTTAACAACTGACTACATTATTGCTCTGAGTTTGTGCAGAAGGTGCAGGTGGTATTAATACTATCATTGTTTGATATTAATAGTTTATAAACCAGTTGAGTAAACTAATAAATTCATAAATGGAGTAGTAGGAGTTGGTCACCAATAAATCCTTTAGGCACCTCTTAAACTGAACTTTGATAGTAAAACAACTTACGACCTCTGAAAAGTCACAAAAACGTGTGTTCCAGAAAAGTGAACAACAAAGTGACATCAAGTATTTAAGATTATTATTCTTATTCCTAGTACTGATTCCATGAATTGAGTTGGTAGTTTGAAAAAGATATATTTTTAGAGCTATGTCATTAAGAAATAATACATTGAAAGCAGTAACTAGTATCCAAAGTGCCACTGCAGGATGTTCTTGAGTTCATACCACAAATAATTCTTAATTCCTGTGTTTGGACCCAGAAAACTTATGCCCATAGAATTCCATCATCAGTGTGTAACATGTAGTGTCTTTGAATTACATACTATTTATATGTACGCTCAGTTCTTAGTTATGGCATTCTTTGGGAACAGATATACAAAACATGAACAGTTTTAAAACTCCAGAAAACAGCCATAAGAATAATAATCAAAAATAGTAGTCAAGCTCATTGTAAAGATCTGTTAAAAACACTGGGGATTTTAACTGCTCCTTGTGAACACTCTTACCACTCTCTTGTACACATCAAAAAAACATTAGTAATTACTGCATGGTCCATGACCATGGACCAAGAGCTAGACTCAGCTTACATTTACCAAGAAAAAAAAATAAGCATAAAACTCAATACAGCATTTTCTACCAAGGAATAAAACTGTGCAATAAATTACCAGCAGAGATTAAAGAAATTGTGATAATACATCTATGGAAAAAGGCAGCTAGAAAGTATGTGTTATGCAATACATTTTATAGATTGAAAGATCACTTAAATAAAAGAGAGTAGGGGTTTGCTAAAAAATGTTATACAAATAGATGATGATGATGATGCCTACCACCAATATACAAAATATTAACTTCAGTCATTACACAGAAATTACTGGCACATACAACACAGAAAATTATAAATGAAGAACAAAAAGGCTGTTGCAAAGGAGCACGAAGATGTAAAGAGCAACTGATAATAAATGCAGAGGTGACATCAAGCTAAAACTAGAAAAAAAGGTTGCTACACTATGCATACATTGATTACAAAAAAGATTTTGATAGTGTACCCCACTCATGGCTACTACAAATATTGGAAATATACAAAGTAGATCCTAAATTGATACAGTTCCTAAACATAGTATTGGAAAGCCACACTTAATATCCAAACAAATGCAAATAATATCACTGCCAGTACAGATTAAGTGTGGAATATACCAAGGAGACTCATTAAGTCCTTTCTGGTTCTGCCTTGCTCTGAACCCACTATCCGACATGCTAAATAATACAAATTATGGATACAATATTACTGGAACATACCAACACAAAATCGCACATTTACTATACATGGAGGATCTAAAACTACTGGCAGCAACCAGTCAACAACTCAACCAATTACTAAATATATCAGAAGTATTCAGCAATGATATAAATATGGCTTTTGGAACAGACAAATGTAAGAAAAATAGCATAGTCAAGGGAAAACACACTAAACAAGATTACATATTGGAAAACCACAGTGACTGCATAGAAGCGATGGAAAAGACAGATGCCTATAAATATCTAGGATACTGACAAAAATAGGAATAGATAACACAAATATTAAAGAAGAACTAAAAGAAAACTATAGACAAAGACTAACAAAAATACTGAAAACAGAATTGACAGCGAGAAAAGACAAAAGCTATAAATACCTATGCTATACCAATATTGACCTACTCATTTGGAATAGTGGAGTAACACAGACCTAGAAGCACTCAATACAGTTACACGATCACAATGCCACAAATATAGAATACATCACATACATTCGGCAACAGAAAGATTCACGTTAAGCAGAAAGGAAGGAGATTTATCAACATAAAAAACCTACATTATGGACAGGTAGACAATTTAAGAAGATTCTTTATAGAATGAGCAGAAACTAGCAAAATACACAAAGCAATCACTCGCATAAATACATCGGCTACACCATTGCAATTTCATAACCACTTCTACAACCCTTTAGGTCACATAACATCAACAGAGTAAGAAAGTAATTTGGAAAAAGAAAATGCTACATGGCAAGCACCCGTATCATCCAACACAACCACACATTGATCAAGATGCATCCAACACATGGCTAAGAGTAGGCAATATATACAGTGAGACGGAAGGATTCATGATTGCAGTACAGGATCAAACAATAAACACCAGATATTACAGCAAGCATGTTATTAAAGATCCCAATACCACAACAGATAAATGCAGACTTTGCAAACAACAAATAGAAACAGTAGATCACATCACAAGTGGATGTACAATACTAGCAAATACAGAATACCCCAGAAGACATGACAATGTAGCAAAAATAATACATCTACTACTTTCCATACAACATAAACTAATAAAACACGTTCTCACATACAAGTATGCACCACAAAATGTACTGGAGAATGATGAATACAAATTATACTGGAACAGAACCATTATAACGGATAACACACCACCCCATAACAAACCTGACATCATACTCACCAATAAAAAGAAGACATTAACACAACTAATTGAAATATCCATACCCAATACAACAAATATACAGGGAAAAAAATTGAAAAATACATCCAACTGGCTGAGGAAGTCAAGGACATGTGGCATCAGGATAAAGTTGACATTATACCAATTATACTGTCAACTACAGGAGTCATACCACACAATATCCACCAGTACATCAACAAAATACAGCTACATCCAAATGTATACAACTACAGAAATCTGTAATTATTGATACATGTTCAATTACCCGAAAGTTCCTAAATGCAATATAACATATACCGTACAGTTGAAAGGAAGTCGCGCTTGATGAAGGTCCGCGTCACTTTCCAATTTTAACCAGACATAACGTCTGAGAAAGGAAAGAAAGAAATAATAATAATGCTTATAAAACATTCCACATAAAACCTTCACACTGGTTTTTCCCTTTTCTAGAAAAACTTACCCCAAGCTATGTGTAGCACAATAGTAACACCTATTCTTCTTTCTGAGCTCAACATCACACTCATTATAGTAGGATGCTCAGTTTTTCAGTATAGCATATGGAAAGTTGTGGTACAGAAAATGGCCGTGTGTGTGTGTGTGTGTGTGTGTGTGTGTGTGTGTGTGTGTGTGTGTGTGTGTGTTTGCAGTGAATGAGAATGATAGTGAGATATGAGTGAACAGTGTAGCATTACATTGTGTAATAAGTTATTTGAAGGAAAAAAAAGAGAGAGAGAGTGGGAGTGTAAATGTATGAGAATTAGCTTAAAATAAATTGGTCTAAATTTGTAAATACTTAAACATGTCCGATACCCTTGTAAAAAGAGATCCACAGGTGAGTAAAGCTACTACCACTATGTTGCCCGCTTCTCCCCCCCCCCCCCCCCCCCCCCCTGCCCCCCCTCCAAAAAAAAAGCATATCTATAAAAAAAGATGCTGTGACTTAACGGGAAAGCGCTGATAAATACACAATTAAAAAAACAGACAAACACATACACAAATATCAAGCTTTAGCAACCCATGGTTGCTTCATCAGGAAAGAGAGGAGGAGAGGGAAAGACAAAGGGGTGTGGGTTTTAAGGAGGAGTGTAAGAAGTCATTCCAATCCCGGGAGCAGAAATAAGCAGATAGATTGATAGATAAATAAATCCTGTCTTACATTAAGGAATAACAATAAGCATAGTATGCCAGCTTTTTATTTTTATGTTGTTTGTGTTGACAACATTTGCATTGCATATATAGATTTGTTTGGGTGCTTTAACAATATGTAGTGTGCACCTTCCAGTTGAATTCAACAAGATGTAATCCTAAAAATTTAAGTCAACTTCTTCTCTTATAAGTTTTAGTTGCCAATAAGTATTTTTACTAAGTTTAATGAAGAAGAGTTGGCTAGGCACTGTTTATTAATGAAATTTTATTAGACAGTTTTTCTAAGACTCTACTTGATTTGCTATTTATTGCAATGTTTGTATCATCTGTAAACAAACCAAACTTGGCAGCTGGTAATATTACAGATGAAAGGTCATTGATACATAATTCTTAAAAGTATCATTGACTGACTTTCTGCGAATGGTCTTGCTGTCAGCTTTAAAAAGACCCAACATATTGAGTTCTGCACATCTAGAGGTACTACACCAATTATAATTTTAATACATGGTGAGGAAATACTAATTTGGATGCAAACTTCAAAATTCTTAAGTGTCCACCTGGATACGAATTTAAATTGGAAGAAACACATTTCGGAACTCCTAAAACAATTTAGTTCAGGCGTATTTGCACTTAGATTTATTGCAAATCTTGGAGAGAAAAATTGGTAAGCAGACATATTTTGCATATTTTCAATCAATGATGTCATATGGAATAATGTCCTGGGGTAACTTACCTTTAAGAAAGAAAGTCTTAATTGTGTAAAAGTGTGCAGTAAGAATAATGTGGTGCTCACCCAAGATCATCTTGTAGAAATCTGTTTAAGGAGTTTGGCATTCTGACTTCTGCTTCACAGTATATTTATGAAATTTGTTGTAAATAATCTACTGAATTTCAAAAGGAACAATGATGTACATATTTACAATACCAGAAGGAAAAACTATGTTCATTACTCCACATTAAGGTCATCTTCAGCACTAAAATGGGATCACTTGCCAATTGACATAAAATTCCTGACAGTAAAGTAAAACTTGAAAACAAAGTGGAACTTTTCCGGAAGAACGTCTACTATTGTAATGTGGTATAAGGCGGTGGGTAAGACTCGCTAACCCACAACATCTGTATGTCTTTTTGTTTTAGAAAAAACCTCAAATGTTCAGAATGTACCATATTATGTGCAAATTAATTTGTGATGTGAATCTAAAATGACTCGTTAATGATCCATACACACACATATATCTATGCAAATGCACCTCCTACACATGTGACTACTGTCAATGGCATGTCAGAAGCTGAGAACTGCCAGAGACCGTGGTCACGTGTGTCAAAATATCATAATTGGTCTAACGTGAGATAGCTTTGGGGGAAAGAAAACAGTGAAATAAAGTTATTATTATTAAGTGTTACATTTTTCATTCATGCCATGAACACTGCATGTAGAACTCCAGTTCGTATCTTTTAGGTGTTTTCTGAAGTAATCAGTTTTCGGCTTACTGACTATCCTCTTGAAATTACATTTAGTTGTTTTGTGTTGTTCATTGTTAACATTTAACTAAAGACACTGCCTGTTGTGGACTGAGGCCATTGGCTATTGGTTGTGAAATGATTGTGTTCATTAAACCTTTCTTTTAAGATACTGTCAATGGCTGGCTGTCGGCAGTTAGCTATCCTAGTTAGAAAATCTATGGTAGGAATTATGTTAAATGATAGTGTTGCTGTGGTAAATTTGTACTGGAAGAGTTTGTTACAAAACCTATCTACATTAAAATCATCAGCAACCACTATTTCTTTGCTTCTATTGTTAACTAGGTCAGTACACCTTCAAGGTGATTTATAAACAGATCAGTCACCTGCAGGTGCTCAGTGTACACTTCCTGTATGAAGGATTTATTATGACATTCTACTTCTGTCCCACATGCTGCTCGAGACAAAATTTATGAATGTCTGTGTTCTTAAATTTGACAATTCCTGAGTAATGTGGCAACTCCTTTTTCCTTTTCCGCTCTATCAAAGTGAGATGCTAACCTAAATGCTGTAACACTTACTGTGTCTGTACTTGTGATCACTGATATTTAGAAAGGCAGATCAACTGGTTTTGATGACTGTAAGTTAATTCATCACTGCAGATAAGTAATTCATTAATATCACCTTTTAGTCATAAAATGTTTTGATGCATTATAGATAGATAGCAATTCACATTGACTGAGATAATATTGGGTAGAAAAAATTTATGCCGATAGGCTCTCCTTTACCATAAATCACTACCATTTGGTTCGAAATAGGTGTTATCACAATTAAAAATCCCATGGAGTGGAATGTGTGTTTTAATAACATTTGGGTTAAAGCTGATTGGGATCCTTGGCTTTTTTTGTACAAATGAGACTACTAACACCTTGCTGATTGTTTGAACTGTCACTCTGCGAGGGTCTCTTTGTTAATGCAAATTGCACAGAAGATGGATATTCTACTCTCTTTCTAGAGGAGCAGTTATAGGGGAAAAAGAATATGGTCCAAATAACTGCTTAAGTCACAGTCTATTTCCAAAATGGAATTCCTTTGACAGCATTTTTTTATGCCATTGACTGTCATATTGTGGAGAAATAATGAAAATAAAAATGTTGTCATTGCCAGAAACATAATAAAACTTCATTTTGACTGTGACCCGATGCAACAGAAATGATTCATTGAAATTTCTCCTGCACCGAATTTTACACTAAAAAATTAAAATGTTCTAGGCCAAGACTTAATCTGGAGAACAATATTTGTAGGAAATGCTGTGGCCAGTAGGTACTGACTAATTTTTGTCACATTTTTAGTCTCTGAAGAATTTGTGAAACTGTGCTATGTGCAACTACCTTGAAGCGCAATGAAGTAGATTGTCAAGAGGGTTAAGGGATAAGAAAGAAATTACATTGTTTGTCTAAACTATCCTAAGAGTTGGAAATAAATTGATGTAATTTGTTTGAACACCCTACAAAAGAAAGTCTCAGGGCAGATTGCAAAATAGTTGCATTTTATACGGGTACTATCTTTTTTACGGATTCATACTGATGGGAAGGAGGTAAAAATATTGATACTTGCTTCAGACTTCGTTTCCATGACAGGCATCATGTAGAACATGCTCATACATGTTCATTTCTAGAAAAGCAGAAGTGGCATGAAGAGGTAGAAGTTGCTTGAATGATTTTGTTTAGTCAGAAGTTATTTTGGGTTACAACAAATTCTAAAATATTAGTATAGCTAATGAATGTTGACACTTTTTATGCTGACTGAAGATAAAGTTAATACTGCCAGATTTCTCTGCTCCAAGCATCCCTGTAAGAAAGTTTGGTGCACATGTCTCATAGAGCCTATATGGGTAAGCTAATCATCACTTTGATACAGAAAGAAAGAAAATATAAAATACAGAAATTAGTTAATTACTTACAGCTCTGTTTGCGTACTACAGCAGGAGAAGATTTACTTGTGTAATTATCAGTAGTCCTGTCCCCACTGGGTAACATAAGCAACATGCTGAGTTTTGCTGTGTTATACATTTTGCCAAAATAAGGAAATATTTTGAAGTTTTCGTTTTAATGTTTTTAAAGTGAATTTACACTGGGACTTTTCCTTAGGTCCTAGAAATAGCTGCACCCAGATCAATGTTTCCACACAATTTGTTATTGTAGGGTTATTTGACAGCTTCCACAAATTTATCTTCTTAGTGTCAAGTGTAATTACACTGTATAGGATATGTCATGTTGACTGATCTGCTTTCTGCTGGTTGTTCGTGTCTTTCCTGCATGATATTTCAACTGTGTGACCTGCAGTCTTCTTCAGGTGCTGTCTGATACCAATTCCAGTATGGAACGAATCCGGTACTTATGCCTACATTGGGCTAGAGACTCTGTCCATGGTATGCACTGACCAATGCAAGCAGACTAGCATTTTCTTCTAGCCACAGCTTTGCCGACCACTGTGCACATACTTGTGGTTATTATCTGTTGTCAGTCTTTCGCTGTATTAAGTTCTGAATGACATCCAAGCCATGCTATTTGTTTTATATTCCAATTATCATTTACATTCTCCTGTGATCTAGAACATTCTGTTACCATGATATGCCATGTTAGATGTTCTGTCCGAAGTCCTTGCATGGCAGGAGCAGCTGCAGTGTTACTTTCAGGCTGATTGTATTGAAATTGCCACTTGAGACTCTGAAGAATCTCCTCAGATATTGTCTGTTGCCTGAGGTAACATTTCACGTGTGTTCTTTGTTACGTTACGTTTACTGGGCAGATATTTCTAACTCTGTCTTCATACTTAGGTCCTTTGAGGTCTTCATGCAATTGCTGACTTGGTTGCCTGTCTGTCTGGTGTGCCTTAGGTGCAGCTTGCACCTGATGTCAATAGTACTGATCACCTGGCCAGTGTATGCCATACAACATTCACATTGTATGTGGTAAATGCCTGATTTCTGTTGATGTAGGCCATCCTTCACACTTCATAGGATAGCCTTAATCTTGGTGGGTGGGCAGAACACGATTTTAATATTATGTTTGTCGAGAATTCCTCAACATATGGCAAATAGGCAACCTTCTGCATTTCTTCTTGCACCTCTTCAGGAACCTCTGACAGGAAACAGAGTGCAGTGCCTTTTGAACATCTTCAGAAGAGTATAAATTTCTGTAGAACATAGATTGTAGATATTCTGTGCTGGATAATGGCAACTGCTGGCTTGCCGGTACAAGTCGGTGTGAGTGAGTTCGTGTTACACACTGTTACTGATGGTGCATCTGCCTTCCTCTTAACCAATGTATCTGGAAAGAGAGTAGTCCATCCTTCTCCAGATTAATGTTAGGGTGGCGTGAGTTTACGTGTTCCAAGAAAACATCGAGCTTTTCCCTCTCGTTGGGTCATATGACAAAGGTGTCACTCGTGTACCTAGGAAAAAAAAAAGTATTCAATGTAAATGCCTTATCTTCAAATTTTCCGATAAAGGATATCTAAAAACATTATAAATGTAATATCTGCTTAATTGGTTAAGTGATAATTACATTTAAACATTTTCTGTTAAATAAATGTGTACAGAAAGGTCGGAACAAAACTCCTGAGTTAACTAGTTTCCAACACTCTAGTGTGTACGGTCCAGTTAATATTTATTTTCTAAATAAGTTTTCCCCCATTTGCAAAAGTCTTTAATGATAGCACTTTTGAGATGTTGCAGTTTTGTCATTTCAAATGATTGTTTCCTTTAACCTGAAATGAAAACTAAATTCCTTTATTTATACGGTTGATGCTTCATACTTCAATTCCATTTTAACTCTGATTTTAATAGCTCATAATAGGATTTTGTTTTCTAAAATAACCAATAAAAAGAAGTGAGATTACTACTCAATTTATGAATCATTAAGTGGCAGAAATGGCAGCTAACTGTGCTGCTTGATTCATATTGTTAGTGGGATAAAGTGAGAGCCTGCCTGGCACAGAGTAGCAGGTTCAGTGTATAGCCCTCAGTTGGAATTGTTAGAGCTTTTTGTTGACAACTGTAAGCATATTCACTGCTTATTGATAAATCTTTATCACCCTGCTGTCTTATAACAACATATTCTCAATAAAATCTCTTTGGATTTATTGTTGTCAGTTCAGTGTTACTAGCATTTCAAAAGGCATAGTCTACTTGCATTTGATTGGTTTGAATGATTTGGACTATAAAGATTCCAATCTAAGAACAGTGATATTTAGGATCACGAACAATATTCTGTTAATTCATCATTCAACACTCAACAGTTTGCAAAAAGCAATAAACTGTGTACCACTAAGTAGCTTGAAAACTTTGCACACTGAATTTGTAGTGTGTGTGTGTGTGTGTGTGTGTGTGTGTGTGTGTGTGTGTGTGTGTGTGTGTGCGTTTTCGGATTTGGAAATGAGACTTTACAATTAAATCCACATCATTCTCTAAGATGTTAATTAATCAGAATAACATTTTTTTTCATGGCTGCACAGTGCTGTGGCTCACAATGAAGTACTGGAAATTTGGGAAGCTCTAAAACTATTTCTGTATCTCATAGTCAGTTAGTGACACTTTTATTTTTTTAGGCAGCTAGATATTTTTGACCATTGCAGTAAAGTTGAACTCTCATGTTAGGGTACACTGTCCTTCACTGTCTTCTGCAAATTTACACAATAAGAAACTCAGGGTTATTTTATTGCATTGACATGTTCTGAAAGTCTTCATTTGCAACAGTGTTAGCTAATATTTAAATACTAGAAAATGTTATGTCTTGTGAAAAAAGTAGCAGTTACAAATATTAAACATAATTGGAAAATAGTGTAAATACAGGCCACAGTTCTGTTTAATACTGTAATTCTTTAATGTTGTCTACCATGATTTGTTTCAGTAATTGTTGCTAATTTTTGTATGGGTCCACCTGAGCATGTCCTCTAAAACTTAATTTTTGGCACTCTTGAGCTGCTTTCGTTATCCATTACTCAATACTGTGCAGGGTGTCCCAGTAGGAGTGGTCAGTGTTCAAGGATATGACAGTTTGGGTCTAAAATCCATGCATTAAGAGCTGTGAACACCTGTTGATGTGTTTCACAGTAACAAAGGTAAGATTGCTCATACCTCATAAAGTATGTACTTTAGTGCCTGTGTTTGCTCTCGTATATCTGAATGTTGATAATTCCTCCTGGGGCACTCTGTACCGGCTGCTGCATTGCTCACATTGTTTTGTAAACTTTCCATCTTTGCCCAGATCTTCTTGGCTTAATTAATTACATAAACAACCATACCTTGAAAATAAATATATAGTGGGTACTGGTTCAAAGAATTAGCCTTGTTATGCATTTGTGAGAATCCTATGAAGGACACTGATAATCCTATTCATCCCTTAAGCAGAAAACTCTTGATCATTTTAAACATAGTACAGGTTTTTACAGCCTTGTAAACACTTGGAATGACAGAGAAATATCACTGTCAGTCACCTCCATCTGAATTAGAAATTGAATGGGAGTTAAAACAGTTAAGATAATACTTGTGGTAATTCAGCTATTGGCAGACATGATTACATTTGAAAAAGGGTTCAATCTCAAACTGTTAAAATACCTATTCATCTGACAAGGCAGCTGGTGGTGTGTATAGAGAAATACAAAGTAGCAAGACACAAAAATTTCTTAAAGTACACTATTAAGCCATAGCTTGGGACAGCTGTGCAATAGAGGTGTGATGGAGAGGAGAATATAAAATGGAATAATTGGTTTTTATCTTAGTTAGTGGCAAACTTTGATTCACTAGTAGGATGGATTGAAACTGTAATCGGTCTCTCACATTCCATGAAAGTCACTTCTCTGACTTACACTGAATGGCTAATAAAACATGCAGGCTCCAACTGAGATTTGAACTTGAAGAAACAGTATATATACAAAACAAGGCATCACAGATGGGCCCAATCTGTACTAACTTTCATAAATCAAAGAAATGCCGAAAACTGTCATTTGGTACACAATACTAAATACATCATCAAAAATGTTTTTGATCATTTTTACTGTTGAAACCTCCTGCTAGATTAGAACTGTGCTGTACTGCAACTTTAACCTGAGCTTATAGTTTTGTGTAAGCTATGGGACATCTCCTCCCCCTCCTCCAGTTTTGTGTATGATGTTCTCACCAGTTAAGCCATCAAAGCATTCTTCAAATTGTCTATCTGCAAAACATGTACTTGTTATGAGGGAGTTGCTTGGCTTGGTCCATGTTCTTCAGTAATGGATAAAGATGTGAGAGATATAATTCATCTTAAAATGTAAATACAAAAACATTTTAAAGTAGCTGTGAATTAATGCTAAGGATGTTAGTCTGACAAATTTAGTCACAAATGATTATATAAGGTATCACATGTCAAAAATAGTTTGTGATATTTATGATGCCATTGTTAAACTGTGACCTCCGGTTACTAAAATCTTGACAGCAATCAAATTCTAGATTTCTGCAGACTGTATCTTCAATACAATTGCTCTTTACATTAAAATGAAGATTGCAAAATATTGTAAATTCATGTGCAATGTTGATCCCAGTCAGTAAAATTACTAAAGCCCACATTATGCACACAATTGACTTACTCCCTGGAAAATAGAAGTATTTATTTTGGCTGTTTTATTTCTACAACATCATGTGCATTATACCCCATGGGGTGCTACTAACATCTAAAGTATCACAATATAGTATGTTTTTTCCTTCTTTCTAGAGCTGCCCCAGTGCCTGCTCGTGCACCACAGCACAACCAGCCAGCTCATCCTCCTCCTCAACAAGCGGCACCTCCAATGATGCAAGCAGAGCAACCGTCTATGTTCAAGCAGATGGCAGCAACAGCTGGTGGAGTAGCTGTTGGTTCTGCAGTGGTAAGTTCTTTCTTATATTTAGTCAAGATTATTGTGCATTATGAAGTGGAAAATATTAAAATCGTTAATAATATTGTATCACATATTTACAGGGTCATGCAGTGGGACACGGCCTTACTTCAATGTTCAGTGGGGGTGGTGGCTCTAGTGCCGACACTGTTCCTCAAGCACAAGCACCAGCACCACAACAGAGTTACAGTAACCAGCCAACGGAACCAACCGGACCTTGTGCATGGGAAATAAAGCAGTTCCTACAGTGCGCTCAGCAGCAGAGTGACCTTTCACTTTGTGAAGGTTTCAATGAAGCTCTGCGGCAGTGCAAAACATCAAATCGTAAGTGATGAACCTACAATAAACTAATGATAAATTTGTAGTTACCTGTTTGAGCAGACTTGGATGGGTGACCATCCAGGCTGCCATGTGCTGTTGTCATTTTTCGGGGTGCACTCAGCCTTGTGATGCCTATTGAGGAGCTGCTTGACTGAATAGTAGAGGCTGCAGTCAAGAATACCATCATAATGACTGGGAGAGCAGTGTGCTGACCACACGCGCCTCCTATCCGCATCCTCCACTGAGGATGACATGGTGTTCAGATGGTCCAGTTAATTTTATTCTTGATTTTAACATTTGCTTAGTTTAGGCAGATTTCCTTACCACTGCACAAATCAGACACAGTGATCATCGTAGCTGCATGGACTACTCTAGCACGCCATTCGTCGGACCCAGATTTTCAACTTAGTCACACAGCACTGAGTAGTGCTCCTTGCCCATTATCTCAGTTACTCACATAATTTGCCAATTCCCATAAGATTTGAGCTTGGTGTGCATCTGTACTCAAGTGATAAATCACTCATCCTGACTGTAATTATGTATATGTGGTGTCTGTTCTTTCGGGCTGTTGCTGAAGAATCAGCAGTTCTCCTTTTATTTGAAGCTAATGAGTGCCATATTTTTACACACAGTGTTTTAATCGGCTCTTGTTTGCCTTAAAATTAAATTTCCTTCAAAGATTTTCATTTACTTGCATTGCCTTTATGTAGAATGGGACTAGAGCTCAGTTCTCATTGTAATCTGTTTTGTGTAAAACATTTGTAAATAGCACCCTCTAGATCCATACACATGGCCAGCTTCATAGTTTTATAACTTGTCAGAGTATCAGTAGAAGCAAGCTTAAATATAAAAATTTGTGATGCTTGACTTTTAACGTGCCAATCTTGCACTCATTGGATAACTTCATTGCAGATCCACAGTCTGTTTTTGCAGTTTCTAATTTCTTTTGAGCCGCTGGGGTTTCATATCACAAGGCAATGCTAACTTTTGATGCCTAAAACGCAAAGAAGTTATAAAGAAGATATTAATGTACCGGCACAAACTCCAGCCTTTACAATCAGCATATCACCTTTCCAACTATTTCATTTCTTGCCAAGGCTGGATAATTAGTACATTATTAAACCCACCTTGGCATACATACCAAAAGTAAATTCAGAACTTAAGCACGTCATCTACTCTTAAAATTCTAATTTTCGTATAGACATGATTGATATAATAGTTTGCACAGTGTTTTAAAATATTTGGCAAAATCAATATTTGTGTTAATGTTTGTTATTTTCTCTTGATTGCAGGAATTGATATGGTGGACTGGGTTTAACTGCTAAGCAGCTGTCAGAACTAAAGAACAGAAAAAAATGCTTGTGCACTTCTAGTTTTTGGATCTTGCAGTAACCATTTAACTTTTGTCTCTTATGTTGTTTAATTCTGATAATGGCTGCTTAGCAGTTGGAAAAAGTCAACCCACTTAATTTCTGTGCTAAAATTTCAATAAAACAAATTTTTAATGTTAGATTGCATACTCCTTAGACAATGTCTAGTTTAACATTAATTTTTAACTTAAGAAATATTAAAACTTTGAGAAAGTATGCATTTATTTATACTTCCCAATTACATTTTGCAGACTTGCCTCTTTGAGCGGAACTGGACATCAGCAGGATAGTTGAATTTGCTGTTGAAGCATGAAGTAGCAGCATGAAAATTCTAGTCTCAGTGAACAAAAATATCAAAGCCTAGGTGTAAAAATTCCAACTCTTCTTGGAGCTATTATCCAACATTGCTGTGTTAATATTCACTTGACAACTGAGAAAGTTTTCATTATGATGTAAGCAGGGTACTGAGAAATAAAGTTAAAGGTTGTAAAGTTGTTAGTGTTGATCTTGACTGTATATGTTGAAAATAAAATTGACATAGAAGGCTGTATTTTTTACTAAAACCTGAAAATGTTGGATTTGCATTTATATACCACTAGTACATTGTCAACAATTGCATGGAAAATTCCAAATGTGCTGGCACTTTCAAACTTTGACAATTTTGTGTCATACTTCTAGGTGATAGCAGGGCATGAATAAAGTTTCATCCTTAATTCGTTGTGTTAAACTATTTTGTGGAAATCTGTTGTGTGATAAACAGTGCTTAGAAGTGTAGCCATTGAGTTAAGCCATTTGTAGACAAAGTGCAGCTGTCTCACATAGTTGTGTGCAAAAACAATGTGTTGGGGTAATTTGATTTGCCATTGTTCTAAAATTTTTCAGTCGTAGAAACAGTTGAAACAAGTTTTCACTTTTTTGTCCGTAAGACCCAACAAAATAACTTTTAATGCGAGAAGTTTCAATAAGCGCGCGCGCGATCGCGTGCGCACACACACCAAAAAAAAGTACGGAAATCAGTATGTGTATTTTTGTACTCCAGCCCTGTAGCCGTGTAGCCCTGTGGAATGTTTATCAAATTGCCTTAGTGCCAGAACACCTTTTCCAACATATTCAATTTAAGTCGGCACCAGAATTGAACGGAACTATTGAAAGAAAAGTGTTAAGTATCCAAATAAATGTGTCAAACATAGGTCCACTTAGCTTGAGTGTTTTGTGTACACCCGTAATAATAAATTCTACTGTCTGCAACACACATGTTAACATATTGATGTCTCCTAAACAAGTTCCACGGTAGAAATGTAGTTCGCAACAAAGAATAGTTGCTGGCCGGTTTACGTTTTTTAGGTTTTAGGACAGTATTTTGTACATGGCAACCTAATACATTGAACTTTTTTTTATGGTGGGAGGAGAGCTGTAACTCTTTTGTCACAAGTAAATAAGTAATATACAGGGTGTATTGAAAAGAATCATCTGATTTGGCACATGTATTTGTGAAACTAATAAACATATACAGTGAATTTTTTAAATGGGAAACTCCAAAAGCTTTTTTCCATACCTTTTTACAGATTTTGAATATGCCCCCTTGAGATGCACAGCATATGTCAATGCAATATTCAAATTGTTTGACATCTGGGTCAGACACTCGGACATCTGGCGATTTGCCCTTAAACAACCTGTTTGTTGGTATTGTTCATGCCATTGTCTAATGCTCTGTGCTGTAGGACGATCCACATCATACCTATTACAAAAGTCACACTGAAGAGTTACTACTGACCCGCACTGTGCAAAATGTAGATCACAAAATGCTTTGTGTTGCCTTGACACCAGTTTTACCAGAACTGACGTGGGCACATATTGCTGCTACCTAGTGGAAACCATGTAAAATGTGTTTGCTGTTTCCAACAGTATGTTGTTCATGCTCATATCTCAAATAACATAATAGATATGATTTTTTTTTAATTGGATGATTCTTTTTGATACAACCTGTATTTTGACATTTGGTCACGACTAGCTATGATGTGAAACACTTGATGACGTGGCTGCATGCTGTGTGGCTCATGTTTCTCTTTTGTATGTGGTTTATGAAGTCAGTCAAATTTTAAGATAGTATTGCATTAAGAGCTATTTCCATTTTACAACTAGAGATAGACAATCACAGATTTAAAGGTAGGTAGGTTTATACTGCATATATAAATTTTTATCTAACAGTTTCATTCATATTCAGTAACATATTTTTGTTCACATGTTGTCAAAAAAGAAATGGAGCGTTCCAGTGGCCAATGAATGAGGAATGGGATTTTGCTGTTGCTGTAACTAAAGTATTACATGGTCTAGACTTTTTTTGCTTACTGATTTGGGCTTTCTTTATGCAAGCAGTGTATACGAGGTAAATTGCAATTTTGCATATTTTTGTAACAGTTAAGTACACAGTTGCTTGTTATCTTTGAAACAATAAGTTTCCTTGATTTTTGTGGATGAACTACATTATGGTGTTGCAGAAAGACTGGTTTTTCTGTATTATTTACTACAGAAATAGAAATCTTAATTTTGAGAAAGTACAACACAAGCCAAAACACATACTGTTTACTGCAGTACAAATCAGCAGAAGACATGGAAAAATTTAACACCATTCTTCTACTGCCAGCATTAGATTTTCTGCCCTTTAGCAATGGGTTTTGGCAGACAGACATGCAAATCCACTATTCACTGCGTACTTGCTCATAGAAATTCCGCTTTTCAGCTGGTATATACTGTCGTACATAAGTGACTTTGCACTTCCTTGTGGTAGAGTTTTATCACACAAGGTAGGGTAAACTGTAATGCTTTGACTAATCCCATGTTTGGTGGATGTTATGACTTTTCTGTCCCCTTAATGTAATAAGGTTGTTAGATTAAATGTGTAGCTAGACGTAACTCAGTTATTTTGAAGGTGCCTCTGTGCAACACATGGTCTATTACAATAAGATCCCTGAAAACCTGTGTTATATGTTGCCCTTGTACTTGGCAATGACTGGATGAAAGGATATTTTTTTTCCTCTCTGTAAAGGCAAAACCTCTACCTCATGGTAGGAAACTATACCCTGTATCAAGTAGTTTACAGATAATCTGATATTGGAAAAAAAGTCGTCATATTTTGACTATATCTCACAAAATCAGCATTGTGTAGGCTTATATTCAAATGAAAATCATATGAAAAATAGCAATTATGATCAAAACTTTGCAGTTTTGTTACTTTTCTCTGACCTATCCTTTCCTTTGTCTAATGCAATTAGAAGCACATGAGACATTCTGCAAAAACAATGGAAACGTTTGGGATACATGTTCAATTCCCTCATTATCTCAAATGTGCCAATACCCCCACCCAACCATAGCTGATGTACACCACCATATTGCTTTCGGGTACTTGCCATTTAAGCTTTACAAAAATCCTGTGCAGCAATGTCTGTCTGATGAAGACTATATACTGTATCCATTTGTAGCACTACTGTCCCACACGACCACCAGGCGTCTGCACAACACCTTTCTGTGCATTTTGCGCCTTATACCAGAAGTAGAGGGGCCAGTGTGCAGGGAGAAAGAAATTGCTTGTCTCTTAACCAAAAGTGGCATACAACTTTATTTTCTGTGCTGTTAAGAGGTAATCATTCTCTTGTGCACTATATGTACATAATTTGTGTATATGTAAATATGTTTACTAGAGGATACTGTCCACTTAACAGTAATGAATGTGTGTGGATACATTCAGAGTGAGCTAACACCTGAGAATGCGATTGTGTATAAAAACATTAAAGAGTAGTCCAGGCAAAATCAAACAATGGAAAACCAAGGATGGAATGTAACAATATTATGAAAAGGATAGTTGCTACTCACCATATAGCGGAGATACTGAGTTGCAGATAGGCACTACAAAAAGCTTTCGGCCAATAAGGCCTTTGCCAAAAATAAAGGCCTTGTTGGCCAAGAATTGAAAGCTTACTGTGTGACAGTCTTTTTGTGGTGCGTATCTGTGACTCAGCATGTCCACTTTATGGTGAGTAGCAACTATCCTTTTCATAATATTGTAACATGCACAAATATGGTATATACAATAAAGTTCATGCACCAATCAACCAGGCCAATAAAACAAACAGTGAATAACATAAATTTTGGGAAGAAATTATCACAAAAATCCCAAAGAAATCCACTATAATATTGGGGGATTTTAATGCATAATTGGGCAAAGAGAAAAAATTACGGCACATTGTCAGGAACTAACCATTTCACAAGAAGACAAATGATAATGGCAAAAGACATAGCAGTTTTGTGTAAAAACCAACTCAATAATGAAATCCACTGCTATTATGTATCTCAATGGAGAAAAGTGGACACCTCCAAACCACAATTTAGGGGACTTTCAAATAGGTCATGTTGCAACATTCAAATAAAGCCATAGTGTCAAGGGAATAAAAAATGCTGAGTTTCATTTTGGGTAAATAGTGGTCAGAATCTAAGTTAAATTCCAACCAAGAGACATGCCAAACCAAGATCTGAAATATGAAACTGAAAAACTAAAACAAGGAAGTAACTTTAGCGATAAACTAGATACCAAAAATTAGGAACAACAAACATTACTTGTTGAAACAGCAAACAGAACAGTTTTCATGACTAAAATTTAAAAAAAATTGCATGTTGGACTTTGAAATATGATAAGCACTCTTAAGAAGACAAAATGCATCACAAAAATAGATCATAAACGAGAATGTGGCGTACAGGTTTAAGGTTCCTTTAAATGAGGAAGGAAACAAGCAGACGATTAGGGATACTAAGAGAAATGTGATAAAATGCCAATTTGAAACAGTCAATCATGATTTCAAAATGAATACTAGAAATTGCTATCACTGTAAAAGAAAGCGAAGTAAATATTCTCCAGCAAACTTTTGCTTTAAAGACAAAAGTGGGAAAATAGTACATAATAACCAAGAAAACTCACATTTTAGCAGAGTATTTTGAAAATTTGCTACATTGTGATGTCTGAAATTAAGATTTAAATTTACCCAAGGAAACTCTCGGTATCCGTACTCAGATCCACAAACAAAATTGCAGAACCTTGGAAATAATCAAATAACACACTTCTGGACAAACTATTTGGTTAACAGAAGAGATTCCTCGAAGATTGGAAGATAGCATTCGTCCAGTACAACACAAAGCAAGTGATGAAACCAATGTGAATAACTACAGAGGCATTTCTCTTGTATCAGTTACCTGCAAAATCTTAATTGAGAGCTTTATTAGCTGCAGTGGAACTACTACTTTACTCTCTAATTGGTGAATATCAATGTCGTTTAAGAAGGAACAGATCATATTCAAAGCAGTTTCTCAATGTACCTGAAAATTTCATTATCACAATTATTGATTTCAAAAGAGTCTATGACTCAGCTGAAAGGAAGTCATTGTTTGAAAGACACAATGAACTGGGATTAGCTGGTAAAACCACAGCTCTAATTAAATAAACGCAAACAAACATCAATTTCAAAGTGAAATTTACAGAAGATTTGAGATCAAAACTGAAGTGAGGAAATGAGATGGTCTCTTCCAGCTGCTCTTCAATTGTGTTATAGAAAAAGTAGTAAGGTAATGGAAAACGTCAGTATGAGAAAGGCAAATCAATGAGAAAGTCAGATTAGGTTATACAAGGGACCACCTACGAAAACACTGTTTAGCATTTACGGATGAACAAGCTAGTTTTCAGATTAAATGGAAACAGTCATTAAACAAATACACTGAAGCACCAAAGAAACTGGTGTAGGAATGCATACTCAAATACACAGGTATGTAAACAGGTAACGCCTATATAAGAGAATAAGTGTCTGGTGCAGTTGTTCAATCGGTTACTGCTGCTCCAATGGCAGGTTATCAAGATTTAAGTGAGTCTTAAAATGGTGTTATAGTCAGTGCTCGAGTGATGGGAGACAGTATCTCCGAGATAGTGATGAAGTGGGGATTTTCACGTACAACCATTTCACGAGCGTACTGTGAATATCAGGAATCCAGTGAAACATCAAGTCTCCTACATCGCTGCAGCTGAAAAAAGATCCTACAAGAATGAGGCCAACAATGACTGAAGAGAATTGTTCAACATTACAGGAGAGAGAATTGTTCAGCATGACAGGAGAGAGACCCTTCCACAAATTGCTGCAGATTTCAGTACAGGGATATCAACATGTGTCAGCTTGCGAACCATTCAACAAAACGTCATTGAAATGCGGTTTTGGAGCCAAAGGCCCACTCGTGTACCCTTGATGACTGCACGACACAACGCTTTATGCCTTGCCTGGGCCCGTCAACACCCGACGTTGGACTGTTGACGACTGGAAACATTCTGCCTGGTTGGACAAGTTTCATTTCAAATTCTATTGAGCTGATGGACATGTACAGGTATGGAGACTATCTCATGAATCCATGGACCCTGCATGTCAGCAGGTGACTGTTCAAGCTGGAGGAGGCTCTGTAATAGTGTGGGGCCTGTGGAGTTGGAGTGATATGGGACCCATGATATATCTAGATATGACTCAGACAGGTGAAACGTACGTAAGCATCCTATCTGATCACCTGCATCCATTCATGTCCATTGTGCATTCTGATGGACTTGGGCAATTCCAGCAGGCAATGCAACACCCCACACATCCAGAATTGCCACAGAGTGGCCACAGGAATGCTCTTCTGAGTTAAACTTCTGGTGGCCACCAAACTCCCCAGACATGGATGTTATTGAGCATATCTGGGATGCCTTCCAATGTCTGTTCAGAAGAATCTCCACCCCTTTGTACTCCTACGGATTAATGGACAACCCTGCAAGATTCATGATGTCAATTCCCCCCACCACTACTTCAGACATTAGTTTGAGTCCATGCCATGTTGTGTTGTGGAACTTCTGTGTACTCACAGGGTCCCTACATGATATTAAGCAGGTGTACCAGCTTCTTTGGCTCTCCAGTGTAGAAGTGTGTAAACAACAAGCTAAAAACTAGGCTGACAAATATTTGCAAAAATTAAATTTATGACAAACATTAAGACAGCCCCAAAAATAATGAAAACTATCTAGGGAAAAACTGAAATATCTGGTAAGTTCAAGTACCTAGAAGAAGTAACTAACACAACCTTTTGGAAAAAGAAGCTTTAAACCAAGAATTAATAAAATGGAAACGGCATACAACCTCACCAAGACAGAATGCTAAACCCACACATTGCTCTACAGTATTTCGCCTGGAAGCTCTTTGTGCAGCAGAATCTTTAACTTGGAATAAAAAGGCGATGAGAAAGCACTGGAAATCGCAGAAAGAAAAATACTAAGGAAAAATTTGGGACCAGTTAAAGAGCAAACACAATACAGAAGCATCATAATAGTGAACTGTATACACTTATTGAAAAAGTTACAGATTTAATTAGAAAAAGAATATTAGCTTTCTACAGCAACATCAAGGATGAATCCCAATGGACTATCGAAAAGAGTGTTGACTTATTTTTGTAAATTAAAAATGGATAACGTATTGTGGTAAGAATTGGAAAAGGACATGGATGAACTCCAATTTACTCAACAAGATACTGGGAACAATTGCTATTGGGAAAGAAATTACAGGACTCCAAAGGCTTCCATGAAAAATCCAAGAATAAGATCGGTCATATTGGACAGAAGATGGAAACATCAAGAAGTGATGGAGAGAAATATGGGAGAGAAAAAATAGGAGAAACAGCTGAAATAACCGTAGTCTTTAGCAGCTCATATGTAAAAGAGGTGGAACATGTTTTCAAAATACTGTATGATTGGATGCAAGGAAACCAAATACTTCAATTTGACTTTTTTTTTCAAATTAAAGAGGTTATTTTGGAAACATAATATGAAATGCATGGGGACCCATTACACTTCTGGCTCAAAAAGGCCCTCAATTGGCCTAGCAATGCTCAGTGCAACATTTTCCTAATGACAGTGAGAGAGAGAGAGGGAGCATGGTGAGCAGGGATGGGTGAAGGGTTGTTATGAGTATGCGTCAGAGGATAATCGAGATTGGAACCAAGTGATTTTTGGGAATGAACGATGTCTTTTACGGACAGTTCTTCAACTTCAAAGAAGGTGAAGATGATGTCACTGTGGGAAGCCATGGCATCAGTGTTTGGTATTAAAATGAGTTTTCAAATAATTTAAATTGGTGGGCCTGGATACATTAATTTGAGAAAAAACTGATCTGGTCTGCAGAATGAAAAAATAATTTTCATCAAGACAATACACATGCCTACAGAGGTGCTTTGGCAATGGGGAAACTGAGGGCTCTGCAACATGAAGTGGTGGAAAACCCACCTTAGTCCCTAATTTAGCTCCCTCAGATATCAGTTTCTTCCCAAAACTAAGTCTTTCTTGCTCATCAGCAATTTTTTTTCTCCTACCAAGAAGCAATTACAGAAATCAGTATTCTGTAGCAGTTCCTTTGGAGAGTTCAATGTCACTGAAACAGCTGGAAGAAGCACATTAATCTTAAAGGCAGACTTCTACTCACCATATGGAGGAGACATTGAGTTGCAGACTGGCACAAGAAAAACGTTTGCTGTACACTGAAGCTTTTGGCTGAAAGGCCTTCTTCCTAAGTAGATGACACACACATTCACACAAATGCAACTCAGACACTTATGACCACAGTCTGTGGCCACCATGGCTGCACTACAGACTGCAATTGCACTGGTGGAGAAGCAGTCTGGTGTGGGTGGTGGGGTAAGGTGGAAGCTGGGATAGCAGGGTAGGGGTGGGTGAAGGTGTAGTGCTACTTACGGGAGTGGCCATGAACTTGTTGGTTGGTTGGTTGGTTGGTTGGTTTAAGGATTAAAGGGACCAAACTATGAAGTCATCAGTCCCTCAAATCTTTAACTCGCAAGTCAACGAAACCTCACACCAAAGAAGGTTCTAGTGTGTGAAACACAGGGAAAGAAAAGCCCAAGGACTACTTAAGGTCAACAAAGCCGAGGGAAAGGAACAAGGAAGAAGAAAACGGCAGAGAGGAAGAAACGCAGGCAAGATGTCCCATGCAGGGAGCATCCGGAGACCCCCAAAGGCAGTAAGTGTGAGGGGGACATACCGTCCACCATTTACCAAAGGCACCCCATCCAGCAATACCCAGAAAAGACTAGCAACTTGGACAGTGCAAGAGAAGCACAGGAAAAAAGAGGAAGAGCACCAAGTCAATCAGGATATAGAAGAAGGAGGAAGAAGAGCGAAAGAGTGGGTAAGGCGAGAGATGGGGTGGATCACCAAGCCCAGACAACCACTGCCCATTCAGGGCAGAGGAGGCAACAGAGCCAACAAGGCTGAGGCACCCTTCCTTAGAGGAAGTGTTAAAACTTCCTACACGAATAAACTGTAAAATCAGGTCAGCTGCCAAGGCAACCTCCAGTATTGGGGAGGTGTCTCAGGAAAGTTAAGAGCCTGATGCAGGGTAGCTACGTTACGACAGTCCAGCAAAATATGGACCACCATCAAACAGGCACTGCAACAACAGTACGGCAGATCTTTACGACAGAGGAGATGCCCATGAGTCGGCCAAATATGGCCAATGCAGAGCCGGTAAAGGATGATGGAGTCCTTGTGAGAGGCCTCCACAAATTTGTGGTGTCCTTTATCGCACTTAGTTCCTTTAGTGAAGTCAGAGAATGCCATTCCGTATTACAGAGCCTTAAAACCGACAGCATAATACTCATCGAAGGTCGTGTGCCAGAATACCAATCTCAAGAGGCAGTTTTGACAGCCTGCCAGGGGATTCATTTCTTGGAATCCCAATGTAACCTGGGGTCCAGACAAAGACCACTGAGTGTCCATGTTGTTTGAGGGCAAAAAGGGAATCCTGAATAGTCAAGACCAAGGGATGGCAAGGCTAACACAGGTCAAGAGCTTTTAAACTTCTCAAAGAGTCACTACAAATGAGGAAGGACTCACCAGTGTAGGAACGGTTATGCTCAAGGGCACGAGAGGTAGCTACCAACTCTGCAGTGAAAACACTGGAGCCATCCAGCAATGAGTGGAGTTCCACACATTCTGCATGAATGTAACCAAAGCCAGTGTGACAAGCAGCCATTGAGCCACTAATATAGACAGTTTCTGAACTCCAAAACATGCTGAAAATCGAGAAGAATTGGTGGCAGAGGGCCTCAGGATGAGTCGAGTCTTATGGCTCTTGTGATAGGTCAAACCAGAGGTGTTAATAGGCGATGCACACAGAGGTGTAGACTAGTGGGCATGGAGAAGAGCTGGTAGAGGCGAAAGCTGGAGTTCAGAAAAAAGGGAGCAGATGTGAATGGCAATGGTAACCTCAAACCTAGCCTCTGTTGTGGGAAGTGGATCTTCATATCTGAAAAGAGAGACAGTAGTTTGAGTGCTCTGGGAGCAACGAATGCAGCAACATCTTCTGTTGTTGGTGCAGAATCTGCCCTGCTAGGAGGCTGACCATGGGGCTCAGTTGTCAGGCACCAATTGCATTAGTACCCCACAATGGTGTATCAGGTCCAGCACCTGTAACGTTGAAGGTGATACTGACCTTTATGTGAGACTCCATAATCTAGATGGCACAGGATCAATGCTGTGTAGATGTGTATCAGAGTACAGTAGTCCGTGTCCCACTAGGGGTTGCTGAGGCACTGGAGAGCACTGAGCTGCAACCACCATGACTGCTTTAATTGATGAAGATGGTGAAGCCATGTCAGTTGGGCAATAAAGACCAGTCCTAAAAGATAATGAGAGTCCACTACATTGAGGGACTGACCATGAAAATACAGATCCAGATGGGGATGGACTATGCATCGATGATAGAAATGAATAACACAGGCCTTGGCAGCCAAAAAATGAAAGTCATGGGCAAGAGCACAAGACTACGCTTGTTGTATTGCTCCCTGCAGACTGCATTAAGCAACGTACATTGTGGATGAAGAAAATAAGCCTACAGATCATCAGCATGCAAAGAGGGAGACACCGTAGGCCCCATAGCTACCATCAGACCATTGATAGCCACAAAAAAGACAGAGACACTCAAAACCCCTGTGGAACACCACTCTCCTGCAGATGAGAGGTGCCACAGGAGGCACCAACCTGTACCTGAAAAGTGGATCATAAAAGAAAGTTCCAGATAAAACTCAGAACCTCGGGAGCAGACCATGGCGGCCACACTCATGTAAGGTGACAAGGACAGGTTGGCACCACGTGGTATCATAAGCTTTAGGCAGATCGAAGAAGACTACAACAAAGTGTTGACAGTGGGCAAAAACCATTTGGATAGCAGACTCCAGGTGGACTACATTATCTGCAGTGAAGCAGGCTCAGCAAAAATCACCTTGGGTCAAAGGCAAAAGGTCCCAGGATTCAAGGATCCAATACAGCCTTTGACCCACTATACATTCAAGTAACTTGCAGAGAACATTGGTTAAACTGATTGGATGGTATCTGTCCGTCACAAGAGGTGGTTTACCCAATTTCCAAAATGGAATAACGACACTTTCTCACCATTGAAAAGAGAATTTACCTTTGCTCCATAGACGGTTAGTAAGAGCAAGTATACAACATTGGATAGCCATAGATAACTGTTGAAACACTTGATTGTGCACCTGGTGTGGTCCAGGAGCCTTGTCAGAGCAGAAAGCAAGGGTGCTGGTGATCCAACAATCACTAAACAAGGCGTTACAATGTTCCAGGCTGTGGGGAACAAAAGATAATGGGAGCCATTCCAGTCAGTGTTTGAGAAGATGGAATGTGGATGAATAATGGACCAACACAGGCCTGAGCAAAATTCTCAGTGATAGGGTCCAAACTGGTGACAATATCACCATTCCAGGAAATTCCTGAGACAGCTGTAGGAGAATGGCTGCCAAAAGTAAGCCTGATATTTCCCCATACCTGTAAAGAGTGAGTATGCAATCCTATGGCAGTGACATATCATTCCCAACAAATCTGTTTCTGGCATTTAAGAACATAGTGGGCCCAGGCACAAAGTCATTTAAAGGTCAAAAGGTGGTTGAGAGATGGATGCAATTTGTGACATTGGAGGGCACGACACCAGGTTGTAATAGCAGGAGCGATTTCGGGGGGGTCCACCGAGGGACAGGGAGGACACCAAAGCAGCTGCTGAAAGGGTGGGGTTGGTCAAACTCTGCGTGTACTCATCAGTGCCATCATGTGTTGGAGTGGTTGGTATGGCAGACAAGTAAAAGACATCCCTAGTAAACATCTACCTGGGAAGGTGTCCAGGTGAGTGATACTGAAGAAAAGACGATCAGAAAATACTCAGTCACACAAATCTTCATGATCTCCCCATTGAATGAAGGAGAGGAATCCAGGGCTACAGATGGAATGATCAATGGCCAAGAAAGTGCCATGTGCCACACTAAAGTTGTGGGCTGTAAAGTATGAGCCAGTAGGAAAATTTTAATTTATTTTATTATCTCCCAGAGGTAACTTCATTTTTCCATTACGGCCAAGCCACGGACGGCACTGTTGGCTGCCTGTAAATTCTTTCGTCGCACAATCTAGCAACAGGAAGCCAGCACCGAGTAAGGGTACCTTGACCACATGCCTCCCTTGTGTGCTGATGAAGGTACACTATGCACTCTGGAAAGTTCTATGCCACCCACACGGGTTTCTCGATCCCGACCAATGAAGGTGGAGGAAGCCGCGTGATGCGTTGAATATACCTGGCCGCCCGTCGCGGGGCCTGCTCTCTCATTTTTCTTGCTTTCCTGCGAGTAGGACGCGTGCCCTGTAGCAGTGAACATCTTCTTCTCCCGGTGCTGCGGCACTGTGGACTTAGTTTTCGCTGACACCAACCTTCGCCATACTTTATCTTCTGTCTCATGTTCACCTCCCTTGGCCCGACAATGTATTCACTATATCATAGCTTTTGCCAATAAATGGCCTGACGGAAGAAACTTTGTCTTGCTCTTTCGAAAATGCCCACCACTGTCCCATCCACACATCCTGTACAGGGCACTCCATTATTGAGGAGGCAGAGATCAAGCACTGACAGCACGTCTTCAACTATTCTGTCCTGTCAGTGGTCGCAGTAGCATCCCACAGAGGGTTATGAGCATTTAAATCCCCTAGGAGAAGGAACACGGGAGGGAGCTGTCAAAGTAGGGCAAGAAGAGCAGGAAGTGTAGGAGGCCAGTCTGGGAGCAGATATAGATTTCATATCGTTACTGTGGAGACTAAATGGATCCAAATGGCCACTGCTTCCAGTAAAGTATCAAGAGCAACCCAGGAGTTAACAATGTCCATTTGGACCAATGCAAAGTCACCACCAGAGGCTTGCAAAGGGCTGACCTGGTTCCAGCAGAAGGCTTGGAAATCATGAAGGGTTGGCAAAAGGATATCCATATAACGAGATACCTGAAATGCAATACAAGCAACAGAGTAGAGGGCAAGAAGAGACTGCTATTCCAGAAGGCGACAATAGATAGCAACCATTACAGTTCCATTGGTGGGAATTAGTACAAGAGGCTGAATGGAAGGTCAAACAGGCCAAAATGAGTAATTGGTCATTGTGCTGAGACAGTGTCTGCCATCGGTAAGGACAGATTGACATCCATGAATGTAAGATCAGATCCTGATTGCTAGAGAGGGACAGGACCCCCTGGGATGTCAGGGGAGTCTCATCCCAAGACTTATGCTTCTTATTTGTCTCCTTCAGAGGACGAGAGGAAGTGTGGTTGTGAAGAGAGCAAGTTGCAGCAATATCGGGATCTAAAAGAGAACAACCAACCTCAGAGCCACAAAGCATGGGTCCCATATCCAACTCAAAGTAACGGGCTTCTTGTCCTGGACATATAGGGGAGCTCTATCCCTGGTGGGTAATGTAGAAGAGAGTTTCTTCTCCGACTGAGGAGAAGGGGTAGTTCCATGAGGTGCGGGTATGGGGACCACCAGGGAAGAGGAAAGGGGGCAGGACAGGAGTAAGGATGAAATATGAGGAGGATGAGGAGGAAAGGACGCAACAGAAGCAAAGGTAGATATTCATGCTGGGTAGAGATCGTCAAATTTCTGTTGAGCCTCAGAGTAGGATAGACAGTCAAGCTTTTTGAATTCCTGAATTTTCCTTTCCTATTTATAGATTGCGCAATCTGGCAAGTGAGGAGAATCTGGGCTGGGCTAGAACAGTTCATGAGCTTGCCCGGTGGGATGTAAGGACTCCCCATGTGGAGAGAGCAGCCACAGTCATCATAAACAGGATTCTTCTCACACCGTGAAGGCATGTAAAATGGAGACACTCCAAACAGCAGATGGAAGGTGGCACATAGGACTTCATGTCACAGTGATAGACCATACCTTGACTTTTTATGGAAGGATATCCCCCTCAAAATGCAGGATGAAAGTGCCGATATCAATGCAATCATCTTAAGGATCTCTCAACTCGCCGAACAAAATGAACGCCGCACTGTTCCATATTAGTTCCTCATCATACACTAAAGGAGGAGTCTTTGTGAGGAATAATACCCTGTGTCATATTTAAGGAGTGGTGAGGAGTAAATGTCACTGTGATTTCTCCAAAGTGCTCACAAGCATGAAGGGAAGCTGATTATCTGGCAGAAGGGTTTCTAAGTTCTAATCAGTAGGGAACCAGATCACATCTTATGAAGTGAGTCAACTTCACCAAACTTGTCTTCAACATGTTCTACAAAAATGAGAGGTTTGGTAGAGGTGAAAGTCTCATCATCTGCCCTGGAACAAACCAAGTAATGAGGAAGGAGTTTCACCCCAAGCTGTTGTGCCTGACCCTCCTCTCAGGGGGTGGCCAGGGAGGGAAAGACCAGGGAAGCAATAGCAGAAGCAGAAAGAGAGACAACAGTTCCTGTCTGAAGAAGTGGCCACAGAAGAGTAGCCGGAAGTATGGAGCTTAGCATGTTTCTTGTGAAGAGCATCTGCCCAGGTACAACCCAGCCACGGCTAGAGCAAAGGGCCACTTGGCAAAATGGTTCCTGCCATGAGTTACAAAGCCCAATAAAGATGAGCAACCACTCCTAGGCACACAAGAGGGGGTGACAGTTCATATACTATAAGTGTGATCCCTGCTCTGTTGTCAGGGGGCTTAGCCACATGGGTATACAACAGCCCCACCACACGGACTGCCTACGTGTGCTGGTGATGTGGGTTTGGGGGGGGGGGGGGGGGGCTATGGTAGGGAAAGAATGGGGATGGAGGGGACAGACACTAGGGAGGGAACTCTTCCCCAAATGGCTCACACTATGGAAACAGGATTTAGAAAGGGAGGTCAAACTCCAAGAAGGGGGGAGGGGGGAGAAAAGTTGAGAGAGTGGAAACACAAGACTGAAAAGGAATAGCAGAGCTGAAGGAACAGCAAGGTCATCATAAAGGGAAACACCAAGGGAGAAAGAGGAGGTGAGGAGCAGGAGGCTCTAGGATGGGAAGCAGTGGATATTGGTAAGGGAATGCAGCCTAGGAGAAAAGAAAGGCTGCAACAGCTAGAGGTGCCCTTGCACACTACACACATAACCACAAAAGAGCTGTGGGTCCCACTAGGTGCAGTCAGGAGGCTTGGGGCTCAGAGACTGCAAAAGGAGAGAAGCTGGAATAGGAAAAAATACTAGTGAGTGTGTTAGTGGACAAAAATGATGCACCACAAAGGAGTTAAGCAAATTGATCACAAACTGATATTCTTACAGGTATTGGCAGAAAATACAAAATTGTAAACTTTAACAAAGAGATAGAGGGACTGGCCAGTACTTACCTCAGCTCAGTACAGCCGACAGATACACAAAAAACAGAACTGATAATTTACATTCCTAGCTTTCGGAACAAATGTTCCTTCATCAGAGGGAAGCAACCCTGACAACCATGCCTCCATCCTTGCTACCCTCCCTGTTTTCCTTTCCCTGTTGCTTCATAACTTGGGTTGTGAGTAACTGAACCCACTTTCCCTTCTTCCCTTTCTTTCCCCTCTCTCCTCCCTGATGAAGGAACATTTGTTCCAAAAGCTAGGAATGTAAATTTTTGGTTCTGTTTTTGTGTATCTATCAGCTGTACTGAGCTGAGGTAAGTACTAGCCAGCCCTCTATCTCTTTGTTAGTATTTGTTTCACATCTTTATATGAGATTTTCCATTAATCATTTAAATTGTAAACTTTGGCAGCCGATGGATGAATGTGTGACACTGCAACACAATTTCACCATGCAGCTGACAAGAATAGTAAACAGGGGACACTCTGATACCAGGGCATAAACTATTTACAAATTTCTGAGCTATCATCAGAGAGGCACTCAGAGCCACAGATTTTTCATTATTGTCAAACCGAATGCATGTGGGGCTTCAGTGACCACAAGGAGCAATAATAGGTGGTTCACAGAAAGAGGGCTGAACTCAAGGCGTCCCTTGCGCTTACTACCATTGACCTCCGTACTCTGATGAGCCCATTTGCAAATGGTGTCCAGCAGATTCAGCCTGGAATCACATTTACTGGATTACAATTGTCTTCATTGCTGAGTCCCACATCAAACTGCACCCTGATGACCAGCAAAGATGTATGGGAACACTCTGGACAGCAGTGGGAAACCAATCGCATTGCAATTACACATATTGCCTGACAACCAGGAGTGATGATCTAAGGCGCCATTTTATTTCATAGCAGGATCTCTTTGTTTGTCATCTACAGCATTCTTACAGCACAGCAGTACATCGACAATATTCTGTGCCCCATTTTGTTGCCCTTCATGGCAAGCCACCCTGGGCTTACATTTAAGCAAGATAATGTCCATCCACACACAGCAAGAGTTTCTACTGATTGTGTTTGTACTTGCCAATCTTGAGACCTCTCCCCAACTGAGAATGTTTGGAGCGTTTTGGCAGTGCCCTCGAGCTAGCTCAGGATATTGATGATCTAACACGTTCACTCGGCACGATATCTCTCAGGAAGACATCCAACAATTCTATCAATCAATGCCCAGGTGAATAACTGCTAGCCTAAGGGCCAGAGGTCGGCCAACATGTTACTGACTTGCTCAATTTGTGAAGTTCTTTCTCTTGATTAAATCATACAGATTGACAGAAACTGAAATCATTTGTTTGTCTGTACATGTAATTCAACTGATTTCGGTATCCTTTGGATAATTCCCTTGTGGTGCTTCATTTTTTTGTCTTAGTGTGTGGAACATTGCAATCTACTTTTTTCATAATTTTGTTGTCCTTCCATCCTAGACTTTTCATTGTTTAATCTTAAAGGAGACTGTTGGAAAATAAAGGTTTCAGACAGCATTAATTTTCATTGTTCCTATCAGGCCAAGAACTCTTTGGACAACCCATGTACGTGGTTCAGAGAAGATAGTATGAGCGGAGAGGATCCAGATGGCATGGGCTGTGAAGCAGCCATTGAAGTGGAAACCATTCATTAAAATGGACAGCTGGATGGTGGTCATGCCCACATGGAAGTGAAAAAAAAATACAGTGTGGCTGGTGTATGATATTACTGTACCCATAGGAGACCCTATCTATGGCACGACAGATATGACTGACGGGACAGGAAAAACATGTGCTTGGTGGGTGCATGAGTCAGGTCTTGCACCTGGCTCTTCCACAGAGACATGGCCCATGTGGCAACAGATAAGAAGCAGATGTGGAATAAGAATGAGTCAGGGTATTTTGTGGATTGAATGGGTAGCAGAACACCACTTTGGAAGGATTGTGGGTAGAATGTTCCTCATTTATGGTTATGATAAGAAGTAAAAACCCTGCCGAAGGATATGGTTAAGCTGTTCCAGTCTGGGATGATATTAGGTATTAGGTAATGAGAGGTTACTCCTTTGCAGCTAGTTCATAGAGGTGCTTGTCGGAGGAATATAGGTGGGTGTGGAAATGTTACGAGTGATTTGCTTGCAGACTAAGTTTGAAGGATAATGGCAGTACGTCAAAGCATTATTAAAATACCCAGCATACTGGGTAATGGACTGCTCACTAAGCACCTGCTATTTCAGTCCCCAGGCATATACTATCTGACCAGAGGCAGGACCATTTGTGAAGTTAGTCATATCATTAACAAGCTCCAACTTTTGCACAGTCTTTTACATGGGAATGACCACCAACCAGCTGTCCACTCGAGTGAATAGCCACTGTGGCTGAGAACACTGTTGGACTCTGAGAAAGCTGGTTAAAACCTGAAGTTGACAGCACTAAGATTTTTAGGGAAAATTTAAACACATGTCAAAACAATAGGTTAATTGAAAATGGTGGTGGAGTATTTACCATATAGGCATTCTACTGAGATGGGAATTCAAGCTGCATGTGAGATTGTTTGGTAAAGACTCAATGTCAGTTCTTCCACTGACCACCATACTCACCTCCCGATGTAACCAAAAACTTTCATAGGAAACAGCAGTACACTAGTGTGCAAGTTCCCCAATCATACTGTAACCATCGGGGGAGATATTAACACACTGACTGCCACTTGGCCACAGTAGAGCCTCAAACCTAAAACTGTAACCTGTCCTGCACAGGCGGTGAAACATCCATCACTAAGCATATGACAGTAAAAGTCTTAATCAACCAACCATCAAATGGGATAACTGCAGTTTTGTTAGTGGTAGCTGTGACAAGAAATCCTGTGGAATATAAACTACCCAGAATAGACGGCTCAGAATCCCATTCATGATAGATCTGACCCCTTTGATAATGTCTGCATTGAAGCTGGTAACCATTAGTCAGCTGTAGCAACAATGATAACCAAAGTACAAAGGGGAACTAAAACAAGTAGGAATATTTGGTAAACTAGATAAAGAACCAATAATGCCATACCTCGAAGAGCAACTCTTGAACTTTTAGCTCAGGACAGTAGCATATAGAGGAACTAGGCTCAAGTTTAAAAGAATAGTTGACCATGTTCAGGATAGCTATGTACCCAGTAGAACAGTATGTGATAGGAGGGACGTTCCATGATAGACAGTCTTTGCAAAGAGAAACAGAGACTTCTGCATAACAGGTGTGAAACAAAGCAGGAGGCTATAGATAGATAGATGCTGAATAAAATGCATCTGGCTATCAAGATACTATGCTTCAAGCCTTCAGTAACTACTGTAGCATAATATTGTGGAAACATCTTTCACAAAACTCAAAGAAATGCTGTTGGAGGCACCAAAGTTAGTGCCCAGTCATTCGTGGATGAGACAGGAACTGAAACTGAAGAAATCAAAGTAAAAGCAGAAATGCTTAACTTCATTTTCAAATGTTACTTTACAAAGGAAAACTCGTGAGTATTGCTCAATTTTAATTGTCACACCACTGAAAACAAAAGTGTAATAGATATTAGTGTCTGTGGTATTGAGAAAGAGCTGAAATTGTTAAAATTTAACCCCTCATAGCATCCAAACCTACCTTGCTGACCTTGAATGAAGTTTCACTCTGCAGCAGAATGTGTGCTGATATGAAACTTACTGGCAAATTAAAACTGTATACTGGACCAAGACTTGAACTCGGGACCTTTGCCTTTCGCAGGCAAGTGCTCTACCACTCGGTCTCCGTCCAACACACAGTTTAAATCTTGCTGATCTTATCCATCTCTCATATCCCCAAAATTCTCTCCCAATATCCCACAAAACTCATAACCTAAACAAACTCAAAACACTGTTACCAAGCTATCTGCCACAAACCTCAATCCTACCCAAAGACTTGACCTTAAGCCCCACCAACAAGTTCAATCATGTGGGATTCACCAAAGATCTGTTCTCCTTGTACTTATTCCTACAGTGGAAACACTATTTTGCTACCAATTTGTCTAATCAAAGCTAACACAATCCCAACATTGAACATGGTCTCTACCACTAACACAACCCAACTTTGACTACCACCCTCTCTCACCTAACATACTGGAAGTCCAGCATGATCTCCAATCCATACTCAAATCCTCAAATCGTTAGGCCCATCTCAGCACCTTTCCACTGGATCAGTCTCCTTATCCTAAAGACCCTCCACACACACACTTTCTACATATTTCCCAAAATCCACAAACCTAACAATGCTGGACACCCTGTTATAGCAGGTTTTACCACTCACTGAAAAAGGGTATAGTCATGGGAAGAACTGAATGAAAATAATTGTTTCAAGTGGTTGTAGTTTTATTACCACTTGGATTATCATTCTTTCATTTGTTACAAGTGAAACCAGTCAGTGGGAGCAACCATATGAAAACAGTTGACAGTCCATTGAAGTTCTGCACACTGACTAAGTTATTCAATCTTTCTTTTCACATGTAACCAGTCTGTAGTACTTCCATTACTTGAACTAAGGTAGTGGTATACAACTGGGATAGCCCTATCCCTGGGTATACGTGAAGTGAAGATATCTCACATATGCCGAAGTTGAAATACGGATTACACATATATCTTCATTTAAATATGTACTGAATAAAGTAATTCTTGTTGTCATCATTCTAAACTGACTAAAATATTGCTGGATTTAAGCTGTACCAGATGCAATTAACATATAATTAATGAAGCTTGGAGGTACCAAGTTGAGCATTAAAGTTCCCTTAGGGGTACAGGAAGAAGAAAGGAACATTTTAGCAACTGTTTACATTCTGTTTTACTGTAAAGATGTGACAATGTCCATTAATTCAAACAATTCGAATCTAGCCCCCTCAGACTGTGTGTTCTCGTACACTCCATGTCAGCCCCTTGTTGCCGCGGTCACCAAGAGCGCAGCTGGCATGACGGCATGGCCTGTGACAGCTGTAAATATATGTAAGTGAAATCACTCAAACCCAGAGACTGAGTAAAAAAAAATCATGTAATGTACATAACTGTCGAAGACTTGTGTCAGTTGGTTGTCTCACATTAAGTGAAGCCTATGAAACCAGCAGAGTGAAAAACATTTATATAGCTGACATTGCTGCAGAACCTAGTTCATTTGGTTGTTTCATTCAACTGAAAACTAATCGAAAGAAAAGCTATGGACTGGCATATTGTTCATTAAAACCAATTGATTGTCCAGGTACTAAAAGACTCTCCACTATGTCGACCGACCAATTGCCCATAGCCTAACCTCTCATATTAACACTTTTGTGGCTGATGGGACGTGTATATCCCACTAAAGTAATATAAAGTTCTGACCACTGGGATGTCTACATCTCATATCTGTCTGGTGCTAGTATGTAATGAGATGCTTTCAAAATTTGGAGCAAAATACTTTGGATTATGGTGTGGCTATATAGAAGGATGTGGGCTAGCAGACAGTGTGGCACTTGTTTACAGTGCTTCTGTTTCACGTAAATCTGATCAAATCGCCATCTTATCCATTCCAAGAATGCCTGAAGTAACTAATTGTGTTTTCTTATATATCAAAGACATTGTTTTGAAAAATTACTACTCATCTTAGTAATTCTACATCTACATCCATACCCCCCCCAGCCACCTGACGGTGTGTGGCGAAGGGTACCTTGAGTACCTCTATCGGTTCTCCCTTCTATTCCAGTCTTGTATTGTTAATGGAAAGAAAGATTGTTGGTATGCCTCTGTCTGGGCTGTAATCTCTCTGATTTTATCCTCATGGTCTCTTTGCAAGATATATGTAGGAGGGAGCAATATACTGCTTGACTCCTCAGTGAAGGTATGTTCTCAAAACTTCAACAAAAGCCCGTACCGAGCTACTGAGCGTCTCTCTTACAGAGTCTTCCACTGGAGTTTATCTATCATCTCCGTAATGGTTTCGTGATTACTAAATGATCCTGTAATGAAGCATGCTGCTCTCTGTTGGATCTTCTCTATCTCTTATGTGAGCCCTATCTAGTACGGATCCCACAAGGGTGAACAGTATTCAAGCAGTGGGCGAACAAGTGTACTGTAACCTACTTCCTTTGTTTTCAGACTGCATTTCCTCAGGACTCTTCCGATGAATCTCAGTCTGGCATCTGCTTTACTGACAATTAATTTTATATGGTCATTCCATTTTAAATCACTCTTAATGCCTACTCCCGAATAATTTATGGAATTAACTGCTTCCAGTTGCTGACCTGCTATATTGTAGATAAATGATCTTTCTTTCTCTGTATTTGCAGTACATTACAGTTGTCTACATTGAGATTCAGTTGCCATTCCCTGCACCATATGTCAATTCGTTCCAGATCCTCCTGCATTTCAGTACAATTTTACATTGTTACAACCTCTCGATGTACTACAGCATCACTACGACACTCCCCTGCAGCACACCTGAAATCACTCTTACTTTGGAAGACTTCTCTCCATTGAGAATGACTCTAATTCTGCTAATCTGTACAAAATTTATTTATAGTGGGACATATATGCCCCAGAAAACGTCACAGAATGAAGAAAACAATGGTGTGTGATATGTCAAAGCCATCTTCAAATGTTATGCTGAAAACTTCTGTGTGATCTTTCATGTTTTTCATTGTCAGGAGAATAAACGTGTTTTGGTACTGACATGTTATACTTTTTTCCATAATTACCATCCTATTAAAATCATTATAAAATTAAATATTTACCCCTACAAACTCTAGCCACACACAAAAACATGGATCTAGTTAGGTTCACGGGTAACATGTGTCCCACTTCGCCGATTTTCAAAATTTGTCATCTTAAGTTTATTTGGTAATGGAAGTGTATTATTTATTTATTTATTTTATTTATTTATGCATTTATTTTACCTGGCAAGATTAGGGCCTTCAGGCCCTCTCTTACACCTAACCAGGCATACTCTGATTGAACGAGTTACAGCTTCTACATGACAATAAGGAAATATAGCCTATTATGCAGTATTGATGTTAAAGAAAAAAATAGATATTATAACAGTAGTACAATGATAATTATAACAATAAAAAAATTATAACAATCAAGAATAACAATAATAATAATAATAATAATGACTATGTATATGAAAGTAAACATACTTTTCTTTTCTGAATGTCAGACCCGTTGTTAGTTGGGAATTTTCTCGTTATGTTCTTGCAGCTTGTGAGTTATTCTCATCGAGCAGAGACATAAGACGATAGAATGGGGTGAAAGAGATATATAAGAGGTAGATAAGTTAGAGGAAGAGAAATAGAACAGTGAAATTCGAAGCTGTGATGGAGAAGAGAAAGAAAGAGATGGGAGGGGCACAACAATGGTGGCTATACCGTCCATAATATGTAAGTCTTGAGTTCCCTCTTCAATGTTGAGTAGTTCTGGATAAGACGAAGATCACAGGGGAGCGCGTTCCATAGTCGTATGGCTGAGATGGAGAATGACACGGAGAAGATTTTGTGTTATGTAAAGGTACAGCCAAGATGATAGACGTATCTGATCAGGTGTTGCGATTGTGGAATGATGATAGGTGTTTAATGTGAAAAGATAAGTATTGGGGGCACCAGTGGCTAAGAAATCAATGAGGTAAGCACAATGTGTGGAGATCGCGTGCCTTATGTGGGTGTATTCAAACTAGCTGGGAGTATGAAGGACTGATATGATCATACAATCGAATATTGCACACGTATCTAACGCAAGCATTCATCACTAGCTCAAGGCATCTAGAATTTTCACTATTTGTGCCGTGTTGAACTACATCGCAGTAGTAAAGATTAGGCAAGACTAGTGTTTGGACTAATTTTTGTTTAAGATGGGTTGGAAATATTTTTCTAAATTTTTGAATTGCATGTAGGGAGGAGAGCGATTTCCGACAAGCTGTGACTGTTTGTTCTTCCCAGTTTAGGTGTTCATCCAAGATTATTCCAAGGTCTTTTACTGTTTTTTGGTATGGTAGTTGGGTACCATTGAGGAGTATTTTAGGGACTGTTTCGCGAAAGTACCGGCTGATTAACTTTGGATGAGATATAAGTATGACCTGGGATTTCTTGGGGTTTAGTTTCAGACCTAGGTTCTGTGCCCATAGGGAAACAGAGCAAAGATGTGCGTTCATACTCGCTACTGCACCAGCAATGTTTTTGGGGCTTGCACTTATGTACAGTTGGATGTCGTCGGCATAAAGATGGTAGTTGCAGGAGTGAATCACTGAAGAAATATCATTAATGTACAGTGAGAAGAGTAGTGGACCAAGGACGGAGCCTTGGGGAACTCCAGAGCGCACGCTTTTCCATGATGACTTTTCCGACCCACAAATGACTTGCTGACTGCTGTTTTTGAGGTACCTGTCGAACCAGTGTATTGCGCTGTTTGAGAAATTCAGCTGTTTCGTTTTAATTAGTAATATATCGAAGTCAACTGTGTCAAAAGCCTTGCTAAAGTCAAGCAGTGTTAGGATAGTAGCTTCACGTCTGTCCATAGCATGTTTAATGTCATCAGTTACTTTGATTAATGCGGTTGCTGTACTATGATGCTTTCGAAAGCCTGACTGATATTCGTCATGGGTGTTATGAGTTTTGAGGTAATCCGTCAGCTGTTCATGGACGATGTACTCTAGGGCTTTAGAAATTGCAGGTAGTATGCTGATCGGCTTGTAGTCACCTGGCGACTTAGGGTTGTCAGTCTTGGGTATAGGCTGAATTAAACTTTGCTTCCACTCAGTAGGATATGTACTACTGACAAGAGACAGGTTGAAGATGTCTGTGATAACTGGAATAATAGTGTCTACGACGTTCTTAATCATGCCAATGCTCACTTCATCATTTCCTACTGCCTCGGAAGAGATTCTCGTAATTGCCTTGTGTACTGTGCCTGTAGCGACATGTTTTAGGAAAAACTTGTCTCTCGAGAGATTGATATCTTCGGGCTGGTAATTTGTCGCTGCGTGGCAGTTTACAGCTGTTGAGAAGAAATCGTTTAATTCTTCTGCAGACGCTTGATAAACAGCGTCAGATCTTCGCTTCCATATACCGAAACTGCGCAGCTTTTTTCACAGTGCAGTTTTGATATGCCGCATACAACAGAGCGGGTATGTCTGATTTTGGCATTCCTCACGCTTTGCTTGGTTCTGTTTCGGAGTTTCCTATAAGCTTCGTATGCCTCGGAAGTTGGGTTACGCTTGAAGGCCCTATGCGCAGCATCACGTTTATTCATTAACTGGCGTAATGCAGTGGTGAGCCACGGAGCGGGAGCTCTCTTTACCTTGACAGTGCGTTGAGGAGCATGTTTATCATACAGTGCAATAATTTTGCGACATAATTGCCGAATTTTTCCGTCTAAAGTCGGTTCATTGCTTATATCATGCCAAGGGATGTCTGAGCAATCCTTTTGAAGAGCGTCATGGTTAACATTTTTTAAGTTTCTGTAGGTTACCAGGTGAGATTTTTCTTTGGTAGTAGGCATTGAGTAATTTAAGAATATCACGTCATGAGCAGAGAGTCCCGGAGCGGATGTCTGATTGGCGCGGATTATTTTATCTGGTCGCTTTGTTGCTATTATATCTATGATTGTGTGGCTGTGTGGCGTGTGATGAGTTGGGTCCAGCGGTGTTAAACTCATATCATTGGAGTGGAACAGTCGCCTTAGTTTTTTGGCAGAGGGAGATTTTAACTGTAAGTCGATGTTTGTGTCGCCCATAATGATTATGTGTTCATACTGTGTCACGAGTGAGAACAGGGCAGACTGAAAGGAGGACATGGCACCGACGTTTGGAGGTTTATAGATTACTCCAATTAGCAGTTTCTGATTTGATGTATTTATTTCGAAAAACAAGAACTCTGCTTCTCCTTCGCCCTTTGCATCCGATGTGCGTAGTACAGTAGGTGTCAGATCAGAGCGAACATAGGCACCCACACCACCTCCGCGTCGTGTTTCGCGATCTGCCCTTAGGAGAGAGTAACCAGCAATTCGTATAGCGTCGGAAGAAATGTTTGGTTTCAACCAAGTTTCAGAGAGGAGGATAATGTGGAACAGCGATTGGCAGAACAGGTCACAGAACTCGTCGAAGTGAGCCGTTAGCGACTGCGCGTTCGCGTGGGCCACAAAGAGCCCGCCGCCGGAACCGGTCCGTCCCATTGTGGCCGCCTGTAGGACCGAGCGCACTCCGTTTACCTGCTGGCCGGAAGAGGGACAAAAGCTGGATTTCGCGGGGGAAGACATATTTAGAGGTGTGTCCAAGATCGTGACCGACACAAGCGTCTGTTAGTATATTTCATCAAAATATTGGGGGATTGAAGAATAAAATTGATGAGCTTCTGCTTTGTTTAAAAGATATAGAAACCAAGAATGTAATAGATATACTGTGCCTGTCTGAGCATCACATTGTCACTGATATGCAAAAGGTTAGCATCAATGGGTACAAATTAGCTGCACATGTAAGTAGAGATAATATGATGAGAGGAGGAGTTGCCATATATGTCAAAAGCTTCCACAGTGCAAAAAATTTAGAAACTAAAAAATTTTGTGTAGAGCAACATATGGAAGCATGTGCCACTGAACTTAAACTAAATGATGGCGCTTTCATAATTGTAACAGTGTATAGGTCCCCCTCAGGGAATTTCCAGCTATTTCTAGAAAACTTGGATGCTTTGTTGTGCTATCTGTCAGACAGGGGGAAGCAAATTATCATTTGTGGGGATTTCAATGTTGATTCCCTGAAAGAGTGTAATAGGAAGAATGACCTTTTAGTATTACTCAGTTCTTTCAATTTGAGCTCCGTCATTGATTTTCCTACTCGGATAACAAAGAACAGCAGTACATTGATAGATAACTTTTTTATAGACCAAGATAAGTTTAAGGACATAAATGCGTATCCTGTTGAGAATGGTCTTTCAGATCATAGTGCACAGCTTGTTACAGTACATGACATAGCTCCATGCAGTATAATAAATCAGACTTTCAAAGCAGTGCGTTCAATTAACAATATAAATATTGCAAACTTTAGGGAAAGCCTACAGCAGCTAGACTGGGATGAAGTGTATAAGGAACCCGATGCAAACTTGAAATATAACTTATTTCACAATACATTTTTAAGGGTATTTGAAAATTGTTTTCCCAAGAAAATAGTTAAACATAATTCCAAGAAAACATATAAAAAACCTTGGCTAACTAAAGGAATAAGAATATCTTGCAACCGTAAAAGAGAACTGTATCTAACAGCAAGAGGGAGTACTGACCCCGAAATTGTTCAATATTATAAAAACTATTGTGCGGTACTAAGAAAAGTTATTAAAAAGTCCAGAAGCATGTGTATCATGTCTGAGATCAGTAACTCTGATAATAAAATTAAAGCAATTTGGAATATTATTGAAAGGGAAACAGGGCAACCAAGAGCACAGGAACACTTTAGTGCAATAAAAGTGAATGACAAGTGCACTAACAAACAATCAGAAATTGAAAATATTTTGAATAATCATTTTTTAAATGTTGTGGAGAAAATAGGATCTAGATCTTCACTAGAAGAGGCAAGGCTATTAATAGAAGAGGCCATACCTGCGCAGTTTGAAACAACTGTAATTCCACCAACCTCTCCCTCTGAAATCAGTAAAATAATAAACTCACTGAAAAGTAAAAGCTCTTACGGAATTGATGGCATTTCCAGCAAGATACTTAAAGCTTGTTCCCCACAGATAAATAGGATTCTCAGCCACGTATGTAATACCTCTTTGGAGCAGGGTGTTTTCCCCGATAGACTGAAATATGCCATTGTAAAACCATTGCATAAAAAGGGGGATACGTCGAATGTCAACAACTACCGCCCAATCTCTCTTCTGACAGCTCTATCAAAATTTTTTGAGAAAGTAATGTATTCAAGAGTAGCCTCCCATATTTGTAAAAATAAAGTACTAACAAAATGTCAGTTTGGTTTTCAGAAAGGCTTTTCAACAGAAAATGCTATATATGCTTTCACTGATCAAATATTAAATGCTCTGAATAACCGGACACCACCCATTGGTATTTTTTGTGATCTCTCAAAGGCCTTTGATTGTGTGAATCATGGAATTCTTTTAGATAAGCTAAATCATTATGGTTTGAGTGGGGCAGTGCACAAATGGTTTAATTCATACTTAACTGGAAGAATGCAGAAAGTTGAAATAAGTGGTTCGTGTAATGTTAAAACAACAGCTGATTCCTCAAACTGGGGTGCTATCAAGCACGGGGTCCCACAGGGTTCGGTCTTTACTGTTCTTGATATACATTAATGACTTACCATTCCACATTGATGAAGATGCAAAGTTAGTTCTTTTTGCTGATGATACAAGTATAGTAATAACATCCAAAAACCAAGAACTAAGTGATGTAATTGTAAATGACATTTTTCACAAAATTATTAAGTGGTTCTCAGCAAACGGACTCTCTTTAAATTTTGATAAAACACAGTATATACAGTTCCGTACAGTAAATGGCACAACTCCAGTAATACATATAGAATTTGAACAGAAGTCTGTAGCTAAGGTAGAATTTTCAAAATTTTTAGGTGTGTCCATTGATGAGAGGTTAAACTGGAAGCAACACATTGATGGTCTGCTGAAACGTCTGAGTTCAGCTATGTATGCTATTAGGGTTATTGCAAATTTTGGTGATAAGAATCTCAGTAAATTAGCTTACTATGCCTACTGTCATTCACTGCTTTCATATGGCATCATATTCTGGGGTAATTCATCATTGAGTAGAAAAGTATTCATTGCACAAAAACGTGTAATCAGAATAATTGCTGGAGCCCACCCACGGTCATCCTGCAGACATCTATTTAAGGATCTAGGGATCCTCACAGTAACCTCACAGTATATATATTCCCTTATGAAATTTGTTGATAATAATCCAACCCAATTCAAAAGTAATAACAGTCTGCATACCTATAACACCAGGAGAAAGGATGATCTTCACTATGCAGGGTTAAATCTGACTTTGGCACAGAAAGAGGTAAATTATGCTGCCACAAAAGTCTTTGGGCACCTACCAAACAGCATCAAAAGCCTGACAGATAGCCAACTAACATTTAAAAATAAATTAAAAGAATTTCTAGATGACAACTCCTTCTACTCATTGGCTGAATTTTTAGATATAAACTAAGTAAAAAAAAAACAACTTAATCATTAGTGTCATGCAAATTTTGTGTAATGTAATTTCTTGTACAGACATCTTTTATTAACCTGACACGTTCCACATCATTACGAAGTGTCGTATTCATGATCTATGGAACAAGTATTAATCTAATCTAATCTAATCTCTGTGGACTAAAGGTGAAAAACACGCTGGATGTATCGAAGAAGGGAGTAAAAAGAAAGATGGAAAGTGGCAGTAGTAGTTACGAAAAGGATAGTAGTAGTAGTAGTAGTAGTAGTAGTAGTAGTAGTGGTAGTGGTGAAGATGAAAATAACAGATATAGAAAGGCGGTTGTAAGGAGATTCCTGTTAATGGAGAATGTTAATTCCCATTTGACTGACAATATGAATATACATGAGCACTTATGATAGACAAATAAAGAAACAATATTTTTGTCAAACAATTGACTGATTTTAAATAGAGTACTTATGGTACTTATAGAAATAACGGAGCTGTATTTAAGCTAAAAAAATGAAAAGAAAGAATAAAAATTAACTTATGTTAGACAGATTACAATATGAGACTTTGTGTATCGCGAGATTTCGCTCAGTCTTTCAGTTCGAACATGTTTGTCACCGTTTTCCTCCCTCCTTCCATCTTGATTACGATCCTGCCATCCTGGGTCCATATATTTTGAAGGCCAAACTGTGTGATCGCAGCGTTCAAAACTTTTAGTCTTTCGCGCGTCAGATCTTCCCTCAGGGTAACCCCACTCTTGGCGAGTTTTCTTTTCTGAGCAAACACTTCAGCTCTTTTCCGGTAAGACACAAATTTAATTATTATGGGCCTGGGTTTCATGGCACCTGGTATCCTGCGCCCAACACGGTGGCTTCTGTCAATATCGGCCACGTCGATCTGCACGCCAAGTTTCTCACGCACGAGGCTAATGGCCAGGTCGTCGGTGTTTTCGCGATCGTTTTCAGCTACCCCGAACAAGCGCAAGCTGTTCCTTCGCTGATACTGCTCAATTTCATCGGTGGCAGCAGACAGTTTAGCTTCTAGGTCGGCGGCTTTTTTCTCTTGTGCGGCCAGGGACTTTCTAAGAGACTGGATTTCGGTGCTGTTGCGCCCGACAGACTCTTGCAGTTTGTCCATGACCGCGGCCGTCACAGAGTCCGTGATGGATTGCTCGATTACGTCTAGCGTGTCTTTGCTGTGCAGCGCCGCACTCATCTGGGACCGGACGAGCTCCCCGATGTCGGGAAGCGGGGCCTCACCTGCCGCCGGAGACCGGGCGCCCGCGCTGCCTGCGCCTCTGTAGCCTCGCCTGCTGCCGCTTACTCGTGCTCTTCCCATTTTTCACTCACTTATCACTTATCACTTGTGGTAATCAACGGAGAACAATACACCACGACAAGTAACACTTGTTTAGTCAGATGCACACGTTGTGGACTGCCCCACTTCTCTGTAACACCTTCAATGAGCAGAAAAATTCACGAGCCGAAGAAATGCGCGTCACTCAGTGGCCGCCATGTTTGAGGAAGATAGGTTTTGACCTTTTTATTGTTGAAATATATGCTAGATATGTTTTAATGACTAAAAGATGGAAGATACATACCAGTCTCTTCACTGACTCTCAGTCAGCCTCGCCTACTTCACATGCATCCCCCCAACCCCATGTCATCTCCCTATATGCACGCATCTCCTATGCCCAAGAACATTACCTCTTCCAACACCCTCTGCCTTCTAATCCACCTCATTCCTTGTGCATTAACTAATTATATCTTCACACAAAAAACTTTTCCTTTCACAGAAAGATATACAAACAAATCCCTGACACAATCATGGGAAATCAAATGGAACCCTCCTATACCAATCAGTTTATGGGGCACCTAGGGGAAACCACCTAAGACTTCCAAAAACCCAAACTTCTTGTCTGGATCAGATTCACTGATGTTACCTTCATAATCTGTAATGAGGGCCAAGACACCTTATGCTCATTCACTTCACTTGGTCCTCCTCAGCTCAAAAGGAAGGAAGGAAGATAAGGTTAATGTCCTATTGACATTGAAATCATTAGAGATGGAGAACAAGTTTGGACTGTTTCAAGGATGGGGAAGGAAGTCAGCTGTACCCCTTCAAAGGAACTACCCCTTTACATGCCTGGAGCGATTTAGGGAACTCACGGAAAATCTAAATTTGGATAGCTGAACATAGATTTGAACCATAATCCTCCCACATATGAGCCCAGTGTATAACCACTGCACACCTTGCTAAATCGCTCAGGTCAACATGCCACCTTCCTGGATGTTGACCAACTCTCCAATGGCTCCATCGCACTTCCATCAATGTAAAGTACACTCATCATCAACAGTACCCGCATTTTGACAGCTGTCATTTCCTCCACAACAAAAAAAGTCTCATAGTCTGACCACCCATGGACAGCACATCTGCAGTGATAAGAATTCCTTTGCTCAATATGCTGCTGGTCACAGTAAGTCCTTCACAATCAAGGATTACCCCCATATCTCCCACCAAGGTTCTGCCTATTGTAATGAATCGAAATGAGGAAAATCCTATCTTATAATACTTCCCACCCCTCCTGAAGTGTTATTCTGCTGCCCACAAATCTATGGAATATCCTGGTCCATCCATATGCCAAACTCACTCCCAACCTCCTGCCATGTAATTCATATCTCTGTGGAAGCTCCGATGCAAGACCTGTCCATTTTACCCAACCAACATATCTTCCTCCAGTCCCAGCACAGGTTTATCCTACTCATCAGAGGCAGGCCACCAGTGAAAGCAGCTATCATATACTAACTCTGCTGCTACTTCTGCACAGCATTTTATGTGGGCATGACCACTAACAACTGTCCAACTGAACGAATAGCCACAGCCAAACTATGGCCATCAGCAGAGTTGGCCACCCAGAGGTGGAAAACGCCGTTGAGTGCAATGTGTTCAATTTCAGTGGCTGCTTCACAACCTGTGCCACATGGATCCTTTCTCCCAACACCAACTTTTCTGAACTAAGTAGGTGGGCATCACCCTTGCAACACATCCTTCCTGCCAATAATCCTTCTAGTCTCAGTCTCAACTAACCCCCTGCCTCACACCTACCTCCAGTTTGTCCAAGAACCCAACTTCACTCATCCTGCACCATCCACTCTCATCACCTGGTCTCCTATTTCTGTGTTCTGTCACCCCTTTCCAATGCACTATTCCTCATTACCATCATTCTCAGGTGCCAATATGTCAGATTCCCATCTCATGCACTTTCTGCTTCTCCCTCACGCATCCCTATTCTGAATACCTGCTGCCTCTCTCTGAGTTATTAGTTATTCTTCCTAAATCTTCCCTCCATTCCTCATCTCTTGCCCACTCCCTTCACCACACCACTCACCCCTTTCTATCTGCAATCCAGGTATTATATATTCATCCAGCATAATGTAAAAGTAGAGAGGTGAGTGTGTGTGTTTTTTTTTGTACGTGTGCATTCCAGCTCGGAAAACGATTTGCCCAAATACTACTGAAGATTGCAGTCTTGTTTATGTGCCTCTCAACAACTTGACTATTCTGTGAGTTGTTACCTTAATCTGAGTTATTAACATAAAAAAGGTAGGACAAAATTAATTTCTTTTATCAATGTATTTATTGGAATATCAATGGGGTCTACTTCTGCCAATGAGTTTATTGGAATATTAACAGAAATTTGTGAGGCAATTTACTTTGTCAGATGGTGATAATGAATGGAAAATTCTAAAAGTGAAATAATAATGAATCTCTTAACTCAATTAGCAATAGATAAAGAAAGTTCAAATAATGTCTAAAAGTAATATTAGGAATGACTTGTTTTCCACCTACTGGGAAAGATCTTTACTTGGAATGTAACCAGGTGTTGACTTAAAATTATCGTGTTGTAAACTGATTGCTACAATTAGTTATCAATCACATTAATGGACTGTCAAGGCCTTCAGTGCTATTTGTAAACATTGCAGACGTAATTTACAATTTCATACATTTTTATATACACCAGTAATTGGGAAAGTGTCACAAATCAAACTGTACAGTGCTGTAATAAAATTACTTTCCTTGTTGCTGGTTGCTTCTGCAGTGGTACCATTTCCACAAAACTTCCTTTGATGATTTGGGGCATACATTCATAATATTTTTTTCATTTTTAAAGTGAAGTTTTGTGATAATGTCTCAGTGAATCCATTTTAAAATAAAATTGTTTAACTTACAATTTTCCTAGTTTGGGAACAATGTGCTTACAGTAAATTTGTGCAGGTGTTTTTAATTATTTTTATACACTTCCTACTGTACCCACAGAAAAGAAAAAAATAGCAAGATCCCAATGACGTTGCTTTCAGTATGGTACGATGGAGTGTGTAATCTCCTTAAACTAGTTTCTCTTAGAATTTGTAGCTGCTATAATTAGCAAATCAAAAAAATTCTCTCTTATAAATAGTGCCATGTTTCACAAATGATATTTCTTTCTTCATTAAGCTCTTGAATTTTGTAAGTTTATCAACTAATTATGGTAATTAGTTCATCAAAAATGTCATGATTTGTAATATATAAAACAGAAGCAGTTGCTTCAGCATTTCCAGATCTCTTTCTATCCATTATTTTTTTGATAACAGATGAAACTGAAGGTTTTGTTACAGCGTGTGGCATTCGCGTGCTTTATTTCATCGTTGATTGTCCTTGGTGTCGATGTACTGCGTTGCTATACTGGCTGAAAAATGGGGATGGAAGTTCAACATTGACTACTTTAAAGGATGTAGCCGACAGGTGCACATTTGTGTTTTCAAGTTCTTTACTTTCACAGCTCACAACCCCCAAATAATACAAAGTTATATGGCCAGTGCACTGTTGTTTAATTTTCTATAAGCCTCATTAATAGTTTGTAGGCAAACATCCACATACTGCTACAATAGTTTACTGTTGAACATCTCCGGGCAGTAAAAACCTAACCACACAGTTCTTGCTGTGTAATATTGTACGTATTGAACAGACACTGTCATTGTTTCAGCACACAGCCTAATACACTTATTTCACAGTGGATGCATTGTTGTTGAACTAACCAATATGGGTTAGCCATGGACTGACTGTCTCAGGACCAAAAATCGGACCCTTATATATCATCACAATAAAAGGCACTGAAACTATTCATTGTTCGATGTTTAATTTACAGAAATTACAATTAAAACATAAATCATTAAATTAACTGAATACATTGAAAACTTCCTCATTTTTAACAGTTTCTTCTACTTTGGGGGTTAAGCCGAATTACTTGTTTAAATTAACAGATATTGTTACACAAACAATACTTTTGACAAAACTGTTAATTACTTTGGAATTAATTAAGGGCTGGTTTTGCTAACATGTTTTTGAATAGAGCCAAATAGATCCTTTAAGAACACTATTAGTTATTTCTCCAGATGTTAATAATTAGTACAGAATTTATATCTGTTAATAAGTCAACAACAGAATTTAAGTTACAAAATAATTACTGATCTCACTCTATAATGAAAGATACTAACTAGGCATTGCCCAAATAAATTAGGAAACTGATGAGATACATAAAACTAAGCACAAAATTATACCTGGTGTTATATTCCTTAAAACTGAGGGCCAACCTTTCTCTTTTATGAAAATGCAGGTTACACTCACGTATGTTAATGGTAATTAGCCGAGAAAAAAGTCAATTTTAAGGAGGCAGATGTCATAACAAGAGGGGAAGTAAGAATATCCCAGCTTGCTTTGCCACAAGCAGGGCTGTTGCTCACAGCTGCACACAGGATGTGCTACCCAGGTGCCTTCAACATTTTGTACATTTTTTTGTTGAACATAGGTGAATGTAGTTTTTAATAGTTGTTTACAGTTCAAAATTATTTTTAACTATTGTCAACTATTCTTCTTTCCTCTAAGTCTGCAAAGCCTGTCATTAACACATACTTTTTTAAAAAAATTTGTAGTGATTCCTGCAGCTGAAGGATTACCAAAAGATGAAATGTTTTTGATTAGTGGAATGTAGCTTTATTTCTCCATCTGTGTCTTTTTAACTTGTTTAAACTGCCAAATTTCTTTCATCTCTTCATAAATCACAGCAGACGTTTTACAAACCACCTCTATCTTTGTTGACATATGCTCATCCAGAATTTAATAATATGATCTAATTTCCCTAAAAATTGCTACACACACTTCATTAACAACGAATTAACTAGGTAGATGACATAACTTTAATCAGATTTTAGTTTCCTTTACAATTCTTTAACATGCAAATAATAACCTTATGGCTTTGTGCATGGTGGGTGGAGAGTCTTGCACTTATACTGAATGACCTGAAGAAATTATGCTGGTTAGTTGCCATAAAAACTAAGGTAATCCCATATTGAGACATTTGTCTAGAATTCTGTTCAAGACCTTTTCCAAACATTCTTTCCATAATTCTTAGACATCCCATATTTACCCCTCCAGTAAAAAGTAAAAATCACCTCATAATTAGCTAGCAAACTGAAGTTACTCGTAATTGAATCAGGCATTTTGAAGAGGTCATGTATCCACAAAAGTAAAATTTTCGGGAGAAATAAAAAACCATTAGGATTGCAAACCTGAAGAGTAGAAGTGTTTGTTTATATTTACACTATAGTGCAAGATATTTAACAGAATGTAGCTATAAAATACTCTGCCAAAACAACACATGACCTATGTTATGGTCAAGCAGCTGATGCGAAGATGTGGCCTTTGTAAGTGAAATTGTTTTTATGATAAATAATATTCTATGATTCGTTGATACCTTGCAGCTGTGTCAAGTTAATAAGTTTTAAAAAAAGGTGAGTAATAAAGACTGCAGCAGGATCCTTATGTTGGTATGTTTTTTTCTTTTAAGTTTAGAATGGTACAAAACAGAAAAGCTGTTAATCATCAAAAGTCTTCTTCATGCTCATTCAGGGAATTTGCAGGCCATTCACAAAGATCATTGTAGAAGTCCAATTTATTGTCTGGAACATACTTAAACAGTTTCCTAATGTCACATTGATTGGACATTTGGCTGGCTACTGTGGCCAAGCAGTTCTAGGCACTCCAGTCTGGAACTGCGCTGCTGCTACGGTCGCAGGTTCAAAGCCTGCCTCGGGCATGGATGCGTGTGATGTCCTTAGGTTAGTTAGGTTTAAGTAGTTCTAAGTCTAGGGAACTGATGACCTCAGATGTTAAGTCCCATAGTGATTAGAGCCGTTTGATTGGAGGTTTTCCTTTTTATGCAGAAGTGTTTGGTAGTTCAGGCATGGCCCCCACAGGCTTCCCTAATAAAAAAATCTTCTCGCTGCAAGTCATCTACCCACTGGTATGCTTTCAACAAGCCAGGTGACTTGCACAATATTCACACACCATATGCTGCAACAGTTGTGAGGTCACTTTCTGTTCACATGGAATTTGGCCAGTGATTTCCTTGGTAAGACAAGTTTTTTATAATGTTTAGGCCATCATACCTTAAAATCAATTATGTCACTAATTTGCACTGGATGAACTTGGAGAATGGAACTTGTTCTCTGTATTAGTGTATTGACTTCATCTGGAGTGTATATTGAATCAGTCTTGTGAATAAATCTCTTTGCTGCAGCAAAAGCTCTATCACAAAGCGGCAGTAACTGTCCTCTGGAAATTAATGAATAATCTTCTCAAATTGTCCAGACAATGCTGCAGCTAAGAAATATCTGATCACAGTGTTGTTTTTATTTTGACGGGGAATCCATTTGAGAAGATATGTAGCTCTTTGGCCTCTTTGAGAACATTTTCCTGAAAATACTTGTTTAGCAATGAGCAGACTTCATTGGGTCTTTATAAGCCTGCCCTTCATGGTATGAGAAAAATTTTGCCTTGGCTCTGTTTTTATGTACCTTTAACTGCGAGTTCCACTTTAGCCACTCTTTTTACATTGTCATTCAAATACAGGTTTTTATTTTTTTTGGTTCAGTTCCTCACATGTCAAGCATGTGTCAACCTGCAGTTTTCCAAATTTTCCTTCAAGAATTGCAAACAAAATTTGTAGTTCACTTTAGCATCAAGATATCGTAGTTTAAACAATGCATGCATTTGCTTCATATCCAACTTTTTTTGTGTGTGGTTCGAATAATGGACTTAAAGAACAGGAAATGAGTCAATATGACCTTTAATCAGTCAACATACTTCTCCAGGGATTACATCACATCTTGAACCCTCCGACTTGCCCTGCATGTCAACCAGTGAGCTGTCTAGCAGATGATTTAAACAAGAAATATGTCTCCCTCTTATTCCATGAAGACTCAAGAACACATTTTTAGAAATTTGTGTTTGTCTTCCATCACTGCTCACATGATAATGAAAATTAGCCATTCGCAGTTTGGGATTTGTATTACTTGACTCTCTCTTTTTACCAGATTTACATCAATTTGACCTTGTTTTCCTCTGTAGCTCACATGCTGTTCTTCTTGGACTTTTGCTCCTTTTCTTCCATGACTGACTTGAACTACCCTTTTTCCTTTTCTTTACATCCTCACAATCACTGACACTATCACTTTCACTCATTGTAAACAAAAGTGTAACACAAACCTACAATGAAGCACTGTTAATTGTCAACGCAAACATATCCTCAGCACACAACACTTGCGGTGTTCAATATGTGACATAAAAGCTAGAGACTCCAAAGAGGCCATATCGCAGGAGATTGAGCTCTTTTCTTTTTTCTTTTTTTTGCATAACATGAAAAATGACTCTTACTATCACTCACATAGGACTGAGGATGATATGACCTTTTCAAAGGGAATGGGAATTTCTTCAAGTATTTCCAGATTTTGAACTAAACTGGAAACGTGGTAGGGATAGACATTTTTGAAATGGCTGATTCAATTATTTTCAGGTGATCAATAATCATACTGAGAAAAGCAGCTTCATGAATCTACTGAAAGGGAGAAAAGATGGGGTAGTATGGCATTACAGGGCAATGGCTGTTCGGCTGCCTGGTACAAGTCTTTCTATTTGATGCCATGTTGGCAACTTGCACACGTTTGTGATGAAGATGAGATAAAATGATTAGGACTACACAAACACTCAGTATCCAAATGAAGAAAATCTCTGACCCAGCCAGCAATTGATTCTGAGATCTAGAGCCAGTGATACTAACAATTAACACCATGAGCTGTGGGCAGAGAGACAGAAATGTACGAACACACATACAAATCACCACGTCATCTCCTCAATGAGTAGAATTAGTCAATTCAGCTTCTTTACAAAATTTCATGAACCTGATTTCCAGTCTGAAATGTAAATTTCCCCCCGTCTCATCAATGTAGATATCATAACATGTCAGAGTAGAATTTTTTTAATACCGTTTTACCTGTGATATCGCCAATTTTGTATACAGTCTTCCAAAGTGGCAAAAACTACTCAATGTGTGTGTGGTGTGTGTGTGTGTGTGTGTGTGTGTGTGTGTGTGTTTCGTGTTCCTTTGCACCTGAAATCGTAATTATATGTAACAAATCATTTTACATACGTATTGCAACTTAATTTTTAGTACTGAACATTTGTTAAGTTAGTTATTTCATAAAATCTTCAGATGTTAATTGATAATTCCTACCAAACACCTTTTGCACATTACAGTAAAAGAAATTCTTCTACAGAATAGATGGAGTTGTCAAAGAGAAACGTTTTTAGTTTGTTTTCAATTTTTACTCTGGTAACTGTCAGACATTTTATATCACTTGGTAGGCTATCAAAGGTTTTTGTTGCAGCATTATGCACCACTTTTGGTGCTAAAGACAACCTTAATGTAGAGTAATAAATATATTTTTCCTTCTGGCATTTTAATTATGTACATCACTGTTCCTAAATAAATAGCATTATTTATAATGGTTGACTGCAGTTTTCTTCTTTTGGGAGAACCGAATTGTATTTTACATACAGCCATGGCCTCAAAATATCAGTTTTCAATGAAACAGCATGACGTCCATAGACTTTAATTGATAAATACTCGTCATCTTTGATTTTGTGTCCATACACCCCATGCACGTTTCTTACGCGTGCTAATGGATAAGACTTAAATTACACTGAAGACATCGTTAACTGAGAATAAGGAAGAACTCCTGACATTGATTAAGTACTTAAACCATGAGACATGAGAGTAAACACTGGTCAGGCAATGTTTAAAAGTTGAACTCCATAAAATGGACACAGCAAATAAAAATTAAATACAGCATTCAATACCAATACATTCCCTGTATAATTTGGCTCAATTTTCAGTTTATCTCCTGTCCTCACATTCCTCTGACACAATAGAAATTTAAATAAAGACAGGACTTCATAAATAAACCACTGAAGTGTTGTAAGAAATGAAAGAGATCAGAGCCGGGGTTAGAGATCCTCACATTTGTTAAGTCCTGCAATCTGGCATAGCCTTAAATTTTCTCATATACTATAGGAATTTATGACAGAATTGGTAGTAAAATGCATAACAACACATACCAATAAAAAAGTTTATTTACACGAAATCCCTTTGTCTGCGCAACAATATCGTTTCTACGAAACAATTTCATAAACATATCGGACTATATCAACTTCATTATAAACTTCCATTAAACAAGAATGATCATTTAATATTTACAAGAAAATCAGAAGAAACAAGTTACACACTATTATTACAATGGGCGGAACATGGTCATTATACTTTATTTTATTTTAGAATACTTTATTGTACTGCAATTGCATATTTTTTACATTGTTATCCTCTGTAAAATGCCCATTGTGTTAAAATACCATTCATCTACATGCATTTCTTTTATATGGTTTAAGACATTTGAGTTTTTATTTCCTAAAATATGTCTCTGGATTGTAGATGTGTCAAACTGGTTTAGGTTACATCAGCCCATTACCATACCCCGTCAAAGTGTTACAAACAAGCACCATCATCAAAAAGAAATATATTTATCACATACTGAGAAAAAGACTCCACTTTTATAAGGAACTTTTAACAGTGACTAGAAAAGTAATGAGACAATCATAGTACAGAATATAAAGTGGATAATAAAGAGATGTATGGAATGGAACATTACATGCATGCATGTATGTAGAGGGCAAATGGGATTTACAGTGTTATGTCAAAAATAATCTTGCAACAGACATCAGGACATGTAATATATACAATGTACAAAATTGTTAACATCTAAAATACACCAGGAATAATATTTTCCAAAGTTAATCTGGAGTATGTGGTGGCTCTGTACTGAAATAGGGTGCAGTATCCTTCACAAGCAAAGTATGGCACACATCACAAACTCTAGATGGTCGGTTCTTAGGTCCACTTGACACAGTATGTGTTAAACATGAAGGACAGAAGATGTGTCCACAATGTCGACAATGTTGCTGAAATAAAAATGGGATTAATTAATACAGATTTTCAATAACAATTCATTACATAGCGGGACATATTTTATGCCATAAACGGAATTTAGTCTTGCATCTGCCATTATACTACTTCCAGAAAAATCACTCATTTTCACCCTCTCCATTTTCCATTTCAATGTCACACTATGGTGAATGGTTGAACTGGCAAGAAAAAGGATTAAGTCCTGCCTCATAGATGATTATCTTAATAACACTGTTGGCAATGTTTTTTTATATGTATAAAATACCTGTTGTTAACAAGAATTTGTACTGGAAATTTGTCTGCCTGAAACCAGTCATATGATTAAAAATAAATTATACAGCAGTTCTATGGGTTACAACATGTTATTTCTATGATTTATCAAAGTTGTGAAACACAGCCTACAAAAACTAAAATGGATAGTTGGACAGGGATTTGAACTGCTGTCCTCCCAAATACGAGCCCAGTATCTTACCACTGTGCCATCTCACTTCTGTTTCATAAAAATTTAAGCCATTTTCACTCTACCTTTCAACAACGTGAGCTTTTATTTGGGTGGTGAATGCTACAGCTTGCCCACACAATCCACGAAACAGAAAACTGTGACCATACTGTTCGTCATAATGAGACAGAATGATTTATTTATTTACTGGTCCTGTGAATCTAGGACTGAACAGTGTACAAAAGACACTGGGCCATCCTTTAATTACCACACACATTTCTTGAAATTTTACACATGTCAGTTAAGCAAAATGTAACACACAATATTTTAATACTCTATATGCTTAACAGAAATAGTTTTAATTGTTGCTTAAGCAAGTCATCGTTCACTGTTGACTGGAAATAGTTTCTATCCATTATTTTTTTCTGTAGATTCTGGTAATGCATTGTTGTACATGTCAGCATTTATTTGCTTCTTTGGTTTGAAGAGAAAGTGAGCAAACTACAGGATCACCAGACCATTTTTCCACAATCAAACACACCAGGGAGTAAAACCATTCCCCAAAAAAGTCTGGGAAGTAAAAAGGGTGGAAAAGTAATTGGGAAACACAATGAAAGAGAAAACAAAAGAGGAAGGACAAAAGGGGAGAACATGCATTAAAAGGGAGATAGCGGGTGAAGGTATTGAATGAATATAGCAGATGGCCTGGGCTGGCCGTTGCAAGAAGAAAAATGGGTGGGCCAGGCAACCTGAAACATACTAAAATCTCCAGCTTACAAGACAAGGCTAGAGGAACACATATAGGACAAAGATGAACACCAAGGTGAACAAACAGCAAAGAAAGAGTGAGGAAGAGTTAAAATGGAGGGAGGGTGGAGGCTTGGGAGAGAAGGCCAGACACTCACACTTAGATGAATAAAATCATCCCTCATGAATGAAAATTAAAACTATACAGCTGTTGAGGCACTGTCTCCCAATACCATTGGCAGTGTGGTGGGAAAGTTAAAAGTCTGCCACAGAGCGGCTGAAATTGGGCAACCCAATAAGATGTGAACGACAGTCAAGGGTGAACCACAACTGTTCTGAGGTGGGTCCTCATGACAGAGGAGGCTATCATGAGTCCGCCAAATATTTCCCCTGGGGAGCCAGCAAAAGACTATGGAGTCCTTGTGAGTGGCTTGCATGGATGAGTGCCACAAATTCATTGTCTCCTTCATAACATGTAGTTTATTGGTTTACTGAGGGTAAGCCATTCAATATCCTAGATTCCGACAAATTTACGGCATAAGACCCATCGCAGATCAGTTTCCGGCAGGTCGATCTCCAGAGTTGGTTGACTGGTATCATGTTTGGCCAGCTGGTCAGCAAGGTCACTGCCTTGAGTCCTGACCTGTCCTGGGATCAAAATGAAGGACACTGAATGTACACCTTTTCCAGGGGCATAAAGAGACTCCTGGATAGTCATTACCAAAGGATGGCGAAAGAAGCAGTGGTCGAGAGTTTGTAGGCTGCTTAAGGAGATGATGATGGACTCATCTGCACAGGAGCAGATACACTCAAGAGCGTGTCAGATGGCTACCAACTAGTCAGTGAAAACACTGCAGCCATCTGGCAAGAAGCACAGTTCAGTACGTCCAATTTTAGGGTAAGCGAAGCCAACATGACCATCGAGCCATCAGTGTAGGCTATTTATAAGCCCTGGAAGTCACTGGGAGTAAAGAAAAATTGCCAGTGTAGGGCCTCGATTGGAACTGAGCCTTTTTGGCGTTCAATAGGTCCAGGAAAGTTGTGGCCGAGGCATGGACCATAATTTGTACGTGAGTGGGCCTGCAGGAAATGTGGCAGAGGGAATGTTTTGAGTTCAGTAAGAAGTGACCGCACACAAACTGCAATTGGAATCACCGATCTGGGCTGATGATGCAGGACGTGGATCGCTATGTTACGGAAAAGGAGATGTGTGCAGTATTATTCACAATCAGTTGTTGTCGCTTGATCCACAATGAAGGAATGCCAGCTTCCACAAGGGGCTGTTCACTGGGCTCGTTCGAAAAGCTCTTGTCGCAAGTCAGAATAATATTAAGATGCCACCAGCACTTTTCCTTATGCCGACGAAGATGGAAAAGCAAATTAAGCGGGTGTCGAAAACTACTCCCAAAAAACGGTAAGTCTCCACTACATTAAGCAGGTCAGCGAGGTCAAGTTTTGGATGTGGGTGGACAGTATGACAACAGAAGTGCATGGCGCAAGTCCTGGCAGTTGAAAACTGAAAGCCATGAGGTTGGGCCCATGACTACGCCTTTTGTGTGGCTCCCTGCAGTCGATGAGCAAAAGGAAATACAAAAATCATCAGCATATAAGAAGCGGGATACTGAGGACCCCACTGCTACTGCAAGACCATTAAAGGCAACTAAAATGAGTGGGATGCTCAGTACAGATCCATGCGGGACCCTATTCTCTTAGATGTCGGACAAACTGAGTGAAGCACCAACTTGAACTCTGAATGTGGGGAGTGACAAAAGGTACTGTATAAAAATTGGGAGCGGGCCCCAGAGACCCACTCATGCAAAGGAGCGAGGACTTGGCATCGCCAGGTGGTATCGTAGGCTTTTGTCAGGTTGAAAAAGATGGCAACAAGGTGGTGTTGCCAGGAAAAGACCATTCGGATTGGCAGACTCCAGGTACACCAAGCAGTCAGTGGTGGAGCCACAATGCCCCGAGACTCAAGCAGCCAACACAACTGCTGGCTCACCATACATTCCAACAGCTTGCACAGAACGTTGGTGAGACTGATAGGATGGTAGCCAGTGCGATGAGAATTTGCCATCACTCCAGATGCGAATTGAAGACGGCAAGGAGGTGGCACTGACAATCTGCCAACAGATGTCTAATTATTTGGGAATGGATCCAGTCTGTTCCGGGGATGTGTCAGGACAATCGGCATGGGCACTGATAAATTCCCACTCCCTAAAGGGATCATCATACGCCTCAAGGTGGCATGAGTAAAAGATAGGTGGTGGTGTTCCACCCTCTGTTTCAGGAGATGAAAGACAAGGCAGTAATTCTCAGATGCAGAGGTGTGAGCATAATGCTCGGCAAGATGATCTGCGATTATGTCTGGATCGGCATATACAGCACCAAGTGTGAAAATTCCAGATATATCTGCAGGTCTGATATCCATAAAGGAGCCTGAGCTAGATCCAAACCTGGTAAGGAGAGGTTGGTGTTCCACTAGTGGAGGCATATCGTTCCCAACACTCCTGCTTCCATCGTTTGATGAGTTGACGGACCCGTGCACAGAGCCATTTTAAGGCAATGAGGTGCTCCATGGGTGGGTGGCACTTATGGCGTTGGAGGGCCCACCTATGGTTGGTTGGTTTAGAAGAAGGGTGAAGGGGCCAGACTGCTAGGTCATCGGTCCCTTGTTCCGAACAAAACAATACCGCAAAGGTGAGAATAATACAAATAAGCCTTCAGCACAAAACGGAAAGAAAGGAAAAAATCCCAAGAACGACAGAAGGGCAATAAACAAAAGAAGACAAGAAAAACACAGAGACATGCAGAAAAAGGCAGAAGAGATTAAAACAAGAAAGCAGATTACCATGGCTGGCTGTCCATGAGAATAAAAACACATTAAAACCTCCACTCTAGAAGCACAGACACAGAGGGACAATGGACGTGTGCTAAAACTTAGATAAAATGATAAAACCCACCATCACAAATAAAATATGAAACTAATTCAGCCGATGAGGTGCAGTCAGATAAAATTAGTGTCAACGAGTCCGATAACCGAAGAGTTCGTTTCAGGGCAGTCAAAGTAGGACAGTGCACCAGAGTATGGGCCACTGTCAACAGAGTGCCGTACCAACACTGAGGTGGGCCTTCACGGCGCAGGAGGTAGGCGTGGGTCGCCCAACTGTGGCTCCTGTGGAGCCGGCAGAGAACCACAGAGTCCTTACAAGAGGCCCTCATAGAGGCCTTCCACACATTTGTAGTCTCCTTAATGGCACACAGTTTGTTGTGTGTACTGAGATTATGCCATTCTGTCTCCCAAAGGAGAAAAACCTTGCAGCGTAATCACAAACGCAGGTCGGTTATGGGGCAACCTCCAGAAGCGGTAACCTTGTAGCCTGTTGGCAAGTTCATTTCCTGGAATTCTGACGTAACCAGGCGTCCAGACAAACACAACGGAACCATTCCCGGGCATAGATGAACTCCTGCATGGTCCTTACGGCCATGTGAAAGGTCCATGTGAAGCATCGGCCTAAGTTTACACCATGGAGGTGTACATGAATGGGCCTCAAATAGAGGTGGCAAAGGGAAGAACTCCATTTCAGACAGACAGGAGTGGACCCATACGGCAATTGTAAGCCCTGACCTGGGCCGCCAATGCGGGAGGTGAACTGCAGTGGTTGGGAAACGGTGACGGTAATTCAAATGCACAGGAGAACTATGAATGTGTGCAAAGTAACTGGCGAGCAGTTGTGCGCGCCTAACCTTCAATGGAGGGACTCCGGCATCCACCAGGACGCTGGTCACCAGACTCGTCCTAAAAGCTCCTGTCGCTAGGCGAACACCACAGTGGAGCACTGGGTCGAGTAAATGCAACGCTGAGAGTGCCGATGAACCATAAACCACATTCCCATAATCAAGGTGGGATTGAACAACGGCTGTGTAGAGCTGCAGCAGCGTAGAGTGAACTGCACTCCCAGTTCGTACTGCTCAGGCAGCAGAGGGCATTGAAGAGCTGCCAGCACTTCCGCCACTAATATAATGTGGCAAGGATGTGATGTTGACAGGTCGTATCGTAAGCTTTTCATAAATAAAAAAAAGATGGCAACCAGGTGTTGGCATCTGGAAAAGGCTGTTCAGATGGCGGACTCAAGGGACACAAGATTATCAGTGGTAGAGCCACCCTTGTGGAAATCGCCTTAACGTAGAACCAGTAGGCCACATGACTTCAGGACCCAACACAACCTCTGGCTCACCTGAAGTTCTAGCAAAGAATGTTGATGAGGCTGATGGGTCGATAGCTATCCACATCAAGCAGGGTTTTACCTGGTTTGAGCATGGGAATGATGGTGTTCTCCTACCATTGCAATGGAAAGACGTCGTTGCACCAGATCCAGTTGATGACGACGATGAGATGTTGCTTGTAGTCAGACAAGAGGTGTTTAATTTGGGAAATGTGCAAGGCACTGAGGAGCTCCACTTTGTAAATAGGGCATTATAGGGTTCACTGTGGCATAGGGTTCACTGTGCCGTTTGAGGGTGCGAAAGGCTGGGGGGTAATTCTCCGATGCACAAGTGCGAGCATAGTGCTCAGTAAAGTGCTCGGCATTAGCGTTTGTGTCGGTAGATAACAAGCCATCGATGTTGACGCCGGGGACAGCTGTTTGGGTCCGGTACCTAAAAACACACCTGATATTCATCCAGACTTGGGAAGATGACGTATGGCACCCAATGGTTGAGATATACCCTCCCGTTTCCGTCTTTCTATAATCTGGCGAACGCAGGCATGGATCCGTTTAAAGGCTATTAGGTGCTCAAGGCAAGGGTGCCACTTATGTTGCTGTAGAGCTTGCCGATGCTCTTTAATTGCCTCAACGACTTCTGGCGACCACCAACGGACTGTCTTTCGCCGGGGGCACCTTAAAGAACAAGGGATCTCTTTTTTCACCACAGAAACGATCGTTGTGGTGACCTGCTCAAGCACAACATGGATGGCACCCTGTGGGTGAGACTCAACGGTGACAGCAGAGGTGAAGGCTTACCATTCTGCCTTGTTTAAAGCCCATCTGGGCAGGCGTCCATGGGCATGACGCCTGGGGAGTGACAGGAAGATAGGGAAATGGTCACTACCAAACAGGTCGTCATGAGCTCTCCAGTGGATAGATGGGAGAAGGCCAGGACTGCAGACCGAGAGATCAATGGCTGAACATGTGCCATGTGCAACACTGAAATGATTGGGAGCATCTGTATTTAAGAGGAACAGGTCAAGCTGGTCAGTAAATTTTCGATATCTCTACCTCGCCCAGTAAGCACAGTGCCACCCTGCAAGGCGTTGTGGGCTTTAAAATCTCCCAAAAGTAGGAAAGGTTTAGGGAGCTGATCAATCAGTGAGGCCAATAGGTTCAGGGGTAAGGCACCATCTGGAGGAAGATATACATTGCAGACAGTTACTTCCTGTGTCATCCTTATTCTGACAGCCACAGCTTCAAGAGGGGCTTGAAGGGGCACAGTTTTACTGCAGACTGAGTTTAGGACATAAACGCATACTCCACCTACGGTTCCTGTAATATCCCTTATAGCCGCGGAAGGCAGGGGTCCACATTGCTGGGAACCAGGTTTCCTGGAAGGCAATGCAGAAAGCAGGTGCAAAGCTTAAAAGTTGTCATAGCTCAGCCAGGCGGTGGAAAACACCGCCGCAATTCCAATGAAGGATGACATCATGAGGCTGGGAAGGCATGGAACATTCAATGAGGCAGTTTACGCCTCAGGGTCACCTGCTGCCACCAGCTTTTTGTGTCATCCAAACAGCCAAAAACTTTCTCCTTTCGATTTCTAATAGAAACAGTGCTTCAAGTCCTGATGAACGAGCTAAACATCACGAAACTGCTACAGAGAGTCAATGGATACCCTGAAAAAATTTGTGAATCAATTCATACACAAGAATCCATGCACGAATGTGAAGGACAGTGGCACATGGAATAGTAAGTGTGTCAAATTCCATACTATGGTAATCTCTCAGAGAAACTCTAAAATCATTTAAAGTCAATGCCACATTTAAGCCCAACAATACATTGTGATTTATGCTAAGAAACAATTTACAACATTAACTCGATGCACACAAGAGGACTGATATCTATAAAATTCAGTGTTCGCGTGTAATGCATGCTATGTAGGCCAAAGTGGTAGATAATTTAAGTTAAGGTACAAGGGACATAGGGATGCTGTTCAGCTTAACAATTTAACACATGAGGATCTCACAACTTTATGTATACAATATAATGAAGAAACTGTGTCTATTAGAACAACTTGAGATTACTATACATATGTGGGAAATCATAATACACTCCTGGAAATTGAAATAAGAACACCGTGAATTCATTGTCCCAGGAAGGGGAAACTTTATTGACACATTCCTGGGGTCAGATACATCACATGATCACACTGACAGCACCACAGGCGCATAGACACAGGCAACAGAGCATGCACAATGTCGGCACTAGTACAGTGTATATCCACCTTTCGCAGCAATGCAGACTGTTATTCTCCCATGGAGACAAACGTAGAGGTGCTGGATGTAGTCCTGTGGAACGTCTTGCCATGCCATTTCCACCTGGCGCCTCAATTGGACCAGCGTTCGTGCTGGACGTGCAGACCGCGTGAGAAGACGCTTCATTCAGTCCAAAATATGCTCAATGGGGCACAGATCCGGAGATCTTGCTGGCCAGGGTAGTTGACTTACACCTTCTAGAGCACGTTGGGTGGCACGGGATACATGCGGACGTGCATTGTCCTGTTGGAACAGCAAGTTCCCTTGCCGGTCTAGGAATGGTAGAACGATGGGTTCGATGACGTTTTGGATGTACCGTGCACTATTCAGTATCCCCTTGACGATCACCAGAGGTGTACGGCCAATGTAGGAGATCGCTCCCCACACCATGATGCCAGGTGTTGGCCCTGTGTGCCTTGGTCGTATGCAGTCCTGATTGTGGCGCTCACCTGCACGGCGCCAAACACGCATACGACCATCATTGGCACCAAGGCAGAAGCGACTCTCATCGCTGAAGACGACACGTCTCCATTCGTCCCTCCATTCACGCCTGTCGCGACACCACTGGAGGCGGCCTGCACGATGTTGGGGCGTGAGCGGAAGGCGGCCTAACAGTGTGCAGGACCGTAGCCCAGCTTCATGGAGACGGTTGCGAATGGTCCTCGCCGATACCCCAGGAGCAACAGTGTCCCTAATTTGCTGGGAAGTGGCGGTGCGGTCCCGTACGGCACTGCGTTCGATCCTACGGTCTTGGCGTGCATCCGTGCGTCGCTGCGGTCCGGTCCCAGGTCGACGGGCACGTGCACCTTCCGTCGACCACTGGCGACAACATCGATGTACTGTGGAGACCTCACGCCCCACGTGTAGAGCAATTCAGCAGTACGCCCACCCGGCCTCCCGCATGCCCACTATACGCCCTCGCTCAAAGTCCGTCAACTGCACATACGGTTCACGTCCACACTGTCGCGGCATGCTACCAGTGTTAAAGACTGCGATGGAGCTCCGTATGCCACGGCAAACTGGCTGACACTGACGGCGGTGGTGCACAAATGCTGCGCAGCTAGCACCATTCGACGGCCAACACCGCGGTTCCTGGTGTGTCCGCTGTGCCGTGCGTGTGATCATTGCTTGTACAGCCCTCTTGCAGTGTCCGGAGCAAGTGTGGTGGGTCTGACACACGGGTGTCAATGTGTTCTTTTTTACATTTCCAGAAGTGTACATTAAATGAACAGCTCACATGTGGCACTAGTAACTTTTTTCAGAAACTTTTCGGATCTTTTTTAATATCCATTAATTACTGACTTCACAGGTATCTGTTCAGGACAAGATATAAATTTTTAGATTACCCAACATATTTATACATCTCTGTTTCTTCAGTATTCTCTTTCGATTTCACGTTTACATTCACAAAGTGCTGACTCATGTTAATTCAGTTTCTGCCTGCAGGATGTGGCATTCAGGAAGATACATGAGCCGTGTATGCACACAGTTATGTGCCACTGCCAACAGCCAGGGTACCAAATTTTATCAGTTGATGATGATGTGGACACACATCTTAAGATAGCCACATTATATTACTATTACTTTTATTGTTTTTGCTTATGTCTTATTTTGCTCACTTTTAGAGACACCTGCATTGTTATTTTGATGATGATGGCTTCACCTTCAAAACATGTAAATTATAGTGGTTTTTTACACTGTAAGTAGGTATTTGAGCTGACATTTTAACATTGAAATATATGAACTTATTTGTAATGACAAATATAATTTGGATATTCAAAAACCAAAAGCTGAACACCTAGAAACATACCGCTATCCTACTGTCCTTAGAGAACGAAAGAGATCAGATCTTTTATTACCTGTCTACATGAATTTGTTTGGCGGACTATAATTACAATGAATAAATACTTCATACAAGTAGTTTATATGTTACAGAAGTAGGTACCTTTTTCCGCGCAATAGTAAAATTCTGTCTACATCCTGGACAGACTTCAACATCATCTTCATGTTGCCATCTGACTTCAGTGTCTGAACCACGAATTTTTTCCAGTTGTACTTGTAATGACTGCGAAAGCCGTACTAAGTCTTTCTGGACAGTTTCTGCTTCAGTCAGTTCCCGCTGCAATGAACTTATACGCCCCTTCAGTTCACTGATAGTACCTTCCATTTTCTCCTGACAATCAAATAAAACAAACAATTTAATTACATACATAATATCAGTTACATAACATGCATTTTAGTTTACATACATGTTGAAGATAAGAATTTTAACCTCAAGTGGAATTCTCAAAACGTATGTAATATGCAATACATATGATGTATGTCTGTAGTAAAAATTTTCAGCTAATATTGCGTAACTGCAATCGTAATAATAACAAAAATAAATATTATCCCCCCCCCCCCTACAATCCCTCAGAGTTTTGTCATTTAATGACACCATCAAGAGAAAATTAAATCCTGTTCATATTAAATCCTATTCGGAATAATGAAGTTTGACTCCGATTAAATTCAGAAAAAATGATCATCTTTTCGGATAAGTTCTTAACAGATTCTTACTGGAAAAATTCATGATTTAACAGGAGACCACCAATGAAAGTAGGCAGATTACTAGAGGAATCTTCATCCTGTATGAAAGGAATGGCACTCTCATAAATGTAAGTGTTTGTAGTCAACCAGATACATTTTTACAACATATTGCAGTAAAACACCTGGTAACGCTGTATGTAACAAAATATCTTGCAGCAAAAAGGTTTCAGTAAGTGCTGATGTGAAATTGCTCTCATATTATAAGACTGCTGTTGTACATTCAAGAAAAAGAGACATTCTGTGCAAAATTAACTCAAATTCTTCTTTTTCCAAACAAAACTAAGTAAAAATCAAATTGTGAAACTAAATAAACTGATGATTCTATCCTATTTGCTGATGGCTGACATACCACTTCCTTCTGGTTTGTAAAAGAAAACTTTTCACAGGAGATAGCCTTGGTTCACCCATCGTCAATGTGCGATGGTAGTGCTGCTGTTTAAAAATACCACTGACGCTTTCCAAAACATCAAATTCCTGATCGCAGAGTACCAGAGTTTTCACCACAATGCAGCACGGAACAAGTATTCTTCCAAGTTTATATTTTTGTTCTGAATGTGTAGTTTAATAAATTGTGTAGGAACAGTGACACACTATGAAATGGTGAATCCAAGTCCTATAACCAGAACATGGTAACTTTCTGCACATGTCAATGTCCCACGACACATTTGTATGGTTAACATTAAATGTGGAAAACTTGCATATGTACCACATACTCCAGGTCCACAATCTTCACAATGGTGACAATGCCAAACAATTAGAATTCTGTTACTGGTTAAATGACTGTCATTACTTGTGTCCACCATTAATACTATTCACAAATGAAACCACATTTACACAGCATGCAGTCAACAACAACTGTAATAATCATCAATGGTAGCAGGAAAATCCACACACTACAGCGGAAACCAATTTCCAAGTTTGTTTTTTGATCAGTGTTTAGCGCAGCGTGATCTGTAATAGGTTGATAAGTCCAGTCATGTTAGAATAGTGAATGACAGGAAAGAATTACTTGCAGATTTTGGAAAATTAATTTGTTGGACATCCTGAGAACATGCCTTTAGCCACATGGATTGCAATGTACTTCCAGCGTGACGGAGCCCCTCCATATTTTACCAGAAGTGTGAGGGAACCCTCAACCGCACATACTCTGATTGTTGGATTGGTTGTAACAGTACAATTAGCTGGTCACCTAGATCACCAGACCTGATGCCATTAGATGTTTGTTTATGGGACTGAATGAAGTCTTACATGTACAAATGGAAGGCGTAAATTCGAAATGAACCACTTGGTCATATCATGGACGCTGCTGCCCTTATTAAGGAATGTGCAGAGGCATTCAGACAAGCAACACAAGATATTTTCCCAAGAGGACATAAATGCATTGAAGATGACAGTGGGATATTCAAACATTTATTATGAACCGGGCAACAACTGTAATGTGATGTGTATGATAATCCTTAGATGTGAATGTGTTAAAAATACTTATTTTTCTGTCAATACTTTGTAAAATGCATGTCATAATGTTTACCAAGTGTTGTACGTGTGCAGACCTGACAAAGTAAGTAAATCATACATAAAATAAATAACAATGTATCTCAGGAACAATTCAGACTAGGGCATATGTCCACATGAAATATTTGCTTCAAATGATCGTTACTACCATATCCCTGAATACTGACCATTCTCCCTGGTACACCCTATGTAAATGTACAACAATTATAAAGCCAACATCTCTTCCAACACACTGGCAAATATTCCAGGAGTACAATTCAGAGTTCTGTAGACCAAAGAAAAGATCAGTTTTACAAATGTAACACATGTAATTCAGTGACCAGCAGCAGAAGTCTCCATCTGTGTCTAAATGTATCACTCTGTGGAAGAACCAGCTAAACTAACAGTCAATTTGTCATTCTAATATAGAAAACAAAAGTCAATATAACCATACAAAGCTGCATGATGAATCCTCGTCCTTTTTTCTCCTGAACTATGCTGCACAGCGATTTTGTGAACTCTAGAAATGACCAGAAAGGTATACCCAAAATTTCAATGCACAATGAAAAAAATAAATCTCTTTCAGTGTTTTGTTAGACAGAATTTGAAAGGGCCTTCAGTAAAGTACCCTCAGGAAGAAAGGGTCAACTTTCAGAAAACATGTCTCTTGATATGGCAAACTTCCGATAGCAGCAGAAAATCTTAAGTATCCTCCTCATAATATATGAGAAACAAGACAAGTATGAGGAAATATCAGTAATATTACAACCATTTTCTGTGTGTCGAAACGGTGCATGACATACACCTGAACCAGATACTAAAGAGGTTTCTGTGGATCAGATTGTTGCCTTACAGTTTTACTGTCGATTTAATCTCTTTGTTTATTTTGAAGTAATAAAATTGGAACTGGTATCCCGTATAACTGGTTTACTTCTAGTAAATTCAGCATACCTTGATAATTGCAGAACACTCAATTTACAATTACCCCACCACCTCCCAAGGGGAGAAAGGAATAATTATTAATCTCTTATCTCACCATCTGTGAAAGTGGTAACAATAAATCAGATTCAAATCAAGATCTTAAATCACCAACATTGATTTTTAAGGCAGTGAAACATTCAGTCACTTTTATGTCAAAACTAGATCAATGCTGATTCATTCTTTTGGCATAAAGGGTATGATATTTTGTAGATATGTATATGAAAGTACTAATTACTTTTTCCAAAGTTTAATGTGTTATTCAACATCTTGGAATCTGCAAAAGTAAGATACTGTATATGTCATAATTGTGCTTTCTGAAAGTTCTTGACGCCTATTAGTTCATTAACTACTGAGTAAAATCTTTAAACAACAAAACATATTAGCTGAAATTTTTGTGACCTCTATAACCCATTTGACTGTGCTACTTATAACACTCAGTTGAAAAAAATTGAAAATATGGTAACTTTAAAGCTACCTCATCACCAGGATTTCCTTCCCGCAAGGCAGATAAGAACTTTGTGACTGATGTGCCTCTATTGATTTCTATTCTGGTATACCTTTTCTCTTTTCACTGAAACCCACGTTAATCCTCTCCTCCAGTGGCGGCACAATCACATGTGGTGAAAGTACAATACGAGAGAAGGAATGTTGCTACTCACCATATAGCGGAGATGCTGATCTGCAATAGACACAATAAAAAGATTCACACTATTATAGCTTTCAGCCATTAAGGCCTTTTTGACAAAGGCAAGGCCTTAATGGTCGAAACCTATGATAGTGTGAACCTTTTTATTGTGTCTATTGCAGCTCAGCATCTCTGCTATATGGCGAGTAACTACTTTCCTTCTCTCGTATTGTTACATTCCATCCTATATTTTGCATTGTTTGATTTTAATATACACAATTAATGCAAACAGCTTTTAACTGAAACTGAATATGTTCAGAAATTGGTAGAAAAATTATGTTTATTCAGTTTTAATTCAGTCAATGCACAAGATCAGCTAACCTTACTGCATCAGAATATCCGAAGGTTGAGTAAAGAATTAGAGTTGAGTAAGCCAGCTGATATAAACTGTCTCTCTGAACATCAAGTGACAACTGGTATAGATATGTTAAATGTTTCAGGATTTAAGTTAGCCTCTTACTTCTGCAAGGGGAATATGGAGAAAGGAGGAGTTGCCACATTTGTCATAAATTGTTTCAATTTCAAGAATACCGATAATAAATTTCTCTCGGAGCAGCACTTAGAAGCTTGTGCAACTGAAGTAGTATTTCTTAATAAGTCCTTTATAATAGTATGTATGTGCAGAACACCTTCGAAAACTTTAACCTGTTCATAAACAAACTGGAAGCTTTGTTGCCCATATCACAATAAAAAACAAGGAAACAGCGGCTGCTGGTGATTTTAATGCAGATTTATTGAAGAGCTCCGACAGTGAACAATTACTACAATCAGTAACGCTGTCATACAATTTAATTCCGACTGTCAACTTTGCAACTGGGGTATGTAAATGTTCTGGAACTGTTATTGATAATATCTTTGTAGACAAATCTAGGGAAGAAAGCCACATCACAAAACCAATAGTAAATGGGCTATGTAGTCATGACATGCAGCACCATATGTTAAATGTTGAAACTTGCCGGGATATAAAGTCTATTGAATCAGGAGGGTAATAAATCAGCAAAAAATTTAGAGGAATAGGAAATTGCTCAAAGACATGAACTGAATATATGTTTACAATATTTCTGACTAAAATGGGAAATACAAAGCATTCATTAATAAAGTTACTTCCTCATTTGAAAACTGTTTTCCCATAAACATAAATCAAACAGAACTCTCAAAATAAACCATAGATTACACAACGAATAAAGGTATCATGTGGGACAAAAACGAAACAATAATTACTATCTAGGAACAGCTCTGATGTTAACACTGTAATGCATTACTAAGACTACAACAAAATACTGAAAGAAGTACTCCAGAAATCCAAGCCGCTTTAAAATGAGAAAAAGATAATTATATCAGGGAACAAAATAAAAACTATATGGGATATAGTGAGGAAGCAGACTGGTGGGGCCAGAAAGGAACAGGAGCAGATAGCACTAAATATAAATGAGATATTTCTAAAAAGTGCATGTAGTGCTGCAAACCTTTTAAACAAGTTCATTGTTTCTGTTACTGACAGATTGGGTTTATTAGGTTCAGGACAGAGTGCAGTGGAATATCTGAAACCAGTCTCTATAAATAACTTCAGTAGTAGTAGTAGTAGTTGTTGTAGTTGTGCTAGATTTGTGGGGAGGGGACCAAACAGCGAGGCCATCAGCCCATCAGATTAGGAAGGAAGTCAGCAGTGCCTTTTCAAAGGAACCATCACATCATTTGCATGAAGTGATTTAGGGAAATTATGGAAAATCTAAACCAGGATGGCCGGACGAGGGTTTGAATTGCTGTCCTGCTGAATGCGAGTCTAGTGTGCTAACCATTGCACCACCTCACTCAGTAATTTCGGTAAAATGGAACTGATACTCACTTCTCCCAAAGAAGTATCATCCATCATAAAATCTTTACAATCAAAGTACTCTAGTGGTTATCATGACATACCAATGCAGTTAACCAGAGTGCTCATATGAGTTGGTTCTATCTTAAGTTATCTGTGTAGTCAATCTCTTTTTCAGCGGCACATTTCCAGACTGGCTAAAATATGCTGAAGTTAGCTCTCTTTACAAGATGGAGGATAAAGAGGTACCATTAAACTATTGACCAATTCCACTTTTGCTGACTTTTTGAAAAATATTTGGAAAGGTTGTGTTTAACAATCTTCTTAAGTATCTGACTGTGAATATCGTATTGTCAAAGTCACAGTTAGGGTACCTTAAAGGTTCTGGTACAAAGAAGGCTACTAACAAATACAGTGAGAATGTACTTAGTTCATTAGATAAGAAATTGAGGTTACCGGAATTTTCTGTGAGCTGTCAAAAGCCTTTGACTGTATGACTGATTGGAAATTAATCACATATGGTGTTTATCAAGGTACTGTCTTGGGTCCATTTGCTTTTTCTTGTATAAATTAATGATCCCTTGTCTGTTAAAGTGACAGATGCTAATTCTGTTTTGTCTGCAGATGATGCAAAAATATTGCAATAAGTATAGACTTAGAAATGGCTGCTAATCAATTTTCACCAACAATAATAAATGATTGAAAGCTAATTCACTGTCATTAAACTTTGAAAAGACCTACTATATGCAGTTCATAACCTGTAAGAGATTTCCTTCCAGCTTGTGTATGACATACGAAGACATGCAGATCTAAGAGGTTGACAGTGTTAAATTTCTGGGATTACAACTCGATAATAAAATCAGTTGGTGAAGGCATACCACAGAATTGCTAAAGTGCCTAAACAAGTCTGTATTTGTAATGCAAATGATGTCAGATGTAGGAGATATAAATATAAAAAAAGCCTTGCACACTTTACTTACTTTCATTCTATTATGTCATATGGGATCACATTCTGGGATAACTAATAAAACCGAGAAAAAGTTTTTAGAGTGCAGAAGCATTTAATAAGACTCATGTGTGGTGCAAATTCAAGATCATCATGTAGAAACCAGTTCAAGGAACTGGGTATTATAACCACTACCTCTCAGTATATTTATTCCTTAAAAAAATACTTACAAATAACATGCCTCTATTTCCAATCAATAGCTCAATACATAGTATCAATACTAGCAATAAGAACACTCCACATAAGACCTTAAGTCAAATTACTTTGATTCAAAATAAGGTCCAATATTCAGGAACACGCATTTTCAATCAATTGCCAGCAACGATTAAAAACTTTGTTTCAGATAAAGCACAATTTGAATTGAGTCTGAAAGACTTTTTGATAGGCAACTACTCCTAATCTATGGATGAATGTCTTAGCAGGGACTGTTGGACCAGTGTAAGTAAAAATGTTTCTTAGATTCAGTTTTGACAGCACTTGGTCACAACAGTCAAAATTAGGTATTTTATGTATGATAAATTAATTAAAAGTGGATAACTATGTTTCATTCTGACAGTGTATTAATCCAGTAAGTATTAGCAGTTCCAGTTTACTGTAATGTATTCACATATCTCGACAATATCCTGACAAATGATCAGGGAAGCGCGTATTATTTTACAAATTTCTATGTTTTTGTGTTACACTTTCTGACATGTTCCACACCCATGAGAAGCATCTCCTTTTTGAGTCTATGGAAAGAAAACTGAACTGAACCTCCTCTAATCTAGTGTAATTTATAATTTTAATTCATGTTCAACATTTTTTGTAAAATTAAAGGTGAAATATGGTGCTGTTCTAACAAGAAGCAAAAGAATAATTCATTATCAGCATATTTAATAAAATAGGAACCAGAAGTCAGCTTTGTCAGATTCATGATCTTGGTTAAGGATTTTTTTGTAATAAGGCCCTGCAAGAATTTAAGCTGCATTGTATAAACAAATGCTTTTATAGGAGGACATCTTGAGCTAGTAAAAATTTTGAAAGGAATACCAGTAAAGTGACTGAAATACTTGTTTTTGACAGAAATTTACATATACCTACATAATCATTGACAGTGCTTCCCTCAGAAAGAGGTGAAACACTAGGCATAGAAAACATGAATAAAACCATAGACTAAAAACAAAATCTTATGATACAAATGCCAGCTTTTATAAGTAGGCCTAGAGATTCCCTAATCTAACCAAATACCCATATGTTGGCATAAACAAGACTACTCGCACTATAAAAGATCCAGGATTTCCAAAGAAACTGAGAGGAGATGATGATTATGATGATGATTACAACTGACAAAATTCCATGTAATAAATGTTACTGAAAGACTAAGTGATTACAATTGGCAAAGATTGTTTTCACGAGGTCAAAAATAAGGGAAATGCAGACTGAGTACATGAACACGAATGAGGCACAAATAGGAGCACTACAGTTTACCCTCTTATATTATACTGCAGTATCTCCCCAGACACAATGTATTGGATGTATCTCCCAACTGCATATAGTCTTGTAGCGAAATATCATTGTCATCCGCCATGTGATGGTCGTCGCACAGTCAAATTAAACTGCACACACTGCCACAGATGATTCTACAGCAACAGTGTTTGCCTTTCTTTCATTCTCTGTGTAATTGTACTTAGTTACAATTTCAGCTCTACTACTTAATCTCTGTTAGCCTTCCCAGTGTGTAAAGGGTGACATTACACTTACGTAAGACATCATCTCACTAATGTAAGTGATTGGACATATTTTTTTTACTCTTCAATAAATGGAGTTTTGTTCCAAGTTAACAGAGAGTGGATCATTTTTATACACTCTCACAGCTTCAAGAAGCACAATTAACAAAACAAGTAGCTCTAAGCTCAGCTGCACTAGACGGTCTTGTTGCTTTGAACATTCCCCTCCCCCCTCTACAAAATTTTGAGATAGCTTCCTTTATTCTTTTGCAGGATGAAGATACATCTATTTCTTAAAGTTAGACGTCAGATTTTACCTAGAAAGTGTAAGTGGAATACGTATCTAACAGAATTTCATTTCACTTTCTTACAGAAATGATTTAGTCAATTCAGCTTCATGATGTAATTATGCAAGTGAAGTACCATAGTTGAGCTTAACATTCATATATTCTATAATGAGCGACACAAGAAATATGAAACCTATTCAACATGAGCACCAAACTCACCAATATATGACAAAGTTTCACCTAGGAAAATATTAAGATAACAACACATACATCGTAAGCAACATAACCGGCAAAAATTTGTAATATGCCATGTGAATAAATCATTGCACTTATTACACCAAGTCTACTGTACAGCAACATTAACTCCTCATATTTCATAAATGGAGACAATACACTAAAATTTGTTAGTATTTATAACAACCTTATCTTTTTCCAATTCCACCAATTTTTTCTTCAGATCTGTCACCATACGCTGGCTTCCAGTCAAAGCAGTTTCCAGTTTCCCTTGTTTTTCATGATTACGTTGTCTTTCTTTTTCATAATGCTCCAATTTTTTTCTGGAACAAATATGGTTTCACATTTATGATGAATTTAAACTTTGAAATTTAACTCCATTAATATTATGCTAATATGACTACATGTTCCAAATAAATATTTCAGTTCCACTACATCTATGATTGTAACTATTTTGTGGTGAATAAGACCGTCGCCTACTGTGTTCCATAACCATCAATGAGTTCACAGACCAGCCACCAGAAGCCATATTTGTTTGATGTTGGCAGTTATATAGTTATCAACTCTCCATGAGGAGTAGAGAGTGATAACTTCTTTGTTAAAAGACACACATCATGCGTAGCATTAATTTATTGCATTTTATAAGCCTCAATGTCTTGCTTAATTTTCACATGTATTTGTTAATAAATGTTTGTTTTTACAGTTACAGAAGTGCCAATAATTTGTGTGCTATCAAGGCTGATTTACCTGAACACATCCACGTAAATAGTTTGGACAGCTGTTGCCATAGCCACTCTGACAGTGGTGATCCCAACATGATTAAGCCTTCATATACTACAAGAAGTAGTACAAACTGTTGTGATTGACCACATAATTTTTAACCTACTCCTTGGGTGCTTTAAGAAACAGTGTCATGCCAAAGTTGAAGATCTAATCACACCACCTATACAAGATTCATATGGTAAACTGAAGACAGAGCTGATATGCTTCGTGTCTGGATCACGAGAGGAGTGTGGGCATCAAATGTTAACATGAGAGTTCTGCAATAAATTTCAGTTAGTAATCGTAAATACTCTGTTGAAGAATCACATGAGGAGATACCCAAAGATTCCAATTAGATAACATCATGGTCAGATAGATATGCCAAAATCATATATTGGATTGTAAGATGTACCCAGGAGCAGATATCTAACACAGAGCATAATTTAGTAATGATGAAGAGTAGTGGGAACTTTAATAGATTAGTCAGGAAGATTCAATGTGTAAAGCAGTGGGATGCGGAAATACTATGGAATGAAGATGTATACATGAAATTCTCTGATGTTATCAATTATGCAATAATGAATAGCTCAGTAGGCAATTCAGTTGAAGAAGGGACATCTCTAAAAAGGGGATAAATGGAAGATAGAAAAAAAAACTTAGGAAAAAGGAAGCTAACTGCAAGGAAATAATGGCTGATCAACAAAAGAAGGAAGCACAAAAATGTACAGGGAAATTCAGGAATACAGACGTACAAGTCCCTCTGGAACGAAATAAATATGATGTGCAGGGAAGCTAAGTTGAAATGGCTGCACAAAATATGTGAAGAACCTGAAAACAAAATGATTGTCAGAAGGATGACTAGGCATACTGAAAAATTAAAATTAGCTTCGGTGAAATTAAAACAGCTGTGGTAACATTAAAAGTGCTGCAATGGGCACTCCACTGTTAAATGCAGAGCAGAGTGTGGATGACTGGAATGAGAACATTGAAGGCCTCTAAGAAGGGGAGGACTTGTCTAATGATGTTGATAATGGAAGCAAGACTGAAACAAAATCAAGAAAGTTGTAGGATTTGTCGACCTGGAAAAGCATTCAGCAGTGTAAACTGGTACAAGATGTTCAAAATCCTAAGAAAAATAGGGGTAAGCTATAACGAAAGATGGGTGATATACAAAACGTACATGAACCAAGAGCGAACAATAACACTGGAAGACAAGAACAAAGTGCTGAGATTAAAAAATGTGTAAGACAGGAATGTACCGTATTTACTCAAATCTAAGCCGCACCTAAAAAATGAGGCTCGAAATAAAGGAAAAAAAAATTTCCCGAATGTAAGCCGCACCTGAGATTTGAGACTCAAAATTCAAGGAGAGAGAAGAGTTTTAGGCAGCAGCTCCAAATCGAAACAAAGTTGATCCATTGTCATATGAGACATAATTTAGGTCGAATGAATGATGATACAGATACAGTAGTTTGGTTCTAGTCATAAGCTTAGCAGTGAAGCTTTACCAGATAGCCATTGCTATGTGTCAGGCACTCCGTCCGTATTTATACGGGTAACCTTCCTTTTTCACGTGCTTCGTCTGGTTTGAATCGATAGCTGATTTTGTTTTAATCTGATAAGTGCCGTTTTCTTTGTTATAGGTGCTTACGTCACTTTAAGCTGAAAATGCATTAATGTACTGTGTCATGCATTGTTGGTCGCATTCTGATAGTTCGTGTTTACGGCCTTTCGCCGCTCGCGGCATGGCTTGCTTTTGTACGCGCCACCGCTGCTTACAACACACAAAAAAAAAAAAAAAAAAAAAAAAAAAAAAAAGGGGGGGGGGTGAGAGAGAGAGAGAGAGAGAGAGAGAGTAATCTTTTCATTAGCGAAACGATGGCAAGAGACTGCTATTTGTTGTTACTTACACTGCTGCTTTCTTTGATAATGATCAACAAGAACCAAATAATAGTCTGCGTATGATAAAACATGTTCTGAAAGAGAGTTAGGCGAAAATTTTTCTCCGTTTGAAAATCTTTGCGGCCGCTTCTTTAGTACATCAAATTCTGCACAGAAATTTGAGTCATATTAGACTTAAAAAGCTAGTCAGTTGCCGTACTTCATTTCTGACTGTCTCATTATTAGGCATAAGAATAATATGAATATAAACATGACACGATTTGTATATTCTTCCACATTTGCTGTTGTCTTACTCTACTTTCGTAGTTTATTAGGCAGACAGAATTTAAATAAGATAGCAGCAAACACGAAAGAATACATGGCAAAAATTTTATATTTCTATTATTCTTATGGTGAAGAGAATACTGTATGTGATTCACATTTCATCAGGTTCCTATTAGCAACCATCTCTTCTCACAGGTAGGAAAAAATTCAGAACGTAGAGTTGGCCATATCCCAATCTTGCCAGTTGGATTTTCGTAGTACATTGAAATTCTGCTACATTCGAAGATAAACAATACGGAATTTGTATTTACTTCGTTGGATAATGTATGACAATGCAGTGGTCGAAACTCGGGGCGGAGAAAAAAAAAACTCTTCTTCCACTTTTTTTTTTAATTTATTTACTGACACAGAGGTTTTGGCGCCAGTATTTATCTTTGTGCCTACAAAGCATGCCTGTATAGCGCTACATATATTCGATGGCACAAGTTAGTTGTGGCGGCACCTACCAACATTTTTCAGAACTTTTGCTTGCTTTGCACTCGATTCTAAGCCACAGGCAGTTTTTTGGACTACAAAAATCGGAAAAAAAGTGTGGCTTAAATTCGAGTAAATACGGTAGTCTTTCGCCATTGCTACTCAATTTTACATCGAAGAAGCAATAACAAAGGTTCAAGAGTGGGATTAAAATTCAACTTGAAAATAAATCAGTGATAAGATCCACTAATGTCATTGCTATCCTTATTGAAAATGCAGAAATATTATACAATCTGTTGACTGGAACAAACAGTCTAATGAGTACAGAATACGGATGGGAAATAAAGAACAAACGAAGTAATGAGAAGTAGGAGAAATGAAAAGAACAAGAAACTTACCATCAACATAGGTTATTGTGAAGTAGCTGAAGTTAAGGACTTCTGCTATCTAAGCAGCAAAATAACCCAAGAGACACGGAGAAAGGAGGGCAAAAAAGCAGACTTTGTCTGGCACAAAGGGCATTCCTGGTCAACAGAAGTCTACTAGTATCTAACGTAGGCATCAATTTGAGGAAGAAATGGCTCAGAATGTACATTTGGAGCACAGCATCATATGGTAGTGAAACAAGGACTGGGAAAACAAACAGAAGAAAATCAAAGCATCTGAGATGTGATGCTACAGAAAAATTACGTGGACTGACGAAGTAAGAATGAGGAGGTCCTCCGCAGAATGGGTAAGGAAAGGAAAATACGGAAAACAATTGCAAGAAGAAGGGACAGGGTGATACGATATCTGTTAAGACATCAGGGAATAGCTTTGATGGTACTAGAGAGAGCTGTAGAGGGTAAAAACTGTACAGGAAGGCAGAGATTGGAAGAAGAAGAAGAAGAAGAAGAAGAAGAAGAAGAAGAAGAAAGGAAGGAGACACAGCTACCAGTATGTATCAAAGTTTGACAGCCTCTGCCTGTGGCCTTCTGAGACATTTGTCAGGATCCCATGATAGGCCAAGAAAACCGGTGTTCTGTCTTCCAAAAATTAGTGGAACTCTGGAAACTGTTTTGATTATTCAAGCAAGGCTCTGATATGAATAATCTGAATTTGTCCTGTTTTCTGAGTGGAGCTTCATCTCTGGAGGAGAAAAAAAAAGCCCCCCCCCCACACACACACATACACAAATTTCAGACTTCCCCCTTCACCAAGCTAAGCCTTTACCCACAAAAAATCTAACGTTACCAGAAATGTAGGGCATTAAGTTCTGCATTGATTGGGTACACGAACTCTACTATTTGATTAACTTTTCATACAGAAAAGCCATGTCAGAAAACATCAATTTTTCCCAAGTTTCATAAAACCCGTTTCAAGGCTTAGACATATGCAGCATCTGAGAAGTGATGAACTTGATGCAAAATTTTAAATGGTAAAAGTTGTAGAGCATCAAACTGTGAAATATCAAAGAAGAAACAGAATCAAACAATGGAAACTCCGTATAGGAATATCAACAATGTAGGAAAAGATAGATTGACGATCCCAAGTAGCTTTTGGCCACAGCCTTCACCAGTAAAACACACACACACACACACACACACACACACACACACACACACACACACACACACACACGTGACAACTCCAGCATCTCTGGCCGGAATGCAACATCACATGGGATGCAGCAATCTGGAAGGCGTGGGGATAGTAGTGTACAATTGGGAAGAGAGATGAATGTTGTCTGGTGGAATGTGCAGGGACTACACTGCCAACAGACACAGCATCAGGAGGTTGAGGGGCAAGGAGGTGGGGAAAAAAGGAACAAAAAACCATGAGGATGGGGGAAGGACGGGTGGATGGGTTGGCAGAAGGCGCAAATAAACACGGTGGGAGACGAGAACCAAGGGGAGATGGCAGGACAGGACAGAAAGGGTGGAAATTGTTGGGTGGAGGGTGTGGGGACAGTATGTTATTGAAGGCTGAAGCCGGGATAATTAAGGGTGAGGAGAATGTGTTTTAAGGATAACTTCCATCTGCGCTGTTCAGAAAAGCTTGTTCTGGAGGAAAGGATCCAGATTGTTCGGCTAGTGAAGCAGCCACTGAAATCAAGTGTTTTACCTTCAGCTGCATGTTGTGCCGCAGAATAATCTTTTGTCTTTCATCTTCGTGGTCATCTGGTTAGTAGTCATACCAATATGAAAAGCTGTGCAACGATTGCAGCAGAACTGTTAATGACATGGCTGCTTTCATAGTTGCCCTGGCCACTGATAGGGTAGGATAAACCTGTGACAGGACTGGAGTAGGACGTGCTGGGTGGTTGGACTGGGCAGATTTTGCATCCGGGTCTTTCACAGGTATATGATACTTGTGGTAAGGGGTTGGTATTGGGACTGGTTTAGTGATGGATTACAATATTGCTGAGGTTGGGTGGCTGACAGAACACCACTTTAGGAGGGATGGGAAGTACATCAGGTAGGATATCCCTCAATTCAGGGCATGATAGGTAAACAATTACCACGGTCAAACTATGGCCAAGAGCAAAGTAGATCATCCCGTGGCACAACATGCAGCTGAACATAACACACACTGATTTCAGTGGCTGCTTCACTAGCCGAGCCATCTGGATCCTCCACCACCAGCTTTTCTGAACTGCACAAATGGGAGTTATCTTTACAACACATTCTATGCTCCCTTAATTATCCCAGCCTCAGCCTAGAGTAATATACTATCAACCCAACAGTTTCCACCCTCTCTGTCCTATCATCTCCTCCCCATTTCCATCTCCCACCCTGTTAATTTGTAGCCCTCTGCCAACCCATCCACCCCCCCCCCCCCCCTCCCAACGTACACACACCTCCTTGCTCCACAACCTATTCACACTGCACCTGTTGGCAGTCTAGTACCTGCACATTCCACTAGACCGCATTCATCTATCTCCTCAATCATACAATACTATCCTTTCCTGTTTCCCACACCTTCCAGATTGCTGCCTGCATCCCACGTGATGTTGCATTCTAGCCCAAGATGCTGGAGTTGGCTGTTGTGTGTGCAGGAGCACTTCAACATTAAGCAAGCTGTTGAGGATGTGAATACTCTAATTGTAGCAGCTGCTGTTGACATTACTCAAGCACACTGTGTTGTTGTCATTTGGGAGGACACCAACCTGCTTCTGATTATGACTACTTCAACTCTACTGTCCTCCAACTTTTTTCTACTGAAGCCAGGCAAAGGCAGACGTGGCAATGTAGTCTACAGCCATCTAAAGTTCAAGTTGTCTCAAGTATTGAATAGCATTATGTTCCTACATGCCTTCAGTGGGTGCAACATGACTTTTGCTTTTTTTGTAATGGAAAAAAAAACTTCTCATGGCACTGCAGACAAATAACCACCTACAGAAAGCAGCCGAGTTATTCAGCAATTCCGGTGCTACTGATGATGAGACCAATGAGGCTGTGCAGAAGTTCATAGCAGCATGGTACTGCAAAGATGAAACAAAGCCATTAAATGTGCTTCAGTATCAAACTGTTGAAAAATGTACACCAAATAAATCATTGAACCTCGCCTCTTTGCCTCCTCTAGAAGCAGCTCCTTGACAGCATTACCTGAGGACATATTTGCAGGTACAAAATAGGAAAAACTATCCACTAAATTCACTGTAATATGACTGGAAGGTTTCAAAATTCAGCTTCTTGCCAGTTCCCACTATTAAAGAAGCAGCAACTGTGCATCTGTTGAAAATCATTTAGGTGTGCACATGCGACATAGGATGCCATGGAAGTTGTTCCGAGAATAAAAACAACATTAAGTATTCCATCATTTGCAAACTATGAAAAAGCCAATCCTGTACCAATGTTGCAACTGACATTCCGGTTACTAACATTGATGAATGTGATATAGATAGTGAAATAATGGAAGGAAGAAGAGATCCCACCGAGGATATTAAAACAGAAGAATCAGAGTTAATGTCATTAGGAGTCGCATTCTCCAAGCATGTAAAGAAGTAATATTGTATTACTGTAACACAAATTTGTAAAAACATATGTAACTCAATTTACTGTTAAATGAATTAAGTTTCTTTAATCATAAAACAACAATTAATACACCAAACATTTTTCTTTTCACTAATACCCTTGTAAACAACTTTTTTTTACTTACATAACATTATTCTGCTAATTTCATAGTTTTCAAAACTACTGTTATGATAACGAGTAGATTAGGGATTACGTACCAATAACAAAAATAAAAAAGTGAATACTCAAAAATTCATTCAATTTAAAGTAGAAAGTTGATGTTAGTCATTAGTAATGTGATTTACATATAACTAACTAATGGAAGTATTTATTTACCAGCTAGGTTTCTAGTCACTGTCTTTCTGAAGACACAATTTGTTGTTCTGCAACTATTCTCCTATAAAATTTTGTGTAGCACTGGCCAATTTTCAGATGCTGTATGTTTTATAGTGACAAAACGGTTGTTTTTTGAAAAGTGTGAAAGATTTCCATTTTTTGACATAACTTTCCTACAGGAGAAATTAACCCTCAAGCAATGTGGAATTTATTGCTCAACATTTTTGGTATTATAAAATAAAATACATAAATAAACTGGAGAAGTCTGAAATCTTTGTTTTCTTATCATCACCGCTAGAGCTCCACTCATAAATTGGCGCAAATTCAAATTATTCATATCAGAAGCCTCTTTGAGTGATTAAATCAGAATTCCAGTAAGTTTTGGAAGGAAGCCACCTTTTGGGAGTTAATTTTACTAGCGCAACGACTGTCTTTTGAACTGGAAACTGATGGGTTCTACAGAGCCACACTCAATGCCGTGCAGGATCTCAGTGGCTACCTAGGATAGACTTACAATTTGTTTGCTAATGCAGAGTTACATCATTTATCCTGAGTCACAAAATAGGCTCATTTGCAGCCAAACATAGATCCACACAGACAGTGTAACGACGTCTGGAGCATCATACAGTGTCAGTGGGGTAACCAATGTTGTGATTTCCCCTGATGCAGAGAAGAGGAAGATACACCAATAGTGGTTCAATCAACAACTTTTGACACACAAATGATACCTTGTTACGTTTTCACACGTCTCATTTCAGCATAAAGCAACACAAAATCTACTTACATGTAGAGGCTTGAACAGGAAAGTACATTGTTATACGAGTCCAGTGCCTAGCATTGTGGTATAGCGTGCCATTGGGTACGTAACAAAATCATTAGCTTGCATAGTCAGTAATTTGAACAGGCTGCAACTACATTTCTGACACATTATGGCTGGTGGTTGAGCCCTATATTTGAGGTCTTGTTACACACGAACAGATATTGCCCCTGTTGCCATGACCCATCTTGATACAGACGGTGTTCTTTGTTGCTCTTTGTAATCATTCTGTCATGGGTAGCTGAGAGACTGGACTGGACTGTTGATAACTGGAAAAAAAGGTGCCTGGTTAGATGAGTCTCATTTCAAATGGTATCAAATAGATGGACATGTCAGGAATGGAGACAAACTCATTAATCCACAAACCCTGCTTGTCAGCAGGGGACTGTTCAAGCTGGTAGAGGCTATGTACTGGTGTGGGGTGTGTGCAATTGGTGTTTGATATGGGGCCCCTAATACGTCTAGATACTACTCTGACAGGTAACATGTATGTAAGCATCCTGTCTGATCACCTGCATCCATTCATGTCCATTGCTCATTTCAATGTCCTTGTGCCATCCAGCAGGACAATGTGACACCCCACACATCCAGAATTGTTACAAAGTGTTTCCAGGAACAGTCTTCTGAGTTTAAAAACTTCTGCTGGACACCTAAATCCCGAGACATGAACATTATTGAGCAAATCAGGGATGCCTTGCAATGTGCTGTTCAGAAGAAATCTCCACCCTCTCACACTCTTACACATTTACGGCCAGCCCGCAGCGTTCATTGTGTCAATTTCCTCCAGCACTACTTGAGACATTAATCGAGTCCATTCCATTCCAATATCATGGTATGACACTTCTGCATTATTGTGGGGGCCCTACACGATATTAGGCAGGTGTACCAGTTTCTTTGGCTCTTCAGTGAATATGTACTCAGAATACCTCAAAGTGTTCCTGAATCTGGCAGCAGTCTGAATTTGGTATTATTTTGTGTGTCACTGCAGGGGATAGCTGATACACTGTCTTTGATGCAACATCCCAAATACAATCCCCATAAATATGTCTGTTCCTTGACCTCCCTCACCCAACTTAGCAACCATAAAATTTTAAATCCCAGGTAAAACTGGCCACCCAGAAACAATTTACTGAACACCCAGTGCTGAAAACATGTAAATATAATTCTTTGTAATAATTTACAAACAGAAACTTAGTTATGTATACACTTTAAGTTTTAGAACGGTAAAAGGAATATCCATAACACTGAAGAGTCTAAGGAAAATATTTATCCTCCTCTCTACCATCTAAACAATAAATTTAAAGTACAAAAATAATCCTACAAAAATTTTGTATCTTATATCAAGTTTTATCTAACCAATATCAGGAACACTTCTATAAAACTATATTATCAAACCAGTGCAATATAAAATACATGTTACTCAACAAATGATGGTTTGAGACATGTTCAATTGCATTAATTTTGTACCCTCAATTCATTTGAAATTCTGCAGCTTACTTTGCTTCCTACAGTTAACAAATAATTCTAGGCACAGAGGTGCTGCATTTGTAAGGGCGAGAGGACCATGTTCCCACCAAAAATTTTCAAATAGAATTTTAATAATTTTATTCCCTATATCTTTTCAGTATTATATCAAACAGTTTGATTATGACATGATTTTGATGTAGTAAGAGTGACAGACCACAGCTAATCAGACCCGTTTCCACTGCAAAGAGACAGTGTTACTCTAAGCTGCAAGAAGCCAGGCCAAGCCCTGCCACTACCCATCTCTCACCCCTCATATCAGCGTATGCTGACAAATGTGATTTCCTTTCCCCACCCAGCACTGATGGGCAAGTGTCAGGTGCCCCTTGCTTCCTCCACGCCCTTAGCTCCTGGAACGGCAATCACAGTGACATGATCAAGCTGTTTCCCTGCCTCTATCTTGCCCCTGAACATAAAATAGCTTAGGGCCAGCTACCACAGGCTCCCTGCACAGAAATTTCCCTGCACCCCAGTGAGTCCTGTTGCCTTTCTCCCTTCCCTGCCCAACTGCCTGCACATCTACACAATGTTTAGGACCAGAGTGTTTGGGCCCATAGCCAGAGCAATACCACTGTGATCATGTGCCCCCGCCAGAATTGCCAAGGCTATGTGCCTCACTTTCCTCACCCCTTCTCCTTGCAGGTGAAAGATAGGAACACATGCGGCAACAGAACTCACAAGCTTCTCCTGGGTAATTCTTAAATTGTCTTCTCATTGTACCCTTCATTAACTAAATAAAAATAAAATCTAGGCAGATTTTGCACCCCCTCTGCGCCTGTGGTCTTGGTGGGGGTCTATCTCACCATGGCCTTGGTAGAGCCTAGCACGTAGCCCGAGTTTTAACTCGCATCACTTTCCGTATTCTGGAGCTGCGTGTTTGAAACTCTAGTATTCTTACAGTGATTTTAAAATGAATGAAGTACATTGTTTGCTAAAAATACCCTTTAATTTATTAAGCATAGGAGAGAAGTTAGAAATCAAGTGGTTAGGTGCATATCAACCAGCTGTAATATTCCACACGCAAACACATGTATCCACGTGCTCGCACACAAGCACACTATCATCTTGCAAATAAATCAGCACATAAAATATGTAGCTTTAATATGAAAAGAAAAGTGACCACACATTGTATACCTCATGTCATCTAGGTCTTGTTTCAAAGTGTTCTCAACATCTTCTCGTCTTCCTTGTTCCTCCTGCAACAACTGTATCTCACAACGGAGAACATTTTCCTTGGCTTCTATTGCCTCCTTTGCTACTTTAGCTGAAATGAGTTCCTCACGGAATTTTAGCAGGAGTTCCTGAAGATCCTGTAACAATGATAGCACGAATTTAAAATAAAAAACCAACATTCTTCGTAAATAATCCAAGTTTACTGATGACAACAAATTTACTGCCAACGGTCACTGATGCTCAATCTCTAATTTGGGGTTAAACATGTCTTTCCCATAATTTTATCTGAAATGTTGCAGACAATGAGAGATCATTGCTACCTGGCATGTGGAGTTTGCAGAGCAGGTAAAAGATAGTTGTAGAATGGACTAATGGTTTAAGAATACACAAGGGAAAGGTAGTTAACAATCCTAACACGAACATGCGTAATGTAAGACAAAGCTATTGAAGAGTAAGTAAAATTGATAAAGTTGCCTTAAACCAATCAGGGCATGAAATCTAGGTAGTAAAAAGGAAAACTTAGGAGATGAAGAAAGCTCAAAGATATTAATGGGAGGAACTGGATAAGAGGAAACAATAGTGATGGTGATCACCTGAATTGGCCCATAATTCTGTTATTGGCCAATAATTCTATTAATTTAAATCATTTTGAAGGAGTCTTTGGAAACATTCCAATACTATGGAACGTGACAAGCCCTCACACAACACTGTGAGACACTTAATTCAGAGAGAGAGAGAGAGAGAGAGAGAGAGAGAGAGAGAGAGAGAGAGAGAGAGAGAGAGAGAGAGAGAGAGAGAGAGAGGAGATGTATATGCAGACGAGGAAAAAAAATCCCGAATTTTTACCAGATATCCCAGCTAAAAAATGTACTCTGTCCTGGGGGAATGCGATGCCCTTCTGTAAGCCTATCATTTCTCATGCCACGTGATCTCGCCAGCCAATGGCAGTGGATATTCAGAGCATAGGACATGTGTTGTAGTCAGCCAATAGCAAGATTACAGTTAAGTAGCATGAACACACAAAGAGGAAAAGTTAATGGTTTACATTAATATACTTACTGTACCTACAAGAAAAAATAAGGTTTCACATAATATAATATTGGTCTCTAAGATTAATAAGCTACATGAGAAGCTAAGAGTTCACATGTAATATTGGTCTTCTTTTTTCGCATGTGTTATACTTTAAGATACTCACACAAATGTGTCTGTAAATTTAAAATAAAGACATAAATATCTGATCTTCTGGGCTCGAAATTCTTCTAAGTGGCTGCTCCTTAAAGTGATAAGTTTTTAACGAGTCAAATGCCCTGTGATTTAAGAAATTCCCAGGTTTTTCCCACGTTGTTTACAACCTGGAGAGAGAAGGGTTGCGTGCCTGGCACATGGCCAAAGCAATGTGAACCTGGAGATGGGAGAGGGGGGGAGACACAGGTTGGGGGGGGGGGGGGTTGATATGAGAGGGATGGGCCCTCTGAGCTATCTCTTGCTAATGCACCCATAGCCAGGAGTTAAATGTAACTCAAGATGACCAGTGGGTAAAACTCTGCTGGTACATGACACAGCACCAATGGCTACTACTGAGCAAACCACAGAAATGGTGGCAACTCAAACTCGGGAATACTGTGGATGCACCAGCAGATTCATTTAATATGCAAAACCAGTGTTATGTGAAGCATTTTAAGCTGAATCACATGAAATAGGTGCCCAACAGCACCACAGCATAGACAATTAGTTATAGTTAATATAAGATCAGTAAATTCATCAAAATTATGAAAATTAATAGTGCCTAAAATAAAATTAATTTCAAAATCTTTTCTGTCGTCCTATTTCCTCTTTCTGTTTTTGCCAGTAGTTTCACTTTGTATTCACCTTCTCCTTTTTACCGTAATCTTCTATACAATTTTATCCCGCCTATATATACTGAATAATACGTAACCCACTTCCAAACCATAACCAAATAATTTTTTTCCGCTTTCAACACTACCGCTGATATAAAATCCACCGTTTCTAGTTCACAAACAGTTCCTTTCACCTATCAAACAACCATTTCGGCTAGTTCTAAGAACTTTCGCTTTATTTCCATTTCCGTTTTTCCCACATCACTGATCATTTTTTTTAGCCGCTTACCACAGGTTTTAACGTCATTATTTCTTCGTCAGACAATTGTTAGCCTGATTTTCATAATCTGCCACCACAAAACCACTCCTTTTAATACATTTACACAGTTTTTTTCGAAATTTTCCCGAATTTATCCACCCTCTAATGTGTTTTGGTGGCAATACAACCACCTAACCTTTATGCACATCGTTGTCTATTAACCCAAGTTCACCACAGGATCAACATAGCCCAGCTTTAGCCAACACTTTTTCGCCTTTTTTCGCACCAGATCTCCAGCTGCTTTCTAGTTCACCTTTATCTCTCCCCATATATTTTTATTTTCATTTTCATTTCAGCCTCTTGTTACACTTTTCACTTTTTAATACTATGTCACCCTCACAACACCCCCACAATGACCCCGTTAAATTTTATTTACATTCCCTCCGCAAACATGCCTTCGCCCTAGCCAGATTACGCTCCCATATTTAATTTTCTCAGGCTTGTCTGACATTTGGCATTATCCCCAAAAGGCCTCACACTTAAAGTCCCCATCCTCTGGCTGCAACCCTTCTTTCCATCAGTCCCTATACCACTTCCAAACTGAACAATCCATTGCCCTCACCCACCTAATCCTTCACCTACACATCAACTCAGCCAATGAACACACCCGTCAACTCCTATCCTTAATAAAAGTCCTCAATCTTTCCTCTCCCACATCCACACTGGCTGTTCAGGGCATCCTCCTACAGGCCAACCGCAAATTAGAACAGCATGCCACCCTCCACCTCAAAAAACTATCAAATCTCCTGGTTTCCCACCTCTGAAAAGGCAGCTCACTCACCCTTCACAACCTTTCCAGCAAACCTCAACCACCTCTCATTGCACACAAACCCAGTCTCTCCCATCTACTCAATCTCCCACTTCCAGCTCCCCTCCCTCCAAAACCTCAAAATTCCAATCAACACAATCTGGAACCACAACACCCTAATTCAGTAGTTAATCTTTCTTCCAAACCTCTCTCCCAATCCGAAACCTCTGTCCTTTCCAAAGGCCTCACCTTCAGCCCCCTCCCAGATTCATCCAAACAGCCCTCGTCAAAGATTTACTGTCCTACACTCGTACTCTCTGCTGGAAATATCACTTGGCCACGAAGAAAAATGATCCTAATCCTACTCCTAATGATCAAACTCTCCAAGACACTATCCAAATTGAACCCTGCCTGGAACAGTTCCATCCTCCGTCACAGCGGGACCCACCACCTCTTCCTCAAAATCACCCTCTCCAAACCTTCCAGGAATTTCTGACTTCCAGCCTTGCCTCTCAATCCTTCTTAAGAAACCTTAATCCTACTCCCAACATCACCACTGCTGAAGCACAAGCTATCCGTGATCTGAAGGCTGACCAATCCATCCTCATTCTTCCGGCGGACAAGGGTTCCACGTCCGTGGTACTTGATCGCCGGGAGTATGTGGCTGAGGGACTGCGTCAGCTTTCAGATAACACCACATAAAAAGTTTGCCAAGGTATTCCCATTCCTGATGTCCAGGCAGAGCTTCAAGGAATCCTCAGAACCTTAGGCCCTCTACAAAACCTTTCACCTGACCCCACCGACACCCCGCACCCCAACCTTCCCAATCATCCCGGCCACCCCATTGTGGCTGGTTACCAAGCCCCCACAGAACGTATCTCTGCCTACGTAGATCAACACCTTCAACCCATTACATGCAGTCTCCCATCCTTCAAAGATACCAACCACTTTCTCGAATGCCTGGAATCCTTACCCAATCTGTTACCCCTGGAAACCATCCTTGTAACCATTGATGCCACTTCCTTATACACAAATATTCCGCACGTCCAGGGCCTCGCTGCAATGGAGCACTTCCTTTAACGCCGATCACCTGCCACCCTACCTAAAACCTCTTTCCTCATTACCTTAGCCAGCTTCATCCTGACCTACAACTTCTTCACTTTTGAAGGCCATACATACCAACAATTAAACGGAATAGCCATGGGTACCAGGATGGCCCCCTCGTACGCCAACCTATTGATGGGTCACTTAGAGGAAGCCTTCTTTGTTACCCAGGTCTGCCAACCCAAATTTGGTACAGATTTATTGATGACATCTTCATGATCTGGACTCACAGTGAAGAAGAACTCCAGAATTTCCTCTCCTACCTCAACTCCTTTGGTTCCATCAGATTCACCTGTCCTACTCCAAATCCCATGCCACTTTCCTTGACCTTATACCTCCCGAGGAGACCACGAATGTAAAATTAGAGAGATTAGAGCGCGCACGGAGGCTTTCAGACATTCGCTCTTCCCGCGAACCATACGAGACTGGAACAGGAAAGAGAGGTAATGACAGTGGCACGTAAAGTGCCCTCCACCACACAGCGTTGGGTGGCTTGCGGAGTATAAATGTAGATGTAGATGTAGACATCTGTCCAATGGCCATCTTCACACGTCCGTCCACAACAAACCCACCAACAAGCAACAGTACCTCCATTATGACAGCTGCCACCCATTCCACATCAAACGGTCCCTTCCCTACAGCCTAGGTCTTCGTGGCAAACGAATCTGCTCCAGTCCGAAATCCCTGAACCATTACACCAACAACCTGAAAACACCTTTCGCATCCCGCAACTACCCTCCCGACCTGGTACAGAAGCAAATAACCAGAGCCACTTCCTCATCCCCTCAAACCCAGAACCTCCCACAGAAGAACCACAAAAGTGCCCTACTTGTGACAGGATACTTTCCGGGACTGGATCAGACACTGAATGTGGCTCTCCAGCAGGGATACAACTTCCTGAAATCCTGCCCTGAAATGCGATCCATCCTTCATGAAACCCTCCCCACTCCACCAAGAATGTCTTTCCGCCGTCCACCTAACCTTCATAACCTCTTAGTTCATCCCTATGAAATCCCCAAACCACCTTCCCTACCCTCTGGCTCCTACCCTTGTAACTGCCCCCAGTGTAAAACCTGTCCCATGCACCCTTCCACCACTACCTACTCCAGTCCTGTAAGCCGGAAGGTGTACACGATCAAAGACAGAGCCACGTGTGAAAGCACCCACATGATTTACCAACTGACCTGCCTACACTGTGAAGCTTTCTATGTGGGAATGACCAGCAACAAACTGTCCATTCGTATGAATGGACACAGGGCCAGCACATCTTGGCACAGTGTTACACCGTCCGGGTTATCTGGATACTTCCCACTAACGCCAACCTGTCTGCTTGTGTGTGTGTGTGTGTGTGTGTGTGTTGGTTGCAAGAGCTTGAATTACTTCCCACTAACGCCAACCTGTCTGCTTGTGTGTGTGTGTGTGTGTGTGTGTGTGTGTGTGTGTGTGTGTGTGTGTGTTGGTTGCAAGAGCTTGAATTTTGTGTGTATGTTTGTGTTCGTTTGTGTGTGTATCGACCTGCCAGCGTTTCTGTTAGTTAAGTCACATCATCTTTGTTTTTAGATATAATTAGCTAGTTAGTTACTTCCATGTTCCATGGATCATTTTCACAATAAATCGTCATGATGTGGAACCAGTTATGTTACATTCATATTGCAAATTAATTTGTAAAACACCCCAAAATAAACCATTAGATCTAGATGAGCAAGCAGTATTTAATTATACCATGTAATTTAATTTAATTGTTTTACTCCAGACACCATTCATGGTTAATTAAAATCCATCAATAAAATATAACACACTAATTACATCTTATCCGAACAAGCGAAAGCGTTAGCCTATGCTTGTTATACTGTATAATGATCTTATATGAGGTATGTGAGAAAAGCAATGAGACTGTCATTTCATCTACCAAAGTTTTTATTTTTTTCAGACAACTATATTGTCCCCTTCGGCAGCTGTGCACTGGTGGAGTTGTCATTCCTAGTATTGGTAGCAGTGCTGAAAGGCTTAACTGATAAGACATTTAAAATGTCAGTCACATTCTTTTACATGTTCTCCAGAATCCCAAAATGATGTACTTTTAAGACTTTTTCAATTTCAATAAGAAAAGGAAGTCACAAGGACTCAAATCAGGTGAACAGGAGGGCTATGGACCACCAGGAATGCCTTTCAAGGTGAAAAATTCCATGACGGAAATGGCCATGTGACATGGGGCATCGTCATGATGCAGCATCCACTTGCTTGTGATGCCGGTCTCACTCAATTCACCCTTTTTCTTTCAAGGACATCTCTGTAAAACACTTGTCAGCAGGATTTGTTCCAGGGAGAAATTTGTCCTCAAAGGACAAATGTTTCAAACTTTAGAAATGTCACACTCAGAGATTCCCCAAATTTAACACAAAACTTAATGGCCATTGCTCTAAATTCCACTGTTCCTTTTTCATAACACAACAAAAACACAAATTCAATTATGGCACTCTCAAAAATTATGCGATGGCTGTATGGAGGTGAAACTTGGACTAATCATCTGTAAGGGGTGAAAACACTGGCCTAGACAATTACATCAACACAGCATTGTCAGATCGCTCACAATGTTGTCAGTCTCATTACTTTCCTGACACACCTCATATCATTTATTTATATGCATAAGGTATATTCCAAAACTACCGAAACTAAGGTCTGTTTGGTCATTAAAAAAAAAAAAAAAAAAAAAAAAAAAAATAAAGCTCTGCCTTGACTTGTATCAACTGGTAATGCCTGTCTTCAGTTCATTCTCATTATGAAATCATTGTCCATCCAGGCACTTTTTCAAGTGCACATTTCCAACAAAAAGTCTGAATCTTCTCCTTGGTTTCAGCAGCAGTGTGACGGCATGTGTTGTTGTAAAGGAGGATTGTGCCAGATGAAAGTTTCCTGTGGCGTCGATTTATGATCGGTCATCTCAGTCTGATTAGCATTTCATGGTACACGACACACGTACTTGTTGACCAATGGTCCATGAAATCTATCGGAGAGACGTCTTTTCCATCCCAAAAAATGGTAGCCATCATTTTTCAGTTTGAAAATGGAGCTTGCTTAAACTTTTTTGGTTTGGGAGAACTTGAATGCCACCAATGCATGACCTGTTGTTTTGATTCTGCATTTGTGTATGATAGCCATATCTTGTAACCCATAATAATGTGGGGAAAACAAATCATCTTCATTTTGTCCACAGCACTCCACTCCAAAAACTGTTGCCCACTATGCGTTATTTGCTCTTTGTGCTGATCAATGAGCATTTTTGGAACCCATCTTGCACACACTTGCGATATCCAAGTCGTTCAGTAACAATCCTGTACACTGAGGTTTGAGTGACATTTTTGGATTATCAAGTTTACGGTTCATGTGACTGACGATGTTCCTCGTTCGATTACTGTGCCTACCAGCCCACTGACAGTTCATTGTGAACATCTATGCAACCACTTTGAAATTCTTGACACCATTTTTGAACTTGTTTATCACTCAATATTTCAGTTTCTTGCACTAGGCATAACTGATGATGGATTTCAGCAGCTGAAGATCCTTTTGCCAGCAAAATCTAATCACAAAGCACACTTCAAAACTGACATGATGTACGAATATCTCAGCCATTGCGATCTGCTCTCATTTGACTGGCAAGCAATTGTTGAATCAAATCAACAATGCAAAAGTTTCCTAAAGAGTTGGTAGACAGCACTGCATGGGTGAAGCTTCATTCAGGCCTTACTTGGAACACATCTCATATTTTCACTAGTATTACAAGCACTTGAAGTCAAAAGCAGAAGAAGATTAATAATGGTTGCAGTGGTTCAAAGAGATACAGGCTAATCACAAATATGCTGATAATTTCAATTTTTCTGTATGGGTCACATTTTAAGAATTATTTCAATTTATGTGGTTAAAGCTCAAAATTGCTTATTTACTAACATGTAGGATGTACATACCCAATATAATGCCTAAGCATGGGAGCATGCGACACACTTGTTCCAGCAGTGCGCTGACATACTTGTATTAGCGGTGCAGGGATATGACGCATTCGTCAATTACGTGTGACTAGTTTCTCTGGTAGTCTTGGTAGCATGTGACTGAATGTTTCAGGTACATAACACTTTCTTTGATTTCCAGTACTTAGAAAAAATTAGCGTGAGTACAGTTGTAATACTTACAAAACTTCACAAAGTTGCAGGTTGAGATATAGTAAGACAGAAATAAGTCAGCGCTCGATAATCCGGCAAACCTGGAAGTCCAGGACAAATCAGAAATTTTCCCATATTTTTAGCTAAGTGCACGTGGCAGTACAGTTGGATGCGTTAGAGAAATGTCAGAATCATGTGCTACAATCAACAACTCTTCAATCACTAGACCTATGGTATGTTTACAGTGCATCAGTGCTGTGCAGTTTTATGTAACAGTTACTTAACTAAAGCAATATAAAAAATTTGTACTGACAGTGAAGGTGTTTTCCAAACACAGTAAAAGTTCTCCTAAAACAAGAAAACACAAACACGTGAAAAATACAATGTTGTACAGAGCCACCAATCAAAAAATCCGAGATGGAAAGCAATGTAAATGGTGATGTGTCAACAACTGATCACCCTGAAATTGTATGTGTGATAAATTCTGCAAACACTAATGAACTGAGAGTGTTCGGGAGAAGTTAACGAATGGATTGACACCGACAGAAATTTAGCTATCAAAGAAGAGCTGAGACTGACATTACAAACTGTTCTCAACCCACAGGAGGCACCAGAAACTGAAACTGATGAAGAAACACTTAAAACTCCCATCTCTTGGGCTGAGGCTTCAGAAGTCTTAAACACTTTTGAGAAGTTCACTGGAATAGCCAACAATACAACACCTCTAAATTTAAAAATTCACACAACATATAAAGTAATTTTTGTCAAAAACAAGCTCAATTCAAGAAACAAGTTAGTATATCTTCAATGTTCCCCAACTAAACCATCAGTGGTAGATTCCAGTCTGACTTATTCCACACCCTCAACGTCAGATGTCCATCGTATGATATCCTAAAGACAGCGGTTCTAATTAAACTCCACCAATTTCTGCGTAACTATTTTTATTAATTAGCTTGTTCCTGATATTTTCAAACCAATGGAGCCTCAGCGGCCAGAGACTATGGTCATGTTTGTGTGAATTGCCTTTGCGTGGTGTGTGTGTGTGTGTGTGTGTGTGTGTGTGTGTGTGTGTGTGTGTGTGTGTGTGTGGGGAGGGGGGGGGGGGGTTTGAATTCCGATGAATGCTTTTTCGGCATCTCCACTAAAAAGTGAGTAACAATCTATCCTTCTCATAATACTTCCATTATTCCATCCTGGATTTTCCATTGTCTGACATTTGATAATCTGGCATCGACAGCTCCACAAGCATATTGGATTACCAAGGTCCCATTGTCCCTTGAAATTTTCTATGTACGTCAAACTGATCACAGAAAAACTTAGTCACAGTTGCAACTTTCAGAATTCAGTGGGCTGCTGCGCCAAACTTTAACTGTTTGACGAGCTTTCTTGAAGAACTTTGCATCCATTTTGAGATTTGTTTGGACTTGTGTAGTTTTAGGTGGGCAACTGATACATAAAATGTGCAAATTTGCAGGGACAGACTTTGACTTTGTCGATGATCTGTCCACTTCAACACACTGCTTAAACATTCTTCCACACTTTTGGGCTTTTATTATTATTGCGTAGGATATCACCAATACTGTTGAGAGCTTCAATCTGACTGAATAAGCTGAACTATCCATTTAGATCCCAAAACTTTCAGTATCGGCTAGTCATTGACAATATCCCACCACTTTCCTAATAATTATTATTGTATGTCATAAAACTGGACCATGTATGGTCACCCTGAGACAGAGCAAAATGACGTCGATGACACAGGGTGGTACATCACTAGTAATGAGAATTTACTAAACAGGACTTCTCTAGAGATGAGAACAGGACCTCGATCTGAACAAGAATCTCTATGTACATAACTACAAGTAAGGAAAATAGGTTTGCACCCTAAATTTACCCGGGTTTGAGAGAGGATTGTGCAATTTTGAACGGGCAGAACGCAGCAAGCTATCCTAGATAGAGTCATTAACATAAATAGAATTAATTTTGAGTGTGACCCATGGAAGTGTGACACATAGGATCTTATCTATTGTATATAACTGATTCCGCCCTTAACAATGTTTAGTACAACAGTGAATTAAGGTGAATTTGCTGAATATTTTGGTATATTAGATGACAAAAAAAAATGGTAAAAAATTTTCTCACTAAAATTTTTATGGTAGAAGCACTAGCAGATCATACTGATCAGGTTTTATCTCAGCTGCTGCACCATATTTGATATTACGAAGAACAGTAACGAATAAAAGCTTGTTCTTATTTTACTTTTGTCTGATAGAAATGGTAGTAAATTATTACACAGTTTACAACTCATATTTCATGGCATAAAAATGGAAGGATAACAACAAATTTATAACTCTGAAATACAAAGGCATAGTGCAGACTGCTTCACTTATTGTGGAAGAGTTTGAAACAATCCTGTCCCTTTGCAACACTGAGGTTCTGGTTGCATTTCAAACACTTTCTTTTAGTTCTGCTATTGCAGTGCTCGTACTAGAATGTTCATGGTGACAAAATGTCATTGACTGTGAGTCAGTTATCATACACAATATATTACTGTCCAGACCTGGTTCTGGATGAGGTTTTAATAGCATTGCTTTTTATGTACCTAACTCATCTTCTAACAGCGCTCTCACTCTTCTGCAATCGTTTTTCTTTCTGGACAAGCCAGAAGTTGCCTTCTCTGGTTTATGATTTCTTTATTTCTGCAGTCACTATATTACAAGTTATAACTATGGACAAGAAAATTTTGTGGGGGAAAAAAAACCCAAAGGAACTGAATTTGAGTGAAGTGACACGAAACTGGCAATTTTTACGAGACATCACGAAATCTGTAGTTTTTCCATATACAAAAGTTATAAATCTGAAGACAGGAGTTCATTACTTTTTGTAACCGACAGTTATTGTGTGTTAAAACTGCATTTTTGCTTCTTATCCTCTCAAGGCTGAGGTTGGTTTATAATCTTAATTGTCAATTTTCCGTGCAAGCAACTTTGATGTCATAACATAAATAGCACCAAAATTAGCAAAAATAGCTCACAATTTGACAAAAGACCTGGGAAATTTGCCAAAAATTGATCTTAAAAATTTGATTAAAAATATAATTAAATTAAAATAAAATAGAAAGAAACTTCCACATGGGAAAAATATATTTAAAACCAAGATACCAAGACTTACCAAGCAGGAAAGCTCTGGTAGACAGGCACAATAAAATAACACACAAACACACACACAAAATTTCTAGCTTTTGGAACCAACGGTTGCTTCTTCAGGAAAGAGGGAAGGAGAGGGAAAGACAAAAGGATGTGGGTTTTAAGGGAGAGGGTGAGGAGTCATTCCAATCCCGGGAGCAGAAAGACTTACCTTAGGGGGAAAAAAGGATAGGTATATACTCGCGCACCTTTCCCTCTCCTTCCCTCTTTCCTGAAGAAGCAACCATTGGTTGCGAAAGCTAGAAATTTTGTGTGTGTGTTTGTGTGTTATTTTATTGTGCCTGTCCACCGGCGCTTTCCCACTTGGTAAGTCTTGGAATCTTTGTTTTTAATATAATTAAATTAAAAAGGGAACTGGACAGACCCTAAAATTGGCAAAATAAATAACACAAAATATGGCAAGAAAACATTGAATTTGGTAAAACAGCAATGAATTTGGTTAAAAAGCAACAAACATGGCAAAAAAAGACACACAATTCTGGTAGGAGGGGGGGGGGGGGGGGGGGGGGGGAGAGATGACACCAAATTTGGTAAAAAATAGCGACGAATCTGGCAGATAATAACACCAAATCTGTCAGACTATAACACCTAACTAGGCAACAAAATTACACAGTACTTGCCAAAAACATCACTCACTTTGGTTGAAAATGATACCAACTGAGGCAAAAATGACAGAATTTGAGAAATAAATACACCAAATTTATTTGGCAAAAGTATTAACTAATTTGCAAAAACGAATATAGCAAAAAATAATACTAGATGTTTCAAAAAATAGCACCGAATGTGGTAAAAAATTACCAAATGTGGTAAAAAATAACAACGAATGTGACAATAAAACAAAACTATTTTTTTCTGTCCCTAGTTATAACATATTTTACGACTGTGATAAAAGTCTTCTTAAGACAAAAAACATTTTGCTTTGTTCTACAGCATCTCCAGTAGTCAAGATTGTTTTGTTCCTGACTTCATTCTTTAAGTTCTTCTACAAATATGTGGTAGATATTAGCACACAGCATTTTCACTAACTACTTTTACAATTTTTTTGTTGTGAAGGTACATTGTCATCTCTTGTGGTGTGGACTTTCAAAATTAAAAAAGTTTTATTTGAAACACATTATTATTTTGTCTTTTTTTTTTTTTTTTTTAATGTCTGACACCTGAATTTAAGAACTATCCCAAGTTAGGTTTATAATCATATTTGCTAAGTTTTACGACATGTTGCAAAGATAGTGAAGAAACGCGTATTTTCACTCTTACTGCCTGGTCTACAGCAAGTACTTTTGTTTTACAAATATCAATAAAAACTGGAAAAAAATATGCAACTGATGTTTTGCCATTGTAAAATATAACAAGAGCTTTTAAATCTATGACAAACAACTGCTAGCAAGTAACTTACTTCAACTTTATCAGGCAGATTGATTATTTCATTCTGAAGTTGTTCTGAGTGGGCTGTGTGTTTACCCACTAAATTATCATTTTCTGCTTGAAGCCTGTTGATGAAAATGTTGAATTAACATTTTTTAACTGCTATATTTATATAAATTATCAATATGATAAAACTTTTTAAAAAAGAAAAAAAAGACATACAATTCACATTCCAAGCAAATAAATCGCCTGAAGCTTTTCCATACCTACTTGTTCGTAGAGGAGATAGATATGTAGAGCTGAAGATGATCATGTGCAGCTTTAAATGGTGTAACCACGTAATGTGTTTTATCAAAACATTATAGGATAATTTTTCACATCTGCCATGTTGTTGTAATACAGGGGCCATGAGCTCATTAGCTCTGAATGTAAATGTTGACAGCCAATGCTCTTACAAATTTTGTTTATTGGCTATAGTCTTTTTCCATAGCTGATGATACCACTTAGCCAATGTCTGTATCAGGACTTAGTAGGAATAGTGAGCAACTCCTCAAATCTACTTCAGGAGTCCTGTCGTAGGACCAGAGAGTCAAAACCAGTACAGCCAATAAATTAGTGTATGTGAGCACTGACTGATAACATTTATGTCCATAGGAAGAATGTGGTCAAAACAATATACTGTTTTGTATATAATACAGATTAATAAGAACAAATATATATATCACACATAGTAATTGAATAAGTATGGAAAGACACGGATTCAAACTGTGTTTCAGGTATGACACAGCTGCACCAACACACTCAAAAGAAGAGCACATGGCAATTGGATTTTTATAACTTTTTAAACATTTATGCTAAGTTCAGCAATCAAATATCACTCCCACAGAACAGTTTTGACACAAATCTCAAACATTCTTGAGGAAACCAACTCTGGAATTTTCTGACCACATTTAATACACTAAAATGAAATGTATCTTTCGACAAGAAGTGGTAAATGCTGGATTGAGTCTTATTTCAGCCATCATCATTTCATTTCCCCTCCCTTGCCCGGGGAAGTTACTCACAAAGTTGGCTGGCGGTCAGTTCCTTTTGAAAATCAACTTGGCCGAAGAATACCTTCAAATTCCAATGGACTAGGCATCAAAACAGTTGCTTGTACTTAATAAGTCTTTCGGCCTTTGACAGTTGGCAGTGCGGCACTGTGTCAAATGCTTTAGGGAAATCTAGGAATGTACAATCCACCCATTGCCCTTCATCCGTATAGTTCTCAAGAAGTCTTGAGAAAATGGCAAGCTGAGCTTCGCAAGAGCAATCCTTTCTAAAATCATGCTGATACATGTACAGAAATTTTTTCCTCTCAAGGAAATTTATTAACTTTGAACTGTGAGTATGTTCAAGGATTCTGCAGCAAACTGATGTTAAGCGCTTAGGTCTGTAATTCTGCAGGTCTGCTCTTTCATCCTTCTTATATAAAGGAGTCACCTGCACTTTCTTCCGGTCGCTTGGGATTTTGCGCTGGGTGAGAGATTCACGATAAATGCAAGCTAAGTAGGGTACCAATGCAATAGAGTACACCGTGAAAACCAATTGGGATTCCATCACGACCTGACGACTTATTTGCTTTCAACTCTTTCAGTTATTTCTCTACACCAGAGATGCTTATTACTATGTCCTCCATACGGGAGTCGGTGCAAAGGTGCGGTTCTCCTGCTTGAACGATTTCTTAAATGTGAAATTTAAAACTAACTTTTGGTATCTTCCCTGCCACACCAGATTGGTTAACAGGAGACTGGACTGAAGCTTTAGACCGACTTAGCGATTCTTCCGCTCACAAGGCAGATGTGCTAACCACTACGCCACCCTGACACCGTGGCTTTGCGCAGTTACACGGACTATCCTATGAGGCCTCCTGCTCAATCCAAATTCCCACTCAGTCTGCTTGGTATTCCCCTTGAACAAGAACAGTCCTGTAGAGGCTCTCCAACTGTATTGGAATAGCACCTCACCTCAGCATGGAATGGAACAGGGGATACTGCCTGAAACCCATGATTAGGGGCTTTAATCAAATGAAACTATATGGTTCCAGAGACCTTTTCAAGTCTAAAACACCTATGATTTCAGACTAAAGCAAAGCTTGAATATTTGTACCAAAGTCGGATTTCGAACCCAGGGTTGGTGGGTATACTAGGGTAGTCAACGCAGTTGTGCAAAGTAACGGTGGTTGGTAGTTAGTGCACCTGCCTAGTGACCTGGAGACCCAACTTCAAATTCCAGTCTTCATAAAAATGTTCATTTCTCTCTTCAAAGTCTGCATATATACATCACATTTAACATTAATCTTCTGTTAACCATGTTTTATGCCCCATATCACAGTTGTGAATTTGCATGCCCCTATTTATAATTTCAATTTCTTGTCTCACTATCACAATGGGGTGTGGCATCAACTGTGATAAAATTAAAACTAGTACATAAATCTTATGAAAAGGATACATTGCTGCTCACCATATAGCAGATATTTTGATTCCCAGACAGGCACAACAAAAAGACTACTAAAACACTTAAGCCAAATTCTGGTCTCAGCAGCCACAGACACTGGGCATGCATGCGTGTGTGTGTGTGTGTGTGTGTGTGTGTGTGTGTGTGTGTGTGTGTGTGTGTGTGTGTGTGTGGGCGCGCGCGCGCGTGTAATCTACTTCAGAAGAAGGCCTTCTGGCCAAAAGCTGACGTGTTTAGTAGTCATTTTGTTGTGCCTGTCTGCGACTCAACACCTCCACTATATAGCAAGCAAATCTAACCTTTTCATAATACTGTCATTATTTCATCCTGGATTTTCCACTGTTTGCATCTACATCTATATTCTGCAAACAATCGTGAGGTGCAAGCAGAGGGTACATCCCAATGTACCAGTTACTACGGTTTCTTCTTGTTCCATTCACGTATGGAGTGTGGAGAGAATGACTGCAGTAATTATTCTAATCTTATCCTCATGATCCTTTGTGACTGACATGTAGGGAGTTGTTGTATATTCCTAGAATAGTCATTTAAAGCAAGATCTTTAAACTTTGTCAGCAGTTTTTCTCGGGACAGTTTAAGTCAAGCTTCAAGAGTCTTCGAATTCAGTTCCTTCAGTATCTCTGTGACACTCTCCCACAGATTAAACAAACCTGTGACCATTCGTGATGCCCTTCCTTATACAAGTTCAACATCACCCGTCAGTTCTATCCGATATGGGTCCCAACACTTGAGGAATATTCCAGAACAGGCTGCATGAATGATTTGCAAGCAATCTCTTTTGTAGAAGAATGAACTTATGTGATCATTCCATTTCATATCCCTACAAAGTGTAAACCCAGGTATTTTATGAGTTGGCCAATTCCAATAGTGACTAAGATATAATCATAGGATACTGCATTTTTTCGTATTGTGAAGTGCACAATTTTACATTTCTGAACTTTAAAACAGGTTGCCAATCTCAGCACCACATTGAAATCTTACTGACTAATTTATGCAGCTTCTTTCAGATAGTACTTCATAATAGATGAATGTATGAACTGCAAAAAGCCTGATTTTACTATTAATATTGACTGCAAGGTCATTCACATACAACATGAACATCAAGGGTCCCAACACACCTCCCTGGGGCACAACCAAAGTTACTTCTACATCTGACGATGACTCTACACCCAAGATAACACACTGTGTCCCCCCTATCAAAAAGCCATCCATCCAGTCACAAATTCCACTTACACCAAACATGATCATACTTCTGACAATAAGCGTAGCGGTGCTACTGAGTTAAATGCTTTTCGGAAATCAAGAAATACTCTGCCGACCTGGCTGCCTTGATCCAAAGCGTTCAGTATGTCATGTGAGGAAAGTGCGAGTTGGGTTTCAAATCATCAATTTTTTCAAAATCCATGCTAGTTGGAACTGAGGTGGTCATTCTGTTCAAGTATGTCTCATTATGTTTGAGCTCAGAATATGCTTTAACACTCTACAACGAAACAATTTCAAGGATACTGGATTGTAGTTGTGAATCACTTCTACTACCCTTCTTGTAGATGGTGTGACCTGTGCCTTTTTCCAAGAACTGGGCATGGTTTTTTGTACAAGGGATATAGGACAGGTTACAGTAACAAGAGGGGCTAAATCAGCCACATATTCAATGTATAATCTGATAGGCATTCCATTGAGCCCTGGAAATAGTTAAATTTTAACCATTTCAGCTGATTCCCAACACCACTGACCTAATTCTTGTTTCATTCAACTTTTCAGTGGTATGAGGATTAAATTGGTGCAATTCTACTGGGTTTCCTCTTGTAACGGGACATTTGAAAATGGAGTTAAGCATTTCAGCTTTTGCTTTACTACTTTCAATTTCAGTTCCTGTCTCATTCGCTAGGGACTGGATACTAACTTTGGTCCCTTGAATGGCCTTTCGCCTGACCAGAATTTCTTTGGGTTCTGTGAAAGATCACTTGACAATATTCTGCTATGGTAGTCATAGAATATATCATGCATTGCTCTCTTGACAGCCAAATGTGTGTTAGCCCTAAACTTTGTTTTGCACCTATTACACAGTAATCTCCGTTTCTTTAGAAGTATCTTTACAGTGATTGTATTCCATGGAGGTTCCCTCTCATTATGAACTGTTCTACTCAGTATATATCTATCCAGTGCACGGTCAAATATTCTTTTAAACTTGAGCCAGAGTTGCTCTGCATGCTCCTGCCCTGTGCTAAAAGTTTCTAGTTCCTCATTGAGATATGACACTACTGATTTTTTAACTAGTTTACTGAATATATATATCTTTCTGCTTGATTTAGTTGTCCTCTATACTTTGGTAATCATTGTTGCCACAATCACTTCATGCTCACCAATACAAGCTTTGATGTGGATATCCTCAAAGAGGTCAGGTCTATTTTTTGCCATTAGATCCAATATATTTCCATCATGAAAGGGGTTCCTATCTGTTCATGGTTAAAACTATCATACTTTTACAAGTTGTCCCTTTTTCACAATAGCTACTGTTATGATTCTACAGGCATTGTTCTGCACAATGAAAATCCTTTTCATATTCCAGAATGACTTTCCACTATGCAGTGTAGTAGGTACTGACCTGGAACTTCCTCGAAGATTAGAACTGTGTGCCAGACTGGACTCAAGCTGGGAATCTCTGCCTTTCGCAAGTGAGTGGTGTGCCAACTGAGCTATCCAAGCAAGACTCATGACCCGCACTCACAATTTCACATTAGTTTGGCAGGTCCCACCAACACAGTTCTATTCCATAAGCCCAGAAAGCTTATAATAATCCAAAATACACAGTCCATAGGATTTCACAATTAAGCTTTGCTGATAATGGTAAAATAACATAGACCAGATGTTATTTTTTAGCAGACATGAGCAACCGGCTACTTTCATGAAAGTCTATTAATCCCAGGTAGGCTCTTGACAGAATATCATCATTCACAACATTTTATCTATTTGGGGCACTTTGTTCAAGGTGAATAATATTTGGTTTATCTGTGTTAAATTTTATGTTGTCTCAAAGGGAGCTGTCACCTTTCCCAAAAAGTTTTGAACCTCTTTAATAAGTCTGGTTTTTCTACCTGTTTAATTGACACCTCCTTGGGATATACAGTGATCAGATGCTTATTATCTATAGAATTCCGAAAATCATTTATATAACATATCAACAGGAATAGGTCTAAATTTATTCCTGAGGGACATCAACATAATTACTTCTTGTTCTTGACTGCCTCCTCTCTAGTACTTCTACAGTATGGTAATCACATTGTACTCTTTCTATAAAATAAGTTATTCTACAGTCTCCAGTAAAAGAAAAGGAAGTGACAATGTAGGATTCAAACCTTTCAAGTTCATTTTGAGCTTTCTCTCTGTCCTGTGCCAGCCGTGCCAGCTGGTCCGAAATTGCAGCAATTGTTTCTGTATAAACTTTGTTTAGATCATTAAGAGCAGCTTCAGATGATTCCATCATTGATTTCAATTCTGCCACCTGTAATCAAAAGCAATATTAAAGAAATCACTAAAAATTCTGTGGGAACACTTAAAAATATTAAGTTTAAACAACACTGGAGAAAATTATAACTACTATGCAGCCAATTTTTTAAGAATTAGGCTGCTATCATGTCACTACACTCCATTCTTAATACAATTCCTGAGTTACAATTTGAATTTCATTACATACTACCAATGCAAAGATTTTATTGCGCTAATCCCAATATTCAATGCCCACAGCATTATCAACTACTGCTTCCCACTAGGAAACATAATATTTCATTGAACATAGAGACCTCGTAAAGCTCACACAAGGTACATCTACTTTTATGCGAATTATTAATTTCGAATAGACATCATTACACTAAAGCCTTAGGAAAAATCGCAATGTTGTCTCCAACACTCCTCCAAGTACAGACTAAAATGTTGCTTGCTATACTACCAGTCTATCTGAATTCTACACAACACACTCAAAGTTCTGTTAACTGCTAATATTTTTTAGTTGAATGAATACATTCTACCATTATTTCTTTGGTTTCTACAAGATAAACCTTCAACAGCACACTCAAGTGCTACCAATGACAGTTCAAAATCTTTCATATGGTCAATGGTGAAAACAATGAGTACCTAACAAAAGTACTTGGCACGTTACCTGTATATAGAAAGTAAGAGGGTAATTACGGTCTGTGAAGGTCTCAGTGAGAGCCTTGACATATTGACAGGGGGACTGCTCGTCACTAACATGCAACATCCATGGGTGCCCAGGCTGTATGCAAGAGACTTGTTGGTACGGAACCGGTGGCAGCTGTCGAAGTGGAGATATTGCTGGTGGTTGGTAGGTTTGATATGGACATCCATTTCCAACAGCTGTCACCCATTCCATACCAAGAAGTCTCTTCCATACAGCCTAACAACCCATGGCTATCATCTGTAGTGACTAGTCACACGCAGTTCCTCTTGAAATATACCAACTGGAGGTCATCCCTTGTGTGACAGCCCACTCAAAAGCACTGTAGCAATTCTGTGCTGTAACAACATGGTGTCAAGGTCAGAGTGAAGTTATTTGATTGGGGACTGACTGTATTTGTATGTGTGATCAATTCTATGCACTGGTGTAGCCTCTGTGTACCATTCATATTTAAAAATGCAGTTAATGAAAAGAAAGGCAAACCGTAAAGTTAAGAAAAGGTCCTCGTGGAAGCTAACCACTAATTGTTAGTTAGCATGTTGCATGGCTTGCTTCTTCGAAGCCCTAGCCTTACCATTTGCACCCCGGAAATGCTGGTCCATGGAGAACAACTGTAACAGGTGTAACAACTGTATCAAAGAGACAGATGCAAAATAGCAAATAAACAGCAACCAGGCTGTCATAGATGGAACTTCCCTGTGGGACAACGCAGATGGCAGCCAAATATGTAAGCTGAAATCGCTACATGTTTCTGAAAGAATTTAGTTGGTGAATGAACAACACGACACAAACAGGACTTTGTGGAACCCCCAAGTGTATGGGTAATGCAGATGGTAAGACTTCAATTTACTGGTAGAATACTGGGAAAATGCAATAAGTCTACAAAGGAGACTGCTTACAAATCACTTGTGCAACCCATTCTGGAATACTGCTCAAGTGTGTGAGACCTATGCAAAATAGGACTAACAGGGAATATTTTACATATACAGAGAAGGGCAGTCTGAATGGTCACAGATTTGTTTGGCCCATGAGGTGTCACAGAGATGCTAAAGAAACTGAACGAACAGATTCTTGAAGATTTACATGAACTAGCCCGAAAAAGTCCATTAACGAAGTTTCAAGAACCAGCTTTAAATTACGACTCTAGGAATTACTACAGTCCCCTACTTAATGAATTAATGAGATGAAATAATGCGAGAAAAATATTACATGAAACAGTTTTGTTCAGCAGGAGCCTTGCGGAAGAACAGGTGAAAACAAAGAGCTGCTGTTGTAGTCTTGGCAAAGTTAAGCTGCTTCACTAGCCACTGCTGTTTTAAGATGGTAGCCTGACAATTTCTTCCTTTGCCACCTGGTACACACACTGGTATTGACAGGATCATGGGTAATCCCCTCCAGATGATCCAGAATTTGCCACACCAGTCAATGACACAAGGCACATGAACTACACTGGGCCAAGTCCTTGCCACTTCCTGCAACACAGTGTTAGACCAGTCCCAAGGCCTTTTTGAACTTCACCCCACAGTACAGAACTTTTAACAGACTAAAGCATGTTTGTCTAGGCAAGACCCAAGACAAACTTGCTGATAAAGATCTTGCCTTACATTGTTAATGCTCACTTCCAATGGAAGTGCTAGAGCTGTCTTAAGCACCCACTCAGCACATTCTAATTTAGTTCCATCACAGACTCATCCTATCCCAGTTACAGCAAACACCATTTACACTTTAACTTCTGCACTACATTTTATGTGGGCATGGCCACCAACCAGCTGTCAATCCGATTGAATGACCACCCACCAAACTTTGGTCAAGAATGGAACTGACCACCCAATGGTGAAACATATTAGAGAGCCAACCACTGTTAATTACATTAGCTGTTTCACAAAAATGCCATCTGGATCCTACCCCCAATACCATCTTCCCTGAGTTACAATGATGGGAATTGTCCTTGCACCACATTGTTCAATCCTATAATACTCTTGGCTCAGTATCTGCTAGGCCCCTCTCCACACCCAAATATACATCCTAATCTACCCCAGCTTCACCCATCCTGCTCTCAACACTCCTCTTTGCACTGTCCTCATCCCTCCAATTTATCTCCACCTTCCAACCTAGACCCCCCCAGTCACTGTGAGATGTGCACAACTCCCACTGCCTGCAGCCAGAATAAGGTTACCAGTATCACATTTCTATTCCATATGCCTGTTGTCTTGCCCTCTAAGCAGCTGGTCACCCTTCCCCAACTCCTCTCCTGTTCTCTGCCTTCTTTCTTCCCCCACCCACTTCACACTTCAAAACCCATCAAACTTAAAGTGCTGACACACTGTAGTCAGCTGTGACAATGTATCCATGAAGGTATACTTGAATTTTGTAGTTAACTCTAAAGGAGGCACTACTCTGGCCAATCTTTATAATGCACCAATGACATTCCAGTACCACATCTGTCTCATAAATATATGTCTGTACTTTAACATAAACATTTCACATAAACTAGACGTACAATTTTAATATGTTACTACACTGTGTCTGAATCTTTTTCAACACACAATGAGCCTTTTACTAGTAATACTATGATTAGACGTTTGGGTAGTTATCAATGAAAACTAACTTATCCTCCTCCGACATGTTTTGATTACCAACCTATCAGCAACAACTAATCAGCATTGCTGTTACTAATACATAAATGTGTACAAAAAGAACAAATATAAATAATATTAAAGCTTTAATCTTACGACAAAATGCGAACAAATCATGTTATACCGAAGTCACTTGACAAACCCGATTTGATGTTGGTGACACACCCAATACACTATGCTCACTCTGTAGGTAAACCTACTGTATTCATGAGCCATAACATTTTGGTACCCAGCATGGAGCAAACCTTTCAGCTTCCTAGTATAGCATCCATTGCCTCAAGTCCCAACATTCCATGCATGACAGGCAGGTTAATGTACAGCATAAAGAGGGAGTTCACAGCTCAAGTACCAACAGTACAATATCTCCATTGCAGATTGTAACTTTAAAGATACATACTACAGATATGACAACATCCCCCTCACCACCTTACCCAAGAGAGACTATTTTCCATACTGCGTAATGTTGGATGGTGTGATGCTGCTGTTATTCCATTTATTGAGGGGCCTCAGAGCTTTGCACACAATAGATGCATTTTGTGCCACTGAGGTACCTTTCTCCAGATGGTCCACACTTCTGTGAAATTCACAAAAATAATATATTTTTGTCTCCAGCAATCTCCCAACATTCAACTCGTATCTTGGGGTACACGTGACCTGCTCTTTCTTTTAAACCTCCCCAACCGATCACTATCCTCCCCAAGGATAGAACTTTTCGTTCCTGAAACTATGATAGTTCTGTATACTTTTATACCTGTATCAGCACTACTTATTTTCTTGCCTCCTTTAGAGACAATACTTTCTACAACGCCCTGTTGTTAGTTGAATTCATCTATATTTAATTTCCATTAAGCCAAAATTAAAAGAGATACAACTACACAAAAAGAATGTAGAAGGAGAATACTTCTTAATAACATTGTACTGTGAAGAGTTTTGATTGACTAGTAAGTGCCGTACCAAGAAAAATGAAATAATACTGAACTTTCTGACGATACGTACTTGTGTTTTATGTTCTTCTTTCTTTTCATTCCACTTTTCTTCCATTTCTTTTCTGAATTCAGACTCCTTAGAAAGGTCTTCTCGGTAGCGCTGTAAAGAACGTTCATGAACAGCAACTTTCTTCTCCAATTCTCTTGCTTCTTGTTGAGATCGCACTAATTGTGCTTCATAATTAGCACACATATCACAGGTATGTTTCGGTTTTTCTTCAGATTGAGCATCTGAAAGCATTTGGTTTAATAGTATATAAGAAATAAATTGAACAGGATGGTTATGTAAGTAAGTTTCTTATACGAACAAAAGGAAAGAAGACTGTACTCACCCATGCTAAAGCCCATAAAAACAAGGATAGTAAACAGTGAAACAAATAGAATTTTCTGTGTCAGAGAAAGCTCCTAAGTAAAAAAATAAATGTTTGTGGGTAATAACAGAAAGTAGATAAATGTTTAAAGTTAATACTGGAAAGAAGAGAGGACATGCAGTTTTATGTGTGCACATACATGTATGTGGGCCTGCAAGGTGAATTTCAATCAACAAACATGACAGCATAAATTTGATCTATATGTTGCTGCTTCTTTGAATGGCTTTCAAAGTCAGGTTCATTTTTCCATTCTTCATTTCACTGACTACCATATGTTCTAATAAAGCCAGCACAGAGGGCACAATATAATCAAGGCATCATGATCATACTATTTAGTGTCACACTGTTTATGCTGGTGTGAGCCTAGATGTGATTTCAATTGGGCAGAAAATTTAATACTTTACGTGAACTGTCTGCTTAAACACTGCATAGACTGGCTGCAAATGTGAAGGACAACATCACTGCCAGAATTAAATTATAATATTTTCTGCAATGCTCTCAAACAAGAATCATGCACAAATAATGACTTTCTCAGAGTTAATGCACAAAGGGAATCTGTTCTTTGAAGACAACTGCAGGACATGGAAACAAATGTGAATTGTAAGTTGGACCAACCACATGAAGAATATCTTTTTACATATTCTGATAGCATTTGAAATAAAAATCAGTTTCATGAAAACTAGACCTCCATTATTTAAAGAAATATCTTCTGGGTTGTAGACAACAACTCACTGTAAAAAGTCAACCAACATTTTGGCAAAAGCTTGCATAAAGGTATGTAATATTACTGGAGAATTTTAACTTAAATGGTCATACAAAGTAAGCAGTAAGAATATCTGACATATGATTGGTTTTTGAAGTGGAGAGGAGAGGAACTGAGGTTCTTTGCTGATTGTAATTTTAGTGACACACATCAACCAAACAGGAGGAATCTGCTTTTGTGATGGATGTTGTTCCACAGTGTCCAGGGGCAGCTCTGACCAGTCATTGTCATGTGTGCCTTCTGCAGAAGTGTTTACAGCTGCGCATGTTAGGGGAGCCAAGACAATTTTTCAGGTGGACAGATGGCTTAACCACCCAATTGCCTCTTGTATCTTTCTTTTGAATGTTAAGTGGCTGCCTAGCTAACATGGATTTCCTTTAACAGTCTGTATTTAGTGCATTCATTTAAAAGCTCTGCCAACAAAGATTTGTTTTGTTGTCTGAGATGTACATGAAAAATGTTTCACTGATCTTAAGTACATTGCACTCATGGCTGATCAAAGTCCTAGCAAGTGCACTATACTGACAATATAGTGGGATCTGTATGTTTCTAACTCTTATGCTACTGCAATAGAAAAGCTTAATGGCCAATTGGCAAAAAGTACTCCCCACATGGTAGAAGAGAAGCATTTAACTTACTTACCTGTCACTTCTGTCCTTACTTTAGGAGTAAAGGAGATTGCTCACCACAGTGCTGAGTCATCAAGAGGCACGTAGGAATGAGGGAGGGAGGGAGGGAGGGAGAAATGGGGGGACTTGCTAGCTTTCAGAATAACTCCTTTGTTGAGCTATAAACAACGAAACTACACACACACACACACACACACACACACACACACACACACACAAACACACACACACACACGCACACAACCACGATTTATTCCAAGGTACAAGGCATTTATTTTATGAAAGCTAGCAAAGTTTTCTCTGTATTCTGTGTGCACCTGTCAAAGATTCAACACTTTTTTGTTTGGTGTGTAGTCTCCTTTTCTCCTTAAATATGTAAACTGGTCCAGAAATTTCATCACTTTTATTTTTGATTCTAAAAGTGGTGTAGCTCCTGCAATTCAGTTTTTATATTGTCATTGTCATCAATTTGGCCAGTCAGCTTAAAAGTATTCTGCTGTGGGTGGTGGTAAGACATAGCATGCAGTTACCTATCATTGCAAGTGGTGGAAGCTACACCACATCATGAAAGCAGCTCCCTCCTAATTCACCAAGGCAGGCTAACAAATTTCAAACAAAAATGACATTCAATGAGAGGCACTGTCATTCATTTGCCTTGTGGTAATAGACAAAAAATTTGTATTGACTGAAGTGTTTCCCACAGATACTAACACAAATGTTCCCTTGTTGAACTGTAATTCCGTTGAATTTCACACTTTTAGCTACAGAGCAACTGTCCACAAACCATAATTTCATTTCATATTGTTCTTCGTTAACAACAATATCAAGTCACTGGATCTATAGAAATCTAAAACAATATGGAGACTAAAAGCAAACCTGACATCTTTCACACGAGTGCCAGAAAAGTATACTTTTTTACCCCCACTGTCATTTGATTGCTGACTAATTCTTGAATACTTTTCTCCCTCTCTACAAACAAAAGAAGGCCTCTTCTCTACTATTTAACTTGGACATTCAACAGCAACAAAATTAACCAATGTGCCCATTAAAGCTATTATGTGACTCAGTGTGTAAAATTAGTAGACATAAAGCAAACTGCCAACCATGAGATTTTGCAACTATTCAGAAAACTCAGCATGCTAACAAATTACAAGAAGATTTACCTGTAATAGATTTCATCAGTTCATCATGTGCTGGAGAATGTGAATCTGGGCTCTGTTTGGTTAAGCTGCAGTGGGACTCATTTAAACTCAGCAGAGATGACATAGAGCTGTTCATTTTATTTGTCTCTTTAACGAAATAAGAAAAGTTAGATAATTTGTTAAATATATTCTTTGTAAGTCATCATATAATTACTGCATTTTATAATTACAAGGTAGAATTCATAAATAACCTTAAAAGTAGATGGTTGACGACATCATCTATTATTTATGTTCCACTTACAGGGCCAGCCTCTCATAAGTAGATACTTACATTATCCAGTTCCCTAAGTTCACTGGCATTAAAGAATGTGCAAGGTTTGAAGAATTCATTTTTGCCTTGACAGAATTACAAGGATAGATTCTGAGGCCACTGCCAATCTTATATCTGTTTTAGAGACCATTCGCCATTTCAATGAAAGTGCCCTGTGCAGGTACAAATGTAACTGATTTATCTGCAATGTCATTCCCATTTTAAGGACAAGGTGTCTACATCACTCTTCTAAGGTAGAGTTCCTATGTGTCCATAAAAAGGTTGAAAAGTGTTACAAAATTCTGATGAACATCTGTGTGTTAAAGAACTCTTTTCAATTACAAAACTAAATAAATCAAAATTAATTGACAATTTGAGTGTGAAAATCTGTCAAATTGTCTACACCTGACGACATGCAAACAGTTTGTACGAGACAAAAATTGTACTCTCTCTTCAGAGCACCAAAAATAATTAAATAATACTGAAAATCTGTTTCATTTGTGATCTATGTTGTTTAGTAATACAAAACAAAGTCATAAGCACAGCAACTGCGTGCCTTCTAAATATACTGCTCGCATGCCGAATCCTTGGTTATCTGTTGCAGTGACTGGTAAACAAACACATATACCATTAAAAAAAATTGTTGACATCAATTTTTTTCTTTCATTCTGAATAAATGCAACAGCCAGGGACAAAATGCTGTTATTCAACAATGCTATCTGGACTGCAAGAGCCATCTGTAGGGCACACTTCAGTTGAGTCAGCAAGCTGACCCCTGATAGTTGAAGTGGGTTGAGCATAACAGCAGTGCACGCCTGTCCCAACTAAAAACCTAACACGATTTTGTAAACATCTATGGGAATTCCTCAGTTTTTACAGCTCTCACAGATGGCTACTGCCTTCACCTCCATCCGTTAGCACTTAGCAGCTGAAAGCTCCAAACATGAAAAAATTGGAAATATTTCCTATTAGCCACTCCTCCTACAAATTGTATGATTATCTAGACTATCAATGTGTTCATTTAAAAATTATTTATTTGCTGATAATTTAGCCTGATAAGATTAGGGCCTTAAGGCCATCTCTTATATCTGACCAAAAATTTTATTTACAACAACAATAAAAAGTCAGTTGTTGGTTGCACAACAAAACCTTTAATTGGTTCACCTTACCAATTTCAACAGTTTAAACTGCCACCTCAAAAAGTGAAAAATCAAGTTTTGCACAATGACAGATTGCTACTCATCATATAGCGGAGATGCTGAGTCATTGACAGGCACACCAAAAGGCTAATAAACTTGTAAGCTTTCAGCCAGAAGGCTTTCTTCTGAAATAGCAAAAAAAAAAAAAAAAAACACACACACACACACACACACACACCACACACACACACACACTCTTTCATGCAAATGCAGCCGTGTGTATGTTGGCTATTTCAGAAGAAGGCCCTTTGGCTGAAAGCTTATATGTTTACTAGTGTTTTTGTTGTGCCTGTCTGCGACTCAGCATCTCTACTATACGGGGAGTAGCAATCTATCCTTTTCATAATGATACAGTGGGGCTCGGAAGTCAAGAGCATGTGCAGTTTGGAAGGCAACAGAAAAACATAGGAAGGAAGAGAGAGACTGGACAATAAGAAGAAGAATTTGTTAGAGAATGGGAACAAAGGAAAACAACACAGGGTTATGGGATGGAAGAAAAGGCATTCATTAAATCATACAGGGGTAACTCGAGGTGGGAATATCAGCAATATTAGAAAATGATACTTGCTATTCACTATAAAGGTGACCCACTGACTTTACAGGGAGGCACAATGAAGAGACTGTTGCACATTATAGCTTTCAGCTAAAGCCTTCTTCAGCAAAGAAAACATCACTGGGAGCTGCAACTGGAATGGAATTTTACATGAGTAGTAGTCTAGAGTTGGACGGAGAAGGGGGAGGAATAGCGCTGTATGTGGGGAGAGAGCATAGAGTTGACTGGTGGGGCGTGCAGTGACTAGATCGCAGCCTGACAAGATGGCTATATGCAACATCGGGAGGTGGGGTGTGGGGGAAAAATGGGGAGCGGGTACAAAGAGCGGGGTGGAAGGGAGAAAGGATGGATGTGTGCATTGGCAGAGGGGGGCACACAGAGGGTGGGGGACATGAAGAAGAAGGTGGTGATTGGACAGAAAGGGGGGGGGGGGGGGAAGGCATGGTGACAGTAGGTTAATGTATGTTGAGGTTGGGATTATTTCAGCAGCACAGAGTGTGTTACAAGGAAAACCCATTTGTGCAATCCAGAAAAGCGGGAGGTTCCAAATGGCCTGCATTGTAAAGCAGCCATTGAAATCAAGCACGTCGCGTTCAGCTCCATTTTGTGCCACAAGGTGATCTACTTTTCTCTTGGCCTCAACCTACAGTAACCTACTGTCCCCAAACTCTCCACCCAACAGTTCCTGCCCCCCTCTGTCCTGTAACGTCCTCTCAATTCCCATCCCCTCATCCTAATTGTGTTTGCTCTCCGACAGTGCAGCTGCCTTTCAATTGCCCTTCCCCGCTCCCCTCCTTTTCTGTTCCCTGCCTTTTCTACCACACCCCACCTCCTGACACAGTTCCTGGCAGTCTCATCAGGCTACCATCTAGTTCCTGCATGCCCGACCAGACAGCACTCTTGTCTCTCTCCATTGCTATACCCTGCTATCCGTCCCCCTTTTCCACCCCAGTCCAGATTGCTATTCACACAACAGTCGCATTCTGGTGTGGAACTGCAGGTGGTAGCAGTCATGTGTGAAGTGCTTTGTGTGTGTGTGTGTGTGTGTGTGTGTGTGTGTGTGTGTGTGTGTGTGTGTGTGTGTGTGTTTCCTTTGCTGAAGAAGGCTTAGGCCAAAAGCTATATTGTATGACAATCTTTACACTGTGCCTTTCTGCAACTCATCAGTCATTTTTATATGATGAGTAGCAATGGAAATCTATCTACTTCCTAATATTGTGGTATTACAATCTGGAGTTTCCGCTGTTTGATTTGTTCCACTTAGCATGATCTTAATCCACTTTTATATGGTGATCTCAATGCCATGTATTTCTGCAGCACTAACCATGGATTTGAAGGTCTTATTGCTAAAAGCACACTTGATATCCAGGAAGGTGGAGAGGGAAATTCCTGAAAGTGTAGAGCTTTTTCAGCCTTCATAACAAATTGGTGAAATGCTCAGCCTCCAGGGGGCCTGCAATTCTTTTGTGGGTACATGTGGGGCTCGCACAGGTCCCCGAGCTATTGGAGTCTTTATTCTATTCTGGACTGCTTTACCTACCCCTTCTTTCTCCCTCCCTGTCCTTATTCTTTTTCCTTTTCCCCTTCCTTTCCCTCTATTGGTGTCCATATTTATATCAGACCGGCTATCCTCCTGATTGTTTCATCTTGTGGTTTTGGTTTGTGTGCTTTTCCTCCTCCTTTTCGACTTTTCTTTTTTGGTCCCCATTGGCGGTTTGACTTCCATCTCTAAATTTTAAAACTGAAGTATGATCCAGATGGGGAAGAACTCCCTCTCTAGCATCTTTGATGTGGGTTTCCCTCCCACTCCTCCTCCTCTCCCTCTTATACCTTCCCTTGCCCCCCTCCCCCACTCATTGCCTTAGCCCTTCTGCCTCTCTGCTTGATCACCAGCTCGGTAGCCAGTCCGTGTGTGGGGCTGTTATGTAGCCATCTAGGCCACACCACAGGGATCACACTGTTAGTAGCTGCACTGTGAATGCCTTGTGAAAGACTATAATGTTTGCCTATCTTTTTGGGTCATTGGAACTCTGGGCAATGAGTCACTGATCAGAGTGGGTGGTACCAGGGTGGACATTTGTCTCATGAAATGTGTTACACTCTCTGGCCACTCTTCTGCAGATGCATCTCTTCCTAGGAATAGTTCTGCCTCAGTTCTTGATCCTGCCTTCCCCCTCCCCCCCCCTCACCCCTCCCTCCCCCAGCTACCCAATGGGAGGAGGGCTAGGGCCACCAGCTTGGGGCAAACCCTTTTCCACAGTTCCTGGTCTGTACCAGGACTGAAGGGGAGACTTCACCACCATGAAACCTCTCTTTTTTTTAATGACCACATTGTGGACAAGTCCTTAAGCGAGATGAGATCTGGCTCTCTCCTTATAGAGGAGGAGGAGATTAGTGTTTAACGTCCTGACAACAACGAGGTTGTTAGAGACGGAGCACGAGCTTGGATTAGGGAAGGTAATCGGTCATGCCCTTTCAAAGGAACCATCCAGGCATTTGCCTCAAGAGATTAGGGTAATGACGGAAAACCTAAATTAGGATGGCCAGATGCAGTATTGAACTGCTGCCCTCCCGAATGCGAGTCCAGTGTGCTAACCACTGCGCCATCTCATTCGGTATAAAGACAACTTCTACCAGCCAGTGGGCCTCCCTACTGGCTGCAAATGCTTTTGGAGACATCCCAGTGAATATTGCTCCTCCAAGTGTCTCAATACGATACAGGGTGTAATTTTCCATAGTGACCTTCTCCTCCTGTCCAATGATGAAATTAGGGCTAATCTGGAACGTCACGGCACTCGTTTCGTCCAGTATGTCCAGAGCGGCCTTCACCCTTCAACTGCTCTTTGAGGGGGATAACCTCCCCGAGAAGGTCAAGGTGGTGGTATACATATGCAACACCAAACCAATCATTCCACCTCCCACGTGTTGCTTCCGTTGCCTCAAGTTCGGCCACGTCTTCATGATGTGATGCCACTCCCATCTGTGGTGACAGCGGCCGCCCTCTTCATGTCAGGAGCCCTTGAACCCAACAGCCTAACTGTGTAAACTGCTCTTGTCTACATTCTCCCTGGTCATAACTGTGTCCATTGAATACGCAGGTAGTGGAAAAATAAAAAACTTTCACCATCTCAGCAACACTGAGGCCTGGAAGTAGTTTGACAAACTTCCTCTGAATCTCTCACCTACCTTTGCCCCAGTTACATCTCCCATTCCCCCCACTTCCTCCTTACTCCCACTGCCCCTCCCCCAATGGCTCCTATCTCTTCCCCTCAAGCAACTGCTCTTCCTGCTCCTGCTTCTCCTCCTCCTCTTCAGACAGAGAAGAAATCCTCTTCTCTGGCTTATGCTAGAGACAGAGCCCCGTCTCTGAACACCCCGCCCCAGCGACCTCAAGATAAGGAGCCTGCACCTTTGTGTTGGAAAAGGGACCTATGCTCTGAGGGGCCCAAACTGCTCGCTCTCTGTTCAATCCATACATCACTGCCACCTGTTCCCTTAATGGTAACACCTCCTCCATCCCCCCGATGGAGAAGAAGTAGCAGTTCAAGTCCAAGAATGAGGCTTCACTGGCAATCCGGGGGAGGGGGGGGGGGGGGGTGGCTTCGTCCCCCTTCTTCTGACTCCAAATCACACCCAGTTTTTATGGTTATCACCCCATCCTCATCAGTGACTACCACTGGCCTGGTGACATGACCTCCCCTTGGGCTCCTTTATGTCGAACCTAGACTCCAGCCATATGATAATCCAGTGGAATTGCAACAGATATTACTGTCACCTACTGGAAATACAACTTGTTTCCTCTTATTCTGTGTTCTATCTTGCTCTTCAAAAAAACACACTTCTGTGATGACTACTCTCCTAATTTTGTTGCTACTGAGTGGTCTGTCAGAACTGTGCCAGCCCCACGATAGCATTTGGTGCGATCTGCACCTTAGTTTACCACCAATGTCTTTAGTGACTGGATCTCCGTACGTAGATCTCCTCTCATACTCTCATGAATACACTACATTGGTCACCCCATGATGAACTTTGTGACAGTGACAACTGTGATGGACCAAGGATGTAGTAGTTGCTATCCAGGACCACCTATGGACACAGCAATGATTTAAATAACACCCTTCACAAACCAACCTTATTGCTTTTAAGTGCCTCCACGTTAAGGCTCACTGTCTTATTAAGCAGAATATAAAGGAATTCTGGTAGTGCTGTTTCCTAGCTAGGGACGTTTGCCTCTTCAACTCAGGTGTGATCGAAGATCTGTACTCTTCTGGACTACCAGCAATAATCAACTGCCCAGGGTTTTATCCATCAGCATGCTCCGTGTACTAACCCATGGTTCTTGCAGAACACCTCATAAAACACTTTGTGACAACATCGGCATTGTCTTCATATTCTGATACCTCTCTCTGGGAGAGACGATGAATTGAAGAAACTCCCCTCTGTTTCAACCCCCACCAAGTTGAAGAATACAATGAATCCTTCACTGAACGGAAATTCTTGCAGGCTCTTTCCTCTTCACATGAGAAGGCCCCAGGCCCGGATTCCATACAGAATCCAGATGATTCAACATTTGCACAATAACCAGAGGCAACATCTACTCAGGGTCTTCAACCACATTTGGCCCATGGATATCTTCTCCTAGCAATGGAAAGACAGCATAGTTATCCTTTTACATAAGCCTAGGGAGAACCCAACGTTTCTCGACAGCTACCGACTGATTAGCCTGACCAATGTACTTTGTAAATTGCTCAAGAGGACGGTTAGCTTCCAGTTACCTTGGGCACTTGAACCAGAGAGCCTTTTGTCCCTGTATCAGATTGGCTTCCAGGAAGAACGATCTACAACTGACCATGTACTCAGATTGGAAATAACAATCCGACAGGCTTTTTCTAATTGCCAACATCTTGTTGAAGTCTTCTTAGACCTATATAAGGCACATGACATGGCCTGATGCCATTACATTTAGTTACCCTTCATGACTGGGGGTTTGCGGCCTCATTCCAATTTTTATCCACGAGTTTCTATCCCACCACCTGTTCCGTTTAGAGTTGGTATTTCACTCAGCACCCCTCAGATCCAGGAGAATGGTATCCTACAGCGTTGTGTGTTAAGTGTCACAATCTTCCTTGTCACCATCAATGGGCTTGTAATGTCTGTTGGGCCTCTGGTTGCCCCACCATTGTTATGTATCAATTTTTGCATCTGATGCAGCTCCCAATCGGTAGCATTTGCTGACACCACCTCTAAGGCACTATCTGACGGGCCGTCTTCCATGGCTTCCAGTTTTCTCCCTCCAAAATGCAGGCTATGCATTTTTGGCATCGATTCACAGTACACCCTAATCCAGTACTTTATTTAGACAACCAGGGTCTCAATGTTGTAGCACAGTCCCTTTCGTGGGCCTTATTTTTGATAAAAAGTTGATGTGGCTGTCCCATATTCACCACGTGAAGACTACCTGCATGCAGAAGCTTAATGCTGTCTGTCTCATTGCCCCCACATCTTGAGGTGCACACAATGCCATTCTTCTCCATCTTTATCATGCTCTGGTTATGCCCAGACTAGGTCATGGTTGTTAGGTTTTTGTCTCAGCAGCTCCTTCACTCTGAAACCACTTAACCCTCTCATTGTTACTAGGTGTGTCTGGCTGTGTGTCTTTTTCACTAATTCTGTCCACAGCCTCCTTGTGGAAATGGGGTTCCTCCCTCTGCAAATATGATGAAGCCACCTCCAGATGCCTTATGCAGTCGCCATTTGGCGATTCCCTGAAATCCAATGTACCCTGTCCTCTTTACAATCGAGGGACGTCTCCCTCCTGCGACCCGCCCTCCAGTCGAATTCATCTCTCTTCCCCCTGTCGGGATCACCATCTCCAATCGCTGGAATGTGCCCTCTATTTCCCTCCCACCTATACCATGGATTAGAACCAAACTGTTCCTGGGTCCTAAGTTCTCTGTCGCCCCTATGATATTCTGGCATCTTGTTCATACCATCCTTGAAGAGTTGCAGGATGCTACCATGTTCTAAAATGACAGATAACATGTGATTTGCTTTTATGTCTCCTACTGCAATGGAACACCATTTACTGTCGTGATCATGTAGTGCGTTCACAGCAGAGCTGCTAGCCGTCAACAGGGGCCTCCATTTTGTTACTCAAGCCTCCCTCCACAGTGTTTTAATATGTACCAACTCAATGAGCAGCCTGCAGGCTGTAGACTGTAGATTGATGCTACTCTTGTGACCTTTTGGTCTCTGCTATCCATGACCTCCTCTCTGCCCATGGCCGTGCCAACTACTCATTTGTTTTTCTCTGGGTCCCAAGTCATGGGCATCCCAGGGAATGAACAGGCTGACCATTTGGCTAGAGAGGCAGATACTTGCTCCCCATTCCCTTTCACAATTCCAGGTGCAGATATGCAGATACACATCAAATCTCTCTTTGCCCAAAAGTAAAATTAATCTGATGCACTACTGCTCTCAGTAATAAACGCCACACAATCAAGCAGACTACTGCAGTTTGACGCTCTTCCATCCATTCCTCTTTGAAGGAGTCCACTGCCTATGTATTGGTCATACTAGGCTTACCAATTGTTTTCTCTTGCCTAACAACCCCCCCCCCCCTCTCCCCCCATTGTGGCTGTGGAGTCAGACAGACAGTAGACCGTAAGTTGGTGGAATGTCCCCTTATTTTCGCCCTTCACAGTAAGTATACCCTTCCAGGTTCCTCGTCTTTAATGTGAGCAGATGATTCATATATAGTTGGACTGGTCCTCAATTTCCTATATGAAAGTGGTTTTTATTTTCAGTTATAAGGCTTTGCTATACTCCTGGAGTAGGGGCAGGGTGGTTGTGTTGGAGCCTCTCTTCATGTTTCTGGCCTTGACCACTCCCCCTTCCAAAGACCACTCCTTTACCCGTCCCCTCTGTTTACCCAATTTTAAGATTTGGCTTACCCTTTTATGGCTTCTACTGTGTGTGTTTTTAGCTTCCTAGCTTTATAGTTTGACCCCTCCGCGACACACCGTCAGGTGGCTTGCGGAGTACGGATGTAGATGTAGATGTAGATCTGCCCACTTTTAGCAGATACCTTCAGATACCTTTATCTTACATGCGTTACTTTTGAATAGCAGGACTGATAACCTCATTGTTAGTCCCATACCCCCCCACCCCCAACCCCCACCCTCCCCAAAAAAAAGGAGAAAGAAAGAAGTCAATCAATCTAAAGTTATTCATGTGATCTGCCTGGTTGGCATGTGCGTTGGTTTCCATGCTGAGGAAGCACAGTTAACTTATCTTCCCTAACGTGTACATTAACCAGTTTTTCTAATGTCTTTGGAAGAAAGGAGGGCAGACTGACCAGCCTCACAGTCTTAAGCCGTGTCCTACGTGAGCGACAGAAGCAAGTGAATTCTGGATACGCGACAAGCAGCAGCATTAGGTGAAAAGCTTGGGTGTCCTGTGTGTGAGCAACCATGTCACACTACCAGATGCCTGCTTAGAGCCAGCCAGCTGTTTTTATAAAACGGTGTCCCTAATCTGTAGAATACTGTAGCTGGAGAGTACGGCTACACAATTAGGTTCATTTAAGAAGAGAAAGCGAAAAGGAATGCTGTGCATGAAATTTACAAAGGGAGGAATCTCCATGGAGAATTTCATAATTATCATCAACTACAAAGATTACCAGACAAATTCTTCGAATAGACGTGAATGAGCAGAGGAGCATTCAATTATCTCATCAATAAATTAAATACGAATGTCTTATTACATGATCAAGAACTTTTAACAGCCAATAAATGCAGAGGAATGACTACTACATGACTAACTACGCTAAATAAAATCGTAAGTATAGAGATTGATGCAAATGAACGAAAGCTAGTTGTGGTGTAGGGGTAGCGTGTACAGTTCATGAGTGTTAGGAAAACATCTGGCGTTTGATTCTGGGACATCCTTATATTTTTACTGGCTCAGTTACATTTCTGTATACTATGTTTCATGTATACTTTTACACTGCATCAATAAGTATATTTTTAAGGTCTTGCCAAAGAACTTGATCTTCACACCTATCCCAGTACATCACACACATTTAATTCCTAATGATTACAATGAACCATGAAATTTTACATATATTTGATGTTGCGAATGTAATTCATCAGCAGTCAACGTTAAGGCCAAGCATTTCAATTACTCTGAATAGGCTGTAAAAGTAAAGCTTACAAAATTTTTGAAAAGGATGTCAAACATTTTGTGTAATGATTTGTCTAAAAGTATGAAATAAAAAATATTAGGGAAACGTTTGGTGCACCTCATTTTCTGTTCATTATTTCGAGCATCATTCAAAGGCACATAGAATGTTTCTCTGATCTACTTATTTCTTTTACACAAATCATTTCATAAAATATTTGACTGATTTCTTTCATTTTTTAATTTCAAGTTTTATTCAGAAAGTATGATCTTACTGACTCCTCGTTTGCCTTCCTAACGTACTTGATTTGAAGGAAGCCTTTTTGACTCTTAAATACCGCGCCAATGTATCTTTTGCTAGTTATGAAAGTTCCGCAAGAGAGCTTCTGTGAAATTTGGAAGGTAAAAGACAAGGTACTGGCGGAAGCAAAGGTGTGAGGACGGGGCGTGAGTTGTGCTTGAATAGCACAGATGGTAGAGCACTTGCCCGCAAAAGGCAAAGGTCCCAAGATTGAGTCTCGGTCCGGCACACAGTTTTAATCTGCCAGGAAGTTTTATATCAGCGCACACTCTGCTGCAGAGTAAAAATTTCATTCTGTCACCTGCACGTTGTAGTAAAGCTAAAGTGCACAAGGGCCCGGTGACTTGAATGGTTGAAACATTCCTACCACCCACTGCATTTTTTTAAAAATCAGCAAGTTACCTGGCATCTGCCAGCTTTCCCATATGGTGATACGTACTACCTATGCTTACATGAGCTAAACATAACTTAGTAAAATTAACAGGAAAGATGCTTTGTTGCAGGATCTTATTCCCTAATTTCTTCCTGCCAATAATTATAATTATTCCTATTGATCATTGCACACCCACCGAAAGTATTTCAGCCCTCAATGACCAACAACTCCAACCAACTGCCCATAATGCAGACTCTCACATCAAAGAAACCAATGATTTCCTTCAGTGACTCTCCAACAAACACACCCCTTTACCTCCTGCTTACCTACTGGTAACTGTTGACACCACTTTCCAATACACCAACATCCCTCATGCCCACAGATTTCCGCAATGGAACACTACCTCTCCCAACGTTCTTAAGACTTCAAAGTCACTATCTTATTCCTCATACAACTAAATAACTTTAACCTAGCACATAACTACTGCTCCTTTGATAAGAAGGTATACAAACAAATCAACAGCATAGCAACGAGCTTCCACATGGCACCCTCCTATGCCAACTTGTTTATGGGCCATCTAGAGGAAACCTACTTGGCCTCCATAAAACCCTGGTCTGGTTCAGATTCAATTGTGGTTCCTTCATGATCTGGACTCAGGGCCAACACACCCTACCTTCATTCCTCCACAACCTCAACACCTTCTCTCCCATCAGCTTCACCTAATCCTTCTCAAATCAGTGTGCCAACTTTCTTGGCATTGACCTTCTCCTCTCTGATGGTTCCATCCACACCTCTGCCCACATTAACACCATCAACCACCAACAGTGCTCGCATTTTGGCAGCTGCCAGGCCTTCCACACCAAAAAATTCCTCGCTTACAGCCTGGCCACTCAGGGACAGCATACGTTCAGTGACAAGTACTCCCACTATGTGGGAAGTCTCACCAAGGCCTTCACAGACAGGCACTGACCCCCGGACTAGTTTTCCCATGCCATTTAACCACTCACTCTCAATCCTCCTATCACCCACAAGAGCCAGCTAAGAAAGAGTGCCCCCTTCATCACCTAATACTACCTTGGAGCCGACGAACCATATCCTTCGTCAGGGCTTTGATTAAATATCCTCATGCCCTGAAATATGAGGGACAGCCAACTCAAGATCCCAACCCTCCTAAAGAGATGTTCTGTCATCCATGCAATCTCCACAACATCCTAGTCCATCCTTACAGCACTCCCAACTGCAACCCTTTGCCACAGGGATCATACGCATGTGGAAGACCTGCCAAATCCACTCACCTGGCACTTCCTATTCCGGTCGTCACAGGGTTATCTTACACCATCACAGGCCAGAGCCACCTGTGAAAGCACTCACATCGCATGGCAGCTCTGCTGCATACATAGCAAAGCTTTTTATTTTGGTATGACTACCAATCAACTGTCCACCAGGATGAACAGTCACCAACAAACTGAGGCTAAGAGTGAAGTAGATCACCCTGTTCAACAACATGAAGCTACTCGGTTTCAATGGCTGCTTCACAAAATGGGACATCTGGATCCTTCCCTCCACCTCCAGCTCTACCTTTTCTGAGCGGCACAGATGGGAGCTATCCTTACAACAAACTTTCCACTTGCAAAATTATTGTGGCCCCTACCTATGGTAACCTACTGTCCTCACACCTTCCACCCAATAGTTTCCACCCTCTTTGCCTTATCACCTCCTGCCCTTTCATTTCCCCAACAATCATTATATGCCACCCATTGCACCCACCCATCTATCCCCTTCCCTGGTCCTCTCCTTTTCTACTTCTCATTTATTCCCTACACACCACACCTCCAAACACTGCATCTTGCGATCTACCCTTACACATCCAGACAGACAGCACTCTCTTCTTTCTCTCCATCTGTAAACTGCAATCCCTGCCCCATCCCAGATTGCTATTCATGTGACAGTCACATTCCAGCTGGAGCTGCCTTTGGCAGTGGCCTTCATGAGGTGTGTGTGTGTGTGTGTGTGTGTGTGTGTGTGTGTGTGTGTGTGTGTGTGTGTGAGTGCGCACGCCCCCCCCCCCCCCCCACACACACGTGTGCATTTGTGCGTTTTTGTTTTCTTTGCTGAAGAACACTTTGACCAAAAAAGTGTGTTATGTAACAGTCTTTCATTGTGCCTATCTGCAACCCAATGGGTCATCTTTATGGTGAGTAGCTATCTATCCTTTTTCTAATATTGCTGGTATGTATAAGACAGGTAGAAGCCACCACAATGAATAAGAACATGGTGATCAACATCACCATAAGGTTTCAACGAGGGGGGGGTTTGTTCCCGCTACTTTGGAACCTAGTGATAAATGAACTCACTGAGGGGTGAAATAGTCCCAAGAAAACTGTTGTTGTATATATCCAGCACATGTACTAAAATCTCCAAGTTTCTCAATGAAGCTCTTCCAGTAGAGGTGGTAGTGAGGCATCTAAGGGTAACCTCAGATGCGAAATTATTATGGACGCTTCACATGAAGAATGTGTGTTCCAAGGCAAAAGGTATTCTTGGGGTCGAAATCCCATGATTATGTACTGATATAGGCTTGTGATAATTTATGAGCCTACAGTATGATGGAATGAAGTTGAACAGAAGGAGCTTGGTAAAGTAGTAGCTTGGCCTCCTTTCCCGTAATGAGTGGAATTAGCAGCTGGGATGGAGACTATGCTGGACATGTCCCCATTACACCTTTTAGTTACAATGGAAGCACTGGCAGGGGCAGAGAGGTTAAAAACTAGAAATAACCGATACCTTTAGGATATCCAGAATCTCACACCGATGTAATGAGCGTGATAAATGTACGGACAGCCAGGGAAATACCAGCTGTCCATACAATAAGTTCCACTTGCTTCAATGAATCTTTCAATGTAACAACTGAAAGAAGGGAGCAGTGGAAGAATTAACAATGGCACAGTTCACGAGAGTATGAAAAAGAAAAATGGCATTGCATTTGGGCTGTACGGGGTACAGCTTAGACTAAAGAAAGCAATCTCTCAGGGTAAGCTGGCCTACAATTGTTCAGAGCCAAGCACCTGTGAAAACTATCAGCCCCTGCAATGAGATCAAAGATTGTTGTAAAATGTCATGAAGGCCTTGTGAGATTAGAGGAAAGGAACAGTGTAAACCTGCTGTGCGTCTCTGGCCACTCAGAAATTGGTGGCAATGACTAGCTGGATGGCCAAGATAGGTAGTGTGACTCCATTTAATGGAACCTGTTCTAACCACCATTAAGATGATGATAAAATCAAAATTATGTAACTGGATCAGGAGGTTGCATGTAGAATATTGGCCTATGATCCAAAACGAAACACATGCAAGCTAATGATGCTGAAGTCATGTTTCAGGAGAAGTTCTGTAATCATTTAATTGTACGAGAGACAGATTAAACTGATGGTGGAGGTGGTGGTTGTTGTTGTTGTTGTTGTTGTTGTTGTCTTCAGTCCTGAGACTGGTTTGATGCACCTGTCCATGCTACTCTATCCCGTGCAAGCTTCTTTATCTCCCAGTACTGATGGTAGGACTTACAAATAGCGATGGGAACTTTAAGAAACATCTACACATGATAAGCGGCCCATAAGTTTAGGCTATGCGGTGAGGAGGATGAAACCAAACCACACTTAATCTTACAATGCAAAGTGTTGGAGAGCAAAATACAGAATGTTCGGGCCATTAACTCCTAAAGGAATCTTGTCTAACAAGGAACTAGTTAGGGTCTCCTACTACTTTTTCAGGGTACCACTTGGCTTTATAAGAAACACAGGGAGTGAAACCTCAAAATAAACTCAGTTCTGATGTGGGCAAGACCACTGCTGTTTTCATCTCCCTCCACAAATCACATAAAATTGAAGCACCATAATGATAGTGTATTGTTAATACAGCATATAGCTTTAGTTTTTAAAATCTGCTTCTCTTTTGTTATTGTATATCTAATTTACTCCACATCCCTAAACAGAGTAACAGTGAAGAATTTGAGAAAGGTAGGAAATTAAAGGGGTGGGACCTAGATAATTTGAAAGAACCATAGGTGATTCTGAGCTTCAAAGAGAGCATTAGGCAATGATTGACTGAAGCAGGAGAAAGGGATACAATAAATTATGAATTTGAGAGGTGAGATTGTAAAGGCAGTAGAAGATAAAACAGATAAAAAGATTAGGGCTAGTAGAAAGTCTTTTATAACATAAGAGGTATTGAATTTAACTGATGAAAGGAGAAAACATAAAAATTCTGGTAAATGAAACTGGCAAAAGGCAATACAGGTGCCTAAAAAGCAAGATTTGAGGTGAAGTGCAAAATGGCTAGAGGACAAACACAAGGCTGTAGAAGCATGCGTAACTATGGGAACGACAGAGGCTACTTATAGGAAAATTAAAGAGACATTTAGAGAAGAAAGAAGAAGCTCTCTGATATCACAAGCTCATATGGCAAGCTAGCACTAAGCAAAGAAAGGAAATGTGAACGGTGGAAGGAATATACAGAGGTCCTACATAAGGGAAATGAACTTGAGAACAATATTAGAGAGAAGGAAGAGGAAGCAGACGAACATTAAATGGGAGACACGATACTGTGACAGTGCACTGAGAGACCTACGTACTGTATAAAATTGGCCCTTGGTGTAAAAGACATTCTCTTAGAATTATTGAGATTCTTGGGTGAGCAAGACATGACACAATTATTCCATCATACATGGAAGATATACAAGACAGGCAAAATGACCCCACACTTCAGGAGGAATGTAATAATTCCACTTCCAAAGAAGGCAGATGCTGGCCTTGGGGAAGATCAATTTGTGTTGCGGAGAAATGTACGAGCACCCGAGATAATACTGACCCTATGATTTATCCTGTAATGATTGGCTGGAGATAAACAAACCTATGTCTGCCAGTAAACTCCATATTCTTTAAAGAATCAGACTACCACACATAAAACAGCTTCAAACATCCAATTACTTTACAAACAAGTTAATGTGTTAAATACTTGACATCAAGAATGTAAGCAAAAAACAGTTTAGAAAAGATTCGAAATTATACTTGAAGTTTGTAGAAAGTCACTAAGTGCTCTCATTATGAAACATTGGATGATTATAATTTAGATAATTTTAAGCAAAGCAAGTTTTTCGCACTTATAAAAATGACATAAAATCCCTTGAACTGTATGTCATACAATGATATGTGGATACTGCCTACAAACTGTTGTGAATAGAGCTGACAGTAAAGAAGTAATAAATTGAAGCATTATGCCTGATGCTGAAGTTTTACTGTATGAAAACCAAAAATGTAGGAAGTGATAAACTTTTTTTCCTTTCATTGTTTTGTAGAGGGGTTGGTTTCAAAGAAAAAATGTTCATAAAGGTTTGGAATTATGTGTGATGACTGCTCAAGTCACACTGAGTGCTCTCACTCTCAAATACTGGGTCAATGAACATTTGCATGTCATCAGTTGTGCTAACTCAAGGCAAACACATAGCTTGTAACTGTAATATTTGCCTTATTGTGGTGAACTTTTATCGTAAGATTATACATTCTAATAAGTAGATTATGACAGAATTTTTAATTTTTAAATTTGTTCAATAATAATGAAAAATATTGAAAAACACATGTTTGTTGCCCCCCTGAAGCCATTACTTAGGCAAGCTGCATTCGGTACCGTGGTCCAGGACAATCACTCAGTAATACAGACAGCATTTGCAGATTTAGTGGAAGCTTCTGACAATGGACTACACTCTTTGGAAACACAGGGAGTGAAAGATTATTTACCAGACTGCAGCTATATGAATCTAAGGGCAAAAAAGGGAAGGCACAGTTGAAAAGGGAGTGAAATAGCATTGCAGCTTATTCTCGATTTTGGTTTTCCTGTATACTGAGCAAGCTGTGAAGGAAACCAAGAAAAAATTTGGAAACAGTATTAAGGTTCAAGGATAAGAAATAAAGATATTAAGGTTTGTTGAGGGCAGTGTAATTCTGTCAGAGACAGTAAAGGACATGGAAGAGCACCTGAATGGAATCGATAGTTGCACTGTAAGAAGATTAGATTAGATTAATACTTGTTCCATAGATCATGAATACGACACTTCGTAATGATGTGGAACGTGTCAGGTTAATAAAAGATGTCTGTACAAGAAATTACATTACACAAAATATTGCATGACACTAATGATTAAGGTTTTTTTTTTTTTTTTTTTTTTTTTTTTTTTTTTTTTTTTTTTTTTTTGTCTGTACAAGAAATTACATTACACAAAATATTGCATGACACTAATGATTAAGGTTTTTTTTTTTTTTTTTTTTTTTTTTTACTTAGTTTATATCTAAAAATTCAGCCAATGAGTAGAAGGAGTTGTCATCTAGAAATTCTTTTAATTTATTTTTAAATGTTAGTTGGCTATCTGTCAGGCTTTTGATGCTGTTTGGTAGGTGCCCAAAGACTTTTGTGGCAGCATAATTTACCCCTTTTTGTGCCAAAGTCAGATTTAACCCTGCATAGTGAAGATCATCCTTTCTCCTGGTGTTATAGGTATGCACACTGCTATTACTTTTGAATTGTGTTGGATTATTATCAACAAATTTCATAAGGGAATACATATACTGTGAGGTTACTGTGAGGATCCCTAGATCCTTAAATAGATGTCTGCAGGATGACCGTGGGTGGGCTCCAGCAATTATTCTGATTACACGTTTTTGTGCAATGAATACTTTTCTACTCAACGATGAATTACCCCAGAATATGATGCCATACGAAAGCAGTGAATGAAAGTAGGCATAGTAGGCTAATTTACTGAGATTCTTATCACCAAAATTTGCAATAACCCTAATAGCATACGTAGCTGAACTCAGACGTTTCAGCAGACCATCAATGTGTTGCTTCCAGTTTAACCTCTCATCAATGGACACACCTAAAAATTTTGAAAATTCTACCTTAGCTACAGACTTCTGTTCAAATTCTATATGTATTACTGGAGTTGTGCCATTTACTGTACGGAACTGTATATACTGTGTTTTATCAAAATTTAAAGAGAGTCCGTTTGCTGAGAACCACTTAATAATTTTGTGAAAAACGTCATTTACAATTACATCACTTAGTTCTTGGTTTTTGGATGTTATTACTATACTTGTATCATCAGCAAAAAGAACTAACTTTGCATCTTCATCAATGTGGAATGGTAAATCATTAATGTATATCAAGAACAGTAAAGACCGAACCCTGTGGGACCCCGTGCTTGATAGCACCCCAGTTTGAGGAATCAGCTGTTGTTTTAACATTACACGAACCACTTATTTCAACTTTCTGCATTCTTCCAGTTAAGTATGAATTAAACCATTTGTGCACTGCCCCACTCAAACCATAATGATTTAGCTTATCTAAAAGAATTCCATGATTCACACAATCAAAGGCCTTTGAGAGATCACAAAAAATACCAATGGGTGGTGTCCGGTTATTCAGAGCTTTTAATATTTGATCAGTGAAAGCATATATAGCATTTTCTGTTGAAAAGCCTTTCTGAAAACCAAACTGACATTTTGTTAGTACTTTATTTTTACAAATATGGGAGGCTACTCTTGAATACATTACTGTCTCAAAAAATTTTGATAGAGCTGTCAGAAGAGAGATTGGGCGGTAGTTGTTGACATCCGACGTATCCCCCTTTTTATGCAATGGTTTTACAATGGCATATTTCAGTCTATCGGGGAAAACACCCTGCTCCAAAGAGGTATTACATACGTGGCTGAGAATCCTACTTATCTGTGGGGAACAAGCTTTAAGTATCTTGCTGGAAATGCCATCAATTCCGTAAGAGCTTTTACTTTTCAGTGAGTTTATTATTTTACTGATTTCAGAGGGAGAGGTTGGTGGAATTACAGTTGTTTCAAACTGCGCAGGTATGGCCTCTTCTATTAATAGCCTTGCCTCTTCTAGTGAAGATCTAGATCCTATTTTCTCCACAACATTTAAAAAATGATTATTCAAAATATTTTCAATTTCTGATTGTTTGTTAGTGCACTTGTCATTCAGTTTTATTGCACTAAAGTCTTCCTGTGCTCTTGGTTGCCCTGTTTCCCTTTCAATAATATTCCAAATTGCTTTAATTTTATTATCAGAGTTACTGATCTCAGACATGATACACATGCTTCTGGACTTTTTAATAACTTTTCTTAGTACCGCACAATAGTTTTTATAATATTGAACAATTTCAGGGTCAGTACTCCCTCTTGCTGTTAGATACAGTTCTCTTTTACGGTTGCAAGATATTCTTATTCCTTTAGTTAGCCAAGGTTTTTTATATGTTTTCTTGGAATTATGTTTCACTATTTTCTTGGGAAAACAATTTTCAAATACCCTTAAAAATGTACTGTGAAATAAGTTATATTTCAAGTTTGCATCGGGTTCCTTATACACTTCATCCCAGTGTAGCTGCTGTAGGCTTTCCCTAAAGTTTGCAATATTTATATTGTTAATTGAACGCACTGCTTTGAAAGTCTGATTTATTATACTGCATGGAGCTATGTCATGTACTGTAACAAGCTGTGCACTATGATCTGAAAGACCATTCTCAACAGGATAAGCATTTATGTCCTTAAACTTATCTTGGTCTATAAAAAAGTTATCTATCAATGTACTGCTGTTCTTTGTTATCCGAGTAGGAAAATCAATGATGGAGCTCAAATTGAAAGAACTGAGTAATACTAAAAGGTCATTCTTCCTATTACACTCTTTCAGGGAATCAACATTGAAATCCCCACAAATGATAATTTGCTTCCCCCTGTCTGACAGATAGCACAACAAAGCATCCAAGTTTTCTAGAAATAGCTGGAAATTCCCTGAGGGGGACCTATACACTGTTACAATTATGAAAGTGCCATCATTTAGTTTAAGTTCAGTGGCACATGCTTCCATATGTTGCTCTACACAAAATTTTTTAGTTTCTAAATTTTTTGCACTGTGGAAGCTTTTGACATATATGGCAACTCCTCCTCTCATCATATTATCTCTACTTACATGTGCAGCTAATTTGTACCCATTGATGCTAACCTTTTGCATATCAGTGACAATGTGATGCTCAGACAGGCATAGTATATCTATTACATTCTTGGTTTCTATATCTTCTAAACAAAGCAGAAGCTCATCAATTTTATTCTTCAATCCCCCAATATTTTGATGAAATATACTAACAGTATTTTTCACTTTACTTTTGTGAGTATCTTGAACTTTTTTAACATCTTTAGTACTTGCCTGGCTGAGTTTCCCACTGGACACTGATCTTACACTAAAAAAGAGTTTCCACCATGAGATGTAGTTCCTCCCCCCTTTAAATTTCCTGCTATCAGCCCAGCCAGTTTACCCTTCCCTTTCCTGTTGAGGTGTAGGCCATGTCTAGTATAGTCCCACCTACAGAGTGAATCAACAGGAACCACACCAATGTGTGACCCTGCACCAGATCCAAGTAGCCGTTCCAACTCCAAATTAACTCTCCTGACAGAAGAGGTCAAATGAGGTCGGTCGTGGCGCTCCAGAACCGACACAAACCCAACACCGGTATAATTCGATGCCGATGCAATCTTTGCCAGGTCACACTTTATGCTGTACCCCGGATCTCTGTCAATACTGTTGCCCGGCCCACCCACAATAACCACGGTGTCTTCCTTAGTAAAACCTTTACATAGTGAACCTAAATCCTCTGTAACCTGCCCAAGTTCAGCACTAGGTTTGAAAAAACTTGTGACCTGGTAATCCAACCCTAATTCATCCTGCAGAAGTTGGCCCACACCCCTAGCATGCGAACTACCTAGCAACAAGACTTTCTTTCTCTTTGCAGACTTCCCTACATTCTTAATCAATTTGCTGCTGAAAGCTTGTTGATCCCTGTCTACATCTACTTCTGTGAGAGGCTCATCAGTTTCTGACTGAGGCAACAGGTCAAACCTATTTTGTACATTAATAACAAAGCTGTCAGAAGAATTTCTTGGCCTGTTCCTCATGCCTGTTGCCACTTCCCACCCCTGTTTACCCATCTCCCCCCTTAACCTGCCCAGTTCTCGCCTAGCCTAGAAATACAATGAAACCCCATTTTTACACTTTTCAAGGGATTTTAAAGAAAGAGTGTAAAATGTGGGAAAACATAAAATGTGGGAAATACCATTTTAAGTGGTCGTAGTTACATATAGGACCCCCTTTGCATTTTCGCATTTTATGTATGATATATGTACATAACAGGCAACAAAATACTTGGTTTGGTTTGGTTGGTTGGGGAAGAAGAGCAGACAGCGTGGTCATCGGACTCATCGGATTAGGGAAGGATGGGGAAGGAAGTCGGCCGTGCCCTTTCAGAGGAACCATCCCGGCATTTGCCTGGAGTGTTTTAGGGATATCACGGAAAACCTAAATCAGGATGGCCGGACGCGGGATTGAACCGTCGTCCTCCCGAATGCACAAAATACTTCCCTGGGTCTTGTTTATTATCTAGTAATGGTTCATCATCTAATAAAAACCACTGGTACAACTGGAACTGGTAACTGCCTGTGACTTAATTTCATACATCATAATCAATGTTCTTGGAAAGCCTGCAGCTGTCATTCATTATTTAAACATGAAACCTGCAAAGGTTACACATTTTTTCATGCAAAGCATAATGCATTTTGACAATGTTTTTCTTGTTGTCAGGTGAAAATATTTATTAATTATTTTGTATGGTGTCTGCATACATGTTGTTCTGTATCTCTTGCACTGTAGCAATTTTTTGAGTTATTGGGTACTGTGCATCCTCAGTTATGTAGAAAACCACATATATGCAAACTATCACTGGCATTGTTTGTGTGTTTGTTTATGAAACATTACAAAAGATATGTAAATATTGCACTTGGCAATGGAATAAATTCTCGAAACTCATTTTGCTACACATGAAAAAATATGTAGCTGGCTTGTCACTCTTACACGTGTAGCCAGGGTAGGGTAAGCAGTAGAGTTATAACTGTCCACCACAATGAAGTTTCAATTCCTTTCTGAAGAGATGGCCAGATCAGAACGGCCACTGCTCTACTGTAATTTAGTACGTTTCATGTCCAAAATGTCATCTCTGATGCCAACTACTCCAATTAAGAGCTCTATAAACTAAAAACATTTGAGTAACGCAAGATCAGTGACAGTATCAACTAGCGCTACATGTGACAAAATAATGAAACATGCTAGATATGGTTCGAAAAAAGGTGTCATGATGATCACAACAATCATGAAGCTATGCATGCGTAGTAGAGACAGTCTGGAAATGGTTGTGATATCTTTATTTGAATGAACCTAGTCCGTCCCATCAGCCACAACACCGACTAGAACTTGGGAGTTGCAGGAAATGTGGCATGAACTGTCCGAACTTAACACATTTACCGGGTCGGATCCACTGACTTGAGTGCCCTGATGTCAAGAAATGTAACCATGTAACATTTTAAACATTATTTGATGGCCAACATCATCCCAGCATCATTTTACATCAATTATGTCAGTTTTTTCTCAACAAACATTTTTTCATAAAGCATAAATTGTGGAAAAAGTATAAATATTTTAATGCAAAACTGGGTGCAAATTAAGGTTGTGGGCATAGGACATGTGATGGGAGTGATGAAAAAATGTCAAACAATGAGAAAATGTTAATTTCAGGAAAGTAAAAACGGGGTTATACTGTATTGCAACCAGCCAATTGTGGCTGTGTAATTTACGAAGAGTGTGTACACAGTGTAATTTATGAAGAGAGCGCAGTGCTCTCCAACCAAAATGGATAAAAGGAATGGACAGTGTTTCTGAAGATTCTCAAATGAACATCAACACAAATAAAAGAAGGGTAATAGAATGAAGTTGAATTAAATGAGGTGTCGATGAGTGCATCAGATCAGTAAATGAAACACTAAATGTAGTAGACGAGTTTTGTTGTTTGGGCATCAAAATAACTGATGATGGTTGAAGTAGAGATGATATAAAATGTAGACTGGCAACATAAAAAATGTCTCACTGCTGAATAAGAGTAATTTATCAGAATCTAGTATCAATTTAATTCTTAGAAAGTCCTCTTGGAAGGTAAGTGTCTCACTTGTAGCATTGTACAGAAGTGAAACTTTAACAAAACGCAGTTCAGACAAGCACGGAAGCATTTGAAATATGGCACTACAGAAGAATGCTGATGATTAGATGGGTAGATTGAGTATCTAATGAGAAGTTACTGAATCAAAATGAGGAAAAAAGAAATTTTGCATGACTTGACTAAAAGAAGGGATCGGTTGGTAGGACGCATCCTGAGGCCTGAAGTTATCATCAATTTGATAATGGAGGGAGGTGTGGGGAGTTGATAAAAACAACAATGAATAATTACAAAAGATGAATAACGCAAAATACTAACACTAAAGTTCTATAATTCAATGAAACATGGTTCCAAACAATAGACATCAGTTAGACAGCTTTAATCTGTCATGTGAATTAAAAAATGTACATACGTTTTGAACTGTAATACAAAACAAACTAGCAGCATGCAGCAGGTGAAAAATAGGTCTGCAACTTGTCTTATAATTGAAATAATTTATTACTGAAAGGGCAGTCTCTGTATGTGGACCATTACCTGTATTTGTCACAGTTACAGCACTGATGTTTTAAAAATGGACACGTGTCCGAAATTAGTCACCATCGAGAAATAAAAAATAAGTACTTCTCAATGCAACTTATTATGAACCACTTATTTCAACTGTAATAAAAAATTAGTAATTTTTTAAATCTTTATTTTTATTAAAAGACTTCTGATCTTCTGATAGTTTGCTTTTATCATAAATAATAACACACAAATTAATTTATTTTATTAAGTCTATTACACTATCTATGCTTGTGTAACACTTACTTGGAGATTCTGCAGGAAAATTCTGGTGCCCTCCTGTGTCACCACTAGGACTTTCAACACCCGACAGGTTAACAAGTGAGGTAGTCCTGTTTGGTGATTTAACCTTCAAACAAAATGCCACAAAAATGAACAGAAATGACAAAAATAAATACAAAAGGGAAAAGAAATCTCACTGAAATACTCACTTGAAATGAAGGTGTGTCTTTGAGTATGGGAGTGCCAAGATCATCATGGAAGCTTATAGAATCTTCCTGAAACAAACAAGATACTATATCAATAAGTGGAGTAACAGTTTCATCAGATGAACAGTGGCAACTACAAAACCAGAAAATGTCATCTAGATATCCATGTCAAGTCCAGCCTACACGAGGACCCAAAGTATATGAGAGAATTTTCCAAAACAAGGGAGAAACCCATATCATAAGCACAGTCTTGTGCAGATATCCAACATAATACATTCTCTGTATCCACTTTTGCTTGCACTACTCATATTCAACCAAGGAAACAGTACTAGAAAGCCCAAGAAACTCTACTTCTAATGGTTATGACCTGAGGCAAGTCCAAAGCATTCAAACAATATTAAACTATAATGGAAAATGCAGGATTTAATAATCACAATATTATGAATACTTGCTACCCACCATATAGAGGAGACACCGAGTCACAGACAGGCACATTGTGAAAACTGCTATACATTAAGCTTTTGACCAAAAGACCTCCTTCTGAAGTAAAAAATAAACACACATTCACACAAGCATTACTCAAACACACATGACCACAGCCTCTGGCAGCTGAGGCTGGAGTGAGTACAGCAAAAGTGACTGATGGGAGAAGCAATCTGTGGGTGGTGGGGGTAACTAGGAGACTGGGGTTGGAAGGGGGAGAAATATCACTGGTGGGGTGGGGAAAGTATAGTACTGCTTGAGGAGCTTGCAAACAGGAGGCATGGGGGAGTGAACTGGAAATGGTGAGATGTAGAAGAAGGGAAAAAGGGATTAGTGGGTGCTCTGGTGAAATAGAGCGACCTGTAGTGCTGGAATGAGAGGAGAGAAGGAGATAACTAGATGAAGGACAAGTGCTAACTACTCCCTGTTTTTCATCCACCTATCCCGTTCCCTACTTCCACTCCAGCACTACACTGCCTTCTATTTCAACAATGCAACCACAGTCTTTTTCCGCTCCTCCACTTACCCCCTAAAACCTCCCAATTGCACCTAATAGCCCCACCTTATCACAACCATGGCCCTACAGGCTCCCACAAGCAGCTCTACACATTCCTCTACATCTACCCTGCCATAACACTCCCTCCCCACCCAAGTCTCCTATATAACGCCGCTGTATGCAGTCTGGCCCCAGAGACAGTGGTTGTGGTTGTGTGAATTTTCTACTTTAGGAGAAGGCCTTTTCGCCACAAGCTTAAATGTATAGCAGTCTTTTTGTTTCTCCTGTCTGCAACTCAATGTCTCCTTTATATAGTGAGTAGCAGGCTATACTTTTCAGAATATTGTCAATATAAAACTATACTTTTGTCGACAGGTTCTACAAGCATGAGTGTCATGTTTGTAAGGAATCTGTCAACAAAAACAAAGTGTGAAGCACATCATGGGTCTGGAATATGAGACTGACCTGCACAAGGGCACTAGGTGCCTGAAAGCAGTTGAAAAATTAAATTTTTTATTTGCAACTGATTCTTATTTCATTACGTTGGTACATCATTATTTAAAAATAAAAAAGGTCTATGTCACATCCCAGTACGTACCACACCCCCTTACTACTGTAATGTAGACACACACACACACACTCACACACACACACACACACACACACACACACACAAGCTTACCATATTACTTTGATATCGCATGAGTTGTTCATCTGCCTTTCGTAATTTCTGCTTCAGAACGCTTATTTCTTCTTCCAGTGGTATTACAACTGAACGTAGTACTTCTGCATCTTCTTGAGCCTTAAAATACAAGGAAAAATATTTTACTTTCAATAGTAGGTTCATTTCATGCTAATTAACCAAATCTTTAAAATCAACTTACTTCCAAAATCTTGGTTTCAATGACATAGGACAGAAATTTTAAACAGAACTAAAATTAAACCATGCTGTGCCTAACAGCTCCTACACATGCTTGGAATGTCACTTCTGGAGCACTATTTTCAGTCTCAATGCTTTCCAAAGTTACTTAAATTTTACTAGGTGTTCCACAGTTATATCTGATTTAATTAAGAGTTTTTAGTTTTCTCCTTCTGAAATATTCATATGATCAAATCAGCTTTGTTATGAAATAAATATATTCCTTACAAAGATTGGGGAGAGGGATAAAAAGCACTGTCAGTTCCACCTTGTATACAGGGTGTTACAAAAAGGTAAGGCCAAACTTTCAGGAAACATTCCTCACACACAAAGAAAGAAAATATGTTATGTGGACATGTGTCCGGAAACGCTTACTCTCCATGTTAGAGCTCATTTTATTACTTCTCTTCAAATCACATTAATCATGGAATGGCAACACACAGCAACAGAATGTACCAGTGTGACTTCAAACACTTTGTTACAGGAAATGTTCAAAATGTCCTCCATTAGTGAGGATACATGCATCCACCCTCCATCGCATGGAATCTGTGATGCGCTGATGCAGCCCTGGAGAATGGCGTATTGTATCACAGCCATCCACGAAGAGTCTCTGCATTTGGTACCGGGGTTGCATAGATACGAGCTTTCAAATGCCCCCATAAATGAAAGTCAAGGGGGCTGAGGTCAGGAGAGCGTGGAGGCCATGGAATTGGTCTGCTTCTACCAATCCATCGGTCACCGAATCTGTTGTTGAGAAGCGTACAGACACTTCGACTGAAATGTGCAGGAGCTCCATCGTGCATGAACCACATGTTATGTCGTACTTGTAAAGGCACATGTTCTAGCAGCACAGGTAGAGTATCCCATATGAAATCATGATAACGTGCTCCATTGAGCGTAGAAGGAAGAACATGGGACCCAATCAAGACATCACCAACAATGCCTGCCCAAACGTTCACAGAAAATCTGTGTTGATGACGTGATTGCGCAATTGCGTGCGGATTCTCGTCAGCCCACACATGTTGATTGTGAAAATTTACAGTTTGATCACATTGGAATGAAGCCTCATCCGTAAAGAGAACATTTGAACTGAAATGATGATTGACACATTGTTGGATGAACCATTCACAGAAGTATACCCATGGAGGCCAATCAGCTGCTGATAGTGCCTGCACACGCTGTACATGGTACGGAAACAACTGGTTCTCCCGTAGCACTCTCCATACAGTGACGTGGTCAACGTTACCATGTACAGCAGGAACTTCTCTGACGCTGACATTAGGGTTATCGTCAACTGCACGAAGAATTGCCTCGTCCATTGCAGGTGTCCTCGTCGTTCTAGGTCTTCCCCAGTCGCGAGTCATAGGCTGGAATGTTCCATGCTCCCTAAGACGCCAATCAATTGCTTCGAACGTCTTCCTGTCGGGACACCTTCGTTCTGGAAATCTGTCTCGATACAAACGTACTGTGCCACAGCTATTTCCCCGTGCTAATCCATACATCAAATGGGCATCTGCCAACTCCGGCATTTGTAAACATTGCACTGACTGCAAAACCACGTTCGTGATGAACACTAACCTGTTGATGCTACGTACTGATGTGCTTGATGCTAGGACTGTAGAGCAATGAGTCGCATGTCAACACAAGCACCGAAGTCAACATTACCTACCTTCAATTAGGCCAACTGGCGGTGAATCTAGGAAGTACAGTACACACTGAAGAAACTAAAATGAGCTCTAACATGGAAATTAAGTGTTTCCGGACACATGTCCACACAACATCTTTTCTTTATTTGTGTGTGAGGAATGTTTCCTGAAAGTTTGGCCGTACCTTTCTGTAACACCCTGTGTAAGCTGCAATTACATGTTTTCAGGACCTATAAATATATTGTTTATTATGGAGTAAATATATCCCTTCCACAGATGAACAAAAAAATGGAAAGCACTGTCAGCTCCACCTAGCATACAAGCTGCAACAACAGTTTCTGGACTAACAAGCATACTGTTTCAGTTTTGTTTAGTTGAACAGTATGATGTTTACATTTAAATTTCTCTGTTATTCTTTTCCGAGTTGAAAGAGCCAGAGAAGATAAAGGTAGCCTGATACAACAATAAAAAGCCTTCTTACAGAGTGGCTACAAGTACTGTCATTCAGCACTGCTGCTCCAAGGCCTGAGTGAGAGAGGGATGACAACATTGGCAGCGCCACATGCAGAAAAGAGGAGTTTACTGAAGTACAAGTGAGATTTTCACATGCGGGGTTTAGAAACATGAACATGTTGAGGTAGAACATATGTGACTGATTAAGACACCCAGAAAGAGTCCAGTTGTGGTACGGGTGTAAAGGAAGCAATTGTAGAAAGTGAAGATGTTTCTCAAATATTAAAATGCACACAGTACACAATTTTAATCTTTTTTATTTGCAGAGGCAAAAGCGTGTGCTTGTCAACACACACACACACACACACACACACACACACACACACACACACACAAAATGTGCAAATAAGTAGCTAAGCTGTAATCTAGACAACACTTCTTTGACCTATGGGTTTTGCACAACAAAAATAAAATACAAAAATGCTACACATGGCATGTCCACAACATATTCATATACGAGTGAGAACAGCAAAGCATGATTATGCAAGAATAAATGACTAAGTAACTTAATAAATGTTGAAGACTAATTATTTATTTATAATTTCATCATAAATATTGTTCCCATAGTACGAAATAGACATTTAGGTCATGGTAAACTGTGGAGCTTTAAGAAAATATAAACAGTGTAAGGAATGACACAAAAAAAACCTTTAGAAATGAGCATTCTTTTTTATGGAACTAAAGGTCCTGTTACATTGTCCGCTGGATCAACTATTTTTTTGGAATAGTTATTTTTTACCCTTTTGTTCATGAACAGTCAAAACTTTCTGTTCCATGTACAAAGTAATCTGTAAAATTATTAGGCTTTTACACAATTCCAAATTACACTGTAGAGACTATATTAGGCATGTCTGCAAAAGAAAATCTGAAGTATGCTACACCATGACAGATGAAGTGAACAATGAATAGAATAATTAATGAAGTGTATTCTCAGGAACATTGCTATAACCTTTTTATTGAGGCGAACTTCTAAGGTTACGTTTATTTTGAACCACCTAAAATGGGGTAAAAATCATAAATTTTGAAACTGCTAAAAAGCATTTCAACAAGTGTATCAAACCTGCCTCATCAATACTATGGGCTCCCAGGTCATCCCTCCCTCTCCCTCCCCAAATGAACCCTTCGAATTTGTGTGTGTGTGTGTGTGTGTGTGTGTGTGTGTGTGTGTGTGTGTGTGTGTGTGTGTGTGTGTGGAGGGAGGGGGGAATTTAAAAGGTTTGGTGTATACCAGTGCTGTTGATAGTGTTTGATGTTCTCTGGGAATGCATTCTGGATGCCGCAAATGCATTCGAAACACATCTGGTAATTTGTGAATGTATATGATCATTGAGAAGGAGACATGCTGAAGTGTTTGTGTTCATATTGAAAAGGGCCTTGTGGAACACTTGTTATAATGTTTTGTCTTCAAGTGCATATTGCAATAGTGCAATAATATTGTTCTATATAGCTCAAAGTTATAATGTTTCGTACCTGTGCTATTTTAATGATAAGTAAAGTTAATTAAATTCTTGGTATACAAAATCAGAATACAAAATGTTAGTCAGGCTGGATTACAGGTGCTGCATGTAAATAATGTTCCCCAAGATCAAATTTAAAGTTCAACATCATTACTAGTTTATTCAGTTCTTGCTCAAATTAAAGAGCAGACTTGTGAAAACCTACTTGCTGCAGCTATCCAGATCTAAAATGACTCGAGCCCCCATATGGTGCTTACAAACCTAATAGAAATTTTAAATCAGTCTGGTAACACTGCAAGACTATTTAAACTGCAAGGCTTAGCAGTCCCCAAATATTTTAAGTCCAGGCCAACACTAATCTTGATAAACGAAAGGCCATGCAACACTGAACCTAAGATATTCAGAGTCCATACTGAACCACCAGACAAATTACCCCTAGTCCTAACTTCTGCTGTCATGAAATATTTTAAGTCATACAGCCAAAACCACCATGCAGGGAGGCACAGACCCTACCTCTGCTGGTATGACAGCCTGGCTGCCCAAAATCAAGATGGCACATGCCTTTTATAGAAATTTACATCATTCATTGGGTAAATGATTTTACCAGTCTAAAATACAACTCTCTGACATACACTAAGGTGACAGAAGTAATGGGATATCTCCTAATATCATGTCGCACCTCCTTTTGTCTGGCATAGTGCAGCAACTTTCCGTGGCATGGACTCAAGTCACTGTAAGTCCCCTGCAGAACTATTGTGCCTTGCTGCCTCTTTAGCCATCCATAATTGCAAAAGTGTTGCCAGTGGAAGAACTGACTTCTCAATTATGTCTCATAAACGTTCAAACCCAATTGTTCTTTAACTCAATCACGAAAAGCTGTGGTACGGTGACACGGCAAATCATCATCCATAAAAATTCCACTGTTGTTTGGGAAACATTAAGTCCATGAATGGCTGCAAATGGTCTCCATGTAGCTGGAGATAACCATTTCCAGTCAATGATTGGTTCAGTTGCACCAACCATTTCCAGTCAATGATTGGTTCAGTTGCACCAGAGGACCCAGTCCACACTGTGTAAACACAGCCCACACCATTATGGAGACTCCACCACTCTGCATAGTGCCTCATTGGCAAGATGGGGTCTGCACCACACTTAAACCCTACCATCAACTCTTACCAACTGAAATTGAGACGTAACTGACCAGGCCATGGTTTTTCAGTTGCCTAGAGTCACGAGCCCAGGAGAGGCACTACAGGCGATGTCATCACTTAGCAAAGGCACACATCAGTCATCTGCTGCCATAGCCCATTAACGGCAAATTTCACCGCACAGTTATAATGGAGACATTTGTCATATGTCCCACATTGATTTCTGTAGTTATTTAATGCAGTGTTGCTTTTCTGTTAGCACTGACAATTCTACGCAAATACCACTGCTCTTGGTTGTTAAGTTACGGCCATTGGCCACTGTGTTGTCCGTACTGAATTTCTTAATAATATCTGAAATGGAATATCCCACACATCTAGCTCCAACTACCATTCTGCATTCAAAGTCTGTTAATTCCCATTGTGGCCAATAATCTCGTTGGAAAACTTCACACGAATCACCTGAGTATAAACGACTGCTCCACCAACGAACTTCTCTTTTATAACCTGTCCATGTGATACTTACTGCCATCTGCAAATGTGTGTATTACTATCCCATGACCTTTGTCAGTTCAGCGTATACATAGTATTTTAAGTGTCGGCAAAAGCATAATAAAATGACAATTAAAATTAAATTGAAAAAATGTTGCCTACAATCTTGATTAGAGTGACTGCACATTTCAAATGATGAGAATAATATTTAGTTTTTGTTAGCTGTGCCTCTTACATTTACATTATACACAGAAGAAGCCCATCAGTCCTTTAGGAAATGATCATCCCTTTCCACTTGTGAAGCAAATGTCTGTATCTTTAATAAAATTTGAATCATGGGCAAAACAATGAGAAATTGTAATTATTTTAATTAAAACCAGCAACTGTACACAGAAAACTTACAATCTAAATTGTGTACACGAGGCGTGAGTATGTTTACCAACACACACTGTCATGCTGTCGGTGCGTCTGTCTCATGTAATTAATTGTGTTAACTTTAATTAAAGATCTGATTCCATTGCCTCTCATTGTCTAATTAAGGATGTAAACAAACATGTAAGCAGCTCACTTGACATGCCTTGATGAGTGTTTTTACACGGCAGGTAACAACAACTGTTAATAAAGATATTATGATATGAAAATTCATCACAGATACCTTCTAGGGCTAATAATCAATTAAATGTAGCATTTGCACAGTCAATATATATATGATAATCAAAATATCCACGGGTGTACTGCTGGTCTACAGTGTCCAACGGGCACAATATTTCGGTGACCATACATGTCGCCATCATCAGATGAACTGACGGACTGAGCTCCTGTGAACGTGCCAGCACGGAGATCTGTACGCTATGGCTGCTCAGAGGGAACTGGGTTCGGTTGCGGCGGCAGCTGATTTAAATACCCTCCACCCGCAGCGTGCTCCCTCCGATGTCCGCGGCACGGTCGTGTGGTGGAACAGATTGCGACGGCATCTGAGATGACGTCATAATGATGGCTCTGCCTGCAGTGGTCATCACAACTATATGTTGCTCGATTTACTCTTGATTAACCCAATCGCTGGTTCCCAAAGCCTTGCTAAGATTATAGCCACAGTCACGGTTTATGAGGTCATCATTGGTGTGAATTTCAATAGCGTCTCTAACAATGCTGTCCCAGTATCTCAACGTCTGTACCAGAATGCTCGTGCGTTCATACTCCATAGCGTGATTTTCCGACAATGTTCAGCGACAGCTGACTTGCTTGGATACATCAGTTGAGTGTGCCTCTGGTGTTCATGGCATCGATCCTCGACAGTACGCATCGTCTGACCAATATACGACTTCCCACAAAGACACAGAATCTGGTACACGCCAGCCTTCCTCAAACCGAGGTCATCTTTGGCGCTCCCCACCAGTGCACAAGTTTTATTCGGAGGACAAAACACAGTTCTGACCCGGTGTTTCTTCAAAGTGCGGGCAGTTTTCCCACTGTATGGTACATGGCACAGGGTGCCCTGTACAACAACTAGTCATTTCCTTTCTTGTTTCCCTTGCAAATAGAGTGAGGGAATAACGATCGTCTAAAAGCCTGAGTATGAGCCCTAATCTCTCACACTTTATCTCCATGGTCCTTATGTGAAATGTACCTTTGTGACAGTAGAATTGTTCTAAGGTCTGCTTCAAATGCCAGTTCTCTACATTTTCTTGATCATGTTTCTCGCAAAGAATGTTGCCTTTCCTCCGGTAATTTCCATTTAAGATTTCAAATCATCTCCCTAACATTTGCTTATTTTTTAACCTAGAATTAACAAATCTAGCAGCCCACCTCTGAATTGCCTCAACTCCTTCCTTTAATCTGATCAAGTGCTGATCCCAAACACTCAAGCAGTACTCAAGTTTGGGTCACATTAGAGTTATATGCAGTCTCCTTTATAGATTAACCACATTTCCTTGAAATTCTTCCAGTAATCTGAAGTTGACGACCATTCACCTTAACTACTACAATTTTTACATGCTCGTTCCATTTCATATTGCTTTGAACTGTTATGCCTAGATATTTGATAAATGTCTTTGTCAAGCAGCACACTGCTAATGCTCTGTTCACATCTTCCCAGTCATCTGCATTAACTCACAGTTTTCTATATTCAGAGCTAGCTGCTATTAATCACACCAAATAGAAATTGTCTACATTATCTTGTATCCTTCTACAGTGACTTGACAATGACACCTTCCCGTACACTCCAGCATCATCAGCAAAGAGTTGCAGATGGCTGCTCACCCTGTCTGCCAGATCATTATGTACACATACAATAACAGTGGTCCTGTCACATTTTCCTAAGGCACTCCTGATGATGAAGATTGAGACAGTAATTAGTCATTATGATATCATAACGACAATGGTCACTAAAAATAATAAATCCATCAAGAAGGCTTTATGCTAGAAAAACCAGCTAAGCAGTGAATAGCATCCTACTTAGACAATGAGTGGTTATCATTCAGCTCCATTATGACAGACATATAGGAATGATGGCCAATGTGCCAAGTAAGTGGATTAAGGATGGAAAGGACCCTCCTTGATTTAATAACCAAATTTGGGGAATGCTGGGGACACAGAGATTGTTGCAATACCAGTTAAAAAAAGAATGTGTAAATGTCAACAGGCAAAAGTTAACAGAAATTTGTGTGTCTGTAAGATAATAGCGGCAAAACAACAACTTCAACCACCATAGCTTGGTGAAAGAAGTTGAAGAGAGCCCGAGAAAATTTTGATCACGTTTAAAATCACTAAGCATCAAAGGCTTCTATCTAGTCACTCATTGACCAGTCTGGAATGGATATAGAACAAAGGATAGCTGATGTTTTAAATTTCATGTTTAAGAACTCATTAATGCTGGAGAACTGTACGTACATACCATTGTTTGACTGTCCCACAGACTTCCACATTGTGCATGTAGAAATAGGCATCTCTGTAATAGGGAAGCAACTGAACGGGTTCAAAACAAATAAGTTGCCAGGTGCAGATGGAATCCCAATTTTATTTTACTTCCCAAGCGACTGTAAAAAGCACAGGTGAACTCCTGTGTATGAAAATGGTAGAAGAACGGACCTGCAAAATTACAGGCCAATATCCTTAATATTGGTTTGCTGTATGATTCTTGAACATATCCAAACATAATATCCTACAAACCATGGATGGAGGTGAACACGCAGATTCCATTCTCCTAGATTTCTGTAAAGTGTTAGACACAGCGCCCCACAGCAGACTGTTGATGAAGATTAGGTTTCCAGATATATGAGCGGCTTAAAAAAATTTGAGTAATAGAACCCAGTATTTTGTCCTCAATGGTGAGTGTTCCTCAGAGGAAAGAGTATTGTCAGGAGCACCCCAGGGAAGTGTGATACAACTACTCTTATTCTCTATATAAATAAATAATCTGACAGGTCGAGTGAGAAGCAATCAGTGGCTGTTTGTTGATGATGGTGATGTGTATGAGGTGTCATCACTGAGTGACTGTAGGATGATACAAGATGACTTGGACAAAATTTCCAGTTGGTGCGACAAGTAGCAGCTTGCTCTAAATGAAGAAAAATGTAAGTTAAAATAAATGAGTGGAAAAAACCAACCCATAATGTTCGAATACAGCATTAGTAGGGTACCATTTGCCCCAGTCACATAAATTAAATGCTGGCTGGAGTGGCCAAGTGGTTCTAGGCACTACAGTCTGGAACCGCGTGGTTGCAGGTTCGAATCCTGCCTCGGGCATGGATGTGTGTGATGTCCTTAGGTTAGTTAGGTTTAAGTAGTTCTAAGTACTAGGGGACTGATGACCTCATAAGTTAAGTCCCATTGTACTCAGAGACATTTGAACCATTTTTGAACATAAATTAAATATCTAGGCCTAATGTTGGAAAGTGATAGGAAATGGAACGAGCATGTGAGGAATATAGAAGGGAAGCTGAGTGGTTGACTTCGATTTAGTGGAAGAATTTCAGGGAAGTGTTATTCATCCGTAAATGAGACCATGTATAGAACACTAGTGCGACCCATTCTTGAGTACTGCTATAGTGTTTGAAATCCACAACAGATTGGATTAATGGAAGACATTGAAGCAATTCACACGTCGGCTGTCAGATTTGTCACCAGTAGGTTCGATCAACACACGAGTATTATGGAGATGCTTTGTGAATTCATGTTATATCCCTGGAGGGAAAATGACATTCTTTTCATAGAACATCAGTGAATAAATTTAGAAAACTGGTATTTGCGGCTTACTGCAGAACGATTATACTGCCACCAACATACATTTCATGTAAGCACCATAAAGATAAGATATAAGAAATGAGAGCTCGTTCAGAGGCTTTTAGACAGTCTTTTTTCTCTTTTCTATTTGCAAGAAGAACAGGAAAGGTAATGACTGGTAATGGCACATGGTACTCTCCACCATGCACTGTTGCTGTAACGTGCAGCAACAGGATGGGGTCGCAAGTTTAGATGATCTGTGAAATTCTGTACATTCACGTTGCACATTAAAAGGAATGTGTAAACAGGCACTAACTTCTACAGACCAGACACTTTAAAATTTTCATGAACGCCTTTGTAATCATTCTGAGTTACACTTGACTTCATACCCATAATTAAAAACACACACACACACACCAACACACACACACACACACACACACACACACAAACACACACCAACACACACACACACACACCAACACACACACACACACACGAACACACACACACACACCAACACAAACACATATGAAAGACCCTCTTATAAAATCATTTGAGCAGTTTGTTAGCTTATATACCATATTTACCTAAGTATAAGAGGCCACCTTGAGAAAATTAATTTTTAGCATGTTGTTGTTCTGATCTTCAGCTGAGAGACTGATTTGATGCAGCTCTCCATGCTACTCTATCCTGTGCAAGCTGCTTCATCTCCCAGTATTTACTGTAACCTACATCCTTCTAAATCTGTTTAGTGTATTCATCTCTTGGTCTCCCTCTATTATTTTTACCCTCCAATACTAAATTGGTGATCTCTTGATGCCTCAGAATATGCCCTATCAACCAATCCCTTCTTCTAGTTAAGATGCACCACAATTTTCTCTTCTCTCCAATTCTATAAATACCTCCTCATTAGTTATGTGATCTACCCATCTAATCTTCAGAATTCTTCTGTAGCACAACATTTCGAAAGCTTCTATTCTCTTCTTGTCTAAACTATTTATTGTCTATGTTACAATTCCATACATGGCTACAGTCCATACAAATACTTTCAGAAACGGCTTCCTGACCCTTAAATCTATATTCGATGTTAACAAATTTCTCTTCTTCAGAAACGCTTTCCTTGCCAATGGCAGTCTACGTTTTATATCATCTCTACTTCGACCCTCATCAGTTATTTTGCTCCCCAAATAGCAAAACTCATTTACTACTTTAAGTGTCTTGTTTCCTAATCTAATTCCCGCAGCATCACCTGATTTAATTCCACTACAGTCCATTTTCCTCATTTTGCTTTTGTTGATGTTCATCTTATATCCTCCTTTTAAGACACTGTCCATTCCATTCAGCTGCTCTTCCAGGTCCTTTGCTGTCTCTGACAGAATTACCATGTCATCGGTGAACAAAGCTTTTATTTCTTTAATTCCCACTCCAAATTTTTCTTTTGTTTCCTGTACTGCTTGCTCAACATACAGATTGAATAACATCAGGATAGGCTACAACACTGTCTCACTCCCTTCCTAACCACTGCTTCCATTTCATGCCCCTCGAGTCTTATAACTGCCATCTGGTTTATGTACAAATTGTAAATAGCCTTTTGCTCCCTGTATTTTATCCATGCCACCTTCAGAATTTGAAAGAGAGTATTCCAGTCAACATTGTCAAAAGCTTCCTCCAAGTCTACAAATGCGAGAAACATGGGTTTGCCTTTCTTTAACCTGTTTCCTAAGTGCTCTGTCAAACTCATCACACAGTATCATACCTCCTATTTTATCTTCATCTACCTCCTCTTCCATTTCCCTAATATTGTCCTCAAGAACTTCACCCCTGTATAGACCCTCTATATACTTTTTCCACCTTTCTACTTTCCCTTCTTTGCTTAGAACTGAGTTTCCATCTGAGCTCTTGATATTCGTGCAAGTGGTTCTATTTTCTCCAAAGGTCTCTTTAATTTTCCTGTAGGCAACATCTATCTTACCCCTAGTGATATGCGCCTCTACATCCTTACATTTGTCCTCTAGCCATCATTGCTTAGCCATTTTGCACTTCCTATTGATCTCATTTTTGAGACTTTAGTATTCCTTTTTGCCAGCTTCATTTACTGTATTTTTATATTTTCTCCTTTCATCAATTAAATTCAATATCTCTTCTGTTACCCAAGTATTTTCATTAGCTTTCATCATTTTACCTACTTGATCCCCTTTTACCTTCACTACTTCATCTCTCAAAGCTACCCATTCTTCTACTGTATTTCTTTCCCCCATTCTTGTCAAATGTTCCCTAATGCTCTCCCTGAAGCTCTCTACAACCTCTGGTTCTTTCACTTTATTCAGGTCCCATCTCCTCAAATTCCTACCTTTTTGCAGTTTCTTCAGTTTTAATCTACAGTTCATAACCAATAGATTGTGGTTAGAGTCCACATCTGCCCCTGGAAACGTCTTACAATTTAAAACCTGGTTCCTGAATCTCTGTCTTACATTATATAATCTATCTCAGACCTTCCATGTATACAACCTTCTTTCAGCATATTCTGACTAATCAAAATTACAAGCTCTTTTATTGATATACAGTACCTGCCAAAAATTTAATATTATACTTATTGTAAACTTACGCACTTTGTTGATTCTCTACATCTTGATGATACAAGAAAATGTACAACAAATAAAAAGAAATAATTTAAATTAATTTTCAGACTTCTATTTTCTACCTTTTTTGCTTACTAACCCTACTGTCTGTGGTATCACTATTTTAATCACCACCACCACCACCACCACCACCACCACCACCACCACCACCGCCACCACCACCATCCTAATAACAGCACTGTAAAATTTATATCCTCATCGTCACAAATATCTGGCTGTTTCTTTAGAATATGTTGCTATCTCTGATGTGACACCACCTCATCCTCAAATACATATTGGATTTTATTTCTATACTGACATGATAAGGTTACTATGTCTCTTGCTTCCAAACATAACATCTCGCCGCCACTTTCTTACTGGCTGTGTAGAACCAGCTGTCACATCTCCTTTCTTTCTCACCATACATCAATGCGAGCATCAACAACATTACAACAAGAAACACCTAAGTATGCCACTAGCTCATAACTAGACTTTTACCGTCTCATGCAAAAATGAATACTATTGTTGCATATTTGCTCAATTTTGAAGTCTGTTCAATTCAGAGTACAAATGGATTCAGGCAAACTGCATGATACAGTTGGCTCTATTAATAAAAAGCCAAAGTACACAGTATACATTCCCACGACTGGCAACACAACGAAATTTGCTCACAGCTCCCCTCAATCATCTTAGCCAAGCTGGTGTCATTGTTCTCCTTCCAACCCTTCCATACTGCTGAGATTGAGCAGCTGTGAAAAGTAGACAACAGTGTCTTCTAGTGCGGTGGTTATATGTAACAACAACAACAACAACAACAACAACAAATATGTAAATAAATGATTACATTTACAATTCAGTCCCATCCTTGAACTTCCATTCATTCTGTGGTCTAGTAACACCTGTTCGTACTATCTCCACAACTGGTCCTACCACTGTAATTTATCCTCGAGATAACAGTTACAGCCAGTTTAGTACGATTTACTTCCTTTGTTAGACGTTTTATTCTGGATTAATTTTTGTTTTTTGTTTCAACTGAATGTCACCATCATGTTTTAAGGCTGATCTGTATTCTAATATGTGAACAGTGACCGAATTTCTTTTTGCAACTCCTTCGTGAATCATCACAGTCTTTCATATACATTACTAAGCCTGCCTTGGTTGATTGGTTGGTTTGTGGGGGTTAAAGGGACCAGGCTGCTACGGTCATCAGTCCCTTTTTCCAAATACTAAAAACACCCACAGAGAATAAAAAGGATCAACAGACGATAAGACAAACGACACAGAACAAGAGAAACGTAGACAAAGTCCAGACAAGACGAACTAAAATCACACAGTGTGACGGTGGTTGGCCGACCATACAAACAAAAAGGGAAAAGCCAACCACCAAGAAACACATGGGGGGGAAAAAAATTAGACAAATCGTAGGCCATAGGCCAGAATCAACACAAAAACACACTTACATTAAGCGATAAAATCCCCCTGCCCGAATAAAACGCAGAACTATGTCCGCTATGGAAGAGTCGTCAGATAAATGCGCAGAGAGCGTATCAGGCAGCGCAAAAGTCTGCCTGAGCACAGTTAAAAGGGCGCACTCCAACAGAATATGGACCACCGTCAAGGACGCCCCACAACGACAAGGAGGGGGATCCTCTACGACACAGTAAATAACTGTGCGTGAGTCAGGTGTGGCCAATGCGGAGCCGACAAAGGACGACTGATCCCCTGCGGTTGGCTCGCATGGATGATCGCCATACAGTAGTCGTCTCCTTGATACGGCGGAGTTTGTTTGGCACGGGCAGGTTGTGCCAATCAGTGTCCCATAAATCGAAAACTCTGCGGCGTAATAGTGCCCGCAAATCAGTTGCCGGGAGGCCAATCTCCAGAGATGGTGCACTAGTGGCCTCTGTTTAAGCTGCCGAATATGAGGCAGCCAAGTCAACCGGGCATCAAAAACCACCCCCAAAAACCTATGTGACTCCACCACTGAAAGAAGCTCGCCGTCAAGATAAAGCCGCGGCTCCGGGTGAACAGTGCGTCGCCGGCAGAAATGCATAATGCAGGTCTTGGCTGCCGAAAACTGAAAACCATGCTCTACAGCCCAAGTCTGCGCCTTGCGGATTGTGCCCTGTAGCTGACGTTCAGCAGCTGCAATGCCAATACAGCTGTAGTAAAGGCAGAAGTCGTCAGCATACAGGGAAGTCGGGACAGTATTTCCCACGGCCGCAGCGAGCCCGTTAATAGCTATTAAAAACAGACACACACTGAGAACAGAACCCTGTGGCACACCGTTCTCCTGGACTTGGGAGGAACTATATGAGGCTGCGACGTGCACGCGAAAGGTACGATACGACAGAAAATTGCGGATATAGATCGGCAGAGGGCCCCGAAGACCCCATCCATGAAGCGTAGAGAGGATGTGATGACGCCATGTCGTATCATACGCCTTCCGCATGTCGAAAAAGACAGCAACCAGATGCTGACGGCGGGCAAAGGCAGTACGAATGGCCGACTCGAGGCTCACCAGATTGTCGGCGGCGGAGCTGCCTATACGGAACCCACCCTGAGACGGAGCCAGAAGGCCTCGAGACTCCAGTACCCAATTCAAGCGCCGGCTCACCATCCGTTCAAGCAACTTGCAAAGAACGTTGGTGAGGCTAATGGGACGGTAGCTGTCCACCTCCAAAGGGTTCTTCCCCGGTTTCAGAATGGGGACAACAAGACTTTCCTGCCATTGCGACGGAAATTCACCGTCGACCCAAATGCGGTTGTAAAGGTCGAGGAGGTGTCGCTGGCAGTCCACTGAAAGGTGTTTCAGCATCTGAGAGTGGATGCTATCTGGGCCAGGAGCGGTATCAGGACAAGCGGCGAGTGCACTGCGGAATTCCCACTCACTGAATGGAACATTGTACAATTCATGATGGTGGGTGCGAAAAGAAAGTCTCCGACGTTCTATCCGCTCTTTAATGGAGCGGAAGCCCAAGGGGTAGTTGGCAGAAGCGGAATTCAGAGCAAAGTGCTCTGCCAAGCGGTTTGCAATGACGTCGGAGTCAGTACAAACTGCTCCATTCAGTGAGAGCGCAGAGACGCTCACAGGGGTCCGATAGCCAAAGATGAGGCGATTCTTGGCCCAGACCTGCGATGGAGTGACATGGAGGCTAATGGTGGACACATACTGCTCCCAGCACTCCTGCTTGCATTGGCGGATAATGCGGTGGGCTCGCACACGCAGCCGTTTGAAGGCGATAAGGTGTACGATTGAGGGATGTCCTTGTAACGCTGGAGTGCCCGCCGGCGAGATTTAATCGCTTCAGCAATCTCAGGCGACCACCAAGGCACAGTCCGCCACCAAGGGGACCCAAAAGAACGGGCAATGGCAGATACGGCGGCAGTAGCGATACCGGTGGTGACCGATTGAACCACTGCAGCAATGTCATCGTTAGAGAGAGGCTCAATAGCGGCACTGGAGGAGAACAAGTCCCAGTCAGCCTTATTCATAGCCCATCTGCTAGGGCGACCACTAGATTGACGCTGTGGTAGTGACAGAAAGATCGGAAAGTGGTCACTACCACAAAGGTCGTCATGCATGCTCCATTGGACAGACGATAAGAGGCTAGGGCTACAGATCGACAGATCAATGGCGGAGTATGTGCCATGCACCACACTGAAGTGTGTGAAGGCACCATCATTTAAGATTGAGAGATCGAGCTGCACCAATAAATGCTCAATGATGGCGCCTCGACCTGTTGCCACTGACCCACCCCACAGATGGTTATGGGCGTTAAAGTCACCCAGTAACAAGAAAGGTTGCGGCAATTGGGCTATCAGAGCAGCCAGGACATGCTGCGCGACATCACCATCTGGTGGAAGGTAAAGACTGCAGACGGTAACAGCCTGTGGCGTCCACATCCGAACAGCGACAAGTTTCCTGCAGAGCAATGCAGAGGAAAGGGTGAAGGCAGATAAGTTGGTAGAGCTCAGCTAGATGGTGGAAGAAACCGCTGCAGTTCCACTGGAGGATGGTGTTGTCCATGGCTGAGAAAGCCGTGACGGGACTAGGAAGGGAGATTACGCCGCTGGGTCACTTGCTGCCTCCGATTTAACACCTGTGATAGTGCTTTCCATGGTGTCTGATGGACCGGCAAGATCGAGGTCCTCAGCGGACACCAGAATCTCCACCGCATCGTCAGATGCAGAGCTGGAAGGTTGCAGTGGGATGGCTGCCACCGCGAGTTCCTTGGGCTGAGAGCTCTTCTTGGGTTTCTCACGCCGTTCCTTGGGTCGCACCGACTGGGAGGGCTTCACCGATTCAGTCTCCGGGACGGAGGAGGATCGTGAAGCCCTACGACCAGCTGATTGCGGGCACTTACGCCATTGTCGGTCGTCAGACTTCTCGCTGGCGGAAACCTGGGAAGGGAGGGACCCGAGGGACCCAAGGGACGCCTCAGTATAGGTTAGTCGGTGCAGGGTCTTGTATTCCATGATTTTACGCTCTTTCTGGAAAATTCGGCAGTCTGCCGAGCAAGGTGAATGGTGCTCCCCGCAGATGACACAGATGGGAGGTGCGGCACATAGAGTATTGGGATGTGATGGGCGTCCGCAATCTCGACATGTGAGGCTGGAAGTGCAGCGAGAAGACATATGGCCGAACTTCCAGCACTTAAAGCACCACATCGGGGGAGGGATATAGGGCTTAACGTCACATCGGTAGACCATCACCTTGACTTTTTCCGGTAATGTATCCCGTTCGAAGGCCAAGATGAAGGCACCGGTAGCAATCTGATTTTCCTTCGGACCCCGATGAATGCGCCGAACGAAATTTACACCTCAGCGCTCTAAATTGGCGCGCAGCTCTTCATCAGACTGCAAAAGAAGATCCCTATGGTAAATAACTCCCTGGACCATATTTAAACTCTTATGGGGTGTGATCCAATGGCAGCATCCCCCAACTTGTCACAAGCGAGTAACCGTCGTGACAGGGCAGAGGATGCCGTTTGTATCAGGACTGACCCAGAGTGCATTTTTGACAAGCCCTCCACCTCCCCAAACTTGTCCTCTAAATGCTCGACGAAGAACTGAGGCTTTGTGGAGAGAAAAGACTCCCCATCAACCCTCGTACAAACTAAGAAGCGGGGCGAATAACTGTTACTACCATCCTGAGACTTACGTTCCTCCCACGGTGTGGCCAGGGAGGGGAATGTTTTCGGATCGTACTTCTGAGCGTTAAACTGAGCCCGAGAACGCTTAGAGACTGCTGGCGGCTGGCCACCAGCGAGAGACGATGTACCACACTTCATTGCGGGTCATCCGCCCTGATGCCACCTACTCCGACCAAGGGCTCTCCCCACGGGCGCCACCCAGCCACAGGAAGAGCCACCTGGCAGGATGGCCATTGCCGGGAGTCCCGATACCCCAGGAGGATAGGCATCTACTCCTTGGCATACGTGGGGAGTTAACGGCGCAGGCATCAGTAGAGCGATCCCTGTGTTGTCAGGGGGCTACAACCAACAGGGTACATGGTGGCCCCACCACAACGGACTGGCTACCGTGCTGGATGTTAAGTAACATGTGGTCCATGGTCGCCGTCGGTGCAGAAAGAGGCACTGCACAGTGCAAAGTGTAATCTGCACGCAGAAACAGCCATGCCCAAGAGATGGAGAGCGGACAGGACTGCAGTTCAACGGTGTATAAGCTGGCGAAAGGTCTGATTGCAAGATGGATACAATGCACCAAGTAAGGCGCCCTTCCCCAATCGGCTCGCTCTTCGGAAAATTTTGAGAGATGGAGGTCAAACCCAACAGGGGACCATCATATAAGGCCGAAAAGTTTGAGACTCCTTGTAGTCGCCTCTTACGACAGGCAGGAATACCGCGGGCCTATTCTAACCCCCGAACCCGCAGGGGGTAAGCCTGCCTTGTGAAAATCCCCAATAGCATTGTTGTCATAAATGATTTACTTATGAAATTTCATTCCACTGGAGGATGAGCAACAGTATAGTGTTCCTGTGACAGAGGTTAAGTTAAAACACTGCATATCCAATCCAAATAAGCAGTCACTGATTGGTGGTAAGTGATGACTCTCTGAGCTGAAGGGAGAGGTGGCTGAACCTTAAACTGTAAAAGACATGAAACTGGAGCAGTTCTGATGGACCAGTGTCCTAAGACCTATAGCTGAGGCACATAACAATATAAAATGCCAGGAGTGCTTCAGTCTTGTGCTTCCTCAGATGTGGCAACCATGCTAACTTTTCATTAATGATAAAGTCCAGAAACCTATCCACACTTTTAAAAGGAACAACAGTGTCCCTCAACCACAATTTTTTAAATTTAAAAAATACATTGTGAGTGTGGTAAAAACAACACAATCAAAACACACTAAATTTTTTTTTATGTCTGCCCCACCCTGTCAATTGTCAGCTGTAGCAGATGACTGATCTTCAAGAATTTGAAACAGGAGCAGAACAATGCAAAATTAGCAATATGTGAAGAACATTGAATAGAATCCAGTCACAAATGTTAAATTTCTTGACTGTTTACAAAAAAATTCAAAACTCTGTCACTGGGGACATCATACTCTTGCTTAAAACAGCCCGACAGGATATAGCCCTACCAATACCCAAATAAAACGCGATGGAAAGGTAAGACCACACAAACAATTGGAATAAAAACAAGTGTACGCCCAATTTTTTGCACCTGCTTTAAAATATAATGCCTCCATATGTTATTTTTCACTGAAGTAAAAAAAAAAAAATGTATGCTAGGTGATGTATGCTTATGAACACTAGCTGTATAGTGCTTTCGAACAGGGTGTGATTATCAACTGTACAGTCATAGAACCTCAACATAAACTGAAGGTGGAAATGAAGCTGTCAAGAGTCAAAACTATGTAAGGAACCGATTGGCCATGAGCTCAATATCTTTCCCTGATTATGTGGTTAACCAAGTTAATACCACAATATTATGAGAAGGAAAGTTGCCACTCACCATATAGTGGAGATGCTGAGTCATGGTGAGTGACAACTTTCCTCCTCATAATACTGAGACATTCCATCCTGGATTTTCCATTGTTTAATACAACAATATTATGAGCCAAATGTGCCTGAAAATATTTAAAACTAGACATTAAAAGCACAAAAACTATCATATACTTAGAATTAGAGTGAGCTAGTTGTGTACCATGATACAGCTCATTCATTTTCTTTCAACTTCGCAGTTTTTCTTCTACAGACAACGTAGGACCCACTAAACCCAAGATCCGTCAAGATCTGTGGTGGCATGCGAAATCCAGCCCCTCTCCCCCCAACCTGTTCATTTCCCCTGCACGCACACATGTTTTTCAGAGCAACAGGTTCCTTCTTATGAACAGGAAGGGAAATGACCAGGTGTGCGCAAGGGGGGGGGGAGTTGGGTGGGATTTCATGTGTCATCACAGATCTTGATGCAAACACGCAGATTGTGCAGTGTGGGAGCATGGGCTCCTGAGCTGTTAAGTTCGTGTGGCGCACGATTACAGTTACGTGAAGGTGGGGGTTGGTGTGACAGGACATATGAAGGGGAGGCTGTTGGGTATAAGGTGAGGGTGCAATAAGTTAGAAGAGATTGGGGACAAGGAGATTACGGGAGTCACAATTCCCACCTGCGTAGCTCACAGCAGTTATTGCTGGTGATAAGGATACAGATGGCACAGGTTGTGGAGTAGCCATTGAACACTAACATGTTGCACTTAGCAGTGCGTTCCGCAACTAGGTGGTCAATTCTACTGTTGGCCACAGTTTGGCGATGACCATTCATTTTGGTAGGCAGCTGGATGGTTATGTGCAGACAAAATGCTGTGCATAGTTTTCAGCAGAGAAGGTATGACATGGTTGCTTTTACAAGTGGCCATACCTCTGATGAGATACAATAAGCCTGTTACAGAACTACAGTAGGATATGCTGGGGGAAGGAGGTGGTGGGGGTACGAATCAGGCTGGATCGGTTGAGTGGTGTGGAGAATACCACTTTAGGAGTGGGGGGGGGAGGACAATGGATATGATGTCCTTCATTTCTTTGTCTGATAATAGATAGTCGAAATCATGGCAAAGGAGAGAGTTCAGGTGCTCTAGTCCAGTACGATACTGAGTGGTGAGGTGGATGCACCTTTGCAGTTGGTGCTTGCGGTGACAGAACGATCAGGTGTGTATGAGGACATGGCACAAGAAATCAGTTTCCGGACTAGTTTTGCGGGACAGTGCATGCCTGTGAAGGTCTTTTGGAGACTTTCAGAATACTGGGCAAGGGAATTCCTGTCACAGCAAATAATACACTGTCCACAGGTGGCCAGGCTAAATGGGAACAATATTTAGATGTGGAAGGGGCAAGAGCTGTCAAATGTGGGAACTGAGTGGTTAATGGGCCTAAAATGGCTAGTAGTATGGATAAGCCATCCTAGAGGTGGAGAGTAAAACCAGGAAGGTGAGACACTGGGCTAAGGGGTACCAGGTGAAGCAGATAGGAGAGAAGGTATTGTGCGTTTGGAGGAATGAGGGTAGGATGTCTGGTCCTGAGTCCAGATCATGAATACACCATCAGTTAACCTAAACCAGACGTGAGGTTGGAATTTTGGAAGGCTATGAAGGTTTCCCTAGATGACCTATAAATAGACTGGCATAGGAGGTTGCCATTTGAAGTGCCCATAGCTCTTCCCCTCTTGCATTCCTACAACCGATATTTGCTGCCTCCCTCCAGGCCAGTAGCTACCCCTTATCAAGCCCTCCCCCACCTTTTCCTCCTCCTGCCCACCCAGTCCACCACAAGGCCTCACCCTAGTCCAAGTGGCAAACTCCAGTTCCAGCACTGTTCAGCCACCAAAGGGTAGCTCCACTGTGTGTGTGTGTGTGTGTGTGTGTGTGTGTGTGTTTCTCTGGCTGTAATTTGAGTCACAACTAATAAAAATAAGTACGTATCATTCTTATTACTACTATTCATCTGTTATGCACATTTTTTTGGTAAAATCTCTCTTTCAAAAAAAACAAGTACAATGCAATGACTTGGATTAAAATATGAGAAAAAGCTGACTGTTTATGAATGGAGCAATTAAAATAGCCAAATAGCAAGTATGTATTGCCACACATCACACAAAAATTTAAAAATTTTGTCACCTGTTCTATTGGCCAAAATAGAGAGCAGGTCAGATCATAGATTGAGACCTGGTGTTGTATTTGGGAAGACAACTTTACTAAAAGTTAAAGAGTATATTTCTGACACCTTACACTTATATATATGCCACAGAGGAACTTTCAAAGCATGTTTTCTCATATGTTACAGAGATTATGTTGTTAATATTTGTGTGACTTGTTAATTTTATGTACACTGAGTTGACATCTTTAATTCTGGCCTTGTTGCCTATGGATTAACAATGCAAGTAATTGTTTGTATTGCTCTTGATTGTCCAGTGAGGTGCAGTCCTTCATGAACAAGAACATAAACAACATGGATTCAGAAAATATTGTCCTTGTGCAACACTGCTAGCTCTTTATTCCCATGAAGTAATGAGTGCTGTCAACAAGGGTTCTCGGATCGATTACATATTCCTAGACTTTCAGATGGCTTTTGATACAGTTCCTCACAAACGACTATTAATCAAATTGTGTGCATATGGAGTATCGTTTCAGTTGTGTGACTGGAGTTGTGATTTCCTCTCAGAGAGGTCACAGTTCATAATGATAAGACGGTAAATCATCGAGTAGAACAGAAGGGATATCTGGCATTCCCCAAGGTAGTGTCCTAGGCCCTCAGCTGTTCATGATTTACATAAACGATCTAGGTGATAATCTAAGCAGCCCCTTAGATTCTTTGTAGATGATGCTGTAATTTACCCTCTAGTAAAATCAGACGATCAATTCCAATTACAAAATGATCTAGAGAGAATTTCTGTATGGTGCGAAAAGTTGCAATTGGCACTAAACAAAGAAAAGTGTGAGGTCATCCACATGTGTACTAAAAGAAATCCGGTAAATTTTGGGTATACGATAAATCACACAAATCTAACGGCTGTCAATTTGACTAAATAGCTACGAATGACAATTACGAGGAACATAATTGGAAAGACCAAATAGATAATATTGTGGGGAATACGAAACAAAGACCACACATTGTTGGCAGAAAACTTAGAAGATGTGACAAACCCACTAAAGAGACAGCCTACATTGCACTTGTCCATCCTCTGCTGGAATATTGCTGTGCAGTGTGGGATCCTTACCAGGTAGGATTGACGGAGGACATCAAAAAAGTGCAAAAAAGGGCAGCCCATTTCATGTTAGGGATCAATAGGGGTGAGAGGGTCACTGATATGATACGCAAGCTGGGGTGGCACTCACTGAAGAAAAGGCTGTTTTCTTTGCGGCAAGATCTATTTACGAAATTTCAATCACCAACTTTCTCTTCTGAATGTGAAAATATTTTGCTGACACCCACCTACATAGGAAGAAATTGTCGTCATAATAAAATAAGAGAAAGAAAGATTTTGGTGTTCCTTTTCCCACGCGCCGTTCGAGAGTGGAATGGTAGAGAAGTAGTATGAAAATGGATCAATGAACCCTCTGCCAGGCACTTAAGTGTGAATTGCAGAGTAACCATGTAGATGTAAACATGGAAAAACAATATTATGACACCACACCATGCTGTCACTTTCAGGTATTGGGTGGGTGGGGTCATGACCTATGGATGCTGCGCATGAACTCTAGTCCCTCAGTGCTTCTGCCAGCACTATCTGGCACAGATGTCACTTTCAGTCAACATTGTGACTTCAGTCAGCTGAGTGCTGCGTCCCACACATACTGAGAGCGAACCTACTACACCCATTGATCAGCCAGCTGCACACTCTTATCTCAACAGCATCCTTTAAGACAGAACCCCTAATGACAAAGTTTGTCTTAGAACTTCAGTTTCTTGATATTTCATGGAGTCTCCTGCAACTATCCAGTGGTATGTAATGGCGGAATGTTTGGTATGGTAGAATTCAGCGGCTCTCCAGTGCTCCTGGCACCTTTATTCAACTGTCTACTGTCTGTCCGATATGTATCTTACCACATTTTCATTTTATGGAGTCCCAAGTCATCCTTCCCTGTACTTGGAATAGAATGAAAAATACATTCAAAGTTATGCCGAGCAAGGATTCAGGAAATTTTATTTGATACTTTGCCAGCACTTGATGGTCTTCCTTTTTACCCTGATGGGAGGGTTCCCTTTTAATTATTGTCTGCTGGACGGCCACATAAATTGTACATTTTGCAAGAACGCAAGAATTATGCCCTTGTAACCGCGACCTTGTGGTGAGCTTTGATGTGGTCTCCCTCTCTGCCAGGATGTCACATTCTGACTGCCTCTGTGTGATCAGGGACAGTTCAGCACACTGTGACTAAATTCTTTGAATTTGTCCTGTTGTTGTTGTCTTCAGTCCTGAGACCGGTTTGATGCAGCTCTCCATGCTACTCTATCCTGTGCAAGCTTCTTCATCTCCCAGTACTTACTGCAACCTAAATCCTTCTGAATCTGCTTAGTGTATTCATCTCTTGGTCTCCCTCTACGATTTTTACCCACCACGCTGCCCTCCAATGCTAAATTTGTGATCCCTTGATGCCTCAGAACATGTCCTACCAAACGGTCCCTTCTTTTTGTCAAGTTGTGCCACAAACTCCTCTTCTCCCCAATTATATTCAATACCTTCTCATTAGTTATGTGATCCACCCATCTAATCTTCAGCATTCTTCTGTACCACCACATTTCGAAAGCTTCTATTCTCTTCTTGTCTAAACTATTTATCATCCATGTTTCACTTCCATACATGGCTACACTCCATACAAATACTTTCAGAAACGACTTCCTGACCCTTAAATTTATATTCGATGTTAACAAATTTCTCTTTTTCAAAAACGCTTTCCTTGCCATTGCCAGTCTACATTTTATATCCTCTCTACTTCTTCCATCATCAGTTATTTTGCTCCCCAAATAGCAAAATATTATATTATCTCTTTTCAATGGCAGCTGTTGTTAACTAACAAATTGTGCCTTTGTTGGGTGCATTCTTTCACCATTACTGTCAAACTTATTCATAAAAGATACAGAAGGCAAAACTCTGGAAAAAGCTGCACTGAACCCTACATGCTTCGTTAGATGTTGATGACATTTCTTGTGTGCCTACATTGATGTGAAAAGGTTCAAGAATTCTCCACCATTTTAAGACTCTCCACCCCAGCATCAAGTGCACCACTGGAAGAGAATTGTGCACTCACATTTTTTGTCATCCTAGTCAAATGCAAAGTGAATGGCCTGTGGGGCAGAGTGTACAGGATAGGCACTGACACTGACTTGTACTTGCTTGTTCCCAGCTACCATCATCCCTCATAGTGTTATGGTATCTTATGTACACTGATCTCATATGAAGAAAGCCTAGAAATTAAAATCTACCTCCTTAAAAGGATGTATTCAAGAAAGAATAAAGTAAGAGACAAGTTTGCTTGCCTTAAAACAGAAGGTAGAGGCCAGCAAACAGAACACGAGGAGAATAATACAATGGCATACCTACCATATGATGGCAAAGTATTGAATAAAATCAGCTGAATGTTGACTTGGCATGACATTAGATGTGTTACCAACACACCTCTGAAAATGAGAGTACTATTAGGTATTGAGATAGGAGACTCAGGGCTCTGTAAATCAACTGTGTATCATATTCTGTGTAAATATGATAAGACATACATTGAGCCAACTATACAGACGAGTGTGATGAGTACAGAAAACCCACCAAATGTAACGAATCCTTAAAAATCTTCCAATGAACAAACTGAAGTGCCAAGACAAACCATATCACTACAAATTATGTCTTAATGGAGACTGTCTTGATACCAGTGACCAGCAACTCGATAAATATGGACAGTGGTTAAGTCTCAGTGAAATGTGGGAACCAGCACTCAGCAAACTGAGGTCAAAACAACCCACCATCAACACTCTATGCAATGCTTCATGCAGATTGGCTGCAAGGGAAGACATTGACGGTAATAAGAGTATAAATGAGGCAAAACCTGAAGATTACAATAAGATACACTGTCAAAATATTAAGTAGGTAGGTTTAGTCAGCACCTAAGTATTACAAATATGCTTCACAAACTTTAATGGGAATCCCTGTAGGGAAAACGACATTCTTTTTGCGACGTATTATTTAGGAAATTTAGAGAATCGTCATTTGAGGTCAAGTGCAGAAAGATTTTACTGCTGGCAACATAAATTTCGCATAAGGACCATGAAAATGAGAAAAATTAGGGCTTGTAGGGAGGCTTATCAACAGTCATTTTTCTTCTTGCTCAATTTGTCTCCCCCCAAATCCCCCCATCCCCACCCGACCACCACTATTGGTAAGTGTAACTGGAAACACACACACACACACACACACACACACACACACACACACACTCTCTCTCTCTCTCTCTCTCTCTCTCTCTCTCTCTCTCTCTCTCTCTCTCTCTCTCTCTCTCTTTCCAACAGAAAATTAAACACTGAAAGACACAAAAAAGTTTACCTAATTACCATATACAATTAATAACACTAATTGTCACATTCAGACACATGAATAGCTCTAAAACTCTTATTTCAGGGAATAGTGTGTGCTGTTCACAATTTTAGGACTTCAAAGAAAAATTATTACATCATGCAGAGAAACGGCCCAACAGAAATGTAACAAGAAAACATTTTCAAAGTGGTGAGAGTACAGTTTTAAACAGATTTTTTTTAATTCTATAAAAGCACTAATTTAACAGCCTTAAAAATCTAGTAAAAGGAGAAATGTAAGATGCAACAGTACAGTTGAGGCTAGAGCCCATTCTTGTCTGGTATGAAAGATATACTTTTCTGTACGTGTGAATTCTTTAAAGCAGTAACAAAAATCAAGTGAGGAACTTAACATAAATAAAGAGCATGCTTCACAAACAGAACAAAGTTGGGCCACAGAACATATAAACTTAAAAAAAGGAACAGACCCTTTGGAAAGAGTATCTTAATCATTATAAATTTATTCTACACAAATAAAAAGTACTGTGGCAATATCTATTAAAATGGATACATATGCAACACAGTCTAAAAAAAGCATGCAGTCACATGTTTGTACAAACACACACACATGTATAGGTAGGCAACAAATTACTAGATCATAGCCTTGTTATGTTTTTTCTGATACTGTTACTGGCTCCAGTGTGATACTAATCCATAAATCCTTCACCAAATAAGATGGAGTAAATATTCCAGGATTCAAATCAAGAACAACTGCTAATATGAGTAACTTAGATATCCTCAGCGTAGCGAAGCTGCTTAAATCACTTAGTAAAGGCAAGGCCTCCGATCCAAACCATATACCAATCAGGTTCCTTTCAGAGTATGCTGATACAACAGCCCCATAATTAGCAATCATATACTACCACTCGCTAGTCAAAGATGCTTACGTAAAGACTGGAATTCTCACAAGTCATATCAATACTAAAGAAAGGAAATAGAAGTAATTTACAGGCCCATACTGCCAACATCAATTTGCAGTAGGATTTTGGAACATGTAATGTGTTTGAAAAATTATGTATTACATCAAAGAAAATTATTTACTGTCAAATAGCCAACACGGATTCAGAAAATTTGTTCTTGTGAAACACAACTAGCTTATGGCATGGATGTCGTTGGAGTTGTTTTTGGGGGAGGAGACCAGACAGGTAGGACATCGGTCTCATCGGATTAGGGAAGAAAGTCAGCCGTGCTCTTTCAAAGGAACCATCCTGGCATTTGCCTGGAGAGATTTAGGGAAATCACAGAAAACTTAAATCAGGATGGTCGGACGTGGGATTGAACCGTCATCCTCCCGAATGCGCGTCCAGTGTGTTTTGGCATGGAGTAAACAGTGTTATCAACAGGGGACATTGTGCCTCACAAGCAAATTCTAATCAAACTGTGTGGCTATGGAATATCACCTGAGCTGTGCAACTGTATTTGTGACTTTCATTCCAGAAAGGTCATAGTTGGCAATAACTGGCAGAAAATCATCGAGTAAAACAGAAGTAATATCTGGTATTTCCCAAGGATGTGTTACAGAACCCCTACTGTTTGTGATCTACATAAAAAATTTAAGAGAGAATCTGAGCAGCCCTCGTTAGATTGTCTGCAGATGACACTGTCATGTAAAGTCATCAGATAATCAAAACAAATTGCAAATTATTCAGACAGGCTATCTGTATGGGACAAAAAGTGGCAATTTACTCTAATAATGAACAGTGTGAAGTACTAAAAGGAATTTGATAAATTTCAGTTAGAGGAGAAACAAGCAAATCTGAAGGCTGTAAATTCAATTATAGAATTAGGGATTACAGTTACGAATAACAAATTGGAACAATTATGAATAACAAATTGGAGAACTGCTGTGATTTGAGGGTTGCACATCAAATAGGATTGACAGAGGACATAGAAAAAGTTCAAAGAAGGGCAGCAAATTAGGGAGGAGTACACCATGGATACAATACATGAACTGAGGTGGCAATCATTAATTTAAAGGCAATTTTCATTGCGCCAGGATGTACTCATGAAATTTCTATCACCAACTTTGTCCTATACTGTGTATAGCAATGCTTTTGCATTATTTAATTGAAGCTGTTGTTTTATAAACATTTGAGTCACAATATTTCAAACTGTTTTACAGGATTTTTTAATATGTTAAGATTAACATTGTGTACCCCTTGACCCCTCCCCTTCCCATTAATAGTGACAGGGTGATCTACAATGTTTGTTATTTACATTAAACAACTTTATAGTCATACAACTACAGAATGTCTTATATATGGTATCTTAAGTGTGCCTACTTTAATCAGTTTCCTTACAACTCTCTAGTAATTTATAAAATTTTAACTTTTATTAAATATTTATAATCTTTTACTGATAGTAGCCACTTATGTGCTGTAAGTTGTAAATAAAACAAAAGATTTGTATGTTAACTGACAGTTGGCTCCAGCGCAAAACCGTCCGCTTTTCCAATGGATTAGAAGAAACTGTAACACACTGTTTCGTAAAGTAAGATCTTTTGCTAAACACTGTAAATACCTCTCATACTGACTAATGAAATTATTTTATATGTAGTAATGATGAAAACTGTGATTGTAAACAGAAACACATTGCAGTGTGCACCACCCACCCAGTGCCACCTGGTGGTCTAGTACACTTGGCTCCCAAAATTATCACTTGGTATCAGTTTGGGAATCGTAACATGCCTCTTATCAATGGTGAAATGAATCATATTTTCATATCGCCTGATATCACTATTATGTCTTTTTTTTTGTAGTCTTGAAAAATGACGGAAAGTTTGAATGTGTAAGGTTGATGGAAAATAAAGTGTGGTCAAGACATAAGTAAACTCATTATTGTATTTTATTGTCCCTGACGTGTCTCGCCTTTTTCACTTTAAGGCATCCTCAGTGGGATCTTTAATGATAGAGTTATGATACCCGTTTGCTTTGATATGTATTCTTCACAGATTATGTAACAGTTCGCTTCTCGCTTTTTATGTAAATAAGTGATTACTTACAGTCCTTTATGTTTTTAATTGGTATCAGTGTTTCCTCTCGTCTGGTCACATGGAGGTTGCACTATCGCTCTATTTATGAAACATAAGCTTGTTTTTGCGTTTTGAACATTTTTCTTCCCACTTTTCATTTTGTTTGCCCTTGTGGTTGTGATGCATAATCAGTCTCCTGTCACTAATATAGACATAACTACTTCCAGCTCACTGTGTATCTCATCCTGTTTGGTTTGTTTATGAACGCATACATGTTGCCAACCAAATGAAGTACATGCTGAAAACTAACATCTACTCATTTCTATTATGTTTATATATATATATATCTGTGTGTGTGTGTGTGTGATATATATATATATATATCTGTGTGTGTGTGTGTGTGTGTGTGTGTGTGAGTGAGAGAGAGAGAGAGAGAGAGAGAGAGAGAGAGAGAGAGAGAGAGAGAGAATTCATGCATGGTTTTTTTCCCCCAGCATATACTACATTAGGTTAGCAACATATACATGTACATGTACGTGAACGTAAACAAACTACACACGAGATATATATCAGTGTTATGTCTCTATTAGCGACAGAAGACTTATAATGAATCACAACAACAAGGGCAAACAAAGTCAAAAGGGGGAAGAAAAAGGTTTGAAAAATAAAAACAAGCTTATGTTTCGTAAACAGAGCAGTAGTGCGACCTCCATGTGACCAGATGAGAGGAAACACTGATAGCAACTGAAAACGTGAAGAACAGCAAGTAATCACTTGTTGTTGTTGTTGTTGTTGTTGTTGTTGTGGTGGTGGTCTTCAGTGCAGTTCACCATGCTACTCATCTCCAAGTACTTACTGCAACCTACATCCTTCTGAATCTGCTTAGTGTATTCAACTCTGTTTCCCTCTATGATTTCTATCCTCCATCCTGCCCTCCAATACTGAACTGATGATCCTTTGAAGCCTCTGAACATGTCCTACCAACTGATCCCTTCTTCTAGTCAAATTGTGCCACAAATTCCCGTTCTCCCCAGTTCTATTCAGTACCTCCTCATTAGTTATGTGATCTACCCACCTAATCTTCAGCATTCTTCTGTAGCACCACATTTCGAAAGCTTCTATTCTCTTCTTGTCTAAACTATTTATTAACCATGTTTCACTTCCATACATGACTACACTCCATGCAATTACTTTCAGAAAAGACTTCCTGATACTTAAATCTATACTCAGTGTTAACAAACTTCTCTTCTTCAGAAACGCTTTACCTGTCATAGCCAGTCTATATTTTATATCTTTTATATCCTCTCTACTTGGACCATCATCAGTTATTTTGCTCCCCAAATAGCAAAACTCATCTACTACTTTGTCTCATTTCCTAACCTAATTTCTTTAGTTACCATCATCTGATTTAATTTGACTACATTTCATTATCCTCATTTTGCTTTTGTTGATATACAGCTCATATCCTCCTTTCAAGACACCGTCTATTCCGTTCAACTGCTCTTCCAGGTCCTTTGCTGTCTCTGACAGAACTACAATGTCATCGGCAAACCTCAAAGTTTTTATTTCTTTTCCATGATTTTAATTCCTACTCCAAATTATTCTTTTGTTTCCTGTACTGCTTGCTCAATATAAAGATTGAAGAACATCGGGGCTACAACCCTATCTCACTCCCTTCCCAACCACTGCTTCCTTTCATGACCCTCGACTCTTATAACTGCCATCTGGTTTCGGCACAAATTGTAAATAGCCTTTCATTACCTGTATTTGACTCCGGCCACCTCCAAAATTTAAAAGAAAGTATTCCAGTCTACATTGTCAACAGCTTTCTCTAAATCTAAAAATGCTAGAAATGTATGTTTGCCTTTCCTTAATCTATCTTCTACGATAAGTCGTAGGGTCAGTATTGCCTACGTGTTCCAACATTTCTACAGAATCCAAACTGATCTTCCCTGAGGTTGGCTTCTACCAGCTTTTCCATTCGCCTGTAAAGAATTCATGTTAGTATTTTGCAGTTGTGACTTATTAAGCTGATAGTTCGGTAATTTTCACACCTGTTAGCACCTGTTTTCTTTGGAATTTGACTTGTTATATTCTTCTTGAAGTTTGAAGGTATTTCACCTGTCTCATACATCTTGCTCACCAGGTGGTGAAGTTTTGTCATGGCTGGCATTCCCAAGGCTATCAATAGTTCTAGCGGAATGTTGTCTACTCCCAGGACCTCGTTTCAAGTTATGTCTTTCAGTGCTCTGTCAAACTCTTCACCCAGTGTCATATCTCCCATTTCATCTTCATCTATGTCCTCTTCCATCTCCATAATATTGCCCTCAAGTACATCACCCTTGTATAGACCCTCTATATACTCGTCCCATCCTTATACCTTCCCTTCTTTGCTTAGAACTGGTTTTCCATCTGAGCTCTTGATATTCATGTCACTGCTTCTCTCTTCTCCAAAGGTCTCTTTAATTTTCCTGTAGGCAGTATCTATCTTACCACCCCCCCCCCCCCCCCTATTGATATATGCCTCTACATCCTTACATTTGCACTCTAGCCATCCCTGCTTAGCCATTTTGCACTTCCTGTCGATCTCATTTTTGAGACATTTGTATTCCTTTTTGCATGCTTCATTTACTGCATTTTTGTATTTTCACGTTTCATCAATTAAATCACTACCTCTTCTGTTACCCAAGGATTTCTACTAGCCCTCATCTTATTACCTATTTGATCCCCTGCTGCCTTCACTATTTCATCTCTCAAAGCTACCCATTCTTCTTCTACTGTTCCCCCATTCTTGTCAATTGTTCCCTAATGTGCTCTGTGAAACACACTACAACCTCTGGTTCTTTCAGTTTATCCAGATCCCACCTTAAATTCCCGCCTTTTTTTTTTTTTGCAGTTTCTTTAATTTTAATCTACCGTTCATAATCAACAGATTGTGGTCACAGCCCACATCAGCCCCTGGGAATGTCTTACAATTTAAAAATTGGTTCCTAAATCTATCTTACCATTTTATAATCTACCTGAAATCTTCCAGTGTCTCCAGGCCTCTTCCACATGTACAACCTTCTTTCACGATTCTTAAACCAACAAGTAATCACTTATTTACATAAAAAGTGAAAAGTGAACTGTTTTATAATCTAAAATAATCTAAAAAGAATACATATCAAAACGAAAGTGTATCACAAATCTATCATCAAAGATCCCACTGAGGATGCCTTAAAATGAAAATAAGGTGAAATGCATCTGAGACAATAAAATACCATGCGGCAACAGAACGCATTTTTTATTTACATAACAAATGGTGGTTGTTGGGATGTTTAAGGGGGGCTAAACAGCTAAGGTCATCAGTCCCCCATTCCAAAAACAGGCGAGACGAACATTTACAGAGCAGGTAAGACCCCAAGGGGGGAGGAGATGCCCCTCCCCCCAGTCACTGAAAGAACACCAATGTGGCAGCGAACACTAGAGACAAGAAGAGTACAGACGAACACCGGACAGAAAGAAATGGAAGTAAAGAAGAGGGTCAGCGACTGGTTGACTGACCATGAGAACAAAAAAAAGGGAAAGAGTCAACCATACGAATACACACTAAAATCTGCAACCAATGAGAGACTCAAGGACAAGAGACACAGAAAGGGAAAGGGGCAGGACCCCCCTAAATGGAACCATAAAAAGGACTACCATGGATAAAATTTAAAATGTCGTCAGCCATGGAGGCATCGTCGCATAAAACCAAAGGCAACGTGCCCGGGAGATTAAAAGACTGCCGGAGGGTGCGCAGTCGGGGACACTCCAACAAAATGTGGGCGACCGTCAACCGGGACCCACACTGACACAGGAGGGCATCCTCCTGACGCAAAAGATGTCCATGCGTCAAGTAGGTATGGCCGATGCGGAGCCTACATAGGATGACAGAGTCCCTGCGAGAAGCCCGCAGGGAGGACCGCCACACATCGGTCATCTCCTTAACAGCCCGCAGTTTATTCGGCGAAGTCAGGCTACGCCACTCGTCATGCCATATCCCAAGCAACTTACGGCGCAACGCCAGCTGCAGATCACGAGCCGGGAGGCCGATCTCCAAAGTGGGGGCGTCGATCGCACCTTTGGCCAGCCTGTCGATACGTTCGTTCCCCGGTATGCCAACGTGACCTGGCGTCCAAACAAAGACTACCGAATGACCAGAGCGGGTAATGGCAAAAACAGACTCCTGAATAAAGGATACCAGAGGAGAAGAGGTATAGCAGCGGTCGATAGCCTGGAGGCTGCTCAGGGAGTCACTGCAGATGACTATGGACATACCTGAGCAGGAACGCATATGCTCAAGAGCGCGCAATTTGGCCACCTGCTCTGCACTAAAAATACTGCAGCCAGCCGGCAAGGAGCGCTGTTCAACACGGGCAGCGTGAGCAAAAACGTAGGCAGTACGACCATCTACCAGGGAACCATCAGTGTAGACAGGCTCGCAGCCTGAAAATGGGGCGAGGAGCGCAAGAAAACTGCGACGGAGGGCCACAGGCAGAACAGAGTCTTTGGGATTCCGTGCCAAGCCCAGGCAGACGGACGGCCGGGGCATACACAAGGGAGGCGTGGGTGCACAAATATTTCTGTGCTTGCTGCGGAGGATGGCCAAGCAAACAAACTTGTTAATTGGAGTAAGTTTGCTACTGAGGAAGGGAGAGTAAATTAAATAAAATCAGTTAAGTAAATAAACCCACACATAGTTAAGCAAACACTAATCCCACAAAAGAAAGAAGTTTTATCAAGTATGGGCCTACAGCTGAGTAGCAAATTCCCAAAACTATATATTTGGAGCACAGTACAATTGTCACTTTACATGTGGTGGTATAAAAAATATTAAAAATGAGTAAGTGTGTATAATGACAACACACAAGTGGTTATTTGGCAAAAGATGAAGACAGAAGAGCTATTGACAAATAAGAACAAAGGATAAGTTAGCAAGACATAAAAGGCACTCGAGGTTTGTTGATATGACAAAATTAGGAACAATAAAGCATAGAACATAAAATATTGTACTATGTGATAGGGTAGTGATGCTGGTTAGTGGAGGATGTATGAAGATATGAAGAGATTGCTTCAGTAATCAAATTAAGATGATTTCTATGATTTACAGAAGTGGAAGAGTATGTGACGATGTATTCATTTAGTTTTCTGTTTACATTATTCTATAATAACATTTAAGAGTACTTTCACTTTAGAGTTTCATTTTCTTATCATTTTCCATTATTGCTACTACCAGTTAGTACAATCTAATTCCTCATACCAAGTTTTGCCACTCCCTTAAAAAGCTGTCCTTTTTATCTAAATGTTTTTAACATTTCCTTTATTCATACTGATTTCCCTTCTAGGGCTAAATGGATTCCTTCTGACCATCTTGTGGCTCTGAACTTTACATAATGTAATTTATGCATCAAATCACCTACAGTCAACATTTTGATAGCTTTGTGTATTCTAAACTCTTAAATCTTATTCAAATCTATGTGGAATCACTTTATGTTTTTCGACAATCTTCATTTCAGGTATATGATACTGGATCAGCTATTAATATCCCTCACTGATCACGCTTCAGACAAACAAATAGTTTCGTCATATGTATTTAAGTTCCTGTGATATATTTTTACACAAATTTGTTTGGATAAACTATCAAACTGATGTAAATGAGGAAAAATAGTTATGGGTTAACCACAGACATGGTTGATTTTTCCAGAGAGAAAATATTGTATAAAAACTGGAAGCTATCTTTTAAAAACCATTGAAGAAAGTAAGATTTGGGTTTAACAACCCCAATTATAGATTAGAATGGAGTGAGAGCACTGATTGCAGAAGCGCGCTAGCGCGCGCACACACACACACACACACACACACACACACACACACACACACACAAAATCATCTATGTCCTTTTCAAAGGAACCATCCCAGCATTTTCCTTAAGTCTAGTGCCTTAAAACCTGTGTGGATATTTTACAGATACTAGACTGCTTAGCAGCCTTTTAGAATCACATATGCATGTGATGGCAGTGTTCTGCTGCACGGATGAGGAGTCTAACATTGAGAGTTACAGCTATTATTACATCTTTTGCTCTACAGGGTGAACATTAATAAAACCAACAAACTGCAAGGACGGATTCCTGACAGGAAAAGGAGGAAAAAAGGTGCTATGAACATGTGTCCGGAAATGGACAGTGTGCACACAATGACAACAAATCATCCTGGGACACAGTGCAGAGCTGCATCACATCCATGTCACAACAGGTGTTCAAAAGGGAAGCAAAGCACACATTCACAAGTCACATCATGGACACTCTTCAGCATGTTCTGGCCTATCTCTGAATAGTGTCACATGTGTTGTGAACATGCTATTGAAGGGTTTGCACATCAGGAACTGGTTCAGAATACATATCGATTTTCAGATGCCCCAAGAGGTAAAATCAACTGGATTTAATACTTGGTGATCTAGCAGGTCATACTACAGGGTCTCTGCATCCTATCAACACCTGGCAAAGAGGATTTTGAGATTAGATTAGATTTGATTAGATTTATACTTGTTCCATAGATCATGAATACGACACTTCGTAATGATGTGGAACGTGTCAGGTTAATAAAAGACGTCTGTACAAGATATTACATTACACAAAATATTGCATGACAATGTTTAAGCTAGTTTTTTTCCTTCTCCTCCCTTAATTTATATCTAAAAATTCAGCCAGTGAGTAGAAGGAGTTGTCATCTAGAAATTATTGTAATTTATTTTTAAATGTTGGTTGACTATCTGTCAGGCTTTTGGTGCTGTTTGGTAGGTGACCAAAGACTTTAGTGGCAGCATAATTTACCCCTTTCTGTGCCAAAGTCAGATTTAACCCTGCATAGTGAAGATTATCCTTTCTCCTGGTGTTATAGCTATGCACACTGCTATTACTTTTGAACTGGGTAGGATTATTAACAACAAATTTCATAAGTGAATATATATACTGTGAGGATCCTTAGATCCTTAAATAGATGTCTGCAGGATGACCGTGGGTGGGCTCCAGCAATTATTCTGATTACACGTTTTTGAGCAATGAATACATTTCTACTCAATGATGAATTACCGCAGAATGTGATGCCATATGAAAGCAGTGAATGAAAGTAGGCATAGTAGGCTAATTTACTGAGATTCTTGTCACCAAAATTTGCAATAACCCTAATAGCATACGTAGCTGAACTCAGACGTTTCAGCAGACCATCAATGTGTTGCTTCCAGTTTAACCTCTCATCAATGGACACACCTAACAATTTTGAAAATTCTACCTTAGCTACAGACCTCTGTTCAAAGTTTATATTTATTACTGGAGTTGTGCCATTTACTGTACAGAACTGTATATACTGTGTTTTATCAAAATTTAAAGAGAGTCCGTTTGCTGAGAACCACTTAATAATTTTGTGAAAGACATCATTTACAATTACATTACTTAGTTCTTGGTTTTTAGATGTTATTACTATACTTGTATCATCAGCAAAAAGAACTAACTTTGCATTTTCATCAATGTGGAATGGTAAGTCATTAATGTATATCAAGAACAGCAAAGGACCTAAGACCGAAGCCTGTGGGACCCCGTACTTGATAGCCCCCCAGTTTGAGGAATCAGCTGTTGTTTTAACATTACATGAATCACTTATTTCAACTTTCTGCATTCTTCCAGTTAAATATGAATTAAACCATTTGTGCACTGCCCCCCTCAAACCATAATGATTTAGCTTATCTAAAAGAATTCCATGATTTACACAATCAAAGGCCTTCGAGAGATCACAAAAAATACCAATCGGTGATGTCCCGTTATTCAGAGCATTTAATATTTGTTCAATGAAAGCGTATATAGCATTTTCTGTTGAAAAGCCTTTCTGAAAACCAAACTGACATTTTGTTAGTACTTTATTTTTACAAATATTGGAGGCTACTCTTGAATACATTACTTTCTCAAAAATTTTTGATAGAGTTGTCAGAAGAGAGATTGGGCGATAGTTGTTGACATCCGACGTATCCCCTTTTTATGCAATGGTTTAACAATGGCATATTTCAGTCTATCGGGGAAAACGCCCTGCTCCAAAGAGCTATTACATACGTGGCTGAGAATTCTACTTATCTGTGGGGAACAAGCTTTAAATATCTTCCTGGAAATGCCATCAATTCCGTAAGATTTTTTACTTTTCAGTGAGTTTATTATTTTACTGATTTCAGAGAGAGTGCTTGGTGGAAATACAAGTGTTTCAAACTGCACAGGTATGGCCTCTTCTATTAGAAGCCTTGCCTCTTCTAGTGAAGATCTAGATCCTATTTTCTCCACTTGTCATTCAGTTTTATGGCACTAAAGTCTTCCTGTGCTCTTGGTTGTCCTGTTTCCCTTTCAATAATATTCCAAATTGCTTTAATTTTATTATCAGAGTTACTGATCCCAGACATGATACACATGCTTCTGGACTTTTTAATAACTTTTCTTAGTACTGCACAATAGTTTTTATAATATTGAACAATTTCGGGGTCGGTACTCCCTCTTGCTGTTAGATACAGTTCTCTTTTACGGTTGCAAGATATTCTTATTCCTTTAGTTAGCCAAGGTTTTTTATATGTTTTCTTGGAATTATGTTTAACTATTTTCTTGGGAAAACAATTTTCAAATGCCCTTAAAAACGTATCGTGAAATAAGTTATATTTCAAGTTTGCATCAGGTTCCTTATACACTTCATCCCAGTCTAGCTGCTTTAGGCTTTCCCTAAAGTTTGCAATATTTATATTGTTAATTGAACGCACTGCTTTGAAATTCTGATTTGATATACTGCATGGAGCTATGTCATGTACTGTAACTAACTGTGCAGCATGATCTGAAAGACCATTCTCAACAGGATAAGCATTTATGTCCTTAAATTTATCTTGGTCTATAAAAAAGTTATCAATCAATGACCTGCTGTTCTTTGTTATCCAAGTAGGAAAATCAATGACAGAGCTCAAATTGAAAGAACTGAGTAATACTACAAGGTTGTTCTTCCTATTACACTCTTTCAGGGAATCAACATTGAAATCCCCACAAATGGTAATTTGCTTCCCCCTGTCTGACAGATAGCACAACAAAGCATCCAAGTTTTCTAGAAATAGCTGGGAATTCCCTGAGGGGGACCTATACACTGTTACAATTATGAAAGTGCCATCATTTAGTTTTAGTTCAGTGGCACATGCTTCCATATGTTGCTCTACACAAATTTTTTTTACACTGTGGAAGCTTTTGACATATATGGCAACTCCTCCTCTCATCATATTATCTCTACTTACATGTGCAGCTAATTTGTACCCATTGATGCTAATCTTTTGCATATCAGTGACAATGTGATGCTCAGACAGGCATAGTACATCTATTACATTCTCAGTTTCTATATCTTCTAAACAAAGCAGAAGCTCATCAATTTTATCCTTCAATCCCCCAATATTTTGATGAAATATACTAACATTATTTTTCACTTTACTTTTGTGAGTATCTTGACCTTTTTTAACATCTTTAGTACTTGGCTGGCTGAGTTTCCCACTGGACACTGATCTTACACTAAAAACGAGTTTCCACCATGAGATGTAGTTCCTCCCCCCTTTAAATTTCCTGTTATCAGCCCAGCCAGTTTACCCTTCCCCTTCCTGTTGAGGTGTAGGCCATGTCTAGATAGTCCCACCTACAGAGTGAATCAAAAGGAACCACACCAATGTGTGACCCTGCACCAGATCCAAGTAGCCGTTCCAACTCCAAATTAACTCTCCTGACAGAAGAGCTCAAATGAGGCTGGTCGTTGCGCTCCAGAACCGACACAAACCCAACACTGGTATGACTTGATGCTGATGAAATATTTGCCAGGTCGCACTCTATGCTGTACCCCGGATCTCTGTCAATACTGTTGCCCGGCCCACCCACAATAACCACGGTATCTTCCTTAGTAAAGCCTCTACATAGTGAACCTAAATCCTCTGTAACTTGCCCCAGGCCATCACTAGGTTTGAAAAAACTTGTGAGATGTCAGCAAACTGCAACAAGGAAGTTTGGTGGTGCTCCATCACGCAGAAACCACATAACCTATTGTATTGCCAAAGGCACATTCACAAGCAGCCCAGGCAGACTATTCTGCTGAAGTATAAGTTCATTCCTCCGTCAAGGCACTGTGGAATAATAACCGGTCCAAGTATGTGGTCGCTAAGAATCCCTGCCCACACACTGATGCTGATGAGATGCCTTAACTATTCCCCGGCGACTGTCTGCAGCCCACGGATGAAGACTGATGATGCCATTTCTGGTAAAAGTTGGTTCGTTGGTAAATAGGACCGATGACATAAATACTATAATTGTGGTGGTCTGGTACAAAAAACCATTGACAAAATCCTTCCCTTGTAGGGAAATCAGCTGCTGATAACCCTTGTACTTGTTGCAGGTGACAGGAATGGTAGCAGCTGTCACGCAAGATACACACAATCCTACTTTGGCTTACACCATGTTGGTGGTCCACTTGTGTGGCTTGTACTAGTGTTTATCTCAATATCCTGTAGAGCCCGGTCCTCCACATCTGGTGTATGCACAGTCTGTCTTCTCCCTGCATGTTTATTTGTCTCAAAGAATCCACCATCACATAAGTATCCAAAAAGGGCTTGAAATTTTGTGTGACGTGATTGGTGTCTGTGAGGCTACTTGTTTTGATATAACCGTGATGCCTCTCAACTCTTTCCATCTGCTTGGCCATATACAAACACAATCTCTGCTTCTTCTCGACGTATCGGACCATTCTGGTGTTTACAGTAAGCTAAATCTATAACACAGCCTGCAACACACAAGGAACACACAGCACATGGTCAGAGGAACTTTCATTTGTCAGTATCATCTATCATGGCAACAATGCATTTCTGGACACAAGTTCACAGGACCTCTTTTCCTCCATTTTCACTCAGGAATCCATCCCTGCAGTTTGTTGGTTTTATTAATGTTCACCCTGCATAACAATTACAGTACACGGTTCAAGATCAGATATCCTAAACACTTCACATTTGAGTCCACCCAGTTTATTCATGAGCCGTGCCTCATTGTCAATAGGCTACTCACGACAGCATCCTTGTGCTTGTGGTGGTGCTTTGACAGTGTTGGAGACTAGAGCATGGAACGGCAACAATGCAGAAAACACTATCATGATAGTAGTGAATGCAATAGGGCTATGGGAACTAGATACTGGCACTGGTCAAGGGTAATGAAAGCCCACCCAGCTAGCTGCGCGGTCTAACGTGATGCTTCCCAAGTGGGAGGGTGTGTCTGTCACCGACACGAACTCACCCGGCAGATTAGTGTTGAGGTCCGGTGTGCCGGCCAGCCTGTGGACGGTTTTTAAGGCAGTTTTCCATCCACCTCGGTGAACGTGGGCCGGTTCCCCTTATTCCGCTGCAGTTACACTGTGTCAGCAATTGCTACGCAAACACCATTTCCACGTACGCATACACCATAATTATTCTACCACGCAAACATTTGGGGTTACATTCATCTGGTACGAGATGTTACTGGGGGGTCCACTGGGGGCCGAACCACACAATAACCATGGGTTCGGTGTGTGGCAGCGGTGGGGTGGGTGGACTGCTGTGGCCTTTTGTGGACCACTGAGGGCTAAGGCGGGACGAAGCCCCTCATTCTCACATACATATTAACATACAAGGATAATGAACAATTAAACACACCACGGGTAAATCAGTTTTTAAATATGGTGTAGATGAAACATATTACTGCATTTGCCAGGTAGCAGAACATGGTTCATTGCTGGCTTTGGGAGGCCGGACTACAAAGCAAACTTGTGGCCACCATGAGGAATCCCCATGATAGTTGACTCTAATCATTAGCATTTCCTGAGGAAAATACTTATTGTGGCTGGCAGAATGTAATCTTATTTTGATGTGTCAGTATTTTCCACAGTGAACAATGTTTCAGTATTAGGTCTATCGGCTGCCTGGTGTTCATTTCAACTCAAAATATATTCACTAGTCATCTCACTGTAGCCGTGCCTATTGGGCAATTTGGGGCTGTATGTGTTTCTGTGGACCTGGGATGCTCCAAGGGATAGTTATCTGACTTGATGCTGTTATTATACGTAATGTTATGATCTCATCAGTGCAACAACTGCATCTTGAGGAATTAAAATCTGTTTCCTGCAGGATCAGTCTGTACGTGTCAGCTGTGATGCAGGAATGGTTTCCTGAACAGAATAAGATTCCTCTTCTCACATGGCATTCTCCTGCACCAGACCTCAGTCCCATTGGAAACTTATGGGCAGAGACAAAATGAACAATGTGAGAAAACTGGCCTACCTGTGGCAAGAACCCACAATTAGCTTTGGAACATCACTTGAGCAGTCTGGAAAGAGGCGGTAGAATGTGGAAGTGCGATTACTAACCTCATAGACTCTCTTCTTCACAGGATGCAGATGGTCACTGAAGTAGTAGGCCTTTGGACAGGATATGAAGGCTAGTAAGTGGTTAAAAAAAACACATACTGTGTTTTTCTGAGAGCCAAAAATAACATAAGAACTGTATTCATTCAATTAATTTTGTGTTTTCTACTGATTACACACATTAATGCAGTAAAACGAAAATAATTGTTGAAAGTTAGATTCAATCCAAATCTTGATATTGTGCACATGCTTATCAGTCAGGTGATTAGAAAGTCACTAAGTGAGGACTGCAATACTGAACTATTTCTTACTATTGTTCTGCCCCCAACTTCACCTCATGACTTCAAGAGTATTTTCCACATCTGAAATGCTGGGAATGACGGAACAAATTCTCTAGTGTTTTAGAGGGTGCTCGTTAAGTGTTATGAGTCAATAAAGCATAATCTCTTAATTTCAATTAAATCCAAAAGTAACATCATCTCTTACTATCATGATCAGTACTGCATAATCTGTTACGTCATTAGCTCCTGTGCAACATGGCAGGCAATTTTCAGCCACTGCCATTTTCTGTGCTTCAAGTGAACCTCCTGGAGCTTGAACTTTGTACTGATGTTCAATTAACTTACTTTCTTTCAATTCCTAGTTTGCATCCTGCAACTTTCCTATAATAGTTCTCAAACAAGAACTAAACAGCTGTGCTTGACTGTTTTGGGTAATATATCAAGGTCTATGTTGACATGCATGTCTGCATATTTGTGTGTGTGTGTGTGTGTGTGTGTGTGTGTGTGTGTGTGTGTGTGTGTCACTGTCTTATTTAACATTTACAAACACTGGATTCCCTGAAGTATGGAGGGGTTTGGGATGGTGCAGTCTAGGCTACTATACCCTATAAATAATGGACATTATAACTGCAACTTAATTCTAGATTTTTAAGTCAGATGTACAACATGTTTGACAAGTCAGAAGACAAGTGCATACAGCATATGTTATTCAAATGATTGCAGTCGGGAACACTTCATATACAGTTCTCACATTGAACAATCTTAATACTCTTTTCTCTTTATGTGGCAGAACGCAAGTTTACAAAATAAGTATTTCACCCTCCTCATGACATGTACATGTAGGCAATAATAATTATATATACAAACATTTGCAAAGCAATTCATAATTATGAATGTACACTTAAGAAAGCTTCTGCATTCCTGAAATGTTTTGCCAATATATAGAAAATGAATACCGGCACTGGGAAAATTGTAGCACAGACATGTGTATGTAATGGTGAAATTACACCACAGAAACAGTTTGCTGATTAGGAAATACTACTGTTTCTAATTTATTATAAAGTGCCAAACACAAAAAAATATGGACAAGCTTATTCACATAAGGGTAGTGACAAGGACAGTAGGCTCAGTTACAAAAAATCTAGCCTTAACCACGCAATTTTCAAATAACAGTATTTCATGAACTAACAAATACAAGACACCCCAAATTCTTTTGCTTTCATACCAAATGCCAGTTTCTGTACTGTAACATTTACAACCATCTCTCCTGGAAACTGTTGTGTGGTAGGTGAAAAATGAAGCACATAAAAAGTTACGTACATACTTTTTTACCTTCCTCATACTGTCTTCAAGATTGTTGTCTTGAATCACAGAGGAAGCATCAGCACCTAACTGACTGACAACTTTACGAGCCAGTGTTTTAGTGACTGCAGAAAGCATGACGCTAGGTGCAAGTATAGGTGAATCACGTCCACTTCTGTCTGAAGTGCCTTGGTGCTGTTGCACTTGTGCACGTAGCTGATGTACCTCTTGCTCCAAATCTTTGTTGATCTTCTGAAGTTGCTTCACCTCATTCTCATACTCCTGGGTTTCTGACGGACAAAATGTGAAAATGAAACAACAGTATCTCATTACCACATAACAAATATTACAAAAAACACATTACATAGATTTTGTTTTTGTTCTTTTGAACTAGGATATTATTTGCAAGCTAATTCTGTGGAACGCAAGCTTTTTCTCAGTGAGGAGGTTGGGCATTAGACACATTAAATTACCAATGACATTGATAAAATATTAAAGAAGTGAATAGAGACATTTCATGCATGGCAGTGGAAAGAGGAAGGCATTCATAGTAATCTGTAACTCTGACAGGCAATTAGATGAGAGATGAGAAGAAAGATGCAGTGTCTGATTAGGGTGGATAGTGTCTGACAAAAGGCTTACTAATTCCTTTGTTGAAATGACAAAATGTCTCCTGTGGATTATGGAAATCACCAGGAAGCAAATCACTTCTCTAAAATGGACCATCTAAACAAGGAAATCACTCACTCAGTAGAATTCAGAGACTGAGTCAGAAACAAAATAAACTCAAAACCAGAGAGATTCAGAGCAAACAGCTGGAGAAACAAACTCAATTTTCAAAACAATGTAAATAAAAAGACCACAAGATTAAGAGAAGCACTCACAGCTGTACTTGTTAACTTAGCTACAAACTGATGAAACCTTTGATTAATTCCCCTCACCATCTGGACAGTGCAAGACATCCCATCAGCATGAAACTGTTACCCAGTTGGCATGCTGAGAAGAAACTGGCCACAGAATAATCTCTGAACTGATCTGTTGAAGGTGAATGTGCTTGAACTGTGTCGTATAAATTTGACATATCAATATGTAGAGAGTGCGTAAGTGCAAATTTTATATCATGAAGGTTAAACTATCATCATCTAACAAAATGTAGTCTACCATATATGTTGAGTGTTTTGCTGCTATGACACTATAATACCACCAACTTAAAACTGAAAGATTCAGGAAACAAAACAGTTTGTGATGTAATGCGAGGTACTGAGTGAGACAAAAGTTAAAGATCGAGTACCATGTAAGTCATTGTACCTAGAATTCATTATGAGGAGAACAGAGACAGACTCAGGTAATAGGGACAGGGAATCATGGAATTATTGTAAAGGCCATCTTAGAAAATTGTCTTTAGCACATAAACAAAAAAATGATTTTGGGCAGTAACAGCTTAGATCTCCTGGTCACCAACAGGATAGAAGACTGAAAAATGTTGAGTTATTCTAGCCCAAGCAGACAGTGATAGCCGTCATGTGCATGGTGTGTGTGTGTGTGTGTGTGTGTGTGTGTGTGTGTGTGTGTGTGTGTGTGAGTGAATGTGTGTGTGTGTGTGTGTGTGTGTGTGTGTGTGTGTGTGTGTGTGTTTTTATGGTGCCTGTCTGCTACTCAACATGTCACCTTTACAGCAAGTAGCAATCTATCCATGTTAAATTTTAAATATTGAGTATAAATGCACAAATATCAAGAGTATTTTATAAGGTTTCTGGGTTGCAGCCGGATCATGTTGACTTCTTTCAACAATACTTTGACTGGCAACGGTCCACACAACTTCACTGGACTGTTGCCAGCCAAAATATTGTTGCAAGAAGTGAACATGATCCAGCTGCAATTCTGAAACCTCATAGAATATTCAGTATGCTGGGAAAACTTCAAAAATCACAAATATCAAGATTATAGGACAATATGCCTACGACAGGCAGGTGCCGAGCAAAGTCACGAGAGATGAGAAAGACATGCTGTGGTTCGACAGCCATGTTAGAAAGGTTAGAAAGGTACTCTGAAAACAGAAAAACAACTTTGCTGCAGATTTAGACATAGCCAGAAGCTCACAGGAAAATTAAAACTGAATGAAGCCAAAATTGCCAAAATTAGTTTAAGGAAAACCATACATGAAGTAATATCTATTTACCTATATGACAGAAAATCCTGAGAAGTTTTGGACTTACATTGAATCAGTAAACTGAGCAAAGTTACCTGTCTATACTCGATGAGACCATCAAAATGGAAGATGACAGACAAAGATGATATACTGAACTCCTTTTTACAAAACTTTTTCACCGAGGAATATTGTACTGCATTTCCTGCTTTAAATTCTCATATGAACATTAAGACGACACATACAGAAACAAGTTGATCAAGGGATAAGAAATCAACTGAAATCTCTCAACACAAAAAAGGCCATTGGACCTGTTGAGATAACTATGCAATTCCACACACTATACGAAAGAACTTATTCCTCTTGTAGCAGCAAAGTACTATAAGTCACAGGAGGAATGAAGCACTCCCAGCAATTGGGGAAAGAGCGTCTCATCCCCATTTTCAAAAAGGGTTATCAAGCAGATGCACATAACTAATAGTATTGCTGACATCAAACAGAAAATGAATTTTGGAACTTGTTTTATGCTCATGTATTGTGACATCTCCTTGGCAGGTATCAACATGGATTCTGCAAACACCAATCATGTGAAACCCAGTTTGCTCTGTTTGTCCATGAGACACAGAAGGAAGTAGGAACTGGCACCCGGATTGATGCCAAGTTCCAAACAGCCTCCTAATGAACAAAATATGAGTGCACACAATATGACAACATTATGAAAAGGATCATTGTCACTCATCATACAGCAGAGACGCCGAGTTGCAGATGGGCACAACAAAAAGATTGTCAAACAAAGACTGACTCTGGTGTTAGCAGGCAGGGGCTGCAGTGGTTGTGTGTGTGTGTGTGTGTGTGTGTGTGTGTGTGTGTGTGTGTGTGTGTTTCTGATGAAGGCCTGTTTGCCCAAAAGATTTGTTTGATAGTCTTTTTATTGTGCTTGTCCGTGACTAAGCATCTCCACCATATGGTGAGCAGCAACTATACTTTTCATAATATTGTCATTATTGCATCTTGGATTTTCCATTGTTTGAGTGTACAGAGTATTTCAGACCAGCTGTGTGACTGGATGTAACAGTTCCTAGAAAAAAGAACATAACATAACATGTCACTCTTAACGGAGATAAATCTTCAGACCATTACTCTCACCAGGATATTGTCGGAGTTTAATGAGGCTTTTCATGGAGGATGCTATTGTATAGCGGAAAAGGAGAGAAATAGAGAGAGAGAGAGAGAGAGAGAGAGAGAGAGAGAGAGAGAGAGAGAGAGAGAGAGAGAGAGAAATAAATAAATAAATAACAAAAGACTGGGTGTGGTGGTCTAATGGAAGCAGGGACGGGGCTGGATGTGTGAGGACAGAAACTAACGAAGGTTGAGGCCAGGAGGGTTGTGGTCCCGTAAACCTCCTGGCCTCAACCTTCGTTAGTTTCTGTCCTCACCCATCCAGCCCCTTCCCTGCTCCCATTCCACCACTACACAGCCATCATTCCATCATCACACCCAGTCTTTTTTTATTTTATTATTTATTTCTCTCATTTTCTGCTACTCCCCCCTCCCCTTCCCCACCTTTCCCCTGCCCACTGCCCAACCTGCAGCACTTCAATGGCCACCATCCCCACCATACTACCCCTCCCCCTGCCCACCCCAGCCTCCTCCTTTCCCCAACCTAGTCGCCACTCCCATCACGCACTGGTGCTGCTGCTTGCAGTATGGTTTCAGTTGCCTGAGACTGCAGTCACGTGTGCGAGTTGTGTTTGCGTGAGTGTGAGTGTGAGTGAGTGAGTGAGAGTGTGTGTGTGTGTGTGTGTGTGTGTGTGTGTGTGTGTGTGTGTGTGTGTGTGTTGTTGACAAAGGCCACTGGCCAAAAGCTTTAAGTGCGAAAATCTTTTTGTTGTGCCCATCTGCGACTCAGTATCTCTGCTATTTGATGAGTGGCACTTTCCTTCTCATAATATTGTTACATTCCATTCTGGATTTTCCATTGTTTGATATCATTATCAGTACACCTACTATCCCTTCAGGTGGCATATGCTATCATCAGATCAAAACCAACGTCGTCTATCCACATTTACTAAATTTTCTTTTCCAACAGTGTAGCGTATTAAGTTTTGTCAAGAAACCCATGCCCACAAACGTACCATTTGGATGAGAAATAAGTTTAAGGATCTACACTGCACAATAACAAAAGTTATATAACAACTTGATCTATGGAATCATTTTCCTTGCAAAATTTATGTATAGTGGTACTGTGCGTCTCTTCCTCAAATGGATAAACCTGAATATTGTACAGTTACAAAATTTTTGGACTGTCTATAGCCAAGGGCATATTAGAAAGAATCCACAGTTGAATTTTTACCCTTCAGGAATCTGTATACATGGTGCCCGAGGAGGATTAGTCAATATGCAGGGATATGACAGGAATGATTATTCAAAGCGAAAAAGTCTAGTAAACATGGGCTCTAAAATGTGTACCTTAAGAGATATGAAGACTACTTCGTCTTCGATACTGTGAAGCAAAAATATCTTCCACTGCAGGAGGTATTATGGACCAGCACAATAAAAAACTTGTCTATTAAATTTAGGCTCTAAAATCTATGCCTTACAAGTTATGAGCATTTGTTCAGTAGAAGAGATTTGTTTCACAGTAGCGAAGATGAACGAGTGCTCATAGCTCAAGAATCCATTTTTACTAGACTTTTCCTTCGAATGGTTGTTCCTGAATGCTGACCATTCCCTTAGTCAAACAATGGAAACTCCAAGTACGAATATTGACAATGTAGATTGCTACTCACCATAAGGAAGGCACATCAAGTTGCAGACAGGCACAATTAAAAAGGTACTCACATTAAGCTTTCAGCCACAGGCTTCATCAGTGGCGCACACACGCTCGCTCACACACACACACAATACCAACCAACATTGCAATGTACGTTCAGCTATTAAAGAAATAACCGACTCCTTATGGATATCAGCAGAAAGAATATTGTACCTTTTTGATAGAAAATTAACTACAGTAAAGCCTTGTGCAAAATGAGTGCCATACTTGCCGAATTCTGACCACAAGCAAAAGCAAATTTCTCAGCTATGTTTACACTGTTTTATTTAAAAAAGCTAACTGATTGTGACTATTAATTTGTGGTCCATAATTTTAGAACAGAAATCATATGGCATCAAAGTAGCAGCAGGGTGATACACTAAAAAGCGTTAAGTCTATTTCAGCTACTGTAAAGATTATGGCCAGAGTTTGCAACATAAAGAGTGGCATCTTTTTTTTTTTTTTTCAGGGCAATGCATCTGTCCAAAAATACATGTTGGCAATAGAGACACTACACAGCATTAAATATCAACCCTATTCACCAGATTTGTTATTTTCTAGTTTCCACATATACATTTACACAAGAATGTGAAGATGTCATCGTAACCACAGATGCCTATTTTGCATGCCTTCTACAAATGTGTACTTCAAGAATAGTACAGGGTATGCCAAAACTGACTACAAGACTGATGTTGCCACCAAATGCAAGTAGTATGCAGACATGATTTTGATCAATACAGATCAAAGCACAGTAGTCAGAATATAGCAGTCCCCAACCACCTTGGGATGACAATCTGTAGCATTATGAATTAACATTAGAGAGTTACATATGAAATGACTGGTTTGTCCATTCATTCAAATTATTGCACATTACTATCAAGTGATTTAAATAAAGATGTAATTCTGCACCATTTAATTGTTAATGAACAGCAATAATCATAATTTTTTTCCAAACTTGATAACAGCAGACGATGACAATGTTCACTGGTACAATTAGGATAATAACAAAAATGTTAGAAACTGGACTGAAGAAAAGCCACTCTTACCAAACCAGGAAGTTCACAGTAAGGGGTGGACTTCGTTCATTTGGCATTTCAGGACTAGCTTCTTAAGATGCCAACAGGCATGCTCTTACACTGCATTCCAGGGGACTGATGGCCATAGATGTTAAGTGCCTTAGTGCTCAGAGCCATTTGAACTAACACTACATTCCAATATTAAATGAAAATCATCAATTAATATCTTCTTCTTGAAAGCACCAACGCCACACCGACAGTGCAACACTCCATACAATGCAAATATCAATGACAAGGTATGTCATACAGAGTGACTTAGCTCCTCCAACCACTGTCATTTTCTACAACCCGCAATTTTAGAGCTGGCCTTCATAAACTGTATGCGAGATTTTCATAGTCTCTCACTTGCTATGTGCAAACTATTATTCCCACAGAAATAATGAGCAGCACTTTTTTTTTGTAGGCAATTTAACGTAGTTAAATTTTATGGTGGGATACGTCTTCACTAGAGGCCTCAGCATTTGAGTTATTTGAGAAAAACATACAAAAGTGACCTTCAAATGCACCTCCACCCCACATTCACTCCTCACCCATCAGGATTTCTAGTATGTTGTTGGTGACACTCCCTCCAACCACTGTACAAAAATTTCCGAGTACACAAACTGGTTCCGATAATCAACCTTTTTTGGTCTCTACTGACTGGGCTATTTCACCACCAGCACAGTCAGCTACTTCGTTAATGTTATTAATTTAAATGTGTCCATGAGGGTAATGAAAGAAAAACAGCTTTTGTAAATATTGCACTAAAACTAATTACACTGACAATCTGATCCAAAGTTAACACTTACAAGCATAGGAATTTTGTAACCAGAAGGCCTGATGAATATAACAATACAATTGTTTCTTTTATGCTGTTAAACTTCACAAAGCTATTAAGTAAAATTTACACAAACATCAATTTCGCAATTTTTAAGCACTCGACTAACAAGGGAATGGTCCAATAATACATGTTGAAGCCCACTCTGAAACTTTTTTTTTACACAGGAAAAAGACAATGAAAGAAATCTACTGTCAAAATTTTAACTGCTGAGAGGCCCTGCAAGTATTACAAAAAATAAATGAAAATTGCCAAATTCTTAGCGCACCAGGCAGCGGTAGTAATGAAACATTACACAACCCGATCCTAACTTGTAAAAAACGTTTCACGTTACTGTTCGTTGATAGTTTCTCGACACTACAGTACACAGTTATTATTCTCTCAAATTAGTCACTCAAGTAACATCAATTACAAATTACCAGTTGCTTTCTGCAGTATTGGTAAGTATTGATTGTGCTTTCATAGGCATGCCTGCTAACAGTACCTTTTTTCCTTCCAGTTTCACAGTAATGTGAAATCCAATTAACGTTCTCAATTTAGCTATAATAAAATAAGAAGAATGTGGTTTCCAGCTGAAATCAGCTACTTCTCCCGAGGACGTATACGTATGTGTCATTTGTTTGTTGATTTTGTTCACATTCATTCGAATGATATAGACATTTCATTTGAAATTGTGGATACATTAGAAGAAATAGGAAATAATTGTGACAGTTCAATGAATCATGGTTCGGACGATGTCATTTGCGCCAAACAGTTCCAAAGAAGAATACCTTCCAAGCCTTTTTAAAAAAAACACGTACTGCAACAGCTTTCAGCAGCAAAGAAAAGGCAGTGAAATATTGGTTAAACAAAGGAGATGGAAAATGCTTGAAGTTATGCAGTGTGCAAAGACGTTTTCGTTTTGTAAAATTGGAGCCTGAACTGTACAAATGGAAGAAAGAATTATGTGATGTAAGAAATAAGTGCCAAACAGAAACACAAAACCATATGAACTGCTTGTGAGAGGTTATGCACAATTACTGACGGAGATCTATGACACTGGGCCCTCCGAATTGCATCTGACATTAACATTGTTAATTTCCAGGCTTCATCGACCCAGCTGCACAGGTTCAAGAAATTATACAGAATAGGAAGTCAGAAAATTATCAAGTTTATGTCATGTAAACGTATACAGCAGCTGCCAGTGAAAGACAATGCTATAGAGAAATTCATAGCTGACATAAAGACGAAACTTGCTGTTATCCCTGCAACTGCTGTTTATAACACTGATCAGTCAGGTTTCATGAAAGAACTACGTGCAAACTGCAGTTTATCGTTTCAGGGTGAAAAAAAGACGGAGTCAGTTGCCCAGTCAATGAATGCAATGACACATTCATATACGATAATGCCAGTGATAAGTATGAGTGGTTTACTGTTTCCGCAGCTGTATATCTGTCTTCAAGAACTGCAAGGCAAATAAGGACCAAAAATAGAAAATGGTCTGTCTAGTTGCATAATCTTGTGGTGGCACGACAGAAGACAATGGAGAGGCTTATGTTCCAAACAAACCTGCCCAGAAGCTGGAAACTGTCCAAGATGATGATGATGATGATGATGATGATGATGATGATGATGATGAGTTGCAAAAATCTTGTAATTGACGTATCAAAATCTGAAAAAATGGGAAAGAATAATTTTCAACATTTCATTCAAAACATATTCCTACCAGCTGCAGAAACTAATTCATTGCTTTTGTAGGATTCATGGTCTGGACATAACAATGACTTCGTTTCTGTGGAGGACGACAAAAAATCTGTAGATGTAATGTGGATTCCGCCTGGAACTACAACTGCAATTCAACCCCTCCATAAAGAATTTTTTCAACAGTGGAAAGCATTTTTCAAGAAATTATCAGGTAACATAATTTCCAATACCTCTATCTTATTTCAGGTTTATCAGCTGAACAGTATTCTTAAGCTCCAGTCATTTGTGCATTACCAGTTTTCTTCGCCACGCTTTACAAATTTCATCAAGTACGCCTGGTATGCAGCGCAATATGCAGAACGATGGCTGGGTCCATTTCTGACTCCATCTAAGTTCTGTCTAAATAAAACTGGTGGTTACGGCGAAGTAATGTGGTACAAGACAAATGTTTGTTTTTGTCATTCAATAGGCCTTTTGCATTTTTGTGATGACTACAGGGAATAAACAAAGAACTGATTCACTGATAGTCAAATGTACAACATTCAAACATGATTACAGGAATTGTAGTACTGTAAGACACATTTCATTTCAACAAATTACAAGTCCTCATTGATGAACATCGTCTGCGACATCGGACACTGCCATGATTTTATTTTCTCTGCTAGCCACTTTTATCAGAATTACACGTGCAACAATTGAACTGTCGATATGAAGTTATTAAAAAAAATGTTTGTATAGTTTAAGCCATGTTTTCACCCGTGCAAACAAGCATGAGCAACAGAGAATTCTGGCTGGTGTACACCATATGCCTCTTGCAAGTCTTCTGTCAACTGGGCAACACTGCAGCTACTTGTGTGTCCCTAACCTACTCCAGTCACCTAATCGGAAAATGGAGACCTGCCATTTAACGTGGAATCCGAACCACATATCTTTCGTGGCCACTCCAACATCTGTGAGAAGTGAATGCTTGGTTAAAAATCATTGTGAAAAAGTTGTGGTCTAAATGGGATTTAATCCCACACATTCTGAATCAAGAAGAGTGTGCTTTGCCACTAGACCTTTTTTTTTAAGTATGACTATTAGACCTTACACAGGTAGTGGAAATGTTAGCTGTGTCACCTCTTGAGATGATGCTCGATGTCGGTAGTTAGTGTTCTCTTTATAAATTTCCCCTCAATGGTAATGAGAAGCCAGGGAAAAATGGAAGCTGACATACAAGGACATTTTTGGACCAGTGCTAAGGATCTCCATGCATGTCATGCTTATATAGAAATTGAGACACTTAAATTCTTCCTTCCCTGCACTATTTTGCATACTCCAACAACAGTGTGCTCGCCATGCGAAATAATAGCAAAGTTTTGCATTTTGGCTCTAACAAGATACAGTTCTATCCTGTATGCCAAATATTAGCTCCAGAAACTAAAAGTAATAACACAGCATTCATAGGCAATGTTTGCTACTTCGTGTTCTCTTCCATTCCCTCTAGTTTAACGATTCTATCCATATACAAGCAAATGGTAGTGAATTTTCCACAAATGCTCGTTCACACATGTTCACTTCCATTTGTTCCAGTGTAAACCATGCTTTAGATGGTTAAAATTAGTGTGTGTGAAGTCCCGATAATTCCGCTACATGGCACTGCATGAGTGATTCGCCAAGTTGTGGGCTAGGCGGGCAGGGCTGTACAAATTGCTGTTATAAGCTGTTCTTCGCTTGGCAAAAATGTGCCAACTTCAACATATTTTACAAAACACTTGCAGTGCCTCTTAGCAGCTAAAATTTTGACAGTGCGTTTCTTTCGTTGTCTTCTTCCTGTGTAAAAAATTTCAGGGTAAATTTCGACATGTCTTATTGGACCATTCCCTTGTAATCCAGTGGCATAATAATGCCAGTCAATGAAGACCAAATGAAGTCAAATGTTGGAAATAATTCATGTAGTCAAATATTTTGCACAGTAGTACGAGGGAATGAGTGGGTGCTGATTGTGGGAGTGGGGGCGTGTTTAAAGGTCACTTTTATACATTTTTCTTGAATGACTAATACTACAGCCTCTATCAAAAATACATATGTTTTTGGATAGGGTCTGCCTTTAGCAAAACACAATTTTGTTTTTGAACCCAAACATGTTTCACTGCAGTTGCAGCATCTTCAGTGGGCTTTTATTTTTCATCTGTTAAAGATAAAGAGTGTTCAGTGAAACATGTTTGGTTTAGAAAACAAAATTGTATTTTGCTAAAGGCGGACCCAATCCAAAAACATATATATTGTTAAAGCAAACATGGAAGAAAAGCGCTTCAACCCCAAGATGATTATCAAAAACTTAGTACAAAATTTAACTACATTAAATTTCCTACAAAAATATCCTGTTCATTTTCTCTGTAAGAGTAATATTTTGCACATAGTGAGTGAGAGAATATGAAAATCTCACTTGTTTTATGAAGGCCAGTTGTAGCATTGCAGGCTGCATAAAACAACAATGGTGTGGGCACCTGAATTGCAAATGATGATCCTACTTGGTCTCCTCACCTGCAAATTTTGTAGCACTGTGATTAATTATTATGATGACAGACTCTCAAGCAACATGTAAAGGAGTGACTGTGGCCATAAAAAACAATTTTGTACAGGCTTCATAAAAGCATACATATTCAACTGATATAAAAGTTTTCTGAGTATCGTACAATGTCATAATCTAAAAAACTATGCTGGAGAAACTTATGTTATGGCCACGGTTACTGTGGTCCTCTTCTGGGTTATCAGTATATCCAGAAGAAGGCCACTGTAACTGTGGCTGGAACAATGGTTTCTCCAGCATAGTTTTTAATATTATGACACAGTACAATACTCAGAAAACTTTTGTGTGAAGTGACTCTGATCATGGAAGCCTACGAAATTATATACACGCATATGTTAAATGAAATTAAAACAATTTGCTGTTATTAAACATATAAGTTGTTGTCCATTCTGCCACACAGTAGCTACATACTGGACAAATGATGGACAACTTCAATGGCCTAGAAGGTTATTCCTAAAAAAAGCGCCCCTTTTTTTAATAGTCTTTGACAATAAATATAGTTGTATTTAATTGATATCAAGTTCGGTCATCTCATGATGATACAGTATGTCTCACCAATAAGGCAACTGCAGCAGTATGTTGATACAAATGAATATATTGGCAGATGGTAATGTTACAACTTTGTAAATACAATGGAAGGGAAACTGACTGACAATGGCCATAGGGTCTCACTCGTATGACGCAAAAGCTGAGTATGCAGTAACAAGTATTCCCACCAATAATGAAAGTAAACTGTGTAGGATGGGCTTCATTTCACTGCAAGATAAGGAAATAGAAGACCTGGCATTTCAGAGCAGAATACTGTTATGAAATGAGGGGAAACCATTCACTGGCATTTTTTGGATTGTTTTTTCAGACTAAACGGAGATGATGCATGAAATTTGTAAACCACACAGATCGGGTAATGATAATTTCACATTACAGTGAGATCTGCTGCATGTTTTCAAAGAGAATGTGCAACAGAACAAATACAGGTGTGAAAAAATTATGAGAGGGAGCTTTCTAACATAAGTGATAGTAAACATGTCCAGACGAAGACAATGAAATCAGAGTGGTGGAACATGATAGACTGGTAACATGTGAAATCCAGGAAAAAGCATCTTTCTCTAACACACAACATATCTGATAGAGTAGCTCGTTGCATCTACAAAGTTAAAGAAAAATCAAGAAAATGCAGTAAGAGGTAAGTTTTGTTTTATTTGATGGTTATGCAACTTTTGTACTGATTAGTTGCGTAAGGGTGACCTGGATAAGCAAAAGCATATACAAATGAATAATAAAGTATGTTGTATAAGGACAATTATTACCATGTACCAACTGCTGAAGTGTAGCAATTTCTTCCTGACATTTCCGCTCGGCCTGCTGCCCACTTTCCACTCGAAACCCTGCCACAAGGAGCTGGCTTTTTGCTTCTCCTAACTCATCACTGAGTTTCTGATTTTCTCCTTTCAGTCTCTCTTGTTCTGCTGTACTCCTCTTTAGTTCTTCTGCAAAAATTAAAGATGGTCACACATCACCACATTATACTGTGCATTAGTTAAAACTCGAAGTATACACATAGAAAGTAACTCCAGAGAAGTTCAGCCTTTGTACTGCAGCCACGATAATCAATAATATTCCCAGTGGGATCCACAAAAACCAAGGTAAGCAAGATAACAATATATTTTGATGAGTTGGAATGGAACATTCTTTCTGTATGTCTTCTGAGCTTTTGTGACATCATGCAAAGCCAAACTTTCAACTGCGGCCAAAATCCACATACTCTCTGCTGTATGCAGCATGTTTGACAAATTATGCAATGTACAGCTCTGCAGATTTATTCCAAAGTAAGTAATTTAAGGTGTGTAATCATATAACTACACTCAGGAAGATTCCAAGATATGGCCAATGGACTGCAATATGTACACTGCTAACACTTCCTACGCTGCCTCCAGATGGCTTTTGGCAACTTCTGCGATGATCTCCACAACAGTGCATGAATGCAGTTTAAAGTCTATAGGCAAAAAGTCACACAAAAACATCTTATTACATTTCCAACAAATGGAATTTATTGGCTTCAATTAAACATCACCAAGTCCATTTTTTCACTAGAACATCACCATCCATCTAGCTACTTGCTTCGACAACGTAATTTGAGGCCTCTATCTATGGAGATTGTGCACTTTTACTATAAGGCACACACCCTTAGGAAAATCGGGAAATGACTGACTAGCATTCAACATCTGATCACAGAAATGTACTTCCGATTCTTGTGTTCATTCCATATTTGAAGAGCAACTTTGTTGATTGTGAAGGATCACTAAATACCAAAGAAAATAAGGCATTTTAAAACAAACAAAACATAGGTTGGTCACCAATGTGTTTAAAAACAGAACAAAAGTAAGCAAGCAAGCAAGAGCGAGTGAGTGAGTGCTTCTTTCTGACAAAGGCTCTGGCTGAAAGCTACACGTGAGTGTCTTTTAATTGTGCCTATCGGCAACTTGACATGTCTTCTTTACAGTAAGTAGCAATCTAACTTTTCCTACACTGTCAACGGGAGGAACTGCTTAACATCCACTACAGTCCCTCACTACTCATTCATCAGTGTCAACAGCAGTAAATTCATGATGCTCATCTAACCACAAGTCACGTGTGTTTAAAAACATAATTCTGGGTACACATCTTCAAGCAAGGGGAGGCACACAGCAATCCGTCACAATCTCATTAGTTTTTATTACTCTTGCATATCTAGATCTCGGCTATAAATAGCCATACTGAGTGCTCAAATACAAGAAAATCACAAGAATCAGAATTAATTTACTATACACAGAACAATACGTAAAACACCATGTTACCAAATAGCAGCTATCTAATCCAGTGTACATACCATCTGAGTTACAATCCAACAAACTAGTGATAGTAAATGTCACCATACAATCTTATTGGTGTATAGGCAGAAGGAAACTGAGGCGGTTGTTTATTGTTATGCAGAACCTAATGCCTCATCTGACAAGTCAATACTTCTTCTCATACATATGCTAACAAATTATTCATTCCCTATTTTATAGCAGAAAAGCACATTCCATTGAAGTATATTTTTTCTAAAATTTGTAACCTTTTTTCAACTGAACCCGAGTTCTTCTGGCAAGTTTGCAACTGTCATTTGATCTTCTGATTGAACTGGTTCCAAGAAATGAGGTTGTTCAATGTTTTGCTTCTATAAGCTCATCAACTGTCAGCTCCTACCTGTATGAATCCAGCAGTTCTTAATCATCAACACCATACATGTCTGAATTTGTCTGATAAGATCGACCACCTCTTCAATTACATTATCAGGATCTGATGCTGATTCCTGCTAGGTTTCAATGGTGAAGAGGGTGGGGAGGTGGACACAGGTTTTTTCCAGACACCATTTAAAGTTTTCATGAAATTTCATTCTAAGAACATCCATTAACTCTCTCTCAGGGCGTCCACAACATTGAACTGCTTCCAAAAGTCTGTAACAGAGTGCTAGTTATTTTGTCTCATAGTGAAATTAGAAGCTTGTAGAATTGTTTCTCTGTGAGCATGACAAGCTGAGGCTCGGCACTACCACGCTAATGTACTCAACACACAAATGCTGTTCTAACAATTCTAAGCCTTATACTGCTTAATCCAGCTGTCTTAATCACAGTAATTGAAAATCCTCTGTGGTTCCAAATCTGTTAAATATAAATGAGAGAAATTCTCATCAACTGTTTTGTGTAATATTCTTCCAAGTACAGGCACCTGCTTCACTTACGGCAGCCGACACCATAAGAGTTATTTTCAGATATGCACAATAAATCAGTCATATTTCTTAATTGTGGGTTGCCTGATCTAATTTGTTGTGGGACTTAAGGAAAGGATGAAAACAAATAAATTCTTTTAAATTCTGGACTTATTTTCACTAAATTCCCTATGGACAGTTTCTTATTTAATGCCCAGATAAGAGAAACTGTGTTTCAAAAAATCTAACCAATCAAATTCCACAATCGAATGCATGTTTATGTGCCTAAAAGTACTATAAATGATTATCTGAGCAATGCTCACTTGGGAAGATTATTCTGTTAACAAGTGTTGGATACCTATAATTAAATATAAGATTACTATGGAACTGCAATTGGCTTTCCAAAGACTGTGCAACTCGCAAATGCGAGTTGAAGTTGGATCCAAGATCCAAAAAAGTAAAGACACTGAGACAACAACACAAGTTTCACAATTTACCTTACAAACTGTGAGCTGCTCAGAGCAAAAGCAACAATACAGCACTAAATGAGTTGAAACTTACTGGATTGATTTGGCGAAAACTGTGCCAGGCTGCGGCCCTCTCTAAGTGTGACTTCTCAGCCACGTGTGCTCGCACCAACCTCGCAACTAATTAACTTTCCTCTCCACTCCCAGAAAACTATAGCTTGAAGGAGAGGGTATACAACTTTTACCACAGTGACTAGCAAGACCTTTCTCAAAATGCTGAAATGCAGGAGAAACCTGCCAAAATTTCTCCACTATCACTTTCAGTATGACCATTAACTGCCCAGAGTTTAGTATATAGTATATGCTGTGTCACCACTCAGTGGTTCAGAAATTTACACAATAGCACCAATGTCGATGACCCTTCTGATTTGCTGACATCATCTGGATAGTTAGATTCCGGAATTTTCCTGCACTGAACAAGGCACAATGTTCGTGTCATACATTTGCAACCATCAACAGGAAATACAGAGTCATCACATCAAAACTACATAGAGGACCTGTGGGTACTTTGCCATTTTCCAAGATGGTGCAACCTCGCAGACACCCCAAATCAGCCAGTTTGTGGCCACAACTTTTCTGAGAACAAGCGGCAAAGTAATGAGGAGTTTAAGCTGTCCCATGTTCATAGCAACTACATAGATCCACCACTAACCTCACAGGCCTGCCTCACCGAAGAAAAATTTGTGAATCTTCAATAGAAGCCATTAACAATGTATTTCCCACCAGCAGAGTTAAGAACATGAAGCTGCCAATTTTACTTATTTATATAGTAGTAAATGAGATAGTGCCATCACATTAGCTCAATGAACAATTGTCTTGTACAGCAAGATTTACATGTTTTAGTGACCCACTGATCCATTGGTTGAAGCAAGCCGATTGTATTCAGTGGTAAAAACACAGCCTCCACACGAGTCGAAATTATACTAACACAAGGATGACCTGGTGCATTGTTGATTGATAGCATAATTTTAAATGGGATTTGTTTTATTAGCAATAATGTTCAACTTGAGAGATGAAGTTATGACCAAACCGGTTTTCAAAAAGGGAAGCTGTCACCTGAGCTTTAGCATTAGACTTTCAAATCACAGGCAACCCAGCTTTACATGTAATTTTTAAAGTTCTTGGATTTTCTGAGCAATAAACTAAGAGGTTTTAACTTACAATTACCCAATGGATTCGAACCACCCATCATTGTCAACTGTTCGTTGGCAGCCTTGGAACCTAGAAAGGTTTTCTCTTCATGCCCAATGAAAGTTCTCTCAGGCAGCTTCTTTAAGAACAGAATAGGTTCATCTATGTTGAATACTGTTCAGTTGGTACAGCCATCTTCTTTTATCATTGCCTGGAGCTTCTCTGGATAGGGCAACACAGTGCCTTTATCAGCACCTGCCACTCTCCACTTTCTGTGATGCTAAGGGAATTACAACTTCTGAATCAGCTAAATCAATAGCTTAAAAAATTTGTTACTAGTTTTAAACACTCCATCTTTGGCTGGCCCACAGCTGCTTCTTTCAATCTCTCAAAAATCAGCTTAGCTTGAGAGTACACCATGTTCTAATCAACAGAACAATTTGTAGCTCTTACTTGATTATCATTCCATAATTTTGATATTGTTTCCATGTGAATGATAAAACCATGATGTCTACACATGATACCTGAATTCAGAGAATGAGCATTTTTCACAGCTTCAATAAATTTTTCTTTACCTTTTATAATTGTTCTGACTGTTTATACCAGTAGATCAAACTATTTACCAATTCACAAATTTTAATTTTCACATTGAAGTCTTTGATAACATTGCGTTTAGTTCCAAATATTATGACTTTCTTTTCTTGTTTGACGTAGATGAATCAGTTCTGACATAGAATCTATCAATGAAGAGAGCTGTGGATAAAACAATTCCACGCAAAACACATCTCAATCTCTCATAAACCACACAGTGTATGGGCTAAGTTGGGGGAATAGAGGTGAGTGGAGCTCAAACAGATGAATCATGTAACTTTGGACTTACGTAAAACAGGGTAGTGCAAGTAGGGTATCACTGTACCGTTTTAGATTTAACAAAACATTACTTGCTGACACATTTCGTAAGTGTTGCATCATATGTCGTCACAGGACCATGTCAACATTTTGTACAATGTAGCTGCTTGTCACACATTGTCGGCTAACTATCACGAGTTTCTACAGAGAATTGTGGCTTCTCTTCTTAATTGAAGGGTTCAGATTGAGTGTCTGTGTGACTCAGCAGTTAAATCATCTCAGGGATAGCAAGTGGTTACCTTGGGAAATTATGGTATTTCTGAAACTGTATGATATCTGAACACGCTGTCAACATTATATGACTTCTTTAATTTGCTCATTGTGTCTGGAAGAGAAGTAAGTAAATAGACAGTTAATGAGCTAAAGCTGGGCAAAAGAAAGAAAACTAGAAGAAAAAGGCATGCTCAATTTCACAAATTAAAAGAGTTATTTTGTCTCCAATGACACTTTATGAAATAATCTTTTCAAGTCTTAAAATGTTAATTATTAACATGTTACAGGAGTAATAAATTAAAAGCATGTAACTTGTGGAGAAAATTTCCCTTCGTGAGTTTAGCAAAGGGCTTCACCATGGTTGAGAATTTCCCAATCAAATTCCAACATCGTTACTTCACAACAAAATGTCACCACTTACATTATTTCTCCGGTAGGAGGCTAATGCTTGTATTAGTGCTGCTGAGCCTAAGGTATTAAAAGGTTTCTATGGCAATGACAAACGAAATAAAGGTAGGCTTCTCCACCACAACAAAATGTCACCATTTACAGAACCAAATTAACAGCAAAAGTAAACAATATTTTGAGCAAACCAATAATGGAAATTCTTGGCTGGAAATATGTGTAGAACAGGGGAAATGCAACTATTCACTCATAGTGGAACGATGCATTGTGCACAGAAACGCATTACAGAAAAAGTATTCACACAAGCTTTTGAGCTATTGGTCTTTCTCTAGTAAAAATAGTTACAGTCACACACAACCACACAGACATTAAAAGACACACTCTGGCAGTCACAGCAAGTCAAGTTATTGAATGTCAATTATTAACATGAGTTGCTTGGGAAGCTGGAGATGGGGAACAGATAAAAAAAGGATGCATGAGGCAAGGAGGGGATAGTGTGAGGCAGGTCTTTGGTACATGACTCAGCAGTTGCAAAACACTAAAGAAGTTCAAATGGTATGTGTGTGTGTGTGTGTGTGTGTGTGTGTGTGTGTGTGTGAGAGAGAGAGAGAGAGAGAGAGAGAGAGAGAGAGAGAGAGAGAGATGGTTGGTTGGGTGTGGGATTGAAGGGACCAGACTGCTAAGGTCATTGGTCCCTTGTTCCACGATAAAATCACACGAAATAAAAACTGTCAGTCGTTAAAAACGGAGAACTGAGAGAAGGGACGACACAATACAAGAAAGACAGACAAAGACCAGACAAACGGAACTAAAATCGCACCGAGTGTGAAGGTGGTTGGCCGACCATGAAAATAAGGAAAAGCCAACCACCAAATGACATTAAAACCCACAGTTTAAAACCACAGGCCAAAGGCCCAAGTCAATACAGGAAATAAAAGGACAAACACTCAAATCATACGATAAAAACCCCCTGCCCGAATAAAACTCAACACGAGGTCCGCCATAGCATCGTCATCACATAAAAGGGCAGGGAGGGTATCAGGCAGCGCAAACGTCTGCCTGAGTCCTGTTAAAAGCGGGCAGTCCACCAAAATGTGGACCACCGTCAGAGCTGCCCCGCAGCGACATAGCGGTGGGTCCTCCCGGCGCAACAAATGGCCGTGCGTCAGCCACATGTGGCCAACGCGCAGCCGGCAGAGGACGACAGAGTCCTTCCGAGAGGCCCGCATGGAGGAGCGCCACACACGGGTCGTCTCCTTCACCGCCCGAAGTTTGTTGGGCGTGGGCAGGGTGCGCCACTCGTCACCCCAGGCACCAAGCACTTTCTGGCGCAAAAGCGACAGGAGATCACACTCCATAAGGCCGAGTTCCAGAGCCGGTGAACTCACTGCCTGTTTAGCCAGCGTGTCAACCCGCTCATTGCCCGGGATGCCGACATGACCTGGGGTCCAAACAAAGACCACGGAGCGGCCGCAACGGGCAAGAGCATGGAGCGACTCGTGGATGGCCATCACCAGACGGGAACGAGGAAAGCACTGGTCAAGAGCTCGTAAACCACTCAGGGAGTCACTACAGATGACAAAGAACTCACCTGAGTGGGAGCGGATATACTCTAGGGCGCGATAGATGGCAACCAACTCGGCAGTGTATACACTGTTCCCGGGTGCCAGCGACCGTTGCTCACAATGATCCTCTAGAGTAAGAGCGTAACCAGTGCGACCAGAGACCATCGAACCGTCGGTATAGGTCACGGCAGATCCGGGAAACTCGGCAAGTAGAGCAACAAAGCGGCGGCGGAGGGCTGGAGGAGGGACCGAGTCTTTCGGACCCTGTGCCAAATCCAGCCGAATGCATGGTCGGCGCACACACCAAGGGGGCAGACGGAGATTGGCCCGGAAAACAGGCGGGAGAGGAAAAAACTCAATCCCACACAGTAGAGCCCGGATGCGAACCGCGATCGTACACCCTGACCGGGGCCGCCTGTCTGGAAGATGGACGATCGAGTGCGGGAACAGGAGACGGTAGTTGGGATGCCCTGGAGAGAGAGAGAGAGAGAGAGAGAGAGAGAGAGAGAGAGAGAGAGAGAGAGAGAGAGAGAGAGAATTGGAGCAAAGAAATTAAGACATGTACAAACCCTCTTTCTGCAAATAAAGCTCCTTCAGTTTGGCTCTCTGTATACCAAATTCTTCTTTCGCTTGCTGCTTCTCTGTTTCAAGCTCTTTTATCCTTTCCATTAATTCTGCAACCCTTGACATCACACCTGCAAAAACCAATATTTAATTTTAATAAATGTGGGAAATCTAACATCACAAGACAATTCAGTCCAATCAGTATTTACCAATATTAAATCAGTCAACATATAACCATTGTATCATCTTGCTTCATGGATTCCACAAGTGGGGCAAGTGCAAGCATAACGCAAAATTCAGAGTGCGGAAAGTAGTATCACAGGAGATCTTAGGTTTCACTGCTAATGCTGTCATTAAACAATCAGAATGATGAACTTTACTATGAACTAGAATACAGTCCCAAGAACCATATGTCAAGTATTATAAGGGTAGACATACTGTCTACAAGGGATGCAGTAACTGTAGCTGAACTGCTGTGGCACACCATCCACCAAGTGCAGCAGTCTGACCAACTATGAGCCACAGCATTTAAACTCCCACGACTCCACACTACCGGCAGCTAACATTCAGATTGCAACAAGAAGGCAAAGTGTGGGCTATCAGAGAGAGATACGAGTGAAAACACCAAGCCACCAATCAGTAAGATCTCACTAGGCCCACAACCGGCAGTTCATCCACCAGCTAAAGACTGCTATTCATTTCCAGAGTTGCCACTGCTGCTGCTGCTGCCTTGCCCACTGCTTGCCGCTGACTGACTCCGATGCCACACTTCTGGGGACAAGCCCTACTCAGTGTGACATTTTTGGACTTTAAGAGGTTTTCAGTGGTGACTACTGACATTCTTTGGACCTGGACACCCCAAGAAGTTGACCTCTTGTTTCCTTTTTGAACTCCAGAATCAAATCAATTTTGCTAAAAGTCCTTTCAAATTGTCTGTTAGTAAGATGTTAAATGACAGCACTTCCTGTTCTTATTTTTTGGGAGACATTTCAGATCTGTAATTGTTAATTTTTTTACGTCAGCTTTCAGAAGATGTAAGTCATGGCAAGTTTCAATAGTTGCAGGCAACTGACTCTAAATAATGAAAACTGTGAGGTCAGCCAGATGAGTACTAAAAGGAATCCATTGAATTTTGGTTACACAGTAACACACACAAATCCAACAGCCATCAATACATCAAAATACTTAGGGATTACAATTAAAAATGACTTGAACTGGAACGAACAAATAGGTAATGTTGTGGCAAAAGCAAACCAAAAACTGCATTTTATTGGTAGAACAGTTCAAGATGCAACACATCCGGTAAAGAGACTGCTGCAATATGCTTGCCTGTCCTCTTTAGGGAGTGAGCTTACTGCAGCATAGTATGGGTTCAAAGAAGGGGAGCACATTTTGTATTATCACAAAATACGTGAGAGAGTGTCGTGAATATGATACACGAGTTGGGGTAACAATCATTAAACTGTGGAGTTTTTCAATGCAGTGATATCTTAAATGCAATTTCAATCACCAACTTTCTGCTCCAAATGGTTCAAATGGCTCTGAGCACTATGGGACTCAACTGCTGTGGTCATCAGTCCCCTAGAACTTAGAACTACTTAAACCTAACTAACCTAAGGACATCACACACGTCCATGCCCGAGGCAGGATTCGAACCTGCGACCGTAGCAGTCACACGGTTCCGGACTGCGCGCCTAGAACCGCGAGACCACCGCGGCCGGCTCTGCTCCAAATGCAAAAATATTTTGTTGGTATACAACTGCTTAGGGAGAAATGATCATCATAATACACCAAGAGAAATCAGAACTCATGCAGAAGGATTTAAGTCTGTTTTACCTTCACACAGCTTATGAGTGAAATGGCAGAGAAATAATCTGAAAGTGCTTCAGCCCGGCACCTAACTGTGAATTGCAGAATAGTCATGTGGGTAGAAGTAGATCTTCAGGTATCAATTGTTTAATCACCACGTAAAACATCACATTCCTTGTCAAAGGGCAGCAACAATGTTTTGTTGTTAAGATAGCACAACCTTGTATCTAAGGAATATGTATTTTACAGGAAACTAAATGAAACTTTCCAATACAAGCTTTTTATAATTGATGAAACTCATAATACTGTAAACAGATGATGAGTCATAAACTAAACTAACAATGTCAATTGTACATATAATTTGAACGCTATTAGGAAACGGATAGATTACTACTCACCATAAAGATAACCCACTTAGTTGCAGACAGGCACAACAAAAAGATGTTACACATTACAGCCTTCAGCCAACACCTTGATCAGCAAAGAAAACGCACACACCTTCACACATGAAAGCACATCTTGTGTACACATGATCACTACCACTGGAAGTTCTGACCAGAATAACAATCTGAGGTGGTGCAGTAAAGGGAGAGGGAGAATGGGGTAGTGGCAGCCTGACAAGACTTGCTTGTTTTTGGAACATAAATGAGAACATTAAGTGGTTAAAAACAGGGTTTCCATCAGGAAATGGCGAACTGTCAAAGGTTGAGGGCAATGAGCACAAAGTGGTGGGGGAGCATCACTTAACAACCTAGATAAAATGATCTCCTCATGGTGAGTGGGCTGAGAGGAGGTCATCCAAGTAGATGGGAGAGATGCCCCAGAGCTTGAAGGTAAGACCAGTGGTGATGCCAAAGTGACACCACCTGCATGGCAACACAGAAATCATCGGAGGGAATGGAAGAACTAGTGGGCCAAGCTACGAGGACTGCAGCCTTGCCAGCGGCCTTGTTTCTCACCAGACCTTTGTGAGCATGAACCCACACAAACATCACAGTGCCTCCATCACGAGTGAGCAATTGACAGCTTTCCTAGACCACAAAGGTATGAATCATGTACAGCACACAAGAGGCTCTGAAGGGCACTAAGAGTGTCGGAGCAGATGACATAATTGAAAAGTCTGTGTCGCTGGATGTACTGTGTGATCTGATACAGGACAAAGAGCTCTGTTGCAAATACTGAGCGTGTTCTGGAAGATGATACCGAAAAATGTCGGTGCCAATGATGAAGGCACACCCGCCACCATGGTCAGTCTGAGAGCCATCAGTGTAAACCAGGATACTACCGCGAAGTTCTGTGCAAAGGTCGTGAAACTTACAGCAATAGAGCAAGGCTGGAGTAGTGTCCTTAGCAAATGAAGGTCAAGGTGAACACATGCCGCTGCATGAAGCCAAGGTGGTGAAGAGTTCAAACCCATAGCGAGAATGGCAAGTAGTATGAAGGTTAGTTGCTGGAGTAAGAGCCAAAAGCAGACTCCAGGAAATAACAGAAAAGAGGGCAATCAAAGGGGTAATCAAAGGAGGAGGCATTGTATGGGTGACATGGCATGGGAGACAAACAGCATGCATATCTGCATCACGGTGGTATGACAGCAGTAGTTTCCCAGCTTCTGCACGCAGACACTCAATCAGGCTAGTGTAAAAAACTCCAGTTGCCAAACGGATGCTATGATGGTGGATAGTATTCAGATGGCATAAGAGGGATGGACGTGGACATGCATAAACAGAACACTCAGAACATGTAGGACACTAAGGGACTGTGTACAGTGAGCGGCAAGGTAAGAGACATGAGAAGACCAAGAAAGTTTCATATTGAGCATAAGCCCCACGAATTTCGTAATGTCAACAAATGAAAGAGCAACAGGCCCAAGATGTAAAGCAGAGGAAGAAACCAACTGTGCTGCCAGAAATTCATACAAACAGTTTCGTCAGTGGAAAAGCGAAAGCCACTGTCGATGCTCCATGAGTAAAGATGATTGAGAGATCGCTGAATGCTACTCAAGGAGACAAATCCGTGGAGAAATGCAACAGATTGTAAAATCATCAACGGCCTTCACTGAATGACTGAGACCAGCACTATTTTTGTAGAATTGTCAGTGGTAAATGCAGAAATCAATGTGGGACATAAAACAAATATATCCATTAGGACAGTGTGGTGAAATTTTGTTGTTAATGGACTATGACAGCAGATGACCAAGACGAGTGCCTTTGCTAAGAGCATGACATCACCTGAAACACCTCTCCTGGAATCATGACCATATTGGTTGGATCCTAGATGACTGGAAAACCATAGCCTGGTGAGATGAGTCTGAATTTCAGTTGCTAAGAGCTAAAGGTAGGGTTCAAGTGTGATGCAGACCCCCCCACAAAGCCATGGACCCAAGTTGACAACAAGGCACTGTGCAAGCTAGTGTTGGTTCCATAATGGTGTGGGCTGCATTTACATGGAATAGACTGGGTCCTCTGGTTCAACTGAAAAAATAACTTACTTGGAGACCATTCATGCACTTTATGTTCCCAAACAATGGAATTTTTATGGATGACAATGTGCCATGTCACCAGGTCACAACTGTTCGTCATCAGTCTGAAGAACATTCTGGAAAATTCGAGTTTTGTAGGATAACAGAACAACTGTGCTGTCTGAGACTCAAGACATGCTACTGAAAAATTCGAGGATATTAAGATTCCTCGTGCAATTTGCCTTGAGCTGGTGTACTTATGGTAACTATGTTAACATATTGGCAAAAACTTGAAAGTTTCAATAACTTAAAGAAACTCATTACTGAGATCAAGTTCTGGGCATGGATGTACAGTTGTGTTTCAACAAAACTGAACAATACGAATTTTCCATCGGTCGGGATCCAGTTATGTACTTTGTGTATGCCCCTCTGAAGTTGGTGCTCTGCAGTTTGCAATAACGTAAAGCTGCAATACAGTCAAAGGTCATCCACATACAATGACTGACACACACTAAGTCATGATAACATTGACAATGATGGCAATAGTGAAGAGGGTTACGCCCAAAACTGATCCCTACGGGACTCAAGTTTCCAGTATGTATTGGTTGCTGAAGGATGGAAATTCTGGATAAAAATAGGAAAGCAGCCCCATACGCACCATTCGTGCAGTACAAACAGGATGTGATAATGCCAAGTGGTACTGTACACATTCTGCAGGTCAGGGAACACAGTGATTGGTAATGCACGGCACTGCACACTGCAGATTCCAGATAAATTAGCTGGTCTGCTATGGACAGTAATGACCAAACCCCTTTGAAACTGCAATTAATGTCCTCAGGATTCCAAGTAAACACCCCCCCCCCCCCCCCCCAACACACACACACACACACACACACACACACACACAGTTGTCAGATGATTATTATTTTGATTAAGTTACATGGCCTATTCATTAGAGAAACTAGTCAATAATTAGCCAAAGTCTGAAGGTTTTTTCCTGGTTTCAGGATAAGAATAATAGTGCCCTCTGCACAATTAGGAGTGGGGAGGGGGGGACTCCCCTTCCCACCAAATAATAATGAAAAACCCGAAGATGTATTTTATGATGTCATTACTAAGGTGTTTCATAATTCAATTGTCAATTTTATTGGGTCCAGAGGCTGTGTCTTGACACACTGCTGAAGTTGCGAGGAACTCTTATTCAGTAAATGGAATACTGATTCAAGGCTGAATGATTCAAGGCTTGTGCACAGAAGATTATGCAGTTTCACTCCACCACCGTTGTGGGTCAGGAAAATAGTATGGTAGTTATTGCATCCGGGTTCTCCAGCGAAGTGTGCCATGAAACATTCAGCAATGACCTTGAGATCAGTACAAATGTCACCACTAAGGGAGATGCCAGGAACCACTGTAGACATTGTGTGGCCACAAAGGCAGCAGTAATTAGTCAATATTTGAGACAACAGTATGCTGGCCCTCATAGATGATACATATTGTTCCAAACACTTTTTTTTTAATTAAAAACCATGCCTTCACTCAAAAGTCTCTTGAATGCTAATAAATGTAGAATAGAAGGATGGCATTTGTGTCAATGAAGTGCCTTGACACTAATAGCTGCAGCTATTTCTTCAGACCACCATGGCATAGGTTTACAAAGGGTAGGTCCTGAAGAACAGGATATTGTTGCTTCAGCTACTTGTATAATCTTGTCAACAGTATCTTCTACCACTGCCTAAATGCCCCTGTCTTCAATGCTTTCTAAAGTTGCTTTGGAGGTGAAAGCTTGGCAATTGGCTTTTCAAAGTGATCAGTGTGGTGCCTGTTCCATTGGTTGGTGGTCTCAGAAAGCGGAAGTGACAGGGAAGTGGTCACTATCACAGATGTCACCATGGACGTACCACTGGACCAAAGATGACAAGCTCAGGCTGCAGACATTTGGTATCTATGGCTGAGTATGTTGCATGGGCCATACCGAAATGTACTGCTACACCAGTATTAAATAGGCAGACTTCCAGTTCTGAAATTAATCGCTCTATTTCTTCCACTCCATTACATGTAGTTTCTCTGACCCACAGAGGATTGTGAGCACTGAAGTCCCTGAATAGGAAGAAGTGGGGAGGCAGCTGTTTCAGTAGCTCCACCAGCTTGTGATGTGGGTACAAATCTGTCTGGAGATGAGTAGATATTCTTATACTATTACTCTAACACAGACACCAACGACCACAGGTTCTAATGCAGTGGTTAGTGGCACCTGTGCAATGGGAGTTTCAGATCAAATGAGCATGCAGATTCCTCCAAACACCCTCTCAACATTAACACAATTTCTACAACTTAATTTTTAATAGAAGGGAGTTGAGTTTCTGAGAACCTTGTCTCCCGAAGTCAACTCCAACTGCAGAGTAAGAAGCTGTTAATTGTTAGAGCTCAGCCAGATGGCAATGGTAGCCATTAAAGTTTCATTGAAGGAATGGCAGACTTGGATATGAGAAAGCAGTGAAGAGGAAAAGAAAATATGAATTGCTTTGCTGCTGAATCATGTCCACTTCCATGTATGATTCTTCTCTTCGGTACTTAAAGACTCAGCCTCGGGAGAAGGTGGGGCGGAGGGCAGATCAACCAGAGCAGCAGATTTTGGTTTTTTTTCTAACCCACACCTTTTATACTATAGTCAATTTTAGTGTTAACTGTTGTAATGTTATGAGAACTATGTAATGTATCTATTTATGATGTAATGTCTATCATTTGCCATTAGTGAAACATTTCTTTTAGACTTAAGTTAGAAGTAACCGTAAGTGTACTAAAGTAGGGTATTTCGTCTGATATTTTTTCATGTACTGTGGCAGAGAATAACCACCTCCAAGGGAAGTGACACCAGTGCATTTCCTTACTAACTGCCACTTGGACCTATTGAAGGTGTGGACAGCTTAGTGAGAAATTGTGTAAAAGCTCATTAAAAGTGTGAAAATACGTGTGAAAAATACTAAACTGAGCAAGTGAAATTTTCTGCCTGAAAGTGAACTGCAATGCGCAGTGTAATTTAGTTTTTTTGCAACCTATGAGGATTTATTTTGTTTAGTCAGACAGGACTTGTACAAAGTGATATGTATCTTAAAATGTAATCTTCGCTTACCCAAAAAGGACATCACTTATGATGCAGATGCTTAATTTTTTGTTAAAAGTATAACTTGCGGATATTTTGTGCAATTGTACAATACATTGTATGTAAATATGCTGTATGGGGATTTCATATGGCCCATTCATATACAGGGTGTATTGAAAGTGTTCCCGGACTTAACTTACACCCTGTATAAATTTGGAAAGTATATGTACTGTAGTTTTGATAAGATTTCTTATCTAATATTTTTGTAGATTTTAAACCCAATTTCTGGGGTCACTTGTGGTCACTGAATTGCCCAGTTACCTATTTGTAATATCTATCTGGTCTCACTGAGGGGGGTGATGTGATGAAGCAAGCTGGGATAATTTTACTTCCCCTCCTGTTTTGTCATCTGCCTCCTTAAAATTCATGCTGTTCTTTACTACTTATCATGAACGTATGTGAGGATAATCTGCATTTCCATAAAAGTGAAAGGTTGGCCCTCAGTTTTAAAAAATATAACACCAGATCTAATTTTGTGCTTAGTTTTTTGTGTGTAATTGATTTTCTAATTTATTTCGACTATTCCTCATTAGTACCTTCTGTTACAGAATGAAATCAGTAACAGTTTCATAACTTAAATTCTACCGTTGATGTATAAACAAATATAAATTCTGTAGTAATTATAAACATTTGGAGGAACGACTTGTAGTGTTGTTAAAGTATCTATTTGGCTCTATTCGAAAACATGTTAGCAAATTAATTCCAAAGTAATTAACAGTTTTGCCAAAAGTATTGTTTGTGTAACTATATATGTCACTTTCATGATTTAAACAAATAATTGGGGTTTCAGTAGAAGAAACTGTTGAAAAAGAACCAATTTTTCTATGTATTCAGTTAATTTAATGGGTCAAGTTTGATTGTAATTTCTGCAAATTTAACTTCAAACAATGTGTAGTTTCAGTATCTATTATTGTGAGGATATATAAGGGCCCAATATTTGGTACCGAGACAATCACTCCATGGCCGAGTTTCAGATGAGAAACTACAGTGCATCAACTTAACTGCGAAATACGTTTAACTATTGTAGCAGTATGTGAATGTTCGCCTGCAACCTATTAATGAGGCCTATAGTTAAACAATAGTGCACTGGCCACATAACTGTGTATTATTGGGGGGTTGTGAACAGTGAAAGTAAAGTACTATGAAACGCAAATGTGCACCTGTCGGCTACATCCTTTAAAGTAGTCAGTGTTGTACTTCCACAACCCATTTTTCAGCCAGTGTAGCAACGCAGTGCATCAACACTGAGGACAACAAATGAAGAAATAAAGCAGGAGAATACTACAGGTGAAAACAGGGAGAGTAGGGTGCCCCCAGAAATGTTACAGGCAGTGGGATACCAGCACTGCCACTGACCCATCCTAACACCCATACCATCACAATAGAACAGAGACAACACCAAGGGAAGAAGACACAAGAAATGGGGAAACAGAATAAATATAGGGAAAGGGCAGGGAGAAGCTGGCAGGTGTTGAGGCAAGGTTAAGGCCTACATAACTAGAGTCTATGCTAACTGAGGGGCTCAAACTACAGAGAAAAATTCAATGACTTATACCTGAGAGAACAAACCACTTTCAGAGAAAACCGAGGAAAGATGTAATCATGCGAGAGTCGGCCGCTAACTGTTGAGACAAGGAAAGTAGGAGGGCATATTTAGTGCAAAGGGCCAAAAGGCAGGGAGAGTCCAGCAAAATATGGATCACCATGAGGGAAGCTCTGCAACTACAAAGGGGGCGACGGTGTGGGTGTGGCAGCTCATTGCAGAGTAAAAACCCATGGGTCAACCTAGTATGCCCAATATGAAGATGACAGAGAATGGTAGATTCCCACCGGGATAGGCAGATGGAAGAAAGTCCCATGGTGGAAGTCTCATTGATTGAATGAAGTTTATTACACAGGGGAATATCCTCCCAAGAGTCAGGAATCAGCCCAGGATTGAGCAAAAAGGCATTTGATTTAAAGCCACAAATCCACCCCCACAGGGGTAAGGGAAAATGGGGTGACAGGAGGGGTGGTGGTGGTGGTGGTGGTGTTTGCCACCCCCCCCCCCTTTCCCAAAGCCAAGAACCAAAAGGATGTCAACTGAACAAGCATCATCATCATCATCAGCAGCAGCAGCAGCAGCAGCAGCAGCAAGATCAGGGTTGTCGGAGATGAAGGGAAGGCTGGAAAAACACTGAGCAATAGCCTTAAAGCCATTCATTGTGTCCAGCATAACAAAACTCGAGAGAGGGAGGACTGATTGATAAAACAGAGGGCCTGACAGATGGCCCTCAATTCCACAGCAAAACCCCCACACATGGCAGGCAAGAGATGGTGTTCAGTGACAAAATAAGACTAACGCATAACGCATAACCATAATCAGAGCCATTGGTGCAAAAACCAATGGCATCCAAAATGGCGTTCATAACAAACGATGGATCAACATCAGAACAATGGAGGCTTTCAGACCCCGGAAAAGACCCATTCGAAGCCATGGCTGGGGAACTAACCAAGGGGAGGAGGGGGAGGGTGGAGGTGGTGGTCAAGAGAGAACATGGGAAAGAGGACAAGGCGTGAAGATGAGAGTCATGGTGAACAGAAGTGATGTGGAGCCCAACCAGTAAACCCACCTGGGGGCAGGCAGCAGATGGGCAACAGCCCAAAGCTGCAAAAAGAATAAGAGTAGGAAGGATGAGCAAGAGAGGAGCAGATAGCGATGGCACAGAAATCCAGGAACTGGGACCCCCAATTAAAATGAGAGGGATGCCAGTGTCAACCAAAAGACTATCGACAGGGATAGTGAAAAAGGAATTTGTCGCTAAACGGATACCAAGATGGACAACCGGGCCTAAGAAGAGCATTGTGGAAGGGACAGCTGATCCATACTCCAGACGAGACAGAACTAATGACCTGTAAATGCACAAAAGGGTCGAATGATCTGTGCCCCAAGAGGCGCGGGCAAGGAAATGAAGGAGTTCATGCAAACAGCCAACCTTCAGATGACAGATATGGGGCAACCAAGTACACGTGTTGTCAAAAAGACCACCCAAGAAATGAAACAGGGGGACCACAGCCAGGCATTGAGCATCGAGGTAGGACTCTGGATCAGGATGGACCATAGTTTGGTGATAGAAATGTACTACCCTCAATTTAAGGGGAGAGAAGTGAAAACTACGAGAGTGTCCACGTGGAAGCACACCAGCTGGCACCCTGGAGCTGTCGTTCCGCAGAGACCAACGAGTGGGAGCTAGCCTGAATACAGTGGAACCTCGCACAGCAAGCATAATCGTTCCAGAATCTTACTCGTACTGTAAAACACTCACTCAGCAAAACAATTTATCCCGTATAAATTAATGTAATATAGGATTGTGTGTTCCATGCAGAAAAAGTACTAAAAGTTTTATCTTACTCATGTCATTTATTCAAATAAAATTGTACATGCAGTATTTTGTACTTCGTTAGGCATAACTGATTTTTTTTTACTAGCATGTTACCTAATAGTCATTTGTTTCTGCCGACGTTTTGACACTGGGCGAAAATGCGACACTGCATTATCATCAATTAAATCTGTACTGCGCGTAGCTACGCTTTATTGGGGGCGATGGTTTTCAACATACGATGCAACTGATTCCCATGTTTTCAGCATTTCTCTTACTGTGCCAGAAAATTGCTGCTTTGCTATTACTGCCCCTCCTCCTCCAAACTCCTCTCCACATTTTCCTGCTGTGAAACACGCTGCAACTCCATAAGTTCTTTGGTGGTCACTTCTTAGCTCTTCCACAAGCTCATCGATATCATTGTTATCTACTTCTTGTCCTATGCTCTTGGCCAAAGAGACAATCTCATTGACTACAGGCTCCTCAGGTACTGGCTCAAATGCCTTTGATTCACATTCGACAATGCACTCTGGCCAAAGCTTCTTCCAAGCAGAAGTGAGAGTTCTCTTGGTAACCCCTTCCCAAGCCTTTTTAATCATCTTGACACAAGCAATGATGTTTAAGTGACATTTCCAAAACTGAGAGTTTAGGTAGAGCTTCTTAAAATTAGAAATAATCTGCTGGTCCATAGGCTGGTCTAACAAAATGATGTTGGGAGGCAGAAATTGGATCTTGAATTGAAATTCTTCGAGGAGGTGGTCTAGTAGGCCTGGAGAATGGGTAGGAGAGTTGTCCATAACAAGCAAGACCTGGAGTGGCAGATTCATCACAAGCAAATATTTTTTCACCAAAGGATCAAACACTTCATTGATCCAATCGTAAAAAAGATCACATATCATCCAAGCCTTATGGTTGGACCTCCTCATCACATTTAACCTGCTCTTTTGGACTTTACACTTCTTGAAGGCTTGTGGAGTTTCTGAATGGTAAATAAGCAGCAGTTTAATTTTCAAATCACCGATTGTACTGGCACAGAATAGCAGTGTGAGATGGTCTTTCACTGGCTTGTGACAGGGCAATGCATTCCCCTCTGTTTCTGTAAAGGTACACTTCAGCATCTTTCTCCAAAATAGACCCATCTTGTCACAATTAAAAACCTGTTCGGCAGATAACCCTCAGAATCTACAAGCATCTTGAAGTTGCTGATGAAGTTCTCTGCCGCCTTTGTGTCAGAGCTGGTTGCTTCGCCGAGCCTCGCAATGCTATGGATGCTGATTCTTCTCTTAAACTTCTCGAACCACCTACAGCTTCCCTTAAACACTTCTTTGGCCACTGATGATCCTTGCATTTTCTTAACAAGGTCGGTGAAAATCATTCTCGCCTCCTCACAAATTCTCATTAATAGTATCACCTTGCAATTGCTTTTCATTTATCCACATAAGGAGCAACCTTTTGACATTGTCCACAATACAAAACTGTTGTTTAGATACTCTTGCCACTCCCTTTGAAGCATCTATCTCCTTAATCTTGTCTTTGTTCTTGAGGATAGCGCAAATAGTTGATCGACAGTATGTGCATGCGAAATCAGTAATGCTCACACCACACTCGCATTTTTTGATGATTTTATATTTCATTTCTGAGGTCATTTTCTTACAGAGCCCTGTGGAACGCCATCCCCCTGGGTCTGTGAAAAGCTGAGAACAGTGCCTAACCAAACTCTCAACAACCAATGGAACAGGAATAAAAGTCAGGATAGGGCTCCAAAGACCCCATTCATGGAGCAGGAGGAGGATGTGACGGCACCAAGCTGTGTCGTAGGCCTTACTAAGATTGAAGCAAACAGAGACAAGAAGACAGCACTGAGAAAGGTCTGTCGAACTGCGGTTTCCAATTGTAGCAGATGATCAATCAGGGATCGTCTCTCCCGAAATCTGTACTCATAAGGTGATAAAATGACCTGAGATTCAAGGATCCAATTGAGTTGATAAGCCACCATCCATTTTAGTAACTTGCAGGGACATTGGTCAGGCTGATGGGCTGGTAACTATCAAGGAACAATAAATCCTTGCCAGGCTTAAGAAAAGGAACAAACCACAACACTGTCCCTCCATTGAGAGGGGAAAATGCCTTGGAGCCAAATACGATTAAACATCTAGAGGAGATAGTTGTGTTGTAAAGGACTGAGATGTGGAATCAATTGGTTTTGGATGGAATCAGGGCCAGGAGCTGAATCTTGGGAAGAAGGGAGGGCCATAAGAAGACCCCATTCAGTAAAAGGTCCATTGTACGATTCCACTTGACAAGGGGTAAAATGTAAGCAGGAAGCTTCAGCCTGCTGTTTCTGGAAGAGGAAGTGTTCTGTGAGAATTGATGTATCTGTACAAAGGCTACCTGGAAGGGCAAGGCCCTTGACAAAGGGACAGAAAAACCTAGACAGGACACAAATCATTCCCAACACACATGTTTGCTCTGTTTGACTAAGTAATGGGCTTTGGGGCGAAGATGTTTGTAGGTAACAAAACTGGCAGAGGACAGGTGCCACTTAAGATATTGCATGGCGCAATAACAATCACAAATGACAGTGGCAATGGCTGTGCCCCACCACAGAATAGGCTGACAGCAGACAGCAACTGAGAAGTGGAAAATGGCAATACATAGACACCAATCAGCACAATGGAAAGCCCAGTGTGATAACTTGGTCAGTGGGAGGCAGGAAGGGAATGAGAGAATCAACGTGAAGTAGTCACTATCAGAGAGGTCATTGTGTGGCGATCAGTGTAGGGAAGAACGAAGGGGAGGGGAAGAGGGCAGAAGATCAATGGCAGAAAAATGCCTTATGCACCAGTAAAATGAGTAGGGGAACCAACATTAAGAAAGCACAAGTCATGGTAGGCAAGAAAATGGTCAATGAGGAGTCCCCAACTAGTGGAAGCACTGTCCACAAAGGATGGTGGGAATTAAAATCTCCGAGGAGGAGGACAGGAACGGGGAGATGCCGAAGGTGGGCAGTTAGGACAACAGATGTAGGTGGCCTGTCAGGATGGAGATAAGAGACCAACAAGGAAACATCACTGGAAGCCCTCAAAGGGCGGACCCAGTTCTGACAAAGCACAAAAGGGTCAGTGAGTGAGCATTAGTAAAATGAGATTCCTGGAGAATGACACAAGCTGCCGAGTAAAAGCCAATAATAGATTGCAACTCTGGGAGGTGATGGCAGTATTCATTATAGTTCCACCATAGAGCAGTTATTAAATGGGAGGTGAATGGGCTGGAGTCAATCATGCTGCTAGGTCACCACTCGCCACCAATGACAACGGGGTGACATCCATAAATAAGATGTCTGGCTCTGGTTGCGAGGGGGGAGATGGCGCAGCCAGGGAGTGGTGGGTGGGATTTATGTTTCTTCTTCTAGTCTTTCAGAAGTTGACATGGGCCAGGCATAGAGGGAGAGCAGGCTTCTGAAAGATCCAGACCCAAAACAGAGCGAGTAATCTTTCAGCACATAGACTGTGTGTCCCATGGCAGAGTTGTGGAAGCAGGCCTTTGGCCTGGGCTGGGTGCAGGGATCCCGGGAGCACTTCTTCGGCCAGGGAGGGGGAGTGGTACCTAGAGGGAGGGTCTCAGGAGCAGCAGAGGAGAGGAGATGGGGATGGGGATGGGACTGTGACAAGGAAGAGGGAGGTTGGTTGGTTGGTTGGTTTGTGGGATTGAAGGGACCAGACTACTAGGGCCATCAGCCCACAAACTTGAAACACCCACAAAGAATAAGAACAAACAATGGAGATGACGAGATGTCTCAGGACAAGAAAGACACAGACAGAGACCAGAAAAAAGGAATTAAAATCATGCCGAATGTGACAATGGTTGGCCGACCATAGAAACAAAAAAAAGAAAAGCCAACCACCAAGAAACACACTAAAACCCCCAGTCTAAAAACGTAGGCCACAGCCCAGACTCAACACAAAAAAATGACAAACACTTAGATCAAGTAATAAAAGCTCTCTGCATGAATAAAACTCAAAACTATATCTGACATCGCAACGTCATCTGATAAAAGTGCAGGAAGCGTATCAGGCAGTGCAAACTTCTGCCTGGCAGTCCAACAAGATCAGGACCACCGTAAAAGCTGACCCACAGCAACATAAAGATGGGTCGTTGTGGCGTAATAAATAGCTGTGTGTTATCCAGGTGTGGTCAATGCATTGCCAGCAGAGGACAACAGAGTTCTTGTGAGAGACCCGCAAAGAGTGGTGCCAGGCACCAGTAGTCTCCTTGATGGCCCGAAGTTTGTTGGGTGAAGGAAGGGTCTGCCATTCTTCATCCCAGGTGCGAAGTACCCTGTGCCACAAAACTGACCTGAGATCACTCTCCGAAAGGCTAATCTCCAACGCTGGTGCACTGACAGCCTGTTTGGCCAACGTGTCAACATGTTCATTTCCCAGGATGCCGACATGAACCAGGGTCGACACAAAGACCACAACGGGCAAGAGTTTTGAGGGACTTCTGGATAGTCATCACCAGACAAGAGCGAGGGAAACACTGTTCGATAGCTCGTAAACCGCTCAGGAAGTCACTACAGATAACAAAGGACTCACCTGAGCACGAGCGGATATACTCTAGGACGCAAGACGTGACGACCAGCTCAGTAGTGAAAACATTGCAGCCTGCCAGCAATGAGTGTTGTTCATAATGGTCCCCTAGAGTAAGAGCATAACCGACATGACCGGCAACCATCGAACCGTCAGTATAGACAACGTCAGAGCCTTGAAACGCGGCAAGGATTGAAAGAAAGTGGCGGCAGAGGGCCTCAGGAAGGACTGAGTCCTTCAGGCCCTGTGCCAAATAGAGCCGAAGGCATGGGCGGGGCACACACCACAGGGGTATACACAGAGGGACCTGGAGAAAGAGGTGGAAGAGGGAAAACCTCAACTCCAGAGAGAAGAGCTCCGACACAAACTGCAATTCTACACCCTGACCGGGGGCTGCCACTCCAGAAGATGGACGAATGACTGAGGGAACAGGAGACGATAACTGGGATGCCTGGGCAAGCTACAAACGTGGGACACCTGCCTCCACAAGTATGCTGTTGACAGGGCTTGTCCAGAAAGCTCCAGTGGTGAGTCCGATAACGTTGTGAAGGATGGGGTCAAGCAACTGCAATGCGGAAGGTGATGCCCATAATCTAGATTGGACTGAATTAACACCTGGTACAGCCGTAGAAAGGTAGACCAATCGGCACCGCAGCTGGTGTGCCTCAAGCAACTAAGTGCGCTAAGATGCCACCAGTACATCCGTTTAAGCTGCCGAATATGAGGTAGCCAAGTCAACCAGGTGTCAAAAACCAATCCTAAAAACCGATGCGTCTCTACCGCAGCAAGAGGTTTGCTGTCAAGATAAAGCCATGGCTCAGGCTGAACAGTGTGTCGCCGGCAGAAATGCATAATGCAGGTCTTGGCAGCCGAAAACTGGAAGCCATGTGCTACAGCCCAAGACTGCGCCTTGCGGATAACGCCCTGCAGCTGCCATTCAGCAGCTGCAATGCCAGTGGAGCTGAAGTATGGGCAGAAGTCATCAGCATAGAAGGAAGCTGAGACAGACGTTCCCACCGCCACAGTGAGCCCATTAATTGCAATTAAAAAGAGGTTGCAATTAAAAAGAGGCGGACACTTAAGACAGATCCTTGCGGTATCCCATTCTCCTGAACTCGGGAGGAATTATGGGAGACAGCAACTTGCATGAGGAAAGAATGAAGCAACAGAAAATTTTGTATGAAAAACCGCAAGCATTCTGGACCCCGAGGACCCCAACCATGAAGCATAGAGAGGATGTGATGTCGCCATGCCGTATTGTATGCCTTCCACATGTCAAAAAACATGGCAACCAGATGCAGACAGCGGGTAAAGGCCATAAGTATGACAGACTCCAGGCACAACAGATTATCGGCGGTAGAGCGGTCCTTACGGAACCTACCCTGAGATGGAGCCGGAAGGCCCCGAGACTCAAGTAGCCAACTCAACCTCCGGCTCACCATGCATTCGAGCAACTTGCAGAGAACGTTGGTGAGGCTAATGGGGCAGTAGCTGTCCACGTCCAGTCAGTTCTTGTCAGGTTTCAACATGGGGATTACGATGCTTTCCTGCCATTGCGACAGGAACTCACCCTCAACCCAGATACGGTTGAAAAGATCTAGGAGGCGTTGCTGGCAGTCCACCGAGAGTTGTTTAATGAGTACCTGATAGTGGGTGCGATCTGGCCCAGGAGCTGTATCAGGGCAAGTGGCTAGGGCACTTTGGAATTCCCACTCACTGAAGGGAGTACTGTATGATTCAGGGCGGAGCGTGTGAAATGAAATACTCCAACGTTCCAACCCCTCTTTCAGGGAGCGTAAGGCCAGTAGGTAATTCACAGAAGCAGAAGTCTGAGCAAAATGCTCCACTAAGTGGTTTCCAACTGTGTTGGAGTCAGTACAGACTGCTCCATTCAGTGGAAGCGCAGGTACGCTGACAGGGGTCCGATAGCCATGGCAGTGACAGAAAGCCATAGAGTCACCTAATCTTGGTCCAAACCTGCGACAGAGAGGTACGGAGGCCAATGGTGGAGACATACCTTTCCCAGCACTCCTGCTTGTGTCGGCGAATGAGGCGGCGGACTCGCGCGTGGAGCCGTTTAAAGGCGATGAAGAGTGCCAATGAGGGACGCCGCTTGTGACGCTGGAATGCCCGCCTGCGATCTTCAATTGCCTCAGCAATCTCGGGCGACCACAAAGGCATAGTCCTCAGCCGAGGAGACCCAGAAGAACAGGGAATGGCAGATCCTGCGGCAGTAGCGATGCCGGTGGTGACCGACTGAACCAACGCATCAATGATGTCATTGGAAAGAGGCTCAATAGTGGCAATGGAGGTGAAAAAGTCCCAGTCAGCCTTATTCATAGCCCATCAGCAGGGGTGCCCAGAAGAGTGATGCTGTGGCAGTGACAGAAAGATTGGAAAGTAGTCACCACCGCACAAGTTGTCACGCACACTCCATTGGAGTGATGGTAATAGGCTAGAGCTATAGATCGAAAGGTCAATAGCTGAGTACTTGCAATGCACCACACTGAAATGTGTGGAGGCAACAGTATTTAAAAGAGAAAGGTCAAGCTGTGCCAATACTTGCTCAATGATGCTGCCTCTGCCTGTTGCCACTGACTCACCCCACACAGGGTTATGGGCATTGAAGTCGCCCAGTAACAGAAAAGGTGGCGGCAATTGCGCTAGCAGCACAGCCAGGACATGCTGCGGGACATCACCATCCGGTGGAAGATAGAGACTGCAGACTGTAACGGCCTGAGGTGTCCACACCCGAACAGCGACAGCCTCTAAAGATGTTTGTAGAGGGACAGACTCGCTGTAAAGAGAGTGAAGGATGTAGATGCAGACGGCACCAGATACCCTCTCATAAGCTGCCCAGTTCTTATAATAACCCCGATAGCCACGGACGGCGGAGATTTGCGTCACCAAAAACTAAGTTTCCTGAAGAGCAATACAGAGGAAAGGGTGAAGGCTGAGAAGTTGTCGGAGCTCAGCAAGATGGTGGAAAAAACAGCTGCAGTTCCACTAGAGGATGACATTGTCCATGGTCGAGAAAGGCGTGAAGGGACCGAGGAGGCAGATTACGCCACTGGGTCACCTGCTGCCACCAATTGAGTACTGATGGGAGCGACATCCATGATATCTAAGGGACTGGCGACATCTAGGTCCTCAGTGGACGCCAGAATCTCCACCGCATCCTCAGACACAGAGCTTGTAGGTAGCGGTGGAGTGGGTGCCACCGCAATTTCCTTGGTCTTAGGGGTCTTCGAAATCGATTTCCCACACTGTTCCTTTGGTTGCCCTTGCTGGGAGGGCTTCTTTGATTCAGTCTCCGGGACTGAAGAGGATTGTGAAGCCCTACGACCAGCTACCTGGAGTTTCTTCAGCCCCTGGCAGGTGTCTGATTTGCCACTGGTAGGAAGCTGGGAAGGGAGTGAGCCAAGGGATCCCCCTTCCTAGCAAGAGAAGCAGAAGAAGACTTACGCTTCTCCGGTTTAGAAGTGGGGACTACTGGTGTCCCCGATGGTTGGCAAGGAGGGAGGGGTGTGCCGCTTCTGAGGTGGGGGGTGGGGTCAGAATAAAGACGTAGTTATCAGTGTGGTTGTCCTAATGGCCTTTCTACACACGCCAAATAAAATGAACACCCTGTCGTTGGAGACTGACCCAGCATCAACCACTTTGAAGAATGAGGTCCTTACAAAAAATGACTCTCTGGACCACATTCAAAGATTGGTGAAGTGTAACGGGCACTGGGACATCGCCAAGATGATGATAAGCATGAAAAGCTGCAGACGGGCAGCAGAAGTAGTTTTCATCAACAGGGAACCTGAGCATGTCTTACTGAGAGACTCTACTTCGCCAAACTTGCCTTTCATATCTTACACGAAAATAAAGGCTTTGTGGCAGTGAATGTTCCCCAGTCCATTCGAGCAAAGACCAGGTAGCGGGAAAGTTTTTCGACACAAGCTTGTTCTCCTCCCATGGTGCACCCAGGGAAAAGAAGACTGCAGGTTCAAAAGAAGCAGCACTGGCAGGCCTGCAGTCAGGCGACTAGCGCAAATTTTGGTGTTCTCGTAAAGGTAAGCCATTTTAGATGATAAAAACATATAATTTAGTATTGTTTACCTGGTAAATAGGTGTATTAGTGTGCCTTTCAAGCATACCACGAAAGGTTTCATTTTTCTTTATGTAATACAGCAGAAAACGTGAAAAGATCATACAGTCGTATTCTCTGTTTATGTTTTGCTGCAGCAAATCTATAGAATTTTATTTAGTTGTTCTTTACTCTCTCCAGCAATTTAACTACAGTGTACCTCTTCACTATTTAATTCACATTTCCAGAAAGTAGAGTAAAGTTGAAGTTGTTGTTTCAGAAACTTTGCACTGTTGTTTTTGTTTACACACAGCTCCGTATAGGCCAAATTTGTGGAACGATATTTTCGTGTTTATCTGTAATTTAATTGACTTATTCTTAACAAACTATTACGTTTATCATGAGTGAAAAGTGCTTGACCTGCTGTAGAATTGTTAGGTTGGGGCTTTGGTGTGATGGGTGCTATAGGTTTTTTCCATGTGGGTGACTGTAGTGGCATGGGAATACGGGAAGTAACTGAGACTCATCAGTGGTTTTGTAGGATTTGTAGTAGAGATAGGAAGATACTAGAACAGGAGGGGAAAATTGCCGCCCTTCAGGCTGAGTTGGACAAGGTCAGGGGAGACCTTGACAGGTTAAGGGGGGAGAAGGGTAAAGAGAGGTGGGAAGTGGCATCAGGCAACAGGAGGATCAGGCCTAGAACTTTGTCAGACAGCTTCGTGGTAAATGTGGAAAAAAAGATTGACCTGTTGCTTCAGTTAGAAGCTGGTGAGCCTCAAGCAGTTGCACGTGTAGACAGGGCACAACAAACTTTCAGCAGCAAACTGAAAATTAAGAATGTAGGGAAATCAGTAAAGAGAAAGAAAGTGTTGATGTTAGGTAGTTCCCATGGAAGAGGTGTTGGCCAACTTTTACAGGATGAACTAGAATCAAAATACCAGGTCACCAATTTTTTTAAACCTAGGGCTGGTCTGGAGCATGTGACAGAGGTGGGGCAGGTAATAGTACTGACAGAGATCCTGGGTACAGTATAGAGTGTGACCTGGCAGAGATTGCACCAGCATCGAAGCATGCTAATGTTCAATTTGTATCTGTTCTTGGGCGCCATGACCGACCTCATTTTAACTCTTCTGTCAAGAGAGTTCATTTGGAGTTCGAACAGCTGCTTTATGTTGGGTGCAGGGTCACACATTGGTGTGGTTCCTGTTGATTCGCTCAATAGGTGGGATTATACTACATATGGCCTTCACCTCAACAGGAAAGGGAAGGGTAAATTTGCTGGGAAAATAGCAGGAAAGTTAAAGGGGGGGAAGCACTGCCAGGAGTGATAAAATACCAGTGGTGATAGGGTTCAGAAAAGACCTTTTTTTTCTTTTACAGGAGAGAGGACAGAAAGAAACCAAATTTTAAGAGAGGTTAGGACTGAGACAAACCTTCAGTTTGGGAAAGAAACCAAAAAACATAATTCTAGCTTATTATATCAGCATAAACAGCTATTGGTTAAGAATTTTCAACAGTCAGTAGATATTTCAACTCTACCCAATTTTAACTTAGTCGATGTGAAATATCAGCTATCTTTATTGCATCAAAATAATCGAGGGCTGAGAAATAAAACAGTCAGTAGATATTTCAACTCTACCCAATTTTAACTTAGTCAATGTGAAATATCAGCTATCTTTATTGCATCAAAATATTCGAGGGCTGAGAAATAAAATTAATGAATTAATTATCTGCAGAGATGAATTAGTCCTCAAACCCAGGTGACACAATCTGCATCTCTGAACATCATGTGACCACTGGTATAGAACTTTTTTAAGGGTTACAGGGTTTACGTTAACATCTCACTTTTGTAGAGCAGAAATGGAGAAAAGAGGAGTTGCCACATTCATCAGGAACATTCATAAATTTTGCCTAGAACAGCATATGGAAGCATCTGCACCAGAAGTAGAATTTAACAAAAAATCCTTCATAATATAAAGTGTATATCGAGCACCTGCAGGTAACTTTAATTTGTTCATAAACCACCTTGGAGCTGTATTGGCCCATTTAACAACAAAAAACAAATAAATAGTGGTTGCTGGTGATTTCAATGTAGATTTCCTCAAAGTCTCTCCCAATAAGAACTAACTTGAATTAGTAGCACTAGCATTCTACTTAATTCCCACTGTAAGAGTTCCCCACTAGGGTAGCCAATTGCTCACAAACAGCCATTGATAATATCTTTATAGAAAAGTCCAATGAACAACATTATATTACCAATAAACCAATAGTCAATGGACTCTCAAACCATGATATGCAGTTCCTTCTGTTAAATGTTAATACTGAGCAGGATATAAAGTCTGTTAAATCTGAGCTCAAGAGGGTAATCAATAAGCCAAGAATTTATTATTTTAGGATACTCCTCAAAGACATTGACTGGACTTATGTTTACAGTGCTCAAGGCATGAATGAAAAATGTAACACTTTTGCAAATACAGAATTTATCTTAGTTGAACACTGTTTTCCCTGAAAACTAACCAAGGTTAGAGCAAAGTCTACAAAGAAGCCATAGATTACTCAAGGAATAGAGGTATCTAGTAAAACAAAAAGAAAACTGTATCTGTCAATCTAAAACAGTTCTGATGTTGATGCTATAGCACATTACAAAAAATACTGCAAAATATTAAAGACTGTAATACGGACATCAAAGCAAATATATTACAAGGAAAAGATAGTCATATCAGATAACAAAATAAAGACAATATGGGATATAGTGAGCCGGCCGGTGTGGCCGACGGTTCTACGTGCTAGTCTCGAACCGTGCGACCGCTACGGTTGCAAGTTCGAATCCTGCCTCGTACATGGATGTGTGTGATGTCCTTAGGTTAGTTTAGGGTTAAGTAGTTCTAAGTTCTAGGGGACTGATGACCTCAGCAGTTAAGTCACATAGTGCTCAGAGCAATTTGAACCTTTTTTTTTTTGGGGGGGGGGGGGGGGGGGGGGATATAGTAAAGGAGGAGACCGGTAGAACCAGACATGAAGAGGGGCAAATAGCATTAAGAGTATATGATACATTGGTGACAGATGTGTGTAGTGTTGCAGAACTTTTTAACAAACATTTTATAACTGCTACTGAAAAGATCGGGTTGTCAGGTTCTGTAGATGCTGCTATGGAATACCGCAGATCAGACATTTCAAGTAACTTCCATAATATGAATTTGACCATCACTACCACTGCAAAAATAATGTCAATCATAAACTCTTTAAAATAAAAAACATCTAGTGGGTATGATGAAGTATCAACAAAGTTAATTAAAGAATGTGATTCTGAGATAAGTAACATATTAAGCTATATGTGTAACCAGTCTTATCAGTGGAATATTTCCTGAATGGTCGAAATATGCTGAAGTAAAGCCTCTGTTTAAGAATGGAGATAAACAAATAGCATCAAATGTCCATCTAATTTCACTTTTGCCAGCATTCTCAAAAATTTTAGAAAATGTTTTGTACAGTCGGCTTTATAACCATCTTATCTCAAATGACATACTGTCAAAGTCGTACCTTGGATTTCCAAAGGGTTCTGATATTGAGAAGGCTATCATACTTCATTACTTAATTCATTAGACAAAAAATTGCAGGCAACTGGTATATTTTGAGATCTGTCAAAGGCATTTGACTTTGTACATTCCAATATCCTTTTAACTAAATTAGAATATGGTGGTGTAACAAGAAATTCTGCAAAATGGTTCAAATCTTGTATCTATCTCTGGCAGGAAACAAAGGGTGTTTTTTTTTTTTTTTTTTTTTTTTTTTTTTTTTTTTTTTTTTTTTTTTTTTTTTTTTTTGCCGATGATACAAACACTGCAATAAATAGTAAATCAATTGTAGTCTTAGAAATATTGGCTAATAAAATATTTGTGGACATTAATCACTGGTTCCCAGCCAATTCTTTGTCACTAAACTTTGGAAAAACACACTACATGCAGTTCAGAACTTGAAAGGTGGGTCCCACGAGTATATGCCTAACATATGATTGTATACATGGAAGAAGCCTGGAGATACTGACAGGTTTCAGAGATATTACATATAGGTAAGACAGAGATTTAGGAACCAGGTTTTAAATTTCCTGGGGCAGATGTGGACTCTGATCACAATCTATTGGTTATGAACTGTAGATTAAAACTGAAGAAACTGCAAAAAGGCGAGAATTTAAGGAGATGGTACCTGGATAAACTGAAAGAACCAGAGCTTGTACAGAGTTTCAGGGAGAGCATAAGGGAACAATTGACAGGAATGGGGGAAAGAAATACAGTAGAAGAAGAATGGGTAGCTTTGAGAGATGAAGTAGTGAAGGCAGCAGAGGACCAAGTAGGTAAAAAGACAAGGGCTAGTACAAATCCTTGGGTAGCAGATGAAATACTGAATTTAATTGATGAAAGGAGAAAATATAAAAATGCAGTAAATGGAGCATGCAAAAAGGAATAAAAATGTCTCAAAAATGAGATCGACAGGAAGTGCAGAACTGCTACTCAGGGATGTCTAGAGGACAAATGTAAGGATGTAGAGGCTTGTCTCACTAGAGGTAAGATAGATATTGCCTACAGGAAAATTAAAGAGACCTTTGGAGTAAAGACAACCACTTGTATAAATATCAAGAGCTCAGATGAAAACCCAGTTCTAAGCAAAGAAGGGAAAGCAGAAAGGTGGAGGGAGTATATAGAGAGCCTATACAAGTGCAATGTACTTGAGGACAATATTATAGAAGGGGATATAGATGAAGATGAAATGGGAGATACGATACTGCGTAAAGAGTTAGACAGAGCACTGAAAGACCTGAGTCGAAACAAGGCCCCGGGAGTAGACAACATTCCATTAGAACTGCTGACGGCCTTGGGAGAGCCTGTCCTGACAAAACTCTACCAGCTGGTGAGCAAGATGTATGAGACAGGCGAAATACCCTCAGACTTCAAGAAGAATATAATAATTCCGATCCCAAAGAAAGCAGGTGCTGACAGATGTGAAAATTACCAAACAATCAGTCTAATAAGTCACAGATGCAAAACACTAACGCGTATTCTCTACAGATGAATGGAAAAACCGGTAGAAGCTGACCCCGTGGAAGATCAGTTTGGATTCCGTAGAAATGTGAGGCAATACTGACCCTACGACTTATCTTAGAAGAAAGATTAAGGAAAGGCAAACCTACATTTCTAGCATTTGTAGACTTAGAGAAAGCTTTTGACTATGTTGACTGGAATACTCTCTTTCAAATTCTAAAGGTGGCAGGAGTAAAAAACAGGGAGCACAAGGCTATTTACAATTTGTACAGAAACCAGATGGCAGTTATAAGACTCGAGGGGTATGAAAGGGAAGCAGTGGTTGGGAAGGGAGTGACACAGGGTTGTAGCCTCTCCCCAATGTTATTCAATCTGTATATTGAGCAAGCAGTGAAGGAAACAAACGAAAAATTCAGAGTAGGTATTAAAAATCCATGGAGAAGAAATAAAAACTTTGAGGTTCGCCGACGACATTGTAATTCTGTCAGAGACAGCAAAGGACTTGGAAGAGCAAATGAACGGAATGGACAGTGTCATGAAAGAGGGTATAAGATGAACATCAACAAAAACAAAACGAGAATAATGGAATGTAGTCGAATTAAGTCAGGTGAGGCTGAAGGAATTAGATTAGGAAATGAGACACTTAAAGTAGTAAAGGAGTTTTGCTATTTGGGGAGCAAAATAACTGATGATGGTCGAAGTAGAGAGGATATCAAATGTAGAGTGGCAATGGCAAGGAAAGTGTTTCTGAAGAAGAGAAATTTGTTAACATCGAGTATTGATTTAGGTGTCAGGAAGTCATTTCTGAAAGTACACTCCTGGAAATGGAAAAAAGAACACATTGACACCGGTGTGTCAGACCCACCATACTTGCTCCGGACACTGCGAGAGGGCTGTACAAGCAATGATCACACGCACGGCACAGCGGACACACTAGTAACCGCGGTGTTGGCCGTCGAATGGCGCTAGCTGCGCAGCATTTGTGCACCGCCGCCGTCAGTGTCAGCCAGTTTGCCGTGGCATACGGAGCTCCATCGCAGTCTTTAACACTGGTAGCATGCCGCGACAGCGTGGACGTGAACCGTATGTGCAGTTGACGGACTTTGAGCGAGGGCGTATAGTGGGCATGCGGGAGGCCGGGTGGACGTACCGCCGAATTGCTCAACACGTGGGGCGTCTCCACAGGTCTCCACAGTACATCGATGTTGTCGCCAGTGGTCGGCGGAAGGTGCACGTGCCCGTCGACCTGGGAACGGACTGCAGCGACGCACGGATGCACGCCAAGACCGTAGGATCCTACGCAGTGCCGTAGGGGACCGCACCGCCACTTCCCAGCAAATTAGTGACACTGTTGCTCCTGGGGTATTGGGGAGGACCATTCGCAACCGTCTCCATGAAGCTGGGCTACGGTCCCGCACACCGTTAGGCCGTCTTCCGCTCACGCCACAACATCGTGTAGCCCGCCTCCAGTGGTGTCGCGACAGGCGTGAATGGAGGGACGAATGGAGACGTGTCGTCTTCAGCGATGAGAGTGGCTTCTGCCTTGGTGCCAATGATAGTCGTATACGTGTTTGGCGCCGTGCAGGTGAGCGCCACAATCAGGACTGCATACGACCGAGGCACACAGGGCCAACACCCGGCATCATGGTGTGGGGAGCGATCTCCTACACTGGCCGTACACCTCTGGTGATCGTCGAGGGGACACTGAATAGTGCACGGTACATCCAAACTGTCATCGAACCCATCGTTCTACCATTCCTAGACCGGCAAGGGACCTTGCTGTTCCTACAGGACAATGCACGTCCGCATGTATACCGTGCCACCCAACGTGCTCTAGAAGGTGTAAGTCAACTACCCTGGCCAGCAAGATCTCAGGATCTGTCCCCCATTGAGCATAATTGGGACTGGATGAAGCGTCGTCTCATGCGGTCTGCACATCCAGCACGGACGCTGGTCCAACTGAGGCACCAGGTGGAAATGGCATGGCAAGCCGTTCCACAGGACTACATCCAGCATCTCTACGATCGTCTCCATGGGTGAATAGCAGCCTGCATTGCTGCGAAAGGTGGATATACACTGTACTAGTGCCGACATTGTGCATGCTCTGTTGCCTGTGTCTATGTGCCTGTGGTTCTGTCAGTGTGATCATGTGATGTATCTGACCCCAAGAATGTGTCAATAAAGTTTCCACTTCCTGGGACAATGAATTCATGGTGTTCTTATTTCAATTTCCAGGAGTGTATTTGTATGGAGTGTAGCCATGTATGGAAGTGAAACATGGACAATAACTAGTTTGGACAAGAAGAGAATACAAGCTTTCGAAATGTGGTGCTACAGAAGAATGCTGAAGATTAGATGGGTAGATCATATAACTAATGAGGAGGTATTGAATATAATTGGAGACAAGAGGAGTTTGTTGCACAACTTGACGAGAAGAAGGGACCAGTTGGTAGGACATGTTCTGAGGCATCACGGCATCACAAATTTAGCATTAGAGGGCAGCGTGGATGGTAAAAATCGTAGAAGGAGACCAAGAGATGAATACACTAAACAGATTCAGAAGGATGTAGGTTGCAGTAGGTACTGGGAGATGAAGAAGCTTGCACAGGATAGAGTAGCATGGAGAGCTGCATCAAACCAGTCTCAGGACTGTAGACCACAACAACAACATTATTGCAAGCAGATAGAAGAAGTGGAGAGTGTTAAATTCTTGGGATTACAGCCTGATAATAAATTCAACTGAGAGGAGGACACCACAGAACTGCTGAAGTGTCTTAACAAATATCTATTTGCAATGCGAATTGTGTCAGACATAGGGGATATAAAAATGAAAAAGCTGGCATACTGTGCTTACTTTCATTCCATAATGTCATATGGGATTATTTTTTGGGAAATTCATCAAGCCAAGCTAAAGTTTTCCGGACTCAAAAACGTACAGTAAGAGTTATATGTGGTGTAAACACAAGAAAATCTTGCAGAATCCTGTTTAGGGAACTAGGGATACTAACTTTTGCTTCCCAATACATTTATTCCTTAGTGAAATTTGTCACTAAAAAAAAAAAAAAAATATATCACCTTTTCAAACCAACAGCTCAATTCATGGAATCAATACTAGAAATAAGAATAATCTTCACAAGGATTTAAAGTCACTTACTCTTGTACAAAAAGGTGTGCATTATCCAGGAACACACTTTTCAATAACTTGCCAGCAGCCGGAAAAAGATTGACAACTAATGAAATTCAGTTTAGAGAATCCTATGTGTGTGTGTGTGTGTGTGTGTGTGTGTGTGTGTGTGTGTGTGTGTGTGTGTGTGTGTGTACAGTATACACTAATGGCCATTAAAATTGCTACACCACGAAGATGACGTACTACAGATGCGAAATTTAACCTACAGGAAGAAGATGCTGTGATATGCAAATGATTAGCTTTTCAGAGCCTTCAACACAAGGCTGGCACCGGTTGCAACATCTACAACATGCTGACATGAGGAAAGTATCCAACCGATTTCTCATACACAAGCAGCAGTTGACTGGCGTTGCCTGGTGAAATGTTGTTTTGATGCCTCGTGTAAGGTGAAGAAATGCGTACCATCATGTTTCCGACTTTGATAAAGGTCAGATTGTAGCCTCTCGTTATTGCGGTTTATCGCATCGCGACATTATTGCTCGCGTTGGTCGAGATTCAATGAGTGTTAGCAGAATATGGAATCGGTGGGTTTAGGAGGGTAATACGGAACGCCGTGCTGGATCCCAACAGCCTCGTATCACTAGCAGTCGAGATGACAGGCATCTTATCCGCATGGCTGTAATGGATAGTGCAGCCACGTCTCGATCCCTGAATAAACAGATGGGAATGTCTGCAAAACAACAACCATCTGCACGAACAGTTTGACGATGTCTGCAGCAGCATGGACTATCAGCTTGGAGACCATGGCTGTGGTTACCCTTGACGCTGCATAACAGACAGGAGCACCTGCGATCGTGTACTCAACAATGAACCTGAGTGCACGAATGGCTAAAATGTCATTTTCTTGAATGAATCCAGGTTCTGTTTACAGCATCATGATGGTCGCATCCATGTTTGGCGACATCACGGTGAACGCACATTGGAAGTGTGTATGCGTCATCCCCATACTGGCATATCACCCGGCGTGATGGTATGGGGTGCTATTGGTTACACATCTCTGTCACCTCATGGTTGGTTTGTTTGTGGGATTAAAGGGACCAGACTACTATGGTCATCGGTCCCTTGTTCCATAAAAACTAAAACTACCCGAAGAGAATAAAAAACGAACAACAGGAAAGACAGCAGACGAAACAGGACATGAAATACTCTGACAGAGACCAGAGAAAACAAATTAAAACACACAGTGTGACGGTGGTTGGCCGACCATAGAGAAAAAGAGGAAAAGCCAACCACCAAGAACACTTTAAAAACTCAGTTTAAAATCAGAAGAAGAAAAAAAAAAACACACACACAGATTAAAGGATAAAATAAAAAAAACTGCCCGAATAAAACACAAAACCAAGTCCACCATGGCAGAGTCATCTGATAAAAGAGCAGAGATCGTGTCAGGCATTGCAAAAGTCTACCTGAGAACGGTTAAAAGGGCGCACTCCGACAGAATATGGACCACCTTCAAGGACACCCCACAACGACAAAGAGGGGGATCCTCACGACACAGTAAATAACTGTGCGCCAGTCGGGTGTGGCCAATGCGGAGCCGACAAAGGACGACTGAGTCCCTGCGATTGGCTCGCATGGATGACCACCACACAGTCGTCGTGTCCTTGACGGCACGGAGTTTGTTAGGGGTGGTCAGAACGCGCCATTCAGCATCCCAAAACGAGAGAACTTCGCGGCATAAGACTGCCCGCAAATCAGCCGCCAGAAGGCCAATCTCCAGAGATGGCGCACTGGTGGCCTCTTTCGCTAGACGGTCAACAGTTTCATTGCCGTGTATACCAACATGGCCTGGGGTCCAAACAAAGACCACAAACCTGCCGCTACGGGCGAGAGCATGCAGGGACTCCTGGATAGCCATCACCAGACGAGAACGATGGAAACACTGGTCGAGAGCTCGTAAACCGCTCAGGGAATCGCTACACTCTAGGGCACGAAAGATGGCAACCAGCTCAGCAGTGTAAACACTGCAGCCAGCCAGCAACGAACGTTGTTCGGAATGGTCCCCTAGAGTAAGTGCATAACCGACTAGACCAGCAATCATCGAACCGTCGGTGTAGACAACGCCAGAGCCCTGATACGTGGCCAGGATGGAATAAAAGCGGCGTCGGAAGGCCTCCGGAGGGACTGAGTCCTTCGGGCCATGTGCCAAGTTGAGCCGAAGCCAAGGGCGAGGCACACACCGCAGGGGTGTACGCAGAGGGGCCGGAAAGGAGGTGGAACAGGGAAACACCCAAGCCAGGAAAGAAGCTGTTTGACACGTACGGCGGTCGGACAACCCCGGGCCGACGTTCTGGCAGATGGACGACTGACTGCGGGAAGAGGACACGATAATTTGGATGCCCGGGCGAGCTAAAAACATGGGTAGAATAAGCAGCCAGTAATTGTTGGCGTCGTAACCGCAGTGGAGGGACACCTGCCTCCACAAGTATGCTGTCCACAGGGCTGGTTCAGAAGGCACCAGTGGCAAGGCATATCCCGCTGTGGAGGATTGGGTCCAGCACCCGCAATGCAGATGGGGATGCTGAGCCATAAGCCAGACTCCTGTAGTCCAGACGGGACTGGATTAACGCCTGGTAAAGCCGTAGGAGAGTAGATCGGTCGGCGCCCCACCTGGTGTGGCTCATGCATCGCATAGCATTTAGATGCCGCCAACACGGCTGTTTAAACTGCCGAATATGAGGCAGCCAAGTCAACCGGGCATCAAAAACCACCCCCAAAAACCTATGTGCCTCCACCACTGAAAGAAGCTCGCCGTCAAGATAAAGCCGTGGCTCCGAGTGAACAGTGCGTCGCCAGCAGAAATGCATAACGCAGGTCTTGGCTGCGGAAAACTGAAAACCATGCGCTACAGCCCAAGACTGCGCCTTACGCCCTGTAGTTGACGTTCAGCAGCTGCAATGCCAATAGAGCTGAAGTAAAGGCAGAAGTCGTCAGCATACAGGGAAGTGGGGACAGAATGTCCCACGGCCGCAGCGAACCCGTTAATAGCTATTAAAAACAGACACACACTGAGAACAGAACCCTGTGGCACACCGTTCTCCTGGACTTGGGAGGAACTATATGAGGCCGCGACGTGCACGCGAAAGGTACGATACGACAGAAAATTGCGGATATAGATCGGCAGAGGGCCCCGAAGACCCCATCCATGAAGCGTAGAAAGGATGTGATGACGCCATGTCGTATCATACGCCTTCCGCATGTCGAAAAAGACAGCAACCAGATGCTGACGGCGGGCAAAGGCAGTACGAATGGCCGACTCGAGGCTCACCAGATTGTCGGCGGCGGAGCTGCCTATACGGAACCCACCCTGAGACGGAGCCAGAAGGCCTCGAGACTCCAGTACCCAATTCAAGCGCCGGCTCACCATCCGTTCAAGCAACTTGCAAAGAACGTTGGTGAGGCTAATGGGACGGTAGCTGTCCACCTCCAAAGAGTTCTTCCCTGGTTTCAAAATGGGGACAACAAGACTTTCCCGCCATTGCGACGGAAACTCACCCTCGACCCAAATGGGGTTGTAAAGATCGAGGAGGCGTCGCTGGCAGTCCACTGAAAGGTGTTTCAGCATCTGAGAGTGGATGCTATCTGGCCCAGGAGCGGTATCAGGACAAGCAGCGAGGGCACTGCGAAATTTCCACTCACTGAATGGAACATTGTACAATTCAGGATGGTGAGTGCGAAAAGAAAGACTCCGACATTCTATCTGATCCTTAATGGAGCGGAAGCCCAAGGGGTAGTTGGCAGAAGTGGAATTCAGAGCAAAGTGCTCTGCCAAGCGGTTTGCAACGACGACGGAGTCAGTACAAACTGCTCCATTCAGTGAGAGCGCAGGGACACTGACAGGTGTCCGATAGCCATAGATGCGGCGAATCTTGGCCCAGACCTGCGATGGAGTGACATGGAGGCCAATGGTGGACACATACCGCTCCCAGCACTCCTGCTTGCGTTGGCGGATAATGCAGCGGGCTTGCGCACGCAGCCGTTTGAAGGCGATAAGGTGGTCAATTGAGGGATGTCTTGTGACGCTGGAGCGCCCGCCGGCGAGCTTTAATCGCTTCAGCGATCTCAGGTGACCACCAAGGCACAGTCCGCCGCCGAAGGGACCCAGAAGAACGGGCAATGGCAGATTCGGCGGCAGTAACGATGCTGGTGGTGACCGATTGAACCACTGCATCAATGGCAGCGTTAGAGAGAGGCTCAATAGTGACAGTGGAGGAGAACAAGTCCCAGTCAGCCTGATTCATAGCCCATCTGCTAGGGTGCCCAGAAGACTGACGCTGTGGCCGTGACAGAAAGATCGGAAAGTGGTCACTACCACACAGGTCGTCATGCACTCTCCATTGGACAGACAGTAAGAGGCTAGGGCTACAGATCGAAAGCTCAATGGCGGAGTATGTGCCATGCACCACACTGAAGTGTGTGAAGGCACCATCATTTAAGATCGAGAAATCGAGCTGCGCCAGTAAATGCTCAATGATGGCACCTCGACCTGTTGCCACTGACCCACCCCACAGATGGTTATGGGCGTTAAAGTCTGCCCAGTAACAGGAAAGATGGAGGCAATTGAGCTATCAGAGCAGCCAGGACATGCTGCGCGACATCACCATCCAGTGGAAGGTAAAGACTACAGACGGTAACAGCCTGTGGCGTCCACACCAGAACAGCGACAGCCTCTAAAGGTGTGTGGAGAGGTACAGACTCGCTGTGAAGAGAGTTCAGGACATAGATGCAGACGCCACCAGACACCCTTTCATAAGCTGCCCGGTTCTTATAATAACCCCGATAGCCACGGAGGGCGGGGGTTCGCATTGCCGGAAACCAAGTCTCCTGCAGAGCAATGCAGATGAAAGGGTGAAAGCTGATAAGTTGGTAGAGCTCAGCTAGATGGTGGAAGAAACCGCTGCAGTTCCACTGGAGGATGGTGTTGCCCATGGCTGAGAAAGGCGTGACGGGACTGGGAAGGGAGATTACGCCGCTGGGTCACCTGCTGCCTCCGATTTAGCACCTGTGATAGTGCTTTCCATGGCGTCTGATGGACCGGTGAGATAGAGGTCCTCAGTGGACGCCAGAATCTCCACTCCATCCTCAGACGCAGAGCTGGAAGGTTGCGGTGGGATGGCTGCTACTACAAGTTCCTTGGGCTGAGAGCTCTTCTTGGGTTTCTCACGCCGTTCCTTGGGTCGCACCGGCTGGGAGGGCTTCACCGATTCAGTCTCCGGGACGGAGGAGGATCGTGAAGCCCTACGACCAGCTGATTGCGGGCACTTACGCCATTGTCGGTCGTCAGACTTCTCGCTGGCGGAAACCTGGGAAGGGAGGGACCCAAGGGACCCCTTGCGAGCGTGAGAAGCCGAAGAAGTTGGACACTTCTCCGGCTTAGTAGTGGGGACGGACGTCCCCGATGGGTGGGATGGTGTTGCTCCTGAGGTAGGTGGCGCAGGAGCAACCCGGTGGGTAGAGCCCCCCACTGGCTAGGGGGCAGGAGTTGTACTACTCGTCGATCCGGCCACAACTGGAGAAACAGACGGGGCTAGCACAGGTGTTGTAGCAGCAGCGTAGGAAGATGTCATTCTCACAGGATGAAGTCGGTCGTATTTCCTTTTGGCCTCAGTATAGGTTAGTCAGTCCAGGGTCTTGTATTCCATGATTTTACACTCTTTCTGGAAAATTCGGCAGTCTGGCAAGCAAGATGAATGGTGCTCCCCACAGTTGATACAGATGGGAGGCGGGGCACATAAAGTATTGGGATGTGATGGGCGTCCGCAATCTCGACAAGTGAGGCTGGAAGTGCAGCGAGAAGACATATGGCCGAACTTCCAGCACTTAAAGCACCGCATCGGGGGAGGGATATAGGGCTTAACGTCACATCGGTAGACCATCACCTTGACTTTTTCCGGTAATGTATCCCCTTCGAAGGCCAAGATGAAGGCACCGGTAGCAATCTGATTTTCCTTCGGACCCCGATGAATGCGCCGGACGAAATTTACACCTCAGCGCTCTAAATTGGCGCGCAGCTCTTCATCAGACTGCAAAAGAAGATCCCTATGGTAAATAACTCCCTGGACCATATTTAAAACTCTTATGGGGTGTGATCGAATGGCAGCATCCTCCAACTTGTCACAAGCGAGTAACCGTCGTGACAGGGCAGAGGATGCCGTTTGTATCAGGACTGACCCAGAGTGCATTTTTGACAAGCCCTCCACCTCCCCAAACTTGTCCTCTAAATGCTCGACGAAGAACTGAGGCTTTGTGGAGAGAAAAGACTCCCCATCAACCCTCGTACAAACTAAGAAGTGGGGCGAATAACTGCTACTACCATCCTGAGACTTACGTTCCTCCCACGGTGTGGCCAGGGAGGGGAACGTTTTCGGATCGTACTTCTGAGTGTTAAACTAAGCCCGAGAACGCTTAGAGACTGCTGGCGGCTGGCCACCAGCGAGAGACGATGTACCACACTTCATTGCGGGTCATCCGCCCTGATGCCACCTACTCCGACCAAGGGCCCTCCCCACGGGCGCCACCCAGCCACAGGAAGAGCCACCTGGCAGGATGGCCATTGCCGGGAGTCCCGATACCCCAGGAGGATAGGCATCTACTCCTTAGCATACGTGGGGAGTTAACGGCGCAGGCATCAGTAGAGCGATCCCTGTGTTGTCAGGGGGCTACAACCAACAGGGTACATGGCGGCCCCACCACAACGGACTGGCTACCGTGCTGGATGTTGGGTAACATGTGATCCATGGTCGCCGTCAGTGCAGAAAGAGGCACTGCACAGCGCAATGTGTTATATGCACGCAGAAAAAGAGTCAGGACTGCAGTTCAACGGTGTATAAGCTGGCGAAAGGTCTGATCGCAAGATGGACACAATGCACCAAGTAAGGCGCCCTTCCCCAAACGGCTCACTCTTCGAAAAATTTTGAGAGATGGAGGTCAAATCCAACAGGGGACCATCATACAAGGCCGAAAAGTTTGAGACTCCTTGTAGTCGCCTCTTACGACAGACAGGAATACCGCGGGCCCATTCTAACCCCCGAACCCGCAGGGGGATCTGTCACCTCTTGTTCGCATTGACAGCACTTTGAACAGTGGACGATGAATTTCAGATGTGTTACGACCTGTGGCTCTACCCTTCATTTGATCCTTGTGAAACCCTACATTTCAGCAGGATAATGTACAACCGCATGTTGCACGTCCTGTACGGGCCTTTCTGGATACAGAAAATGCTGCCGTGGCCAGCACATTCTCCAGATCTCTCACCAACTGAAAACATCTGGTCAATGATGGCCGAGCAACTGGCTCGTCACAATATGCCAGTCACCACTCTTGATGAACTGTGGTATCGTGTTGAAGCTGCATGGCAGCTATACCTGTACATGCCATCCAAGCTCTGTTTGACTCAATGCCCAGGCTTATCAAGGCTGTTATTATGGCCAGAGGTGGTTGTTCTGGGTACTGATTTCTCAGGATCTATGCACCCAAATTGCATGAAAATGTAATCACCTGTCAGTTCTAGTATATCAAATTTGTCCAATGAATACCCGTTTATCATCTGCATCTCTTCTTGGTGTAGCAATTTTAATGCCCAGTAGTGTAACTTCTGCACAATTCCAGTGCAGTAATGTGTTCATTATTGTAAGTAAGTATTATGGTAGTTCCATTACATTTTTATTACCTTATAAATAAAAAAAAACTTTTTTAATATTTTTTATTTTAAATTCAGTGCATTAGTGTTTGTAAAATGATTCTTTCATATAGCGTTCATTAAAAAAAAATGACGATCATTCCACTTGGGACCTGTGGAATGGTACATTCCCTTATTTGTTTTGAGTTGCAAATATTTGTCATATTTTTTCTGAGATGTCGTACACCCTGGAGGACCCCCTGACCACGGATCAATTGGAATGAAAGTAAATCTTATCTTATCTTATCTAATCTAATGCTTCAAGCTTCTGCCTGCAGCTAGCTTTTTGCTGATTGATATGGGGTAGCCACGCTAGCTTTTTATCAAAGAGAAGTAAAAAATAATAAAAAATCCTGCACTGGGTACCACAGTAGAGTTCTGGGTCAGGACATACTGTGGTAGGACAAAAGAAATGTGCAACTCACTTTTTCACAATAGAGAATTGGAAACCACAGTAAATGGTCCAAGCAGAGACATTTCGAATAGTGCCTTGGAGCTGGTGTGCAGTAAAGGCTCCTGAGTCAGAGCTACATCAAATGCAAAAATCTTTATGTAGCAGATTACATACCTGAAAATAATTACATATCTCTGAAAATAAATAAAATATTTAAAGAAAATGTTTAGTGTCATATGTATGCACTGTAAATAGTCAGTAGGTGGCTATATTCAAGTAAGTATTATGCAAAATGATTAATTCCCCATCTGACCAGATGAAGAATGACCTTTCTACAGATAATGTTGCTTACTTCATCTTCTCCTAGAATTCGATGATGAAGAATTAGTCTAGTGAACTATTCACATCTTACGCACAGTTAATAAGCTGCATACACAGCATTCATAAAACTAATCAAGATTACCCTATTATGTAACACAGTTTTTTTCCTCCCCGTTCCTTCACAGTTTTAGAAATCAATCTGTTACCACAAACTTTATTTCAATTTAAATTCTTTGGCTTCAGCAACTCACAATGAAATTGTGACCTTCCAACCTAAACTAGACCAGATCTGTCAGTTACCAAAAACCACAATTTTTAGTGGGGACTCCCAATTCAAACTAACCAAATGCAATATTAGCAAAAGTAATACTTTTAGGTCACTCCAAAGATGTCACAGATGAACGTGCACCTGGCCACATTTCGGAAGGTACTCAACAAATTTAGGTGTTGAATATTCTGCTGCAAGTTGAATAGAGAGCAGTGAGAAAAAAGTAACAGTTGTATCAGAAAGAGTCACCCAATTTCACAAAACAATCTTCTACAAGAATGAAACAAAAAGTTTACGTCAATAACAAGGTGACAAGTCCGATGGTTACCTGTACGACCTACCAGGTGCACCTTGCTCACTTGCACATTCATTATACAGTTGTGAAATTCCAAGATGGAGAACCACCACACTGGCAACTGCATGTAACAGCATTTCCTAACTATTATCTTCTCACAAAGATGGATCTGCCAAAAGGGGCGTACAAATCTCACATCCCACTACTGTCTTCCAATATGACCTGTCTCATGGTATGTGATTCTCTTTGTGGGATTTCATCAAGGACTCTGCCTCAGAATTGTGAGACCGCATAGCACTGCTCAAAAAAGTAAATGAAAACTCTGATCCAAAGCATGATTGTAAAAAGTACCCAAAGACTGCATAATGTATGTCAGAGATACCCTTGAGAAATCATATGGTTCTCTCTAAATAAACACACTAAGTCCTATGCACAAGTAAAAATTTAACCCAAGTTTCCATCTCCATTGATGTAGAAGACATAGTCCTGTGAGATCTGATGAATCTTTTTGAAAATCCCTGTACTTTACAGAAAGATTACATTAGATTAGATTAGTACGTGTTCCATAGATCATGAATACGACACTTCGAAATGTCGAACATGTCAGGTTAATGAGAGGTGTCTATACACGATATTACATTACACAAAATATTACATGACACTTAATATACTTTTTGTGGGGGGTGGGGAAATTACCCACTTACTATATCCAAAAATTCATCTAATGAGTAGAAGGAGTTGCCATTCAGAAATTCTTTTAATTTCCTTTTAAATGCTATATGGCTATCTGTCAGACTTTTTATGCTATTAGGTAAGTGACCAAACACTTTTGTGGCAGCGTAATTTACACCTTTCTGAGCCAAAGTTAGATTCAACCTTGAGTAGTGCAGATCATCCTTTCTCCTAGTGTTGTAGCCATGTACACTGCTATTACTTTTGAATTTGTTCGGATTGTTAATAACGAATTTCATAACTGAATATGTATATTGTGAGGCTACATTGAAGATCCCTAGCTCTTTAAATAAGTGTCTGCAGGATGATTTTGGATGGGCTCTATCAATTATTCTGATTACACGCTTTTGTGGAATGAACACTCTTACTCAATGATGAGTTACCCCAGAAGATAATGCCATAAGAAAACAGAGAATGAAAATAGGCGTGGTAAGCTAATTTACCGAGACGTCTATCGCCAAAATTTTCAATGACCCTAATAGCATAAGTAGCTGAACTAAAATGTTTGAGCAGATCTTCAGGGTATTTTTTTCCAGTTCAACCCCTCGTCAATGCATACACCTAGAAATTTTGAATATTCTACCTTAGCTACCGGTTTCTAATCGAAGTCTATATTTATTAATGGTGTCATTCCATTTACTGTGTGGAACTGTATATACTGTGTTTTGTCAAAGTTTAATGAGAGCCCATTTGCACAGAACTGCTTAAGGATTTTCTGAAAAACACCATTTACAATTTCATCAGTTAATTCTGGTCTGTTGGGGGTGATAGCTATACTTGAATCATCGGCAAAAAGTACCAGATTTGCATCTTCGTGAATATAGAATGGCACGTCATTAATATATATTAAGAACAGCACAGGACCCAAGACCGAACCTTGCGGCACTCCGTTCTTGATTGCTCCCAGTTTGAGAAATCACCAGTTTTTTGCATATTATGTGAACTGTTTATTTCAACTTTCTGCACTCTTCCAATTAAGTATGATTTAAACCATTTGAGCACTGTCCCATTCATACCATAGTACTTGAGCTTATCTAGAAGTATTCCATGATTTCCACAATCAAAAGCCTTTGAGAGATCACAATAAATCCCAATGGGTGACTTCCAGTTACTCAGAGCATTTAATATTTCATTAGTGGAAGAATATATATCATTCTTTGTTGAAAAATCTTTCTGGATATCAAAATGACATTTTGTTTATTTTTACAAAGGCATGAAGCTACTGTACAATACATTAGTTTTCAAGAATTTTGGATAAGGCACTCAGAAGAGAGATTGGGTGGTGGTTGTTGACATCAGACATAGGTAACATGGCTGCTTCTTTGCTCACAACAGCACAAATTCTTTGCAATGGCTAATCTGTTTAGGAGTTATAGTAACTGAGGAAGTTATTCAATCTGCTAATTTTTGGATTTAAAGAAAGTTGGACTTTTTTGTACATATATTTAAAACTTAGGTTTGTGCATTTACAACATGTATTAAAATGTAATATGGGCATGAGACTACTACTACTACTACTACTACTACTACTACTACTGATAATATCACTGCTCAGAGCTGCTGACACAATCCATCTCATAAAATTCCAATACATGTAAAGTTCCACACCATAACAAGGCTCACAGTTATTCCCACATCATCACATTTGTTGGTTTCACTAATTCACTGCCAACCATCACTTTCTATCTTAACTTAGCTACAACTATATACAGATCAATGTCACTACAAACTGTTTTCCAAAAAAATTATATACAATGAAAATGAACATTGTCACTATTCTGTTCTATCTCTGTTTCCAAACATACACCACATGTGTGACATCACATATCACACATCAAAACTGAAAAATTGTTGCAGCGGGTTCAACCCATCTACTGGGAGGGTGTCTAAGAATTTTTGCATCTGGCAAACAAATGACTAAACATGATAATCTTTTAACACTGTTGTCTGTTTCACAAAGTCTTGTACAGACAAATGCAGATCTAGGTGATAATTATCTTTCCATGTCAAGTGTTTTACTTTTAGCATTAGGCATAGCTGAAAATTTTTATGTGGAGACAATATTATTACTGATATTAATATTGCAGTCAGTCAGATTTCTACCAGCTTTCAAGATACTTTGACCTAGATACCAAACTGCAACTGCATTAACATTATTACTCATTACGAATCCTATACCTTCACACCAGGTGAGAGCAGATCAGTAGTAATTACTGTTTCACATGAACTAAAGTATAATTCAGTGTCTTAGTTCTTTCAGCAATTAAAACACTAAACAGCTACAGTAATATTACAATGGATCCTAAGGCACTTTTTTCATTAGAAAAAGCTATACGAACAAAAGACTTATGGAAGTGTCGGTGAAAAGATCAACTGATGTAAACAGCTACAGGATTTTAGTAAGGCAGTGTCACGTGTTCCAGTATTTCTACGGAATCCAAACTGATCTTCCCCGAGGTCGGCTTCTACTAGTTTTTCCATACGTCTGTAGAGAATTCGTGTTAGTATTTTGCAGCTATGGCTTATTAAACTGATAGTTCGGTAATTTTCACATCTGTTAACACCTGCTTTCTTTGGAATTGGAATTATTATATTCTGCTTGAAGTATGACGGTATTTCGCCTGTTTCATACATCTTGCTCACCAGATGGTAGAGTTTTGTCAGAACTGGCTCTCCCAAGGCCGTCAGTAGTTCCAATGGAATGCTGTCTACTCCCGGGGCCTTGTTTCGACTCAGGTCTTTCAGTGCTCTGTCAAACTCTTCATGCAGTATCATATGTAACATTTCATCTTCATCTTCACCCTCTTCCATTTCCATAATATTGCCCTCAAGTACATCGCCCTTGTATAGACCCTCTATATACTCCTTCCACCTTTCTGCTTTCCCTTCTTTGCTTAGAACTGGGTTTCCATCTGAGCTCTTTATGTTCATACCAGTGGTTCTGTTTTCTCCAAAGCTCGCTTTAATTTTCCCGTAGGCAGTATCTATCTTACCCCTAGTGAGATGTGCCTCTACATCCTTACATTTGTCCTCTAGCCATCCCTGCTTAGCCATTTTGCACTTCCTGTCGATCTCATTTTTGAGACGTTTGCATTCCTTTTTGCCTGCTTCATTTATTGCATTTTTATATTTTCTTCTTTCATCAATTAAATTCAATATTTCTTCTGTTACCCAAGGATTTCTTGTCTTTTTACCTACTTGATCCTCTGCTGCCTTCACTACTTCATCCCTAAAAGCTACCCATTCTTCTTCTACTGTATTTCCTTCCCTCATTCCTGACAATTGTTCGATTATGATCTCCCTGAAACTCTGTACAACCTCTGGTTCTTTCAGTTTATCCAGGTTCCATCTCCTTAAATTCCCACCTTTTTGCAGTTTCTTCAGTTTTAATCTACAGGTCATAACCAATAGATTGTGGTCAGGGTCCACATCTGCCCCTGGAAATGTCTTACAATTTAGAACTTGTTCCTAAATCTCTGTCTTACCATTATATAATCTATCTGATACCTTTTAGTATCTCCAGGATTCTTCCATGTATACAACGTTCTTTTATGATTCTTGAACCAAGTATTAGCTATGATTAAGCTATGCTCTGTGCAAAATTCTACCAGACAGCTTCCTCTTTCATTTTTTACCCCCAATCCATTTTCACCTACTATATTTCTTTCTCTCCCTTTTCCTACGCTCGAATTCCAATCACCCATGATTATTAAATTTTCATGTCCCTTCACTACCTGAATAATTTCTTTTATCTCATCACACATTTCATCAGTTTCTTCGTCATCTGCAGAGCTAGTTGGCATATAAACTTGTACTATTGTAGTAGGTGTGGGCTTCGTGTCCATCTTGGCCACAATAATGCCTTCACTATGCTGTTTGTAGTAGCTAACCCGCATTCCTATTTTCCTATTCATTATTAAACCTACTCCTGCATTACCCCTATTTGATTTTGTGTTTATAACCCTGTAGGCACCTGACCAGAAGTCTTGTTCCTCCTGCCACCGAACTTCACTAATTCCCACTATATCTAACTTTAACCTATCCATTTTCCTTTTTAAATTTTCTAACCCACCTGCCCGATTAAGGGCTCTGACATTCCATACTCCGATCCGTAGAACGCCAGTTTTCTTTCTCCTGATAACGACGTCTTCCTGAGTAGTCCCCACCCGGAGATCCGAATGGGGGACTATTTTACATCCGGAATATTTTACCCAAGAGGACGCCATCATCATTTAACCATACAGTAAAGCTGCATGCCCTCGGGAAAAATTACGGCTGCAGTTTCCCCTTGCTTTCAGCTGTTCACAGTACCAGCACAGCAAGGCTGTTTTGGTTAGTGTTACAAGGCCAGATCAGTCAATCATCGAGACTGTTGCTCCTGCAACTACTGAAAAAGTCTGCTGCCCCTCTTCAGGAACCATACGTTTCTCTGGCCTCTCAACAGATATCGCTCCGTTGTGGTCGCACCTACGGTATGGCTATCTGTATCACTGAGCCAAGCAAGCCTCCCCACCAACGGCAAGGTCCACTGTTCATGGGGGGTAACGGAATATATGAATCTTTAAATAACACCTTCTAAATAATAGATCATTTTAGGCATTTCTTGAATGCTGCACACGGCGAACTGATAGAGTAGTATTGCAATGGTACCTTGTCCACACAAATCACGGTACATTTGTCAAATTACAAACAATGCTACAGTGCACGGATATCAGATTCGTAAATGTACTGTAAATGTTTTGATTGTGGTAACACCACATCAACAACAACTCTGGTAATCTAAAACAGAGTGAAATACAAACTAATACAAGAGAAATTATACTAATATGCATGTCAGTTCGGCAAACAATGTCAAAAATTTACCTACAAATCTACGACAAAAATATGAAGATGCAATGGTGTTGTTGTTGTTGTGGTCTTCAGTCCTGAGACTGGTTTGATGCAGCTCTCCATGCTATTCTATCGTGTGCTAGCTGCTTCATCTCCCAGTACCTACTGCAGCCTACATCCTTCTGAATCTGCTTAATGTATTCATCTCTTGGTCTCCTTCTACGATTTTTACCACCCACGCTGCTCTCCAATACTAAATTGGTGACCCCTTGATACCTCAGAACATGTCCTACCAAGCGATCCCTTCTTCTGGTCAAGTTGTGCCACAAACTTCTCTTCTCCCCAACCCTATACAACACTTCCTCATTAGTTATGTGATCTACCCATCTAATCTTCAGCATTCTTGTGTAGCACCACATTTCGAAAGCTTCTATTCTCTTCTTGTCCAAACTATTTATCGTCCTTGTTTCACTTCCATACATGGCTACACTCCATACAAATGCTTTCAGAAATGACTTCCTGACACTTAAATCTATACTCGATGTTAACAAATTTCTCTTCTTCAGAAACGCTTTCCTTGCCAATGCCAGTCTACATTTTATATCCTCTCTACTTTGACCATCATAAGTTATTTGCTCCCCAAATAGCAAAACTCCTTTACTACTTTAAGTGTCTCATTTCCTAATCTAATTCCCTCAGCGTCATCCGGCCTAATCCGACTACATTCCATTATCCTCGTTTTGCTTTTGTTGATGTTCATCTTATATCCTCCTTTGAAGACAATGCATGTCAGTTCGGCAAACAATGTCAAAAATTTACCTACAAATCTGTAACAAAAATATGAAAATGCAAATAATGACTTAAAACATTCGATTGACGGTGAGATAATGGGGTAGAGGAAAATAGGAGGTAAAAACTGTAAAGGATTAAAAGCAGTAAGCAGGGGCAAATGGATAGTCATGGTGAGATGATGAGGCTTGCATAGGGTAGACTAACGTTGAGAGAGCTCTATCAAACCTGTATCCGGATTACCATGTTCGACTGCAACTATGTAGGTATCACGTAAGGTATATTAAAAGCGTGTGATAGTATCATCTGAAACAATTTACCTTCCCCCTCCGGTTTCAGTTCCGGCGAGTCGTCAAAATGGATAGTATTCTCCATATTCGCAACAATGTAAATTGAGACAGTAGTTTTACTCTCGAACAGAGCTACCTCATGTCATTTGCTATGGCTGTGATGCCTCAAGCAACTCAGCAAACACAGGTTTCCAATGAAAACAATGCGTCATAACACATGAACAACAACATTCTTTCGCACCTCCACACCTGCAGCAGACGCAAACTAAACTTTATTGCTTGTTTCCGTCTCGACAGCAAATCAGACGTCAGATGGGGACAGAGATTTTCGTATGAAGATATACCTCCACATTTTAGAACGTCCAACTTCCACATGCCTCTTGCAAAACCTAGTACTATAAGTTCTTTGACCTAGAAACATGCCCGACAAGTTCACCCTCAGTTCCTCATGTTTCATTAACTTTCACAAATAGCATGCACAAGTCGCAGGAAACTTTCTTGGGTCTTGCTGCAAGTGTTTCACAGTTGATGGAAGTTTTTATCAACTTGCAAACATTTTTTGCGTTCGATAACGGTACGAAAATGTCGGCGCTGTGGAGAAAGGCACAAAGACAGATGGATCAAAACAAATGTACCATTCTAACACCTAGAAACGAATGGAAGAGTGCTTGGTGATGTAGCATGCCACATTTTTGTGTCCTGTCTCAAATATTTGATTGTAGGTCATCAATAAAGCCGTGTTCACACAAGTATCTATCGTGACGCCACCGCATGTGGCTTTCTATAGTGGCATCGTGAGTTACTGTTCACACTGGACGCCACAAATTCTACATACAGTAGCTGCACAGCTTTCAGTATCGAAGCAGTTGAAATCATATGTTATAGTGCAGGTTATGACATTAGAGCTGTGAAAAGAGTTAAATGCAAGGAAGACGAAACCCAAATTTTGGATCCGCAAATAGATTTTGTACAAGGATAAACTGGGGGCCACTAACAAATTTCAATTCAATTCAATCACTTTAGTCATCTGTTAACAATAAAGATATTATGGATGTAGTCAATTACAAAATAGTTTCTTATATTTAATTTGTTTGAAAAACTTGGATAATAAATATAAATATTACTGCCTTTTCTGTGGATCTGTTCTTTCTAAACCCATTTTGAGCATTAGTCACTATTTTATTTTTATTCAGAAAGCCAGCTAGCCTTTCGTACATTACTCTTTCAGTTACTTTAGAGAAACCTGAGACTGGTCTATAATTATTTATATCAGCTGTACTATCATTTTTGTGAAGTGGCTTTATTATGGAGAGTTTTAGCTTTGAGGGGAACACCCCTGTCTTTGAAAGAAGTATTAATAATGTCAGTTAGGTGAGTATCTAGTCTGGTAGAACTATATTTGATTACCTAGTCTGGAATTCTGTCAATACCACAAGACATTTTATTTTTAGTTTATTAATAGCATTTCTAACTTCACATTCTGTTACTAAATACAGAAACATTGTCTTTTCGCAAGTTGGTACTTTTATGTTTTTGTTGTCTGAATTGCACAAACCTTTATTAGACTCAGTACTATGTTCACTGAATATATTGGCGATCTGTCTAGTATATTCTATCGCTTTACCATCACTTTTAAGTTTGAAATTATGGGTCTGAGTTTTACTTCTTCCTATGCAATTGTTTATAACTTCTCAAATCGATTGTGATTTATTGCTTCCCTTGTTAATGTATCAATCATTGTTCAGCCTTTTTGCTGCCTTTAAAAATTTCCTATAGACCCCTCTATATTTCCTATAGTATGGTTTTATTGTTGTATTTATTTTTGCATATTTGCTTACGTTTCTAAAGGTGATGGTTTTTTTAATCCCTTGTGTTCCTCATGTGTTTGTCTTCTCACTGGCTTTAATTCTTTTTAATGGGAACACTACATTGTAGCAATATTTGTAATCAGTGAGAAAACTATCATACTTTTTGTCTACGTCATCAGTTTGTTCTATGCCGCATTGCACCCTTTTTAGCATATTATTAAATATCCTTATGTTCTTTGCATTAATAAGTCTTCTTTGTACATATTTTTCAGTGACTGTGCATTTATTATGGTTCTCATTCTGTATCATCATTTTTAAAGCCATATGGTCAGAAAAGCCTGTATCTGTTACTCCAATATTGTACTCACAGCTGAACAAGATTATAAAAATAATAACACTTGGACACGAAAATACTATCTGCAATGGAAAACTACCAAAAAACCGGCACATAATTATCATTTGCAGACACATCACTCTTCCAGGATTTTAGAATATTATTGTATTCGTTGATGTAGGCATGTCTAATAACTAATTTTTAGTTTAGAAGCTATTTACTTCATGTAATCCACAATTTATACAATGCTTGGACTCATAAATAATGAAGTTTATATGAATTGCATTTTTGGGTACCTACATAAGTTTATTTATTCATTCAAAAGTCTTTTAAAGTTGTGGGATATGTCATTGGTTTGCACACACACACACACACACACACACACACACACACACACACACACACACACACACACACACACACACACACACACACACACTCACACACACACACATAAAAAACGCAGAAAATCAAAGATAGATTGCTCTTCTTTGTAGTTGCAGCAGCTGCGACAGTGTATCTGCCAACTAATGTTTCCACTGTTTTCAGAAATAAAACGAAGACACACTCAAATCGTATAGAGTCCAGCATCAATTAGTGCATGAAGCTGCAACAGAAAACATGTGTTCCGAAACACCGACACCAGGTAGCAGTGGCGGATAGAAAGTGTTGCAACAAAGTACAACCAAGCCGAACTTTTTGTGGCGTGACAAAATGCGCCTCTCTTAAGTTGCGCCACAAAAAGCTGGGAGTTCACATATGCAATTGCAGCATGCCACTGGTTGTGATGACACTTTTGTCGCATGTGTGAACCAGGGTTTAGGAAAACAGATTGATAATTGCAGGTACCATTTTAGAAAGTCAACCCAGATGCTTATCTTTCCAAGTTCTTTACAAAAGCACTAAAAGTGTAAAAGTGGTGGGTAAGAATTACTTATTCTCTGTACGTTCAATAACAATAAACAACTTTTAAATGATTAGCATGTAGCTATATTTAGAAATAAATTTTCGATTTGAATGTAAAATGACTTTTTGTACGTCATTACAATTTATTGTGCAGGTGATCTGTGGGAATGACACAATCGATAATCTACAATGCATCATGAGTATCAGTATGTATCAGTTGTCCTAATCAAGTCCATTTTTGCTGTGCAGTATCGATGTACCGCTTTGTTTATGTAGTATGAGTGCGCCTACAAATGTGGAGACATTGAAATTAAAGTGGTGTGGTAATGGTGTAAGGTGCATAACAGTTACCTATAATAATTATGTGTTATTTATGGTTGTTCAAAGCAGAAAAATACGTAATGTCTCATTATAGGTTAAGTGAACGTTTTAGAGACTTTGACACTTTAATCCACAATATTCGAAAGCTGCAGCAATCGAATAAGGTTAGCCAACACGTGTGTCGCGTTTCTGCCCAATGTGAGAAGGCCGATGACCAGCGAGTTTGTGCAGCATCAGTCAGCACTTCGACTGATCAATGACTGAACAGACGGGCAATGCTTCCAAGGATAACAATGACCAGCGTAGTTCGCAAATCATCAGTCAATGCTCCAGGAACTGTCATCATACTGAACTAACATTCATGATGTATCTTGTGATTCGGAAAAGGGCGACAGGACAAAGCCCGACCACGCCAGCATAGAGGTAAAACAATGGAAAGCCAGCATGTGTGTCGACAGTGGTCACGTTTCTGCCCAACATAAGAAGAATAGATCAATGACCAAAGAGTCAGTCGCCGCCCTAGAAACTTCGTGACATTGGAAAAAAGACCGAATAAATACCTCTGACAAACGGGCGTGAGGTGGTCCTCTGATGAAGTCCTTCGAGGAGAGAAAGAAGACACAAAGAATTGTCGCCTGGACGGATGGACCGATGGTTAGTCAGCAGACATCATACTTCACTACAACGACTTAGCCACTACGATGCTCGACAGAAGAAACTGTCGGTAACCGCGCCAATAGGCCAATGCAGAAGATGAAATCCCTTATGTTACCAGAAAGAAGTTCGTGTGGCTGGTGGGGAAAAAGGGACAGTGATCTCACCAAATGGGTCACCTGTGAATCTAAAGGTTGATGAAGACGCCGAACTTGAAGGTCGCTCGTTCGATTCTAGGATGGAGCACTCTGCATCACACCTTAGCCACTTGTTAATAATGCAATGAACGAATTCACAAGGAGAAGACCGTGCCACCTCCACAGTGAGTTACGAGTATGCTACGACTCCGCCTTCAACAGCCGTGGGGAAATGAGTGACTTAAAACACATTGTATTACTCTGTTTATTTAAAGGGTCTTATATCTCAAGAAGTTACTGTTAGTGGAACCACCAATGTATCTCTCACACCTCACCCACTGAGCCAAGGAAAGAGCCTTTCCACAGCCCACAAAGTGTCGCTTTGCCTTCCCCATCCCTGACAAAATAATGACCTTTGCTCCCCTTTGTTACTGACCTCAATATCTAGTGTCACTAAACCCCAACCTGCTACATTTGGTGTCAGATAACCTTGGCTCTATTTTGAGGTGTATATCGTAGGGAATTTGTGGTACAAGAAATTGATGACTCCATCACCAGCTATGGGCCGAAAACAACCTACAGACAGTGGACGACTACCTGCAGCTAGTGGACAGTATTTCAGTTCATTGGTGAGTGCATATTGGTTCCAGATTTATTTTCTGTTTTTGTAGCACTTTTATGGTGTAACAAACAAACAACTTAAAGCTCTCCTCCTTTCGAAGAAATCTGACAGCAGATAATTTCTTTTTGGATGGTGTTAGATGTTGTTATTTTGATCAGAATTGTAATCAAATGTCTAATGTTAATTGTGATATAGCTGATTCTATGTTCTTGGGGTCATAGGAAGTATATAGGGTGATTCAAAAATGCATGTAAATATTTTAAGGGTGTATTTGTGAGGTAAATATAAGACAAAAATGTTCTATACAATTTTTGCTATACTTGGCTTATTACAGAGTTATGAACAAAACATGATAATACATTCAATACAACGTAAAGTATTTACTTCCCAGAGTTCACAGTTTAATTACAGTGCATTTGGACTAAAAACGCAAACTGGTAAATAAACGTGACGTAACAAACTGAAACAATTCCTCGCGAATACTGTATTACTTTAGTTCCTGTTGATTGAACTAAATCAATGCAAAATAACTTAGGAAAATACGTGAAGAATTTACAGACTGTACTGTACTGTATTTGCACAAATCTTAATGCAATGCATGTTCAAAATGCTGTCCCTGAACTTGCAGACAGACCCGTGCTCGTCGCCGCAATGATCTCTGCACATTACACAGTCCGTTCAACTCTCCACGAATAATTTCACAACCACCTTCAATTCTTTGTTGTAGCACTTCTCTGTTCGGTACTGCAGAAGAATACACCAATGTCTTTAGTCGGCCCCATAAATAAAAGTCTAAAGGGTTCAGGTCAGGTGATCTGGCTGGCCAAGCAATTGGTCCTCCGCGACCTATCCATCGATGTGGATACGCATCATTGAGGTACGCCCTTACGTTGCGGCTGTAATGGGCAGGAGCACCATCGTTCATAAACCACAAGGTGGCTCGTGTTGCAAGAGGGACATCCTGTAACAATCCAGGCAATTCCCCGTCCAAAAAATCGCGGTAAGCGTGCCCAGTCAGCCTTGGAGGTAGAACATGAGGTCCGAGTAAGTCATTCCCCACAATACCACACCAAATGTTTATGGAGAATTGATGTTGATATCCACGCACAATTCTCGCGCCAGGATTCTCGACAGCCCACTGGTGCAGATTATGCGAATTGATTACACCCGCACGAGTAAACATGGCCTCATCTGTGAATAATATCCGCGGAATGAACATTGGATCATTCAAATGACGCTCTTGTAACCACTGGCAGAATTGCTGACTGCGAGGATAGTCTGCAGGTGTCAATTCGTGCACTTTGTGCAGGTGAAATGGATGCAACTGTTGTCTCCGAAGCAGCCGCCATACAGTAGATTGTGGAAGTCGTACAGCTGCACTAATTTGTCTCGTACTGATGGCTGGATCTTGGTCTACCAGGTCCAAAACATTTTCCTCGACGTTCACTGCATGGTCAAGTGGTCGACCTGAATGTGGCCCAGGACGAATGCCATACTCCCGCATACGTCTGTCCACAGATACAAACGTCTGATGAGTTGGTAACCGTCGTCTTGGAAACGGCTCACTGTACCTTCGTCTTGCTGCAAGTGCGTTTCCATCTGCTGCACCATACACAAGGTGCATATCAGCATACTCACTGTTTGAGTACATCATGTGCACGAAACCTGTAGCCTTCCGACGATGAATGAACGACAGGAAGTACGTTTCCGTTACCAACAACATCAGCGCCATCTTCTGTACAGTAGGAGTAAACAGCAATTGCAAACACAAACAAACACTATTCATGCAGTTTCGAATCAACTGTTGGGAGATACGTATGTGCATTACGTACCAGAATATGGCATCCTGCTGCTTGCACTGACGTCGTTTTGATACGGACATGACTTTCGTATTTTAACGATAACTCTGGAATTAAACGTTTATGGAAAAACATTTATAGAACATTTTTGTCTTATATTTACCTCAAAAATACACATTTAAAATATTTACATGCATTTCTGAATCACCCTGTATATGTGGGAATAACCATTCTTTTGTTAAGCATTACAATGACAAACAGTAAGACACGAGGAGTTTCCAACCAGGAGGCTATACTTAATTAGGTAGCCCAGTTGAGGTCTGACAATAATGGATTGTTGAATCGATTATCCGATTATAGGTCGACATCTAGTGCAAGCCCTCTCATACTAGATTCATCAGCAGCCACCCTTGTGACTCCCTTCTCTAGCAAGGGAAGCGAGGGTACAGATCCATTATTTGGTGAGTTGTTGGCAGCCGTTAAACTTGGTTCCTGGTCAGATGAACATATGTTGCAAATGACAAAATAACGGTTGACTGGGGAAGCTGAGGTGCACATACTATATGATCAGGGGTTACGAAATGCGTTAACTTTTGAAGAATTGAAACAAGGTTCGTTCAAAACATTTAAAAAACAGAACAGTTGCAGTTCAACATCATGTCCCAAAGACACAACGAAACAATAGAAAGCTTTGTGGATAGAAAACGAAAAGTTAATAGTAACACTTAACATTTGTCAGCCATTAATGAAGTCAATAACTATATTCTAATAGAAGCGAATAATAGGTTCTTAGATGCTTTTTTGCGATGATTATCACTCGAAACATCGCAACGTAATAGGACAGAATTTTCGAAGAATTTAATTAGTCAGCATTGCTATAGCATTAGAGGAAACAGACGCCACAACAAGGTGCAAGGAAAGGAAAAATGTATTTTTCACAGGGGTCATTGCTTCAGATGCGATCGGCAATGACACATCGGGAAAAGCTTTGGGCAACCACAGTGTACAAATTGTCAAGGTCTGGGCAGTGCAGGGAAATTTGCAAACAAGGATTCGTTAAATAGCAACGGGGACTTCGGAATCGCCGCCAACCATTCCCATGAAAGTTCCACGCTATTAGATCACATGCAAAGGTGACGTGCTGATTACCAGACAGAATTAATGGGAAAACATGTAAACTATCTGTCGACAATGGGGCTCATGTGTCAGTCATAAGTAAAAAGTGCAATGAGGTCAGGACATATGACGCTCCAGAATATAAGTTAAGTGATGTAGGCGGAGGTAACATACATTCAGCAGGCTGTACATCACTGACCTTTCACATTGAGGATGTAAGATTCCAGGAGGTTGTGGAAGTCATATCAAGGGTAAGCAATGAGTATGATATTATCCTAGGGTTAGATCTCCTGACTAAACATCACGCCATAATCAACCTTGGGCAGCAAACAGTGGAGCTAAGCGGAACATTGTTTTCATTAGGTCACACAGCTGCGAAGGATGCTCTGGTCCAAAATCCCTCTCCCAGTAAAGAACAATCAGCTAAACTGCCTTGCAGATATATTTGTGGGATAAAATACCATTCGGTACAGGAAAGCTACTTTGGGTGGACATTAATGCTGCTTCACCCACAAACACATGATGCATAGTGGTACCATTAGAGGAAAATGATGAATGAGACACAGCGCAATGTTTTGTGCACAGGAGTATAGTTCATGCCACAACAATTGCTGGAGTACAAAAGATACCGGTGCATATAGATAATTTTGGTAAAGAAGACAAGGAGTTAGGAATGGGAATGTTAATAGCTAGAGGAAGATGATTTTGATTGGTCAGACGTTGACAATAGCGGCAAACCAGCTGCCTACAAAACTTCATTGCGTCAGAAGATATCACACTTAAAAGGAAACAAACACGATATAGAAGCAGTGTTGGACGAGAAACACCCTATGCAACTATTGGCTCATCAAAATTTGTCTTACCTAAACAATTCCCTTGCCTCCGCCATCCCACAGTCGTTATCGCTGCGCAAGGCAAGATGATGCAGCATATTGTACAGTTGAAAGAGCAACGTAAAACACGAATTACCATGTTGGACACAGATATTTCTAGAACCTTCTTGCTCATAATTACGTGCTGCTTTCCTGTGTATCAGATGATAACCCAAAATAAACAATAACATAACACTACTTCAAATTCCAGTTGAATGGCTGCAAAAACCCTGACCATATATGTGTACTGCTAAAATGAATGTAGAGATAACTGTTGCTTACTGCTTCATTGTGTTGTTACTGATCGTCAACTACCATATTTGTAACATTACTTTCAGAAATTTTCTTAATGCTAATGTATTTCAAGCTGTTACAGAAAGAATGTATTATACAATTTTCCTAACGGACCAAGGTTACCCGAGAGTTTTTGTTTCTTGTTTGTTAGTCATTTGTAGATGAACATAAGAGAAAATTCTAGGATGTATTATTCCAGATGGGGGAGGAATGTAGGGTGTATAACAATTAAGTATAATAATTTGTATTATTTATGGTTGTTCAAATCAGAAAAACACGTATTATAGGTTAAGTGAACATTTTAGAAACTTTGACATGTTAATCCACAATATCCGGAAGCTGCAGCAGTTGTAAAAGGAAAGACGGCACATGTGTGACGTTTCTACCCAACGTGAGAAGGCCCATGACCAGCGGAGTTTGTGCACGAACAGCCAGGTACTGCTTCTAAAGACAGACAGGTACTGCTTCTAAAGAGAACAATGACCAGCGTAGTTCGCACATCAGCTATCAATGCTCCAGGAACTGTCATTACTGAACAACTGTACGAGACATATCTGGCGATGTGGAGAAGGACTACAGAACAATGTTCGACCACGCCAGTATAGAGATAAAACAGTGGAAAGCTGGCATGTGTGTCAACACTGGTCATGTTTCTGCCCGACATGAGAAGCATAGATCGACGACCGAAGAGTCAGTCGCCTCCCTAGAAACTTCGCGACCTTGGCGAAAACACCGAATAAACATTTCCGCCAACTGGGCGTGAGGTGGTCCTTTGAGGAGGTCGTTTGAGGGGAGAAAGAAGATACGAAGAAACGTCGCCTGGACAGGTGGACTGATGGTTATTGAGCGAGTTAAAACATATTATTATACTCTGTTTGTTTAAAGGGTCTTATGTCTCAATAAATTACTGTTAGTGGAAGCACCAATGTTTCTCTTACAACTCACCCAATGAGCCAAGGAAAGAGCCCATTCCATGGCCCACAAAGTGTCGCTTTCTCTCCCACCATCCTTGATAAAATAATGACCTTTGCTCGCCTCTGACACTGACACTCAGTATCTAGAGTCACTTAACCCCGACCTGCTACAATGGACACATTATTAATGCGTAACTCGCTTCAATACATATCGGCATGTCGTTCACATACGACCTATTCCACGCCATTGACGGTGCAATGCATGACATAATGAATGAAACTGTAGTTATACACTGCCCCTCTATGTTACCACTGTTATAGAATTCTGTACCTCATTTGCGATATCAGTCACGATATCAAGGGATTACCCATAACGGTCATGCCATCAGATTCAGTACCACTAGCACAGTACATTTGCACAACCATAGAGCTGGACTTCGTGACATCAAACCAAATGTGAATGTACTCCCGATGCATGCACTCTTGCTAGTGCCATTCTCATAAATTACATACTTTCCATTCAACAGCTTTCATGGCCCAACCACACCATGATTATGAATTCAAGCTGCACTGTTAATACCCGAACAGCCAGATATCTAGTCTGCTATTACAGAGAACATTTCCGTGCAACAGTAAATATACGATGAATCTGAACAGTGTATGTTGGTGACCTGCAACCTCGACCAATGTTCTTTTCAGTAGTGTCAGACATCATTTTATACCTCATTGCCCAGCAAGCCCGCACCACACTCAAGATGGTGTTGATGTCTCACGGCAAAAATCCGACAGATCAATGACTAACACAGATTCTTTATTGCAGAAAATGCGGCGGCAGGTCGCCTTCCAACTTTTGGAAAAGTGGCTGTTTATAGCATTCTTTCTGATGTTCGGCTGTTATACATTTCGCAGCAAAGTTGCCTCTGCAGGCGAATTTAATCTCAACTGCACACAAGATTCGGCCATTATTTGAGTTTCTGCAAGTGCCAATAGAATGCACGCCTTGTTCGCTTCAGACACTGTCGTGACCACTGCTAAAAGAACCGTGGTTCACAGAGTAGTAGGTCTTGTTGGATCCAGCTGAAGCAGCACTGCTGGGTTGTACAGCCACGACTGACCACTGAAAGCCACCTATGATCTCTGATCTCTCCGCACCACCGTCAATAAGCTGACTAAACAGCTGTAGGTTTTGCAACTGCAGTACGCAGCAGCACAGTTAAGTTGCTCAAACTGACCACCCATCACAACTCTGACCACACGAACCTAACCGGACAGGAAATTGCTCGTTCCACAGGCATTTCAATTCTCAAGCTACAAAGTGCTTTACACTGTGCTAGCACCAAAATGCCTCTCACGAGCTGTTTTAGGAGTGACAGATCATGGTGACTATAAGCAGCATCTACCTCCATAGGCTAGTGCTAGGATATGCAAGCTGAGTGCAAGTAAGGATGATGCTGCAACATCTGAGTCAACTTCCTAAGCAACAATCAGACTTGTGGCATTCCACAGACTATTCATTTTTTATGACTCTTCCAGGACTGAAGTTTTTAGTCAAGACTGGGTCAGATGTAAACATGCTGCCTGTCAGTGCCTTCCTCTACACCAAATGCACCAATGCAGCTCCCTTGAAAGCATCAATGACTCTGCCCTATAGACATGTTGTTGTTGTTGTGGTCTTCAGTCCTGAGACTGGTTTGATGCAGCTCTCCATGCTACTCTATCCTGTGCAAGCTTCTTCATCTCCCATACCTAGTGCAACCTACATCCTTCTGAATCTGCTTAGTGTATTCATCTATTGGTCTCCCTCTACGATTTTTACCCTCCACACTGCCCTCCAATACTAAATTGGTGATCCCTTGATGCCTCAGAACATGTCATACCAAGCGATCCCTTCTTCTGGTCAAGTTGTGCCACAAACTTCTCTTCTCCCCAATCCTATTCAATACTTCCTCATTAGTTATGTGATCTACCCATCTAATCTTCAGCATTCTTCTGTAGCACCACATTTCGAAAGCTTCTATTCTCTTCTTGTCCAAACTGTTTATCGTCCATGTTTCACTTCCATACATGGCTGCACTTAGGCTACTATAGACATATGGACTAAAAACAATGGTGTTTGAGAGTGGACTCTCTAGCAAGGGCAGATGGGGTTTTGCGTCATTCTAGGCGCCGATTTTCTTACGAAAAATGCTTTTTTCATGGACTTACACAACGCACACCTCATTCATACTGTCAACAGCTGCATTATCTCCAGAGTCAAGGGACAACTGACGTTCTGTGTCTAACATTCTGTGGACATCCTCAGTAGGACTAACCTGGAGGACAATAGGGACTGCCGTGAGCATTATAGCAGCACCCACGAATCAGCTATCTGTAACTTGGAGGAAAACATTGAAGAAAAAGGGTATGAATAGAATGAATTACGTAGAGAGAGAAATTTTCTGGAGGCTGCTAGTTTGGAAGTGAAATCTGATTTTCAGACTGCACAAAAACCAACACAACAGCTCAGAGCACAACAATATGGAGTAGTTTCTTCGCCTACTATTGCAGCCTCCAAGTCACTGTGACCTGCTATGGATAGGGGCGGGTCAAGCACAAGAGAGTACAATACATCCAGCCAACACCAGGTCTGCCAATTTCTTCATGCATTCGCTGAATACCACCTGATCATCTACACTAAACCGAGGCCATCTTTGATGAGATGTTACAGTAAATAGTCTTACACTCATCCAGTGGCTCATGGTCCTCTCCTAGAAACATTGTTTGTAAGAGAAATTGATCATGAGTTCCATGTAGTGACTGCCAGGCACTGAACGCCAGAATCTTTCCAGATAAATATCCTGTGTCACAAGTCCAGGATTTCACAAAAGATTCAGTTTGTTAGATTGCCAGAAAGCTTGGAGTCAGATAGCTATGGCAAAGTTAGACATACTAAAGACCCCAATGATTACCTCATTTGGGCTATTTGAACTTTTGGTTGTGCTTTTTGGGCTTAAAAATGCTGCCCAGACATGGCAAATTTTCTGGATGGTGCACTGAGGGGACTACTCCACTGCTTTGCTTACTTTGATGACACACTGAGATTTTCCATAAATGACCGGAACCATGAGAAACATTTGACAAAGTCAAAGTGGGCAAAATATCGGTGGAGTCCCACTAAATGAAGATATGTGCACTTTTGGTGAAACAATGGTAACTTTCCTTGGCTACAGAGTGTCGATTGAAGGCATCTCCCCTCTACTGGAAAATCTGGGGGTGTTACGTTCTCTTCCTCAACCTCAGAGCTACTGAGAGTTCTGGAGTTCCTCGGATTGGTAAACTTGTATCGCCGCCACCTTCCTGGAACCACTGATTTTCAAATACCTCTAACCAACGCATTACCTGGAAAAGCGGCAAACCCCAGAGAAGAATTTTCTCTGTAAGGAGCTGAAAAATAGCCTAGCTGACACAGTGGCCCTATCATATCCCATCCCTGGAGCACATGTGGCCTTAGTAGTGAACACCAGCCAGTTCGCAATTGGCACAGCACTCCATCAAAAAGTGAGCAGACATTGAGAACCATTGAGTTTTTTATCGTAGAAGTTACAGCCTGCTCTGCATTGCTTACAACAGGAAACTCTTCACAACGTATGACAGCATTAAACACTTCCAACTCTTAAAAATATGGCATTTCAGTCTTTGATCGCTATTTTTTTATTTTCAATGACCTGTTTCAGGCTAGCTGCCTATCTTCAGATCTGTTAGACAAAGTTAAAAATATAATTAACAAGAGAGATACAGTTAGTGATAGAAATATCTTAGTTTACAAAAAGAAATTTTGGAATGTATAAATGCCAGCATACCATATATTGAAGTTACAGAGTAACTTGTCAGTACATAACTATCGGTTTAACAGATTGAAATTTACTTTAGTTATGCATGTGTGTTCTGACACGTGGAAAGAAAATGACTATGTTCAGTCACAAGGAAGACATGGATGTGATGTGGAATACTGCGATAGCTGCAAAGGAAATGAAAGTCATAAGAATGGTACATATATTTCTATTTCCAGGGCCACAGCCATCAGCAGGAGATGTTTCCGATAAATCGCTCGTTGTCAAATGTAGCGCAATTGAGACCGCAATCATAATATTTAATTGTAATTATAGCGATCAAATATTTATGTGGCTGGTTTCCTAGGACGATTCCCTTTGGCGTGAACGGCGCGCGGCAGTGGTGGCCTGTGGCGGGAATGAGTCACATTTCAACCTAACAACAGGAGGCATCAGAATGGAAAGGCCAGTTGGGGCTAACCGTTTCTTCCTCTAGACGGCTGAATAGCTAACTAATACTCAATATGGATTGGACAGCTTTCGTGATCATGTGTGTTCTCCATGGAAATTTGAGAAGATTCAATATGCACATGTGTTTCCACTGGACGATGATTCCCTCCCATGTAAACTGTGCAGTTGACTGCTTCTGCACATTTCCCATCTCTATTTGGTTGAGAGAACATCGATTGTGGTGTGTGCACCTAGCAGGTGAATGTTGGGAGGAAGACATGTTTGATGGTTCCCTAGACATGACAAACACTGTAGTTGATTTTGTAAATTATAAGAATGGTATGGAATCGGTTATAACACCGACATCGGTATTCATGGATGAAAATATCAGTTTCATATATTTTTTTCGAGTTTTCACATAAAGGTCTTCGCAGACGAGATAAGTTCCTTTTTACTCAGTGGTATGCAGCATGCTCCATCTCGCTATTGTCTCATGTTTCTAGAGAAATAATTTCCAATCTATATCTTCGGAATTATACAGTTCAAACGATTGGTAGCATACTGCTATATGCTTGATATCGATTAGGATCGCTTAAATGGTATTATATCCTGGTGAACCACGTAAAAATGCATATGTTTTTGTAATCCCAGAGTCTGGAGATGGGTGTAGAAAGCAAGCGAGCAAGCAGGATGGGGCCAGAATCAGTAATGCTTTTGTGCCGAGGGGAACCGACGCAGCCTTTGTACAACTGTTCAAAGGTTGACCTCATTGTGCTAAGGGTGCTGTGCGCATGTGTCTGGCCAGTGTATGTGTGGAGGCACATGACTTGTCACCATGGGCTGCGGTGGATGACCTATCGACCTGATGGGAAATATCTAGTGCTGCTCGGACTATATAGGTCCATGTGCTTATGCTGTCTGTCTTTGTGATGCATGTGCGAAAGTCTGATGGTCGATAGCTATATGCACGATGCAGGAGTGGTGATTTTGTATGGCGCATGATAGGAATTATGTGTTTACTACATCGATATGGTATGAGGTGATATATAGCCAGATTGGAGATTGGTTTCATGATGAATTATTCAAGCTTTTGTCGTCAGTGGCCGAGCAGTGTAATTGAGGAAGTGTCTTCCCATATACTATGACCTATAGACAACTTATGCAGGGTTTAACTGTCAGTGTAATATGGCGATCTGTACAAAATAGTCTTGTTTGTAGAAAAGAAGGCGGACAGTACTGCCACACTGGCAGCATCTGTAATTTGGGGGTAAAATCAGTAAGGGCAAACAAGAATGTTCCATTCATTCACAAAACATACTTTGTGTTTGGGCATAGACGCCTCTACAGACTGATTTGAACAAGATAGGGACAAGGTATCTTCAGAAAGTTCTGAGAGTAACGTGATGTCTTCTTTGTTCAAGTGTTCAAAGTCAAGTTGACGTAGACCATCCACCTCTGGCAGGATGCTGTCCCTCAATCGCCATTGCGGCATTAGGACTTCTCTAGACCAGTAGCTGTATGACACCGAAAATTTAAGCTATTTTTCTCTTCTGTAGGACAGCGCTTCGAATTCTGTTTGCATAATTGTTCTGATCTTTCCATCTGTCCTTAGACAGTACTTTCTTCCTCAAAAACAAGTATGCTTTTCTGATTAACGTTGTTTTTGCAAGCAGGCACAGACATGATGAAGGCTGTTAGCGGTGAGAACGTTAACCATTTCGAAGATATTTGATGAAATCAGGAGGTCACAATTTCCAGGTAGGGTAACATGGGGTGCCTCGTTGGACCATCAGGAAGAATACAGTCGATGTTATTCTGGGCAGTTTTCGTAAACAGGTTATGTTAGCACAAGAATTTCCTTGGAGACAAGCTGAGACATCACGAAAGCTCCTACAACAGCAATAAAACCATTAACTATTTCTGAGGCACTTTACGACTTCCGGGAAGGGTTGATATGTAATGTACGGTGTGTTCAATTAGGATATCTATGAGGAATGTATGCTGTGTTATTGTGGGAAGCCGGCCGGAGTGGACGAACGGTTCTAGCGGCGCTACAGTCTGGAACCGTGCAACTGCTACGGTCACAGGTTCGAATCCTGCCTTGGGCGTGGATGTGTGTGATGTCCTTAGGTTAGTTAGGTTTAAGTAGTTCTGAGTTCTAGGGGACTGTTAACCTCAGAAGTTAAATCCCATAGTGCTCAGAGCCTTTTGAACCATTTTGGAGGGATGTGGAGAGGGGGGAGGGATGGGGGTTTAACAGAGGGGTAGGGGTTAATAAATCGATCAGTTTAATTAAGTAGTCAACCAAATTGATAAGAGCGAGAGGGGGCTATTCAAATAACTCAGTCCTGAGAGTGGACCTGAATCAGCGAGGGGGTGGGGGTAGGTTGGAGTTTTCCTGAGGAATTGAGCAGTGGGGAAGGGGGAGTGGGAGTGGGAGTGGGAGTGGGAGTGGGAGTGGGCGTGGTAGCAGGAGTGGGAGGGGAAGGGGTAAAGGGAAGAGGAGGGTCAGGGGAGCAATAGGTTAAGGACCTGTCAATCAAAGGAGAACAATAGGTTAATGACCTGTCAATCAAAGGAGATAATAGGTTAATGAGATTTCAATCAAAGGAGAACAATAGATTTTCCTCTCGGTGCATAACTACCCCTGTTGTAGGCAACCTGTACTAACAAAATGCGCTACTTCCCTCTTTGCCCTACTACTGGTAACTTATTCCGGCTGATGATTAATAATGGAATCTGCAAAACTCTGTCCAGGCAGCTGTAACGGTAATCACTCCTGTGTCGACCAAGAACTTGGTCTTCTACACCACGATGAAACACTCTCTTCCTGGTAGTGCAGATGACACCCCTCAAAAACTCTCCTCATTGCACCAACTCTGGAAAATTAGCGCGCCTTAGCCCCTCCACGTTCCAACCTTTGCAACTGAGGCTGTGTGTGGTATCATTCACCAATAAACTATGTACTGTATGTCTCACATGCTCCCTCCAAAGATACCATGCAAAGTACAGCTCCAATTGAGAGACTTGCAGCCAAATTTCAGTGACTTTCTCTGATGTCAGCATGAACCATCTTTAGTCCTTCAGTCATCTCACACATTGTTTACTGCTCGCTGGAGGACAGAAGCGTGAGAAACTGCACCCAAGCACTAATTGTGGCTGGATTCTACCTGTCAGGCAGCCAACAGTGTCAGGCATCAAGTTCTGAGAACACCACCACGACATTGCACATGCCTGGTGCTGAGACAGCGACAAGCACCCCATACTCGAGAAGGTGCCAGCCAGTACCTCCAAACTTCTATTGCACCACTGGGCTCTACATCCCAGCTGATACAAAAGGCGTACCGCCGATCGTTCCCCAGGGGTCGCCTCTGTCATCACCCTGCTGTTGTCACCGACCAGCTGCCTTCTGGAAACTCTCTGGCCCAACCACACATGATTCTCTCAAACGCACTACTCATCTCAGATTGGTCGCGATCACAGATTCAGTAGAAAAAAATATGGAAATGAGATGAATCAGAGGAAATTAAATTAGAGCTCTCACTTCAAGATCACATGTTATTCCAAGTCCTCAATCGGCCCGCTCCCACCAATGGCATTTCGACTGAGTGACAGAAATTGAAAGAAATGGAAGAGGACAAGCCAACAAGGGCTTGTTGTCTTTCAAATGGAGAAGGAAATCCGCTCTTAAGATTGGTTCACACATGTCTGCTGTCATGAACTGCCCAGTGCACTTTGTTGCCAGTGCAAGATGTACTGTTAATTTGACAGTTACGAACTGTCACACTGATGTGTTCTTAGCTGCTCTCAGTTGTGTGTGTGAAGAGCCTACTTTCGATGATGTTGTCATGCCTGCCATGACACTGACTATCATTCTTTTATACATCAAGAACTGCTCCTCTGACATATGATTATACATACTGAGTCGTGCGTCAGGTAATAGCCAAACTGGTTTGAGATTCCTTACTGTTGCGTAGGTGTCTCAATTTCATGGGGCAGTGCAGTGCAGCTATCCTGGGCCGCCATCGGAGTTCTGGAACTAGCAAGGTGTTGAGAGTTGTGCACTCTGCTGTTAAAGCATGTCTGAAACCAGCAAAGATGAGACTACGTCACCATGTCAGCTGTCACACTGCAGTGGGGGGTGGGGGTGGGGCGTTGGGGCAGGTGTCATGTGCGTCTGTGGGTCAGTGTCCTGCGATTGGTTGTTGTCGGTGATTATGGCGTTGGCATGGTGTCCAGAGTCATTGCATGGTCGGGGCTGCTGCAGCAAGGTAGCTGGTTTGAAATCCAAGGCATTGTTGTGTCTTGAAATTGCTTCTTATTATCTCTGTTGGATTTTGTAAAGTATATCTGCCAAAATGAAACTTCCTGGCAGATTAAAACTGTGTGCCCGACCGAGACTCAAACTCGGGACCTTTGCCTTTCGTGGGCAAGTGCTCTACCAACTGAGCTACCGAAGCACGACTCACGTCCGTACACTCCGCTGCAGAGTGAAAATCTCATTCTGGATATATCAGCCAAATTTTGCTTATAATCATCCAGACCTTGTTCACTCAAGATTAGCCCTGACTGTAGTGAGGTAGGTAATCATTGCATCCACATGGTGCACAATGACACTTCTGGCAAGATGCCAGGATCCTCTGTTGCTTGCAGATGTCTCCGAAATTGCGAATCAGGACGCTGAAACATCGTAGGTGTGTTCATTAACAGGTACACTTGCGTAGTGTGCTGAAAACATTATAGTTGCACTGCCTACCACCATGTGAAAATATGGCGCTGAAAGCAGCCCGTATTTGAAATATTTCCTGGTTTGATGTCAATATGCTTTTTGTCGTTTGGCGACACATTTTGATTTCTTTTGTGAAGCACATTGGTGTAATGGTTAACAAGGTTGAAGTTTTCAAAACGAAACGCTATGGGTGTTGAGAAGGAAGGCCATGCACTGCTGGTTGTGATAGCAGTGCTGCATTGCGGGAATCGTTGACAGATAAAGCTGTGAAGAGACTCCGTATCACTAAATGGGCTAAAAATATGCTCAATAAATCTGAAGATATAGGCGAGTTAGATGATGCAGCAGGGAGAGGAAAGCGGGCGATTCCTGTGGCAGTTGTTGATGAAGTTGCTGTAGCTATAGCCGACTGTGCAGCACCTGCCTCAAATTCTGAAGCCAATGCTTGGGCTGTGTTATGGAGATTGTCTCTCTCTCCTTGCCAACAGTTAAAAAGATGTTGAGGCTCATTTTACATTGGCAACCCTGCAAGACTCAGAATGTGCACCAAATGAAGCCCGAAGACAGGCTACAACACCAGGACTTTGCCCTCCGTTTTTGGCACACATACAAATGGATGACACGAGGCCAGGAAATATTCTTTGGATGGACGGGGCACATTTTTCTCTGTGAATGCACAGAACTTTTCAGATGGGGTTCTGCTCCACCATATGTTGTGAGGGGCTTATGTGGCTATGTGGTGTGGTTTCACAGGCTCCTTCATTCTCGTTATGTTTTCTTCGAGGAGAGGACTTATCAATGACTTGTACAGTGACATGAGATTTTTTTGATGGCCCTATAGAAAAACAAAATGAAATAAAATTGATTTGGTATCGTCAAAAACTAACAATACCTCACGCTTTGTGTGTGAATGTAATTACAGAGTGCATTTTCATAGTTTATGTGTGGTGCACATAGCACCATAAATTCTAATAAACAGCTTCATTTTGTCGAAAACATGGCTACAAAAAAAAATCCACAGAAAAATAATATATTCTAGCTACAATTACTTTCCGTATAGAACTATTAAATGCATAATAAGTTAGTATTTTTTTCTCCAACGATTTTGCAACCATTTCGCATTCCGATTGCCGTTTCTTAAAATTCAGAATAGCTTGATACCTTTTGCCTCAGTTTAGTCACTTTTATATGTTCGACTTTCTTGACTCAGTTGACTACTCTTGATAAGTGTGTCTATTGCTGCACCCCTGGCGTTTCATTCCAATGTTGAATCTTTCATGTTTTGAGTCGTTAGTTTCGTTTACATCTCAGGGCCAAAACTGTCAGGGTTGAGAGAGCTATCTGCTGTGGAGTTCGGCATCTGAAAGATGAAGGTGAGGTTATGAGGGAGTACCCTTTCACAGAAAACTCGAATTATAGTAACGAAGTATAGGAAAAAGCAGTGACAATAGAGTTTGTTAATACCCAAAGTACAATTAATAGTGGAAGTTCTAGTCAAAGGTCGTGTGATAAATAGTTAACAGTCTTGAGAATTGAAAGAAAAGGGAAAATGTCATCCAGACACTTCAGAGGACAAACATTTATTTTCACAAGAAAGTATGTGCTCACACACACATCAGACAGTATGTAGTACACAATAAATACCGCCTTTTTCCTTCATCATTTCTATTTTCTCTTTTTTTATAGGTGCCAAATACTAACGAAAATAATTTATCTCGTCCAGTAATTCCGAGTTTTCCACTGTTTTTATCGATTTACCTTTTTACCTTTGTGCACTGCAGATTCTTTCTCTGTAAAACGTAAGCACTTTTTTCTTTTACATGTTTCGTCTGTTTTGTAGGACAATAGTAATATGAAAAAATACCAGGGGCTTGTGTAATACGAAAACAAAAGAAACAACTCAATAAAGATTAAGACGACACGACATCACAAAATCCATTTCTATGATAGGAGTGAATACGACCCAAATAGGTTATAATTTCAATGTCCCTTGTCTCCGTGCATGTGCAGCGTGCAGCATACTTGGAAATTGAAAACTCTGCACTCGATACAATCTGCAGACGAGGCCGACGAGTCTTTCTCGTCAGCCACGTCTATAGACCACTGACCTCATAAACACACTCACATCGTGATTGGTCGCTGATTTATACACAAGTACGAAAGGCGTACACACTTTTAGTAATCGATTTTGATTATAAAGTCGCTTGTGTAAAATCACTTTTACGCTACAGTTCTGCGCAACTCGTTGGAATAGTGACGAAAACAATAAGAAACACAAAACTTTCAACAAGCCTAAAGTTTCGTCTTCAAAGTGGTTAATATTCACAGCACCCTCAACATGGACGTAAAAAAAAGAAGGGAGATCGCTCTATAGGCTTAGGTTGTACGTTGTTTTTTTAGCCAGAGTAGGCGGGGCCCAAAACGTAGCATATTACGACTGCTTCTTGCTCATTACAAAATTACAGTGCTTGCATGAAAAACACAGTGTCAAGAAAGCAATTTAGAACGTTTTTTCTGTTATTGAATGCGTATTTTCTCTGGTAATATGAAACATTTGGCTTTGATAATGTAACTTGTTTTGTTAATGTAACATTTCGAATAACCAAGAAGAGAAGGATGTGGCGTGAAAAGTCTACTTTCATAACGCACTTCATTTCACTTTTACTATATTTGTATCGACAGCTAATGAACATGGAAATCCGAAACCAATACTTGTTTTCTTGCTGTCACTGCTTTCTGTTAGTCACATTTTCTGCTTTCAACTCATATGCACAACATTTTTAATTTTCACGTCTGCAAATATTTACCTATGTGTTCTCTATTAGTCCATAGACGTGTGCAATGAGGAAAGAGACAAGGCATGCTATCATATCTTGCACATGTCAATCAACAGAACTGTATAGCGCTATACTTCCATGTGGAGTAGAATTTTTGTTTTATTAGATTGTCAGTGCATTAGTCTCACTGTAGTTTATGCATGTTCTCACTTTGATATATTACCTATGTTGTGCCATTCGGTGTGTGTACGATAATGGCAATCTACAGGGTAAAAAAGGATATACTTTTTTAAACATGTTCCAGAATTGTGGAATGCTATAAACGTCGTTAATGGAATGGTCTCAAACGCTTAAGACCCTCATAAAATGAATATTTTGCTTTAATATGTATCTGAGTATTTTTTTTAGTAAAGATTGCCTAACTTCCAAGATGTAGACCAACATTTACAACAACAGCCCATCTGCTTCTTTATCTCCACTATTTCTCGCCAGTAACTCTGTCAGTTTTTCAGAAATAACCAAATAGAGCACAATTGGAATATACATCTACTTTGATCATCTGTTTGATTTTACTTTTGAATTTCATTTAGATGTTTTCAGAGTATATAAGCCTATACCATGCTTTGTGAAACGCCCATAGATAGTTAGTTACTTAGTTAATTGCATGTTCCATGTGTCATTTGCTTGATAAATCATAGTGATATGGAACGAGTTGTTATATGTTGAGATAAATTGTAATTTGTAAATGTGCCATCATGTTGATCATTTATTAGGTTTTTAGTTACACACAGACAGATATTAGTCAATAATTGCTACTAATAATGGTTTACACATTGCAGTAATAGATAATCTTCTGTGGAACAGGAGGTGTTATCAAAGAGAAACGTTTTAATCTAGTATCATATTTTACTTTGCTCTCTATCATGCATTTTATATCAACAGGTAACTGATCAAAACTTTCATTGCATTGTGAACCCCTGTTTATGCTACAGATATGCTTGACATGGCATGAATGTAATTTTTTTCTTCTAGTATTGTAATATGGACAAGATTGTTCCTGTTCAAATGCAGTGGATTATTTAGAACAAACTTCATGAGGGAATAATTATACTGTGAAATGGATAGATTGCTACCCATATAATGAACAGCAGGCAGGCAAAATGAAAAGAGTGTTCACATAAGATTTCAGCCAAACCCTTCTTCAGAAAGGAAATGAAGCATGCATACACTTTTTAATACAATAATACACACAAAACACACACACACACACACACACACACACACACACACAAACACACACACACACACACACACACACACACACACACACACACACACACACACACACACACACACACACACATACACATACATACACACACATGACCACTGTCTCCAGCCATTGTAGACAGAATTTTTTATAAAGGGGACTAAGTGTGAACAATGAATAGCTATCAATGGGAGGAATTTATGGCAAGAAAATGTGATTCCTTTAAACTTTAGACTAAGATCGGATTGATTGGTACATCTGTAAAAAACGCAAGCTGGCAGTTTTAATGAAGCAACAATGTCTCCACACAATCAAAGCACCCAACATAGTGGAAACTGGGCACAAGACCGTAAGAGTGATGTCACAGGGAAGCATCACAGTGGTGAACCATGGAGGTATAAATGCAGTGAACCTAATGTTTTGGGCTGTTTAAGAGCCCGGACGTTGGCTTTAAGTTGATGTGAAGACAACTCCTGCCTTTTTCTACCTCCATTGCGTTCAACCACAGACAAATATGTGTGTCAGTGCCTACGACCATAGATACTGAATAGCTCTTACTGCATGGAAAGTCGACACTTTTGTAAAAACATAATTTCATTTGAGGCTCCCAGGTGCAAAGATTTGTGTATATAAGTGATATTGCAATACAACAAGCATTAAATACTGTGGGAAGTGGAAACACAGCTAGATAAAATAAGTATAGATTGATGTTAGTTTTCTTCATTTATAATGATTACATTCTACATAAAACCTTCTACAATAATGGCCCTACTAATACTCAATTACTGTTAAGCGGACTTACAAGTCAGCTTACTTTTTTTTTCAGTTCCTTTTAGCCCTATGAATCTTATAATGTGGGACACACTGATTGTGTAATCATGGAAGATGAAGATATCTTGACGTGGAGAATGGTGATAAAGGTACATACATCTATAGTGAAAATATGTGACGTTACATTTACATTAAGTATTGTTAATAGAAAAGGTTTAAGATAATAATGATAAAGGAATCTGTCTACCATAGTTAACTGATATCCGTACGCATATAAATTTTCCAGAAACAGTGTTGTACAGGAGCGTTAGTGACAAGCTATCTAAAAGTTTAATATCAGGTGTAGTGTTGTCAGTTTAACTTTGTAAATGTAACTGAACTGAAATGTATGATGAAATCTATATAATTAACACATTTTACCCCAGAATTTGGAAAATGTTTGCGCCCTAGTCGTGCTTCCCTATGCCACATAGCTGTATTTTAGTTCATTTACAAGTCCAAAACCAAGGTTATGTGAAACTGTAAGCACTTTACTATTGGAGTTCTCAGCTTTACTATTTTCAGTTTATGTATCATTTTGCGTTACTTCATATAATTCACATAGAATTTCCTAGGTTTAATGTTTTAACAGTATTTAACGCTCCTTACTATTTGGATTTGTCTTGCTATTTGCAGACAACTGTGTCAGATGTTTGTTTCCTCATATATGTGTCAAAAGCTCAAAAATTCGCGCATCCAATGTTTTTAGTTTGGACACGAACTCACTCTAATTTTTCAAAATAATTTTAATCGCATTTACCTTAATTGAAAGTTTCTCTAGTAAATATTTTCTCATTGTCCACATGAGTGGCATATTTAGTAGGGTTTTATAACTCGAATGACAACAGATCTGGGTCAGATGAAGCTCTGGCTTAATTTTTCACAAAACAAAAAAGAGTTATCGCAGGAATTACACAGCATTCCATTGCGAAATGTGGAGAAAGTAGGGTATAAACATCGGAAGACAACATACTGATTTGAAATCTCACCGTCGTTTTGCCAACAGTCACGTAATTTTATGTTTGAGCCACGCCATGCGCCTAGCATGTGTACAGCATGTCCAGTCTATTAGTATCTATGGTCGAAGCTCTGTGCCTTCAACCTCATATGCTAACTTCTATGAACTGCGTGCCTCCCCTTGTTTAACTGCGGGAATAGTTCTGTGATAACCTGCTACTATCAATATCGATAACAGACAAAAATCATCGAGATCGTCGATTCCCAGATGTATGAACTGACGTGTATGTAATTAAGTTTGTGCGGATTCCTCAGTGTGCGAGACCTACTCGTACCTGGCCAATTTCGTTTTAAATAAAAATATGGTCACCTAGCCTGCACACATCCCGACCGACTGCCTTCAACGATTACAGACCACCCTGTTATTGTGAATTGTTTATCTTGAATTCATTAAGTTTTACGAGATTCCACCTCGTTATACATAGAAACAAAAATTGTGGCTTGCTTTCGACATTTTAGAGGTAACAAGACCAATAAGAGCCGAGAGAAACACGTGGGCAAAAGAAGTGGCTAATGCAAAGAAACAATTTCAGTCATGCACCATTACTTGTGAGCTGGGAGCCGATGATTTTCGTAATCATCCAAGAATGGATGAAACACGCATTTCGGAGTTGCTGAACATCACCAAACCTTTCTAAACGAAATAGAATATAGTCATAGAGAGGCTGTAAGCTGCGAGAAGCGGCTGTTAGCTACGTTACGGTTGACTGGCGGAAGTTATGATGACCTCAACGACAGTGCTGTTGTTAATTCGTTTATGAATGTAGCATAAAATATGGCCCAGTAAGTTTAAGAAACTCATTTCACATTACAGGAATAAAGACTACAAATGGTGGTGGAGCACACATCTAATAAATACAACAGATACATAAGAAACGAAGCACTTACCAATTGTTGAATATGGAAAAAAAGAATCCCACTCTTTGCTCTTCTTAGCAGAAGGTTTGGATATATGCTGGACTCTATTTAACACTTATAACAATAGGCAAGTATATTTTATGAATAAATATCGACTGACGGCCATATTTCGATTTTTAGGTTCTTCTTCCAATACTGTACGCAGTGTAAGAACAATCTGTTTGTATTTCGGTATCGGAAATAAAACCGAAATACGGAAGGTTGACGGACTTTTATTCTTAAAATACAGTCTATATTTTTTCTGTCTTTTACTGATAAAATACAACCTACATCTCTTTTTCTCTCTGTGTGACGCATGAAACCATTATGGATTGTTTAAAAATTGAAACAAGTGCATCGTTTCTTGCATCTTTATTGTTATAATTCTCGTACGACTTGTCCCACAAACATCTGCCGTTACTAAATGTCTCCAGAAACTCTGACATTAAAGTTTCTTTCACCACACACTCTGTCAAGTCAATTAAAACAGCGTTTAATCAAGCGGGTATTGACGAAAGACGAACTTCTGTACGGCGGCACAGTTTATTGGGCGGACTGGTAAGGGGAGTGTCGGTTGTTGAATGGTCGTAGCCGACCAACATCCCAACAAGAAACATTGGTCGGTCGGGTGGCCACAGCTCCTACAAACATAAAATTTGTCGGTCGATTGGTCCGCTGTTGTATAGGGGCCTTTAAACTCAATTTGCTGCGAGCTTGAAACAGGTAAACACAAAGTTGAATACAATGCACGTGGAACGCAGTTTACAAATTCAAAGACGCACGCGTGTGAAACATAGCGATTTTCGATTGGCCTCCAGTCCTAACTTTTCATTGGTCGCTTGGTTTGGGGTCAGACGGCGTGCTGAGGATATTGCTACACTTCGGTTTATTTCTGTTCTTCTCCACATCTTCTTTCGTAGTAGGTGTGGCATATTCGTTTTTGATAACAGCAAACGCAGACCAACTGCAAAGTACGATCGCCATGTCGTACGATACAAAACGGCGGCTGACAGGTCAGGGAATGGGTAAGTGTTAAACTACGTATGCAAACTGTTTCACACTTAACAGACGTACGTTATTTATCAGAGGGAGTGTGATTTCTTCCTGCCATCACAGATAAGATTATATTATACGCTTTGGATGGACCTTTGGCAGCTATTTTGATTTTGTGAGCACGAACATGTATTTAACAACTGCGAGACTTGTTCAGAAATGTAGTTTTTAGGAAAAATGTTTGATTTACTAATTGTCCTTGTGCTGATTTTTAATGGCACTTAAAGACTCGGCTCGTAGCTGGAAGTAAAGTGACTTGATGTTGTGATTCTTGAGTTTCTCCCGGCGTATTTGATAATCAAAATATCCACGGGTGTACTGCCGGTCTAGAGTGTCCAACAGGCACAATATTTCGGCGATCAAACATGTCGCCATCATCAGGTGAACTGACGGACTGAGCTCCTGTGAACGTGCCGGCACGGAGATCCGTACGCTATGGCTGCTCAGGGGGAACTGGGTTCGGTCGCGGCGGCGGCCGATTTAAATACCCTCCGCCCGCGGCGCGCTCCCTCCGCCGTCCGCGCCCCGCGCCACGGTCTCGCGGTGGAACAGATTGCGACGGCGTCTGAGATGACGTCGGTGTGATGGCTCTGTCCGCCGTGGTCGTCACAACTATGCGTTTGCTCGATTTACTCTTGATTAACCCAATCGCTGGTTCCCAAGCCTTGCTAAGATTATAGCCACAATCACGGTTTATGAGGTCGTCATTGGTGCGAATTTCGATGGCCTCTCTAACAACGCTGTCCCAGTATCTCGACGTCTGTACCAGAATCCTCGTTCGGTCATACTCCATAGCGTGATTTTCCGACAAACAATGTTCAGCGACCGCCGACTTGCTCGGATACATTAGTCGAGTGTGCCTCTGGTGTTCACGGCATCGATCCTCGACAGTACGCATCGTCTGACCAATATACGACTTGCCACATTGACACGGAATCTGGTACACGCCAGCCTTCCTCAAACCGAGGTCATCTTTGGCGCTCCCCACCAGTGCACGAGTTTTATTCGGAGGACAAAACACAGTTCTGACACGGTGTTTCTTCAGAATGCGGGCGATTTTCCCCGAGAGTGCGCCTGTGTATGGAATAAATGCAGTGCCTACCTCCTCCCTCGTGACTTCATCCATATCAACAGGTTGTGCTGCAGTGGTTGGGCGGAGAGCACGTTGGATCTGCCACTCTGAGTACCCATTTTTTCGAAACACAGTTCTCAGATGTTCCAATTCCTGCGGTAGACTCTCTGTGTCAGAGATAGTGCGCGCCCTATGTACTAGAGTTTTAAGTACCCCATTCCTCTGTGAAGGGTGGTGGCAGCTGTCTGCGTGCAAATACAGATCAGTGTGTGTTGTCTTTCGATACACCCCATGACCTACGGTGCCGTCAGCCCTTCTCCTGACCAAGACGTCAAGGAAAGGTAATTTACCCTCCTTTTCAGTCTCCATAGTGAGTTTGATGTTGGGGTGTATGGAGTTTAGATGTGTAAGGAAGTCAAGGAGTTTATCCATACCATGTGGCCAGATGACGAACGTGTCGTCCACGTAACGGAAAAAGCAAGTAGGTTTCCATTCGGATGACGACAGGGCTTCCTCCTCGAAGTTCTCCATGTACAAATTCGCCACCACCGGTGAGAGTGGGCTACCCATGGCGACTCCCTCCGTTTGTTCGTAGTATTCTCCATTAAAAAGAAAATACGTGGAAGTCAAGACATGCCTAAAAAGTTCAGTGGTATTCTCGTCAAACCTCTGACCAATCAACTCTAGCGACTCTCGCAGGGGTACCCTCGTAAACAAGGAAACGACGTCAAAACTCACCATGATATCTGACTCATCCAACCTGAAGCTATCAAGGCGTTTAACAAAATCCACGGAATTACGGATGTGATGAGGGCATTTACCCACATAAGGACTTAATATTCCCGTCAGGTATTTGGCCAACAAATATGTAGGTGCCCTGATGTTGCTGACAATGGGGCGTAATGGTACCCCCTCTTTGTGAACCTTCGGGAGTCCATATAGTCTAGGCGGTACCGGACCTTGGGGTAACAATTTCTTAGCGTCACCCTCCGGTAAATCTGCGTCCTTGAGAAGAACCCTCGTCTTGTTCTCCACCTTCTTTGTAGGGTCAACGCTGATCTTCCGGTAGGAATCGTCATTTAGCAGGCTCTGCATCTTATCAGTGTAGTCCTTACAGGAGACAACAACTGTAGCATTGCCTTTGTCAGCCGGTAAGACAACAATATCAGAGCGTTCCCTCAGATCACGAATGGCCGCCGTCTCTTTACTGCTGATATTTGACTTCATCGGCTTGGATTTCGTCAACGCACGACAAGTTTCACGACATATTTCCTCGGCTGATTCTGGCGGAAGTCGAGCTGCAACCTGTTCAACAGCACTAACAATTTCTGCGACCGGAGTGAACTTGGGGGTGGGAGCGAAGTTGAGACCTTTCTGCAAAACCGAGACCGCATCATCACTCAACACCATGCCACTCAAATTGATGACAGTCTTGCACGGAACCTGGAGAGATGGTTTGTCAAGGAGACGTGAGAACTTAGCTGTTTGACGTCCCGTAGCCTTCTTATGAGCGGAATCAGCTGACACCCAGGTGACACCATCAATCCAATCCCAAGAAAAAGAAGTGAACTTAGAAGCCAGTAGCAAATGTAACTTGAGTAATTCCTGTGAGATAAACTCAAGGCTCCGGCGGGTGAATTGCACTCTCTCACGTACCAATGCGAGGCTGGCTCGTTTCTTGATTCTCTTAGCTGCTGCAGAATCGATGTGATGCATAACCTTAGCAAAATTTGGAACAACATTCTCGGAACGACATCTCTTTAGAAAGGCAAGAGTACTTAGCAAACGACATCTACGGTGGCGCAACTTTTCAAATTTCTTCATGCTGCGATACATCTCCTCCCCGTAAAGGTGTATGATGTGATTCTTGAGTTTCTCCCGGCGTATTTGATAATCAAAATATCCACGGGTGTACTGCCGGTCTAGAGTGTCCAACGGGCACAATATTTCGGCGATCAAACATGTCGCCATCATCAGGTGAACTGACGGACTGAGCTCCTGTGAACGTGCCGGCACGGAGATCCGTACGCTATGGCTGCTCAGGGGGAATTGGGTTCGGTCGCTGCGGCGGCCGATTTAAATACCCTCCGCCCGCGGCGCGCTCCCTCCGCCGTCCGCGCCCCGCGCCACGGTCTCGCGGTGGAACAGATTGCGACGGCGTCTGAGATGACGTCGGTGTGATGGCTCTGTCCGCCGTGGTCGTCACAACTATGCGTTTGCTCGATTTACTCTTGATTAACCCAATCGCTGGTTCCCAAGCCTTGCTAAGATTATAGCCACTTGATGTGTTTCCTTCTATTTGCTCTAAGTTCCTGCATTTTAGCGTTGAGTGTAAAAGATTGAAAGATTGGCATGTTTTCCGCCCGCTAAAAGTCTAGTATGTTGGGATTCCATAGCACTAAACACAGAAGAGAATTAAGGCCATCCTCACACGGAGCGACTGAAAAGAAACGCAATGGGATTGTGGTATACACCAACAACGCTGTCCTTGGAAAAACTGCCGTTGCCCTGTGCGAGAGCGGCGGAGGGGGAGCATTAGCTATGGACCAACTAACGTTTACGCAGAGTTTAGAGTACGTGTAAATAGAGTTAAGAGTTAAACAGAGATGGGACGAAAACACTGAGAACTTTCAATGCCGTTCTCTTTCGCATCAGCGCAGATTAACATTCAGTTCAGTAAATCAACCTGAGCTTCTTGGTTCCCCAATCCGTGATTACATACTCACAAGCGTGAGGGATACTACTTAGGGCGCAATTTTTGGTCATTCGGCTCGAAATTTTTATGCTAGACTCGTGAAAAACCCGAGACTTGCTGTGTAGATTTAGAAGGCTATCGGGCTATATGAATGTTTACTATTATGACTGAACGCCGCAATATTGGTTCTATTTGTTCGAAATTTTGAAAGTAGACTTGACTTGTGGACCATCCGCAACTTCGTGTATAGATTATAAATCATCGATAGCGAAATGAAGCAGACTCATGCGGCTTCGGGTTTACTGTATCCTCGTCAAGGCAGTGAGCGCCTAACTAAAAAAGAAAATAGCGTTGAACTAAGCGCCCACCGTCGTGCAACACGTTCAACTCGAGTTAGCAATAATCTCAACCCAAGATAGCCCGAATCATAAATACTCGATCCGTAGATTGTTCAAAGAGATTTGGCAAGGGAAGCTAAACGGGCGATGTCGTCTACCACGTTTGTCTATTCGGGCTGTACCTTCTATTAAAATTACGCAATCAAACTAAGTTCTAGGAAAATAGTACTAGCGTTCATTACGCTCGTTTGCGAAGTGGTTTGATTGCAGTGTTCGTATATCAAATAGGTGATAACACTTTTTATACAGATGTTCAAATATCAATATCTTACGTGAAAGAAATATGTTCCTCTTACTGCAATTTTCTCTAACAAGCTACTGTGCTGCAGGTCGCAATTTAGTCTTTTGACATGAAGTTTTGAAGGTAGTGATAGACCCAGAATTGGCTGTAATAGTTTGTCGGCGATGTGATGACCTTAAGATAGGCAAATGCCTCATTACGAGCGTTAATAGGCCGAAATTTGAAGTACTCTTGAGACACTTTGAATCTGCTGCAAGATTTAGATGGTAATCGGAAGTTATTTTAATGTAGCCAAATGTCTCGTTACGTGCATGATTAGCTGCTGTGCTCTTAGTTTCCATCAGTCATTTTGTACCCAGTGTACTATTTTTCAGAATTGCCACGATGCTGTTTGTATGTAGACACCCTTATGAAATGCACTTACCAAACGAATCACGAATATTCATTAAACGAAATTATGGCTACACTTTAGATCAAGGAGTTTAGTGTAGTGTCGTTCTCGTTCTGTAGACATAGAATCGACCTGATTCAATTCGGGTTCGGTCGGCGTCACGGCGGTAAATTTCGAGCTCGCTCATAACCTTCATCGATAGCGATGGCCGCCGCGCACCGTGTGAATACAACTTGAGTTACTAAATCTAACAATACAACTTTAGTTAGTAAATCTAACTCGGGTTGACCTGAAAAATCCCCTCAATCCGCGTTTAGCCCAATTTGGTAACTCTAGTTACTGACCTACATGCTGGATGCATGAAAAAATTGTCAGTAGGTTACCTTGTCACTGAGTAGTAGGTCTCTGAAAATAGGTATAGGACTGGTGCTTGACCAATGACTGGGTACACACCGTTAAGCCTTCAAACCTAAATTTATCGAAAACATTAAGTTAGGAAAGTGCTATTTGGCATTTTTACTGTTAAGGCATTTAGGTATCCGTGCACAAAATATGACTAAATGCAGTGATGATCACCTTATCACCTCCTGCGAGACTATGTGGAATGACCTGAGGGGGTGTAGAATGAAGAAGACTAAAGTCCTAAGATTTTCAAACGAGATTTGAAGAAATCACTTCAGGAGTTCATGAAAAAGGAACCATTCAGCTGTGATATAGTACTATCTGACACACACTCTTAGGTTCAAATTCAGTAAACAGAAGTTGGCCTCGAAATCTCTTTAAGATCATTTTAGTTCCTTTGCCTAAAATGTGCAACGCAAAAGAATGCTTTCATGTTACAAAGGCTGTAAAGTGTCCTTCTAAAGTAACTGAAACAAAATCGAGGAAAATACTCTCTAGGGAGTACTATTTGTCACAACAAAGCATTTTGTGCTTAGACTCGGTGTGTCGAACTGTTTAGAGCTCAGAGGAACACGCGAATAAGGAAATGAACATTTCGGATTCATCTGTACAGCCAGTGAAATATAAATTGCAGGCTGTATAGCACAGGTTTCAACAGGTAGTCGGCTGTGGCCTTAAGGAACCATCCCAACATTTGCCTTAGTGATACGGGAAAACCCAAATCAAGATGGCTGGACAGAGTAGCCCTATCCTCTTAAATAAGATGTTAGTGACCTAACAGCTGCACTGCCTCATTTGGTAATTCTCACTGTTGAACAGTTTCAATGACTATGAGCATCCTTGCCTTACACTGTTTCCAACACTCCTCTCTTCTGTCCCCTTATTCCCTATTGTCTCTTTTTGCTTAATGTCCATCCTCTTCATTAATCTATCTTTTCAGTCTATGCCGCCTTTTAAAATAATCCATATGACTCTATCAAATGCCTTCTACAGGCTAATAAAAAAATGCACACTACCTTGTTCATTTCCATCATTCTTTTGCCTATTGACTTCAGACACCCTATAGCATCACTGGTTTTCTTATCCATCATGAATAGGAATGGGTCTTTCCCAGCATTTTCCTAGATTTTCATTTGTTACCTTAGTATGACTCTCTTTACAGGCTTAATAGCATGACTGTCCTATAGTTCTTCTTTTGTGTTGCACTTTCAAAGCAAAGGAACTAAAATGGTCTTAAGTAGATTTTTAAAGCCAAATTCCCGTTCATACATTCTGTTTACTACCTCAGTCTGGCCACTGAATTTTAGCCTAAGACTTTCTCAGATGGCACTCTGTTACAGCCCAAAGCTTTCTTCTCCACAAAGACCTCCTGAAGTGCTTTCTTCAATTCTCATTTGAAAATCTTATTACTTTGTCCTTCTTTCTTTACCCCTTCAGGTCATTCCATACAATCTCACAGGGGGTGATAAGGTGATCATCTCCGCATTTAGTCATACTTGGTGCACGGACACTTACATGTCTTAACAGTAAAAATGCCAAATAGCACTTTCCTAACTCTGTTTTTGATAAATTTAGGTTTGTAGGGTGTTATCAGTCAGGTGCCAGTTCCCTGTTTTCGGAGTGTACTGCTCATTGTAATTATTGAGTTTACCCAAAGGCCTCAATTTTTTTCTGCATCTATCATGTAGGCCATCACCGTCCCCGGTAGCTGAGAGGTCAGCGCGACAGACTGTCAATCCTGAGGGCCTGGGTTCAATTCCCAGCTGGGTCGGAGATTTTCTCCACTCACGGACTGGGTGTTGTGTTGTCCTAATCATCTTCATTTCATTCCCATCGACACGCCATTCGCCGAAGTGGCATCAAATCGAAAAACTTGCACCAGGCAAGTGGTGTACCCGACGGGAGGCCCTCGTCACACACCATTATTTATACTTGATACAATGTAAAAATAGTAGGATACATCGTTTAGTTTATGAAAAAGTTGCAAAACACTTTTCCATGCTGTGCTTTAAATTTGTAATTTTTTAAAAATCATAACTTTGCAGTGGGAAAGAAGGCAGTCTTCAGTTTGTGCAATGTAACTCTGTAGTCCTAGTATTAAGTACAAATAATAATAAAAGCATTTGGCATTGCAATTAGTATTTTGTACCTTCACCTAAAGACAACTCCATCACGAAAAAAGTGAAATTTGACAAATGGTACCTTGAGATTTTATTTATTTATTCATCCAAAAAAATCTTTCCAGACTGTGGAACACACAACAGTAAAAATATGGCATTACTTCAGTAGATACATAAAATTCAGCTTTATCCACAAATAAGCTGGCATTGCTTGCAGTAGCTGCGCTGCCTTGTTTAAAGTCTTCTGTATATCAGATGCTCGACAAATTTTGCTACTGAATAGAAGCAATGATCTAATAAGAATGCCATTGGGGCTTTACAGAAGTGTGAAATGGTTTTTACTTTGTGTGGAAGGCTACAGTAAATTTGCATATCACTGTTTGTTGTGGAAGTTTTGTAGGCTGATGGACATGAAGTTCTTTCTTTTGTGTTGTATCATGCTCATTGATAGTAAAATTTTCGTGTATGGCTTCCAGATTTATTCTAACATACTTACGGATTTCTAGTATCTATATCTTTACTCTACAAAACACCATGAGGTGCAAGGCAGAGGGTATGTCCAATTGTATCAGTTATTAGGGTTTCTTCCTTTTGAATTCAAAGTGGAGTGCAGGAACAAAGACTGATTGAATGCCTCTGTGCTTGCACTAACTATTCTAATCTTATCCTGACGATCCCTATGTGATGGACATATAGGGGATTCTATTATATTCCTAGAGTTCTGGAAACTTTAACACACTTTCTTGGGATAGTTTGTCTTAAAGAGTGTTCCAGTTCAGATCCTTCAAGACCGCAAGGGGTCAGCATTGATTTGCTGGGTATGGGCTTGGTGACCCCGGGGTTCCTGAGCTGGGGGCTGGTAAGTGCCACTAGTCACCCACCACTACTTCGGCGACTACTGTGAGACGTGGCAGTGGAATGTTGTGTATCTCAGGGAATGGGGATCTTGGCTTGATGACCTGAATCGCAAGGACAGAATAAACCTAAAAAAAGAAGAAAAACCTCAATCTCAAGGTGTGCTGCATGCTGATGGGGTGCATGGCTGTTGAGGTGAAACAGTTCACCTCATTACTATAAGGCTTACTGAGGCACATGGGGCTTTGTCTGAGTGGACCCTTATTTCCCTAGCTGCCCGTGGGATCAAGATGGAATGCTCGAAACCACCCTCTCCTCCCAGAGGGAAGGGTATATCACCTGGGAATATTCACACCAATTCATCCAAAAGAATGATAGAGGCTAGTCCTCATGATAATAAGAATACTTTGACTGCAGTAACAGGGCTCATGGAGTCATGAATAATAATGTTTTTCTGGTGATGGACATTTGAAAAAGTGTCCCCCTTTTATATCGATAAAGTTTTGGAAGGTCTTGCTGGAACATTAAAATCTATAAAACAATTGCATAATGGCTCATTGTTGGTCAAAACAAACAAGTCAAAGCAGGCAGACCTTCTTAAGAAATTTCAGAAACTGGGTGACTATGATATCATTGTTGAGATGCACACCTCTCAACACCAGTAAGGTTGTTGTCACATGCTGATATATCATGGACATGTACATAGCAGAACTGAAGCAAGAATGGGCATCCTAGGGAACAGTCAATGTGGAGCAACGAATGTGCAGGAATAATGGAGCAGCTGAAAAGACTGGGACTTTCATTTGCACATTCAATTCTGACACTGTCTTAACATCTTATGGCAGGGCTCCTCAGACTTTATGTTCGGCCTTACATTCCAAAATTTGTGTGGTGCTATAAATGGCAACGTTTTGGCCTTACAAAAATGAGTTATGCCAGTGAAGTGACCTGTGGGAAATGCAGAAAAGCCACTCATGACTCTGGGACTGACTGCCTGTCTCTAGTGATCTGCATCAACTGCTCTGGGAACCACTGAGTCTGGAGCTGTGACTGCCCTGTTTTCGCTGAAGAATGCAATATACAGGAGATAAGTGACCAGGCAGATGCCCTATGCTACAACCAAAACAGAATATGAGGTGACAAAACCTCCTGTCTTTGCCACCCCATGACTTCCATTGTGCAGAAACCTATTCCCAAGGCAGACACTTCGACACAGATAATGGCTAGTTTTCCTGTGTCCACCACAAGCACCTGTACATGCGTATGTAAAAGTCAAGAAATAAAGAGTAAGGACAAAGCAATCCAGTCAGCTGCACCATGGAAGACCAACAACAGTTCCGCAGTGAGCATCCATAAGGTACAACAAAAGCAGAGTGCCTCTCAATGCCCCTGTTCCCCCTTGGCCTCGAAGGGACAGGATGCAGGGAAAGGCTCATGACATTCGGGTCAAAAGGTGTCCCAAGCACTGTAAGAGGTCATTGTTTCCCTTCTGACTTTTGAGGAGGATATCATGAAGTTAGAGGCCTTGGATCCAGGCACTCCCTCCACTCCCACTCACTCTTAAAGTGCTTCACCTCCCCGGTACAAAGATAGGGGTAAATTAAAACCGCATCAAATGACATGGCTTCCATACTACATTGGTACATGAATTAGTTCAGGACTCGTGTGGAGGAACTGAAAATACTAGCACAGGCACGTCCCTTCTGCTTTTGTTTACAAGAAATGCATCTTAAAGATACAGACGTCCCTGTGCTACAAGGTTATACACTATATCGCAAGGGTGACCTATTGGGAGAAGAGGCCAAGGGAAGTGCCGCAGTGATTGTCACTCTTGCATACCACTCCTCTGTTCTCCCCTTGGCTACTGACCTGCAAGCAGTTGCAGTTCAAATTCATGTGTGTCGAAGGATCACTGTTAGCTTGTTGTATTTACCTCCACAACATTCCCTAGACTCTTAAACTCTCATGAATCTTATTGCACAACTCCTGTGACTATCCCTCCTGGAAGACTTCAATGCCCATCATGTTCTGTGGGGCTCGACCAATACTTGCACTTGGGGTTGGGTTTTGGAGGGCCTCAAGACATATCAATAGCTGTGCATCCTCAACACAGGTACTCACACATTTCTCTGCTGCTACTGGCTCATTCTAGCCATCAACCTCTCTTTCTATTCTCCTGCCCTCACCAACTCTGTTTAGTAAGAGGTCATTGACACCCTTCATTCCAGGTGACCACTTCCCAATCTGCCTTCACCTACTAAATGGCCCACCACCTGAAGTTATGCCCCCAAAGCGGATGGTGAGCCCGGCTAACTGGACGTGTTTCAGCCAGCTGACTGTGTTTGAACACTGTGACAGTTTCCAAGGATGGGTGGACCACATCACATGAGTGATGATCCACATGCCACTGATCTCTCCATCCCACAGTCCTCAGGTCATCTTATGAGGTAACCCACACCTTGGTGGACAGACGAGTGCTGTTCCGTGATCCGGGAAATGCGTGCAGCTCCTTGACATTTTAAATGGTGACAGACATCAGACAACCTTAGGGCATTTTAAGTTGCAAGGGCCAAGGCTTGATGCATCATTAGCAAGAGAAAGAAAAGGTCGTGGCAAGTGTTCATGGAATCCATCAATTGTTATATTTCTTATATAAAAGTATGGGAAGCTACCTGCAGAATTTCTGGTAAACACTGCCACCGTTTACCGATAGCAGCAATGCTGAAACAGGAGTGCCTCCAAGCATCACCCAGAGACATAGCTCAGACGCTGGCTGAACATTTTGCACAAACTACTGTCAATGCAAGCCAGGATCTGGCATTTTGTCACTATCATAGAAAGGGAAAAGTTGGAGTTCAGGTCCAACAGTTCTGAGGCCTACAACTCCTCTTTCTCCATGTGGAAGCTGAAATCAGCACTGACTGAGATCAGTGATACTGCACCCGGTCATGACCAAATCCAGTGTTGCATGATTAGACATTTGCCAATGGCATCAAAGGAAATCCCCCTTCAATGTCTTAAACTAATATGGCAGACAGGCAACTTCCCCAACTCATGGAGGAGGCAATTCTGATTTTCTGAGCCCTCTCTTCAAACCATGAAAGGACTGCTCATGTTCCAGTATTGGAGTATCGCCTTAACGATCTGAGTAGGAAAGACCCTGGAGCAAATGATTAATCATCATCTGGTCTGGTTGTTAGAGGCCAGGCAACTCCTTAGCTGATCTCAGTGTGGATTCCAAAGATTTCGGTTCGCTGTTGATAAACTGACCCCCCAGAGGCGGCTATTCAGCAGGCTTTCCTCCATAAGCATCACTGTATTGGGGATATTCTTAGATATAAGTAAGACATACAATACTACTTAGACACTGTACTCTCACACAACTGCATCAATGGGGCTTTTGTGGCCACCTCCCCATCTTCATATGGTCTTTCCTACCTCAGCAGTTTTTCAGGATCCAAATGGTAGCATGCTGTCCGATCAATTTGAGCAGGAGAATGGTGTTCCTCAGGGCAGTGTTTTAAGTGTTACCCTCTTTGCTATAGCCATCAACAGTATCACATCTACGGTAAAGAGTCCTGTACAGTACTGTTTATTTGTAGATGATTTTCATGTTTTCTGTTCTTCCTCCATAGTTTTGTGTTATGTGTGTGTTATGTGTGTGTGTGTGTGTGTTGTTGTGTGTGTGTGTGTGTGTGTGTTGTTGTTGTTGTTGTTGTTGTGTGTTGTGTGTTGTGTGTTGTGTGTTGTGTGTTGTGTGTTGTGTGTTGTGTGTTGTGTGTTGTGTGTGTGTGTTGTGTGTGTGTGTTGTGTGTGTGTGTGTGTGTGTGTGTGTGTGTGTGTGTGTGTGTGTGTTGTTGTGTGTGTGTGTGTTGTTGTGTGTGTGTGTGTTGTTGTGTGTGTGTGTGTTGTTGTGTGTGTGTGTGTTGTTGTGTGTGTGTGTGTGTGTTGTTGTGTGTGTGTGTGTGTGTGTGTGTGTGTGTGTGTGTTGTTGTGTGTGTGTGTGTGTGTGTGTGTGTTGTTGTTGTGTGTGTGTGTGTTGTTGTTGTGTGTGTGTGTGTGTTGTTGTGTGTGTGTGTTGTTGGGGTGTGTGTGTTGTTGGGGTGTGTGTGTGTTGTTGGGGTGTGTGTGTGTTGTTGGGGTGTGTGTGTGTTGTTGGGGTGTGTGTGTGTTGGTGTTGGGGTGTGTGTGTGTTGGTGTTGGGGTGTGTGTGTTGGTGTGTGTGTGTTGGTGTTGGTGTGTGTGTGTTGGTGTTGGTGTGTGTGTGTTGGTGTTGGTGTGTGTGTGTTGGTGTTGGTGTGTGTTTGTTGGTGTTGGTGTGTGTTTGTTGGTGTTGGTGTGTGTTTGTTGGTGTTGGTGTGTGTTTGTTGGTGTTGTTGTTTTGTGTATCTTGGGTTGGGCGGGGGTGCATCTCCTTCAGTTTTATTGGGCTTTTGTGTCTTCATTGCATGACTATGGTTGCACGTTAATGGGTCAGTGGATCATTGTCGCTGTCCATCATGAGGGGATTTGGCTGGCCACAGGTGCTTTTTCCAACCATTTCCATACCTAGTATCTGTGCTGAGGTGGGGGAACCAACAAGCACCACCTGGCGCCAGCTCATTGAGGTGTCAGGCATGTAAGTTCCTTGGAGCTCTAACTTCACCCACCCACCATACTGTTGCTCGTCCACCCCTGGAATGCCTTTTTTCCAACCATCCATGAGTCGCAAAGCCATTTGGGATCTGCATTCAGTGTATGATGGAGTCACTCAGTGTGGAGCCAGTATGACACCAAATCAAAGGTTTTAAGTCTTCTTCCCTTGGTACTGGGGGCACACAGTGATTTTAGATTTGATATGGTACTGGAGATATAGCACTCCTGCTTCCATTTTTAATGTGATATTCTCTGACATTTTATCTGAGTACCAGACCATGTAGCTGTTTTTAGGGATGGGTTTAAGCAGAGGGACTCTGTTGTTTCCTCGCATTGTGGCCTCAAGGTCAGGCTGCCTCCAGAATTTACAGTCTTTGATGCAGAATTATATGCAATCTTGTGAGGACTGGAGCAGATTAGACATTCTCCCGGTCTTAATTTGTCTGCTCAGATTCTCTATGCACCCTTTACTGTCTCCAACCTTTTTACCGAGCAGAATACCCAGGATGGCCTCAGAGAGGTGCCCTCTTGGCTGATCTCCTTAATCAGCTCAACCTCTTCTGCCTTAACACTGGAGCACCCACTTGGCTTTCCAACTCCTTGCACACCTATTCCCATTTGGACCTCTCCTTGTGCACTGCTCAGCTTGCCCATCATCTTGAGTGGTCTGTTCTTTGACACCTACTCTAGCGACCATTTCCCATGTGCTATCCATTTGCTGGCTCCTACCCGACTTGCCTGCACACCCAAATGGCAGCTTACTAAGGCTTCTTGGGGGCTTTACTCCTGCCTGGCAACCTTTGAAGAACAGCATTTCTCCAGTTGTGCTGGGCAGGTGGAATATCTCACAAAAATTATTCTTACTTCTGCAGAACATTCCATTCCTTGCATCTTTACCAGGATGCATCCCCATCCCTTTGTGGACTGAGGCGTGAAGCAACGCAATTCACGCAGGGAGATGTGCTCATCCTATGGTGGTGAACTGCATTCATTATAAACAGACGTGAGCAAAGTGTCATCACATTCTTCAGGATAGCAAAAAAAGCTAGCTGGATTTCATTCACTAGTTCTTTCAACAGTTCCACCCCTTCCTCTGTCATGTGGAAAACTCCCAATTGCTCTCTGGGACCAAGATCAATTTGCAAATTTCCAGGCTGACAGTAGCAGGTCATGTTATCGTGGACCTTATTGCTATCTCCAACACCTTGGGCCAACATTTTGCAGAAATTGAGTTCTTTCCACTATGGGCCTGCCTTCCTCCATCAGAAACAATTGGAGGAGACTCAGGCAATACTCCTCTCTTCTCAGTCATAAGTACTACAATGCTGCCTTTACTGTGAGGGAACTAGATAGAGTTCTCAGTTTGTCCTGATCCTTAGCCCCACAGCCACACTGTCCACCTTCAGATACTACAGCACCTTTCTCTTGCAGGCAAGCACTTTACTTAATACATACAATCGCACCTGGGCAGAGGGCACATTTCCTGGACGCTGACATGAAGGCACTGTCATACCCATACCCAACCCCAGTAAGGACAAAAATCCTTCCTTCCATCTAAAGCACTATCTAGGTTTGCAAGGTGATGGAATGTATCATTCACGACCAGCTGGTATGGTTGCTCAAGTCTCACAATTTACCAACAATGTGAATTAAGAGCTCACCATTCTGCAGTTTACCATGTTTTTAGTTTGCCCACCAATGCCATGAATGATTTTCTGTGGAAATCCCAGACTGGTTGTGTTTCAAATTGGAGAAAGCCTATTCAAGGTGTGTGTGTGTGTGTGTGTGTGTGTGTGTGTGTGTGTGTGTGTGTGTGTGTGTGTGTGTGTGTGTGTGTGGTTTCTGCCTTGTTGGACGCATTTGTCCAGGAAAGCGGTGTACCTTAGGGTTCTGTCCTGAATTTTGTCCTATTTGCTATTGCCGTTAACCCTATAATGGTCTGTCTCCTGCTGGGCATCTTTGGATCCCTTTTTGTTCATGACTTCGCCATCTATTGCAGTTCTCCATGTACCTGTCTCACTGAATGGCATCTTCAGCAATGTCTTGATTGTTTTCACTCGTGGAGCTTTGACAATTTCTTTCGTTTTTCCACTGTCAAAACCTTCTGTATGAATTTCTGGTGGTGTAATTGGTTTCTCCCACCTTCTTTACATCTGTTACCTGTTGCTCTTCTGTTCATTGAAACTAAGAGGTTCCTGGGGCTCATGCTTGACAGGAAACATTCTTGGTCCCCCCCCATGGGTCTTACCTGGCAACCTGCTGTATGTAGCCACTCAATGTCCGAAGTGTCCTCGATGGTGCTTCCTGGGGTGCAGATCAAACTGCCCTCCTCCATTTCTACTGTTCCTTTGTCCATTCAAAACTCTACTATGGATGCATGGATGCTTCATTTATGTTAGGCCACTAGTGCCTTTTACACTAACTCAATTGAGAGTCTGTATGCGGAAGCTGCTGAACTACCACTGTCCTGCCATCGTGACTTCTCCCTCAGCAGGTATGCATGGTGTTTGTCTGCCACCCATACTATGCCTCCTCCTCGATGGTTCCTTTGATTGCCATTATGGGGCAGGTTCCTCTTCTGTTACTTCCTGGAGTCTGCTTCCAGCATTTGCTTGGGCAGCTTAACTTCACACTACCTGCAACTTTCCCAGTAGGTGTGAACCCTTCACCACCTTGGCTTCATGAAGCAGCCCATCCTAACCTTGGTGTTCAGTTGCACCCTCACTCTATCACCTCCAGTTTCAAGACCTTTGCATGGAATTTTACAGTAGTACCTTTGTATACACAGATGGCTCTCGGACTGACTGTGGGGTTGGGTGTGACTTTGTCATTGGCAACCATGTCTTTTGACATTGGCTTCCAGCATACTCCTCAGTATTTACAGACAAGCTCTTCGCCTTGTATCAGGTCATGGAGTACATCCAGCGACACAACCTTTCCAATTGCATCTTCTGCTCATTCTCAGCGCCCTTCAAAGTCTGTGTGCTGTACACTGCCCATCTGTTAGGGGTCTAGGAATATTGTTGCTTGCTCACCCTGCTGATGCTGCTGCCAAGGCGGCAGTCCTCGTACCTCATACTACTGGTTCCTATATTCCCTCCAATGATATCTGTGTTGATATCTGTCAGGGGAGGTGGTGTCCCTTTGGCATTGCCATTGGTCCTCCCTTCATGGGAACAAGCTCAGGATTATTAAGCCTCCCCCAGCGGCTTGGATGACCTCCTCTCAGCCCTCCCACCAGGAAGAGGTCATTTTAACTAGGTTGTATATTGGGCACTGTCTTTTTAGCCATCATTTGATAAGTGGCACTTCCACACTACTTTGTACACATTGTGCCCAAGTTTTAACTGTCCACAACTTCCTGACAGAATGTCCATTTTAACCATTTACATTCCCTCTTAGGTTTGTCATTTGAGTTATCGAGAATTTTAGCAAATGGCACAGGGGCTGTTGACCATGTTTTCTTTGTATCCATCAAAGCAATATGGTAAAGGCCATTTAATTCTTAGTTTTGGACCTCCATTTCTGTATGATGTCTTTTGTAGGTCTTTCTCCATGTCCCAGTTTTTAGCTGTATTTTTTCATGTCAGCTGGGATTGACATTTAGTTGTTTAACTCCTCTGTCTTTATGTTCTATAGTTTTAATGTGGGCATGTATGACCACAGTTGGTTTTGCACCCCAATTAAATCAAAACAAAACAAATGATTATTTTTTTAAATTATCTTTTATTCTCTGGATTCAAATTCTCCTCCTTCCCACCAAACCTCACTTAAGCCTAAAAGATTAATATTGTCTCTCCATTTGTCTTTGCATTTTCTAATTTTCCCTTCTTATCTTCGTATTCCATGCTGAATTCCTCAGTAGATATGATTTCCTGCTCATCTTGCCTTGTAATGAACATTTCTCCTGGGTAAGGGCCACCTGGAGTTTCATGAAGTGGTTTCCAACTTGGAGGGTAAGTGTGTGCACTGCCTACTACCCATTCATCTACTTCCAAGCAGGCTTTTGGCATTTGGTGGAAGGAATCTCATTATTCTGGGAAATATTTGGACCTTCTGTCATTCCCCTCACCTGAGAAATGCACTGCTTCTTTTGTACCATGAGGAGATCACAGAATTTTTGTTTCATTGAGTCTAGGACCAAATGGCATATTGTGGACTCCAGTACTTCCAGAGAAGTTTTTCACAGTATTTAACTATAAATATAAAAACCACACAATGCAGCTCTTTGGCTTTGCAAACACTTAAATTGACATGAAACCTGCTCTTCTTTGCCTTACCATCCAATTCCAGAACAGGAAATTGTTTCATTGCATGAATTACGTTGCCATGGGTTCAAAACACAATGAGAACATTAAGCATGCACCATGAATAAAATAGGAAGATAAATGTCCAACAAACTGTGCAGTATGAAGCAAAGCAATGTCTTCACATACCTTAAACAGTGGGCAAAGCTAAGGTATTTGGTTACAGGTGATTTTTATATCAAAAACTGTAGGCACAGAGTCTTAGCTGCCAGTCATGCCAGTATCCCTCTGCAAAGGGGACCTTTCCATAAGTTTTTCCTGTTGAAAGAAGTTTACCAACTTCAGTGAAAAAGTTACATAACAGTTCTTTTGTGTGATGTTCTCAGTTAAGTAACACACAGAATGACCAATAATTTTGCCAAATCATGGAAATGCACATTGGACATCTCACATTATAATATCTTTGTTCAGTGTGTAAAAGAACAATCTGATGGATACATGAAGTTCCTACTGTGATGGAAACGTTCAACAGAGTATTGTCAAGACTTCCAGGAGGCTCTTAAAATTATTGTTCCAAGAGGGTCTACTCCCTTATTTATATCAAGACTTCTACAGTCCATTCTTAAATTGTTTCAAGTACTCACTGAATCTTGCCAAACACCCAATTTGACAATTTCACATTCTTTGCTGTATTTCCTTTTCCCAATTTTTGCTACCTCTGCAAATTTTTGGTACTGCTGCAAACTGTTACACCCTCTTGATATATACTTCATGACAGTAGGAAGACCAGTCACAATATGTGTGAAGTAGCCAATATATGAGCTAAATTGCTCCATCTTTGCATAACCCATGTACATTAATATGAAGAATGGTGTTTTTGTGACTGTTACATTTCAGCTGCAAAACAGTTCCTTTCCCCCCACTCTGACTGCATTGCAGTTTAACCCTGCAGCTACTTTCTGCACTTTGTGTAAGTGCTTATACAATAATGTTTCTTCTCTAGGCATAAATTTAGCTGGAGTTTACACTTTGGGCAGTCCATACAGGTTGAGGGAATAGTCATCATCCATACCCATAAAGAGACTATTCATCCTGCCAATCAACACTAATCAAAGTGACCAAGTGCCCACTGTAACCCATATTGTACAGTGTTTTCATCAGAGTCATGGCTAGGCACAAAGTGACAGTTTGCAATCGTGTGGCTGGCTGAAATTTTCTGGACGCGAACTACTGTTGAACAATGTTATCTAATATTCATACAGCAGTGACCACTCAAATTGGTGAGCTGCAATATTTTACATGATGCTCAATGAGGCCACTAAGTTATCAATATTCTCACTTTGTCTCCTGACATTTTACCAACCCACTGAATATTTATTTGTGATCAGGTTTGTTTTTCTCCTTCTAGGGATCACTCTTTTCTGATATTAGCATCAAAATTTTATGTTTATTGATATCAGTTCATTTTGAGTATTACACAACTTTTACACATTAATGATGAAAGATGGTTTAGTTCTCCATAATCTCAGAATTTCTTATAGGTGACCTTTTAAACTTTTTTATACATTTTAGTATGTTGTTATGATGTGAGGAAACCATAAATCATACTGTCACTCATGTGATGACAGACATTTCCAAGGCATCACATTTCTTCTCCTATGACTGGCTGTCACAAGCAAACGAGTGTCACCATATATTGATTTACATGTTTCAAACGTAATTGTTGGGTTCAAATTAATGATAATGTAAATAAAATAGAAAGAAACTTCCACATGGGAAAAATATATTAAAAACAAAGATTCCAAGACTTACCAAGTGGGAAAGCACCAGTAGATAGGCACAATAAATAAAACACACACACACACACACACACACCTTGTAAATACAAGCAGGATCATCCAAAGTGTGGAAGGTAATACCATATATTTATAAGTGAACACTGTAGGAAAAGAGAGATTGCCACTTACCATAAAGATAAGGGGCTAAGTTGTAGACAGGTGCAATTAGGACACACAACACACAACTTTTGGCCACAGCATTCATCAGAAAGAGAGATGGGTGTCTATTACATTAGTTGTTTGTGCCCCCAAAACAATACAAACAAAAAAACAGAAAAAGAGAAAAACACTATTCATACATACAAGCATGCACACATCACACTCATATAACCACCGAATCCAGTAACTCGGGACAGAGGTGCTGTAACTGATGGTCATGTGTACGCCCCGCCCTCCATTCCCCCCTCCCCCCTGTGGGCCTAGGGGTTAGAATAGGCCAGGAACCAAGGTATTCCTGCCTGTCGTAAGAGGTGACTAAAAGGAGTCTCACACCTATCGGCCTTTGTGATGGTCCCCTGTAGGGTTTGACCTCCATTTTTCAAAATTTTCCCAAAGAGTGAGTCAATTGGAGAAGGGCACCTTTCATGGTGCATCGTGTCCATTGTGCATGAAAGTCTTTAGCGGCCTCCTTTCTCACTGTGGCATTGCAGTCCCACTCATCCTCCATCTCTTGAGCGAGGACACCTTCCAAGGTGCATTTTCCTCCACCCACTATGCAGTGTCATTTTCTGTGCCAACGAGGACGATGGAATTCTTTGCACATCATATCCAGCACAGTAGCAAGCCCATAGTGGTGGGGTTTGTATGTACACTGTTGGTTGTAGCCCCCTGACAACATAGGGATCGCTCTGCTGATGCCTGCGCCATTAGCTCCCCTTGTGTGCTGTGGAGTACATACCCATCTCCCTGGTGCATCTGGGCTCCTGGCTACGGCCATCCTGCCAGGTGGCTCTTGCTGAGGCTGGGTGGCACCCATGGGGAGGGCCTCTGGTTGGAGCGGGTGGCATCAGGGTGGATGACATGCCATGAAGTGTAGTACGTCATCTCTTGCTGGTGGTCCACTCCGAGCAGTCTCTAAGTGGGCAAAGTCTAACTTCAGTGCTAAGAAATATGACCCCAAATCGTTCCCCTCCCTGGCCACACCATGGGAAGAATGCCAGTTCAAGGATGGCAGTGAAGCTTATTAGCCCCAGTACCTCGTATATACAAGAACTGATGGGGAACTTTCATGTCCATAAAGCCTCAGTTTTTTGTGGAGCATTTGGAGGACAAGTTTGGGGAGGTGGAGGGCTTGTCCAAAATGCGCTCTGGGTCTGTCTTTACAGATTGTCAGGTGGAGTTTGTGCTTATGTCTTCAAATGGGTATTTAGTGAACCTGCATCCTTCAAACTCTTCTTGAAGCCTGTGGCTCTCAGGATACGGATGATGCAGGAAATAACTGACTGCGTGTATATTTCTCCAGATGGTGCGGTACCCCTGAACATGTAGGTTGCGCGTATTCGTCAACTCCATTAATCTTTCCTACTTTTAGGAGATTTTAACGCCTTAACCCCTTTGGAGTAGCACCATGCTTACTGGCCATGACAGAGAAGTTGAAAATTTACTGTCCCAACTCAACCTATGCCTCTTAAATACTTCTGACACAGCACATTTAAGTGTAGTTCATAGTAGTTAATCGGCCATTGATTTATCAATTTGCAGCCCAGGATTTCTTCAATCTATCCACTGGAGACAACATGATGACTTGTGAAGAAGTCACCACTTCCCCATCTTCCTATCACTCCCCCAGTGTCATGCCCATAGACGCCTACCCAGATGGGCTAAAAACAAGGCAGACTGGGTAGCCTTCACCTCTTCTGTCACCGTTGAATCTCCCCCATCTGGTGCCATCCATGTTGTGATCGAACAGGTCACAACAACGAAAATTTCTGCATTGTTCCCTCATTATCTATGGTGCCCAGGACGAAAGACAGTCCCTTGGTGGTCACTGGAAGTCGCTGAGGCAATGAAAGAGCTTCGGTGAGCTCTACAATAACATGAGCAGTACCCTTCCCTAGAGCACCAAATAGCCTTTAAGTGGCTCCATGCCCATGTTCGCATGCTCATAAAATGAAGGAATCATGAGTATTGGGAGAGGTATGTGTCGACCATTGGGTGCCATACGTCACCATCTCACGTCTGGACAAAGACAAAAAGTCCTTTTGGGTACCAGACCCCACCAGGTGTCCCTAGCATTAACATCAATGGTGTGCTCTCTACCAATGCAAACACAATTGACCGACACCCTGGGTCGGAGAACTACCTCTCGGTGTTTTGCACAATCAATCACCAGATGGAAAGGAAAGTCCTCTTGTTCACTACACTCCACAGGGAACCCTATAATGCCCCATTAACAGAGTGGGACCTCCTTAGTGCCCTTGCACATTGCTCCGACCCATTTCCTGGGCCAGATCGGATCTACAATCAGATGATTAAACATCTTTCGTCTGACCACAAACACTATCTCATTGTCATCTTCAACTGATTCTGGTGTGATGGTGTCTTTCCATTGCAATGGCAGGAGATCACCATCATTCTGGTGCTAAAACCTGGTAAAAATCCGCTTGAAGTGGATAGCTATCAGCCCATCAGCCTCACCAACATTCTTCGTAAGCTGCTGGCATGTATGATGTGTTTGTGGTTGGGTTAGGTCCTGGAGATACGTGGCCTACTGGCTCCATGTCAGGGCGGCTTCCGCCAGGGTTGCTCTACCACTGATAACCTTGTGTCCCTCGAGTATGCCAGCCTTTCCCAGATGCCAACACCTGGTTCCCATCTTCTTTGATTTACAAAAAGCATATGACATGACCTGGCGACATCATATCCTTGCCACATCGTACGAGTAGGGTCTCTGGGGCCCGCTGACGTTTTTCATCCAAAACTTCCTGTCACTCTATCCTTTCCATGTCCAAGTTGCAGCCTCCCATAGTTTCCCCTGTATTCAGGAGAATAGTGTTCTGCAGGGCTCTGTATTGAGTGTATCTCTCTTTTTAGTGGCAATCAATGGCCTAGCAGCAGCAGCAGCAGCTGCTGTAGAGCCATCGATCTCCCTTTCTCTGTATTTGGATGGCTTCTGCATTTCGTATTGCTCCTCCAGTACTGGTGTTGCTGGGCGGTGCTTACAGGGAGCCATTCACAAGGAGCAGTCATGGGCTCCAGCCCAAGACATCCAGTTTTCAGCTGCGTAGTCATGTGTCGTGCACTTGTCAACATAGTACCGTTCATCCGGAACCTCAACTTTATCTTAATGACAATCTTCTGGCTGTAGTGGGGACATATCGCTTCTTAGGACTGGTTTTCAATGCCCAATTGACTTGGCTACCTCACCTTCATCTGCTTAAGTGGAAGCTCTTGCAGTACCTCAATGTTCTCCACTGCCTGAGCAACACCAACTGGGGTGATTTATTTATTTATTTATTTCATGTTCCGTAGATCCAGTTAGTGAGTCAATCACAAGGATATGGAACGTGTCAAATTGTACAGGTTTCAATTTAAACTTACAATAAATACAAGGGCAATTCAATGCCAAATTGTACATAGTCTAAGTAAGATATACTATAAATACAGTAATATATACAATGTCAGCTAAATAACATAACAACTATTTAACAGAAAAAGTTTCAAATAAAGGTTACAAATAAGAGCACAAGGTTAAATCAGACATTAGGCCTACATGAGTAAATACAGGTACAGCCAATTTGTTGTTGCAAAAACTGTGATTATGCTCAAATGCTCAATAAAATCAATTGAACTAGTTCTAGACACATTATGTTTAGTAATGATGTACACTTTCTTTCAAATATTCATCCACAGTATAAAAAGATCTCTCTGTCAGGTAATCTTTGAGAACTTGTTTAAATTTTGGCAGTTCTGTATGAATACATTTGATATGTAGTGGGAGAGCATTGAACAGCTTAATGCTGGAGTAGTAAACTCCTTTTTGTACCAGAGTGAGACGTTTCATTTCGACATGTAGATTGTTTTTGTTTCTGGTGTTATAGCCATGGAATTTACTGTTGTCTTGGTAGATAGAATAATTTTTGCACACAAAGGTCAGCAAGGAAAAAATATACTGTGAGGCAGTTGTTAGGATACCTATTTTTCGAAACAAGTGCCTGCAAGTGTGTCTTTGATGGACCCCACACATTATTCTGATTGCTTTTTTTTGGATGGTGAAAACTTTTTTTGCAAGTGGTTGGTTCCCCCAGAACATGATAGCATATGACATCAATGAGTGGAAGTAGCCAAAGTAGGTAACCTTAATGTCGTCAACTTCAGCCACTGAAGAAATTACCCGTAATGCAAATGTTGCCGAGCTAAGTTTCTTACATAGATGTAGAATGTGAACTGACCAATTACATTTACTGTCTATATAAGCACCCAGGAATTTTGTATCTTCAACTTTCTGTATTGGTTGATCTCTACAGTTTATGTTAATTTCATTGAGATTACTTTGTGATGTATGGAACCTCATATAATGAGTTTTATTTGCATTGAGTGAGAGACCATTTGAGGAGAACCAATTTAAGATGTCATTAAAGACAGTATTTGTAGTTTGTTCAAGATTGTGATCTATCAAATCATCAATTAGAATTGTGGTATCATCAGCGAACAGGGTAAATTTGCTGTTTGTCTCAGAACAAAGAGGAAGATCATTGATGAAGATGAGGAACAGCAATGGGCCCAAAACGGAGCCTTGAGGCACTCCACATGTCATTGTGCCCCACTCAGACGAGGCAGGTTTTCCAGAAGAGCCATTTAGCATTACTGTCTGCTTCTGATCCTTCAGATACGATTGCAGCCACAAGCCAACAGTACCTCCTAAACCATAGTATTCTGCCTTTTTCAAAAGAATTTGGTGGTTTACACAGTCAAAGGCTTTCGTAAGATCACAAAAAATACCCACTGGAGACATTTTTTTGTTAATGGCTTCCAAAACTTGGTTGCTGAAAGAGAACATTGCCTGTTTGGCACAAAGACCAGCACGAAAACCAAACTGATTTTTGCTTAAGATACTGTGGAAGTTGAGATGATCCACAATCCTCCCGTGTATGAGTTTCTCAAGAATTTTCGAGAAGGTAGTTAATAGGGATATTGGGCGATAGTTTGTTACATCGTTTTTATCACCTTTTTTAAAGAGAGTAATCACTACAGCCAATTTTAGTCTGTCAGGGACAATCCCTTCTTGTAGGGATGTATTGTATATGTTGCATAAGATGGGACTAACAAATTTATAACAGTGTTTTAGTATTGTACTAGAAATATTGTCCACACCAGCAGAATTTTTATTTTTTAATGATCTGATTACTCTTATGACTTCGCTTACAGTAACTGGAGGTAAAGATAACTGTGGGATTCTGTTGCTAATAGCTTTCTGTAGGAGGGACAATGATTCTTCCATAGAACCATTACAGCCTGTCTTCTCTGCTGCTCTCAAAAAGTGGTTATTAAATATTTCTGCAACCAACTCAGGTTTCTTTATGATACTGTCCCCTGTTATAATCTCTACCTCAGACATGTTCTCTGTTTTCCTGCCGGTTTCCCTCTTTATTACATTCCAAATAGTTTTAATTTTATTTTCTGAGCTTTCAATTTCTGATTTTATGCACATACTTTTAGATTTATTTATAACCTTCTTGAGAATGCTACAGTAAAGTTTGTAGTGTTGTCGTTTCATTGGATCATTACAAATCCTGAGAGAACTGTACAACATCCTCTTTGTTCTACATGATGTTATTATCCCTGTAGTGATCCAAGACTTCTTGGCATTGCCTGTATGACTATTTCTAACTATTTTTTTGGGGAAAGATGGACTCAAATAAAGACATAAATTCATTTAAAAATGAATACTGGGCTCCAATCTATCTCTTTTAGGCTGTCATTGAATTTCATAAGGCCCTCTTCATTTATTATCCTAAAAGATTTCCAGGAATGCTCAGGACTGTGTCACACACTGATGTATTTGAGCCTAAGTAATTGACCACCATGATCAGGAAGGCCAAGGACTGGATGTACAGTGATCTCATTGCATTTAGACTTATCTATAAATATATTATCTATCAGACTTTTACTGTTAACAGTAACCCTAGTTGGGAAATCTACAATTGCCATCAGATTATAAGACTTCATTAAATGTACTAAATCAGCTTTACTATTGCTCTCATTTAGGAAATCAACATTAAAGTCACCAGTAATTATTAAGTTCTTGGACTTTGAGTACAGTTTGGATAATAAAGAATCTAAGTGCTTAAGAAATACATTCAATTTCCCTTAGGGAGATCTATACAGTGCTAACACTATAACCGTGATGTCATTTACAGTAATCTCAACGCCACATACTTCAATTTGTTGCTCTATACAATAGCTCTTTAAATCTAATGCATTGTAAGATGTGTTTTTTTTTTTACATAAATTACCACTCCACCTTTTTCCATGATGGTTATAGAGTAATGCACTGCCTGACAGTAACCGCTTAGCTGCAACCTTTCAATATCTTTCACATGATGTTCACTAAAACATAATACATCAGTATCTTTTATTCCTTGTGGTTCCTCTAACAGAACAGTAATGTCATTTACTTTATTACCAAGTCCTCCCACATTCTGGTGAAAAATTGTCATTGCTTTGGAGTTAGATGCAGATGTAAACTTTTGCCTAAAAAATTATCTGAAGCTACACAAGCAGTACGTTCATTACTAACAATTTCCTGAAATATTTGAGATTGAAACTGAGTCTGACTTGATGGCTGGAGCCATTTAAATGCGATTGGTTCCAACTTTGGGGTACATTTGTTGACGTCTTCCAATATTTTTTTTTTAAAGGGTACCTAATTCTTTTTTTCCTGATCTGTTCAGGTGCATACCGTGTCTTGTAAATAATTCTCGTCCAAAACTGCTTATATCTACAACACAAGTATTGTTAAAATGCTTACACAACTTTGCTAACTTAGAGTTCGTTTGTGAGATAGCCTCATTTACACAGGACTGTGGGATTAAGTCATGTCTCTTTGGAATGTTCACAACAAATACCTTAGACTGATGAAGCGCCGATATTTTCTTCCTGAGCGACTGTACGACATCATTCCCTTCGTTGCAGGCAACGTTGTTTGAGCCACCTATTAAGATCACACACTCGTTTTTTACTTTCTCAGGATCACACCCCGCTACAACTTCTTGAAGTTTAGCACCTGGTTTTACGATTCCACAAACATCGGCACCATTCAAACTGCTTTTCACTATATCAGCCATGCCTCTGCCATGACTATCAGCGAAAATGTGAAGACGATTTTTTGATGTTTCACTCACAGCAGACTGGATCACGCTACTGCCACTTTCACTGCTATTAACTGAACGTTGTGGCTTCGGAAGATCAAACCTAACTTTTTTCCGATAGTTTACCGGTACACTCTTCTTACGATTGTTTTCACTTTCTGTGAGACTATTACTGGAACAAAGTACATCAAAATTGTTTACATTCTCGAACCTCGAAACATTTGTTGTAGACGACGTTTTAGCGCCGAATTATTGACGCTTGTTGTGTACTAACTTCCATTTTGATGATTTATCAGCGTCATTTTGCGGCAATGTATCCATGTTCTGGCGAAAGTTTTTATTCTTCTGTCTGTCTTGAAGCAATGGATCCATGTTATGCTTAGACTTCAGCTCCGTATTTTCGGACTTCAGACTGTTGATTTCTACTCTTAGACTGCTGATTACACATTGTAAACTAGCAATACGTTCACTATACTTTAAGAATTCATTTTTGCACTTTACGCACGAATTTTTAACGGCTTCACTATAACTTATTTTAGGAGTAAAATCACGGACATCTACACACGCCGCCATCTTGTGATCAGTCTATGCTGCTGAAGCTCTACAGAGCCCTTGTCCAATCCTGCCTTGACCATGGGAGTTTGGTTTATGCCTCAGCAGTGCCCTCAGCATTTTGTTTACTCGACTCAGTGCACCACTGTGGCATTCGCCCAGTGACAGGAGCTTTTAGAGTGTGTCCGGTGACCAGTGTCCTTGTGGAGGCCAGAGTCCCTCCATTGCAGATCTGACAAGCACAACTGCTCGCCAGCTATGTTGCACACATTTGTAGTTATCCTGAGCATCTGAATTACCATCTCCTTTTCCCACCTGCAGCAGGCAGTTCATTGCCCAGGTCAGAGTTCACGATTGCAGTTCACGTGTGATCCCTTCTCTCTGAACTGGAGTCCTTTGCCCTTACCACAGATACTTGAGGTCCTTTCACGTGCACCTGCATGGTGTACACCTCAGCCAAAGCTTTATTCTGACCTGTGTTAACCTTGCCACTCTCCACTGTCACTTCCTATTGGTTCTTGACATGTTCCGGGGCTCTGAAGTTGTTAACACCGACGACTTGATGGCTGATGGTAATGTTGGCTTCACCTATGTCCATAGACGCTGTATTGAATAGCATTCCTTGCCCACTGGCTGCAGTGTATTCACTCTAGAGTTTGTGGCCAAATGATGTACGCTTCAGTACATCCATTTGTGTTCTGGTGAGTTGTATCTTCTCTGTTCTGACTCCCTGAACAGCTTACAAGCTATCAACCATTGCTACCCTTGCCATCCTTTGGTAGCGGTCATCTAGGAGTCCATCTCTGCCCTGGATGGTACAGTCGTTCTGTGGTGTTTATGTGGACTCCAGGAAACATCGGAATCCAAGAAAATCAGCTTGCTGACAGGCGGCCAAACAGGCTACGTGGAAGCCACTTCTGGAGACCTCTGATACTGACCTGCGTTCTGTGTTATGCTGCAAGGTTTTTTGGCTTTGAGAGATGGAGTGTCATAACAGTATGCACAAAAAACTGCGTGTCATTAAGGAGACTGTGAATGTGTGGAAGTCTTCCCTTTGGGCGTCTCACAGGGAATCAGTTGTCCTTTGTCGACTCTGCATTGGCCATATGTGGCTCTCACATGGCTACCTCCTCCATCACATGGACCCACTTCATTGTTGCTGTGGCTCCCAAATGACAGTTGACCACCTCTTGTTGGACTACCCACCTTGTCACTGTGTGGCGTAGTTATAACCTTGCCAGCATCCTGTCTTCAGTGTTGGGTGACAATACGTCAACAGCAGCTTTAATTCTACATTTTATTCGTGAAGGTGGGTTTTATCATTTGATATAAGTTTTAGCACACCTCTTTTATCCCTCTGTGCCCTCCACCCTAGGTATTGTGGGGTGGAAGTTTTAATGTGTTGCAGAATGGCTAATTCTCCTTTTTTATTCTCATGGTCAGCCAGCCATGGTAATCAGCTTTCTTGTTTTTAATCTCTTCTCCCTGTTTCTTGCATCTCTCTGTTGTTTTCTAGTTATGTTTTGTCCGTTATAGTGTTTTTTGTCCTTCTGCTGTACTTCAGGTTCTTTCTTTCTTTCTCCTGTTGTTGTGTGTTGTATGCCTTCTTTCCCTTGGGTAATTGTTCTACTGTGTACAAGGGACTGATAACCATACAGTTTGGTGTCTTTCCCCCTTTTAAACCAGCCAACCAACCAACCATGTGAGCATGAGGTGAGCTTGTTTTGCATGTATAAATGGTGTGTTTCTCTTTTTCTGATGAATTGCCTACCTGCAACTTAATGTAATTTTTACAGTAAGTAGCAGTCTCTCTTCCTGAATTATTGTTCCTACCTGGAGTTAGACATTCACAAGCAAATAACACTGTTAACAAAGCTGTAAGCATTATGCACTTTCTGATAAAACAATTTGCAATATGCATAAGTTTTTAAAATTTGTATATATGTGCATAAAAGAATAAAATCTATGGCTGCCCAGTATGTTAAAATTATACTACAGGTCCAATAGCTACCTATTGAAAGTATTCCACACTTCACATACAAGGAAGACCCATACTAAGTTTTAAAATATTTTTTGTGCAGCCAGGTATTTGCTACAAGTGGTTAAGCAGGGATGTCTAGAGGACAAATGGAAGGATGTAGAGGCTTATCTCACTAGGGGTAAGATAGATACTGCCTACAGGAAAATTAGAGACCTTTGGAGAAAAGAGAACCACTTTTATCAATATCAAGAGCTCGGATGGAAACCCAGTTCTAAGCAAAGAAGGGAAAGCAGAAAGGTTGAAGGAGTATATAATAGAGGGTCTATACAGGGGCAATGTTCTTGAGGACAATATTATGGAAATGGAAGAGGATGTAGATGAAGATGAAATGGGAGATAAGATACTGCGTGAAGAGTTTTTCAGAGCACTGAAAGACCTGAGTCGAAACAAGGCCCTGGGAGTAGGCAACATTCCATTAGAACTACTGACAGCCTTGGGAGAGCCAGTCCTGACAAAACTCTACCATCTGGAGAGCAAGATGTATGAGGCAGGCGAAATTCCCTCAGACTTTAAGAAGAATATAATAATTCCAATCCCAAAGAAAACAGGTGTTGACATATGTGAAAATTACCGAATTATCAGTTTAATAAGTCACACCTGCAAAATACTAACCGGAATTCTTTACAGACGAATGAAAAAACTGGTAGAAGCCGACCTCGGGGAAGATCAGTTTGGATTCCGTAGAAATGTTGGAACACATGAGGCAATACTGACCTTAAGACTTATCTTAGAAGAAAGATTAATGAAAGACAAACCTACATTTCTAGCATTTGTAGACTTAGAGAAAGCTTTTGACAATGTTGACTGGAATACTCTCTTTCAAATTCTGAAGGTAGCAGGGGTAAAATACAGGGAGCGAAAGGCTATTTACAATTTGTACAGAAATCAGATGGCAGTTATAAGAGTTGAGGGACATGAAAGGGAAGCAGTGGTTGGGAAGGGAGTGAGACAGGGTTGTAGCCTCTCCCTGATGCTATTCAATTTGTATATTGAGCAAGCAGTAAAGGAAACAAAAGAAAAGTTTGGAGTAGGTATTAAAATCCATGGAGAAGAAATAAAAACTTTGAGGTTCACCAATGACATCATAATTCTGTCAGAAACAGCAAAGGACTTGGAAGAGCAGTTGAATGGAATGGACAGTGTCTTGAAAGGAGGGTATAAGATGAACATCAACAAAAGCAAATCAAGGATAATGGAATGTAGTCGAATTAAATCAGGTGATGCTGATGGAATTAGATGAGGATATGAGACACTTAAAGTATTAAAAGAGTTTTGCTATTTGGGGAGCAAAATAACTGATGATGGTCGAAGTAGAGAGAATATAAAATGTAGACTGGCAATGGCAAGGAAAGCGTTTCTGAAGAAGAGAAATTTGTTAACATCTAGTATTGATTTAAGTGTTAGGAAGTAGTTTCTGAAAGTATTTGTATGGAGTGTAGCCACGTATGGAAGTGAAACATGGATGATAAATAGTTTGGACAAGAAGAGAATAGAAACTTTCGATATGTGGTGCTACAGAAGAATGCTGGAGATTAGATGGGTAGATCACATAACTAATGAGTAGGTATTGAATAGAATTGGGGAGAAGAGGAGTTTGTGACACAACTTGACCAGAAGAAGGGATCGCTTGGTAGGACGTGTTCTGAGGCATCAAGGGATCACAAATTTAGCATTGGTGGGCAGTGTGGAGGGTAAAAATCGTAGAGGGAGACCAAGAGATGAATACACTAAGCAGATTCAGAAGGATGTAGGTTGCAGTAGGTACTGGGAGATGAAGCGGCTAGCACAGGATAGAGTAGCATGGAGAACTGCATCAAATCAGTCTCAGGACTGAAGACCACAACAACAACAACAGGTTGAGTTTGTCATTATGAAGACTTTACATACTTTAATGTGGAAATACATGTGACAACTGATTTATTGAAATGTTTTATTATGTTCTAATGTACATTTCACAACATTTGTTCAGTTAAGAAAACATAGTAGTTGTCGTGGTCTGCCTTGATTTAAGGAATGTGGGCAACTACTTAGTGGCTTTGTTAGCATCCCTTTTGTGAACAGTACCAACTAATTGGTAATAGCTTTTTGTGGTCTGTATCTGAACTGAAGATTGTGACAGCTCAGCTATCAAAATATCTGGACCCCCAATTAGGATATGGGAGTTTCCAGTGGCTGTTTTCTACATACTGGGTGGTTGTACTCTGATTACAATATTTTCATTTCTGAGGAATAATGTTAGATACAGCTATGTGATTTGTTGCAAAAGGTAGTTTCACTCCTGAAGTTTTTATTTTTATTCTATTTTTATGTGCACTTTAATATATGTTCCACTTGTCCATAGAACATCTAGGTGAGACTAGATTTCTGTCTTCACTGACATCTCTTCTGTCACCTTGACAGCATTTTGTATTCATGCTGGAAATGTCTGCAAGTGAGGAACTGGTGTCTGAACATTATATCAGTAAGATAACCCCCACAAAAAAGTCAGAAGGGGTTATGTCTGAATGTGGGACCATGATGCTGGACTCTTTACCAACTCATTAGGGAACTGTACAAAACTGAACAAAAACTATCCAGTGAAGGTAACATGAATGTGAACATAAATTCTTCTCTAAATGCTGGTTACCTAGTGTTAGTAGAGAGTTCACATCCTACTTAATTATGTTTCTTATCAAAGAAGACAGGGAGTACTGCAGACTTCATTACATCCATTGTCAGTTTTTTTTTAATGAAAGCCATTTAAATGTAAGCACCAGTAAAACATGTTTGATGGAGTTTAACAAAAGTAGTTTGAATACTGAAATTAAATTATACATGGGCAATGAATTGGTAAAGAAAGAGTCTAGTGTAAAATTCCTTGGCATAACAGTTCAAAGCAACCTGAAATGGGACACACACATTGACTCCCTAGCAACTAAGTTGTCAAAAAATATATTTTCAATCAGTACTATTAGCAAGTTCTGTAGAGACACCGTAGTCCTAAAGACTGCATATGGTGCTCTTTTCTCCTCTTACTTGAACTACGGTATTGAAATTTGGGGAGCAACAACCAAAGCTAATCTAGATAAGCTACCCATTCTTCAAAAAAGGGGCGTGAGAATAATCTGTGGAGCAAAATATAGGGAATCTTGTTGCAACTTGTTTCCAAAAACAGAGGTGTTAACTGTTATAAACACATACATTTTAAAAGCCATATTGCTTGTGAAAAGACTGCATCCAAACACTCATTCAGATTTCCACCAGTACAATACTAGAAATAGACGGATTTTACATTGGCAGCCACAGAACAGCACTTTATGAAAGGGGGCCACAGTATGCAAGTATAAAATTAGCTAATACACTGCCTTGTGCAGTCATGGCTCTTCCTACAATTAAACTGAAATATCAGCTTAAGAAATTTTTAGTAAAACACGCTTTCTACTCATTAGAAGAGTACCATACTTATATAAAAAACCTTGGCTAACTAAAGGAATAAGAATATCTTGCAACCGCAAAAGAGAACTGTATCTAACAGCAAGATGGAGTACTGACCCCGAAATTGTTCAATATTATAAAAACTATTGTGCGGTACTAAGAAAAGTTATTAAAAAGTCCAGAAGCATGTGTATCATGTCTGAGATCAGTAACTCTGATAATAAAATTAAAGCAATTTGGAATATTATTGAAAGGGAAACAGGGCAACCAAGAGCACAGGAAGACTTTAGTGCAATAAAACTGAATGACAAGTGCACTAACAAACAATCAGAAATTGAAAATATTTTGAATAATCATTTTTTAAATGTTGTGGAGAAAATAGGATCTAGATCTTCACTAGAAGAGGCAAGGCTATTAATAGAAGAGGCCATACCTGCACAGTTTGAAACAGCTGTAATTCCACCAACCTCTCCCTCTGAAATCAGTAAAATAATAAACTCACTGAAAAGTAAAAGCTCTTACGGAATTGATGGCATTTCCAGCAAAGTACTTAAAGCTTGTTCCCCACAGATAAGTAGAATTCTCAGCCACGTATGTAATAGCTCTTTGGAGCAGGGTGTTTTCCCTGATAGACTGAAATATGCCATTGTAAAACCATTGCATAAAAAGGGGGATATGTCGGATGTCAACAACTACCGCCCAATCTCTCTTCTGACAGCTCTATCAAAAATTTTTGAGAAAGTAATGTATTCAAGAGTAGCCTCCCATATTTGTAAAAATAAAGTACTAACAAAATGTCAGTTTGGTTTTCAGAAAGGCTTTTCAACAGAAAATGCTATATATGCTTTCACTGATCAAATATTAAATGCTCTGAATAACCGGACATCACCCATTTGTATTTTTTGTGATCTCTCAAAGGCCTTTGGTTGTGTAAATCATGGAATTCTTTTAGATAAGCTAAATCATTATGGTTTGAGTGGGGCAGTGCACAAATGGTTTAATTCATACTTAACTGGAAGAATGCAGAAAGTTGAAATAAGTGGTTCGTGTAATGTTAAAACAGCTGATTCCTCAAACTGGGGTGCTATCAAGCACGGGGTCCCACAGGGTTCGGTCTTAGGTCCTTTACTGTTCTTGATATACATTAATGACTTACCATTCCACATTGATGAAGATGCAAAGTTAGTTCTTTTTTCTGATGATACAAGTATAGTAATAACATCCAAAAACCAAGAACTAAGTGATGTAATTGTAAATGATGTTTTTCACAAAATTATTAAGTGGTTCTCAGCAAACGGACTCTCTTTAAATTTTGATAAAACACAGTATATACAGTTCCGTACAGTAAATGGCACAACTCCAGTAATAAATATAGAATTTGAACAGAAGTCTGTAGCTAAGGTAGAATTTTCAAAATTTTTAGGTGTGTCCATTGATGAGAGGTTAAACTGGAAGCAACACATTGATGGTCTGCTGAAACGTCTGAGTTCAGCTACGTATGCTATTAGGGTTATTGCAAATTTTGGTGATAAGAATCTCAGTAAATTAGCTTACTATGCCTACTTTCATTCACTGCTTTCGTATGGCATCATATTCTGGGGTAATTCATCGTTGAGTAGAAAAGTATTCATTGCACAAAAACGTGTAATCAGAATAATTGCTGGAGCCCACCCACGGTCATCCTGCAGACATCTATTTGAGGATCTAGGGATCCTCACAGTAACCTCACAGTATATATATTCCCTTATGAAATTTGTTGATAATAATCCAACCCAATTCAAAAGTAATAGCAGTGTGCATACCTATAACACCAGGAGAAAGGATGATCTTCACTATGCAGGGTTAAATCTGACTTTGGCACAGAAAGGGGTAAATTATGCTGCCACAAAAGTCTTTGGGCACCTACCAAACAGCATCAAAAGCCTGACAGATAGCCAACTAACATTTAAAAATAAATTAAAAGAATATCTAGATGACAACTCCTTCTACTCATTGGCTGAATTTTTAGATATAAAGTAAATAAAAAAAAAAAAACTTAATCATTAGTGTCATACAATATTTTGTGTAATGTAATTTCTTGTACAGACATCTTTTATTAACCTGACACGTTCCACATCATTACGAAGTGTCGTATTCATGATCTATGGAACAAGTATTAATCTAATCTAATCTAATCTAATCTATGAAGAACAACAAATGCTTTGTGAAATTATGTGAATAGAAATCAGTAAACATCTTATTGTAATTTTGTTGTAAATTAATGATGTATTCAGAAGAACGTGTCTTGCGTATTGTACAAATAACTTTGATCATTACTGTTTCTTTGTAAATGTGCAGTATACCATTCGATACTGAATAAAGCTATTATTATTATTATTATTATATTATATATTATTATTAAATGAGACATGAGAAGCAAATTGGCTACATTTACTAAATTGTGATTCCTGCTTAAATATTTTCTGGTTTCATATGTTCCAAATCACTTTGAATTATAACTTTGGCCCTATGTCATTGTCTACAAAATTAATTGAAGGGCAATGGTTCTTTGGAACTGTTTCGTAGTGAATCATCATTTGTGCAGTTGCATTCCTGTCATCTGGTCTGCTGTTTCAAATTAAGACATTGGACCTGCCTCATATTTTTCTTTGAAACTGATCTTAGTGTATGGTATGGTAAATAATTGTTTGTAGTAATGTTTCTTACCTACATAACACCATGTCTTTCAGTGCTCTGTTTCATCCTGGTAAGTTTTAAGTTTCACCAGAAATTTCAGGTGTATCCATTTCAAGATTCATTTAAGTACATCCTTCTGCCATCCTAAATTAGTGACATTAAAGGCTAAGAAATGTGATTTTGCAATGTCAGAGTACAGGTATCTCAGCTATTTCCAACAGGCTGGCATTATAAACTATTGCTCATCCACTGAGCAAGATAATTCTGTTATAGGACACTAGACGCTAATCCAAAAGGATTTAAATTCAAATCTTCATCCAAATCTGGGTTTTATGTTTGCCAAAACTGTCAGTGTTGCTTTGTGAAGGAAAAGTCCAATTTCCTTTCCTTTCCTTTACTATCCTTATCCAGTCTGGGCTTGTACTCGGTGTCTAATGACTCAGTACTTGATGGGATGTTAAACCCTACTATCTTCTGTCCCAGGTCGTTGGATATCCATAGCCATAGTGATATTTTGTCAAATCTAAAACCTGATTCAACAATGGAGTAGATGTATGTCCTGATTACTGAAGAGGTACACATGTGTCTTAGATTTGTATATACAACATTGACCATATTCCTGGACAAAAGTATTTTCCGTTTTGTTCTGTGATTTTTTTGAAATAAATATTTGTATTTAGGCACCTGTTATAGCTCTAGCTAAGGAGACCAGTCACTTGGCTACTCTGGTCACCAGGGACCAGTCAGTGTATATCAGTTTCTCAAATGAATTTACCTTGTGGAGTGCACATGGCTTTTCATTTGACTACACTGCCTGAGGAAGTGGATTACGTAGATAGGGATAACAAAGAACTTGGCTGTTTGAGCCCACTTGTCAGTACAACATTGCAGCCTATCTGGTGTTGGATGCATCCGCTGATTTGATTGGGAAGGATGTCTTAAAGATGTCGTAGCCTTCCCTAATGCTAGCTGGCCCACAAGTGCTGTAAATCATCTTTGGTATCCTGATTCCTAGCACTGTGGTAGAGTTGACATCTGAGCTAGTCCCACACATCTGTTTTTGGTGATTGATCTGTAGAGATTGTGGACCATGGTAGTACCGCAAGATCAGCCAGAAAAAGTTGGACATGTACCGTGTGTGGACTAGCATTGTTATATTGAAAAATGGCACCATGGTTCTGTTGCATTAGAGGTAACAGATGAACACAGGTGATCCCTGAAGTACCATAGTGCCGTCAGTTCCCTTGTTTACTACCAGCCATGACCTAAATCATACCTGATGACTCACACAGCATGATGCCAGATGTAATACTGCTGTCCTTTTCTGCATCTACACTCTGTAAGGTACTTGGCAATGTGTTATGGAGGGTACTTCGTATACACCATTGCTCCCCCTGCAGGTCCAGGGGTTAGAATAGGTGCAAGGTATCCCTGCCTGTTGTAAGAGGTGACTAAAAGGAGTTTCATAATTTTTGGCTCTCTAAGTTTAGGTCCCATTTTATGGTTTGGCCTGCCACTTTCCAAATCCTACAGAAGTGTGGTCCATATGGGGGAGGATGCCTTGCTTGGTGCATGAGTTATCCATAGTGCCTTTAGATTTGATCTCCTGAACCTCTTGTCATGGCTTTGCATCTCCACCTGCAATTCAACTATTTGGGTGACAGCACTTTTTCAGGATATGTAATTTTCTTCCATTGTCTCCTGTCCTCTTTCACCCCCTTAACAGTACTGGATTTATCTGCACCCAGTATCCAGCACTGTAGCCAGTCCATTGTGGTGGGGCCATTGTGTACCCATTTGATGGTAGCCCCCTGACAACACAGGGATCACACTGTAGATGCCCGATCTGTAAACTCCCCACATATTCCAATGAGTAGATGCCTGTCTTCCTGGGGCATCAGGACTTCCAGCAATGGCCATCATGCCAGGTGGCCTTTGCTGTGGCTGGGTGGCACCTGTAGGGAGAGACCCTGATTGGAGTGGGTGGCATCAAGGCAGATGACCTGCAATGAAGTAGACTAAATCATTTCTTGCTAGTGACTGTACAGCACCAGCAGTAACTAAGAAGGGCAAGATTGAGTACAATGCTCACAGATATTACCCTTAATAGTTTCCCTCCCTGCTACACCATGAGAGGAACGTAGGGCTATGGAAAGGAAAGAGCCATATTCACACCCCTGTGGGCCGGGGAGTTAGAATAGGCCTGAGGTATTCCTGCCTGTCGTAAGAGACGACCAAAAGAAGTATCTCACATTTCGGCTTTTGTGATGGTCCCCTGTAGGGTTTGAACTCCATTTTTCAAAATTTTCCTGAAGAGTGAGTCAGTTGGGGAAGGGTGCCTTATGTGGTGCATCGTGTCCATCATGGATTGAGATCTTTAGCCGACATCTCTCATCTAACTAAAAGTGACATCTTCTCTTAATCTTCAACTGGATCTGGTGCAATAGTGTCTTTCCATTGCAATGGTGGGAGAGCACCATCATTCCAGTGCTCAAACCTGGTAAAAACCTGCTTGAAGTGAACAGCTATCAGCCCATAAGCCTCACCAACATTCTTCATAAGCTGCTGGAATGTATGATATGTTTGTAGTTTGGTTGGGTCCTGGAGTCACGTGGCCTACTGGCTCCATGTCAGGGCAGCTTCTGCCAGGGTTGCTGTACCACTGATAACCTTGTGTCCCTCGAGTCTGCCATCCGAACAGCGTTTCCCAGATGCCAACACCTGGTTGCTGCCTTTTTTGATTTACAAAAAGCATATGACACATGCTGGTGACATTATATCCTTGCCAAATTATATGAGTGGGGTTTCTGGGGCCTGCTCATGGTTTTTTATCCAGGACTTCCTGCCACTCTGTACTTTCCATGTCCAAGTTGATGCCTCCCATAGTTCCCCTGTATTCAGGGCCATTGGTCTCCCCTTCTCTGTATTCCGATGCCTTCTGCATTTCATATTGCTCCTCCAATACTGGTGTTGCTGAGTGGTGCTTACAGGGAGCCATTCACAAGGAGCAGTCATGGGCTGTAGTTCACAGCTTCCAGTTTTCAGTTGCGAAGTCATGTCATGCACTTGTCGGCATTGTACCGTTCATCTGGAACCTGAACTTTACCTTAATGACAATCCACTCACTGTAGTGGAGACATATTGCTTCTTAGGACTGGTTTTCAATGCCCAGTTGACTTGGCTAGCTCATCTTCGTCAGCTTAAGTGAGAGTGTTTGCAGCACCTCAGTGCTCTCTGCTGCGTGAGCAACACCAACTGGGATGCAGATCGGTATATGCTGCTGTAGCTCTAGAGAGCCCTTGTTCAATCCCACCTTGACTATGGGAGTCTGGTTTATGGTTTGGTGGCGCCCTCAGCATTGCGTTCAGTCCACCCAGTGCACCACTGTGGTGTTCCCTAGTGTCAACACTGCGCCAACGCGGACTCTTAGAGTATTTAGTGCACTAAATAATTATAAAAAAGCGTTGTTATTAAGCTATTTTTAAACGTCTACAGGTGTTATAAATATAATATAAGTGTTGTTAAATTAGTGGAAGTGTTAGTGAAGTATAAAATAAGATTAAACGGAGTAAGAAGTGTATTTTTCTTCTTGCACCTGTAGCACGAATCCTAGGCCTAATTTCACGCGCGCAAATCGTAAGTAAGCAGTGAATTAAACTTACAGGCAAACGTTTCCAGTTGGTATAAATATATTATAAGTGTTGTTACATTAGTGGAAGTGTTGAAGTGTTAAATAAGATTAAATGGGGTAAGAAGTTTATTTCTCTTCTCGCGCCTATAGCACAGACTTTAGGCTTAATTTCACGCGCACATATCGTAATTAAACAGTGACTTAAACTTATATGTAATCACCAGTGTTTTTTATTCATTACGCTTTCAACTTATTTATATCTGCCTGAATAGTTTCTAGGGTCCTTTGTTTATGTATTAGCCAGTGCTTAAATCAGTTTATACGATTTCTGTTATTGCCATGAGTGAGAAGTGTGTGACATGCCGTAGGATCTTTAGTTCCGGGGTATGGTGTGATGGGTGTTGTTGTTTCTTTCATTGGGGCGAATGTAGTGGCGTGGGAAATGGGGACATAAATGAGGCTCACCAATGGTATTGTAGAATCTGCAGTAGAGACAGGAAAATACGGGAACAGGAAGGGAAAACTGCAGCTCTTCAAGCTGACCTAGACTAGGCAAGGGAGGATCTGGACAAGTTAAAGAGGGAGAAGGGTGAACAGAGGTGGGAAGTGGCAACAGGTAATAGTGGGAACAGGCAAAGGAGAGCATCAGACAGCTTTGTGATAAATCTTGAAAATAGATTTGACCTGATGCCTCAGTCAGAATTTTATGAGCCTCATGTAGCTGAAGCTGTAGAAAGGGCACAACAAGCTTTCAAGGACTTAAAAAAGGTAGGGAAATTTGTAAAGAGAAATAAAGTTCTGTTGTTAGGTAGTTCCCACGGTAGAGGTGTTGGTCGACTACTGCAGGATAATCTAGGTCCAGAGTACCAGGTCACAAACTTTTTCAAGCCTAGTGCAGATCTGGGTCAGGTAACAGAGGATATAGTTTCTCTATGCAAGGATTTCACGAAGGAGGATGCCGTGGTTATAGTGGGTGGTCCGGGAAACAGCATTGACAGAGACTCTGAATATTCCATAGAGAGTGACCTGGTGAAGATAGCATCAGGAACGAAGCATACGAGTGTGGGATTTGTGTCTGTGTTGAGACGCCATGATCGGGCTCATTTGAACTCTTCTGTAGGGAGGGTGAACCTGGAGTTGGAGTGGCTGCTTAGGACGGATATAGGGTCCCATATTGGTTTGATTCCTGTGGATGCTATTGATAGGAGGGACTACACTAGGCATGGCCTTCACTTCAATAGGATAGGGAAGGGAAAACTGTCTGGCTTGATTGCAGAAAACTTACGGGGGGACACTGCCACAAGTGGTAAAATACAAGTGGTCACAGGTATCAGAGGGATGCCTTTTTTAGGATAGGGAAGGGGGATAGAAAACAAGTTTTAAGAGAGATTGGCAGACACTCAGTTTGAGAAAATAGATGAACAGGAGTCCGATTTTAGCATACAGCCTCCATTTAAACAATGTTTAACAGAAAGTAATCAGAAACTGCCAGTTCATCTTCACCAAAGCATTTATAATCGCATTAGTATGCAGTATCAGTTATCTTTATTACACCAGAACATTCCGGGACTCAGAAAGAAAGTTGATGAACTACTCATTTGCATTGATGAAATGAATTCATCTAACGAAATTGACATGATCTGCCTCTCTGAACATCAAGTGACCACTGGTATGGATATGTTAGACATTTCAGGATTTAATCTAGCTTCCTACTTCTGCAGAGTAGATATGGAGGGAGGAGGAGTTGCCACATTTATTAAAAACTGCCATAAATTCAAGAACATTGACATTAATAAATTCTGTTTAGAGCAGCATCTAGAAGCATGTGCAATAGAAGTAGAGTTCCATAACAGATCCTATATAATAGTAACTATTTACCAAGCACCTGCAGGAAATTATAATCTATTCATAAATCATCTAGAAGCTCTTTTGGGTTATTTAACAGTAAGAAACAAAGAAATTTTGATTGCTGGTGACTTTAATACAGATTTTCTAATTCAATCTTCCAGTAAACATTTACTGCAGTTAGTAATGTTGTCTTTCAATCTAACTCACACTGTAAACTTTCCAACTAGGATCACTAAATCCTCAAGGACAGCCATTGATAACATTTTTATAGACAAATCAAAGGAACAAAGTCATATTATAAAACCTGTAATAAATGGACTATCAGATCATGACATGCAACCCCTTGTTTTAGATGTAAATTCTAAGCAGATTATCAAGACTGCTAAATCTGAGTACAGGAGAGTGTTCAATCAACCAAAAATTGAGTGTTTTAGAAAACTGCTCAAAGATATTTATTTATTTATTTTACCCATCTTTCAGCATTAACATGCAATTGATGTCGTCAGAAGAGTTACAGCTATTTGTACATTATGTTTTACATACCAAAATATTACATAGTAAAAATACAGCCATGTTGTGAACTATTAGCTTACAACAGCCTCTACACCTCGATCCATACATAACAGTAAACCATAATTTATCAGCATTAACATGCAATCAATGTTGTCAGAAGTATTATAGCTATTTGTACATTGTTTCATATAACAAAAATATTACATGGAAAAAAATGACAGTGTTGTACCCTATAAGCTTATAGCTAGCTGCCTCTACATCCATAACTATACAAAACAGTAAGCCTTAGTTTACCAATAAATTAGATCATCTTTACAACTATTCTGAAATTCTTCTACACTGTAGAAAGTATTTTTCTTCATCCACACTTTGGTTTTATTTTTGAAAATATCCATTGAAACCATTTATGCCTGTACGGGTAAAGTGTAGAATAATTTTATGCCTATGTATTCATAGCTAGATTGGGTTTTCTTAAGCCTGGTTGTGGGTATATCAATCATATTTGTTTGTCGAGTATTGTGTTGATGAACTGATTTCCTCATAGTGTAGTGGTTTAAGTTTTCTTTTATGTTTAATAGGCAACAATATATGTAAAGAGACGGGACTGTGAGAATTTTTAAGTCTCTAAAATATGGTCTGCATGAGGTCTTGTTGTCAATAATTTCGTAAAAACGTCTAATTGCTTTCTTTTGCCAAGTGAAAATTTTTTTGGCTTCTGGAGAGTTACCCCATAAAAGAATGTCATATTGTAGATGGCAATGAAAGAAGGCATAGTATGACTGAAACAATAAATCTTGTGTAACACATGTGTGTAGTTTGGTTAGTAGAAAGATAACTCGTGACGTGATAGCTTTCGACATACATAATCTGTATGTGTGTCCCAAGTTAATTTTGAGTCAATGTGTATTCCTAGTAGTTTAACAGATGATAACTCCATGTTACTGTTTGATAAACTGAAGATTATCTTGACAGTCTTTTCATGGTTCATAGATAAGTCATTAGCTTTAAACCAGATATTAGATATTTTGAGACACTCTTCACTTTCCTCCTTCAATATGTTTATATCCTTTCCAGAATTAGCAAATGTTGTGTCATCAGCATAGAGGATAGATTTACAGGGTAAGTTATTCGGAAAGTCATTTACAAACAATATAAATAGTAGAGGGCCAAGCACTGAGCCCTGAGGAACACCTCGTTTTATACTTAAAGTCTGTGACTGTTGGTCATTATGCTTTACTATTTGTTTTCTATTGCTGAGGTATGATTCAATTAGTGAGAGTTCCAAGTGTTTGATTCCATAGCAACACAATTTATCTAATAATAATTTGTGGTTAACTGAGTCGAAAGCCTTACTCAAGCCAATTAGAATGGCTTCAGCAGATAATTCTGACTCAAATGCGCAAGTACAAAAGAGATAAGGTTTTCAACTGCTTTGACTGTTAAGTTTGACCTGAATCCATACTGAGAATCATTTAATATATTATTGTCTGATAGGTGTATGCATATTTGCTGCAGTATGCAATGTTCTATTATTTTTGAGAGAACAGGCACAAGTGAAATTGGTCTATAATTATTGATACAGGACTTGTCACCCTTTTTGTATAATGGTATGACAACTGTTTGTTTGAGACATTCTGGAAAGTGTCCACTCGAGAGCATCCAGTTTATCAGTATGCAAAGAGGATATGATATGAGAACTACAACTTTTTTAATTACATAGTTTGGCAGGCCATACACATCTTCAGATGTAGAGTATCCTAATTTAGAGGTTGCTTTAATTATATCAGTTACTTGTACTTCTCTCCATTGACAAGCTGACACTGTTTGTAATGTTTTGTTGAAAATTTCTGCCAGATATGGGGTGAGAAATAGGTGTATGTGTTGAATTGGAATTCTGGTTGCTGTGGGTTGGATGGCTAAGATTGGCAGAGTTGACAAAAAAGTGATTGAAATCATCAGCAGTGACATTAGCAGCATTTGTGTTGTCTTTGTAGTCTATATCCATACCTAGCTCTGCTTTTATTACTTTCCATGCAGCCTTACATTTATTGTGTGATTTTTTAATGAAATCACCATTTGCCTTACACTTGGCTATATTAATTTCAGATCTATATTTTGTTTTCAGGTTTTTGTAAGTTTCTTTATCTACTGATCCCTTTTTGACCTTATCGTGACAAGTAATTACCAATAGTCTCAGTTTTTTGTAATTGGGGTGAAAACCACTTCTGTAAAATTGAGTGGCTAGGTTTCCTAACATTTTTGTTTTTTAAACAGTGGACAGCATGTGTGGAAGATTTCAGAAATGATTTTGAGGAATGTGCTGAAGGCTTCATCAACATATTTCTGGAGGAATGTATAACAGTATTCCAATCTATAGACTTAAGCTCTTCTCTATACTTGCCAATATTTGTATCTGTAGATAGTCTGACACACTGAGTTTGTTCTTCGCCTTCTTTTGGCTTTTTAGTGATTAGTTTCACCCATATACCTCTATGGTCTGACAGGTAATCGACATTAAATAAGCCTAGCTCAAAATCACGTTTGTATACATTTGTTATTAGATTGTCAAGACAGGAAGAGTGCCTTGTAGGACTTTCATTAGCACAAAAGAGATTATAGGATCTTAACATGTTTACTAAATTAACATTTCTGGCTGTCATTTTCCTAATGTCTATGTTTAGATCCCCAAAGATTAAAATTTTGTATTTAGTACATTTTTGTATACTGATCACAAGTTTTTCTAAACGTTCTATAAATTGTTCTACATTACTTTCAGGAGTGTGATATAAAGACACAGTTATGAGCTGTATACTAGGTATAATAAAAGCAGCTGCTTCAAAAACACCTTTAATGCATAGGTCACTAACTTCAAGAACAGAGAACTATGTCTAGATTGTAGATTGTATTTTATTGGTCCTGTTGTCTACATAGCAGCTTATGCATAAGACATTGGACAAGTCAAGTTATAAATATACAGGCTGAAAGTAATTTCAAGGCATACATATGTAAGCTTACAATAATACACTTTACACATAAGTAAGTATTTATGTAACACATTTCATAAATTTAAATATTCTTCAATGGAGTAAAAGCAGTGATGCTGTAAATATGACTTTAGAGATTTTCCAAATGTATTGACCTCAGTGATAGCTTTTATGTTTTCAGGAAGTTTGTTATAAAGCTTAACTCCCATGTGAAAAGTGCATTTTTGGCACAGTGCTGTGCTGATTTGAGTCATATGTAAGTTTCTGTTTTGTCTGGTAAAGTGCTCATGTATATCACAGTTTTTTTTGTAGTCTCCGGTCCTTGCCTATTACATTTAATTTAAAGAACAAAAGGGTTTCCATAATGTATACACATGGTAATGGGGGAATATCAGATTTCTTAAACAGGGGTTTACAAGAGTCTCTAGGCTTGCACCCAAACAAGATTCTAATGGCCAATTTTGTAGTTTAAAAGTGCTATTAGCTGTTTTAGAGTTTCCCCAGAAGGTGACCCCATATCTAAGACGAGAATGAAAGTACGCATGATATGCATTCAATTCTGTTTTCTCACTACAGCATGATTTTAATGAACAAAGAAGATAACATGTTTTGCTCAGTTCAGCATTGAGATATTCAATATGCTTATTCCATCTGATGTTACTCTGCAGCCAAAGTCCTAAGAATTTGGTTTCAGTACTGTTACCAACTGGCTCATCATTGATAGAGACTGATGGGATAAACATGTCCTTGTTAGGAACATTGTGGAATTTTAGATCAATGGTTTTCTTACTGTTTATTACAAGCTGATTACTCTGTTCCCAGTTACTAAGTTGTTTCGTGACAGTGTTTACTGTCTGCTGTAACTGTTCATCATCGCCTCCTTTTAGTAGAATCGTGATGTCATCTGCAAATATGATTGTTTTGTGTGCATCAATATTTAAGCTTAGATCATTTATGTACAGAAGAAATAGAAGGGGTCCCAATACAGATCCTTGGGGTACACCACATTTTATTTGTTTATAGTCAGATAAGTGATTAGATACAGTTTTTAGTTCAATATTTGTGTGCTTGACGCACACTGCCTGCATACGATTTGTCAGGAAGGAACTGATCGACTTGTTGGACAGACCTCGAATACCATATCTTTCTAGCTTTGATAGCAGAATTTTATGGTCCACCATGTCAAAAGCTTTTGACAAGTCAATAAAGATTCCTATTGTTTCCTGTTTTTTGTCCATCAGGTTTAGAATGGAATTGAGGCACTCATAGATAGCAGTTGTTGTTGACCTTTTATTTCTGAATTCATGTTGTTCATTACATAGGATGCTGTTTTTATTAATAAATTTCGTAAGTTTCTCATACATCACTTTCTCCAGTACTTTAGAGATGCAGGAGGAAATTGTGATGGGTCTGTAGTTATTTACATTGTCTTTATCCCCTTTTTTAAATACAGGAGTAACTTTTGATGTTTTCAACACATCAGGGAAAGTGCCTGCCTGAAGTGAGCAGTTGCATAAATGTGCGAGTACTTCAATCAGGTTTGATGCACTCTTCTTTAACATTGTTGCAGGTATACCATCAATACCTGCCGATTTGGAATTTTTTAGTCCTTTTATTGCTTTAGCTACTTCATCTTGTGAAACAGAACTGATGTACATTGATCCTCTACATGCACTTATTTTATATTCATTTGCCTGGGTACTCTTAAAGTTTGACTGTAACATATTTTCAGCAACACTGTGAAAAAGTTGTTAAATGTGTTGGCTACTTCTAAGGGGTTTGTTACTTTTTTATTTTTATGTGATAGTGTTATACTTTTCCAAGGTTGTCTGTATTCTCCGCATTCTTTTTTTATAACACTCCACATAGCCTTTGATTTATTAGCTGAATTATAAATGATTTCATCATTATGCATTATTTTTGCTGCTTTTATTACATTTCTTAATATTTTGGAGTATTTTTTATAGTATGCGCATACTACAGGTGAGGAATTTTTTGAGTTACATATTTCATTAAGTAGTCTTTTCTTCTGGCATGAAACTCTTATTCCCTTTGTGATCCAGCTGTTTGTTCTAGAGTTTCCCCGTATGGTTGATGTTTTCAGTGGGAACGCAAGTTCAAAGAAATGGGTTAATACATCAATGAAAGTGTTGAATTTTTCATTTATATTGTTCATTTGGTACACTCCTAGCCAGTTTTCTTTCTGTAATAAGTTGTTGAAGTAGTTCACATTATGCTGATTATAACTTCGATATGCTGTTCTGAAAGACATGTTGTTAATAATACTGCCTTGTACTTTTATGCTTAATATTTGAGATCATTGCTAATATATATGGATGAACCCCCATAGGATTCACTTGGTCTGCAGAAGTATGTAGCTAATCTGAAACCTGATGGTACATGCAGTTTTATATCCTCTTCCTTTAACCAATGTTCGTTTATACATAAAATCATTCTTTTGTTACTTTTTAATAGTATACCAAGCTCATCAGATTTATTTTTCAGAGGCCTGACATTTAAGTGCAAAAATAAGATAGAGTTACTGTCACAGGAGGGGAGGAGTACAGTTTTATGGGGCAATGGAGAACATTTAATTGTTTTCTCAGCCCTGGAATCTGTTAGGTGGCGGTTGGACTTCCTGCCTCTCAGTATATTTACTCCTTAATGAAATTTGTCCTAAATAATATATCTCTTTTTCCAACAAACAGCTCAGTTCATACATACAATACCAGGAACAAAAATGATCTGCACAAGGACTTAAAAGCACTTACTTTAGTTCAAAAAGGGGTCCACTACTCAGGAACACTCATCTTCAATAATTTGCCAGCAAACATAAAAAATTTAGTTACAAATAGAGATCAGTTTAAAAGGAGCCTGAAAGACTTACTAGTGGCCAACTCCTTCTACTCCATTGACGAATTTTTTAATAGAAACAAATGATGTGTTGTATATATTTATACTATTAGTATTGTTATTTCAGCTTTAAAAAAAAAGGGGGGGGGATGAGGGTGACATGTTCCACATCCACGAGGATCTCCTCAACACGGATCTATGGAACGAAAAACTAATCTAATCTAATCTTCAGGATGAGACTGGTGACCAGCACCATTGTGGAAGCCAGAGTGTCTCCATTGCAGTTACATAGCACACATTCTTAGTTCTCCTGTGCATCTGAATCACTGTCTCCTTTTCCCACCTACGGCAGTTCATCTCTCACATTGGCGACCCAGGTCAGGGCTTCCAATTGCAGTTCATGTCCAATCCCTTCTTTCTGAACAGGAGTCCTTGACTTTACCGCCTATACTTGAGGCCCATTCACATTCACCTCCATGGTGTATACCTAGGCTACAGCTTTGTCTGGACCTTTCACATGGCCCTAAGGACTCAGTTAACACCGCAGCTCTCCACTGACATTTCCTCTCTTTACACAGACAGCTCAATGGCTGATGCTCCATCGGCTTCTTGTATGTCCATGGAGGACATATTGAACAGCATTCCTTGCTCGATGGCTGCAGTGTTTCCACTGCTGAGCTGGTGGCTGACTATATCTCGTGCTCTTGAGCACATCCGTTCATGCCCTGGGGAATAGTTTCTTCTGTGTACTGTTTCCTTGAGCAGTCTACAAGATCTCAACCACTGCTACCCTCATCATCCTTTTATAGCAATAATTCAGGAGTCAATCTATACCTTGCAACTGTCCGGTAATTCAGTGGTGTTTATCTCGACCCCAGGTCATGTCGGAATCAAAGCCAACAAACTTGCAGATAGGCTGGCCAAACAGGCTACATGGAAACCGCTTATGGAGATAGGCTTTTCTGCAACAGACCTGCATTCAGTACTATACCATAAGGTTTTGAGGCTTTGAGAGATGAAATGGCATAAACTCAGCTTGCACAACAAACAGCAAGCCATTAAGGAAACTATGAATGTGTGGCAGTCCTCCACGCAGGCATCTCGCAGGGACTCTGGTTCTCTGCCGGCTCCACATTGGCCACACTAGAGTGACACATGGCTACCTCCTGCGCTGTGATGACCCACATCAGTGTCGATGTGGTGCCTGGCTGACAGTGGCCCATACCTTGGTGAGCTGTCCTCCTTTGGCTGCTCTGCGATGGACTATTCAGTTACCGGACTTGTTGCCATTAATTTTAACTGACAACGCCTCATCGGCTGATTAAGTTTCAAGTCTTACATGTGACGGTGGGTTTTATCATTATATTTAAGTTTTAGCACATGCCCTTTGTGTTATCCACTCTATGGCTTTTGGGGTGGATGTTTTAATGTCACATAGTGACACATTTTAACCCCTTCTACCTGTTTCTTGTTTCTTTCTGTGGTTTTCTTTTCCTGGTTTATCCATAGTAGTTTTGGTTGTTCTTCTGGTCTTCCTTTCTCCTGTTATTGTGCTGTATGTCTCCTTTCTTTTCTTCTTTCTCTTGAGTAATTATTTTACTGGGAACAATTTTACTGGGAGCAAGGGACCAATGATCTCACAGTTTGGTCCCTTCCTCCTCCTTTTTTTAAGCCAACTGACCATCCAGATAGTCCCGTGTACCACCTCCCACTTGTATCAACTGCAGAGAGCAGCCCTCCCCCTGTTCGTCAGACTGCACAGTACTCGAAAAGGAACAGAAAATCAGGGAGTACAAGATCCTGCACTGGTTGACTTACCAAGAGGCTAAACGTAAAATTGAACAATTATGCTTCATTCAGTTGATGTCTACATACTCTGCAACTACATTAGCATCACCATCACAAGTAGCAGTCACACCACACTTTTTGGCATGAACAGTGGGTCCTTCAGGCCTCCAGAATACATCTGTCCCCTTGGTGGTAGGGAGAAATCTCCTTCCATTGCTCCCAAGGTACCTACTTCAGGAGCAAGACCCGCTCCCTCCCCCCCTCCCCCCCCCCAAACACGGGGGACATTGGTACCTTCCCCCCAGCTGGAGAAGCAACAGCCTCCTTCAGGTCCTCTTATGTGAAAGGGGTCCCTTGGGAGCCCCTCTTTCAAGGTCTCCACTAATGCCAAAGCGGACACTTGCCAGTGGCCAAAGGAGTCAAAACCAGATGGACGAAGAGCTTCACAGTCTTCCTCTGTGCCTGAAGCTATTTCAGAGAAGTCCTCCCAGCAAGCACCTAAAGGGAAGCAAGAGGGCAAGGAAACAAAGAAGTCTGATAAGAAACAGGACTCTCCAGTGGCCCCAACATCACTCCTTATTAATTCTGCATGTGCAGGTGAGGTGGAGATCTGTGTCCCCCAAGGACCTGCATCTGACTGATGCCTCATCCACAATTGGTGGCAGCAGGTGACCCTGAGGCATAACCTGCTTTCTTACATGCTTCACGCCTTCCCTCCCTGCCTCACGATAATATCATTCTCCAGTGCAATTTCTGCGGTTTTTTCCACCACCTGGTTGTGCTACGGCGACTGTTAAGCTTTACACCTGCTTTCTACATTGCCCTCCAGGAAACCTGGTTTCCGGCAATGTAGACTCCTGCCCTTTGTGGCTATAGAGGATATTACAAGAACAGTAGTGAGTATAATAGTGTGTCAGATGGAGTTTGTGTCTATGTCCTCAACTCCCCCTCCACACATTTCAGTGTGGCTCATGGCGCTTACTCAGTCTTGGTGGTCATCTACATGTGCTCATCTCACCTTGTCTTTTTGGGGTGGACATTTTAATGTGTGGCAGTGGCTGGCTCATCCTCTTTTATTATTGTGATCAGCCAGCCCAGACCATATTCTCTTTGGTTTTAATACCTTCTTCTACTTTTCTTTGTGGTGTATGTTTTTTCCCATATTTTGGTCGTTCCACTTGTTTTCTTTTTAGGTGTGGTGTTGGGTGTTTTTTGTACCTTGAGCCTTGCATGTGTCAGGAAAAAGGGACTGATGACCCTGTAGTATGGTCCCTTTATACCCCAAACCAACAACTATACACCATCACTTCCCTTTCTCTTTTCCTGTTTGTCACAAGACAAATCTACACCATGAAGGAATTATCCAAATGGGACAGAAATCTGTACATGTGATGTAAAGACAAACGAACGATCACCATTTCAGAAAAATTTGATGATTTATTTAAGAGAAAGATCAGCAAAAATTTAGTCAATAAGCTGCTAGTCCACCTCTGGCTTTCATGCAAGCACTTACTCAGATTGATGTTGACTGATACTTGTTGGATGTCCTGAAGGATACTGTGCCAGATTCTGTTCAGTTGGCACATTAGGTCAACAAAAACCTGATCTTCTTGTAGGACACTGCCCATAATGCTCAAACATTTCTGCTGGGGAGATATCCTGCACCCTTTGTGGCCAAGGTAGCATTTGGCAAGCACAAAGATAGGTAGTAGAAACTCTTGTTGTGTGCAAATGGGTGTTTGCTTGCTGGATTGTGAGCCCAGGATGGCGTGGCACAAAGGGCAACAAAACAAGGTGCATAATATTGTCAACATACCACTGTATGGGTGATGTGAATGACAACCAGAAGGGTCTTGCTATGAGAAGGAATGGCACCACAGACACACTCCTGGTTGTTGGTCCTTATGGTGGGTGACAGTGTGGTTGGGACCCCACCACTGTCTGGGCCACCTCCACACACATCTTCACTGGTCATTGGGGCTCAGTTAAAAGCAGGACTTGTCAAGGAAATTCCAGATGGAAGATCTGTCTGGAGGTGCCCCTGACAGCAGTGGAATACTAACCTGTCAACCACCATACGACTCGACAGCAAGGAGTGATGGCCTGGGGTGTCATTTCTTTTCATAGCAGAACCTTTCTGGTTGTCATCCACGGTACCCTTACAACACACTATTTGATCTAGGAACATTGGGTAAAAAGTTTTTGGTGTATCTCATACCAATGGCCATTTGTTCCTCTACACAAATGCCTGTCTCACTGTAACTATGTTAACAGTGTATTAAGCAAGTTTTGGATGACGAACCAGAGCTGACATACAGGCAAATTGTGTTATCAATTAATTTCTTTTGCAAAAGATTTTAATTGGTCTGAAATTAATGCTCAGTTAATGGCACCATTTTTAAATCTAGTGCAAGTCTGGGCCAGGTGATAGAGGATCAAGGTTCACTTTGCAAACACTTCACAAAGGAAGACACTGTGGTAATAGTGGGTGGGGCAGGCAACAGCATAGACAGGAACCCTAATTATTCAATTGAGAGTGACCTGGTAAAGATGGCTTCTGAAACGAGATATACTTCTGTTAGGCTTATCTGTTCTGAGGTGCCATGCCCTGCCTCATTTAAACTGTTCTGTCAGGAAAGTTAATTTAGAAGTAGAATGGCTACTTGGATAAGCTATGGGGTCTCATAGTGGTGTGGGTCCTGTTGACTCTATCAGCAGATGGGACTACACTAGGCATGGTCTTAACCTCAACAGGAAAGGGAAGAGAAAATTGTCTGGACTAATAGCAAATAACTTAAGGGGGCACTGTTACAAGTGGTAAAGTACCAGTGGTTACGAGTGACAGAACAACAGTTTTTTAGGGTAGGGAGGGCAGAAGCAAAAGTAGTTGAGGGACAGGCTGAAAATTAAATTCACGGTGATAAAACAGGCAGCCAGAAAGCAAATTTTAATGTACACAATTTATGCAGTCTGTCTCTAATTGAAACTAGAGATACTCAAAAATTGACATGAAAATTAGGTTCATTAAGTTGTAATTCAGCCAGTGCACAAAATCAGTTATCCTTATTGCATCAGAATATTTGATGACTAAGGGGTAAGCTTAATGAGTTGCTTATTTGTGTTGAAGAATTAGTTGAGCAAACCAGTTGATATAATCTATTTCTCTGAACATCATAATACCACTGGTATAAATATGTTAAATGTTGCTGGATGCAAGTTAGCTTCTTACTTCTGCAGAGACAATATGGAGAAAGGAGTTGCCACATTTGTTAGAAACTATTTTGATTTGAAGAATATTGATGTTAATAAATTTTGCTCAGAGCAGCACTTAGAAGCTTGTGCATCAGAAGTAGTATTTCATGATAAGTCCTTTATAATAGTAAGTGTATACAGATCACCTTCAGGAAATGTTAACCTCCTCATAAAAAGTCTGAAAGATCTGTAGTCCCACCTCACAATGAAAAATATTTACATAATCAGTGCTGGCAATTTTAATGTGGATTTATTGAAAAGATCTGTCAATGCACTGAGAACACCATTGATAATATCTTTGCAGACAAATCTAGGGAAAAAGTCATAGTGCAGATCCAATATTTGACATATCAGATAATGATATGCAGCATCTTGTGTTAAGTGTTGAAACCTGTTAGGATCTATGAAATCTGAGAACAGGTGGGTAATAACTAAATAAAAAATTGAAAAATTCAGGAAATTGCTCAAACGTGAACTGGATAGATGTTTATAATAATTCTGACTCAAATGGAAAATACAAAGCATTCATCAATTAATATTAAAGAAAATTGTTTTCCCATAAACGTAACTCAAATGACAGAGAAGTCAAAAAATAAGCTATGCATTACACAAGGAACAAAGATATCATGTGGGACAAAAAGGAGACTTATCTACTATCTAGGAACAGCTCTGGTGTTACCACTGTAATGCATTACAAAGACTACTGCAAAATATTGAAGCAAGTAATTCAGGAATCAAAGCAGCTTTATTATGAAAAAAGATAATTACACCAGGCAACAAAATAAAAACTGTATGGGATATTAGACAAAACATTGCAGGCAACTGGCATACTGTGTGATCTGTCAAAGGCATTTGACTGTGTAAATCACAATATCCTTTTAATTAAATTAGAATGTTATGGTGTAACAGGAAATGCTGCAAAATGGTTCGAATCTTGTATCTCTGGCAGGAAACAAAGGGTGTTATTAGGAAAGAGACATGTATTAAGTTATCGGTCATCATCCAACTGGGAACTAATAACGTGTTGGGTCCCACAAGGTTCCATTTTAGGACCCTTACCTTTGCGTGGTGTATGTCAATGACCTTTCATCAGTAACATTACCAGATGCCAAGTTCATTTATTTTGCCGATGATACAAACATTGCAATAAATAGCAAATCAAGTGTAGTCTTAGAAAGATCGGCTAATAAAATATTTGTGGACATTAATCACTGGTTCCCAGCCATTTCTTTGTCACTAAACTTTGAAACAACACACCATATTCAGTTCAGAAACTGTAAGGCGTGTCCCACGAGTATATGCCTAGCATATGATAAGCAGATAGAAGAAGTGGACAGTGTTAAATTCTTGAGATTACAGCTTGATAATAAATTCAGCTGGGTGGAGCACACCATAGAACTGCTAAAGCTTCTTAACAAATCTCTATTTGCAATGCAAATTGTCACACACAGGTTATATAAAAATGGAAAAGGTGGCATACAATGTTTACTTTCATTCCATAATGTCATATGGGATTATTTTTTGGGGTAATTCATCAAGCCAAGCCAAAGTTTCCCGGGCACAAAAACGTGCAGTAAGAGTTACATGTGGTGTCAACTTGAGAACATCCTGCACAAGCCTGTTTGGGGAACTAGGGATGCTAACTATTACTTCCCAGTACATTTATTCCTTAATGAAATTTGTCATTAAAAATATATCACTTTTCAAACCAACATCTCAATTCATGGAATCAATACTAGAAATAAGAATAATCTTCACAAGGATTTAAAATCAGTTACCCTTGTACAAAAAGGTGTGCATTATTCAAGAACACACATTTTCAATAACTTGCCAGCAGCCATAAAAAGCTTAACTGCTAATGAAATTCAGTTTAAGAGAAGCCTAAAGGATTTGTTGGTGGCCAACTCCTCTTACTTAATTGATGAATTTATCAGTAGAATCAACTGATTTTTGTTTGTTTATTACCTTATAAATAAAAAAAATTAAAATTTTGAATCCAGTGCATTAATGCAATCTTAGTAAATGAGTGTTTGTAAAATGACTCTTTCCCTTAGTGTTCATTAAAAAAATGATCATTCTACTTGGGACCTGTGGAAGGTACATTAGCTTATTTGTTTTAGTTGTCAATATTTGTCATATATTATTGTTTGTCCTACATCCTGGAGGACCTCCTCATTACAGATCAATCGGAATGAAAGTTAATCTAATCTAATAGCAAAGACAGAAATGTCTGGGGCCAAAAAGGAAGAGGAACAGATGGCTCTAAAATAATGGGACATTGGTAAGAAGTGCATGTAGTGCTGCAAACCTCTTAAAGTCCTTCATTTCTGTTACTGACAGCTTGGAGTTATCAGGTTACATGAACAGTGCAATGGAGTATCTGAGACAAGTCTTTAAAAATAACTTCAGTAAAATGGATTTTCACATCTCCCAAAGAAGTAGCAGCCATTATTCAGTTCTTAAAATCTAAGTATTCTAGTGGATATAACAACATGTGAATGAAGTTAATCAAAGTATGTTCATGTGAATTTAGTTCTATTTGTGTAAGATTAAATTCAGTTTTCGTTCCATAGATCCAAAAAATGAGATGATTCTCATGGGTGTGGAACATGTCGTCTTACCAGTGGAACCTTTCCAGACTGGCTAAAATACGCTGAAGTTAAGCCTCTTTACAAGGAGGGGGGCTAAAGTGACACCATCAAACTATTGACCAATTTTACCTTTGCTGGCATTTTCAAAAATATTTTAAAAGGTTGTGTTAAAACAACTCCTTAAGCACTATTTACACTGACAGTGAGAATGTACTTAATTCATTAGATAGTAAATTAGAGGCTACTGGCATTTTCTGTGACCTGTAAAAAGCTTTGACTGTGTGAACTACAGCATTCTCTGAAGTAAATTAGAATATTATGGTGTCATTGGCAATGAAATTAAGTGGTTTGAGTCTTATCTGACAGGAAATGAAGGATGTTGTTGCAAAATACCTATGGAGTAAGCAGTCTGTCTTCATCTGATTGGGAATTAGTTACATGTGGTGTTCCTCAAGGTTCCATCTTGGCTCCATTTCATTTTCTTGTATACATTAATTACCTCTCATCACATTGCAAGATGCTAAGTCTGTTTTGTTTGCAGATCACAGAAACATCATAAGTAGCAAGTCAAGTACAGATTTAGAAATAACTGCTAATAAAATTTTCACTGACATTAAAAAATGGTTAATTCTAATTAACTGTCATTAAACTTTGAGAAGACCCACTATATGCAGTTCAGAACCTGTATGAGATTTCCTTTCAGCATGTTTATAACATATGAAGATGTGCAGATTGAAGAGGCTGACAGTGTTAAATTTCTGGGCTTACAACTCGATAACAAGCTCAGTTGGGAAAGGCATACTGCAGAATTTCTGAAGTTCCAGTGTGATGTCCTTAGGTTAGTTAGGTTTAAGTAATTCTAAGTCTAGGGGTTTGATGACCTCAGGTGTTAGGTCCCATAGTCCTTAGAGCTATTTGAACCATTTGAATTTATAGTGACAAAGATGTCAGATGTAGGAGATTAAATATAAAAAAACTTGCATACTTTGCTTACTTTCACTCTATTATGTCATATGGGATCATATTCTGGGGTAACTCATCAAACAGTGCAAAAGTTTTTAGGGCGCAATAAGAATCATTTGTGTGTAAATTCAAGAACATGTAGAAACCTGTGCAATGAACTTTGTATTCAAACCACTGCTTCTCAGTATATTCATTCCTTAATGAAATGTGTTGCAAGTAATGTATCTCTATTTCCAACCAATAGCTCAATGCATAGTATAAATACAAGGAATAAGAACACTCTTCATAAAGACTGAGAATCACTTACCTTGGTCCAAAGGGTGTTCAGGAACACACATTTTCAATAAATTGCCAGCAACCATTAAAAACTTGGTTTCAGATAAAGCACAGTTTAAACTGAGTTTGAAAGACTTTTTGATAGACAATGCCTCCTACTCTGTAGATGAATATCTTAACAGAGGCTGTTAGGCTAGCTTAAGTTAAAATGTCTGTTAGATTTCAGTTTTTACAACACTTGGTCACAACAGTCAAGATTACATATTTTGCATAAGATAAGTTTAATAAAAGTGCATAACAATGTTTCATTCTGACAGTGTATAAATTCTCTAAATATTAGCAGTTCCAGTTTACTGTAATATATTCACCTATTTTGACAATCTCATGGCAGATGATCAGGGTAGTAAATTTTACATTAAAATGTTTTGTTTTTTATGTTATACTTTGACATGACCCACACTCATGAGAATCATCTCATTTTTTTGGGTATATGGAACAAAAACTGAATCTAATGTTATCTAATCTTTGGATTTTATGTGCAAAAACACACTCACATAAATAACTGATGATTCAAATTTGGTTCACTGGTGTATCGGACCTTGGTTTAAGATAAGTTTTAACCATTTGAAAAATCATGCTTCATTTGGATTTTACTTGTTTGCATGAAGGTAGATAAATGGACAACATCAAAAACAAAGTTTTTATCCAATAATCTTTATCCATTGTTGAGATATGATGCTTTACAGTTGCGCTAAACATATAAAATTCACTCTCACATGAACCAAATCGATGGCAAGGGTTTAAAGTGAATCAAATAAATAAAAAATGCATTCTTAGAATAAATTAAGTTTCAAAAAAATCTATCTCCATTCTGTTTTTACTGGCAAAAAGAAGTCTTCAGAGTTATTTTAGTGTGCCACTTTAATTTCAAACTTGTGAGAATTGGTTCAAATTTTGTAAAAAGGAAAAACAAATGTGTAATTAATGATTGACCTGTTATGTGAAAGTTTTTTCCATTGCCATAGCATGAACAACATGGTCTGAAAGACAATAAAAGAAGCCTGTACTGGATCAATCCTTGAAAGCGTCAACAAAAATGTACCTCCGTTGCCAAGCTATTTTTTTTTCTATCAAAATTATGGTGGAGTAAAAGTGGGGAACTAAAATGAAAAATGCTGCTATCATAGTGTGAAAAAGTGGACTATGTTGTGGGCAGAGTTAGAGATGTAAAATGGCTTACCTGGCAGCTACAGACATTTAAAACAAAACATCTTGACAGTTTTATACAAGCACAAAGTATGAAAGTGGTGTTATTCAAAACCCTCTCAGAAAAATGTTGTTTTGCACAGAAAATCCAAATGGTTAAAATTAAAATTTATCTTAGACCAAGGTCCCATACACTGGTAACAAAATGTGAACCATAAGTCTCACAATTAGGCCCCTTTAAAGCTATCAGGTGCTGGCAATACAGTCTCATCAGTAAGCATCTGTGTCCTTTAGTGATGCACTCATCTATGTTAAATTCCCTGTATACCCTATCAGACCTGGCAACAATACCAAACTTTAACAGTGCTAATGAAGGCTGGTGGCTGTTGTACCTGTCAAAGAATTGCAGATCTAATCATGCACATAAATGCCATGGTGTGTACATGTACAGTTATACTGATCATGTCTTGTGTGTGGTTCACTTTGTCAGGCAGTGTAGATGGACATTGTCAATTTTTTGATTGCTGTTAGAAACACTGTGTACATAAAATATGTTATCTGGTTATGGTCCAGGGCTGCCAGTACCTGCCTTTAACGTGCAGCAGATGAGTGCATCTTCTTTAGGTACTTTTTCAAATATTCTGATAGTAACAACCCGAAGAGAAGAAACAATGCTCAGCTACACTACTTACAGTAGTGGAACATGGCACTGCCTAGTTGAGATGGCAGTGTTGTTCCACATGTATAACTTGTCCTTGAGCCAGTAGTATCATTGGGTTACAAGTTCTCTCTGTATATGGTTCAGGTGTAATGGACTGGTATCTAAGTGAACAGTGTTTGCATACAACCAGTTGGTGTCTACAGTTGTCTGTACTGTTTCTTGATCTGTATCAGAGTTGAGTATCTAGTGATGTGTTTTTGTGGGTATATCCTGATGGAGCCTTGTGTTACCCTACATCACAGCAACAGCAGCTGCCTCCATCATCATCCCAGCAGTTGCAGCAGCAGTTCCTGCTAACATCCCACCAGTTACAGCAAGAGGTTCTGCCACAAACTGCACCACCAAATTGACAGCCACCACCACTTCAACCACCTACCTTAACAACTGGCATCTCAGCAGCAACCGCCACAGGTACCTCTAGCTCCACCACCACTATAGGAACAGTCACAAGTGACGTCTAGCAACTGTTAAAAATGTACTTCCAGGCACTCCAGCTGCTGGTCTCCAGATAAAAGCTGATCCTGATAAACCAAATGATGGAAGTGAAGTTATGCCAAAACCACAGCAGAAGAAAAGATCTCTTGCTTGTGAGTAATTCTCAGTAGCTGAATAATCAGATTACCTGATCAGTCTGATGGTGTTTTTGAGCCTTTTTAAAGTTGCACTGTAGGTTAATTTTAATGGTGAGTTGTTGGAGGCTTGTGCAAATTCACCTGTACTTGAGTTGCACATCTTTCTTTGTGTAGATTGAGTGATACTGAAATGCTAAAAATGTATTGCCAAAATACCTTATACCTCTGCAAGAAAGCATTGTTTTGTTAAAAGTACTGAAAAATTTCTCTGGTGTGAAAGAACTTCAAACTGATCAAATAATTTTCCAATCTTACCTGTTGCCCTGGTGAAATACTCTGAGATGATTTGTCTTGCTTGTATTTGCCACTATTCCTATGCATAACTTACTGTTCTTCCTAAGTGTTGAACTTACATTGATATTGTGCAGTTGGAGGAACAGGGGAGTGGGTGTAAGAAGCAAGTTCATACTGTCACAGTTCCTCTCCCAGGAAGAGGATCAGTGTGAAGAAACAGGCTTCATCTAACATTTCAGAAATGTAGAACTCGTAAATGTTAATAATATTGGGCGCAGATTCCACACATTACATGGATTGCACATTAACAACATGGGGAAAAAACTGCTCGTCAGAAAATTGAAGAAATTATCACCAAGAGGCATAAAACACTCAAAAGCAAAATCATCCTGGATTGGCCCCCCAAATATTCGAAGGAAACAATGCCAGCAAGACCTCACTCACCAATATCAACAACAAAAGAAGGAACTAGGTGCCTCCAGCAGCAATATTATCAACAGTAAGTGCAACAGCTGAACAACTAGCAGGGGAGCCAGACACACAAGAAAATTCTGCTGCAGATGATAATAGAATAATATATGCAGTCAGGAAAAGAAAAGCAGTACTTCCAGCACACCTGAATGATTTTTTTATTGACAAGGTAAAGGTAAGCGATCAATTAAATATGCCAAAGCCTAAAAAACCCTTTAATTTCATGCTGATTCATCAAAATGTCCAATCATTGCTAAACAAATTAAGTTGAAATTTTATGTACTGATGAGCTAAAAAACGTTTCTGTAGTGTGTATAACTGAACACTGGCTGCCTAAAGATGCAATGTCAGTCACAAAACTTGCAGACTTCAATCTTTCTTCATCATTTTGTAGAATTACATCCAGTCATGGAGGGTCATGTATATTTGTTAAGTGGCATTGATTATTGTAACATAAAACCCATTGAACTGTTAGCTGAAGAGAGAATTTTTGAAGTATCCGCAGTTGAACTCTCTGCATTAAAATTAATAATCATCTGTGTATATAGGAGCCCTGATGGGAACTTAAATGATTTGTCACCAACTAGAAGCAACTTTAAATACTATAAAAAACTTCAACAAAACAGTGATCATATGTGGAGATTTTAATATAGATTTTCAAGAAATCTCAAAAGACCAGCAAAGCTTGATGACGCTACTGGAAACATATAACATAAAAACCACCATTGACTCTCCTACAAGAGTTACACCAACAACTAGTACAACAATTGATCAGATATTAATAAACACAAATGTAAATAACAATTTCTGTGCCGGAAATCTTAATACTGGCTTCAGTGATCACTGTGCACAGTTTATTGCTTTGCACACCCCAAGTGAAACAACTGAGAAAAAGGAACTTGTAAAAGAAGCAAGGAAATTCACTAACAAACAAATAAACCTTTTTGTACTGAGACTAAGTGAAGAAACTTGGTAAGAAGTGTATACTTGTGAAAATACTAACAAAAAGTTTGAAAAATTCATGGAAATCTTCATGTCATACTTTGAAGCTGCATTTCCATTAAAAAAGCAAAAAGTCAACCTAACTTCAAAAAGAACAAATGGATTACAACAGGTATTAGAATATCTTGTGCAGAGAAAAGAAGATTACACACTATAGCAAAGACACAGAACATGCCTCCTGAATTTAATTTGTACCTGAATAATTACAAGAGGATCCTCAAAAATGTTGTAAGAAAAGCTAAAACAATGGCAAATGACAAATACATTGAAAATTCAAAAAACAAATCTAAAGCTATATGGGAAGTTATAAAAAATCAAACAAGTGAAACTAAACAATATAAAAATATGAACTTATGTTACGAAGGACAAATGATTTCTTGCCCAACAGAAATTGCAGGGACCTTCAACAAATATTTTGCAAACGTAAGTGAACAGTTGGTGAGTGGACTGGAAGAACACAACAAAATATCACCTCCATCGTGCAATAGTGTGAGAAATGTGTCTACATCTTTGTTCCTTTCACCCACAAATTCTGAAGAAATTTTATCAGTTATAAAAACCTTGAAAACAGGTTACTCATGTGGAATTGATGGAATACCAGATGCAATTATTAAAAAATGCTGTCTTGCCTTAGCTGAACCCTTGACACATTTGTGCAACAGCTCACTGGCATCAGGAACCTTCCCCTCATGCTTGAAAACAGCAAAGCTGAAACTACTGTTCGAAAAAGGAAATCCATAATGTGTTTCAAATTATAGACCAATAGCCCTACTGCCTGTATTTTCTAAAATTTTAGAAAAAGTTTTTGATAAGAGATTGTCTGATTTCCTAAATAAAAATAAAATTAAAATTCTATCTCCTTCACAACATGGCTTCAGGAAAGGCTATTCAACTGAAAGTGCAATATTTGAATTTCTTAATGAAATCTATGCTAAACTGGATGCAAGTGAGTTTGTGACAGGCATATGTCTTGATTTATCTAAAGCTTTTGATGTCATTGACCATAATGCCCTACTGCATAAGCTTGACCAGTTAGGAATTGGAGGTATATCCAATGAGTGGCTCAAGACATGCCTATGTGGTCACAAACAGGTGGTTGAAGTGCAATATACTGACCATAACAAAATCAGCTACTTCTAATCAGGATATGAAAATGTGAAATATGGTGTCCCTCAAGGATCAGTATTAGGACCCATTCTGTTTCTCCTCTATGTCAATGATCTTATGTACAACAAGTATTGCCAAACTACCCTCCAATTTGCAGACGATACAAGCTTCCTTATTAGTGGTAAAACAGAAGATAAACTAAAAGACTCCACTATACAAACAATGAACAGTGCAGATCAGTGGTTCAGCTACAACATTCTAATTATAAACAAAGAAAAGACAGTAGCACTGAACTTCTATAATGTAAAAGGAAGACACCACCCAAACACAGAAATATAACTTAGGGACAGAGTTCTTGAAAGTGTTAACAGCACTAAATTTCTGGGAATCTGGCTCCAGAACAACACAAAATGGGAGGTACATATTGAATATTTGCAAAGAAAACTAAGCAAAACCTGTTACATGACACGGATATTAAGAACTTGTTGCAGCAAAGCCAGCCTGTTAAATGTATACTACTCCTATGTGCATTCTGTAATTAAATATGGCATAATCTTCTGGGGCAATACAACAACAAATATTAAACTTTTCAGGATGCAAAAGAGAATACTAAGAATTATTGAAGGGGTAAACAATACGAAATCGTACAGACCCATATCCAAAAAACTGTCAGTTCTTCCTCTTCCTTGCATTTTTATCTACGAAAGATCAGTTTTCATCAAACAATATAGTGATAGACACGCAGATATCTTATTAAAAAATGAAAATATACATGCACACAATACAAGGCAAAAATCTGACCTTCATGTGAAACAGGTGAGAACATCATTGTGCCAAAAAGGCACACTACATACTGGGATAAAGATTTTCAATAATCCACCTAAACATATTAAATCAATAGGTAAACTCTGTAGTTTTAAGGCTGAAGTAAAGGCATATTCAATTGATCATTGCTTTTACAGTCTGACAGAATATATAAAAGCCAAACAACAAAAATTAAGATGCATTATTAATATTCTACTTTGTATGTTGCCTGTGATGTTTGTTGTATTTAAGAATCTGTGCTAAATTACCTGACTATCTAGTCCTTAGCATTGCAATACAAACTGTATTTTTATCTTGTAAATACCTAACCATGTCCAACATCCTTGTATATATTCTATACATATAGGATTTGAAGGAATAAATAAATAAATAAATAATCTAATCCAAGCTGTAGTGCTACTGAGCATTAGTATGGCAGCAGAAGTGACATAAAAAAGTAATGAGCAATTAGTTTTTCTTGAAAGTAATGTTTTCAATAATGGTACCTACTGCTACAAATTCTGATAGCACAATACAACATTGTGTACTGTACTGTAGTAAAGGGTAAAAGTTCTTGTGGATTAATGGGGGCAGCTGGAGGTGAGCAGTCAGGCTGTGATATTTATAGTTTGATAGTTAACTTACAATTTAGGCTATTGAAACTGGAAATTCATGCCCAAAAGAACTATGGGAAAGGACTCAAATGGGAAGGATTGGACACCAGGGATTTTCTTTTCAATAATATTCACTGTTTTACCAAAAATACAAATAAAACTTTATTACATCAACAAAAAACTGCAGAAATAAATGACTGATTAAATGGTTGAAATAAATTAAGAGTGCTAATTAGCTGGGCCAAACTTGGTAACAAGTAAACTTTTTAAAACAGCTAAACATTCTAAGCAAATACATGCTCTCCTTAAGTGAACAGAAGCATGAATTCATTACAAAAATTGAAATTAAGCTAAGAATTTATTTATTTATTTCGCTCCTTAACAACAGAAAATCACAGCTCAGAAACTGTGAGTGAGGCTCACTTAAGCTTTCTTCTTCTGTAAGATATTGCAGAATACAGCATTTGTTATGTAAGCATACCAGATACATAGAGTAAAAGATCACAACCATAATTTTTTACAATCACTGTTAATACCTCAAGGCTTTCAGGATTCAAGGTTCATTTAAAGAGAAAAAATACAGTTAACATGGACACTCAGATCAGACAGTTAGTCAAGATTTCAAATTTAATGTAACTTAACTTCTCTGTAGAGGGCACAACTTAGAAACATCAGGCTTTCATTGCAGAATGGAGATAACCTTGCCAGCATTTCACAAACTGGCTGACTCTTCAAATGAATGGGTTGCCTGCCTGGATATCAAAGTGCCAATGTAACCAACTGATAACTCTGCAAGACAGTTGTGCTTGTTCATTGATGCAAGGGACAGCCAGGCCAAACACAAAGCCAACCAAACTTTAATACTTTGCGCCCACCGCCCCCCTCGGGGTCTCACAGTTCTTTCGTGAGATTATGCATGATGCACACAGGGCCCCAAGCTATTGCAGTCAATTCTTCTTTCCCTGCCTGGATTTCCTTCCCCCCTTCCTCCCTCCTTCTCTATCCTTGCTCCTTCCCTGTTGCCACTTCCTTCCCCTCTCTTGGTGTTCTGATTTATGTCAACCTGGCTGTCCATCTGGTTTCCTGAATTGGCTGCAATTTTGTTCCTTTTTCCTGTTCTTTCATCCTTTTTTGGCATTTAGGTCTCCACTTGAGGTTTGACCTCCACTTCAAAATTTCCTGTTTTTAGTGTGAACCATATGGGGAAGAACTCCCTCCCTAGCACCTAGTGTGGATTCCTCTCCCCCCTTTCCTTCCCCTCTCCCTTCCCCACTGTAACCCCCTTCCACTCTATTTCTTACCAAGCTGTCCACACCTTCAACAGGCCCAAGTGGTTGTTAGTAAGGAAATGCACTGGCATCAGTTCCCTTGGTTGTGGTTCTTGTCTCCCACAGTACATGAAAAAATTAGATAAAATACCCTACTTTAGGATATTTACTTTTACTTCTAGCTTAAGTCTAAGAAAAAAAAATGTTTAACACTGATGGCAAATAATGATCATTACTTTATAAATAGATAAATTATAAAGTTCTCATAACATTACAGTAATTATCACTAAAATTCACTACAGTATGAAAGATGGTGACTCTAAATATTTTTTAAATCAAGTACACATTACACTACAAAACATTACTCTTTCATAACTGTCTGAAACTGGTTAAACTCGAAAGACTTTTCTTTTCCACTTGCAAAAATCACCTTAGTGTCTGAAATATGTGCATTTCCTCTAGAAAAAATGCAAGATGTGCAGTAGCATAGATTTACTAATTATTACATTATGAAAAAATAGTCACAATTTAAAAAAAACTTAATTACTACTCAAATCAAAATTAAATGGATGTAAATCATCACCCCACTTCTCTACCCCACTCTGAACACTATTCTCATTGAACCAGAAAATTAAATCCTCTTAAATCACTGAATGTTACCAAATAGTTGACCTGTCAGAATATTCACATCAGTCTAGCATCACAGTTATCAGTTAATCAGCAAAAGTACTGTTCTTCATCCCAGTATTACCACTTTAAGCTCATAATTCCTCAGAACACAAATAAAATTTTTCAAATAACCTTTAGATCTAATGATGAAGCATTATGACTTTTACCTCACTAAAATGCTGCTCTTTCCATTAATCTCTCATTCCCAGCTGCAGTGTCATGAATTGCACAATATAAACAGTACCCAATGTTGCCTAGTTCACAATTAGATCATCATTACAGTTAGAGCACATTTATTACTCATGTCTGTCAGCTCTATTATTTTACTTACCTTTCTTCCCTTGTTAACTAGTGGAGTGCATTTTCAAAAAATGCCCCTACTGCAGAGACGGGCTCTCTAACCATTAAGACCCTAACATTATTCATTATTTGTTTCATTCTTTAATAAATAAAAATCTGCTCTGCTTATCTAATGCAAAATTATGCTGAAAAACACTCCACAGTAACAGAGCTTATGCTAAGGCTAACTGAACTCTCATTACTGATTAGACGAAATTACCACTCAGAAACACTATTATTTGCTTGACATTCTAGCCTGAAGGGTGATATACATACAAACCTGGCTTATTCTTTCCACACATTACTCCAGGAAAACTATGTCTAAAGTTGAAATACCTTAAAATTAGAAAAGGCTGTCCCATGACACAGATAGTTATCTCCATATACTGACTGCACTGAACACACAAACTTCTATTATACCACAATTAATAATGTGATCTATTATTCAAAATGGTTTTTACTGCATATTGTCTCTACTGCTGCACCAATGAGCCAATTACTTCCCATGTTAATTATCTTCCATATATGGTGACACTTCTCATTTTCTGGTTACTTTACCTATTTGTCAGAAATCCTTTAATCCTGGTACCCATTTACTTTCTTCCATCCTCTTATAATTCCATTACTTACACCAAACACAAAATAATATATATAAATAACACTAGAGAAACTGTTTCGAAAATATTTCTGTACATAACTATCTTTCTGTAGAAGTAGAAGACACTGTTCCTGATTCACTTAGTAACTATAGACAATGTAGGAGGAGAGTTTGACTGCTTCAGAAAACACAAAAAATGAGACAGACAGCTGGGGTAAGCATTATCATCACATAATGAATTCAACACAGAATGTTGAACCCCCTACTTACTAATTGCACAAGGAATTAGTTCCAAATATTACATCACTGCTGAGATTTTGGATCACCAACAAATTGCACTCCAACAGCTGTGCTGCCAATTCCACTGTTAATATTACTTCTTGTTTCACACTCATTGATAGCTTACCAGTAGCACCAATAAGTTTTATTTCAGAAATATGCATCACTACTATACCCTCCGTGTTCTTAATAGATACAAAAAATGCCTGTGAAATACCGTTTAAATCATTACCACTGCCTAGTAAACACTTAAAATGTATACCCGGTACACTTGCTGTTATTACAGGATGCCACACTTCCTTTTCACTTGCCATGTGATCTTCTTCATAAAAGAAATCCTCATTAATCCTTTCCCTGGAAAACCCATCATCCTGCTTATCAAATTGATCATCATTACCACTTCCAAGCTCTAACTCTTCACTAGGCCTAATATTATCATCCTTTGTTCGTTCTTTCTTTCTTTACACACCACATGGACATCATTATAAATTCAAATTCCTCATCCTCATCACTATTGGATTCGTCACTGCTATCATTACCACTACTGTCAGAATCACACACACACACTGTCACTTTCTCTATGCTTTAGGTTTTGTACCCCTTCCATGTTTTTCTCCATTTCTGTTGATTCTGAATATACATTTTTATTTACTTTTACCAGTTTTTCCTCTACCACTACTGCACACTTGGTTTCTACCTCTCTTTATAAATCATTGTTAATCTGATTCATTTGATTACAAAGTTTAACTCTGTTTTCAGCAGAAAATTTCTGGCAGCTTTGAGTTCATCCTTACACTGTTTTTCAGAAACCTCTACCCTCCTACTACAGTCATCACAAAGCTTCTTTCTCTCTTCTACACATTTACTACTCATTAATGTTAATTTTTCATTAGTATTCTGCTCTACTTTCTTTATTTTTTCATCACAATCTGGCCCTACTGCCTCAACCCTCTTATTTAATTCTGAAAGGCTAGAGCTACCTACCTTAATTTCCTTTTTAATTTCTTTCTTCAGTTCATCTTTTAGGCTAGTTATGTCAGTTTTAAAATTCCTAATATCTTCTTTCATACTATTTTCCACCCTACTAATGTCTTCTTTCATACTCATATTACTAAAACTACTCATAATTTGCCTTAATGTCGCTTCCAAATTTCCATCTGCCATAAACTTTTGCCCTTGCCGACTTTCTCTATTAGGTTCCTTCCTCTTAACCTTAATGATTTCATCCACTTTGGTACTGTTTTCTTCCATTTGCTCACATCACCATACAGCGTATATGATGCTTCTATCTCTCCATCTACAACAGGACTTCCACCCCCATCATTAAAAGTTACATTCATGTTTGATTTATAATTACTTTCATCTACAGAACCAGTCCCACCAAGATCTTTCTGTTCATTTAACAACTTACCTCTACAGTTTTTCTCTGTCGCATTTTGTTCGTTAAGGTGATTACTCTGCTATTCACAATAAAGTGCCTGGCAGAGGGTTCAATGAACCACCTTCAAGCTGTCTCTCTACTGTTTCACTCTCGAACAGCACACGGGAAAAATGAGCACTTAAATTTTTCTGTGTGAGCCCTGATTTCTCTAATTTTATTGCGATGATCATTTCTCCCTAAGTAGGTGGGTGCCAACAGAATGTTTTCACAATCAGAGGAGAAAGCTGGTGATTGAAATTTCATGAGAAGGTCCCGTAGCAATGAAAAACGCCTTTGTTTTAATGATTGCCACTCCAATTCACATATCATGTCTGTGATACTATCTCACCTATTCTACGATACTACAAAATGAGCTGCCCTTCTTTGTACTTCTTCGATGTCATCCATCAGTCCCACCTGATACGTATTCCACACCGCACAGCAATACTCCAGAATAGGGCAGACAAGCGTGGTGTAAGCAGTCTCTTTAGTAGACCTGTTGCACCTTCTAAGTGTTCTGCCAGTGAATCAGTCTTTAGTTTGCTCTACCGACAATATTATCTACTTGATTGTTCCAATTTAGGTTATATGTAATTGTAATCCCTAAGTATTTAGCTGAATTTACAGCCTTCAGATTTGTGTGACATATCGCGTTATCGAAATTTAGCTGATTTCTTTCAGTAGTCATGTGAATAACTTCACACGTTTCCTTATTCTAGGTCAAATGCCACTTTTCATACCATGCAGATACCTTATCTAAATTATTTTACAAGTCGTTTTGTTCATCTGATGACTTTACAAGACGGTAAACGACAGCATCATCTGCAAACAATCTAAGACAGCTAACCAGATTGCTCCTATGTCATTAATATAGATCAGGAACAATAGAAGGCCTATAACACTTCCTTGGGGAATGCCGGATATTACTTCTGTTTTACTCAATGACTTTCCGTCTATTACTACAAACTGTGACCTTTGACAGGAAATCACGAATCCAGTCGCACAACTCGGGTGATACTCCATAGGCATGCAGTTTGGTTAGAAGACGCTTGTGAGGAACGGTGTCAAAAGCCTTCTGGAAATCTAAAAATATGGAATCAATTTGACATCTCCTGTCCATAGCACTTACTACTTCATGAGTATAAAGAACTAGTTGCGTTTCACAAGAAAGATAGTTTCTGAAACTGTGTGTCAATAAATAGTTTACTTTGAAGTACTTCATAATGTTCGAATACAGTATATGTTCCCTACTGCTAATCGACATTAGTGATATAGGTCTGTAATTCAGTGGATTACTACTGCTTCCCTTTTTGGGTATTGGTGCGACTTGAGCAATTTTCCACTCTTTAGGTACGGATCTTTCTGTGAGTGAGTGGTTGTAGGCCTTGCCTTTATTAAGTGATTTAAGCTGCTTTGTTACACTGAGGATATCTACTTCCATGTTTCTCATCTTGACAGTTTTTCTTGATTGAAATTCAGAAATATTTACTTTGTCTTCTTTGGTGAAGGAGTTTCGGAAAACCATATTTAATAACTCTGCTTTAGTGGCACTGTCATCAGTGACTTCATCATTGTTATTGCACAGTGAAGGTATTGATTGCGTCTTACCACTGGTGTGCTTTATATATGACCAGAATCTCTTTGGGTTTTCTGTCAGATTTCGAGGCAGAATTTCGTTGTGCAAATTATTAAAAGCATCTCACATTGAAGTATGTGCTATATTTCAAACTTCCGTAAAACTTTGCCAATCTTGGGGATTTTGTGTTCTTTTAAATTTGGCATGCTCTTTTCACTGCTCCTGCAAAAACGATCTGACCTGTTTTGTGTGCCATGGGGGATCAGTACCATCACTTATTAATTTATGTGGTATATATCTCTAGATTGCTGTCGACACTATAACTTTGAAAACATTCCACAACTTTTCTACACTTACATGGTCAGATTGGAAGGAGTGAAGACTGACTCTTAAAAAGGAGTTAAGAGCATATTTATCAGCTTTTTTAAATAGATATACTTTGCATTTCTTTTTGATGGTTGTAGGTGTTAAGGTATTCAACCTAGCAGCAACTGCCTTGTGGTCACTAATCCCTGTATTTGTCGCAATACTCACTATTTGTCCAGGATTATTTTTTGCTAGAAGGTCAAGTATACTTTCGCAACCACTTAACGCTTTGAGTGGGCTCAAGAACTAAGTGTTCAAAGTAATTTTCTTAGAAAGCATACAATAAATTTTCCAGTGCATCGAGGGTTGATTGAAGTCACCACCGACTAAAATTGTATGAGTGGGGTACTTACTTGAAATGAGTCAAGTTTTCTTTGAACTGTTCAGCAACTATATCTTTTGAGTCAGGGGGGTTAGTTAAACGATCCAATTAATAGCTTAGTCCAATTGTCAGGTATAACCTCTACCCATACTATTTCACATGAACTATCTACTTCAATTTCACTACAAGGCAAACTACGTCTGAAAGCAATAAATACTCCACCACCAACTGTATTTAATCTATACTTTCTGAAGACTGTTAGATCGTTTGAAAAAATTTCAGCTGAACTTATTTCAGGCTTTTGCCAGCTCTCTGTGCCTAAAACTATTTGAGCTTCAGTGCTTTCTATTAGGGTGCGGAGCCTCTGGTTCTTTCCCAACACACTTGAGTCAACTTACAACTACAATACCAATTGTTTCTACAACTACCTTACTGTGTTTCACCTGCCCACTTTTAGATGGACGTCCCTTCTGTGGTTCCCTGAGAACCTCTAACCAAAAAAACCGCCCAGTCCCTTCAACACAGCCCCCCTACCAATGAAGCTGCCTCCTGTGTGTAGTGGACTCCTGACCTATTAAGCGGAACCCAGAAACCCACCACACGATAGTGCAAGTCAAGGAATCTGCAGCCTCTGGTTCAGACCCTCCACTCAGCTCTGCACCAAAAGACCACAGTCAGTCCTATAGACAATGAGACGATGCTGCAGATGGTGAGCTCCACCTTAATCTTGGAAGCAAGACTGGCACTCTTTACCATTTTCGCTAGCCGCCCAAAACCAGACAAATCTGCTCCGATCCAAAATGACACACGTTATTGGTACTGACATGAGCCACCACCTGCAGTTGGCTGCACCTTGTACTCTTCATGGCATCTGGAAGCACCCTTTCCACGTCTGGAATACCCCCCTCCCCCCCCAGAATGCACACGGAGTGCACTCTGGCTTCCTTGCCGTCCTTGGCAGCCATGTTCCTAAGTAGCCCCATTACGCACCTAATGCTGGAGCTCCCAACTACCAGCAAACCTACCCTCTGTGAATGCCCAGACCTTGCGGGCTGAGAACCTTCCTGTGGAACAGGGTGGATGACTGCATCCAGCTCAGAGACAGCGTCAGCCACAGATAACGCCTGAAACCTGTTCATCAAACAAACCAGGGAGGCCCTACGATTGGCCCCTCGGAAAGTTTTTCACTGACTGCCAGACTTTGGAATGATCTCCCACTCAACCACGGGTGAGGGGTCAACCTCAGTGCAGGCAGTACCTGGGGCAGTCACAGTAGTTGACCGATCATGGGAAGTGTGGGATGTACTCAACGTCCCTCATGTCCCTGCATTCATTCCCTCACAGTGATGCCCCTTGGCAGCAGCCTCAAGCTGTGTGGTGGAAGCCAGCACAGCTTGGAGCTGTGAGCAAAGGGTTGCCAACTCAGCTCGCATCTGTACACAACAGTTACAGTTCCTATCCATTACTGCAGTCACTCCTGTTTGAAGCTCATAAAAATATGCAACAAATGAACAGTGTAATCCCCTTATTAGTACCAGGAACTCATTATGCATCATTTAATACAAAACAGTTTTGCAATGAGTTACTTTGTTTTTAATCACTCGTCTGCTGCTGCTGCTGCTGCTGGTCTGCTGTGATTGTCATCTCGACTCGTCTGCTGCTGCAAGTTGTAATTCTCTCGGCGAGAAGTCCTGTTTAACTCGGTCAGCTGTGTCCACCTGTGTGCTGCTTGGCTGCTCCTGTACTCAATGGCTGCTTCCATAAAACCCACACACTGACTGTCTTATTATGACCATGAAACCCCAATGCTGATTGGCTGTAGCATCTCTTCCATTTAAATCACTGGAGACCTCTAGAATTTACACTTCACTGTTGAAATTCGAGAGTCTTCATTTACTGTGCCCACATACAGTAGTCCTCATGTTGGGGCACCAAATGTGATGATTTGCCTGCTTTATTTCTTTGTTTGTTGTCCTCAGTGTCAATTTACTGTGTTGCTACACTGGCTGAAAAATGGGTGTGGAAGTACAACACTGACTACTTTAAATGATGTAGCTGACAGGTGCACATTTGCATTTCACAGTACTTTACCTTCACTGCTCACAACCTTCCAATAATACACAGTTATATGGCCAGTGCACTATTGTTTAACTTTTGATAACCCTCATTAATAGGGTGCAGGCGAACATTGACATATTATTACATTATTTTCCTGTTGAACATCTATGTGCAGTAAAAGCGTAACCACATAGTTAACATTTCTTGAAGAATAAAAAGTTACTTATTGAAACACACTGACATTGTTTTAACACATGGCCTAATTGTGCTACACTTATGTCACAATTAAGTTGATGCATTGCTGTTGATCTAACCAACACAGGTTTCTCATCTGAAACTAGGTCGTGGACTGACTGTCTCGGGAGCAAAAATTGGGTTCTTACATATCCTCACAATAATAGGCACTGAAACTACATGTCGTTCGAAGTTAAATTTGCAGAAATTACAATTAAAACTTAGCTCATTAAATTAACTGAATACATCAAAAAATTCTGTTTTTTTTAACAGTTTCTTCTTCTACAGGAGATAGGCTGAATTTTTTGTTTAAATCATGAAATTAATGTATACAGTTACACAAACAATATTTTTGGCAAAACTGTTAATCACTTTGGAATTAAGGGCTGGCTTTGCTAACATGTTTTTGAATAGAGCCAAATAGATCCTTTAAGAATACTATCAGTTGTTTCTCCAAATGTTTATAATTAGTACCAAATTTATATTTGTTTATATGTCAACAGTAGAATTTAAGTTAAGACACAATTACTAATTTCACTAGATAACAAAAGGCACTAATTAGCAATAGTCAAAATAAATTAGAAAAACAATTACATACATAAAACTAAGCACAAAATTAGATCTGGTGTTAGATTCTTTAAAACTGAGGGCCAACCTTTCTCTTTCATGGAAATACAGATTATGCTCATGGCTGTTCATGGTAATTAGTTAAGAACAAAATGAATTTTAAGGAGGAAGATGGCAAAACAAGAGGGGAAGTAAAATTATCCCAGCTTGCTTTGTCACAACACAAGAACAAAGACTTTTCCTTTAAACACGGAGTGATGAACTGACCAACTTGCGTTATTCAATGTAACTGTGCTATGAAAGAACGACAATACAGAATAATTTAATTTCATTGTTGCCTGTTTCTCTGTTGTCAGTTAACAGAAGCACACCTGCTGACTGGAATTTATCCCATAAAGAAAACAGGACAGTCCCGTTTTTGGCCTCTGTTTACCGCATCGCCGGAATTTTTGCTAGGATGCAAATATGTTCTGAATATTCTTGACATTGTCTTTCTAATTTAGTAAGCAAATAATTTTTGCAATATCTTGCTGTGATATGTGCTGAATCAACCCTTATCACACTTATTCTTATAACATGTGAGCGGTTTCTGTGGGCAAAGAAGGCAAGACTACAAAGTTTAAGATGTCTTGTTGGCAGTTGATGTGGTGTGTTGCCATTTGTGTGAACACTGCTAACATGTCTACACACAAATGCACCTTTTGTTCCAAAATAAAATAAAAATAGCCTTTCCTCAAAGAAAAAAGCTTAGTTAGGAAGTTCAATATAAAATTTGCAATGCCACATACTATTCAATTGGACAGAGTGGGAACTTTGATATTGTGCAGGCTGCGGCACAATAAATGAAACAAATGAATGTTGGTGCCTTCTTTTTGCAGTGGATTTTTGTTAACATTAAAACACCAATAAATACCGCGACTAACATGAAAACATGAGACTATTATCAGAGAAAAAAATGTGTTTATTATAATGTTTGCCAGATCAGAACTACGCACAGCAAGATTTCTTTTATGTCATGAAGGTAAATTATCTTTTTCCACTGTTAATAATATAACATCATTCGCAGCCCGCGTCCACCTGTAAAAAAAATCATAAAATCTGCTGCTCTGCCCTGCAATCCCGAAAGCTGAAAAAAAAATAATGTTAGTTCACCTTTACCTGTCCGCTTCTTTGCGGTATGATGGGTTTCATTTAATGCAGTTTGAATGGACAGCAGCAGCAGCTCATTCGTTCGTAGCACAGCTCTGCACAATGAATATTATTTAAATAGCTGAAAATATCTTAAAAGGATGGGATAAAATACCAGGCAAGCTTATTACAAATCATAATGCAAGTTTTCACTAAGTAGCACTCTTCAAAATATTTAGACAGATTAAATTCCTACACATCTTTACTGATCAGTGCCTAATGGCGTCATTTTCTCAATCTTGACAAAAGAATGCTACACAAGCTTACAATATAACATCACAAGCTCTTCCTACTCACATGACTCCAAAAGGATGACAGAGAAATTAATGCTCAGTCACTACTATTTATACTCAGTTTAATACATTTACATCTTTGTTTGATATTTAATAAGTATCGTCTGTGGTGGTTTCAGTACTCATTAACACAGATATTATCTTTAAAAAATAGATACATAATTCTATACAAGTATACACATAATGGTTCCTCTTTATTACACAAAGTTCACACAATCATTGTCCATCCAGAAATAAAATTATAATCATCCAGTTCAATTTATTATTTTTTTTTTTTTTTTTGTTTGACCAAATATAATGTGTGTTTTGCCACGAGATGCTACAGTATCCTCTTCTCCATTCTCTTAACATGTCCATACTATCTCAGCCTTGATTTCTCTCTCTCCTCCTCTAATGGTTCCATGTTCATTAACTATCTGATCCTCTCATTTCTTAACTTGTCTATCTTTGTCACACCTATACTGTTTCTCAAGAATTTCATGTCACTAGCTTGTACTTCGCTTTTCTCTCTTCCTTTCATAACCCAGGTTTCTGACGCATATGTCAGGATTGGGACATAGTATGACTGGTATATAACCTTTTTACTGATTTGGGGTACATTCTTTCCTCCGTATCAGGCTTCTGACACTCTTCCAAAATGCTTCTGATTTTCTCCCCCACTTGTATATTTCTGTCATTTTTTCTGTCTTCCTGTATCAGGTTTCCTAAGTGCTTGAAACTCTCCTCTCCTCAATCATTCCTCACCAATTGTTATTCCAGTTGTTCCTCTCTCCTTTTTTCTTATTGTGACAATCATCTCACTCTTACTTATACTAAATGTTATTATAAGATGGTAACATTGTATATTCCTATTGCCTGCAGATGAGTCATAAGTCATAAATATTATATCCTTAAAAAAGAAAAATTCAGATGGACTGGATGGCATATCTCTTAAAATAAGTGTGTTTCTAAATACATAAGTAAAACTCTCACATTCTTTATAAATCAAACACTGCAGGAAGGAATATTTCCAAATTTCCTAAAGAAAACAAAAGTAATTTCCATTTATAAAGGAGGAGACAAAGGGAAGCCCAGCAATTACAAAACTATTACAATTGTATCTGTACTGTCTAAAATTGTAGAAATAGCCATAAAAGACAGCATAGTAAATTTCTTACATAAACAGAACATAAAAATAGAGCATAACATGGTTTCACAAAGGGTCGATCTAGAAAAGCAGCAATGGCATATTTCATAGCTTATGTAATTTGGACACTGGAGAAATTGGAACAAGTATGTAGTTTATTCCTCACCTATCAAAAGCTCTTGTCACAGAGACCTGTTACACAAACTAAACCAGTATAAGAGGCAGAGCAAACAATATTATCAAAACACTTATCAAAAATAGGCAACAATGCATAGAGATAAAAAAATATAGAAATGGCAACAGACTTGAAAATGTGTTCTCAGCATTCAAATAGGTAAAACATGGTGCACCCCAAGGTTTGGTATTGGGACCATTACTTTTTATTCTGTATGTAAATGACATGCCAGAAGCTGTAAATGACACAGTGATTATTTATGCTGATGACACATCTCTACTAATCACAAGTAAATCTACAAAGGACCTTGAAACCAGGACATGATTAGAGATGGATAGGTGAAACACACATTTTGTGGGTGCAACCTTTCCATAAATGGAAGCGAAACCGCTTGCATGGAATACAAGCAAATATCGGTCAAAGCAGATGATCTTGATATCAAGCTTGGGCACTCCAGCCTTTCAAAAGTTCATTGCAGTAAGTTTCTGGGATTCTCATGACATGGGAGACTCATAGATGAAATATGCTCAAAAATATACTTCTCATGAGGAAAAAAGTCACACTGTTGATCAGGACACTTTGTTAAAAATGTATTATGCTCTAATTTGTCCACATATCTCTTACTGTATACCTGTGTGTGGTAGTGCAGTTAATATACACAAAAACAGATTATTTAAACTCCAAAATAAAGTGATTAGGTGCATGGGAAACCTGTCGTCTAGACTGTCCTGCAGAAATAAATTCTAATAGCTGCAAATACTGACAGTGCACATACTCTCTCTGTACATACATGAAACAATTATGTACCTAAAAATAAAACTGTACAGCTTTGATCAACAAAAATTTACATAACCACAGTACTAGGTGTAAAGATAATCATCACATGTATTCAAATAGACTTAAGCTACATAGAAACTAAAATAGCTGGATGTGTGTTATACGAGAGTTGCCCAGAAAGTAATACACAGCATTTTTTCTCAGCTTAATTCAATGCTACGAATGTGAAATGTTATGTATTTATTATTTGAAGTCTCCTGAGGGATTGTGCCAAGTTTCACTTCTGACATAGAATAGCTGCAGAACAGTTTCAAAATGATGTCTGTAGATGATGTATGTTACAAGCAAAGTGCCATCCGTGAATTTATCACTGCAGAGAAGGAAAAACTGTGGGAATATTCACAGACACTTGTGCATGGTCCATGGAGCATCTGGTATCAGCATAACTACAATTAGTCACTGGGCATGGAGGGTGAGGTCATCAGAAAGCATTCAGCGGAGCTCCACAATTTGCAGCGGTTGGGAAGACCCTCCACTGTTATCATACCTGGCACGTAGCAGCGAGCTGATGTCATTCACCATTAAAGGCTGCAATTGGTGGAAGACATTTTGAGTATGATTAGGTTGTGATTTACACAGTGAGGCACTGACTCTGCCACCAGGGCAAGGATTGGTAGTGACAGTGTATACAAGCCCTTATTTCGTACTGGAGGAAGACCATAGAATAGAATGGAATGGAGATTATGTGGAAAAATAGTGTGTGTAGATAAAACACCATTGTTTTGTGTGTGTAATTATCATTATGTTCAGTAACGAATTGTTGGGGAAAGAAATGTGGTGCATTACTTTCTGGGCAATCCTCGTAAAACAAACAAGCATTATCAGGATCTTAAAAACATTGTCTGATTCCAAACAAAAACTAAAAGGTCATCTGGTCTCAGCTTGTTGCAATGTAAAGGAGTTCTTAGATAAAAGTGCAACAGTGTAAAGGAGTATCTTATATGTAAGTGATCAAATTCTTGAAGAGTTTCTTCTGGAAACTCCACATAAAGAATGTAAAGACACTGTTCTGTCACTCTATGTAAGCACAATCGTGTATATTCTTCTTAATGCTCTGATATGTGTAATTTTATATCTATGGTGTAAAATCTTAATGTTAGAAAAATTGTATATATCCATGCTTTTAACAGGTTACAACACACTTTGTAATACACTCATGTATATTGTAGTGGCAACGTCTGCCACCAAATGTAACAGCAATACCAAATGTAGTGGGAAGGGGTAGAAGGCACCACATTAAGACTTGTCCAAGCTTTATCAGTGATTTAGTGTTTCCAACTACAGTGTCATGTTCCCCTCGGTCTGTGTCACCAGGTCCCGCAATGCTGAGGACACAACTTCGCCGTCTGCGAAACGGCTTGGCACTGAATGGCTGTCTCAGCAACCCATGCATGCACTGTGTGTCAGCCTTGTATGCCAGCAGAATATTGGTTTTGTCAGGATGCCAGCAGTTGACTGAGCGGTCTGCATCCCTGCCACTTGTTGTGAGCCGCAGACGGCCAGCTGCGTGGTTCTCGCTGGTGTGGCTGAGACCGCGGTGACAACAAGTGCCAGTGATACAGAGTCCGAATCTGTGGCCCTCACCTTGGGTTGCCTCTGGCATGGTTGGAAGCCAGGATGCCTGCCCGTGGTAGCAAGCTGTGGAGTGGCCTACCACTGATTGACTATGGACCCTGTGTCGGCCTCAGAGGGACAAACCACCGGCCTGCAGCGGACTGGAATGCTGGCGCCCCATCTGTTTCTGTGTGTAGCTGGTGGTGTGACATGCCCTGCCATCCAGGAGAGCTGCCACACTTGAAGGAATCTTGTTAGAAACCCGCACCTACTTCTATGTAGCTATGCACCTCTGTTCTGTCATACGCACCGCACCGCTTCGCGTCACGTACTCGTAACTTGCTAGGTGGGCCAGTGGGCCCCTTCTGCCTGTGATTTGTGACATGCAGAATTGCTAAGTATACTCTCCCAGCACTTTGATGGCCCTGTGGCCTCCATTCTACATCACAACTACTGGTATGCATAACTCACTGCAATCCACCCCGTACCTGGCTGTAACTTGTGCTCAGGATATTGCACAAAACTAACTTTCCCTATCCTAAACAGTGGTGCCACTACCTTATTCCCCTCTTTGGAAAAACTTGCTCCCCAGGTCAACCCCTAACTAGCTCTTAATTTGTTTAGGTCAGCACCTATGGCATATTTCCTTACTATTAGAAAACTTAAATGTGGTCTAGTGCCCCTGAAAACCATTAAATGAAACAAAATGTAAAAATTCCGTACTGGACGACCCCTGCTTGATCAACCCCTTACCTAATCATCTCACATCCTCGGTATCCAATTGACTGGGACTTCAACTACCCTTGGTACCCTTTTGGAATTAGCTCTCTGTCTGATCAGAAAGAAAACAACTCATAACAAAGTTACGGCTGCAAAGGCACTTGGCACAGAGGTGCTCGAAATGATCATTATTTGCTGTTGCTTTTCCCTATACTGAAGAACATGTTGCACAAGCTGTTGGGCTGATATGTGCTGCTCTTGCTCTAAAATGAACTGGTTTATGGATCGCAACAGACCTGGCTCCATAGTTTGATTTAACAAGGTCAGATTCTGCTTTGGCAAAAACTCTACAGTGGTTTCTGGCCAGTACAGCTGTAGCTGCATAACATTCAACTGTGTGACTGCTGAAATTGAATCTGGCAGGTGGAAGGTTGGTCCTATTATGTTACATGCAGTTCCGTTGATTAAAATTGCACTCCCCTCAAGCTCTATACATTTTGCTTCTGCAAATACTCCAGATTCAAAACAGCTTGCTTCAACTTTCTGGATCACAAAGCATATGGTACTTCATACTGTACTCTATCTTCCTGGTTTTTTCTGTGCTTAGCACCTCTCTTCACACTCTCTTTCATCATCTTTCCTTCCTGTGACACATCTGGGATCACATCTGGGCAAACCCTTAAATGGCCATAACTGCCCAATGTGTACTGTCATTGTTCCAGTTGGCAGCTGAAGCTTAACATAAATGGGGGATGTGGTTTCAACAAGTTGGTATGGCCCTTGCTACCTCGTGAGGAACTTCTTCGTTTTGCATATAGGGGCTGGACAGCATTACCCACTGACACACTCTATACTACGTTAAACTCCCTTTATGTTCCACTGCATCTTCCTGCCTTTCCAAAGCCTTTGCATTTGCCTTTGATATTAGTTTCCAAACATCTCAAACTGTCCTTGCAAACTGACGTACTGATTCACCGATCCTTCCTTTCTGTAGCCTCACCAAATGAAATGGTGACGGCATTTTTCACCCATACACTACCTCATATGGAGACAAATCGGTATTTGATTGGACTTTTGCATTGTATGTGCATACAACATGCTTCAAATACTCGTCCAACTGATAAGAATCCACATAAACACTCAGCATATTCCTGATTGTTCTGTGTACCTGTTTTGTCCCTCCGTTGGCCTGTGGATGCAATGCCCTCGTCCTCCACTTCTTTACATTCAACAATTTACACAGTTCCTTCATTAAATCTGACATGAAGTTGATACCTTGGACAGTAATTGTCTCCGGTACACCAGACTTCAAAATCCAATTGTTTACTAACGCTTTGGCGACAACTGCTGCCTGTTGATTTGGTATAGTCACCATCTCCACATACCTCAGAAAATGGTCTATTATTGTCAGAATGAATCTGTTCCCTGATGGTGTTCACCTGAAAGATCCTAAGACATCAATCCCCAGCATAGAGAATGGACATGTCACTTCTGGCAATCGCTGTAGTTGTATCTGTTTCCAGCTCAAATCTGCTCTCTGCGCACATGGTATACAATTCTTGATATACTGATCCACATCTACTTTTCTACCTCTCCACCACTTTCCTATTCGTTGCTCTACGCTCTCCATGACCAGATAACACGTGATCATGTGCTTCCTTTAAAACCTCATTCTCAACTCCACTTGAACTACTACCCTTGGCCCTAACTTTGTTTCCCTGCACAGAAGACCATTGTACACATTAAACTGTGGCTATGTTCAGTATAATTTACAATCATTGTCCGCGTCCTGTAATTCTTGCCTTACTGCTAGGTCATAACCTATGACTTCTATTTTTGCCATGCCCTTCTGTAACAATCGCATCAACAGCTGTGCTACATCTGTAAATCCCTTCACAAACTTTCGATAGAAATTGCAGAATCCGATGACTGACTGCACTTCCTTAACTGTTTTCGGTTCCAGAAAATCCCTTTCAGCTTGTACCAACTTCGGGTCTGTTCACGCTCCATCCTTACTGATAATGACTCAAATATTTTTCTTCTTCTAATGCAAAATGACACTTCCCCAGGCTCAATGTCCAACGAGCTTCTCTTAACCTCATAATGGTTTCCCTTAACCACTGTCTATGTTGCTCCATACTATTTGAAAACACTATGTCACCCAAATAGACCAGAAACTGCCGTGGTTTCAAACCCCCTCAAGACGCTGTCTAGCAACCTCTGAAACAATGGCAGAGGGTTTTTCAAATCAAATGGCATTCTAATTTACTGGTAATGGCCTCCAGGAGTAGAGAAAGCAGTTTTTGGACGATCCTCTGGAGCCACATGTAACTGATGACAACCACTTGTAAAATCCATCGTAGGAAAGTACTGGCAATGTCCTAAGTGATCCAAAGTCTCTGATATGTTTGGAACGGGGTATACGTCCATTACTGTCTCATTATTGAGGTATCAGTAGTCACAACAGAATCTGTATTTCTTGGTTCCATCCATAGATTTTTAGGCACAGTAACTATCACTATGCTCTATAATACTGTTCGCAAGCTGCTGATCAATGAGATCCTCCACAATTGGATGCAAATACCTTGGTATTCTGTATGGTTTATGGTAAACAGGTGCTTCATTCCCTGTTGGTATCCTATGTTGAACTAATGAACTTGCTGGCAACGGCCTTTGTGGAAGAAACAAATCCTTAAATTCCCACAATAATTCTTCCATATGCTCTCTTTCTCCTCCTCTCAAATGCTTAAGTTTGTCATGCAATGCAGTTCTTTTGGCAGTTAGTGGTTTATCGCTCTCGAAAAGCACATCCAAATTTGCTACTACTTCCTTGAATTCGCTTCTACAGCGCTAAAATTATTCATGTTCATGGGAACTACTCACCCGTCGTTTCCCTCCTGTACGCGTACAACGCTATGTTTCATGAAAGAAGGCAGTGAACCCAAAACTTCATTATCATCCTATGGTTCAATAACACATACTGTACTCACAGGCAGATTTGACTCCGCACTTACCAAAGCAACTTCCCCGTGCCACTAGACACATGCACATGAGAATTAAGCCTTAATGCTAATGTACGTGGTTAAATTGGTTTGTCCATTACGTTGAACACCCCTTGTGACTGCTCTGCACTGACAACAGTTTCCCCTAGCTGAAATAACATTCCACCAAGTTCCACAGTTCATTGTCCAAGATCAATTTTAGAATGATATTAATGCAAGAAATCTACTCCTAGGATCATGTCGTAGCCCTCTCTTACCCATGGTACTACTTCCATGCATGCATTAAATCAGACTTTCTCTATTCAAAAGTCAACTGTCACCAACCCCAAAGGTGTGACCTCTTTATCCCCCACTCCACGCAACCTATAACTTGATGGGTCTAACTTCCCTCATCCCATTATTTTCCTCGTAGCCACTGACATTTGAGCCCCTGTGTCCAACAAAATCTTAAACTTTTTAGTTCCTATGGATCCAACCACTGAACATCACCTCTGCATATGTATTCATAGCATTGAAATTAAATGGATAGCATTGAAATTAAATGGGAGTTCACTTAGGTGGGTCTTGTCTATCTCTACTACTGGCATTCTTCGGATCGGAGCGTGGAATGTCAGATCCCTTAATCGGGCAGGTAGATTAGAAAATTTAAAAAGAGAAATGGATAGGTTAAAGTTAGATATAGTGGGAATTAGTGAAGTTCGGTGGCAGGAGGAACAAGACTTCTGGTCAGGTGACTACGGGTTATAAACACAAAATCAAATAGGGGTACTGCAGGAGTAGGTTTAATAATGAATAGGAAAATAGGAATGCGGGTAAGCTACTACAAACAGCATAGTGAAGGCATTATTGTGGCCAAGATATACGAAGCCCACACCTACTACCGTAGTACAAGTTTATATGCCAACTAGCTCTGCAGATGATGAAGAAATTGAAGAAATGTATGAGGAAATAAAAGAAATTATTCAGATAGTGAAAGGAGACGAAAATTTAATACTCATGGGTGACTGGAATTCAAGTGTAGGAAAAGGGAGAGAAGGAAACATACACTCCTGGAAATGGAAAAAAGAACACATTGTCACCGGTGTGTCAGACCCACCATACTTGCTCCGGACACTGCGAGAGGACTGTACAAGCAATGATCACACGCACGGCACAGCGGACACACCAGGAACCACGGTGTTGGCCGTTGAATGGCGCTAGCTGCGCAGCATTTGTGCACTGCCGCCGTCAGTGTCAGCCAGTTTGCCGTGGCATACAGAGCTCCATCGCAGTCTTTAACACTGGTAGCATGCCGCTACAGCGTGGACGTGAACCGTATGTGCAGTTGACGGACTTTGAGCGAGGGCGTATAGTGGGCATGCGGGAGGCCAGGTGGACGTACCGCTGAATTGCTCAACATGTGGGGCGTGAGGTGTCCACAGTACATCGATGTTGTCGCCAGTGGTCGGCGGAAGGTGCACGTGCCCGTCGACCTGGGACCGGACTGCAGCGACGCACGGATGCACGCCAAGACCGTAGGATCCTACGCAGTGCCGTAGGGGACCGCACCGCCACTGTTGCTCCTGGGGTATCGGTGAGGACCATTCGAATCCATCTCCATGAAGCTGGGCTACGGTCCCGCACACCGTTAGGCCGTCTTCCGCTCAAGTCCCAACATCGTGCAGCCAGCCTCCAGTGGTGTCGCGACAGGCATGAATGGAGGGACGAATGGAGACGTGTCGTCTTCAGCGATGAGAGTCGCTTCTGCCTTGGTGCCAATGATGGTCGTATGCGTGTTTGGCGCCGTGCAGGTGAGCACCACAATCAGGACTGCATACGACCGAGGCACACAGGGCCAACACCCGGCATCATGGTGTGGGGAGCGATCTCCTACACTGGCCGTACACCTCTGGTGATCGTCGAGGGGACACTGAATAGTGCACAGTACATCCAAACCGTCATCGAACCCATCGTTCTACCATTCCTAGACCGGCAAGGGAACTTGCTGTTCCAACAGGACAGTGCACGTGCGCATGTATCCCGTGCCACCCAACGTGCTCTAGAAGGTGTAAGTCAGCTACCCTGGCCAGCAAGATCTCCGGATTTGTCCCCCATTGAGCATGTTTGGGACTGGATGAAGCGTCGTCTCACGCGGTCTGCACGTCCAGCACGAACGCTGGTCCAACTGAGGCGCCAGGTGGAAATGGCATGGTAAGCCGTTCCACAGGACTACATCCAGCATCTCTACGATCATCTCCATGGGAGAATAGCAGCGTGCATTGGTGCGAAAGGTGGATATACACTGTACTAGTGCCGACATTGTGCATGCTCTGTTGCCTGTGTCTATGTGCCTGTGGTTCTGTCAGTGTGATCATGTGATGTATCTGACCCCAGGAATGTGTCAATAAAGTTTCCCCTTCCTGGGACAATGAATTCACGGTGTTCTTATTTCAATTTCCAGGAGTGTAGTAGGTGAGTATGGATTGGGGCTAAGAAATGAAAGAGGAAGCCGCCGGGTAGAATTTTGCACAGAGCATAACTTAATCATAGCTAAAACTTGGTTTAAGAACCATGAAAGAAGGTTGTACACATGGAGGAACCCTGGAGATACTAAAAGGTATCAGATAGATTATATAATGGTAAGACAGAGATTTAGGAACCAGGTTTTATATTGTAAGACATTTCCAGGGGCAGATGTGGGCTCTGACCACAATCGATTGGTTATGACCTGCAGAAACTGCAAAAAGGTAGGCATTTAATGAGATGGGACCTGGATAAACTGAAAGAACCAGTGGTTGTACAGAGTTTGAGGGACAGCATAAGGGAACAATTGACAGGAATGGGGGAAAGAAATACAGTAGAAGAAGAATGGGTAGCTTTGAGGGATGAAGTAGTGAAGGCAGCAGAGGATCAAGTAGGTAAAAAGACAAGGGCTAGTAGAAATCCTTGGGTAACAGAAGAAATATTGAATTTAATTGATGAAAGGAGAAAATACAAAAATGCAATAAATGAAGCAGGCAATAAGAAATAAAAAATTCTCAAAAAAGAGATCGACAGGAAGTGCAAAATGGCTAAGCAGGGATGGCTAGAGGACAAATGTAAGGATGTAGAGGCTTATCTCACTAGGGGTAAGATAGATACTGCCTACAGAAAAATTAAAGAGACCTTTGGAGAAAAGAGAACGACTTGCATGAATATCAAGAGTGGAAACCCAGTTATAACCAAAGAAGGGAAAGCAGAAAGGTGGAAGGAGTATATAGAGGGTCTTTACAGGGGCAATGTTCTTGAGGACAATATTTTGGAAATGGAAGAGGATGAAGATGAAATGGGAGATATGATACTGCGTGAAGAGTTTGACAGAGCACTGAAAGACCTGACTCGAAACAAGGCACTGGGAGTAGACAACATTCCATTGGAACTACTGACGGCCTTGGGAGAGCCAGTCCTGACAAAACTCTACCATCTGGTGAGCAAGATGTATGAGACAGGCGAAATACCCTCAGACTTCAAGAAGAATATAATAATTCCAATCCCAAAGAAAGCAGGTGTTGACAGATGTGAAAATTACCGAACTATCAGTTTAATAAGCCACAGCCGCAAAATACTAACATGAATTCTTTACAGATGAATAGAAAAATTAGTAGAAGCCGAACTCTGGGAAGATCAGTTTGGATTCCGTAGAAATACTGGAACGTGTGAGGCAATACTGACCTTACGACTTATCTTAGAAGAAAGATTAAGGAAAGGCAAACCTATGTTTCTAGCATTTGTAGACTTAGAGAAAGCTTTTGACAATGTTGACTGGAATACTCTCTTTCAAGTTCTAAAGGTGGCAGGGGTAAAATACAGGGAGCGAAAGGCTATTTACATTTTGTACAGAAACCAGATGGCAGTTATAAGAGTCGAGGGACATGAAAGAGAAGCAGTGGTTGGGAAGGGAGTAAGACAGGGTTGTAGCCTCTCCCCGATGTTATTGAATCTGTACATTGAGCAAGCAGTGAAGGAAACAAAAGAATAATCCGGAGTAGGTATTAAAATCTATGGAGAAGAAATAAAAACTTTGAGGTTCGCTGATGACATTGTAATTCTTTCAGAGACAGCAAAGGACTTGGAAGAGCAGTTGAATGGAAAGGACATTGTCTTGAAAGGAGGGCATAAGATGAACATCAACTAAAGCAAAACAAGGATAATGGAATGTAGTCAAATTATGTCAAGTGATGCTGAGAGAATTAGATTAGGAAATGAGACACTTAAAGTAGTAAAGGAGTTTTGCTATTTGGGGAGCAAAATAACTGATGATGGTCAAAGTAGAGAGGATATAAAATGTAGACTGGCAATGGAAAGGAAAGTGTTTCTGAAGAAGAGAAATTTGTTACCATTGACTACAGAGTTAAATGTCAGGAAGTCGTTTCTGAAAGTATTTGTATGCAGTGTAGCCATGTATGGAAGTGAAACGTGGACGATAAATAGTTTAGACAAGAAGAGAATAGAAGCTTTCGAAATGTGGTGCTACAGAAGAATGCTGAAGATTAGATGGGTAGATCACATAACGAATGAGGAGGTATTGAATAGGATTGGGGAGAAGAGGAGTTTGTGGCACAACTTGACCAGAAGCAGGGATCGGTTGGTAGGACATGTTCTGAGGCATCAAGGGATCACCAGTTTAGTATTGGAGGGCAGTGTGGAGGGTAAAAATCGTAGAGGGAGACCAAGAGATGAATACACTGAGCAGATTCAGAAGGATGTAGGTTGCAGTAGGTACTGGGAGATAAAGAAGCTTGCACAGGATAGAGTAGCATGGAGAGCTGCATCAAACCAGTTTCAGGACTGAAGATGACAACAACAACAACAACAACAACAACAACATCTCTTCTATCTCCACTTCTCCAACCTCCCCTTCCTTTATTCTTCAGTGACTAGGTACATTGCCTCTGCATGTGTCACATACAACCACACTTAAAACATTTCACATCCACTGTAAACACTGTTTGCCTCTCGCATACCCCCATTGCCATGTCTAGTTCCTCGCATTGAATTGCCAGCTGAATGGCCTAATACAAATCTTTTGGAGTGCCGTCACGCAGTTTCCACGACATACATACTGGTAACCCTCTAAAAAATTCATCAAGTGCCCTTTGCTCAGCCTACTATTTGCTTCATTGCGCGGACCCAGCTCGTAAGTATACTCATTAGTTTTACTTATCCTGTCCGCAAACTTCTCCACTCTCTCCCACTGTCTCTTTGACATTTTACTTAACCTCTCTCTAAAGTATTGAGTGCTATTCTGTTGGCTCTTTTTTTTTTATTATTCATTATTATAGCCCTTCCTTTAACTTCTTAAACTGTCCTGCCTTCCTTAGGGCCTCAGAACACACCTTACATATGTTTTGCTTCACCAGTTAATCTAATCTTGGCTATATGTAACAACTGCTCATCAGACCGAACATTCATCACTGCTGAAGCCTCCAAGCCCACCACAAATGAACGCGCATCCTCAGATGCCTTGCCAGAAAACGGAATAATCTTTCTCGCAGCAGCTGGATCAATCTCTTGCACCCTAGGCAACGACTCCATATCAGATGCGGTTTCCCACTAGCTTCTAGATATTAATTCATTTCTCAACTGCGTATTGTCTGCTGTCAATTGTGCTACTTCTTCCAACAAAATCCGTACCACTTCTGGTTCAGATGTACCTCGCATCCCTGACTCTGCCATTGTGTTGCTTTTGTTCCCAGTTAGTCCTGAAACAAAGCATTTAAGTACAAGAATAACCCAACTCCCTACACCTCAGTATCATCATACTTGGTAACATCATACTCAAACCAATACAAAGGTAATTAAATGCCACAAAAAAATAAAGCTCACTGCCCTAAATACACTAACACTTATTCTGACAAAAAAAATAGTAATATGCCTACGCAAAACATCTAAAATTGCCTGCCATGAGCCATACTCAAAAACAGAAAAAGGCAAGGAAATGTCCAATACTCAAAAGTAAACTGGTCAAAACTCACCACATCTTGTGAATGTAATGCAGGCATTGGGGTTGAACATTGTACGGGACAGACAATGTCTGCTATTCTGTCACTAAATATAGTGGCAACTTGTGCCACAAATGTAACAGCAACACTAAATATAGTGTGAAGAGGTAGAAGGCACCATATTAAGACTCGTCCGAGGTTTCCAAGTGCTTTGTTTCCAACTAGTGTGCCGCATTCCCTTCGGTCTGCGTCACCAGGTCCTGCAATGGTGAGGACACGACTTCACAGTGTGTGTCGGCTTTGTGTGCCAGTGGAGTAGCGGCATCGTCAGGATGGCAGCAATCGACTCGGCAGTCTGCGTCTCTGCCGACTCGGCATCGTCGCTGGCATGGCTGAGATCACGACAAGCGCCCACAACCTGGCCTCAGCATGCCTCCGGTGTGTGTTGGAAACCAGGACATCTGCCCATGTTTGCGAGCCATGTAGTGTCCTGCCACTGGCTGGCTACAGACCCCGCATCAACCTCTGATGGTTGAACCAGCGACCCACCTTGGACTGGAATGCTGGTGCCCCCATCTATTGCTGGGTGTAGCTGGTGTGGTGACATGCCCTGCCATCCAGGAGAGCTGCCACACTTGAATGAATCCTGTTAGAAACCCGCATCTATTTGTAAGTGGCTGTGTGCCTTTGTTTTGCCATATGCACCCATTTGCATCACATACTCATAACACACTAGGTTGGCCAATGGGCCCCTTCTGCCTGTGATTTGCGACATGCAAAACCACTATGTATACTCTTTCAGCAATTTGACAGCCCTGTGGCCTCTATCCTACTTTGCAAATGTTGGTATGTGTAACTCAGTGCAATCTGGCCCACACCTGGCTGTAACTTGTGCTCAGAATATTGCATAAAACTAACTTTCCCTATCCTAAACAGTGGTGCTACTAAAATACGTTGATGTATCCAATATTTCTACCAAAAGTGATCCAAGGATAAAAAATAAGTAAATAAATAACTAATGGGATAGCCATGTACAGTTTATTTCTACTTTGGGCTAGATACTTTGTCAGCCTGCTTGTCACCATGTATCTGCCCCTAAAATTTGCAAACCAGTGAGTTGCTAAATTTCAACACTTTGCTTTCACATTTTGTCATTGCTGCCACTACTTTCCCTACTCATTGACAATAAATTTAACGAGGTTCACAGAAAGCTGTAGCAGCTACTCACAAATGCAGTATCTGTGATCATTTTCTGTGCTTGCACTGTGGAGGTAATAATGTGAACTGGAAAGTGGCTGTACGTAATTTTGTCACCTGGGCCTAGGGTTTGCCTTGTCTAGTAGTAATAAATTCCTCATCCACCCCCAAAGAATAGAAATATAACTTAGTGATGTTATATGTATCAGTTTTAATCTTTTTAATAACCATAACAACTTAATGTGGACAGTCATAAAAATTAGCCTTTCCAAAAACTGTGTTGAATTGAAATACTCTTGTGGTTATAAAAGTTTGCTGTGCACCCTGAAAAATTAAAAACTAATTTAAAGCTTTTCTTTCAATCATAGTTCAGTTGAAAAAGAAAACAGAATGCAAGACTGAGGAAGCTGTTGCACCCAAAGAATGCCATGATTATTCTGCGTGAACTGAAACCTGGAATAAACTTTACATTTCAGGATCATACAAATGCTGTAACACAAACTAGGTTTGTTGTTAGTGCTGAGGTTAGTGTTTACTTTTTATATATCCAATTCCAACATACTTGAGTTACACTTTTTTAATTAAATACAGTGCAGCTATAAGATTATGTATGTGCTAACAATAATGTGGTTTATTTTGTACGGTGGTTTTTTGATTTGTACGTACAACAGATGTGAATGGAAAAATTTTCAGCTTAGGAGGAAGAAAATTGAACAAGAAGCAAAAGTTAATAGTATAAAACGAAAATTAACTGAATAAGTCAAACCTTTGGTATAATGTTGCAGTACTGTGAGAAAACTAATATTGTAATGCTTAAAATTACAAAAAAACTACACCTGTGTCTTACATAAACCAAAATGGATCATCTTGGTTGTTGTTTAAGTGTGTACCAGTAGTGTCCTAGATATTAATATGAAACTAATAGAACTTCTTTATATGGTTCTGACAAGAATCACCAGCTAGCTATTAATGTCTTTGTGAAGCAGGTAATGCTGTTGACCTACTTTATCAGTGAAGTGCAACTGCAATTTGCAGTTCAGTTAATAAAATAGTACATAGGTATACTGCCACTTGCTGCTGTCCAAAGGACACAATATTTTGATGACTGAGCCTGATGACAGTTACATGGTAAACTGCTGAAATGTCGTGTCCTTTGGACACCAACAACTGGCAAAACAACTGTGGGTTGTTTCGTTACAAATATTCTATGAGCAACTGAAGAATGCCAGTTCAGTTAGTTGTACTATTCAGATTAGTTTGTTTCATTTAACCTGCTGTTAACTTCTACTATCATTAAAAGACACTTAGAAAAAATAGCAATTAAAATTGTGCCATTTCCGTAATGTTGGACTGTCCACAGTATAATGCAATATATATTCATTAATATGCAGGATGATTATAATTAAAGTTAAAATTTCAAACCACTGTAGAAATAACACCATTTCTCAGAATGACGTCAAATTGCAACAGAATATTATTCGAGAAGGGGGAAAGTGTATGCCAGAAGAAAAATAAATAATTACAAAATGTAGCAATAGGTGGCGCTGTAAGCGTTATAATTTAATAGTGGTTGACTACAAATGACAAATGATTTGTACAACAATGCCTAAGGTGTATGTTTGACATGAAACTAACTTTACTATTCAGTGTGCATGGGTGTACAGGTGTGATACTGTTAGTTATGTAAGCCCATCAACCACCCCAAGGTCACATCATATTGGATGGGAAAAACTGGTTTTTAATTGTCCTGAGGCCAAAAACCACATAAAAAGCATCAATCAAAATCAGATTGGATTATTAATTTCAGAGCCATTGGCGCAAAACATGCTCAATATGCTGTCCACCGTTTTTCTGCAACAAGTTGAAATCAAGAAACAGTATGTTCCACAACTGATCAAAGTGTTTCTGGGGTCACATTCAGAATGTTGCACAATGCATGCCTTCAATGCAGCTAAGTATGCAATCAGAACACTGAACACAACATCTTTCAGATAGCCCCAGAGCCAGAAGTCACATGGATTAAGATCAGGTGATCGGGACAGACAGGCTGTGGGGAAATGGTGGCTGATAATTCTAGCATTTCCGAAATGGCACTTCAGCAGTTGCTTCATTGGATTTGGAATGTGCAGAGTTGTGCCGTCTTGCATAAAAATGATCCCATCCACACACCAAGCTGTTGGAAAGCTGGAATGACATGGTTGTGCAAAACACACTCATAGTGCTTACCAGTTTCATTACAGGTAACAGAACTGGAAGCACCTGTCTCTTTGAAAAAACATGGCCCTATGATAAATGATGCCGTGAACCCGCACCACGCAGTGACCTTTTTGGGATGAAGTGGTACTGGTTCATTGGTGTGTGGATTTTCCCTTCCTCATATTCAACAATTATGAGTATTGATATATCCTGTCAGAGGGAAGTGGGCTTTCTCTGTCCACAAAATCTTCCATGGCCAATCATTGTCCACTTCCTTGCAAGCAAGACATTTTAAAGCAAAGGTCTTTCTTGCTGGCAGGTCAACAGGAAACAACTCATGCACATGCATAATTTTCAGTGGATAGCAAAGAAGGATGTTTCATAAGATTTTATGCACCATGCTCATAGGTATGTCCAGTGTTCAGGCAATTCTCCATGCACTACATGTTTGTACACCACTACTCACCTCCTCCTGAACTGCTGTGGCCACTGCTTCCACTGACGTTGAATCAGTTCATTTTCTCCCGCACACCAAAAGAACCAGTCTTTTTTAATTTCCGAATCATTTTCTCGAGATCCACAGCAGTCATAAGACTAATGTCTTTATTCAAACCCTTCAGTGTCCAGAACGTATGCACTGTGATGTGTGCAGTCATCATTCATGTAATACAGCTATACAAGCAGAGTGCGGTCCTGCATTGAGACAATCATTGCAAACTTCACAGACGTGAAAGGAAGCCGTGTATCCAGCATGTTTACAACAACTTCAATGGGTCGTGCACATAACAGGTGTTTTCATTTATGTATTCTGACACACACAGCATCGTCTACTGATCAATTTTCACACTATTTTTTTTTCTTCTGCCATAATTTTCCCCCGTCTCCGATAATATTCTGTTGAAATTTGACGTCATTCTGACCAGTGGTGTTATTTCTACAGCATTTTGAAAGTTTAACTTTAATTATAATCACCCTGTATATTACTCAGCCATGTGTGTCTAGCAGTATTCTAAAATTTATTTTGCAGGTGGATGGGAAGGTGTATGTAGGTGAAGGTTTATCCAAATCAATAGCTAAGCAAAATGCTGCTGAAAAAGCTCTAAAAGACTTACTCTTGGAAAGAATGTCTAATGCAGCAGTGACAACACAGAAACGGGATAATGCAGAGGTTGTTGAACCCATGCAGCAGGAATTAAACAATGCAGCTGGCAGTGGTGTTTCTGATGATGGAAGTATCGCTGAAAGTGCACAAGCATTGGGAAAGCCACCAATCCCAGAGGATGATGTGCCATGGGGAAGTGTGATTTCATTTGCCCTGTACAAGTTATTTGCTGAATGGCAGAGTCAAGGTACACATCTACCTCTTCCTTTTTGTAAACAGAAACCAGTTTTGCCACCTCCAGCAAGGGTGGATGCAGTGGCCACAGCTGGACAGGTATATTACACACAACACTACCTAGTACACAGTCCACTCCTTTCTTCCTTTTCAGCTTTATCATAGAAGTTTGCTGATCTGCTGTGAGTAATGAATTGCCAGACATTTTGTAAATCTGATGTTTGAAAAACATTTTCCAGTGCCTGTGTATAATTTTAATGTCAGTTACAGCCCCTGATTCTGGCAGCACATTCTCCCATGAAAAAAAATCCAGCAAACCCAACTGGTTGTCATCCTGTTCTCTTATTACATCATTTAAAACCAGGAATACAGTACACTGAAGCTAGGCTGGAACACATACATCCAGATGAGAGATTTACGATGTCAGTAACTGTTGATGGGAAGACTTACAGTGGTGTGGGTAAGTAATAGATTGTTGAAGTCTACATTCCTAAAATTTGATAAGATTTTATTGTTGACATAAAAATGGAAATTTAGTTGCTGAGTATTGATGTAATGTTTGTCCACAGGTAAAACCAAAAAGGAGGCAAAGAAAGCAGCAGCTATTGCATGTCTTGCTGGATCATTCAAGATATGCTACTAACTCATTCTGACAGTAAACAATACTGTTCGGACATAATGCATTTCTCACATACAATTTCTGATCTGTAGTAAAGACTTGGTTATATCTGTAGTAATATTGACTTTGAAACCTGTTGCCAACAATCACTGAAGTCTTAAGGCAGTATAATTAGCGGCTATTCACTTTCACTTCATCTATTAATGACAGTATACCATTGTTGGCCAGGGTATAAGTAAGTAATTTCTTGTCTGATAGTAAGAGATCACATATTATAACATTGTCTGCAATACATGAAAGATTTGTTTATGGTTTTCCTCAGTATTGCACATTCGTGTGTAGGCTGGTCTTTTACATGAAGTCTTCACTACTTATGACAAACCTTAAGCTATGTTCTTAACTGTAGATGAGCTACAGCTGTATTTCCTTTCTATGAATTAAAGTATATCCTGTGTATTAATGTGACTGCTGCATTATGTACATGAAATACCAAATGTATCTTCCAAACGAGAGATACAGAAACAAATTGTTATGTGCGATTAAATAATAAAATATCCTTGAACACTGCATGTTTGTTGATTTGCAAATGAACACATTTTTTTAGTGGGAAATCCATTGGATCAAGCCTCATATGGACTGCATTTAATATACCCACCCAGCTCACTTAAATATTTTACTTATTTGTATTTACCCCCACTACAAAATGTTCATTACATTACAGTTACATAGCCAGTGCATTGTTGTTTAAACTTTCCATAAGCCTCATTAATAGTTTACAGGCAAACCTTACATACTGATACAATATTTTACTATTGTACACCTGCAAGCAGTAAAAACCTAACCACAGAGTTCAAATTTCTTGTAGAATAGAAAGGTATGTATGGAGCAGACACTGTCATTGTTTTAACACACAGCCTAATTGTGTAACACTTATTTCACAGTTAAGCTGAAGCAATGTTGTTCTAACCAACACAGATTTCTCATCTGAAACTCAGCTGTGAACTGTCTGTCTCAGGACAAAAAATTGGGCCCTTTATACCCTCACAATAATTAAGTTTCTTCTTCTAAAAGAGTTAGTCTGAATTATTTGTTTAAATGATGAAATTAACACACATCATTATGCAGGCAATACTTTTGACAAAACTGTTAATTACTTTGGCATTAATTAAGAGCTGGCTTTGCTAACATGTTTTCGAATAGAGCCAAATAGATCCATTAAGGATACTATTAGTTGTTCCTCCAAATGTTTATAATTAGTACAGAATTTATATTTGTTTATACATCAACAATAGAATTTAAGTTACAAAACAGGTACTGATTTCACCCTATAAATAAAGATACTAACTAGGAATAGTCACAATAAATTAGAAAATCAATTACATACATAAAGCTAAGCTCAAAATTAGATCTGGTGTTATATTCTTTAAAACTGAGGGCCAACCTTCCTTTTATGACAATGCAGATTATACTCACATATGCTGATAGTGATTAGTTATGAACAAAATGAATTTTACGGAGGAAGATGGCAAAACAAGAGGGGAAGTAAAAAACATCCCAGCTTGCTTCATCACACAGTGGTTCAGATCCTCTGCTCTTACAGTGGTACTTTTTATTTGAACACTTAGTCTGTTCATGACATGATCAGGTTCATATTCCATAGCAGTCTGTCCACCAAAGAAATTATGTGGTTATTATAAATCAGTGAAGTGATATCATAGATTTGGTGTAACTACAGGATGGTGAATCGTAAATACAACTGCTTTTGTGGTGTGTGGCTGGCTGGTGAGGCCAGCTGCTGTGTGCGCAACACAGGTAGCACAGGTCCACAGCAAATTTAGTAATGTTTTTAGTGTCAGTTACTTCTAGCATACATAACAAAAACACTTAAAGTGAGTTACTGATGCTGGAACTGCCTCCCTTCATTGTTCCAGCATTACTGACATCTCTTCAGGAAATTGCTCGTCACACTCTGCAGTTCCATCTGAGTAATGGCAGCAATTTTTGACAAATGTTATTTTCAGATTCATCTTACATGTGTGAATTTGATTTGTACCCTATTTTAATGTCCCCCCACAGATAAAAATCACATTGGGTTAAATTGGGGGAATGAGGAAGCCATATGTTAGAGTTAACTATATTTTGAAATACTTAGTTTCTTTTAATACAAAATTGGCTGTATGTGCCACTGCAGAGTCCTGGCGATGTCACAACAGCACTTTCTCTCCATGAAATGGCAAAAAAAAGCCACAGAATACTTTCCACATATCTCTCATGGTTAATTGTCTCCTGGAAAAAAGGCCTGTTAGTCTCTCACTACTAAAAGTGTACCACACTCCTATTATTCGCTCCTTCAGGGATGCCTTGTGTACTACACTACACTTTTCAGAACTCCAATAATGGTTATTTTGTGAATTAATGTATCCACTTAGGTGGAACCATGAGTCACCTGGAAAGAAGTACGTAATGATAAATTTCTCAGTTGTGCACTCTATTCAAAATCCATTCACAAAACTGTGACCTTTCTGCAGACTCACCCAGTTATTTTGTAGGGCTAGAACCACAGTGACTTCGCACAGCCATTTGAACAAAGCCACAAGAAATTAATATTTTCTGTGAAAGATGTCAAACTAATTTTCTAAGACGACCCTGTGGTGTTGAGAGCTAGAATATATGCATGGTCTTCCTTGCCTGATGTTAAATGTTACTAATAGGAATGTCTTTATTTTGTTGAGTTTTTACATTGGCATTTTGGCTATAACTTGGACTTCCAATCGTTTTCACTCTTTTCACTTTTTGATCACCAGTTCCCCTCACCTCTTTTTGCTTTTAAATTCTGGTGCCCATTTTGTGTTTGACCTCCACTTCCCAAATTTTACAGAATGCATGTCATTTGGGGAAGTACATCTTACTGTGGTGCATTAACTCTCCACTGTGCACTGTTACCTTTTGCACATACCAGTCGAGTTGAACCACCTATGCACCTACAGGGTGTTTCAAAAACAACCGGAATATTTGAAACGGCAATAAAAACTAAACGAGCAGTGATAGAAATAAACCGTTTGTTGCAATATGCTTGGGACAACAGTACATTTTCAGGCGGACAAACTTTCGAAATTACAGTAGTTACAATTTTCAACAACAGATGGCACTGCAAGTGATGTGAAAGATATAGAAGACAACGCAGTCTGTGGGTGAGCCATTCTGTATGTCGTCTTTCTGCTGTAAGCGTGTGCTGTTCACAACATGCAAGTGTGCTGTGGACAACATGGTTTATTCCTTAGAACAGAGGATTTTTCTGGTGTTGGAATTCCAGTGCCTAGAACACAATGTTGTTGCAACAAGACAAAGTTTTCAACGGAGGTTTAATGTAACCAAAGGACCGAAAAGTGATACAATAAAGGATCTGTTTGAAAAATTTCAACGGACTGGGAATGTGACGGATGAACGTGCTGGAAAGGTAGGGCGACTGCATACGGCAACCACAGAGGGCAACGCGCAGCTAGTGCAGCAGGTGATCAAACAGCAGCCTCGGGTTTCCGTTCGCCGTGTTGCAGCTGCGGTCCAAATGACGCCAACGTCCACGTATCGTCTATGCGCCAGAGTTTACACCTCTATCCATACAAAATTCAAATGCAGCAACCCCTCAGCGCCGCTACCATTGCTGCACGAGAGACATTCGCTAACGATATAGTGCACAGGATTGATGACGGCGATATGCATGTGGGCAGCATTTGCTTTACTGACGAAGCTTATGTTTACCTGGATGACTTCGTCAATAAACAGAACTGGCGCATATGGGGAACCGAAAAGCCCCATGTTGCAGTCCCATCGTCCCTGCATCCTCAAAAAGTACTGGCCTGGGCCGCCATTTCTTCCAAAGGAATCATTGGCCCATTTTTCAGATCCGAAACGATTACTGAATCACGCTATCTGGACATTCTTCGTGAATTTGTGGCGGTACAAACTGCCTTAGATGACACTGCGAACACCTCGAGGTTTATGCAAGATGGTGCCTGGCCACATCTCACGGCCGACGTCTTTAATTTCCTGAATGAATATTTCGATGATCGTGTGATTGCTTTGGGCTATCCGAAACATACAGGAGGCGGCGTGGATTGGCCTCCCTATTCGCCAGACATGAACCCCTGTGACTTCTTTCTGTGGGGACGCTTGGAAGACCAGGTGTACCGCCAGAATCCAGAAACAATTGAACAGCTGAAGCAGTACATCTCATCTGCATGTGAAGCCATTCCGCCAGACACGTTGTCAAAGGTTTCAGGTAATTTCATTCAGAGACTACGCCATATTATTGCTACGCATGGTGGATATGTGGAAAATATCGTACTATAGAGTTTCCCAGACCGCAGCGCCATCTGTTGTTGACAATTGTAACTACTGTAATTTCGAAAGTTTGTCTGCCTGAAAATGTACTGTTGTCCCAAGCATATTGCAACAAACGGTGTATTTCTATCACTGCTCGTTTAGTTTGTATTGCCGTTTCAAATATACCGGTCATTTTTGAAACACCCTGTATGTCCAGCATGGTAGCCAGTCTGTTGAGGTGGGCATGTCTTGGTGGTAGCCCCCTGACAATGCAGTGATCACACTGCCAATGCCTGAGCTGTAACCTCCCCATGTCAGCCAAGGAGTAAGTGCCTATCAATTTCAGGGTACTGGGTCTCAGGGCAATGGCTACTGTACCAGATGGCCTTTGCCTTGGGTGGGTGGGTGGCACAAATGAGGACAGCCTCTGACCAGAGCAAGTGGCATTGGGGTGAATGATCTGCAATGAAACAGATCAAACTTATGGTGGTCATGCCAACATGGCCATCTCTACAATCAGGAACGGTGGTTTTAATGCATAAGTTTACAATCCTGTAGCACTTCTGTCTTTGATCATGCCTCAAGACAGGAACCAGGTAAGGACAAATGGAAGTGGACAGTTTGATGAGTTCTTGGTTTGTTCCCAAACTGACAGCAGATTTTTCAGTACAACAAAACCACGATTTTTGTTGAAATTACCGAAGATCAATCTGAGAAGCTTGCAGCGACAGAAAAGATCAGAAATTGATCTTGGGGGATCAAAACATTGCACACCAACCAATCACAGGTACTTCAGGCCTGTGTAAAGGTAGTAAATATACCAGTCACCATTTCTCCTCATAACAAGCTCAATAGAATTCAAGGACCTAACACTACAAACTGATGAAGAGCTGCATAATAATTTCTCATGGCATGGAGTCCATTCTGTGTGCCTCACCCAGAAATGAGCCAAAGACAACAGTGGATACTGGAGGTTTTATCCTGGCCTTTGACAGCAACATTTTGCCTGAGAAGATTAAGGTCATGGTTTCTAGGTGTGATGTCAGGCCTTATTTTCCTCCTCCAACGAGATGTTTTAGGGGTTGAGACACATGTCCTCCCACTGTTCTAATAAGGCTATCTGTTGGGGATGTAGGTGGGTGTCCCATGAGGGCAGACTTTCTGACCAATTCCTTCAACATGTTAACTGTCTAGAACTGCACCATTCTTGTTCACTGCAATGCTCAGTGTTTGAAGGAGAAGAAAATTCAAGAGTATAAAACATCTGACTACCTGTTTTGTGAAGAGGCAAAGAAAAATTTTGAAAGAGCTCACCCAACTGATATGGTCTTAAATTTTGCGAGTGCTGTCAATACACACCTCAAGCGATAAGGCCCTGCATGATACCTCCTAGGCCTGGAGGTATTCTGGGACCTGCCACACAATTGTGAGAGGGAAAGACAGCTTCCATGCCCACTACCCCTGCAGCACCAGTGCTTCCCACACCACTGGTGCAGCCAGAGATGCCTGCTCATCTTCCGACATCTTCAGGGATGAGGTCACCTGCCAAGGAGCTCCCCCACCTCTCAAGACAAGGACCAGAAGCCACAGGCTGCAGGCCAAAGAAAATACGGTCTTCTTCACTCTTGGAAGATAAACTGGGGAAATCTTCACATAAATCACTCACAAGGATAATAAGGATAAGCAGAAAAAATTACTTTCTGAGGCTTTGGATATTCTTCTTCCCACCTCTGCAAAGGTCAAACCTATGCACCTTCACAATGTATCACACAATCAGGCAGACTGGTCTGGTGGCAAAGTAATCACACCCATATTTTCAATTCTCCACTTTCTCAGACCTGACACCAATGCTCCAGCAGTGGAACTGTAACAGCTACTATTGCCATCTGAATGAACTCTGTCATTAACTAGCTACTTATTCCACAATTGGCATAGCACTTAAGGAGGCAGTGTCTACTGGAACATTTCTCCCTGTTCTGAAAAACTGATTACCCTACCATACCAATCGTGTTAATGTCAAGAGGACGATTGGTGGGGTTTGTATCCTCGTATGCTTTGATATTTTCCGTAAGCACGTGCCCCTCACCACTGGACTAGAGGCCACCGCCATTAAAGCCTGCCAGTCAATTTGGATGACAATATGTAGTGTTTATCTAACTCCAGATGGACTTTCCCATTATCATGAGCTGTTAGTGGAACAGCTACCTTCCCCTTGCCTTCTACAGGGGGACTTTAATGTCCATAATCCTCTGTGGGGTGATGACATTGTCCCACGGAGCCGGGTACCAGAACATCATCTTTCAGAATTGGATGCCTGCCTACTCAACACTGGAGCTCCAACACATTTCAGTGTGGCCCATAGAACATACTCAATTACTGATGTCACAGTTTGCAGCCCGAGTGTCTTACCCCGATTTAGCATTTGAACCATGGTGATCTTTGTGACGGCTCCTGTCGCCTCCAAACACCACGACCACGCCTCGCCTGCCCCGCCCACCACACATTGTAAACAAACCACCTCCCGTGGCGCCGGCAACATTCCCGTCGTCAAAAACGGCAGAATTCACTAGCTTCGCCTCATACCAGGTCCCCCGATCTCCAGTAAACCATGTCGACCTTGCCCCGAGCACCTCTCCGACTTAAAAAGCAGATTTATGAACTTCCAAGCTCTGGCATCGTTGAACCCTCTGCCAGTAGCTGGTCTATGCCAATTCATATGACACCCAACAAAGACGGGTCCTGGCACATTTGCGGAGACTATCCTCGACTAAACAAATGAACAATTATGGACACCTACCCCATACCCAACATGGCCGCCTTTACCAGTTCCCTCGCAGGTGCGACCACATTCTCTGTCATTGATTGCAAACGGGCCTACCACCAGATCCCCTTGGCTCCTGAAGACATCAAGAAGACAGCAATCAGCACCCCAATCGGGTTATTTCAGTTTTGATTCATGCCCTTCGGTCTGAAAAACGCAACCCAGACCTGGCAACGCTTCATCAACGAAGTGCTATTTGAACTAAAATTCTGCTTTGGATATCTTGATGACATTCTTGTGTTCAGCTCCTCCATCGAGGACAACATTCAACATGTGCAAACTGTTTATGAACACTCTCTCGGCTGCAGGCATCAAGACCAACCAGGACAAATTGCAGCTACATCAACCTGCCAACACTTTTCTTGGTTTTCGAGTCTCTGCCAATGGCATTTCACCGCCCCCTGACAAAGTACAAACAATACTAAACCTACCCAGACCTTCATCATTCAAAGAGCTCCAGTGCTTTCTGGGGATGGTTAATTATTATCGGCGTGATCTACCTCAGGCTGCAGAGATTCAGGCTCCACTGATGGTTGCCTTGGCAGGCACCAAGGCATCTGGAATTTGGCCCGTTTCATGGACCCCTGCCTCTTTCACTGCCCTCAAAAATCATCTTGCTGTGGCCTGCACCATTGCGCATCCTCATCCCAATGCGCAGCTTTTCATCACTACAGACGCAAGTGATACTGCCATCGGCTCTGTCCTTAGCCAGACAATCGACAGCCAAACTTCGCCTCTGCAGTTCTTCTCACGCAAGCTCACCAATGCACAATGGAAATATTCCGCGTTTGACAGGGAGTTGCTCGCGGTCTATGAAGCAATCAAGCATTTTAAGACTGACGTTAAAGGATGCCCTTTCTATGTTTTAACGGACCACAAACCTCTGGCTGCGGCCAGTACAAACCTGCCAGCTGACCCACCTCCTCACCACTTCAGATACATGGTCTTCATATCTCAGTTCACCACCGATGTCTGACACAAAAAGGCTGCTGACAATATAGTTGCTGATTTCCTTTCACGAGTCGACGCCATCCATTTGCTGTTAGACCTCTCTGAACTGCCTAACCTCCAACCAGGCGATGAGGAAACGCAAAACCTGATTTCAGACTCTACTTCTTCACTACACTTCGTCTGCATCACCTTCCCTGGCATTTCTGGTGAGATCTGGTGCGACAACAGTGCGGGCACGTTACGCCCCCTCATCCCAACCATGCTCTGTCGAGCTGTCTTCAATGCATTGCATAATTTAGCCCACCTCGGTGTTCGTGCATCCGCCTACCACACAGCGGAGCCCTGTGTGTGGAGAAATGTCAACAAGGAGTGCCAGCAATGGGCACGTTCCTGCGCCGCGTGCCATTGCTGCGAAGTACACAAGCACACTTCACCCCCCCCCCCCCCCCCCCGGCACCTTTTTGATCTCTCCTGGGCGTTTCCAACATATTCCTATTGACATTGTTGGCCCTCTCTCCCCCTCTAATGGCTTACGTTATGTTCTCTCATCTATCAACCGAACAACTCGCTGGGTCGAGGCTGTCCCCCTCCCCAATATTTCGGCAGAAACTGTTGCTCGAGCTTTTGCCGAGTAATGGGTATCGCGTTTCGGATGTCCAGCTATCATCATGACTGGCCAGGACAGACAATTTGAGTCGGCCCTGTTCAACGGGATTTGTAAGGCATCCGACGCATCCGTGCCACAGCGTATCACCCGCGAAGTAACGGGCTAGTCTTGCGCTGGCACCGCACTTTCAAGGCGACTCTTCGATGCCACAACACTCTATGGATGGAGGCCCTTCCCCTTGTAGGGGGATGATGAAGATGCATTCATCTTTGGACTCCAAGCATTATCTTTGGCTGTTCCGCCATGTTCAGCTCAGTCCTTTGTGATCCTTGTGTGTGTTAAGGTTAATAAATGAACTACTTCTGAAGGTGTGATTAGTGGCGCAACCAACCCGAACACACTCCTCACCCCCAAAACTAACCAAGGTTAGAGCAAAGTCTACAAAGAAGCCATGGATTACTCAAGGAAAAGGGTTATCTTGTAAAACAAAAAGAAAACTGTATCTTTCAATCCGAAACAGTGCTGATGTTGATGCTATAGCGCATTACAAGAAATACTGCAAAATATTAAAGACTGTAATATGGACATCAAAGCAAATAATTTACAAGGAAAAGATAGTCCTACCAGATAACAAAATAAAGACAATATGGGATATAGTGAAGGAGGAGAACAGTAGAAACAGACAAGAAGAGGGACAAATAGCATTAAGAGTAAATGATACATTGCTGACAGATGTGTAGTGTTGCAGAACAATTTAACAAACATTTTGTAACTGTTACTAAAAAGATGGGTTTGTCAGGTTTGGTAGATGCTGCTATGGAACACCTCACACCAGACATTTCAAGTAACTTGCATATTATGAATTTGACACTCACTACCCCAGCAGAAATAATGCCAATCATAAAATCTTTAAAATCAAACACATCTAGTGGGTATGATGAAATATCAACAAAGTTAATTAAAGAATGTGTTTCTGAGCAAAGTAACACTTTAAGCTATCTGTGTAACCAGTCATTTATCAGTAGAATACTTCCTGAATGGTTGAAATGTGCTGAAGTTGAGCCGCTATTTAAGAAGGGAGATAAAGAAATAGCATCAAATTTCCATCCAATTTCACTTTTGCCAGCAAAATGTTGGAAAACATAATGTACAATTGGCTTTATAACCATCTTATCTCAAATAACATACTGTCAAAGTCACAGTTTGGATTTCTAAAGGGTTCTGATATTGAGAAAGCTATCTACACTTACAGTGAAAATATACTTAATTCATTGCAGGCAACTGGCATATTGTGTGATCTGTCAAAGGCATTTGACTTTGTAAATCACAATATCCTTTTAAGTAAATTAGAATATTGTTGTGTAACAGGAAATTCTGCAAAATGGTTCAAACTTGTATCTCTGGCAGGAAACAAAGGGTGTTATTAGGAAAGAGACATGTATTAAGTTATCAGGCATCATCCAACTGGGAACTAATTACGTGTTGGGTCCCACCAGGTTCCATTTTATGACCCTTACCTTTTCATGGTGTATGTCAGTGACCTTTCATCAGTAACATTACCAGATGCCAAGATCGTTTTGTTTGCCAATGATACAAATATTGCAATGAATAACAAATCAAATGTAGTCTTAGAAAGATCGACTAATAAAATATATGTGGACATTGATCACTGGTTCCTTACCTATTCTTTGTCATTAAACTTTGAAAAAACACACTACATGCAGCTCAGAACTTGTAAGGTGTGTCCGAGTATATGCCTAACATACGATTGCAAGCAGATATAAGAAGTGGACAGTGTTAAATTCTTGGGATTACAGCCTGATGATAAACTCAACTGGGAGGAGCACACCACAGAACTGCTGAAGTGTCTCAACAAATCTCTATTTGCAATGCGAATTGTGTCAGACAGGGGATATAAAAATGAAAAAGGTGGCATACTGTGCTTACTTTCATTCCATAATGTCATATGAGATTATTTTTTGGGGTAATTCATCAAGCTAAACTAAAGTTTTCCAGGCACAAAAACATGCAGTAAGAGTTATATGTGGTGTGAACTCAAGAACATCCTGCAGAAGCCTGTTTAGGGAACTAGGGATACTAACTACTGCTTCCCAATACACACTCCTGGAAATGGAAAAAAGAACACATTGACACCGGTGTGTCAGACCCACCATACTTGCTCCAGACACTGCGAGAGGGCTGTACAAGCAATGATCACACGCACGGCACGGTGGACACACCAGGAACTGCGGTGTTGGCCGTCGAATGGCGCTAGCTGCGCAGCTGCCAGTTTGCCGTGGCATACGGAGCTCCATCGCAGTCTTTAACACTGGTAGCATGCCGCGACAGTGTGGATGTGAACCGTATGTGCAGTTGACGGACTTTGAGCGAGAGCGTATAGTGGGCATGCGGGAGGCCGGGTGGATGTACCGCCGAATTGCTCAATACGTGGGGCGTGAAGTCTCCACAGTACATCGATGTTGTCGCCAGTGGTTGGCGGAAGGTGCACGTGCCCGTCGAGCTGGGACCGGACAGCAGCGACGCATGGATGCATGCCAAGACCGTAGGATCCTACGCAGTGCCGTAGGGGACCGCACCGCCACTTCCCAGCAAATTAGGGACACTGTTGCTCCTGGGGTATCGGCGAGGACCATTTGCAACCATCTCCATGAAGCTGGGCTACGGTCCCGCACACCGTTAGGCCGTCTTCCACTCACGCCCCAACATCGTGCAGCCAGACTCCAGTGGTGTCGCGACAGGCATGAATGGAGGGACGAATGGAGACGTGTCATCTTCAGCGATGAGAGTCGCTTCTGCCTTGGTGCCAATGATGGTCGTATGCGTGTTTGGCGCCGTGAAGGTGAGCACCACAATCAGGACTGCATACGACCGAGGCACACAGGGCCAACACCCAGCATCATGGTGTGGGGAGCGATCTCCTACACTGGCCGTACACCTCTGGTGATCGTCGAGGGGACACTGAATAGTGCACGGTACATCCAAACCGTCATCGAACCCATCGTTCTACCATTCCTAGACCGGCAAGGGAACTTGCTGTTCCAACAGGACAGTGCACGTCCGCATGTATCCCGTGCCACCCAACATGCTCTAGAAGGTGTAAGTCAACTACCCTGGCCAGCAAGATCTCCGGATCTGTCCCCCATTGAGCATGTTTGGGACTCGATGAAGCATCGTCTCACGCGGTCTGCACGTCCAGCACAAACGCTGGTCCAACTGAGGCGCCAGGTGGAAATGGCATGGCAAGTCGTTCCACAGGACTACATCCAGCATCTCTACGATCGTCTCCATGGGAGAATAGCAGCCTGCATTGCTGCGAAAGATGGATATACACTGTACTAGTGCCGACATTGTGCATGCTCTGTTGCCTGTGTCTATGTGCCTGTGGTTCTGCCAGTGTGATCATGTGATATATCTGACCCCAGGAATGTGTCCATAAAGTTTCCCCTTCCTGGGACAATGAATTCACGGTGTTCTTATTTCAATTTCCAGGAGTGTATTTATTCTTTAATGAAATTTGTCATTAAAAATATATCACTTTTTCAAACCAACAGCTCAATTCATGGAATCAATACTAGAAATAAAAATAATCTTCACAAGGATTTAAAGTCACTTACCCTTATACCAAAAGGTGTGCATTATTTAAGAACACACATTTTCAATAACTTGCCGGCAGCCATAAAAAGCTTAACAACCAATGAAATTCAGTTTGAGAGAAGCCTAAAGGATTTATTGGTGGTCAACTCCTATTCCATTGATGAATATATATATATATATATATATATATATATATATATATATATATATATAACAGAAAGAAACTTCCACATGGGAAAAATATATTAAAAACAAAGATTCCAAGACTTACCAAGCGGGAAAGCGCCGGCAGACAGGCACATGAACAAAACACACAAACACACACACAGAATTACGAGCTTTCGCAACTGGCAGTTGCTTCGTCAGGAAAGAGGGAAGGAGAGGGAAAAATGAAAGGATGTGGGTTTTAAGGGAGAGGGTAAGGAGTCATTCCAATCCCGGGAGCGGAAAGACTTCCCTTAGGGGAAAAAAAGGACAGGTGTACACTCGCGCACACACACACACACACATATCCATCCGCACATACACAGACACAAGCAGACATATTTCTGCAGACATATGTCTGCTTGTGTCTGTGTATGTGCGGATGGATATGTGTGTGTGTGTGTGTGCGCGAGTGTACACCTGTCCTTTTTTTCCCCTAAGGGAAGTCTTTCCGCTCCCGGGATTGGAATGACTCCTTACCCTCTCCCTTAAAACCCACATCCTTTCATTTTTCCCTCTCCTTCCCTCTTTCCTGACGAAGCAACTGCCAGTTGCGAAAGCTCGTAATTCTGTGTGTGTGTTTGTGTGTTTTGTTCATGTGCCTGTCTGCCGGCGCTTTCCCGCTTGGTAAGTCTTGGAATCTTTGTTTTTAATATATATATATATATATATATATATATATATATATATATATATATATATATATATATATATATATATATATATGTGTGTGTGTGTGTGTGTGTGTGTGTGTGTGTGTGTGTGTGGGGGCGCGCGCGTGCCTCTCTCTCTCATATATACTTCTGCACAATTTCATTGCAGTAATGTGTTTATTGTAATTAAGTATTATAGTAGTTCTTTTACATGTTTATTACCTTATAAATAAATAAAAGACTCTCTTTAATTTTAAATTCAGTGTGTTAGTGTTTGTAAAATGATTCTTTCATATTGTGTTCATTAAATAAAAGACAATCATTCCACTTGGGACCTGTGGAAGGTACATTAGCTTATTTGTTCCAGTTGTAAATATTTGTCATGTAATATTGTTTTTCTGACATGTTCTACATCATTGAGAACCTCTTCACTTCAGATCAATTGGAATTAAAGTAAATCTAACCTGATCTAAGATACTTAAATGATTGGTCAACTGCCGTCTTTGTTGGTGCCATGAAGCCGGATGGCATATATCACAATTCCAATGTGGCTTTCAGGCTTTCTTGTCCACCACAGATCACGTGATTCATCTGGAATCTGTAGTATGCAATGCTTTTCTGGATTGCCAACATCTGATTGCTGGGTTCTTTGACCTACAGAAGGCATACGATACCACTTGGCAACATCACATCCTGCCTACACTTCACAAGTGAGGTTTCTGGGGCAATTCACCCATTTTATACAGCATTTTCTGTCTCTTGGACCTTTTTTGGGTGTGGGTAGGTTCAGTTCTCAGCAACCATTGTGTTTAGGGAACTTGAGTACCTCAAGTGGTCGGTCCTGAGCACAACGCTGTTTGCTGTCGCCATCAATGGCATCACAAATGCACTGGACCCCACAGTCTCTCCGTCACTGTATGTGAATGACCTTTCATTGAACTATGCCTCTGCATCACTGTGCACCACTTAGCACCAGCTGCAAGGGACTGTCTGGAGAGTACATAACTGGACTTTGAATCATGACTATCAATTTTCTGCTGCAAAATCACGAGTTGTGTATTTTTGCTGACTACAGACTGTGCACCCGTACCCAGAAATTTATCTTGGTGACCATTTACTTGGACTATGAATGTGTTGTCTGTGGGTTGGCAGCACTGTACGTACTGAGGTTTCTGGACCCTGTTCACAACACTGCTGTGTGGCTGGCAAAAGGGGGAGGAAACACAAAACCTCCTGGGGGAAGCCACTGCCCCACCACTCAGGGTTAGGTGGCAGATTCTTGCTAGTTACACAGTCACAGTGTCAGATGCCTACTCACCCATGTCATTCAACTCTCTTCCATAACCAACAGTTGATACTGCTTGCACACCACCCGAAACTTGGTAGACCAGCTGGAATCCGACTCAATACTCTGCCAAAGGACCTCAAAAAGCCTCCTTTAGTCTGTGTTCCCAAGACTCCCTCTAAACCCCCCTTCCCCACACCTTGCATGGTCTGTACCCTGTCCTGTGATACAGATGGACCTCTTTCATGTCCTCAAGAAGGATACTGATCCTACCATTCTCCAATGCCTGTTATGTTCAGTCATTTGTGACTCTTCTAATCTGGTATGCATCTACAGACAGACTGAGTCAATGACAGGTTTGGGCCCTCAGGAGCTCAGCATTTGTTTGCTGGATACGGGCTTGGCGACCCCGGGGTTCCTGAGCTGGGGACTGGTACATGCCATCAGCCCTCTGCCAACATAAGCTCCGGGCATGGTTCAGTGACCACTGTGTGGCATGGCGGTGGAACGTTATGTGTCTCAGGGAACAGGGATCTTGGCTTCACTGTCTGAATTGTGAGGATGGAATGAACTTCTATAAAAAAAAAAAACCCTCAGTCTCAAGGTGTGCTGCGTGCTGATGAGAAGCATGGCTGTTGAGGTGGGACAGTCGTTAGTGGGCAACCTCTGGGGAAACTGCCACACCTCAGTTATATAAGGCTTACTCAGGCATGAGGGGATCTGTTTGAGAGGACTCTTATTTCCCTAGATGCTTGTGGGACCGAGATGGAACCCTCAAAATCTTCTGCTTCCCCTTTCAGCGGAAGTTCTCACACCCATTCATCAAAATGAATAAGGGATGCTAGTCCTCCTGATATTCAACTTGTTGTCTGTAATGGGGCTTAAGGAGTCATGAATCACAATGTCTTTGTAGCGATCAAGAAGAAGGAGGGGACGTTTGAAAAAGTGTCCCCCTTCTATATCCATAAAGGCTTATAAGGGCTGGCTTGTAGCCTAAAGTCTATTAAGCAGTTGTGAAATGGTTCCTTGCTTGTCGAGACTAACTAGGTCAACCAGGTGGACCTCCTTAAGAAGTCACAGAAATTGGGTGAGTACAAAATCATTGTTGCGTTGCATAACTTCCTAACTCCAGCAAAGGTGTAGTAAACTGCCATGATACTATTATGGAGATAGACGTTGCTGAACTCAAACAAGAATGGGCACCACAGGGGATCATAGATGTGGAACAAAGGACATGCAAGAACAACAGAGAGACTGAGAAGACTGCCACTTTTATTGTGACCTTCAATTCTCCAACGTTACCTGAACACATCATGGCAGGTTTCCTCCGACTTAGGGTTCGGCCCTATGTACCTAATCCCACGCGATGCTTCAAATGCAATTTTTTGGCCATACAACGCTGAGTTGCAGAGGCGAAGCAACTTGGGGGAAGTGTGGAAAGGCAGTCCATGAAGCTATGACTGACTGTCCATCTCCAGCAGTCTGCATTAACTGCTCTGAGAGCCACCCAGTCTAGAACCGAACCTGCCCTGCTTCTGCAGAGGAACGCAGAATTCAGTAAATCAAAGTGACCAAATAGATCCCTTACACAGAAGCCAAAAAGGACTATCAGGCAATAAACCCCATGTCTTTCCAACTTCTTATATTTCCTTGGTGCAGAAACCTGTCATTAAGGTCGACGCTTTGACTCAGATGATGTCCAGTGTACCATTATCTACCACTAGCACCTTTAGTTGCACCTATATGTGCCAAAGCTAAGTGAAAGACATAGGAATCCAGGCAGCTATGATGGAAGAAACCAGTAATGCTTCTGCAGTGCACAGCCCAAAGGCACCCCAAAAAGCAGAGTGCCCCTCAATGCCAACTTTCTTCAAAGAAAGGTGGTTCTCACCACCCCTTCCCCCTCATCCTTGCTGGGAAAGGGAGCAAGGAAATGAACTCAACATTTGGGTCAAAAGATGACCTGGGCACCATCAGACACCATTCTGGCATGTCTGACTTATGAGGACATCATGGATTTTGATGCCTCATCACCAGGCGCAGTCAGCCCCACCACTCCACCTCACTCTACAAACATCTCACAACCTTGGTGCAAAGACAGGAGTAAATCAAGACTACATTGATGAAATGGATCCCATACTCCAATGGATACAGGACTCATCTGGAGGAATTGAGACTCCTTGTACAGTAAAGACCCTTTTCCCTTTGCCTTCAAGAGACTCATTTTAAAGAAACTGACACCCGTGTAATTGGAGGCTATCACCTTTACAGAAAAGATGACGTTACCAGTAATAGGGCAAAAGGTGGGGTTGCAGTGTTCGTAAAGGACACTTTTTCACTCCTCACCTATTCCTTTTCCACTCTTCACTTATTCCTTATCACTCCTCACCTATTCCTTTAACAACACTACAAGCAGTTGCTGTTCGGATAGTGGCTCATGTTGACTTCACTGTGTGCTCTTTGTACCTACCACCTCATGAACCTCTTGACAGCGGGGCCTTCACTCACCTTCTTGATGAACTCCCCTACCCCTTTCTCCTTCTGGGGGACTTCAATGCACACAGTGCACTATGGAGTTCTCGCACCACTTGCCCCAAGGGTCGGGCACTTGAGGATCTACTGCACACAGCAGATCTCATACTGCTGAACATGAGTCAAGCTACACATTTTAGCACTGCTACAGGTTTGTCTACTGCCATAGACCTCCCCTTCTGCTCGCCTACTCTTGGGGACGATGATCGTAGGGACCATTTCCCTATCTGGATCCATCTGCCTGATGGAGCAGATCCCGAAGCCTCCGAGGTGGTTATTCAAGAAGGCTAACTGGATGCTTTACAGGCAGTTAGCTGTTTTTGAGCAAAAAAAGTATGGGAAGCCACCAGGAGGATCTCAAGGCACAACTCTCGACCACCAATAGCAGTTGTACCAATACAGGGGTCTCTTGTAACATCGATGAGGGGCATAGTTCAGACAATGGCTGAATCATATAAATCCATTATGGCTGATTCCAGCCAGGATCCCGCCTTCCATCGCTATCAGGAGGCACAGGAGAAGGCTGATGTCGATTTCCGTTCCACCAACATTGAAGAATACAACCAGCCTTTCTCTTGCGGGGGCTGGATTCTGCATCCTCAGCTAATTGTGATATGACCCCTGGATATGACCTGACCTGATAACCTACAGCATGTTGCAACAGTTGGACTGGCAGTTGAATTAGGTCCTCCTTCAGCTCTTCAATAAATTTTGGATAACTAGCGACTTTCCTAACTCATAGAAAGAATCTATTTTAATCCTGATTTTAAAACCAGGAAAGGATCTGACAGACCCTGTTAGTTGCATAGAATTAGCCTGACAAGCTGCATAGGAAAGACACTGGAGCGTATGGTCAGTCGGCCCCGTATTGTGGGTTCTTGGAACAAGGTCCCTACTCAGTTGCTTATAGGTAAACGTTTCCAGTTGTATAAATATATTATAAGTGTTGTTACATTAGTGGAAGTGTTGGTGAAGTGTTAAATAAGATTCAACGGGGTAAGAAGTTTATTTTCCTTCTCGTGCCTATAGCACAAACCTTAGGCTTAATTTCGCGCGCGTGTATCGTAAGTAAACAGTGACTTAAACTTATATGTAATCACCAGTGTTTTTTATTCATTACGCTTTCAACTTATTTATATCTGCCTGAATAGTCTCTAGGGTCCTTTGTTTATGTATTAGCCAGTACTTAAATCAGTTTATACGATTTCTGTTTTTGCCATGAGTGAGAAGTGTGTGACATGCCGTAGGATCGTTAGTTCCGGGGTATGGTGTGATGGGTGTTGTAGTTTCTTTCATTGGGGCGAATGTAGTGGCGTGGGAAATGGGGACATAAATGAGGCTCACCAATGGTATTGTAGAATCTGCAGTAGAGATAGGAAAATACTGGAACAGGAAGGGAAAATTGCAGCTCTTCATGCTGACCTAGACAAGGCAAGGGAGGATCTGGACAGGTTAAAGAGGGAGAAGGGTGAACACAGGTGGGAAGTGGCAACAGGTAATAGGGGGAACATGCAAAGGAGAGCATCAGACAGCTTTGTGACAAATCTTGAAAATAGATTTGACCTGTTGCCCCAGTCAGAATCGGATGAGCCTCACGTAGCTGAAGCTGTAGAAAGGGCACAACAAGCTTTCAAGGACTTAAAAAAGGTAGGGAAATTTGTAAAGAGAAATAAAGTTCTGTTGTTAGGTAGTTCCCATGGTAGAGGTGTTGGCCAACTACTGCAGGAAAATCTAGGTCCAGAGTACCAGGTCACAAACTTTTTCAAGCCTAGTGCAGATCTGGGTCAGGTAACAGAGGATATAGGTTCTCTATGCAAGGATTTCACGAAGGAGGATGCCGTGGTTATAGTGGGTGGTCCGGGAAACAGCATTGACAGAGACTCTGAATATTCCATAGAGAGTGACCTGGTGAAGATAGCATCAGGAACGAAGCATACGAGTGTGGGATTTGTGTCTGTGTTGAGACGCCATGATCGGGCTCATTTGAACTCTTCTGTAGGGAGGGTGAACTTGGAGTTGGAGTGGCTGCTTAGGACGGATATAGGGTCCCATATTGGTTTGATTCCTGTGGATGCTATTGATAGGAGGGACTACACTAGGCATGGCCTTCACCTCAATAGGAAAGGGAAGGGAAAACTTAAGGGGGGGACACTGTCACAAGTGGTAAAATACCAGTAGTCATAGGTGTCAGAGGGATGCCTTTTTTAGGATAGGGAAGGGGGATAGAAAACCAGTTTTAAGAGAGATTGGCAGACAGACTCAGTTTGAGAAAATAGATGAACAGAAGTCCGATTTTAGCATACAGCCTCCATTTAAACAATGTTTAACAGAAAGTAATCAGAAACTGCCAGTTCATCTTCACCAAAGCAGTTATAATCGCATTAGTATGCAGTATCAGTTATCTTTATTACACCAGAACATTCCGGGACTCAGAAATAAAGTTGATGAACTACTCATTTGTATTGATGAAATGAATTCATCTAATGAAATTGACATAATCTGCTTCTCTGAACATCAAGTGACCACTGGTATGGATATGTTAGACATTTCAGGATTTCCTACTTCTGCAGAGTAGATATGGAGGGAGGAGGAGTTGCCACATTTATTAAAAACTGCCATAAATTCAAGAACATTGACATTAATAAATTCTGTTTAGAGCAGCATCTAGAAGCATGTGCAACAGAAGTAGAGTTCCATAACAGATCCTATGTAATAGTAACTATTTACCGAGCACCTGCAGGAAATTATAATCTATTCATAAATCATCTAGAAGCTCTTTTGGGTTATTTAACAGTAAGAAACAAAGAAATTTTGATTGCTGGTGACTTTAATACAGATTTTCTAATTCAATCTTCCAGTAAACATTTACTGCAGTTAGTAATGTTGTCTTTCAATCTAACTCACACTGTAAACTTTCCAACTAGGATCACTAAATCCTCAAGGACAGCCATTGATAACATTTTATAGACAAATCAAAGGAACAAAATCATATCATAAAACCTGTAATAAATGGACTATCAGATCATGACATGCAGCTCCTTGTTTTAGATGTAAATTCTAAGCAGATTATCAAGACTGCTAAATCTGAATACAGGAGAGTATTCAATCAACCAAAAATTGAGTGTTTTAGAAAACTGCTCAAAGATATAAACTGGAAAGATGTTTATAGTGCTCATGACATGAATGAAAAATGTAACACATTCATGAACAATGTCAGTACCATGTTTGAAAACTGTTTTCCTCTAAAAGTTACTCAAATTAAACAGAAGTCTATAATAAAACCATGGATCACACAAGGAATAAAGATTTCCTGTAAGACAAAAAGGAAAATGTATCTGTCGACCAAGAGTAGCTCCAATGCTGATGATTTAGCTAAATACAAGGAAAACTGTAAAATATTAAAAAAAGTAATTCAGGCATCTAAACAAATACACTACGAGAAGAAGATAGCAATGTCAGGGAACAAAATAAAAACAATATGGGCTATAGTGAAAGAGGAGACTAGTAGAACCAGAGGAAATAGCACTAAGGGTAGATGACACATTAGTAACCGATGGGCATAGTGTGGCAAATCTATTTAACAATTACTTTATATCTATTACTGATAGAATGGGATTGTCAGGATCAGTAAATAATGCCCTTGAATATCTGAAACTAGCCTTTACAAATAGCTTTAGGAACATAAATATGTCACTCACATCACCAAAAGAAATAACTTCCATAATAAAATCTTTAAAAACAAAGCATTCTAGTGGTTACAATGAAATATCAACAAAGTTAATTAAGGCATGTTCTTGTGAGTTTAGTACAATTCTAAGTTACTTGTGTAACCAATCAATTATAACTGGGACATTTCCTGACTGGCTGAAATATGCAGATGTTAAGCCTCTATTCAAGAAAGGGGATAAAGAGATGCCATCAAACTACAGACCGATTTCACTTTTGCCAGCATTCTCAAAAATTTTAGAAAAAGTAATCTAAAGGGAGCTTCCCAACCATCTGACCACAAATAACATATTATCAAGAACACAGTTTGGATTTCTGAAGGGTTCTGATATCGAATAGGCTATTTACACCTACAGTGAAAATGTACTTAATTCATTAAATAACAAGTTACAAGCAGCAGGTATTTTCTGTGATTTGTCAAAGGCATTTGATTGTGTAAACCACAACATCCTTTTAAATAAATTAGAATTCTATGGTGTCACAGGCAGTGCTGCAAAATGGTTCAAGTCATACCTCGCTAACAGGAAACAAAGGGTGTCAGTGCAAGGGACTAATGAATTAAGTCATCAGTCATCACCAGAATGGGAAGAAATTACATGTGGTGTCCCACAAGGATCCATCTTAGGGCCATTGCTTTTTCTTGTGTACATTAATGATCTCTCATCAGTTACACTGCCAGAAGCAGAGTTCGTTTTGTTTGCAGATAACACAAGTATCGCAATAAATAGGATGTCGAGTGTAGTTCTAGAAAGATCTGCTAATGATATTTTCATGGATATTAATAAATGGTTTAAAGCCAACTCACTGACATTAAACTTCCAAAAGACTCACTATATGCAATTCAGAACCTGTAAGAGCTTGCCACCCAGCATATGCATAAAGTACGAAGAAGAGCAGATAGAAGAGGTTGACAGTCTTAAACTCCTGGGATTATAACTTGATAATAAATTCAGTTGGGAGGAGCACTCCACAGAACAACAGAAACGCCTTAACAAATCTGTATTTGCAATTCGAGTGTTAGCAGACATAGGCGACATAAAAGTGAAAAAGCTTGCATACTTTGCCTACTTTCATTCCATAATGTCATATGGTATAATATTTTGGGGTAACTCTTCAAGTCAAACAAAAATTTTCAGAGTCCAAAAGCGTGTAATACGTATTATTTGTGGAGTAAACTCACGGACGTCTTGTAGAAACCTCCTCAAAGAACTGGTTATACTAACTACTGCCTCTCAGTATATTTACTCCTTAATGAAATTTGTCCTAAATAATATGTCTCTTTTTCCAACAAACAGCTCAGTTCATACATACAATACCAGGAACAAAAATGATCTGCACAAGGACTTAAAAGCACTTACTTTAGTTCAAAAAGGGGTCCACTACTCAGGAACACTCATCTTCAATAATTTGCCAGCAAACATAAAAAATTTAGTTACAAATAGAGATCAGTTTAAAAGGAGCCTGAAAGACTTACTAGTAGCCAACACCTTCTACTCCATTGACGAATTTTTTAATAGAAACAAATGATGTGTTATATATATTTATACTATTAGTATTGTTATTTCAGCTTAAAAAAATAAAAAAAAAATTTAAAAAAAAGGGGACATGTTCCACATCCACGAGGACCTCCTCAACACGGATCTATGGAACGAAAACTAATCTAATCTAATCTGGGTTCAGGAGGTAATGCTCCACACTCAATAATCTGACCTTGTTCAAAGCTGCAACTCGACAAGCTTTCCTTCATATGCTACATCTTATTGGTGTTTTCTTCATTTTGGAAATGGCCTATGATACTACCTGGAGGTATAATATTTTGGCACAGCTTCATCAGTGGTGATACAGTGGATGTCTACTGATCTTAATATGGTCCTTTCTCTTGGGCAGCTATTATAGATACAAGGTTGGGAATGTCCTGTCTGACTTTTTCAAGCAAGGCAGTATTTTAAGAGTCACAGCTTTTGTTATTGCAATCAATAGTATTACACCCACAGTGTGAGGTCCAGTACTATGTTCCTTATTTGTGGATGACCTCTCCATCCTCCAGCCTCGCCACAGCTACTTGGCAATTGTAGGTGACGATCAGGCAGTTGGAGGTGTGGTCTTGCACCACAGGTTTTAAATTCTCATTAGAGAAAACAGTTTGTGTTGATTTTAATCGTTCCCACTGTCTGTTTAACTTACCCATTTTAAAACTGGGGGACACCAATCTCTCTTTTGAGGAAATGGTGAAGTATCTGGGTCTTATCTTTGATGAGAAGTTAATATGGTTGCTGCACCTAAAAGAACTGAAACTCAGATATCTCAAAAGCTTAAACATCCTGAAATGTCAGTCATATGTCTTGGGATGGCTAGAGGACAAATGTAAGGATGTAGAGGCTTATCTCACTAGGGGTAAGATAGATACTGCCTACAGGAAAATTAAAGAGACCTTTGGAGATAAGAGAACCACTTGTATGAACATCAAGAGCTCAGATGGAAAACCAGTTCTAAGGTAAGAAGGGAAAGCAGAAACGTGAAAGGAGTATATAGAGGATCTATACAAGGGCAATGTACTTGAGGACAATATTATGAATATGGAAGAGGATATAAATGAAGATGAAATGGGAAATATGATACTGCGTGAAGAGTCTGACAGAGCACTGAAAGACCTAAGTCAAAACTTGTTTTGACTGGAAGTAGACAACATTCCTTTAGAACTACTGACAGCCTTGGGAGAGCCAGTCCTGACAAAACTCTACCATCTGGTGAGCAAGCTGTATGAGACAGACGAAATATCCTCAGACTTCAAGAAGAATATAATAATTCCAATCCAAAAGGAAGCAGGTGTTGACAGATGCGAAAATTACCAAACTGTCAGTTTAATAAGTCACAGCTGCAAAACACTAACGTCAATTCTTTACAGATGATGGAAAAACTATTAGAAGTCAACCTCGGGGAAGATCAGTTTGGATTCCGTAGAAATATTTGAACATGTGAGGCAACACTGACCCTACAACTTATCGAAAGTTCGTGAAGGGTTTTGCAGATTTAGCACAGCTGTTGATGTGATTGTTATAGAAGAGTGTGGAATTTGAGTAGACAGAAAAGTGTCAGAAATTGTTTGGCAAACTGAAAGAAGTGTTAACATCAAGTCCGGTTCTTGTGTTTCCAGATTTTGAAAAGGAGTTTATACTAGCATTTGATGCATTGAATCAAGCATTAGGGTGTGTTATTTGTCAGGAAATTGATGGGAAAGAACATCCTGTAGCCTATGTGTCTAGGTAGTTGAATGGAGCAGAGAAGAATTACTCAACAACTGAGAGGGAGATGCTTAGCGTAATCTATGGAATCACATATTTTAAATGTTATTTATATGGGAGAAGATTTCAGATAATGACAGATCATGCTGCATTGAAGTGGTGGTTGGGGAAGGATCCGTCCACTAGGCTCGCTAGATGGACTCTGAGGCTTAGTTAATTCGACTACATGGTGGTGCACCCTGGGAAGAAGCACAGTAACGCTGACGCACTAAGTAGGAAGGTGGCAAAAGTAGGAGTCATAGGTTATGACCTAGCAGTATGGCAAGAATTACAGGATGTGGACAATGACTGTAAATTGTACCGAACACAGCCACAGTTTAATGTGTACGACGGTCTTCTGTGCAGGGAAATGAAGTTAGGGATAAGGGTAGTAGTGCCAGTGGAGTTGAGGGATGAGGTTTTAAAGGAAGCACATGATCACATGTTATCTGGTCATGGAAGGTGTAGAGCGACGAATAGGAGAGTGGTGGAGAGGTAGGGAACTGGATGTGGATTGGTATGTCAAGAATTGTATACCATGTGCGCAGAGAGCAGATTTGAGTCAGAAACAGATACAGCTACAACAATTACTCGAAGCAACATATCCATTCTCTTTGTTGGAGATTGATGTTTTTGGACATTTTGGGCAAACACCATTGGGGAACAGATTCATTCTGACAATAATAGACCATTTTTTCATGTACGTGGAGATGGTGGCTATACCAAGTCAAAAGGCAGAAATGGTTGCACAAGCATAAGTAAACAACTGGATTTTGAAGTCTTGTGTACCAGAGGCAATAGTTACGGAGAAAGGGACCAACTTCATGTCAGATTTAATGAAGGAACTGTGTAAATTGTTGAATGTATAGAAGTAGAGGATGAGTGTGTTGCATCCACAGGCCAACGGAAGGACAGAACGGGTACACAGAACAATCGGGAAGATGCTGAGTTTTTATGTAAATTCTCATCAACATCAGTGGGACAAGTATTTGAAGCATATCGTATGTGCATACAATGCAAAAGTCCATATAAATACCGGTTTGTCTCCATATGAGGTAGCGTACAGGCAGAAAAAACCATCAGCATTTGGTTTAGTGAAGCTACAGAAAGGATAGACTGGTGAATATGTAAGTCAATTCGCGAGGACAATTTGAGATGTTTGGAAACTGGTACAAAAGACAAATACAAAGGCTTTGGAAAGGCAGGAAGATGCAGTTAAGTGGAAAGGAAGTTTACCGCAGTATAGAGTGGGGCAATGGGTAATGCTGTCCATCCCCTATACGCAAAAAGGGAAAACGAAGAAGTTCCTCACAAGGTATCAAGGGCCACACCAAGTTGTTGAAACCACACCCCTCATTAATGTTAAGCTTCAGCTGCCAACTAGAACAATGATAGTATGCATTGGGTGGTTACGGCCATGTAAGGGTTGTCCGGATGTGATTGCAGTCATGTCACAGAAAGGAAAGAGGAAGAAAGAGAGAGTGAAGAGAGGTGCTAAACACAGAGAAAACCAGGAAGATAGTGTACAGCATGAAGTATCGTATGCTTTGTGATCCAGAAAGTAGTAGAGTATTTGTAGTTTTGTTGTTTTTCTGGTTATGTATCATTGCATTTGCATGGATTAATTAGGCATTGTATTTTATATGTGTTTTCGAGTATTGTGAGCCTGCTCGGGACAGCAGTCTTTTGACAAGGGAGGAAGGGTGATGGTGATCCTTGCCCTCAGGTCACTGAAAAGGGAAGTGTAGTGTCTGATGTATGTGGAGTGTTGTTGGAGGAGAAATCAAATGCAGTTCTGGAGAAAACGATGCACCAGAGTAAATTTTGTGGCAAAGCTGTAATAAATATGTATTGAATGATGTCAGAGTCGTACAATTTCCTGTTTAAATTTTTAGTTATCGGCAGTGCTTGGTCAGGAAAGTTGTATTTATTGCACCAGTTCATATACTGTAAATTTAAGGACGAAAGTAGTCACACAATCGGTGTTGAATTTGGATAAAAAATAGTGAACGTTGGAGGAAAATTTGTGAAGCTACAAATATGGGACATGTGCATGGTGCAGTTATTTTTAGCTAGAGGGGAAGGAATAGACTGTCAAAAGGACATTGTTAAGCCAAGATTGAGCTCGCAAGGGGTCGAGATCCATTGGATCTTCTCCATGTATGAGAATTTGGTAGTAGTAGCAAGTTGTTTTGAGCGAGGAGTATTTGCAGAAGTGAAACGTATAGAGCTCGAGGGGAGCAGAATTTTAATCAGTGGAACTAAGTGTAACATAATAGGACCAACCTTCCACCTGCCAGCGTCAGTTTCAGGATTCACACAATTGAATGTTATGCAGCCACAGCTGTACTGGCCAGAAGCCACCTTAGAGTTTTTGCCAATGCGGAGTCTGACCTTGTTAAATCAAATTCTGGAGCCAGAACTGTTGATTCCTGTAACCCAGTTCATTTTAGAGCAAGAGGGGCGCATATCAGCTGAAAAGCTTGTTCAACATGTCGCAGTATAAGTAAAGGCAACGGCAAATAATGATCATTTCGAGCACCTCTGTGCCAAGTGCCTTTGCAACCGTAACTTTGTTATGAGTTGTTTTCTTTCTGATCAGACAGAGAGCTAATTCCAAAAGGGAACCAAGGGTAGTCCAAGTCCCAGTAGATTGGTTACCAAGGGCATGAGACAAGTAGGTAATGGGGTGATCGAGCAGTGGCTGCCCAGTAAGGAATTTTTACATTTTGTTTCATGTCATGGTTTTAAGAGGGCACTACACCACATTTAAGTTTTCTAACAGTAAGGAAATATGCCATAGGTACCTACCCAAACAAGTTAGCAGCTAGAGGGCCGCAGATTCAGATGCCGTATTGTGGGTGCCACAATCTCAGCTATGCCAGTGAGGAAGAAGCAACAGCGGGGCCAGCCATGGCTCCCGACGGAGCAGCGCTGAGACAACAAGGATGGTGGCTGCTGGTGCAGCCATGCTGACATCATCGGAACTCAGCAGGCTTGCCAAGGCTGGCACAACACAGCGTTGCGTTAAACAGTCCACTGGGGTGCTTCCTCAGCATTGCGGGGACCAGTAACGCAGACCGAGGTGAATGAGGACATTGTAGTTGGAAACAATAAATCACTTGGAAAGTTCTCACCGAGTTTTAATACAACACCTCCTGGCACCCAGCCACTACAATAGTAAGAATTTTGTGGAAATGCCCATTATTGGTGTAAAGATAAGAGGAGCTACAGGTAAGCAAAGTATGTTGGTATAATCTCAGATACTTTTAAATTTAGTATAGAAAACGAGGCCTTCAGTCATGGATACTTAGAGACCCCTAGCCTGGAAGAAAATGTACACTATATTTTTTGCAGGTTCATACAACTATATAATTCTGTTTTGTAACAGATCTGTGCTTTAGAATTTGATAAACATATGCCATGCGACTAAATGGGTATATCTTGTCACAGTTCTGAAATGGGACAATGCCGTTAAATATCTAGTAATAAATATTAGAATGCTGTTAGTGTTCAATATTATTATTATTATTATTATTATTATTATTATTATTATTAGTGAATGTCCCCATAGGAGAACGATAAGCAGGTGATTTATCAATATTTCTTTAGGTTCTTCTTGTTTTGCCAATATTTCTTCATTTTCTCCCCAAAGGCCTTCTTTCTTTCTTTAGTCCACTTTGGTCGGTATGGTTTTGGTGCCGTCTCTGAAGTAAACTTCCACTTGTCAATTTTTCTTCTGAATGCGTCTGTTATGTCAATTTTTGCTTTTGTCAAATCCTTCTTAACTTCAGTTACCCAGGGTATTGTTGCTTTAAGTGATGTCACATAGTCCAATAGACGTTTGGTTAACCTGTTTCCAGGTAATCTGTGTAGGTGTCCATAAAATTTCATTCGTCTCTTTCTGATCTCATTTTTGATATTTGATAGTTTTTCAGTTGTTTCGATGGTCTGCAGTCTGTATCCATCTTGTGTGTATCGTGGTCCCAGAATTTTCCTAATAATTTTTCTCTCTATTTTCTTAATATCTTGTAAATCTAGTTTTCTATTCAGTGAGAGTGTTTCACTTGCATATGTGACTGTAGGTTTGATAACTGTGTCTGATTTTAGTTCCTTTTGACAGGCATTTTTTGTTATATATGCTTTGAACAAGTCCGAATGCTTTCTTGAATTTCTGTACTCGGCTGTTTTGTGCTATTTTCTCGAGTCCTGTTGGTTCAATAACTTCGCTGAGATACTTGAAGTGTTTGACTCTGTTGATTTCACCAAAATTTGTTTCCAGTTTCGGAATATCTAATTTGGAGCACATAAACTCAGTCTTCTCAAAGGAGATTTGCAGGCCAACCTTCTCTGCACATTCTTTAAGGATCTCAATTTGTTTTATTGCAGTTTCTTCACTGTCAGTTATAATTGCTAGGTCATCTGCAAACGCTAAATATGGGATGTTCAATTTTCCTTTACCTCTTCCTAGTTCAATTGGTTTCCAGAAGTTTTGTTTCCTTAGTTCGATTTCCCATTCTTCCATTACTTTGTCTAAAACTATGTTGAATAATAGTGGCGAGATCCCATCTCCTTGTCTTACTCCTGTTTTAATTAAGAATGGTTCCGAGATTTCGTCTATGAATTTAATTTTTGATTTGGTTTCTGTCAGTGTTTGTTCGATTAGTTTTCGGGTTTTGGTGTCTAGTCCACGTTCTTCGAGAATATTAAATAGAGACTGTCTGTCTATAGAGTCATATGCTTTTTTAAAATCAACGAATGTGCACACTATTGGTTTAGACCGGATTGCTTTCATTTTTAAAATAGCTTTAAGGTTAAAGATCTGTTCAGGGCATGATCTGTTAGGTCGAAAGCCTGCTTGGTAGTCTGAAATTGTATGTTCTAGTTGTTCTTGTGCCCTCTTTAGCAGACACGCGGATAAAATTTTATAAGTCACAGGTAAAAGTGAAATGCCTCTGTAGTTGTTTACGTCTGCTCTGTCTCCCTTTTTGTGCAGTGGATGAATTAGTGCACACTTCCAATCCTCTGGAATATTTTCTGTCTGCCAGATTTCTGTGATGATTTGGGTGATCTCTTTTAGGGAGTTTGGGCCAAGGTTCTTCAGTAGTTCAGCTACAATTCCATCCTTTCCTGATGACTTATTATTTTTTAGCTTCTTAATGTGGCTATATATTTCTTCCTGAGTTGGCGCTAGTGACCTTTCATTCGTGCATTCTGGTTGTAATCTGGGGAATCTTGTTTTCGGTTGTGGGCAGTTTAGAAGTTGTGAAAAGTATTTAGCTAGTTCTTGGCAATTTTCTTTGTTAGTTAATGCTAATTTTCCATTTTCTTTCCTGAAACAGAGGTTTCGTGGATTGTATCCTTTGACTTGATTTGCGAACATTTTGTAAAAATCTTGTGTGTTGTGGTTCCTGAAGTCTTCTTCTATTGAGTTTAGTTGTTCATGAAGATATTTTATTTTAGTTTGCCTAAGTATTTTAGCTGTTTGCTTTCTCACTTCGAAAAATGTCTGTTGCGTGGTTTCTGATTTGTCACAATTGTAATTTAGGAAGGCACGTCGTCTCTCTTCTATTGCATTATCACAATCTGAATTCCACCATGGGTGTTTGGATTTTTTCTTTAATGGGATCAGTTCTCTCGCTTTCTGTACAATTTTTGTTTGGAAATCTCTCCAATTGTTTGCAGGTTGCTTTTCCCATACTTCTGTAATTTTTGATTCTTAGATTTTTTTCAGATCAAATTTGGGAATTAGTGGAGTCTTCTTTCCTCTTTTCCTTTTTGGAGTGAATTTAATTTTCACTCTGGTAAGATAGTAGTCAGAATTTATATTTGCCCCTCTGCGGATTTGAACGTCATGTATTTCTTTTTGGAAATCATAGGAAATCGCAACATGGTCTATTTGAAATTCCCCTAGCTGAAGGATAGGGGATCGCCACGTTTTTTGTTTCTTAGGGTCCTTTCGAAATGATGTTGACATGATTTTTAGGTTGTTTTGCTGGCACAGCTCGATGAGCCTCATGCCATTCTTGTTCGTGAATTTGTGTGCAGGGTAGTTGCCGACTGTTTTTTTATATTTCTTTTCTTTGCCGATTTGTGCATTAAAATCACCGAGGAGAATTTTTACATCCTCCTTTGGAATTCTGGACATTTCATTTTCAAGTTTTTCCCAAAATTTTTCTGTCTTCTTGGGTTCTTTTTTGTTATCAATGTTGGTGGGTGCATGAACATTAATAAATGTATATGTTTTGTTGGTGTGCTTGACTCGCATGGTCATTAGTCTGTTACTGATTTGATTCACACCTATAACAGAATCAAGGATGTCCTTATTCACAATAAAGGCCATGCCAAATAATGCAGCTCCTTTGCATATTTTCTTGCCTGTTTTACTTTTAAAGATACGGTAGTTATTGTAGTCTATTGTTTCTGAATCGGTGAATCTAGTCTCTTGGAGAGCAAGGATTTGAATTTTCTGTTTGTTGAGTTCTGTCATCAGATTATGTAACTTGCCAGTTTGTATTAGTGTTTGGATGTTGAAAGTGCCAATAAATGTATGCGACTTTCGTGGAAGTTTACCAGAGAACTCCGACTCTCTCTGTCGTACTAGCCCAAGCTCCCCAGAATCCGATAGCTTGGTTGTCACCACAGGGCGAGTGGATTGTCCACCTGGGGTAATATTAATTTTACTTGTACGAATCATATTGCTTGTAATTCAGTTCCAGCTATGCTGGGTGGTTAGAACCAGGGATTGTTAGTTCCTGGAGCATGGTGTTCAGCCGCACCTCACATGGTGAACAGACGCTGGCCAGAGTACCGGTGGTTGCCACAGAGACGTGTCTGGACTTTGGATAGGCTTTATCTTCTCCGTAAAGCTAGCCTCTTCTGCCGTACCGATGATCCTCATCTCCGTCTTCACTGCCGTTGAGGTCTTCGTCATACCCTGACAAGGGGCCCTCACAAGGTACTATCACCCGGGCCAGGTGAACCAAGGTTTTTTAACGAGGTGTTACTCCTCCCCCTCCTCCTTTTGCAACCGGGCTTGGAACCGGCTTTGGCGGAGTTTGTTCAATATTATTATTATTATTATTATTATTATTATTATTCCTGTGTACTCTGCAGAAGATAATTAAATTTAATTGTCAGGAACTCTTTTTGGATAAAGTCATGGGTGTTGTGGTAAATTGAGTGAAGACTCATTTTATTTGTGTGTAGTGTAAGTATTAGGAACAGTATCTTAAAGTTTCATAAGTGCAAGCCAAACACATATATATGTTAGACACAGAATTCTTATGTCAGTACGTCGTGAACTGTGGACCATACTTCATTTTGTAGGCATTTGTCGGAGGCTGTGAAACTGCAGTCCAACTTGTCTTGCTTGTGTACATAATGTCTTCTAATCAGCTAATTGCTACAGAGATACAGAATTTTAAAAATTTTCCCAAAATTCGCATCTTCAAAATGGTGTTCATAGTGTCGTCTTTGGAGGCCTCTATCTCGGGGCAGGAATTTTTTATAGAAAACAAAAAAAAATGTTTCTTACTTACTCCTGAATTTTAACATATGCTGAATTCAGTAACATGAGACGCTATGAAGGTAACCCCCTGTCTGAAGTGATATGGATTATGCCTAAATAAATGTTACTTTGAAACTTTTTTAGTGCATCTGTGTATATTACCTTACTAGTTCATTTTTTCATTGCATACTGGCAATATGCCTTTGTAGAAGCCCTGGTCTCATGAACCCTTCATGATATAAACAGTGGTTATAGCAAAATGGCTGACAGGGTTGTGTAAGAACTATGTTGCCTTTCTTTCAAAGATTCCCATTTAAAAAAAAGTATAAAACAAGCTGTTAAGAGACAGATACCGGCAATTCATCTTCTCTTTTTGACTCAGTATTTGGTGAATTAAAATAGTTAGGAATTTAAAGTAAGTAATGCACCAACCAAACACTGCAATTAGTTAAGGTATTTGTTGCTGTACAAGATTTCGGCAGCAGCAGATAAGAGGGATGAGGTGATATGTAGTGCCCTGAGCACCATTGGTACAATGTTTTTGCGTTGCATACTGCAATTTGCCAATTTGAATCTAGTGGTAGGATCAAAGCAGAGCTCCAAGTTGTAGGAACTTTGTGATTTGATTGCTTACTTTTGTGATAAATTGAGTTTATCACAAGCACTTTAGGGTTCCTTACCTTAGTCGGTGAAACTGGAACCCTTATAGGATGTATGTATGAGCATCCGCCCATCCGTTTGTATCACTTTCTCAGAAATGGGTAGATTTACTAAGTTGAAATTTGTCCCATACTAAGGCCTATGGCCCCTGGTGGTATGAAAAAAGTGAAGCTTCTACGTGAATGCAGTCAGATAATAGACTGATTGACTGGCCAGAGTGGGAGAATTGTGTTGTAGAGCAGAATGTTGTAATACAGTACAAAGGTGTAAAGAGGGAGATGCTCTTCCTAAAGAGTGTAAATTTTTTCGGACAAAGTGGAAGACAGAAAAATTCTGAGCTTGAGTATATCATTAGTTCTCAGTTTCTTCTGTATTTAGTAGATGTACTAATAGTATAATTGTTTCGTGCATATTCTTAGTTGTAAGACATTTATAAATTTTGATGCATAGCTGCTGAGCTTCTTTTTCTCTTTTCTTTTTCATTCTTGAGAGTAAGGGGAGAAGTGGGGGCAAAAATAATGCAGTGGAATGTACCACTAAGGAGATAATATTATTGTTGGGTAACATTTATCAATAATTAATAAGTACTTCACTATGTAGAATTAAAGAACATGTTTTCTCTGCAAGACGTGATTGCAATGTACTGAAGAACAAGATAAGCAGTATAATGATAGTGAGAATGTAAGGTATTCAGAGATAAGGATCAAGACATAGTACAACTAGGGTGGGTGGAGGAGGCAGCAATTTCTGGAATAAAGGAGCTGCTGAGGCAGGAAATGTTGGTTGGCATCTGTGTTGTATTACGATGAGGTCAGTCTATCCTGCATTTGGGTTTGAAGCCTTCTTCATATAATAAAAGCTTGTTCCCAAGAGATAAGTGTGATTCTTAGCCACATATGTAATAGCTCTCTTAAGCAGGGTATTTCCCCAGATAGACTGAAGTATGCCATTGTTAAACCACTGCATAAAAAAGGGGATACATTTGCTGTCAACAACTAATGTCCAATCTCTCTTCTGACTGCCTTATCCAAAATTCTTGAAAAAGTAATGTATCGTAGAGTAGGTTCGCACCTTTGTAAAAATAAAGTTTTAACAAAATGTCAGTTTGGTTTCCAGAAAGGGTTTTCAACGGAAAATGCTATATATACTTTCACTAATGATAAATGCTCTGAGTAACCAGAAGTCACCCGTTGGTATTTTTTGTGATCTCTTCTAGATAAGCTGAATTACTGTGGTATGAATGGGACAGCCCTCAAATGGTTTAAATCATACCTAGCTGGAAGAGTGCAGAAAGTTGAAATAAGCAGTTCACATAATATGCAAAAAACTGGTGATTTCTCAAACTGGGGAACAATCAAGAATTGGGTGCAGCAGGGTTCGGTCTTGGGTCCTCTGCTGTTCTTAATATATATTAATAACTTGCCATTCTATATTCATGAAGATGCAAATCTGGTACTTTTTGCCAATGATACAAGTACAGCTATCATACCCAACAGACAAGAATTAACTGGTGAAATCGTAAACAATGTGTTTCAGAAAATCATTAAGTGGTTCTCTGCAAATGGGCTCCCATGAGACTTTGACAAATCATAGTACATACAGTTCCACACAGTAAATGGAATGACACCATTAATAAAAATTGACTTTGATCAGAAATTGGTAGCTAAGGTAGAATATTCAAAATTTGTAGGTGTATGCACTGACGAGGAATTGAACTGGAAAAAACACACTGAAGATCTGCTGAAACATTTGAGTTCAGCTACTTATGCTTTTAGGGTCATTGCAAATTTTGGTGTTATACATCTCAGTAAATTAGCTTACCATGCCTATTTTCATTCTCTGCTTTCATATGGCTTCATATTCTGGGGTAACTCATCATTGAGTAAAAGAGTGTTCATTGCACAAAAGTGTGTAATCAGAATAACTGCTGGAGCTCATCCAAGATCATCCTGCAGACACTTATTTAAAGAGCTAGAGATCTTCACTGTAGTCTCACAATATATATATTCACTTATCAAATTTGTTATTAACAATCGGAATGAATTCAAAAGTAATAGCAGTGTACAGGGCTACAACACTAAGAGAAAGGATGATCTTCACCACTCAAGGTTAAATCTAACTTTGGTACAGAAGGGGGTAAATTATGCTGCCACAAAAGTCTTTGGTCACTTACCTAATAGCATCAAAAGTCTGACAGATAGCCATATAGCATTTAAAAGGAAATTAAAAGAATTTCTTAATGGCAACTCCTTCTGCTCATTAGATGACTTTTTGGATATAGTAAGTGGGTATTTCCCCAGCCCCCAACAAAAAAATTGTCATGTAAAATATTGTGTATTGTAATATCTTGTATAGACACCTCTTTAACCTGACACGTTCCACATCATTACGAAGTGTCATATTCATGATCTATGGAACAAGTACTAAACTAATCTAATCTAGTACAGATGTTAGACATCTTGAAGGTGCTGACAACATTGTGTCTGATTTCCTCACATGTTTAAATGCGGAGACTGTCAACAACAATGATGAAAGGATCACAGCGGTACAACAGAAGGAACTAAAAGTCAAAAATTACAGCAAAACATTGCTACTGGAATTAAGTTAGAGCATGTGATGATTCACGGAACTGTTGCTGAATCATGGTGTGATGTCTCCCAAAAGTGATTACATCCAGTAGTCCCACACAACTTTTAGAAAAATGTTTCCAATAACCTGCACAACATTTCTCCTCCAGGGGTACAACTAATGACAAAAATTGTAATGCAATGTATTGTCTGGCCAAAAGTGAAGGTAGACTGCTTCACTGACAGCTAATGCAAGCTTGTGTCTACAACTCGCAAAGTAGTGTATCATCCATATCTATGGCATGGCAAATATCAGAAAGCAGAAGGGTAACTGCAATATATCCACTTCAATCTCAAAGGGCCTTTACCTGAGTCAGATTCTGATACAATAGCTCCATACTTGGCAATAATTTTCAGCTGTTTACTCTTTGACAAATTTGTACCTAAAACCTGGGAAGTAGCACAGTTCACAGCAATGCCCAAGAAAGTAAATGGAAGTAACCTGATGAACTATAAACACATATTGCTAATGTCGATTTGCAGTATGATTTTGGGACATATACTGTGTTCGAACACAAAGATTTACCTTGAAGAAAATGATTTGACAAATAGATGACACTTACTCAGAAAATACTGTTCTTGTGAAACACTACTACCTCTTTATTCCCACAAAATAATGAGTGCTATTGACAGAGGATGTCAAATTGATTCCATATTTTTAATTCACCTCCAAGCGACTATCTGTTGTGTGCAGTTATCTTGGTTGGATGTTTTCTTTAAGTTAAATTGTCTTCAGAGTATGGCTTGTGTCAGTTTTGTTATTTGCTTTTCAAGTGTGTTAACATATCACGCACTCAGCAATATCACAAATAAAATATTGTCAGACTTATTTGGCAGTTGGCTTGAGTGTCATTCCTGGTACCAACCTATGTAGAATTCCCATGCTTTAAAAATGAACACATGTAACTTGTTCAGAGGGGAGGTGAAAGTGAGAAACCAGCAGTTTCCACTCACAATTATTTTTATTTATTTACTTATATGCAAACAAACTATGGTTCCCCATCCTTTGCCCACAAGGCCAGGCTTTGATATGCATCTATTCTCTATTTTCTTTAATGAAATTTGATTCACATTGGCTAAATAATGAGAGACATTTTGATATATAACACCTTGTGTTGGAAAAGACTGCACCTGCAAGAGAAAGCTTTGAGGACTGAGTGTAGTCAATGGGTAACAGATGGCAGTTTGTGAATAGCAATGTAAGCCAGCAAAATAATAAGACAGTTGTTATAATAAACTGTGCTACAAAGAATAATGTTTTAGTGAACTTTAATCTTTCAGGAAAAAAAGGAATAACAAAATATAGATAAAGCTTCTGAGAGAATTGTTCACGTAGATGGAGTGAAATAATGTTTAATGTAAAATCAAATTTTGTATATCTGTTTCTCTTGCTTGTAAAATATAAGAAAAGAGTTACTTCAGTTTTATTCACTATTGCGCCTCAAAGAAAAAATATTAAAAATCATTTAACGGAACTATTTTCTTGTAAATTAAATTAGTCCTAATTTGTAATGTTGGTCTATCATTTGTGGGAGATATAGAGAAAGCTGTGTAGGAACTATGTATCTCAAGTTCATTTTCTGTCAAGCTCTTGCAGATATCATTGTAAAAAATGAGTGGAGATAAAATTAAGTCAGTTAACTGTGAAAATTGCATTGTAGCAGTGCTCAGTTTTTCCATGTTGTAGAAGCAGCAATTATCAACACTATTAATACATATAGAAAACAGAGAAGCATTTTGACACATTGCACATTAGTGGCAAAAGGAATTTTTTAAACGCAGTAAAATAGCTTCACTGGCAACATTTTTCTCCTCATGTACCTAGCTGTATAAAGCCATTCACAAAAAAGTAAATAAAGCTAAAACAATGTTTTTCTTTTACTGTACTTGTGGTAATTATTGTTAGTCACATCACTGATAGTCTCTGGAGTTTTAACCCAAGTTCTTTGACAGTATGCTAGTCAGCTCCATCTTGTTCTCATGTACCATTATATATATCTCTTGCATCATGTAATAAAACAATCAAGTGGTGAAACATTTTTTTCTCCATTGAATATGGAAACTGATTTCCCACAGTGGTGTCCCCGATTTCACCACCTCGCACTGTTATTTTTACATCAGTAGTGATAAACAGTGTTGGATAATTGATCAGTTTTCTGTGAGTGTTATGTTGCTGTCTTTTACTCTGGGCGTCACCCGCATTTCACAACCATGTTTTTCTATGCAGTTACCAACTCACCATCATCAAGCCCTGTCACAAGACATGTCAGCACATGTACATAACCTGAGCAAAACAATCTGCCAGGACAGGAACAACATGCCATGCCACCACCTAATGCCATGGCTTCTGCCGGGTCTATCATCCTGTGAATGTTTTGCCTCAGAGACTAGTGCCATTTGTACATGAACATAGTATGTTTTTGGTAGTGTTGGTACAACCTTCTCCAACTTTGGCTGTCCTGCCCAGCAAGAGACTTGTTTCATACAAGAACCACAGCAGCTCATTTCATTTCAAGGCTGGTTGCAACTGAATGATTAGACCTGCTTCTCAATGGTTATGGCTGTTCTGTCAACACTGATTGTGTCTTCGACTGCGCCTGCCACACCATGTTCCTTGTGTGGACATTTTCCAGCCTGTACTTTGACCAGGGCCTCGGATGATGCTTTACCCTGGACACTGTGGCTACACTTAGGATGTTGTGTTCTGGACACCTCCGACACACCGATAGAAGGGAAAGTGGGTCCACCCCTGCCCCATTCTACACTGGGTTCCCCCTCAGTAGTGCAACAAGATTGTGTGGGATATTTCCCCAAGCTACCTCAGCTGCTTCAAGACCATCCAAAAATGTGTTCTCTGCATGGTACACGACATCACCAATATGCGGCCACCCCCTGAGAGAGTCCCAACAGTGCATCTGCCACTCCCTCATTGCTGTCTACACAGCAGGTCAGGTCAGTCATTCGCAAATGATCAACGTTTCACATGAACATCTCCTCTCACCTTCTGTAGCTATGTGTACAGTGCTCCCAGGTACTTCAGAACCTCATTGGTGTGATATCTAATGGTGCCTGCCATAGGTTACCCACAATGGACGATACTGCAGTCCATTAAAAAACTAGCCATCTTGCAACTAAAAACTTCCTCACACAAAGGCTATCATGCAAGATCTCTCAGATGCAGGAATTATGCACCCTTCTGATATCAACTTGTAATTGCCCATCCACCAGGTTCCTAAAAAAAGATGGTATCTTTAGGTTATGCAGAAACTATCACAAGCTCTATGGACATACTGTTATGGACTTTGTGCAACAGCCTCATGGTGCACAGTCCTTAGTGTTATTGACTGTCAAATACACTACTGGCCATTAAAATTGCAACACCATGAAGATGAAGTGCTACAGACATGAAATTTATCCGACAGGCAGAAGATGCTGTGATATGCAAATGATTAGCTTTTCAGAGCAGTCACACAAGGTTGGCACCGGTGGCAACACCTACAACGTGCTGACATGAGGAAAGTCTCCAACCGATTTCTCATACACAAACAGCAGTTGACCAGCGTTGCCTGGTGAAATGTTGCTGTGATGCCTCGTGTAAGGAGGAGAAAAGCGTACCATCATGTTTCCGACTTTGATAAAGGGCAGATGGTAGCCTATCATGACTGCCGTTTATTGTATTGCGACATTGCTGCTCGCGTTCGTCAAGATCCAATGACTGTTAGTAGAATATGGAATCAGTGGGTTCAGGAGGGTAATACGGAACACCATGCTTGATCCCAACGGCCTCGTATCACTAGCAGTCAAGATGACAGGCATCTTATCCGCATGGCTGGAACGGGTCGTGCAGCCACGTCTCAATCCCTGAGTCAACAGATGGGGAAGTTTGCAAGACAACAACCATCTGCACGAACAGTTTGATGACGTTTTGCAGCAGCATGGACTATCAGCTCGGAGACCATGGCTGCGGTTACACTTGATGCTGCAACACAGACAGGAGAGTCTGCGATGTTGTACTTAAATGACGAACCTGGGTGCACGAATGGCAAAACGTCATCTTTTCGGATGAATTGAGGTTCTGTTTACTGCATCATGATGATTGCCTCCGTGTTTGGCGACATAGCGTTGAACACACATTGGAAGCGTGTATTCATCATCGCCATACTGGCATATCACCCGGTGTGATGGTATGGGGTGCCATTGGTTACACGTCTCGGTCACCTCTTGTTTGCATTGATGGCACTTTGAACACTGGACGTTATATTTCAGATGTGTTACGACCCGTGGCTCTACCCTTCATTCGATCCCTGTGAAACCCTAAATTTGAGCAGGATAATGCACGACCGCATGTTCCAGGTCCTGTACGGGCCTTTCTGGATACGGAAAATGTTTGACTACTGCCCTAGCCAGCACATTCTCCAGATCTCTCACCAATTGAAAATGTCTAGCCAATGGTGGTCGAGCAACTGGCTCATCACAATACACCAGTCACTACTCTTGATGAACTGTGGTATCGTGTTGAGGCTGCATGGGCACCTGTACCTGTACCTGTACACGCCATCCAAGCTCTGTTTGACTCAGTGCCCAGGCATATCAAGGCCGTTATTACGGCCAGAGGTGGTTGTTCTGGGTACTGATTTCTCAGGATCTATGAACCCAAATTGCGTGAAAATGTAAAAAGGCAAAAAGCACTTCTCCCATGCACACAAGATGCAATGGCCTAGAGGTATAATGCATGGATTATATGACCTCAAGGCAGCTCTTACAAATGCCATCACCCTTGTGCACCCAGTTGCCTATATTTGCATCTCCATTACTACGTTCACAAGCAAATCTTCAATCGGCACTGTTTTGATACATGTTAGTGACACCTCACAGCCACTATGCTTTCTTGGAAAAAAAACTTTCCTCCTCACAATGTTAATGGTTGGCCTCTGATAAGAGGCCGTCTGTTACTTATATGAGGACATCGAAGGGCGACATGTCATGGTTTTCACTGATCTCTGACCACTTGTGGATGCGCTCCATAATCCTGTGTCTGTTTTTGGCACATGGACCTTATCTGCCAATACACTACAGTAAAGGAGCCAACAACATCGAGACCTACAATGTCACATGTGCATACCCTCTATTATATCTCTTAAAGAAATAATATAACTATTTATTTTGAGGAAACACTCTCCTAGTAAATTTGTTGGTCCTTTGATTTATCGTGATCTGTTACTGTTTTTAGTGAAGTTAGTTTTTACGTTTAGCTTTCAAAAAAATACAAAAGAGATATAATAGGCAAAATAATGAATTTCGTAGGTTGCCAATTACGTATTGTATCTGGTTTTACCGAGCGCCAGGCTCCGTACAAATTACTGTAAATGCAATAGAGTAGTATTACTCAGTTCTGAAATTATTACTATCACAGAAAATAGACAAGTTTTAATAAAATTAGTTCACTGGATTCCTTCAATTAACCTCACTGAATTTTTTAACATAATTTCTTCCGCTCCGGCTATCAGACATTGTGCTGTAAAAAAAATATCTTTAAATGTTCCGCGTAATGGCGGCTAATTGTTAACAGCCAGAGATCACTGTTACTCGCTCCGCAGCAGCCGGAAACATGCTAAATAATTTTCATTAAATATTCTTTTCATAAGATAATTGTGGCGTAGGTTCTTGAAATAACACACGGAGATCACTTTATACTAATACATTCTTACTAGGACACAGTTTACACCATTAAATATTTGCAATTACTTTACGACAGAAACAAATGCTAGCGCAGCACAATAGCTTGCGTACCTTATTCCAGCTAACACCAGAATGGACAGAACAAAACATACTAGACGGAAAAACGAGTATTGCATTGTATTTTATACTCTTACAAAGATTTATACTCTTACAAAGATAATCACATTATACTCTCATACAATAAAAATAATGTCTTTTCTGCATTTATCGATCTATATTGTATACTTTTACAGTTAGTGTTATTACCTTTCGCAGATAAATCAATGTTTGCAATTCATGTTGAGTCACATACAGTCATTTTTATTTATGTTTCACCTCGATAATGGTGAATATTGCAAAAGGGACACAACACCTCCCCACTTGACATAAATGAAAGATCTCAACATCCAAAACTTATTACATGTTAGCTCTTCCTCTTCAACTGTACAATCACAGCACCTTCTCAGTTCTTCAGTGCTGGTTTTGTGAAATATCCCCATGAGTACACCTCGACCTGTGGTTCCCACATTCTACAGTATATGGTTTTTTCGGCCATACATGTGCTGGTGCACCCCAGCACTGAGGCTACCATGACCAAACATTTTGTCTTTTGTGGCTGGGTATTAAAAGTTACTGTCATGCTTCGGCTTGTGCTTGTTCGCCCTGCCAACATAGAAATGTTGGTTGACATGCCCAACCCCCTCTAGGATATTCTGAGATCCATAAAGGTCAGTTTCATCACATGTATCTTGACCTCATAGGCCCACTCCCCCCTTCTCATGGTTTTAGATACATTCTCTCCATGATCAACTGCACCATCAGATGGGGGGAAGCAGTACCCTGATGGACATTTTGGCAGACTCAGTCTTGAGCTTTCACCAACATAAGGCTCACCTGCTTTGACTGCTGCCCCTCCTCCATCACGGCTGACCAGGACAGTCAATTTGAGTCACTATTTTTTACCAAGTTGTGTGCTTGTTTGGTGCCAACAAATTCCACACAACTGCATGCCACGCTCAGAGCAGTGAGCTGGTCGAGCTTTGACACTTCACTTTGAAAGCAGCCCTGATGTGTCACAGCAGATCCTAGTCCACAGTATTGCCTTGGGTGTTATTAAGTGTACTTACATCTTTCAAGGATGATCTCAACTCTTCATTGGCCAAACTCCTGTATAATGAACCTCTTATACTTCCAGTCAAGTTTGTCGAATGTTTGTTGAGAATTCTGCTGCCCTTCCTCCATCTGAATTTCCAACATGACTAGAGCACTTCTACTCTTACATTGCCCCCTTACACCCATTCCCTCCACATGCTCATTCTACGTCCCACATGTCCATCCACAAATAATTTGACCAGTGCAAATTCACTATGCTCTGCGATAGTTCGGTTCTAGCAACTTTGCAGCCCCCGTACTCAGGACCGCACAGAGTACTTCATCATACAGACAGTATTGTGGACATTTACTGGAATGGCAAGTGTCAAATTGTATCACTCAACAGAGTCACACCAGCATGGACATCCAACAAGGTCCGCCCTCCAGCCTCAGATCTGGATGACCCTGTACCTAGTGCCTCCTCCTTAGCATGTCTCAGCATGGGTACACCCATGTGCTGCTTACTGAGTGTGTTCTCAGATCCGAATGTCACATGTGACAAGTCCCCCCCCCCCCCCACCAACCCTTCTCCCAGTGTTCTTTCTTCCATGTGCCCCAGTCTGGAGATTCCCCTGACCATCCACCCATGGGTGCCCACCGATACAAGTGCTACATGTGAAATGCCTTCTACCCTGGTGCCTTCTTAAACATCATTCTCCCCCACTACATCCAAGGTGGCCACCTTCTGTGTTAATGTATTATCATATTGTATCAAGGGCCTTCGTGCTCTGTGAGCTCGTGATCGCTTGACAACCCAACCACCAGGCACATCACGGTCCTCCATTCCTATCATCTTCCACTGAATGGTGACGATGACAACATTTTGGGTTTGATTGATGCCAAAGGTCACTTCCAGTCATCATACCGACATACCCCTCATCTCATGACCCCCTCTATGGCACATGTCCAAAGAATTCCACTTACCTGTGTGGACCATCCCCTACATCCACAGAACTGGCAACAGGCCTATGTCATCTTGGCCTTCAGCTTTGAGTTGCTGCTGCACTCCATGAGAAACAATCCAACCTTGTCTGCCATGGTGCCAGCCAGGACTTCACTGGTCACACAGATGTTCAGTATTCCGAATGGTCACTGCCTCTCCCTGCTGCCTGCTGCACAGATGCTTCTGGGGAAGGCTCTTTGGTGACTGGTACTGTGGCCAATGCTCTTTGACTGGATGATAATCCACTCCATCTTCTTCTCACATACTGCTGTTTATATGACTTGCATTAGGATATTGTGTAATAAAACCTCAATCTTACAATCAAGTGTTGAACCATTCTATTCTCAGTGGGTATAGGGTCCAATTTCCTACATACTGTTACACATATGACACTCTGATCTGGAACTGAGTGATGAAACAAGAAACTGCTAACTATGATCTTGCAGAATTATTTGCAGTGGAAACTTCTGACACCGAATGTAACAGCAACACCAAATGTAGCGGGAAGAGGTAGAAGGCACCATATTAAGACTCGTCTGAGCTTTCCAAGTGATTTATTGTTTCCAACTACAGCACCGCATTCCCCTTGGTCTGCATCACCAGGTCCCACAATGCTGAGGACGCCACCTCAGTAACCCGTCAAGCACTCTGCTAATGTGTCGGCCTTGTACGGCCGCAGTCATAAGACAATGTCAGGGCTGCACCAACAGCTGACTCAGCAGCCTTCATCCTGCACTGCCTCAGTGCCACCCACTGACAACTGCAAGATGGCCCGCACCGTGCATCCTCGCCGACACGGCTTGGGTTGTGGCGACAACAACCCCCGCGATCTGGCAGCTGAATCTGCAGCCCTTGCCCTGAATGCCTCCGGTGTGTGTTGGGAGCCAAGGCGACTGACCACAGTAGTGAGCCACGGAGTGGACCACCACTGGCTGGCTAAGGACCCCACGTCGGCTTCAGAGGGTCGAACCAGCAACCCATCGGCGACTGGAACTCTGGTGCCCCATGTGCTGCTGTTTGTAGCTGGTGGTGTGACACCCCCCGCCGTCCAGGAGAGCTGACACACTTGAATGCTTTGTTAGTGAACCGGCACCTATTTATATGTGGCTGTGCGCCTCTGTTTTGCTAAACGCACTACTCCATGTCACATAACACTTAGGTTGGCCAGGGGGGCCCTTCTGCCTGTGCCTTGTACCTGAGTGTACTTTTCCTGGCGGTTCTATGCCCCTGTGGCCTCTATTCTACTTCACAACTGCTGGTGAGCGTAATTCACTGTAAACAGCCCCACGCCTGGCTGTAACTTGCGTGCTCTGAAATATTTCATCAAAACTGACTTTTCCTATCCCAAATGGTAGAGCCGCTACATTATTCCCCCCTTTGGATAGACCTGGTCCCCGAGTCGACCTATAACTAACTGTTAACATGTTTGGGTCAGCACCTATGGCATATTTCCTTACTTTTAGATAACTTAAATGTGGTCTAGTGTCCCTTAAAACTCATGACATGAAACAAAACGTAAAAATTCCTTACTGGACGACCACTGCTCGATCATCATCTTATCTACTCGTCTCACTCCCCCGGTATCAAATCCTTTGGGACTTGGACTACCATTGGTTCCCTCCTGGAAATATCTCTCTGCCTGATCAGAATGAAAACAACACATAACAAAGTTAAGGCTGCGAGGACACTTGCCTCAGAGGTGCTCAAAATGATCGTTATTTGGTGGCCGGAGTGGCTGAGCAGTTCTAGGCGCTACAGTCTGGAACCGAGTGACCGCTACGGTCACAAGTTCGAATCCTTGTTAGTTAGGTTTAAGTAGGAGTAGTTCTAAGTTCTGGGGACTGATGACGTCAGAAGTTAAGTCCTATAGTGCTCAGAGCCATTTGAACCATTGATCGTTATTTGTTGTTGTCTTTCCCTATAATGAGCGACACGATGCACAAGCTGTTCGGCTGGTATGTGCCCCTCTTGCTTTCAAATGAACTCGTTTACGGATATCAACAGACCTGGCTTCAGAGTTTGATTTAACAAGATCAGATTCCGCATTGGCAAAAACTCTAAAGTGGCTTCTGGCCAGTACAGGTGAGGCTGTGTAACATTCAGTTGCGTAACTCCTGAAATTGACTCTGGCAGGTGGGAGATTGGTTCTATTATGTTACACTTAGTTCCATTGATTAAAATTCCACACCCCTCAAGCTCTATATATTTCGCTTCTGCAAATATTCCCCGTTCAAAACAACTTGATACTAATACCAAATGCTCGTAGATGGAGAAAATCCAACCCATCCTGACCCGTTGATAGCTCAATTTTGATTCCATGATGTCCATTGGACAGTCTATTTCTTTCTTTCTGGCTAAAAATAACTCCACTATGCACGTGTCTGGATTGGTGCTTACCACCCTGGCTGGACCTTTCCTCTGAGGACAAGGATCACCGTAACCCTTCCTCCCTCTTCCAAACGAATGCTGTACGCAGCAGGATATACTCGAAAATACGTATACGAAAATACAATGCCTAATTAATCTACACAAACCAAGTGATACATAACAAGAAAACAAAAAAACTGCAAATATCACACTACTTTCTGGATCACAAAGCATATGGTACTTCATGCTGTACTCTATCTTCCAGGTTTTCTCTGCACTGAACACCTCTCTTCACTCTACATTTCTCCCTCTTCCCTTGCTACGACATGCCTGGAATCACACTCTGACAACCCTTAAATGGTGGCAACCACCCAATGTGTACTATCGTTGTTCTAGTTGGCAGCTGACACTTAACATTAACGGGGGATATGGTTTCAACAACTTGGTATGGTCCTTGATACCCCTTGAGTAACTTTTATGTTTTCCCTTTTTGCATATAGGGGCTGAACAGCATTACCCATTGCCCCACTGCATACTGCGGTAAACTTCCCTTCCGCTTCACTGCATCTTCCTGCCTTTCCAAAACCTCCGTAGTCGCGTTTTGTACCAGTTTCCAAACATCCCGAATTGTCCTTGTGGATTTACCTACAGATTCACTAGCCCTTCCTTTCTGTAGCCTCACCAAATCAAACAGTGACAGTATTTTTCACCCTTACACTACCTCATATGGAGTCAAACCGGTATTTGTATGGATTTTTGCATTATATGCACATACAGTACGCTTCAAATACTCGTCCCACTGATGGTGATGAGAATCCACATAAAAACTCATCATCTTCCCGATTGTTGGGTACTCAGTCTATCCTTCCGTTGGCCTGTGGATGCAACGCGCTTGTCCTTAACTTCTTTACGTTCAACAATTTACACACTTCCTTAATTAAATCCGACATGAAGTTGGTCCCTTGGTCAGTAATTATTGTCTCTGGTACGCCAAACTTCAAACTCCAGTTGTTTACTAATGCTTGCGTGACCATTGCTGCCTGTTGATTTGGCATAGCCACCATTTCCACATAGCTCGAAAAATGGTCCATTAGTGTCAGAATGAATCTGTTCCCCGATGGTGTTTGCTTGAAAGGTCCTAAGACACCAATTCCCAGCACAGAGAATGAACATGTCGCTTACGGCAATCGTTGTAGCTGTATCTATTTCGGACTCAATTCTGCTCTCTGTGCACATGGTACACAATTCTTGACATACTGGTCCACATCTGCTTTCCTACCTCTCCACCAATACCTCTCCGCCACTGTCATATTTATCACTCTTCACCCTCCATGACAAGATAACATGTGATCAAGTGCTTCCTTTAAAACCTCATCCCTGAACTTCGCTGGCACTACTACCTTTGGTCCTAACTTCGTTTCTCTGCACAGAAGACTGTTGTACATATTAAACTGTGTCTGTGTCCGATACAATTTACAATCGTTGTCCACGTCCTGTAATTCTTGCAATACCGCTAGATCATAACCTATGACTTCTACTTTTGCCACCTTCCTGCTTAGTGCATCTACATTATCGTGCTTCTCCCAGGCTTGTGTACCACCTCGTAGTTGAATTCACAAAGCTTCACACGCCATCTAGACTTAGTGGACAGATCCTTCAACCCAAACAACCACTTCAAGGCAGCATGATCTGTCACTACCCAAAATCTTCTCCCATGTAAATAACATTTAAAATATGTGATTCCATAGGTTACACTTAAGCATCTCCCCCTCTGTTGTTGTCTAATTCCTCTCTTCTGCACTCACCTGCCTAGATGCATAGGTTACAGGATGTTCTTTCCCATCAGATTCCTGACTAAGAACATATCCTAATATTTGATTCGATGCTTCTCCTGCTAGTATAAACTTCTTTTCAAAATCTATTATACTGTTGCCTTGATGTTCTCCAGAATAAAAAACTCCGTAAACATACATTCTTATTCCACATAGAACTGTTCATTACTTTTTCCTTTAGTTCGAAGTCAACACCAATTTTGAAATTGCTGTTTAGACCTTTTGTAGCTAGTTTTTCTGATTCAAAGTTACTGTGTGAGTCCCAGTTTTTTGTGGCGCAACTTAAGAGACGCAGCTTTTGCCACACCACAAAAAGTTGAGCTTGGTTGTACTTTGTTGCGTCACTAGTGGCAGTATTTCAAAACATGAGCATTATGTCGCAGTTATCTTGAAGTAATTACTGCTGTATTCCATTCGATTTCAGAATGTTTCTAAAAAAGTGAAACCAGTGTTCTGCAGGTACACTTTCGCAGCTTCTAGGACGACAAAAACAGTGTGTGTAGACCTATGAGTGGGGAGGGGGGAGTGCAACAGTTGCAAATTAGTGACAGTGAATTTGCATCAGATTTTTATTATTGCTTCAGTATTTCATGCCCAGAAATGACCTTTACAGTAAATGACTGCAAAAAGAGACAAAAAAATAACTGGATAAATCATGAAGTAAAAACAGCAAGAGAGAAACTTAGACTTTTCCAATATGCAATGGTAAATAATAACAATAATAATAGACTAAAGGTAGAATTTAAGAACTATCATGATTATTATAAAGATCTGCTGCTAGAAACTAAAAGTAAATATGTAGCCACAATGTTAAGGAACTCTACTAACACTGGACTAGCTGTTTGGAAAGTAATAAATAGCTTTAGGGATTGTAAGGACAGATCTACTAGTGATTTTACTATAAACCATAAAGGGCGTATCATGAAACTTCAATGTCAGATTGCAAATGTTTTTAATGAGTACTTTTCTTCTGTTGGAAAATCTGTCAATGACCATTTTAAGAATCTTCAGTATAGATATAAGGGCATTCCAATCAAACAAAGCATATACTTGGCCCCAACCAATAGCAAGGAAATCCAAACCATAGTAAGGTCATTAAAAAATACAAAATCAGCAGGCTATGATGGATTGTCTATCAGTACACTGAAAAGATGCATAGACAACATATCTGATGCCATGGCCACAGCAGTAAATGATGTAATTGCATCAGGTTGTTTCCCAGATAGTCTAAAGATAGCACAAGTAACCCCGATTTACAAGAAAGGTGATAAATCAAAAATTGAGAACTACTGTCCCATCTCAATCTTACCTGCATTTTCTAAGGTAGTTGAGAAAGTTATTTATACTAGATTAATGACATTCCTGAGTCAACACAATTTAATATTTGAAAATCAGAATGGCTTTATGAAAAACAAGTCAACTTCAGTAGCCGCAGCGCAATTAATAGACAAAATAATAACTGCCATAGAGAATAAGGAGTATGTAACTGGAGTGTTCCTTGATCTAGAAAAAGCTTTTGATTGTGTCAACATCACCATATTACTTGACAAGCTATGGAACCTGGGTATTAGAGGAACTGGCTATGATCTAATAAAATCCTATATGTGCAATAGAAAACAATTTGTCTTGCTTAAAACAAAAAGTGGGTCTTTCAAATCTAAAATTACTGATATCGAATATGGAGTGCCTCAAGGTTCTGTCTTGGGACCCCTTCTTTTCTTGATTTATGTTAATGACATACAGTATTGTTCCCCTAACTGTAAAAAAATATTGTATGCAGATGATACATCAATTGTGTGTAGACACGAAGACTATGACAGTCTGGAGGTGCTGTGCAACAGTGTAACTAATGAAATAGTGAAGTATTTTAATGAAAGCCATCTAAATGTAAGTGCTTCAAAGACTGCAATGATGGAATTTAACACAAGGAAACAAATAGAATTTGGTATGAAATTATCCATAGGAAATGACATTGTGAAAAAAGAAAAATGGACAAAGTTCTTGGGAATTACAATCCAGGACAGCCTCAAATGGGACATGCATATCGATTCCTTAGCCTGTAAGCTGTCGAAGAATGTATTTGCTATAAATATGATGAGCAAATATTGTAAGGATATGGGTGTACTAAAAACTGCTTATCATGCACTATTCTCATCAAATTTAAACTATGCTGTAGAAATATGGGGTGCAACAACTCAAGACAACCTAAGCACATTATTAATACTACAGAAAAAAGTTATCAGAATTATTTGTGGTGCCAAACCCAGAGAATCATGTCGAAATCTGTTCCCAAAATTAGGAGTGCTTACCATTATAGGTTTATACATATTGAAAGTTATATTGCTCGTTAAAACAATAAATCCAAATTTCAACTGTGACCTGCACCAGTACGATACAAGGCAAAAGTTCAGATACCATGTAAATAGCCACAGAACAGCTTTATATGAAAAAAATGCACTTTATGCTGGGCTGAAGCTAGCTAATGCCCTACCAAAAAGTTTCACAACCCTTCCTAGTAACAAATTAAAAGATCAGCTAAAAAAAATTCTAATTGAAAACCCTTTTTATTCCTTAGACGAGTACTATATCTATATGAAAAGTGCTTCATAAGTATGTCAAGCTCATAGTTTAAAGTAACTTACAACTAATACGATGTTGATAACAACAATATTTGTAATATTGTGATTGTATACTACCAAATGTAAAATGCATCAAATGTAAAATTTATTAATACAAACAAACCATTAGTTTTTAAATTTATAAACTGACGTATTCAGAAGAATAATCTATATGATGTCCTGAAACTGTATTATTTCTAGGGATTGTATTTGATTATTCGATCTTGAATAAATATTATTATTATTATTATTATTATTATTATTATTATTATTATTATTATTATTACAGATACCACAGTCTTAAAATATTTTTGAATGAATAAACAGATAAATTTAATGTATGTAACCAAAAAAGCGAGTCATATAAACTTCGTGATTTGAGAGAACCAGCATTGTACAAATTTTCGATTATATGCAGGACAGAGCTCCAGAGTGTGATGTGGCAGTTGTTAAACTAAAAATTAGTTGTTCGAAATGCCTATATCTACGAATACAACAAGATTCTGAAATCTTGGAAGAGTGTCTTGTCTCAGAGGATATTTCCATGCCAGTTGTTGGGTACTTTTCCGTTGCAGACACCGTTTCCGTCTCTGAGTGCTATTTTTTTTCTTTATAAATCTGCTTGTTTCCACTGATCTATCCCTATGCGAAATCTATTTTCGGATCCATTATTTGGGTTTCGTCTTCTTTGTATTTAACCCTTGTAACAGCTCTAAGCTATAACCTGGACTATAATGTTTATATCCGTTCACAAGATTTCAGCTGACATCATATTGAAAGCTGTGCAACTACGTAGAACTTGTGATGTTCTTCGTGAACAGTAGCTCACAATGTCATTACAGCAAGCCACAAGCTGTGGCGCCGTATTAGCTGCATGTGTGAAACTGGTTTTAGTAAACTCAATGTGTGAGAACTGTGTCATAGATCCAATGATGAAAGTGTGTATTATTTGCTTTTAAATTTTCATTGGAGTAAAAGAGTAATTAAGGTACATCGAATTCTCCTAAAATGTATTTTTTGTGTTTCCTGTTAATAATGCATGAACACATTTGCATAACTACATTGCATTTTTAGCGTTTGTAAAGCCGGGTTCACACAGGCAACAAAAGTATCGCCACTACTAATGGCGAACTGCAGTTGCTTGGTAGTTGCATGTGTAAACTCCTAGTTTTCGGTGGCGCCATTTAAGAAGCGCAACTTCTGTCACGCCACAAAAAGCTGAACTTGGTTCTATTTTGTTGCGCCATTTTGCCTTCTCCACAACTGAATAACGTCATTCGATTGCTACCTCGCGGCTGGATTCAAACCTTTCTAGTGCATTAATTGAAATAGTAAACAGTCTGCGTGAATATGTACCTGGAATTGATGTAGCTACAAAAAATTAAAAATTCCAAGAATTCGAAATGCTTATATGAATGAACATAAAAAAGTACTGAAATCGCTTAAGAGTGATGCGTTTACAGACAGTATTTATACACCCAGCTTTGCTTGGTTTGAAGCTTCAGACCGGTTCTTAAAACATGTAGTCGAGACAAGAGAGACGAGGAAGACTTTGGTAAGTAATATTTTACACTTATTATGTTTCCAAAACATCTTATTTAGTAATATGTACAGCCGTTTAATCAGATGAGACAGGTGACGCCATTTTGCAAACTGTGCAATTACGAAAATTTTTGGTGTCCTGTGAGAACGATAGCTCACAGCGCCACTTCAAAATGACTTGACATGTGGCGATACTTTCGTTGCGTGTGTGAACGCGGCTTAAATGCAAGGAAGTACGAAAAATGGAAGAATATGAGCAATATACTTACAATACTTTTAAGTGATGCAGTTTCACATATGGATTCGTAATCTGGTGCAAATGTTCATGAGTCCACAGATTAATATGCGACAAAATCAGCTTGTGTTTCATATGATATAAAAACAAATACGGAGTCATTTACCCTATCCAATATTACAGATGCCAGCAAAAATCATGCTGAATACCAGCAACACATTCGCAATGCAATTCAAATAATGTGTATGCAGAATAAGTCATAATCACGAACGTAACTGCGATGAAACTATGACTGTGACAATAATATCAACGAGTCAGTATTGGAATCTGACAAGTCAAACAAATTCCTGGGTGTAACACTTTGTAGAGATATGAAATGGAATCGTAACTTAGGCTCAGTTGCGTGTAAAACACATGGTAGACTTTGGTTTATTGGCAAAATACTAGGGGAGTGCAATCAGTCTACAAAGGAGATTGCTTACAAATCACTCGTGCAGATGTTTATAGAATATTGCTGAAGTGTGTGGAGCCTGTACCAAATACGACTAACAGGAGATATTGAATGTATAGCATAGAAGGGCACCATGAATTGCCACAGGTTTGTTATATCCGTGGCGGAGTGTCACAAAGATACTAAGGGAACTAAACTGGAAGACTCTTGAAGATAGATGTAAACTATCCCAAGAAAGTCTGTTAATAAAGTTTCAGGAATCGGCTTTCGATGAGTCTAGGAATATATTACAGTCTCCTATGTGTAATTCGCATAGTGATCGTGAGGATAAGATTAGAATAACTTCTGCACACACAGAGACATTCAAACAATGATTCTTCTGGCACTCCATATGTGAATGGAAGGAGAAGAAAACTTAATAACTGCTACAAAGGGATGTACCCTTGCCACACACCTCATATCGATAGCAGAGTATAGATGTAGATACCACCTTATGCGTCATATCATGTTAGATGATTCTGAGTTTTTGACATGTGCTAAGGCGCAATTATTTCCACTTGATAATGGCCACTTCATCTTAATTGCAGTTTCTGATTTACAAATAAATAACTTAATTTTGCAGTCAAAAGGCGACCATAGTGTCATTTACTAAATTTTACGTGACTGTCGACCATGTCTAAGAGCAGATAATCATACTTTTATGATCGAGATTTCTTGAGTATATTACTTTGCAAGGTCTCAAAAAACCTTACAATTTCCAGGCACACTCTTTACTATAAGACGACTAGGCCCACCCATAAAGATAAGTGAAAAATGTTGGTTCATGTGAATGAAACAGAGAATCTACTTTACTTTCCTCATCTGGGGGAACATTCTCAGGTTCACTTTTCAAAGTTAGTTGGAAAATATGCTTCACCTGAGAATGTTCTCAGCTTGAGTAAGGGAGAGGTAAGTTACTAAACGTAAAAATCATTCTCGATTTTGTGTGAATAAAAAATGGAGAAGTTTCTCAAAAGGGAAAACATTCTCCATTTTTGAAGTGATCACTGTAGCTTACTAGTAGTTTGTGCACACAGTACTTTGAGCTAAGTAAGTTCCAGAGACGTTAAATTTTACTGAGTTTTTTTAATAAGAAATGATGGTGCTCGTAAGAGAAAAAAAATATATGCAAACTGAATAAATAATGAAGAGAGAAAATGTAGAAGTTTCTAGACATTAAGGTTTAACAATAAAAACATTATTTGCCTGGAGAATCACTTCCTTCTCATAAATCAGAAAGGAGAGGTGGCGAACTTTCAAACCAAGCGAAAATGAAAAAATTTTTGTGCCTTTTAGGAGACGCATATTTTCACACTGGTGTAGAAGACTTTGGTGTCACTGCTGCTTTCAGATGTTCTTTGTCGTGTTACCCAAAAAGCACCTTGTGGATCAATTTTCCAGAAGTGTAGGAGAACTGGAAATGGTAAAAAATTATATTGCAATCAAGATATCAGTTTCCATGTGCAGTGGAGGCCTTCAATTGTGCACACATACCAATCTTGAAATCTGCTGGATCACCACAGAAATGAAGCACAAGTGGATTCAACTACAAGTTTGGAGCACTTAGTTTAAAACTGTTAGTATCTATGAGTACATAAAAAAATTATGCCATTTTAATAAGAAGACCTTATCAGTCATTAATTCTAGATGAAGTTCATCTCAGTAATTCAGCCTGTATTACACAAAATAAATACTGCTGCAATACTGAGTTAGTGTATTTTTATTGCTTTTGTTCTTCCTCCCAAAAGAGCCAACTCAATTTAAGATACTTTTTCTTACAGCATAAATTACATTTTTTATTGTTTTAGAAATAAGCAGATATATCAGAAAAATTAATAACTGATTAGTTACAAACGTAGTGATCTGTTTCATGTAACGAAATCATATTGGCGACTGGTAAGTAGGCTAGTTGATGTGAGTGCGAATCATTGTGTTTCTTCTTCATCCAAGCTTATTTCATGTTACAAAAGTCCGACAGAGTTCCGATTTGGATTAGATGAAAATGTGATGTATCCTTGAGATTTCGTTCATGTAATGTGGTTACCTAACTTCAACGACAAAATTTCCTGCACACCAAAAAGCCTGTAATATCGTCAGAGTATGGATTTCCATAAACTGTCCATAATCGTCTTAATAATTTGTTGCCACACATAAAATTAAAATTTAATGATAGTACAGCTCTGCCAGAACAAATGATACCAGTTCTATATTTGTAGGTTGCCTATTTGGGCGAGGTGAATGAAATGTAATGGCATGTGTTCACTAGCTAGTGGCTTCCACAAGTAAAGTCGAGTTCACACATGCATCTAATATGACGCCACAGCTTGTAACATTCTGTAGGTACATCGTGTGCTACTGTTCACACAGGAAACCACAAATTCTATGTAGTTGCAAAGCTTTCAATATGGCAGCAAACGGAAGTCACATGCCCTGTGGTATAGTGGTATAGTGCAGTTTGTGGCATTAGTTCTGTAACGAGAGCTACATACAAGAAAAACGAAATCCAAACGTTGGATCCCAAAATAGATTTCGCACAGGGATAAATCAAGCGAAACGAAAAATTCTGCCTGCAATGGCAAACTAACCAACAGGTGGCATGTAAATATCATGTGCAGATATGCCAGTCTTCCAAGATTTTAGAATCTTTTAATATTCGTTAATATACGCATTTAGAACGACTAATTTTTAGTTTAACAGCTGTCCCATCACACTCTGGAGCTATGTCCTGCATATCATCCACAATTTATATCATGCTTGGTCTCACAATTGCGAAGTTTATGTGACTAGAATATTTGGTTACTTGTATTAAGTTTATTTATTTATTCATTCAAAAATCTTCAAGTTAAACTCTTTGTGCCATGACGAAAGTGGCGTCTATTAAGTTGTGCCACTAAAAACTGGGAGTTCACACATGCAACCGCAGTATGCCACTAGCTATGGCGACACTCTTTTTGCATGGGTGAACCTGGCTTGACTTCTACAGGCTCTTGCTGACTGTTTACATTAGAACAAAAATTTACATTAATTTACTTCTGCAAGTCACTTGGGCAAGTTAATATCGGGAATTTGCTGGAGTTACTTGCAGAAGTGTTTCTACTAGAGTTTCGCTGTGAAATAGGCAAGTGGAAGGTTCCAATGTAGTGGTTAAAAACTAGGGAAGCTGCAATCGTAGTTGCATTATTGTTATTGATGAAAAATCGTTAAGTAAAACAAAATTGTGACAGAAGATAAAAATGCTTGCATGAAGAAACAGATACAGAGACATACTTATTTAAATTATCAAGAAACACTATTGAGTGAACAAAAATCGTAGGACTTAACTCAGATTAAAAATTACCTGAGAATTTTAGTACTCTATGCATGTTTCGAAAGTCTGTTGTCTATTCGGGAATACTGTGACATTATGTGTATGTAGGCGAGTTATATGGCCATTGCAATTGGTAGGAGATGAATTTGCTTGTGCATTTGAACGTTATCAGGCTCAGGGCACTGTGTGGCCGTAACAGCTAAGGAGACTGGTAAGGCATGTCATGGCACCAAGTACAAAGGTTGTCAGCAGATTAGCTGGAAATGGGTAAACCCCATTGCATCTGGATGTTGGTGGATTGCTTAGCCAGTGTGAGGAAGATTCACCAGAATGGCGATGTTGAATGCAATCTGAACTTTTGCAACCTGAAGCTTTTACACAATCTATGATAAATCATAGTTCCATAGTAAAACAAATCTGAATACATCTGTGATCTCAGACAAATGAGGCATGTTCTATGAAAGAATAATGTTTTCAATATCTTAAAAGCTACAGAAGTCCATAATTCACAGTGACTCAATATCTGCACAGTGAACCTTAGAATTAACAACATTTAAACACTTCATGAGATCTCAAAGCCGATATGAAAAACCCAATGTAATTTAAGAGTGGAGTGGTCAATCGCTTGTGTTAGCTTACACCATTATTGAAAAGAATCCCAAAAGACGCTTCTCACAAGCAGGTATGAATAACTGTTTAGACAATATTTAATGACAACCTGCTGTCATTTAAAGTGCGTGCTCATGTGTAAGAATACTAGCTTATTTACATATCAACAAAACATTATTTATATTTATTTTTAATGATCTGAGTGTGACCAAATATATATAACCTCTCTTCATTTCAATATTGTAATGGCGTGGAAAGTCATCAAGTTGAGTCAAATCATTACTGCAAAACCTAAAAATGACCTTAATTCTGGTGAGAGATGGCCTTCAGCCAACTAGAGTTAGAAGCAGGACACTGCTGTATTCAAGTGGAGATAGGGACTATTTTGGTGAAGAGCTCAAGGGAGCGATTCCAGGCACCTTATGGCGAGTTCTTGAGGAAGGTAAACCAGTTTGGCGGTAAATGACTGCAAAAATACTTTTAACTTTCAGTGAGTTTTTAACCATCGTGATGTCTGCATGTGCTCCAAAGCAGAACTTTAACTCTTCGAATTTCATTACATTGCTGAGAATAGACAGAGTATGAGCTCCTTCTCTTTATCTTATTGGGTTAATTTGTAAATCGTTGTGTTCAACTGTGAACAATTTTGAGCTGGAGAATATTTCGTTTATTGTATTCTCTAAATGAACTAAGTTTTAGCGTTTCTTGAATGACTATTTAACCTGGGGATTTGCTACCATCTTTCTATCACATTTAATGCAACACTGTTGCATATTTTAAGGCAATGTCCCAGTCTGTTTTATGATTATTAACAGTAGGACCACTTTCCAATTATATATGTCTAGCTCTGTAGTTAAGCTGTCTAGGTCACATAAAACGTATGCAAATTATGTTGGATATTATATAATCATTATTATTTGTTTGTATAACATTCTTTATAAAACCCCTACTCTGTTTTAAGTAAGTAATCCTTCAGTGTATAAAATGTATTGCATAACAGGTTCTTTTTAGCTGCCTTTTTGAATAAGAGTATTTTGCAATTTCTTTAATCTCTTTTGGTAGTTTACTGTACAGTTTTATTCATTGGTAGAAAATGTAGTTTTGAGTTTTATGTTTATTTTTTTCGTGGGAAATGTAAGTTGAGTCTATCTCTTGTTGCATGGTCATGGACAGATCTGTTTGTGCAACAATTACCAATGTTATTTTTTGTTGTGTACAACTGACTGGTAAATGTATCCACATGGAACAGCTAAAATTCCCAGAGTTTTGAACAGATCTTTACAATGAGCTCTTTTCTGGAGTTTGAAAACTGTGTTCATATTTTGTGCATTTGTTCCCAATCAGAATGCCATAGCTAAGAACTGAGTGCACATATGAGTAATATGTAACTAAAAGATACTTCATGTTACACACTGATGATAGGATTCTAAGGGCATAACATGCTGATGATTATCTGTTTGCAAGTACCTTTGTGTGTTCACACCACTTCCACTGAGAATCAATATTCCTTCCTAGAAATATTGCATTTGTTACAGAGTCTATAGAGGTGGCATCTAAATTTAATTTAACATTGTCATTTTTCCTCTTCAAACTAAAATTCGTGGCATTAGTTTTCTTTATGTTCAATGTCACTTTATTGCTTATTGACTAATCATAAACTTTCTTGAGAGTTTCATTTGCTTTCTAGGCAAGGAGTTCTCTTGTTTTCTCAGTGACTATAATATTGCTGTCATCAGCGAAGAGAATTTTTTCACCATGAGTGGCACTGCAAGGAAAGTATATCAGGAACAGTATTTATTGGTCACAATATGCTACCATGCGGAACCCCTATATTAATGTACTTTGTTTGTGATAAGTCTTTTGCTAGATGTTTAGATCTATTTGAAGTATATGTTATCTCTACTCTTTGTACCCTATCTGTTATGTATGATCGAAGCCAGTTATTAGCTACCCCTCTTATTCCTAATGTTTCCAATTTATTTAATACAATCTTGTGGCTGACTGTATCAAACACCTTAGAAAGATCCAAAAATATGCCTGTGACACACACATCTATATAAAGAGCACCAAGTAAAACTTTTGTGAATTCTGTTATGGCTGACCCCATATTTTTGCCTCTTCAGAAACCACACTGTGATTCACTTAAAAAGACTATATATTTATTCACGTAATTCATTCATCTGTCTTTCACAATTGCTTCTATTATTTTTGAGATGGGTGACAGCAGAGAAATGGACCGTTAGTTTTCTATGTCTTCTGCATTACCTTTCATAAGGAAAGGTACAACTGTTGACTGTTGTAACTGCTCTGTAAATGTCCCTGATGTGAAGGATTCAGTAACTATATTTATTAAGGAGCCTTTATAATCCCTATGCATTGTTTCAGCACACACATTTGTCCTTCATCTAAGCCCTATGACTTTTAATTTTTTTATTTTTTGAACAGTTTTATTGACTTCCCTCTCTGTAACATCATTGTATTTAGCGCAACGTTATTTGCAGGTGTTATATATGTTTGGGGGAATTTTTGCTGTACCCTCTCTGCAATACTTGAAAAATGCTCGTTTACATGGTTTACTAAGTGTTGTGGATCATTTATTACCTTATTCCTCCCCCTCTTAGCCGTATGTTATTCTGCATTTGTTTGCCTCTCCCCGTTTCCTTTTTTATAACATCCTAGACTGCTTTGCTGTTATTATCTGCATTATATATTATTTTGTCATTAAATGACTTTTTTGCAACAATCAGCACCTTCCTATAGATCTTTTTGTATCTATGACAGGAATTTGAGAATTGTGGATCATTACAAATCTTTTTCATGAAACTGAGGTGTTTAAGTGTGTTGGAGGACTTCTTAATACATACTGTTATCCATCTGTTTTTCTGAGATGTTGATACAGACGTGCATTCTTTTGGAAATGCCTTTTCAAAGTTCAATTTAAACAATGTGGAGAATTTAGAGAATGTCATATTCACATGGGTTTCCTTGTACACTTCATTCCAGTTTCGTTTTTCCTAGTTCTTTTGAAAAATCTTTTATTTTGATTTCTGATAGATGTCGTTTGTAGGCTCGTAGTTAGGGAATGATTCGATGCCTGATTTTACTGCTGTTTTTGGAGGGGCTGCTGCATTAAGTTATGATATTAGTGTTCATGTTAATGTCCCCACACAGAATTATGTTGACCTTCTTACTTGAAACTTTATCTAGAGCTTCTGTTTGTCCACACTACCACTGGGAGATATATACACATACAAAATGATTAATTTCTTTTTAATATCGAGCCCTGTTATTTCAATTGCTGGTATTTCAAAGTATTTGTCTTCACTTGCTGTGCTGATATCATGTCTTGACTTGAACTGTGTTCCTTTTCTGATATAAATGCATGATCCTCCACCCCTTGAAGTAGTACTGCAGTAAGAGTTTGCCTTTTCATAAATCATAATTCTACATGTTGGATTTCAATGTCTTTACACCACAAACTGGTGTGCAGTTCAAAGACTGGAGCTCAACTTATAATACTTGTATTTTATTTTTTATTGATTGTGTGTTTTGATGGAGGATTGTTAAGTCTGTGATATGCTCCATGTTACTCTTTCCAATGGTTTGTTTTTCTTTGTGACATCTGGTATATGTGATATTTCAGGTGTTAAAATCTGTCTTGTGAGTGATTGTTTCAATATTTTTTAAACTGCTGGAGATACTTTTTAGGCAGGGCAACCTGTTGTGTGGATTTATCCTTAAAAATACCTACTTTTCCTACCTATGACAACAGTTATTTGACCATGTGTGGCCCGAGATCCACCCCTATACTCCCATGAATATATAAACATGCAAAGAAACTGCAAGTAATTAAATCAAGGGAAACACAAAGCGATTATGTTGCTTCTACACACTGTTTTAACTTTTATTCTATCTTGAAGGTGATTTCTGAAAATGTACAAGTACATGTTAACCACAAATGCCATTTGACGAAGTCATGCACCCATTTTATAGGACTGACCAAAAATGAACTTGCTCGAAAGATACTATCTATGAAACAATGTTTGTGTAATCATAACGAAATGTTAGTCTTTAATATAAGCACTATATCCGGATATTTGAGCATCAACGATGTATAACTGTACCCTGTTCTGTTTCTTTGTGTGCTATTTTGTGTATGTTACAGTGGTAAATAGCATCTAGAAGTCAGTTACATGAGTTTCTGAAAACAGACTGTGTGCCTTTGAGCACCACAAGAATGTGAAGAGACTGGAAGGAGGAGTTATCACAAACGAACTTGAATCTTACATGAATATATACCTATTTTTAATCTTCTGTAACGGATTCATTTACTTCTTTTTCAAATTATGTCAAAATGGACAAGGTTTAAATTTGAATCTTGGTATTAAGCTTTCCTTTCGACATGTTTATATAATTTGTGCATATTTCATGTCTACACTCACTGTCATATTTTATGTTGACTGAAGTCAACATCTTGTTGTGCAGATTAGTTATTTATAGGGAATTTTATACTGTTTTTCTGGAAAATTTATAGAAGTTTCATTTTTGGAAGAATATAATATATGATTCATATCTATGAAACTCTGGTGGAGTGTTGAAATGTCCCAAAATGTGATAGTCAATGTAAGTACGAAATGAAGTGTTGATCTCACAAGTCAGGCTGCCACATTTACAGGATTATATAAATTTTTTAGCAAACATATTTCAGTTATCTGGTCATTTAGGATTCAGTTCATTATATTGATTCATATTCTGCCATTAATTTCATTCCGACTGTAGCAAGCATACATATATCTCTGTGCTGGTTCGACTGTTATTAATCGATATTTGAACATAAAATGTTAACAATTATCAGTTTGTAAGAGCAGGATGGTTTTTGTGAGGATTGAAATCAGTATTCCGTTTGTGTTTATATAACAAACACATAGAAATGTTAAGAACATTTCCCAACGAATAATCTTCATGATATAAGCAGGTTTACAAAGAAATTGTTAAGTATTTCAATACGAAAAACTAAAAGCCATATAAAATTACGTTTTCCAACATGAGAGGAATGAATTAATGCATAACTAAATGGCAGTAGTCTGTATAAACTAGCCAGTTTTTGATTGCAATCCATAAATTTACTGTTTCTAATTATAGATGACACAGACAATAATTGTTACACACACACACACACACACACACACATACATACATACATACATACATATATATATATATATATATATATATATATATATATATATATATATATATATATATATATATATATATATCTGAATTTCTTGGAGTTTCTTTTAGACTAACCAAATCTTTTGCTACATTGTCAAAAACCCAGGAAGCTGCAGCAAATTTTGATGGAGCAGATATCTCTCGAATTCTTTTAAGCTAGTGCAGCATTCGAGATTGCCAAGAAATGAAGATGAATGTTTGCTAATTAATTGTTATACTGTGGTATATTTCACAAGGTTTCATTCAGAGTCTCTGCTTGTTTGTCTGGTTTTTGTGTTAACTCTTCCTGCTGTTATACAAGAAAGAAAGGAAACTACACATACAATAGCTAAACAGTAATAATTAAACAATACTTAATCTTTATGTCCTATCATAATCCAATGAGATCCATGCACTAGTGTACTTTGTGACCGACCCTTCTAGATATATTGCAAATATTTATATATTTAATTTGATCCATGTTTTAGAATTTTTAAGCAATCGTTGTCATCATATGGAGTTTTATATATTGTACAAATACATTTTATTGGCGTAGTTACAGCACACATACTAATAATAAAATGAGGCACATAAAATATATGCTGTAAAAACATATCTTGATTTTGCAGTACATAGAAGACGTGAAGCTACTATCCTAACACTGCTTGACTTTAGAAAGGCTTTTGACCCAGTTGACTTCGATATATTACTAATTAAAATGAAACAGCTAAATTTCTCAAACAGCGCAATACACTGGTTCGACAGCTACCTCAAAAACAGAAGTCAACAAGTCATTTGTGGGTCAGAAAAGTCATCATGGAAAAACGTGCGCTCTGGAGTTCCCCAAGGCTCCGTCCTTGGTCCATTACTCTTCTCACTGAACATCAATGATACTTCTTCAGTGATTCACTCCTGCAACTACCATCTACATGCCGACGACATCCAACTGTACATAAGTGCAAGCCCCAAGAACATTGCTGACGCAGTAGCGAGTATGAACGCAAATCTTTGCTCTGTTTCTCGATGGGCACACAACCTAGGTCTGAAACTAAACCCCAAGAAATCCCAGGTCATACTTATATCACATCCAAAGTTAATCAGCCGGTATTCTCTCGAAACAGTCCCTCAAATAATCCTCAATGGTACCCAACTACCATACCAAAAAACAGTAAAAGACCTTGGAATAATCTTGGATGAACACCTAAACTGGGAAGAACAAACAGTCACAGCTTGCCGGAAATCGATCTCCTCCCTACATGCAATTCGAAAATTTAGAAAAATATTTCCATCCCATGTTAAACAAAAATTAATCCAAACACTAGTCTTGCCTAATCTTTACTACTGTGATGTAGTTCAACACGGCACAAATAGTGAAAATTCTAGATACCTCAAGCTAGTGATGAATGCTTGCGTTAGATACGTGTGCAATATTCGGTTGTATGATCATATCAGTCCTTCATACTCCCAGCTAGGTTGGATACGCCCACATAAGGCACGCGATCTCCAGACGATGTGCTTACTTCATCGATTTCTTAGCCACTGGTGCCCCCAATACTTATCTTTTCACATTAAACACCTATCATCATTCCACAATCGCAATACCAGATCGGATACGTCTAGCATGTTGGCTGTACCTTTACATAACACAAAATCTTTCTCTGTGTCATTCTCCATCTCGGCCATACGACTATGGAATGCGCTCCCCTGTGATCTTCGTCTTATCCAGAACCACTCAACATTCAAGAGGGAACTCAAAACTTACATATTAGGGACGGTATAGCCACCATTGTTGTGCCCCTCTCATCTCTTTCTTTCTCCTTTCCATCACACCTTCGAATTTTACCATTCTATTTCTCTTCCTCTAACCTTTCTACCTTTTATATATCTCTTTCACCCCATTCTATCGTCTTATGTCTCTGCTCGATGAGAATAACTCACAAGCTGCAAGAACATAACGAGAAAATTCCCAACTAACAATAGGACATAGTCATTACGATTATTATTATTATTATTATTATTATTCTTGATTGTTATAATTATCATTGTACTACTGTTATAATCTCTATTTTTTCTTTAAAATAAATACTTTATAATACGTTATATGTTCTTAATGTTCTGTAGAAACTGTAACTCGTTCAATCTGAGTATGCCTGGTTAGGTGTAAGAGAGGGCCTAAAGGCCCTAATCTTGCCAGGTACAATAAATGCATAAATAATAAATAAATAATATACAGTAGTAGAAAATAAACTATTGATGTGCTAAGGTAAATTCTGAATAATTTACAGTGAGAAATGATTTAGCGTCTCAGGACATCATTATAACCATTTTGGAATTATGAAATATTGTAGTAAGCTTGTCTTCCAACCGTTTTTCAGTTTTTGTTTTACAGTCATCAAGTGAGACATGATGTGTCTGTAAGGATATAGTATTAAAAATGTATGCACAGGTATTCATAACTAGACTGTGAGACTAGATGTGGGCATTTATATTTGTTTCATTTTCCTAGTTTCATATTGTTGTACAGCTTTCCTTAAGATGTAGATGTTTACATTTTTTTAATCTTTGGTAGGCAACAGTATATAAAAAGTGATGGTACTGTCAGTACTTTTAAGTCTTTAAAAAGTGGTATGCAGGAGATTTTAGAGTTTGTATCTCCAGAAATAGACCTGATAGCATTTATTTTGTCAGATGAAGAATTTGGCCCCTTATGAAAGGGTACCATATTGCAGATGGTGGTGAAAGAAAGCATAGTAGGAGTTAAGTAGCAGATAACAAAATAAAGACTACATTGAATATAGTGAAGGAGGAGACTGGTAGAACCAGACATTAAGAGGGACAAATAGAATTAAGAGTAAATGATACATTTGTGAAAGATATGTATAGTGTTGCAGAAGTTTTTAACAAACATTTTATAACTGTTACTAAAAAGATGGGGTTGTCAGGTTCTGTGGATGCTGCTATGGAATACCTCAGACCAGACATTTCAAGTAAATTCCATAATATGAATTTGACACTCACTACCCCAGCAGAAATAACTTCCATTATAAAATCTTTAAAATCAAAAACGTCTAGTGGGTGTGATGAAATATCAACAATGTGATTTTGAGTTAAGTAACATATTAAGCTATCTGTGTAACCTGTCGTTTATCAGTGGAATATTTCCTGAGTGGTTGAAATATGCTGAAGTTAAGCCACTGTTAATAAGAGAGATAAAGAAATAGCATCAAATTTCTGTCCAATTTCACTTTTGCCAGGATTCACAAAAATTTTAGAAAAAGTAATGTACAATCGGCTTTATAACCATCTTATCTCAAAAACATACTTTCAAAGTCGCAGTTTGAATTTCCAAAGGGTTCTGATATTGAGAAGGCTATCTACAATTTCAGTGAAAATGGTCTTAATTCATTAGACAGAAAATTGCAGGGAACTGGTATATTCTGTGATCTGTCAAAGGCATTTGATTGTGTAAATCACAATATCCTTTTAAGTAAATTACAATACTATAGTGTAACAGTAAATGCTGCAAAATGGCACAAATCTTATGTCTCTGGCAGGAAACAATGGGTGTTATCAGGAAAGAGACATGTATCAAAATATCAGGCATCATCCACCTGGGAACTAATTATGTGAGGGGTCCCACAAGGTTCGAGTATAGGGCCCTTACTTTTTCTTGTGTATATCAATGACCTTTCATCAGTGACATTACCAGAAGCCAATGATACAAACATTGCACTAAATTGCAAATCAAGTGTAGTCTTAGAAAGTTCAGCTAAGAAAATATTTGTGGACATTAATCACTGGTTCGTAGGTAATGCTTTGTCATTAAACTTTGAAAAAACACACTACATGCAGTTCAGAACTTGTAAGGGGTGTCCCATGAGTATTTGCCTAACATACAATGGCAAGCAGATGGAAGAAGTGGACAGTGTTAAAGACTTGGGATTACAGCTTGATAATAAATTCAACTGGGAGGAGCACACCACAGACCTGCTGAAGCGTCTTAACAAATATTATTTGCAATGCGAATTGTGTTAGACATATGGGATATAAAAATGAAAAAGCTGACATACTATGCTTACTTTCATTCCATAATGTCATATGGGATTATTTTTTGAGGCAATTCATCAAGCCAAGCTAAAGTTTTCCGGGCACAAAAACGTGCAGCAATAGTTATATGTGGTACGAACTCAAGAACATCCTGCAGAAGCCTGTTTAGGGACGTAGCAATACTAACTACTGCTTCCCAATGCATTTTTCCTTAATGAAATTTGTCATTAAAAATATATAACATTTTCAAACCAACAGCTCATTTCATTTCATGGAATCAATACTAGAAATAAGAATAATCTTCACAAAGATTTAAACTCACTTACTCTTGCACAAAAAGATGTGCATTATTCAGGAAGACATATTTTCAATAAATTGCCAGCATCCATAAAAAGCATAACAACGAATGAAATTCAGTTTAAGAGAAACCTGAAGGAATTATTGCTGGCCAACACGTTTTACTCAATTGATGAATTTCTCAGTAGAATCAACTTTAGTAGTTGTATTACACATTTATTACCTTTTAAATAAATAAAAAACTTTTTTATTTTAAATTAGTATTTGTAAAACAATTCTTTCATATAGCGTTCATAAAAAAATGATGATCATGCCACTTGGGACCTGTGGAATGGTATATTAGCTTATTTGTTTGAGTTGTAAATATTTGTCATGTATTGTTGTTTTTCTGACATGTTCTACATCCTGGGGGACCTCCTCACTATGGATCAAATGGAATGAAAGTAAATCTAATCAAATCTAATCTAATCTTACACATGTCTGTTGTTTATTCAATAGAAAGGTAACACATAAACGTTTTCTGCATATGCATTCTGTGTATTTGTCCCAAGTTAATTCGGAATCGAGGTGAATACCAAGTAGCTTAACAGCTGAGCCCTCAGTTCGACTGCATGATAAACAGAAAATGATGTTCTCTGTCTTTTCATAGTTGATGAAGAGCTCATTATCTTTGAACTGTGTATTAGACAGCTTAAGGTATTCTTCGTTTTCCAGTTTCAATTTGTTTATGTCTTTGCCAGAGCTAATGGATGTGTGTCATCAGGATGAAGTACAGATTTACATGGCATATTACTGGGATTATCATTCACAGATGTTGTAAACAGTAAAGTGCCCAGCATGGAGCCCTGAGGAATGCCTCAAGTTACATCTAAGTATTGGGACTTTTATGTAGGAGATTATGAGGAGAGTTCTAAGTCTCTGACTATCATCAAAATTTCTCCAGTAGTATTGTATGGTTTACCGAATCAGACGCCTTGCTTAGGTAACTTTGATTCAAGTGAGATTTATATAAAAGAAATCATGTATTCAACTGCTTTTATTGTTGATAATTTGGACCTAAACCACATTGTTTTGAGATAAATTTCTGCAATTATCCTGTTGTCGCAGTATTCTATTATTTTAGAGGGAATTGTATGATAGTTATTTGTGCATAACTTGTTACTCTTTTTATGAATGTGGACGACAACTGTTCATTTTAGATGCTCTATAAAATTGCCAGCAGCCACATCTAGTTTATTAGTGTATAAAGAGGGCCCGATATGAGATCGACTATTTTTTTATCGTAAAATTTGATAATCCATAAATCTCTTCATATTTTGAATTTCATATTTTGAATTTCCTACTTTTGTTATTGATTTAACTACATAACATACTTGTAGTTGTATCCCCTTGACATTATTCACAGTGTTTGCATAATTCTGAAGAAACTGATTGCCAGGAAAAGGGTCTACATTGGGAGGAAATGCTGAATTGCAAAAATGCTCACTAGAAGCTGGGGTGGTAGTGGGGTTTGTTGCTGACAAAAATGGATTAAAATCATCTGTGGTGACACTGACAGCACTTATTGCTTCTTTACAATTTATATCTGTACCCAACTATGCTTTTATAATCCTCGACCCTATCTTAGATCTATTATTTGAGTTCTCAATGTAATGTTCGTTTGCCATACATTTGATTATTCTGATTTGTGATCTGTAATATGTTTTGAGCTTGTCATAAGTGGCTTTGCCCCAATATCGCTTTTTTACTTTCTAATAGCAAATAGCAAGAGCCTTAGTTTCTGCAAGTCAGGTGTAAACCATGTGTTTTTTGTCAGGTGCTTGGGTCTTTTGACGTTATTACTACACTGTTTTTTATCTTTGGTGTGCAGACATTAGAACGTACAGAGATAATGTTCATGAATCTGTTGAAGGCTTCCTATGCATTGTTGGAAGAAAGCAATTCAATATTCCAGTCCATTAGTTTTAGTTACTCCCTATAAATGTTGATCATTATTAGTTAATAATCTAACATACTATTACTAAATTTGTTCTTGTTCTACATTTAATTTTGCTTTAATTAACTATACTGATATACTTTTTGGTATGATACGTGATCAACATTAATAATCCTAGTTCAAATTCAATTTCATGTCTATTTGTTATGAAGTTATCAAGACAGGATTGAAGACCTGTAGGACTTTCATTTGTAAAGCGTGTAAGTTGTTCACATCCAGAACTGTATAATCCAGATCTAAATCATTAATTAGTTATATGGAGGAACCCCATAGCCTTCATTGGGTCTGCAGTAACTTGTAATTAGATGAAAAGCTGGTGGAACATACTGTTTTATGTCTTCTTCTGTTACCAATTGTTCATTGAAGCATAATATCATTCTTCCATTACCTTTCAAAAGAATACCAAGTTCAGCAGTCTTACATTATAGGTACCTGATATTAAAAGTAAAAATAAAATAGAGCAATTATTATGAGGAAGATTTAGTATGTTATGGAGCAATTTGGAGGAACACAGAATTCTCTGTGTCACACTGGATCCTAAGATAGTTAGCGATTGGAATTCCTTTTGTTTGTGCTTGAGACACAGATAGCAGTATGCTTTACATGACCTCCTGTTTTGAACACTTGGTAGCACTTGAGGGAGAGATGTAAATTCTGTACTTACTGTGGCTACCTTCTTCTTTTCTGCATGTGATAGTGGTGTCTTCTTCGAAAGTGCAGTCTGTATTTCGACTTCTGCACCTTCTGTGGGCTTACACCAACCGTTGCAGCTCCCATCTTGTTTGGATTGTGGTTCCATTTGGCAAATGGAGATAGAATATGTTGACGTGAAGGGGCCAGGCATTTGATAGAAGACTACAGTTTGTTAGTACCTTCAATAAATTTGCACACAGCTTAGCTTTTCCTAGTTTTGCCATGTGAAATCCATATCTTGAAAAATCTTTTTGTGAAGAAACATTTTTATATCTATTTCTTTGAAGTGGTTTGACATCATAGCTCATTTAATTAAATATGTGTTCATCTCACAGCTCTTGTGGTTTTCTCCAGTGTTATCAAATCTATAAGGTATTATGCAGAGTATTAACTGAGTCGCATAGTTTTTGAAATAGTTGCATTCAGTGGGCCCACAAATTCATCTTTTCTCTTATTTATGTCATTTTCTCCAGCTAGGATAGTGACATAGTGATTTTTCCTAAACTGAGTGATTTATTTCGTACGTCTTAGAACATGGCATTAGTCTTTACAAATGATGTACACTTATAATTGCTTCTTAATACAACATTCTACATTTTCACATAGTTTCTAAAATGACAAGTGATAAAAGTAATACTTTGTTTATATTATGGCATTCTTTATTACAATGGGTGCCCAAATGTTTTGTATTGGAGCAATTTGTTTCATTATTTTTGCAGTTAACAGAACTTGCTTTAAGATTTTGTCTTTGGGATGTTGCCTTTGCACTTTTTCTTTCGACAGTAAGTGCTTTCTAGGCTTAAATTATGTTTGCTACATAGCTTGAAGACATGGCAAGTCGTGCCAAGGCAGTATGGACATTTTGCTGACTGCAGGTTAATTCTTCTAGTGTTCCCACAGAACTGAGAACAGTCTGTAAGTTCCTGTGATGTAATAAACGGCACTTTTAACGTACTGTGGAGGTTCCTAGGGCAAAAACGGCCATAACAAAATAGAGAACAAGTAAGTAAACAAACATAAGTCACTCACCACACTGCATTGTTTCACACTTGAAGCGGTTGACCTCATGACTGAGCTGTATAAACGGTCGGCTGCTGTTGTACGATATGTGTGGGTGTGGCATCAGGCATAGACACCTACTGTTGTCAGAAGAGAGCCTGGTGGGATGTGATGCCAAGGCCCTGGTCAAACTTGAGAGCACCAAGAAAATATCTTTGATAATATCATATTTATTAGGCAGTAATACAGGATTGTCTTCCAAAGCGTCATGCCACAGCTGAGCTGACAGAACACTACTTTGTAAGCGATGGAATTTAGCATGCACTTGACTCACAGTACCACCCGTGCAGCAAAACTTCAGGTGGCAGCTGTTACATCAGAGGGCAGGCGTCGACCTACGGACTCAGGTGGCCTCCAGGTGTAAGTACTCATCTCCAAAGCGTACTTGCTGGCTCGCAGGGGGTGGTTCTCAGCCCCCATTTAGCACACAGGAGCCGACAGCATCTGTGTCTGCCACAGGAACAAGATGAGCATCTGCACTGACCCCCACCCCTCTTTAAGGCAGATGACAGAGAGCATCTAGTCACACAGGTCAAGCCTCCAGCAGTCCTGCAAGGTGATGGCCACCTGCATGTCACATCGGTCGACACCCGTAGCCTCTCCTCTCGCTGGATAGCTGCAATTGACAGTCAGCAACGAGCACTCACCATTGATCCATTTCTTAAGAAGGGTGGGATATTTATTTTCGCACATACTGTGTGCTCTGCAGCAGTGAGGATGGCTATGTCATCATGTGTCCTGGTTTTCCGTCACTGTCAACTCTCCTTGTAATTTCAGACATTCATAACTTCTTTCGGAGGCTTTTTCTGCTGACTCTGCATCTGAATACTTATTGTTGTATTGTATGTAGCATTCCTTTCAACACTCTGCTATGTCTCTATTACAGTGGTATCCCTCAGCTTCCATAACTGCATTATAATTGGTTTTCAGACTTGAGCACTTGGTCTTTAACCATGCTGCAATAGCTTCTGCATTTGCCACAACAGCACATCCTCCTAGCACGAGACCAGGTTGTAGAAATTTTTAGTGTCAACCAGGGGTACTATCCTGGGACATAAAAGTATTGATGACAGGCCCTCTCCATTTATTTTATACCTCCATGATTAGTATTTATGAAATATCATCTGAGACAAATTCTATACTAATATTCTACGTTGAGAAGCAAGGGTGCTAACTAAATTGTATTGGATTGCCTCCTATTTTTCGAGGTGAAAGATTATGTAACTCAATAGGAAAGTGTAATTACCCGACTTTTGGCCGTTTTATTTAATGAAAAACGACTGACTTACGATATTCTATATAATTTATGGAAGAACTCCTGTATATTCGTTTCTGAAATAGCTAAATGTTATGTTTCCAAATATTGTTTATGACAGTGGATGCTTCCTTTATGTATTGTAACCTTCACTATAGCAGAGACTGAGATCATATTAAGTTGTCTTCGCTACACAAGTGTAATGTGAACAAACTTCTTGGTAAAATGTAATGAAGTTTGTTATTTCTATCCTCTAAGTTGATCCTTTATATAAACTGCATTGTAGAAAACCAATGTTGTTCTTTGAACTCTGAATATTATCACTACCTGATACTTTATTACTTAAACACATGTATGATAAAATTTCTATGACTCCACTGAAACTAAACTTCTAATTAACTATCACTCCAACAGCACCTTTTTAATCCCTAAAATATCAAAATTTAGCGACACTTGTTGGTAGATTATACTAGTTTAAATTAGATTTTTAATTGTTCCACAGTTCATGAATATGACACTTCATAATGATGTGAAATGTGTCAGTTCAACATACAGTTTCTTCATGTGACATAATCCAAGTTTTCTAATAATTGTAAAATTTCTAATTAATATCTAAAAATTCATGTACTGAGTAGAAGGAGTTATCATTGAGAAATCCATTTAATTTGTTTTTAAATGATGGTTGGCTGTCAGATATTTGGCACTGTGACCAAAGACTTTTGTGACATTGTAATTCACCCATTGCCACATTTATTAAAAATTGCCACATTTATTAAAAACTTCCATAAATTCAAGAACATTGACATTAATAAATTCTGTTTAGAGCAGCATCTAGAAGCATGTGCAACAGAAGTAGAGTCCCATAACAGATCCTATGTAATAGTAACTATTTACCGAGCACCTGCAGGAAATTATAATCTATTCATAAATCATCTAGAAGCTCTTTTGGGTTATTTAACAGTAAGAAACAAAGAAATTTTGATTGCTGGTGACTTTAATACAGATTTGCTAATTCAATCTTCCAGTAAACATTTACTGCAGTTAGTAATGTTGTCTTTCAATCTAACTCCCACTGTAAACTTTCCAACTAGGATCACTAAATCCTCAAGGACAGCCATTGATAACATTTTTATAGACAAATCAAAGGAACAAAATCATATCATAAAACCTGTAATAAATGGACTATCAGATCATGACATGCAGCTCCTTGGTTTAGATGTAAATTCTAAGCAGATTATCAAGACTGCTAAACCTGAGTACAGGAGAGTATTCAATCAACCAAAAATTGAGTGTTTTAGAAAACTGCTCAAAGATATGAACTGGAAAGATGTTTATAGTGCTCATGTCATGAATGAAAAATATAACACATTCATGAACAATGTCAGTACCATGTTTGAAAACTGTTTTCCTCTAAAAGTTACTCAAATTAAACAGAAGTCTATAATAAAACCATGGATCACACAAGGAATAAAGATTTCCTGTAAGACAAAAAGGAAAATGTATCTGTCGACCAAGAATAGCTCCAATGCTGATGATTTAGCTAAATACAAGGAAAACTGTAAAATATTAAAAAAAGTAATTCAGGCATCTAAACAAATACACTACAAGAAGAAGATAGCAATGTCAGGGAACAAAATAAAAACAATATGGGATATAGTGAAAGAGGAGACTGGTAGAACCAGAAAGGGACAGGAGCAAATAGCACTAAGGGTAGATGACACATTAGTAATCGATGGACATAGTGTGGCAAATCTATTTAACAAGTACTTTACATCCTTTACTGATAGAATAGGATTGTCAGGATCAGTAAATAATGCCCTTGAATATCTGAAACTAGCCTTTACAAATAGCTTTAGGAACATGAATATGTCACTCACATCACCAAAAGAAATAACTTCCATAATAAAATCTTTAAAAACAAAGCATTCTAGTGGTTACGATGAAATATCAACAGAGTTCATTAAGGCATGTTCTTGTGAGTTTAGTACAATTCTAAGTTACTTGTGTAACCAGTCAATTATAACTGGGACATTTCCTGACTGGCTGAAATATGCAGATGTTAAGCATCTATTCAAAAAAGGGGATAAAGAGATGCCATCAAACTACAGACCGATTTCACTTTTGCCAGCATTCTCAAAAATTTCAGAAAAAGTAATCTACAGGCAGCTTCTCAACCATCTGACCACAAATAACATATTATTAAGAACACAGTTTGGATTTCTGAAGGGTTCTGATATCGAAAAGGCTATTTACACCTACAGTGAAAATGTACTTAATTCATTAAATAACAAGTTACAAGCAGCAGGTATTTTCTGTGATTTGTCAAAGGCATTCGATTGTGTAAATCACAACATCCTTTTAAATACATTAGAATTCTATGGTGTCATGGGCAGTGCTGCAAAATGGTTCAAGTCATACCTCGCTAACAGGAAACAAAGGGCGTTAGTGCAAGGGTCTAGTGAATTAAGTCATCACTCATCATCAGAATGGGAAGAAATTACATGTGGTGTCCCACAAGGATCCATCTTCGGGTCATTGCTTTTTCTTATGTACATTAATGATCTCTCATCAGTTACACTGCCAGAAGCAGAGTTCATTTTGTTTGCAGATTACACAAGTATTGCAATAAATAGTATGTCGAGTGTAGTTCTAGAAAGATCTGCTAATGATATTTTCATGGATATTAATAAATGGTTTAAAGCCAACTCACTGACATTAAACTTCCAAAAGACTCACTAATGCAATTCAAAACCTGTAAGAGCTTGCCACCCAGCATTTGCATAAAGTACGAAGAAGAGCAGATAGAAGAGGTTGACAGTATTAAACTCCTTGGATTACGACTTGATTATAAATTCAGTTGGGAGGAGCACACCACAGAACTGCAGAAATGCCCATACAAATCTGTATTTGCAATTCGAGCGCTAGCAGACATGGGCAACATAAAAGTGAAAAAGCTTGCATACTTTGCCTACTTTCATTCCATAATGTCATATGGTATAATATTTTGGGGTAACTCTTCAAGTCAAACAAAAGTTTTCAGAGTCCAAAAGCGTGTAATACGTATTATTTGTGGAGTAAACTCACGGACATCTTGTAGAAACCTCTTCAAAGAACTGGGTATACTAACTACTGCCTCTCAGTATATTTACTCCTTAATGAAATTTATCCTAAATAATATATCTCTTTTTCCAACAAACAGCTAAGTTCATACATACAATACCAAGAACAAAAATGATCTGCACAAGGACTTAAAAGCACTTACTTTAGTTCAAAAAGGGGTCCACTACTCAGGAACACTCATCTTCAATAATTTGCCAGCAAACATAAAAAATTTTGTTACAAATAGAGATCAGTTTAAAAGGAGCCTGAAAGACTTACTAGTGGCCAACTCCTTTTACTCCATTGACGAATTTTTTAATAGAAACAAATGATGTGTTGTATATATTATTCTATTAGTATTGTTATTTCAGCTTAAAAAAATAAAAAATAAAAAAATAAAAAAAGGTGACATGTTCCACATCCACGAGGATCTTCTCAGCACGGATCTATGGAACGAAAACTAATCTAATCTAATCTCTAGTCTAATCTAAATCCTTTTCTGTACGAAAGTTAGATTTAACCCATAATATTGAATGTTGTCCTTTCTCTTAGTGTTGTAGCTATGCACAGTGTTATTGCTTTTAAATTTAAATTGATTATTAATTACAAATGTCATAAGCGAATATCTGTGCTATAAAGCTACTCTGAGTATCCACAATTCCTTATATAAGTATCTACAAGTTGGTCTTGGATGGGCTCCACCTATTATTCTGATTACATGCTTTTGTGCAATGAATACTGTTTTCTTAATGTTGAATTACCGCAAAATATGATGCCATATGAAAGCAATGAATGAAAATAGTTCCAATAAGCTAATTTACTGGTATGTTTATCACCAAAATATAGTGGTAACCGTAATAGCATAAGTAGCTGAAATCAAACATTTCAGCAGGTAATCAATGTGTTTCTTCCAGTTCAATATCTCATCAATGGACACAGCCAAAAGTTTTGAATATTCTTCCTTAGCTACAGATTTGTATTTGAAGTGTATATTTATTAATGGCTAGCTTAGTGCCCACTTCTTTGTTCATGTAATCGTAGATTGTATGGCCTACAGAGATTTTTGTTTTTATTTAATCGATTTTTTATATTGTTCACAAATTGCAACACCTTCAAAGCTTTTCACCCTAATTAAGGCCATATAAACACAGTCTTTTGCGAATGTACAAGGGTAAGTTCGACTAGATTTCTAAACTGTAGGAAACACTTCACGGCATTTGCTTGAGAACTGCTACAAATTCGTCGGGCAATAGACTGTGCCGCTCGAACTGCCAACGCAGCTGGCACCGCTAGGAGTATCCTACGACTTCCAGATCGCTGGCAACGGCTTATACACAATTTTTGTGACTAATTTGAAGGTCGGTAAAACTTTGAAACACTTGTCTATTTTGTACGAGCTATAAATAAATAGTTTCCACTATTAAAGTTCCAAAACTATCACTTCTGACCAAATAGCGATTCTGGTAGCTAGAGTCCAAAATTTTTGTTGAACATGCCTTTGCGCTATTGTTGAGATACTTTTATAGCAACTTTCATCTTCTACCAATATTTCTTTTTTACTAACCAATAAGTAAAATACCAATTTTTATAAATTTAACTGTAATTTTTTTAATGTAACGATATATTGTTTTAAAACTTTTTATCCCCTGTTGCACTGAAACACAGAAACACGTTTTTTTAAATCTATTTCTAACTGAGATGTCACATACAAGTAGTCAGAGACATAGTCTTAAATCGTTTAGTAGTTCTTTAATAATTATTTATTTTCAAGAAAACTTTCACTCACTCCTTTAACTCCATAGTGGTTGAATTTCCAAAAATGCTGAAAAACATTTTTTTAATTTTCTGACAGAGAAACCAAATACCAATTTTTATATTCTAGCTTCAAAATTCCCATAGTAGCGCCATACTTCCAAAAAAGCCTTTCGTTGCCTATTTGATCCCCTTAAGAATGGAATTTCGGACAATCCCTTCTTAAATGTTACCTACAGTATAAGATCCACACCCAGGCAACGGTGAGTCAATGAATCAGTCTGACCCTATTTCAGTCCCCTAGGGTGAAACATGTATTTTTTAATCTCTAACCGAGAAGCCAAACATCAATTTTCAAGTCTGTAGCTTTAAAAATGCTTTTGCAATGAAATATTTTCATAAAACGTTTCATCTCCTATTTCAATTCCGTAGGGGGCTGGATTTCGAAAATCAGTAACATGTGTATGTTTTATTTCTGGAAGAGAAGCCAAATACAAACTTTCATAGATTTAGCTTCCAAAATGCTTGCACAGTGAAATATTTCCATAAAAACTTCCATATCCCACATCACCCCCATTGGGGTGATTTCCAAAACAGTTAAAAACATTTTTTTAAATTTCTAGTTGAGAACCGAAATTTAAATTTTCATAGATATAGCTCTAAAATGCTTTTATAATAAAATATTTTCGTTAGGAATCTCATCTCCTATTCAATCTCTTAGACGTTTAATTTTCAAAAAATACTGAAACACCCATCTTTTAATTCATAACTTAGAAGTCAAATACCAGTGTTCACAGATGTAACTTTAAAAGTACTTCAGTAGTTCTTTAATTATGATATGTTTTAAAAAATCACTCGCTATTTCATCGCCATAACGTTAAATTTCGAAAATTGCTGAAACATTGTTTCTTTATTTCTGACAGAGAAACCAAATACCAATTTTTCATGGGTCTAGCTTCAAAACTGCCTTAATAGCGACGTTTTTCAAAGAAACCCGTCATCTGGTATTTCGCTCACTTAGGGTTGGAATTTCGGATAATCTCTTCTTAAACGATGCCTGCAGTATAAGATCCACACCTTCTCCAAATTTCAGTTTACTGTCCTTAGCGGTTTGGGGTGAGCGATGATGAATCAGTCAGTCAGAACATTGCCTTTTATACATAGAGATATTAGATAATTTACTGCACTGAAGTGTATGTACTGTGTTTTATCAAAATTTAATGAGAGTCAGTTTGCAGAGAACTTATGGCGTGTGTAATACTTATAACACAGAAAACACCATTTACTTTCACTATGTAATATTTTTATTGGCACAAGACAAATCAAAACACAAAGAAATAGTTTTCGACAATCGCAGTAACAGTCATGACTAATGTCTCACACCAACTAGTCAACAACCAATGTAATTAAAAACGAAGTTCAAAAAAGCAAAGTATTAATTTTTCTGGAATTCTGCCACAGTGTCCCCTCCCCCTCCCCTCCCCCCCTCCCCCCCCCGAGGAGTGCGGAGTGCATAGGAGGAGTGATGAGGAGTAAGTGATAAAGGAAAGGTAAACATTTAAGGCATGACGTAATCTTGAAGTCTGAGAGGCGGCCATATGGTGCGGCCAGCACGGCTGATAGCAACAGGGGTAGGACGAATCGGGGAAGCGAAGGAGAAGGGATGGTTACTCTTATAAATAAAACATTACTGGAGTCTACATAGGCTGAAATGTCATTTTGTGAAGTACCAGGAGCCACATTGAAGCACTGTAATAGCTTAATGTCTTTCTGGTCATATGGCACAGCATAGTTTTGAATTTCAAATAAAAAACAGAAAAGTGTCCACAAGTTGTATTTTTATGGAGTCCACATCATAGTCACTCAAGTTCACTTCAAACACTAGTTCATTACTGCTGGCACTCGGAGGTGTGAAGTATAGAAGAGGGGGGCCTTGACTTGCAGAGAGTGTTTGATTAGCTTGTGGAGAAGGGAGAGGACAGGCCTATGAAGTTACCTGAAAAACAAATTCATTATCGTGTATGTCAGTGTCGTTAAGGATCCATGCTGGATTCAAGCGCTCAATGGACACGACGGATGGTTTGTTCTTAAAGAGGATCGTATAAGTATTTTCAGAGCGTGACAGCACCGGGTATGGGCCAGCGTAGTGTGGAGCAAGGGATGGACGCATGGCGTCTTCTCTAAACATCACATAGTTAGAAGAACTGAGGTGTGGGTGAATAAAAACCAGAGGGGTAGCATGCGATCGAGGTTGCGGAAAACGTAACTTGGTGATATGCTGTCGCACCTGTCGTACCAACTCGGGAAGCTGATCCTCGGGAAGTAGAGGAGGATCATCAAGAAATTCCGGAAGTGCGAGGTTTTCTCCGTATACCGTCTCAGCAACTGACGCTTTAAGGTCTTCTTTGAAAACCGTCCTCAAACCTAAAAGTACTCGGGGGAGTGCCTCAGTCCAAGAGCAAGAATGACACATGAGAGCGACCTTCAGGGTACGGTGGCATCGATCTATTAGGCCGTTAGATTGCGAGTGATAGGCTGTAGTTCTGAATTTGTTGATACCACACAGATGACAGAGGCGATTAAACAGATTAGATTCAAACTGTCTCCCCTGGTCTGTGGTAAGTGAAGTAGGGCAACCAAAACGAGAGAGCCAATTGTGGACAAAAGCGTTAGCTACAGTGTCGGCCGTAATGTCCGCGATGGGGATAGCCTCGGCCCAACGTGTGGTACGATCTATCATGGTCAGTAAGTAATGGAAGTTGTTAGATATCGGTAACGGACCGACGATGTCCAAATGGCCATGACGGAATCTACCTGAGGACACAGTAAATTTGCCTAATGGGGGCTTAGTATATTTGTGTATTTTGGCTCTCTGGCAAGGTATGTATGCTCTCGCCCACCGATTACGATCTATTTTTACATTAGACCAAACATATCTCTCTGTAATGAGGCGCGCAGTCGCGCGAATGCTCGGGTGAGCGCGATTGTGGATTGTGTCGAAAACGTCTTTCCTAAGAGCTATAGGACGAGGATGACCTGTTTTAATGTCACAATACAAAGAGCAATCATCATTAGGGAAGGGAAGTAGAGTAATTTGTAAGGAAGTATCAGAGTCAGAGAGAAGGTGCTGTATCTCTGGGTGAGATAGCTTGAGTTCATGCAAGCGGTGAGGATCAATAGCTGTCTTCAGGGAGGACAGGCGTGACAGGTAGTCTGCTGCAATATTGTCATTACCCATGATATATTGAAAGTCTGAAACATATTGTAATACCAAATCCATATGGCGAAACCTTCTGGGTAGTACATCTAATGCTGGTTTGCAGAGAGCCTGGACAAGGGGCTTTTGATCTGAGTAAACTGTCACAAGTCGGGCTTCAATATCTGTACGAAATTACTTTATGGCCTCATAAATGGCGTAAAGTTCATGATCAATTGTGGACCACTTTCTTTGCGTTTCGGTGAGCTTTTTTGAAAAGAAACGCAAGGGTTTAGTGCCTGTTGGTAGGGTCTGTTGCAAAACGGCTCCAATGGCAATATCGCTAGCGTCTGTGGTATTTGTCAGGGAGGTGTTATGGTGAGGGTGAGACAGGGTAATAGCGTTCACCAAGGCGTACTTGAGCGAGTCGAAGGCTCACTGCCTGGTCTGATCCCATTCTATGTGTCTGTCACCTATGGTATTCTTTCACTTTAAGGCCTCAGTGAGAGGGGCTTCAAGAGATGCCGCATGTGGAATGTGGAGTCTATAAAAATTTACCATTCTGAGGTATCTATGTAACTCTTTATAGGTTTGAGGGAGGGGAAGGTCAAGTATTTGTTGTACTCTATCTGAGGTGGGACGAATGCTCTCATTATTGACCAAATGTCCCAGGTAAATAACCTCTGGCTTCTCCAGTTGTGATTTGTCATGATTAATCTCAACTCCGTGTCGTGCCAATCTATCAGAAACCTGTTAGAGGTGTTGTTTGTGGTCCTTGGCAGTTGTGGAGAAAATGATAATGTCGTCTAGGTAGGCATAGCAAAAATTAAGGCCAAATCGAATGGTGTCAATGAATCTTTGCCAGGTCTGGCTGGCATTCTTCAACCCATAAGGCATAAACAAATATTCATATAGTCCAAATTGGGTGATGACAGCGGTTTTAGGGATATCTTCTGGGTGCATCAGAATCTGATGGTATGCCTTTTTGCAGTAAAACACAGAGAAAAAATTGGCACCATACATGGATTGTGAAAACTCGTGGAGGTGTGGCACAGGGTAGTTATCAAGTATTGTTCTGGCGTTCAAACGCCTATAGTCTCCACACAGTCGAAAGGATTTGTCCTTTTGGGGAACGACATGTGTTGGGGAAGACCACCCACTGTCCGAGGGGGGGACTATACCCAAGCGTGATGGTAAGTTTTTTTTTGCATTGAGGCGTGGGGGGCGAGAACAGACAGGCGGTCCCTCAGTTGTGTTAAGCCTGTGACAGTCGCCCGTAGTAATGAACTTGATTTTGTGAATAGGTGTGGTCGAAATACGTGGAGGGACGCAGGAAGGAGCGACGTTATCGTCCGTGCGCGGTAAGTATGAAAGGGAACTACCCTGAAATACGTTATTGTTGAACGGCAGTTCAGTGAAAGCTGCAGTGTTGTAAGCGGAGCTGCGCTGTGCGACAGCCGGCGGGGTTCCATCGACTATGGTGTTACTGCATGAAGGAATCGTTGCGCGCTCGTTGGCAGCTGTCGCCTCTGTGTTTTGATGAAAGGCGAATGGTGAAGCGCAGGGTGGGGGATTGCTGGGCGGGTTACCGTCTTCGCTGTCCGGGTCGTGGCAGGTGGTGCTGTGGCTGCATATAAACAGCGGTGAGGTATGCAGGTCCCGTGTAGTTTCGTGCGTGTTATTACTTTTAATCTTGATCTCCTCTCTAAACCCGCGCAATTCATCAGTCAGGACATCACAACGTTTAAGTAGCTTTGCATTGTCTTCGGACAGTTGGTCGATTTCAAGGTGTTGCGTAACTAAGTTCACTATGGCAGCTTTGACCTCCTCAGATAGAATAGAAACTGTCTCTTTGTCTTGTTGACAGGACGTATTCGAGCTGCATTCTGTCGGCGTGGATGGGGAAAATTTCGCTGAAATTTTTTGTTTAAAATCCACTGAGCAGAGGGCAGGTGTAATTGAGTCCAAAGAAAAGTATGACCAGTTGAGAAGTCCAATCCTAATACTGGCTCGTCGATTTCTACTACCGAAAATGTCCATTCATAATTATGTGTATCATCGAAGTAAATGCGAAGTTACGTTACACCATAAGCCTTTAATGAGGAATTGTTGGCTGCTCTGATTTGGTGAAGCAAATGCGTGGTTGTAGAAGTGACCATTGAACGTGGAATGACCCTCACATCGGCACCAGTGTCCTCTAAAAACCATTTTTGAGAAGCTATATCCTGGATATACAAACGTCCAAGAGAATAATTCGGAAGTACTATCCTGTGATCTGTTAGGCGACTTGACGTCATAGTGCGGATCGGTGCGCCTATAGCGGCAGCAATTCCTAGCTGTATTACCGTAAACAGAGTGATACTAGCAGAGAGGATAAACTTGCTAATCCTGTGTTGTTACCAGGTGAAGGACGTTACTTGAAGCTGTGGTATGGGATGGTGAAGGACGGTGTGGAATCTGGTGCTCAGCCAGTGTACTCTGTTGTTTTGGAAAGATCGGCCTCTGCCACGTGGGGGAGGCGTAATATCGAGGGGGGCACACATAGATAACTTTAATCTGTTGGTTATCTTATATGTGGCGTCGGCCAGCAATAATTTCGCTTGTAGAGGTTCCTGATCGTGTGATAGGAGCTTCAGTTAGATAGCTTGCGGCAGCTTTGTAACCAAGAAAGAAAGTAAAGCTTCATCTGGCATAGTTTTGCTATCGAAGACTGCTCTGATACGTCGCCACAGTTGAGAAGGAGTCAAGTCTTTGAGATGTACATCTTACAGTATGTATAAAACAGACTCTTGTGTAGTCTTAGCTAGATGCTCGCAGATCTGTTGTTTTGCCAGGGCGTAACGATTTGCTGGGGCCGCCGGCAGCGCTAAGTCCTGAACTCACTTAGCGTGGCCATCTAGGGCATTAATAAGAGCAGTAAATTTAGCACTGTCTGAGTCTATGTTTAGGGCGGTGAATATAGTCTCTGCCAAAATAAACCACGTATGCGGATTGTTCATTGTGAACCTTGGTAATTTAGGAATTTTCTCACTCTTGTGTTGTGGATGTAACAGATTTAATAGCACAGCGGACGGGAGTGGCGGAGTGTTTATGAAGCTGTCACTCGCGGCGTTCGCGGCGGCTGGTTTAAACATGGCTGGCGCGGGAGGCGCGGCAGGAGCAGCTGGGGCTGCGGAAACAATCGGGGCGGGACGACTGTTCAACCAATAATTGTTATCACTGAAATTTGTACCCATCTGTTTTTTTAGTGAGTCTTGTAGTGGGTGGGGAGAGAATGTGTCCAATACCGATTTATCAGCAATATATGGGGAGCTCCAAGTGATCTGTGGGCTCGAAAAGTCTGTGAGGTTCATAGTGTTGGGGCACTGGTCACACTACATGTCACAGGAGGTTGTACATACGACCAGTGGCGTAGCATGAGGGGAGACTTTGAGACATAGTCTCCCCTGTATTCGTGTTTAAAAAAGATGCAATAGTAATTCATAACAAAAATATAAAGAACTTTCTCCTATAGGCACTAAATGTGTGAAGACATCAGTTTTGTAGCCTGCGCCGCCGCACCCTTTATATTGATGTATCTGCCTACTTGAGAATCGACTGCTCTCAGTCTCTGCCTCCCTTCCCTCACCTGGCTTTGTGCGCCTGAGCGTTCTCGGCTCCCCTCCACTTCCCCTCTTCCACGAAGGCCAGTGCGCTGCATTTGCTAGCAGGTAGTGATGGGCTAAACTGCGATTTTCCGATATCAGTGACTTCTGTGAATGCTGCTTTTCAGTATCTGTTATTCTTAACTGTGATTTGTCGCAGTTAAGGAACCTAGGTCGTGTATCCCTCCGCCACTGCTATTTCTGCGATTTCTGCTACTTCCGCAATTTCTGCTACTTCTGTTATTTCTGTGACTCCTGCGATTTCTGCGACTTAGCACCTTATGAAAAAGTTACATCTGTCCACACAGAAAACTGCTTCTCAACAAACCTGGCATTAGTAAGTATGTTTTACGTTTGTTCTTTTGTTGGCTTTAATTATGTATTAAAGAAACAACTGTGAAAATATTAATAGTGTAATTAATATGTAAGTAGCCATACAGTACCATAATAGTTCGTGTTTAGAAAATGAATTCTAAATATTGTTATGTTCACAGGTACCCGAACTACATTTCAGTCACTCAGTAAAGTGATAACTCAAAATATCATTGTCAACAGTTCTGCAGAAATTGCCACTGCTCTTTAGACCGTTTTCATCATGGAGTTAATTTCTTCAGTGAGATCGTTCTTGCAAATGTGAAATATACCCCATTGAGTGGCTTTCATTACAGCAAATATTAGCAATGTACTCTGTCAATTATATTGCTTATAATTAGTGACAGCAAAAATTGTTTAATAATCCTTGTGATTTTGCAGACACAGTTCTGACTCTTGATTACTGGTTGCTGTACGTATCTATCCACATCAAGGCTATTGAGGAAGACTCGTGAAGATTCAAGACAGCTCTTAGAGGATTTGCAGTTTAAAAGTGACATAATTCTGAAATAAGTTTGTAGATGGGTGATTAAACTGTGTTTTATTGAAGTTGTTGTGCAATTTTAAAGGAATAATAAATGTTAAATACCGTGAGTCAATAATGAAAATCTCATTTTCCACATGTTAAGCCTTCCTATACCCGTAAATTTTCCGCCACTTATTTATTGGTAAACACTTGTTGAAGAGTGACATGCCTCCCCCCCCTCCCCATCCCCCCAGATTTCCCCGGAATGTTGGTGTGACACTGACCCGTAACATAGCCCAAGGTCTAGAATATGCATTTTGAGGCTGTTGATATGAAAGTGAGAAGTACAGACCTTCCACTTAAATCAGGAATAGTTTAAGTGCATTACTTGAAAGTAATACAGGAAAAGCTTACTTATGTAGGTGGTTGTAGTGTCGGCAAAAGGATCTTGTGTGTGAAGTTCCCATGTAGAACACCAGGTGTAAAACTTTTCTCTTGAGTCCTGAACTGTGTCGGAACAAACGTGAGGCATTCATATGACTCAATAATACTATTTTCATTTTACTACACTTATACAGATGTTTGAGTTCTGCTGTGTTAACATTGCGAAGTCCTGTAGGCATGTGGAGTATTAACCAAAAGTGTCATAGTGGAAGCAGAATAAAACACATTTGTTACATTACTTGATACTTTCAGGAGAAAAAGGCAATGTTGCTTCTTATTAATATAATACATTCAGAGTCACAGCTGTGTTTGACCAACCATAATTGATGCTGAATGTGCATAATATGAAGGGCTTATTTCAACAGTGGTACAAGTCCATTACCTCCACTTTTCTGACTATAATGCTTCTGAAATTAATGATCCAAACAAACATAACTAAAGGTTCATCTCTAGCAAGAAGTCAATGTTTGAATATTTCTGGTATCTCAACTGCAGATTTTTCAGCGCTCATTTAACTTTACGACTATGTACCTCAAAATGAACAAAAATGGACTTGTACCACTATAAAAATAAGCCCTTAGTATGCACACAGGGGCAGCAGCCTTTTCAGTAGTTGCAGGGCCAACAGTCTGGATGATTGACTGATCTGGCCTTGCAACATTAACCAAAACGGCGTTGCTGTGCTGGTACTGCGAACGGCTGAAAGCAAGGGGAAACTACAGCCGTAATTTTTCCCGAGGACATGCAGCTTTACTGTATAATTAAATGATGATGGCATCCTCTTGGGTAAAATATTCCGGAGGTAAAATAGTCTCCCATTCGGATCTCCGGGCGGGGACTACTCAGGAGGATGTCGTTATCAGGAGAAAGAAAACTGGCGTTCTACGGATCGGAGCGTGGAATGTCAGATCCCTTAATCGGGCAGGTAGGTTAGAAAATTTAAAAAGGGAAATGGATAGGTTAAAATTAGATATAGTGGGAATTAGTGAAGTTCGGTGGCAGGAGGAACAAGACTTCTGGTCAGGTGATTACAGGGTTATAAACACAAAATCAAATAGGGGTAATGCAGGAGTAGGTTTAATAATGAATAGGAAAATAGGAATGCGGGTAAGCTACTACAAACAGCATAGTGAACACATTATTGTGGCCAAGATAGATACTAAGCCCACACCTACTACAGTAGTACAAGTTTATATGCCAACTAGCTCTGCAGATGACGAAGAAATTGAAGAAATGTACGATGAAATAAAAGAAATTATTGAGATAGTGAAGGGAGACGAAAATTTAATAGTAATGGGTGACTGGAATTCGAGTGTAGGAAAAGGGAGAGAAGGAAACATAGTAGGTGAATATGGATTGGGGCTAAGAAATGAAAGAGGAAGCCACCTAGTAGAATTTTGTGCAGAGCACAACTTAGTCATAGGTAACACTTGGTTTAAGAATCATGAAAGAAGGTTGTATACGTGGAAGAACCCTGGAGATACTGGAAGGTATCAGATAGATTATATAATGGTAAGACAGAGATTTAGGAACCAGGTTTTAAGTTGTAAGACATTTCCAGGGGCAGATGTGGACTCTGACCACAATCTATTGGTTATGACCTGTAGATTAAAACTGAAGAAACTGCAAAAATGTGGGAAATTAAGGAGATGGGACCTGGATAAACTGAAAGAACCAGAGGTTGTACAGAGTTTCAGGGAGAGCATAAGGGAACAATTGACAGGAATAGGGGAAAGAAATACAGTAGAAGAAGAATGGGTAGCTCTGAGGGATGAAGTAGTGAAGGCAGCAGAGGATAAAGTAGGTAAAAAGACGAGGGCTGCTAGAAATCCTTGGGTAACAGAAGAAATATTGAATTTAATTGATGAAAGGAGAAAATATAAAAATGCAGTAAATGAAGCAGGCAAAAAGGAATACAAACGTCTCAAAAATGAGATCGAGAGGAAGTGCAAAATGGCTAAACAGGGATGGCTAGAGGATAAATGTAAGGATGTAGAGGCTTATCTCACTAGGGGTAAGATAGATACTGCCTACAGGAAAATTAAAGAGACCTTTGGAGAGAAGAGAACCACGTGTATGAATATCAAGAGCTCAGATGGCAACCCAGTTCTAAGCAAAGGAGGGAAGGCGGAAAGGTGGAAGGAGTATATAGAAGGTTTATACAAGGGTGATGTACTTGAGGACAATATTATGGAAATGGAAGAGGATGTAGATGAAGACGAAATGGGTGATACGATATTGCGTGAAGAGTTTGACAGAGCACTGAAAGACCTGAGTCGGAACAAGGCCCCCGGAGTAGACAACATTCCATTAGAACTACTGACGGCCTTGGGAGAGCCAGTCATGACAAAACTCTACCAGCTGGTGAGCAAGATGTATGAGACAGGCCAAATACCCTCAGACTTCAAGAAGAATATAATAATTCCAATCCCAAAGAAAGCAGGTGCTGACAGATGTGAAAATTACCGAACTATCAGTTTAATAAGTCACAGCTGCAAAATACTAACGCGAATTCTTTACAGACGAATGGAAAAACTGGTAGAAGCCGACCTCGGGGAAGATCAGTTTGGATTCCGTCGAAATGTTGGAACACGTGAGGCAATACTGACCTGGACAGTGTCTTGAAAGGAGGATATAAGATGAACATCAACAAAAGCAAAACGAGGATAATGGAATGTAGTCAAATTAAATCGGGTGATGCTGAGGGAATTAGATTAGGAAATGAGACACTTAAAGTAGTAAAGGAGTTTTGCTATTTAGGAAGCAAAATAACTGATGATGGTCGAAGTAGAGAGGATATAAAATGTAGACTGGCAATGGCAAGGAAAGCGTTTCTGAAGAAGAGAAATTTGTTAACATCGAATATAGATTTAAGTGTCAGGAAGTCATTTCTGAAAATATTTGTTTGGAGTGTAGCCATGTATGGAAGTGAAACATGGACGATAACTAGTTTGGACAAGAAGAGAATAGAAGCTTTCGAAATGTGGTGCTACAGAAGAATACTGAAGATAAGGTGGATAGATCACGTAACTAATGAGGAGGTATTGAATAGGATTGGGGAGAAGAGAAGTTTGTGGCACAACTTGACTAGAAGAAGGGATCGGTTGGTAGGACATGTTTTGAGGCATCAAGGGATCACAAATTTAGCATTGGAGGGCAGTGTGGAGGGTAAAATTCGTAGAGGGAGACCGAGAGATGAGTACACTAAGCAGATTCAGAAGGATGTAGGTTGTAGTAGGTACTGGGAGATGAAGAAGCTTTCACAGGATAGAGTAGCATGGAGAGCTGCATCAAACCAGTCTCAGGACTGAAGACCACAACAACAACAACAACAACATGCACACACACACACTACATCGATCTCGTGAGGCACAAGGCTCTCGTAAAAAAGTACATACGTCGGTCAACAGATGGCACTAGGAAAAGAATGTAAACTGCGCTTTCCAGTTGCTACTTGCGACTCTTAGTTGCGATTTGTCACAGAAATCGCAGTTTGACTCGGCAGCGAATACCGTAGTATGAACTTTGCTCAACAGATGGCACTGCTAACTGCGCTTTTTAGTTGCTACTTGCGACTCTTAGTTGCGACTTGTCACGGAAATCGCAGTTGGACTCGATAGCGCGTCGCAGAGATGAACGTAGTACGAACTGTGGCCAACAGATGGCACTGTTAACTGCGCTTTTTAGTTGCTAATTGCGACTCTTAGTTGCGATTTGTCATGGAAATCGCAGAAAGCAGTATGGAATTAGCCAACAGATGGCTCACGGCGTTGAATGTGAAATACTACTTGCGACTGCTAACTGTGACTGAAATCTCAGTTAGATTTTGTAAAGTTGTTATTGTGATAACTGTGACTTCTCAATCACTGTGATTTCTAACAGATACGCGATTTCCTGCCCACCACTACTAGCAGGTATTGAGACTAGTTTCAGCCGCTTCTATGCTGGCTTTTAACACAGAAGTGAACAGTCGCGCGGTTTGTATTCATAGTCATTCTTGGGTGATTTTAGTGCATATTTTCGTTGTGTCGTCAACATGAGTGAGCCAGCAACTGCAAACCTTATAGAATTTTTATTAAAAACGTCTTTTTATACATTAATGTACGATAAAAAGTGTGCGGATTGAAGGACAAACGACCTACTCCTATACTCAGTGTAGTTTTAAGTGAAGCCAAACAAAAACGCACTTTTCAGACAGCCTGGTATGGAAAGTATGCTTGGCTGACAGCGAATACAGTTAATAACAGATTGTATTGTTATATATGTGTTCTGTTTGGTGGTGATAAGGAATGATGCAAAGAGGGCATTTGTACAACAAAGAACTTTAACAGGAAAGCACAAAAACATCAGACATCAAAACGTCACCTGCAGAACAAACAATCATTTCAGTTATTGGTCAAAAGTGGAATTGAGCACGCCCTTTCTGAAGCCACTCGTCTGACAGCAATAAAATACAACGAACTAGTTGCATCCAGTAGGAGAGTATTGGCTCATCTTATTCAGGCAATTGCATTTCTTTGTAATGTAAACACGAACTAGCCTTTCGCGACCATCGAGAAGACGAATCCTCCCGTGACAAAGGTAACTATCTGGAATTGTTGGATTTACTAGCTCAAGGAGAGCAGTTAATCCGAGACCATCTGTCATCATCCTCAACCTTTAAAGGAACGTCTCCATATATACAGAATGATGTAATAGAAATGATAACTCTGGCACTTAATGAGAAAATAAAATCTGATATTCAGAACTGCAATTTCATTTCGATTCAGGCTGATGAAACATTAGACATATCATGTAAGAGTCAAACGAGTGTAATATTCAGGTACTGTATTGGAGACAAAATTGAGGAAAGATTCGTTGGATTTTACAATGTTTCTGGAGATAAAACTGCTGAAGGTTTGTCAAACATTGTTCATGCAGTATAGAAGGAATGGAATGTGGAAGGATAAGTGGTTGGTCAAACATATGATGGTGCTTCAGTAATGGCAGGCAGAGAAAGAGGACTACAACAATTGGTGAAGCAGTTCTGTCCCTATGCGCTGTTTCTTCATTGTTATGCACAGCAACTGAATGTGGTACTGTTACATGCCTCCAAAATCATATGGCAAGTATGCATGTTTGTAAGTGATCTTACTGCATTCCATTCGTTTTTCAGCAAATCGTCAAAACGAACTGTATTGCTAACTGAGACAGGATTTAAACTGCCACATGAAAGCAACACTCACTGGAACTTTCGTTCCAGGCAGTTTCAACATCTAGTCATTTCTGAGGACTATATAGTGTTTTTAATTATATATTTGATGATACATACTCTCGGTGGGACCCAGAATCTTTGGGAATGAATCAACGGATGGGCGATCCTACGTTTGTCTACTTGCTTTGCTTCTACAGAGGGTTCTTTGTTTATGTTGATCATCTCTTTAATGTTATTCAGTCAAAAGCTGTAAGTATAACTGCTTGCCACAACGAAATAACTGTTTTGAGAAACTTACGAGAATTAAGAACGGAAACATTCGTTCATGAATGCATTAAATGTAGCTTGTGTTTGAATGACAACCTATCATTCTGTGACGGACAAAAGACACCACTCAGGTCACTAACTGTATTTGCAAATTTGTTCAGATGGAAAGAAGGTTTCAAGACTTTCCCCAAATTCAGTTTTTTGAACTTTTGAACGAAAAGTGTTTGCCGAAGTATCAAAAAGAATTCCCAAAGTTGAAACTGCTCAATAATTAGAACAGTATACCTTTTTTCAAACAAGAACAAGTTGAAAATGAACTGTGTAAAATATACGCTAATGAGAAAAAACACTTGTCGCCAAGAATCCCCTTAAATTTCATTGTCAACAATGATTTAAATTCCGTTTATGAAGAAACAACGAAGTTCCTGCTTTTGGTTTTGACCCTACCCACTACTACAGCAAGCAGTGAACGAAGCACGAGTACTCTTAAACGGGTGGAGAATTATTTAAGGAATTCAATGTCCAACATCCGGCTGTCGTGTTTGAGCACGTTAGCAATAGGAAAGTCACTACTTGGAGAGCTATCCAGTGATCAGATGTTTGTAGACTGAGTTATATACTTATCCGTGGAAAGAAAAGACAGGCGTATTGCATTTGGGTACAAGAAAATGCAAGAGCTTCTTCCCTTGCTACTGGAGTTCTACAAATTTGTCATCCTTTCTTGAACAAGTTAGTTATTATTATTATTATTATTATTATTTGTGGCGATGGTAGTGGCACTAGTAGTAGTAGTAACAGTAGTAGTTGCAGTTGTTGGTATTTTATTTGATGCTTTTTTTCATTTGTTTAAACTATTGTTTATTGTACTATTTTGTCTCCCCAACCTTTCCAACCACGCTACGCCATTGCATACGACGCACTGTGAGTCACAAATTTAGGCACAGCACTCATGACTGGTTTGTTATAGACGAACGTAGAAAAAGATTTCATAGCAGGTGAAAGATTCCACAACGGCATTGTTGATGGCGGAGAAAACTCCACGGCGTTGTACTTATCTTCCAATTTTATCCCAGTTGTTGGTGGCGTTGTGCGTAGGAAACCGTGAAAATGCAGTGTAGAGGCACCATTAGTATCATGTTGTAGTTCGAAAAGAGCGGAAGGTGAGCGATCTGGAGATGTCGATGTAAACGGCCACATTGTCGAATTGGACGTATTTTGCGCGTCGGAGGTCACCAGTATGGTGTGTGTTATAACACAGAAAACACCATTTACCTTCACTATGTAATATTTTTATTGGCACAAGATAAATCAAAACACAAAGAAATAGTTTTCGACAATCACGGTAACATTTATGACGAATGTCTCACACCAAATAGTCAACAACCAAAGTAAGTAATAGCGAAGTATAAAAAAGCAAAGATATTAATATTTTCCGGCAGTTCTCCCACAAACTATTAACACTTCTGAAAGACATTATTTACTATTTGCTCTGCAAAATCCTGTCTGTGGGGTGTGATTACTATACTTGTATAATGAGCAAAAGGGACTAGGTTTGTATCTTCGGGAATATAGAGTGGAAAGTCATTAATTTACCGATATATTAAGAGCAAGCTTCAGCACTATGTCTGCATCAATATACATATGCGATTGAGAGATTGGATTGATTCGTATAGATAGAATTGAAAAGTAAAAGAGAAGTGTGTGATGCTGCGGAACTCATTGTAGATTTTAAATGCAGTTGACTCTAAATATAAGATTGTATCATATAACTGAAATACGTTCCTTTTTTTGTTTTGTAGCCAAGGATCGATCATCGATATTTTGTGCAGAACAGGCACGATATCCCATTTCTAGTGTATATTGTCTTTGATTTAAGTGAAGCGGGGGTAGAGGTGTTAAGGGACGCGATCCGGCTTTGTATAGTGGCGCAATTACTGTAAGTTAAAGTGTGTTCGTATTTTTTGTTTTGTTTTTAGTAATTAAATTATTGAGAGTAATGAGTATTTATGTAATTTTGTGGTAGGTGTAGCGTCTACCGCGCATTTGCATCTTCGTTTTTGATAGCTGCAAAGGGCGATCGCCATGTCGTACAATACAAGGCGGCAGACAGGTCAGGGTGTGGGTAAGTGTTCATCATACACAGAATGTTTTCATACTTTACTGAAGTGTTTTATATAACTACTACAATAGAATGAACGTACGTTATTCTTTATACCCCGGGTATATTCGATTACATTTCTTGAAATTGTGTGCTATGAGCGAGTGGACCTTTGGCGACCATTTTGATTTTAAGTAAGAATATGTAATTTAAACACAGTATCATCGAAAATTGATCTTAAATGTATTTTTTAGTAGAAATCGTTGATATACCGGTTTTATGTATATTGTTAATGTAAGTTTTTTTAACAACACTGAAGACAGTGCCTTCGTCGGTATAATTAATTGGACCGTTAACTTGGTGCTGGTCCTGGCTCCCTCCCCCATTTTCTCTTCAAGTGGTGTTATGTTTTAGTTATTAACATTGAGTTTAATATATCAAAAGTATTAGTTAAGGATTACCGTTTTCTAACCACGAATCTGGCTGAGACTACTTCAGGATTTCGTAGCACTATATGTTATCGTTTGTAGCCCCCCTCCCTTTTTCCATTTGTCAAAGCTTGGCGTGAATGAATCTGTAGTTTTTAGACAACATATATTTCACATGTACCGGCATTTCATAACTTTTGCAAGAACAGTTCGGACGTATTGATTTTTAAAATATGGAGTAGGAAAATAAATTCGAACAAGGCGCTGCAATTCTTAAGTGTGCCTGACCATCTTTGCATCAAATAGGTTGTGATTTCTAAATTCTCTCCATATTATAGTGTATGAAGTTTTGCTTTTAATTATTAGTTTCCATTGTATCCAGGATCTCACTTGTATTTTTTCACTACAGGTATGGGAGGAAAAGGTTCTCCTGGTCCATACCCTCCTAGACCACGCATGCCTCAGCAAAATACCTATCAACAAGGTTACAGCTCCCAGCAGTCTAGCCATTATTCAAGCCAAAACCAAGGTGGCATGCAGCAGGTACTTAGTTGTTTAGTAGCAGCTTAAATTTGATGTTACTGTGCTAGATAATTTGAGAACTAAAATTTCGAGGTCTGTATGTGAAGCTAATGTTTTTATGTGGTTTGTGTGTGTATATTCCATGCTGAAGTTTCCTATCCCTCTTGGATGCCTAGAAAACATGCTGATACTCGCCTGTAGGTCAATGCTAGTGTGGCATTAAAAAGAAATGCTTCATCCTTCGCAAATCTGAGTTCTGTTCAGTTTCTGACTGCATCACGGTTGCCAGCTTTCAACTGGGAAGTGCTAACCACTGCAGTCACAGAGCTTTGACAATGAGGTGGTTTTGTTGTAGAGATGTTAACAAAATCAGGTTATTAGTTGAGGCTGGGTCACAAAGCTGCTGACCCCAGCCTGCTAACTGTCAGATATCAACGTACACTGACTCAGCTATAGTTGGGAGTAGTGTTTCTGTAAGTTTTGGTTGGGAAAGAGATCTATAAATCTTAAATTCATTTCATAATACAGATCAATATATGTAGAACGTTGTTCAATTTAGCTTTGTGCACTGAGTTTGAAACTTGTTTGCATTATGAGAATGTTCACAACATTGTTTGCAGCCTGGTGCAGGTTCAAAAACAGCTCTCCATGGTTGTACCAGAACATATCAAAATAAAGTATCGTTTGTGGTTTGCCAGTGTATGTTGGTAGTATCTGACACTTCGTGTATCAGAGTATAGGGCTTAACGGAAACGTCCAATTACACCTGTCCAATGACGTCACAACTACTCCTATATCACGACTGTCATTATGTAAACATGACGACAACACACAAAATTAGATCGAAAAACCATCAAACACACATTCCTCCGAAGATATAATGAAACTAACGGGACAAGAGGATGAAATTGGGTTTTTTGGGGGGGGGGGGGGGGAGACAAACTAATAATAAACACATTCCACTAAACCAAACGATAAAATGACCACAACCTTCCCAAAATCAACTAAAAACAATATTCACTGGAATCGAACATTTCCCTTGACCTATATGGACCAACAGCAACTACCGATACCACACTATAAATCTCGAAACTTTCACGACCATCACACTTAATTGTGCCACAAAAATAACCTAGAAAATCAAAATTGGAATCAAACATTTCCCCTGACCTGTTATCCTTACATCGCCGGATATAGTCGTCCCTGGTCCGAGATGCCGGAATTTTAGTAAGCCTCATTTCTTCATGACACACTGGACACTTCACGATTTCAGCCAACAGGCTGAATAGCTGAAGGTATTTTATTAGAGGCAGCGCACTGTTCCCCCTCATTGCCGACAACTGAAAACTGTTGACCTTGTCAGTCATATCCATACCTACCAGAGACATAAACAATGCAATTTACCAAATTTCGCACATGACAAACAGAAAAAAACTACAATAACATTGACATAATAAAACCAGTATTGTTAACTCACTGAAAAATGTTCTGCTGAAAGCACAGTCACCACCGATACCACACACGTGCAATGCTATCGCGCAGATGAACCTCATATGCCACATAACACGCTACCCATAAACACACCATCAGAGAAAACCACTGGCTGGAACAATACGCCACCTATAAACATGCCACACATGCGAACTATACCAAAAACATCACCTCACACACAAACACACCACCAGAGAGCACCACTGACATCAAAACGACACCTATGGACACACCACTTTCACAAACTAAACTCTGTGCCGTCGTGATGTCGCACACAACAACCGCCTTAAATCATGGGTTAAAGCCAATGGGTGGAATCGGATGCTTCCATTGACCCGAGTATAGTAATTGTTGCTTCATAGTGTGCTGAGTTTTGTCAAGGCAATATATATTTAATTTATCCATTTGTACAAGGCCTGTGTAATATATGAAGTACATATGAAAATTCAAAGTTGGGACTCCAACCATAAAACTGCTGCTACGGTTAGTTCCATCAGCATTGACTCAGAAAATATCTTGTGGACTCTGTATCATGTTCTTTTTTTGCATTACTGTAAGAGTGGTGCTAAGTGTGTCTCTCACACACACACACACACACACACACACACACACACACACAAATCTACATCTACGTGATTACTCTGCTATTCACAATAAAGTGCCTGACAGAGGGTTCAATGAACCAACTTCAAGCTGTCTCTCTACCGTTCCACTCTCGCAACGGCACACGAGAAAAACGAGCACTTAAATTTTTCTTTGCGAGCCCCGATTTCTCTTATTTTATTTATATTATTATTTCTCAATATATAGGTGGGTGCCAACAGAAAGCTTTTGCAGTCGGAATGTTTCTCTGTGTGCTTTCTCTTTTTGATTTAGTTACTTTAAATGGAGCCTAATGCTGAAACATGTACAGATTAAGGAAAATAATTACTTATCATCAAGTCATTGTAAGTGCAGAATATAACAGCTATGTGCTGGAAAGTTTGTATCTATTGAATGTGAAAATTCAAATTCAACACTTGAGCTTAGAGAACACTAAAATCAACATGGCAGGTGCCCTTCTTGCCTTCGTCGGCCAATCATGGTACAGGATGCGATCATCACCTTGGTGTGAACATATGCAAAAAACATTAAGCATGCAGCAATAGGAATTGTAAATGTCTGACAGACAGTGCAGCACTAAGCAAATCTTCACATATATGGCATAGTGAAGTTTTCCGGTTCCCCATCATTTTTTGCACTAAAAGCTCAAGCAGTTGCTTAGTATTGTTGCATTGTGAGGACATTTTCCTTGATTACTCATGTGAATGGTTCCATTCTCCCACAGGAAGGTCCTTGCTTAATCTCAGCAAACACTAACTGTGCAATCGAGTACCTTTCCTCCCACTGTGCTGGATCGTGCCTTACAGATGGATGCAGCTACCTTCTGAAGTTTGTCAGTGATTGACTTCCATTATCTCAGATTTTGACACAACTTAGCATATTTGTTCTTTCTACGAATCTAATCAATGAACAAAGATATTACTGTTATATAAGCTGTTTGGATTTTATATCCTGTTAAAGGGTTGGAATTTAACACATTTTGGTTTTCATATGAAGAAAATAGTGTTCAGATGCACAAAGTAATTACTTCCTAATTTACCAGTGAATATTGATAAAATTTTATTTGTGTTTGCATCAATATGTGAAGTATTCAGAAGACTGTGAAGAGCAGTATCACAGTATCATTGACAAGGAAAGGGTTAATTGAATAACTTTTTTTTCTTGTTCTAAATAATAGTGTCAAATGATAAAATGAAATTAATGGGGTTTTTCACTCCTTTGTTATCAATTCATAGGCAAAAATGATTAACAAAATTCAAATCCTTACTTACCGTGTGTTCAGTATCCCATCCATTATGCTTTTAAAAACTGAAAGTAATGTGTAACAAAAACTAGATTAAATACGTTTCTTAGTGTGCAGGCAAAAAACATATTTATCTGATGTCTCGAACTGATTGTATTGTTTATTTCTGCACAAATTGTGGAGTAAACAATATTGCATATGCAGAAATGCATAGTGTCATGCCACTGCTCTCTTATTTCTGCAAGCTGCTGAATAACAATACTTTATACTGTCTATAGGTATGTATAGCTCAACTATTTTAGTAATTCATCAGTTTCTGATTGAAGGAAAGATGCTGGCCAAATTTACTTTGCTGAATAGTAAAACAGTGTGAATGTAGCTGTGAATGATGTATTCTGACAGTTCAACTCAGCCTCTAAATAATATGTAGGACAATATTTGTGATGAATGTGACCAGATGTTTCTAAGATTTTTTATATTGCTTTGGAATGTAGATATGCATATGCAATTTATTAAACTATGCCAAACAAATAATCCATGCAATCTGTTGAACTTCCTGAAAATTAATCTCTTAAAATTGAAAATTAAAGCAGATGTTAGGTTAAAAACTATTTATCTTCACCATCAGCACATTTCTGGACAAGTATGAATTTATGCAAGTGTTTGTTGTCTCTCTTTCAAGAAACATAAATTGTCCATAAAAAAAACCCTTTGAATTTTAACAATAGAACAGAGTAGAAAAAATTTAATTTAAGAAGAAAAATAATGTAAATGCCAAAAGTGAGGGTAGTGGATTGTCAGATTATCATGTGATGAAGTACTATAATTGTAGAAAATACTGTCATTGATAAACTAAACACTGCATTCAGTAGAATTCAGTCCGCCTCTGGTAGCTGAGTGGTCAGTGCGGCAGAATGTCAATCCTAAGGACCCGGGTTAGATTCCTTGCTGGGTCGGAGATTTTCTCCAGGCAGGGACTTGGTGTTGTTGTCCTAATCATCATTTCATCGCCATTGATGCGTAAGTCACTGAAGTGGCGTTGGATCGAAAGACATGCACCCGGCGAATGGTCTTTCCAACGGGAGGCTCTAGTCACACGACATTTACATTTTAGTGGAATTAGAGGTCACTGTGAAACTGCATGTAAGTGGCGAACACAGCAGATTCTCCTGTGGCAAAGGAAAAAAGTGCATGATAATGGAAAATGAATCAAACAGTTCTCAAAGTTGATTTACTATCTAAGGAAAAATACTAGAAAATAAGTGCAGTAGGAATGGACAAGCTTGTTGAAATAATGAAAACTGAATTACTCGAGATATCAAGAAACATATTCAAATTTGACGATTACAGCTGTATTAAATTTGCCTGGGACATTCAGTGTAACTGATGTTTGTGAAGCTCAAAAACTATTCAAAGAGAAGTGTTTTTAACAGAACTTAACCTTAGCCGTGTGAAAAATTGAGCCTTGAAACCATTAATTGGTAAAAATGTTTCATCAAAATGATGAACGGTCCAGAATTTTGCGTGTTATGAAGATGATACTAGTACAGGAAGAAACTTATGTGAGACAGCAGTGGATTTTATGCCTTTGATAGCTGTACTCATTTTTTATGTTAGAATGTAGTGACTTAAAAATGTTTTTTCAAAATTTTGCTGTGAGACCTGATGTGTTTTGCGTGGTGCCAGTGGTACACACTTAGTGTGCATGTGCACTATACATAAAAATGTCATTTTAGTGATTCACAGGGTTTTAACTGGAGAAAATAAAAAGAACTTACGTTAACATTGTTGGAAAAGGTAGATTGCTATTTACCATAAAGATGACATTTTAAGCTGCAGGCAGTAACACTTGAGAAACTTGCACATAAGCTTTCGGCCAGAGCCTTGTCAGAAGAAGAGAAACATCACCATTCGTCCATACAAGCAAGCACAAGTCATACAGACATGACTGGCAGCTTGGGCCAGAATGCAACTATCATATGGGATGGAAGCAGCAATCTGCAACTATTATGTCGCATGGAAGAAGTAATCTGGAGGAGGTGAGGAAGGGAAGCGATAGCAGTGTACAGGGAGGGGGGAAATGACTGCTTTTTGGTGTAGGTTTAGGGACTAGAATACCAGCAGGTGCAGCATCAGTAGGTTGTTGAAGCAGGAGTGAAAAAAGAGGGGAACAGGGTGGTGGTGGTTAGTGTTTAACGTCCCGTCGACAACGAGGTCATTAGAGACGGAGCACAAGCTCGGGTTAGGGAAGGATTGGGAAGGAAATCGGTCGTGCCCTTTTAAAGGAACCATCCCGGCATTTGCCTGAAACGATTTAGGGAAATCACGGAAAACCTTAATCAGGATGGCCGGAGACGGGATTGAACCGTCGTCCTCCCGAATGCGAGTCCAGTGTGCTAACCACTGCGCCACCTCGCTCGGTGAGGGGAACAGGGAATGATGGTCAGGTAACTCCCATGTGTGCAGTTCAGGAATGCTTGTGGTGGATGGGTATATATGGGTGGCTTGGGAAATGAAGCAGCCATTGAAATCAAGAATTTTACATTCAACTGCATGTTGTGCTACTTGCTCTTGGCTGCAGTTTAGCAGTGGTTGTTCATTGTGATGGGTGGCTAGTCGGTGGTCATACCAGTATAAAAAGCTGTGCAGTGATTGCACCTATGCTGGGAAATGTTGTGGCTGCGTTCACAGATGGCTTTGTCCCTGTGACGAGACTGGAATAGGAAGTGTTGCGTTGATGGATTCGGCAGGTCTTCCCCTGGGTCTTCCACAGGGATATGATCTTTGTGGCAAGGGGCTGGGATTGGGAGTGGCATTGGGATGCACTAGGATATAGTGAAGTTGGATTGGTGACAGAACAATACTTCAGGTGGTGTGTATGAAGGAGCTTGGGTTCGATGTCCCTCTTTTCAGAGCATGATGATAGGTAGTCAAAGCCCTGGCGAAGCATGTGGTTAAATTGTTCCAGTCTGGCGTAGTACTGGGTGATGAAGGGGAACTCTCTTGTGGGTGGTTTTTCATGTCTGGTGCGGGTGTGAGCAGACATGTCATAAGAGATCTGTTCACAGAGAAGGCAAGGTGAGATCTTCAGTGTAATAGGCAAGGCAGCTCTTGTTGCAGTAGATATGCTGGCCCCAGGCAGCCAGGCTGGGTGGGAAGGCCTTTCTGGTGTGAAAGGAATGAAAGCTGTCAAAATGCAGGTTCTATTTATGGTTGGTGGGTTTAATGTGGACAGTTGCGGATGGAGCCATTAGAGAGATCAACGTATAGGAAGATGGATGCTGGGTTGAGGAGGGCCAGGTGAAGTGGATGGGAGAAAAGATGTTAAGGTTTTTGAAGGAATGAAGATAGGGTGTCCATATCATGAAGATATCAATGAACCTGAGCCAGACAAGGGGGCTTTGTTGGAGGCTAGGAAGGTCTCCTCTGTATGTCCCATAAACAGATTGGTATAGAAAGGTGGGCTGTGGGTGTCCATGGCTGTACAGGGAATTTGTTTGTATACCTTTTGTTCAAAGTAGTAGTTGCGGTTTAGGATTTAGTTATGTGATGAAAGAGGTAGTGGATTTGGAATCTGAAGGACAGTAGGAAAGATAGTATTCAGTAATGATATTATTATGTTACTTAAAAACCGTCTTGATTGCAAATCCAGCAGTTTTCACATGCTACGTCACGTAGCTACGTCACCGGTCATATGAATTTAAAAAAAAATTGCAATCAAGACGGTTTTTAAGTAACATCATAAAATCACTGATTGCTGTTGTCCCATAAGACATTATGTCTGTTTTTGCAAAGTAATGATATTGGTATATTTGGAAAATGGCATCAGCAGTGACGAGTAGGTATCCAGGAGGTAAAGGGGTAGGGATGGTGGAAAATTGGTGAAGAAAGTGGTTGATATCTTTAACTTGGGAAGTTAGTTCATGGGCAGTTAATTGGAGGTGGTCAGTGAGGGATGAAATTCTTTCACCTGAGGGTGTGCAGGATGTTTGGTGTTGTGGATTTGGGGAGCACGTAGAAAGCATGTGTGTGGGGTGTCGGAGGTGAGCAGGGATATGTATTCAGGGGAGTGGTTCTAGGAAGGGCTCAAGGCTTTAAGTAGGGATTGGAGATTGTGTTGCACTTCTGGGATTGGATCAATCTGGCAGAATTTGTGTAGAGGAGTGAGATAATTGGCAGAGACCTTCTGCCAGGTAGTCACTGTGATTCATGGTGGAACCTTTGTCTGCAGGTAGGGTGATTAGGTCAGGTTTTGTTTTCAGTTAATGTATGGCTGTATAGCCCGTGTCACCTTGGACAGCACTTTCCTACGCATAGAGGCGGAGCGGAAAGGAAGTGGGGGGGGGGAGAGGGGATGAGAACTGTGCACGTGTGGCACCAGAGAGCAGGCAAACAACTCCCTGTTGCCGAACTGCGTTGCTGCAGGCAACAGCTAGGCTCATTTGTGTCCGGTACACAGATTCACTCTGCATGACATCAGGAGGCAAGAACAGTTGATGCAGCTTTGTAAGGTTGTGGAGTACAATTTCTCTCAAAATGAGGTCATTGCAACTGCTTGCAATAATTATTGTTTATTGCGATTTGAACTGTATTATAAGTTAAAATTTAATACACGACAAAATTAACTTCAAGCACAAACCTAAATTATTAAGTTTGCTCTTGGCAACTGCTTCTACTTAATAGAATTTTTTTTAAAATGTGTGAGGTGTTTGTTGTCTTTGGCTATAGATAAGTGTAATCGCTGCGTGTAAAAGATAGATAGTGCTAGAAAATACTGATGTAAAAGACTATTGTAAAAGTGGTCAGTAAGTTGTCATCTTTTTTTGCTGTAAACAGGCATTTTGAGTGTAAGCTAATGCATTCGACATTACAGTGACAGACCGCATTAGTAATCCATCGAGCAAGCAACAATTACTGATCATCTGGTAATAACTCCAGGGAATGCTGACCAATCACCGATATCTCGACAAGTAACAGTTGCTATCTTTTTAGGGCCTTATCCAGTTCGTGCCTTGAAAATGACAGAGTTTTACATGTGGAAATCACACTTCTGATGAATTTTTCCAGCTGCATTCTCATATGTTATTAGAGCATACAACAAGGTGGCACAAGTATAACTTCTATTTGGGCAATATGTTGATCACTATAGTCTGCATTATAAAAAAAGGTACCAAGTGCTAATCAAAAAGGCTATGAAGTTCTCATTATTGTGTATGCAACTTACATGTTGACAAACATGTTATATAAACCACAAGTCTTTAAAACTAAGAAATTTTATTGCTTTTTTCCAAAGGCTACATCGTAATACCACTGACATTTGTATTTGAGTCTGTTTCTGAACAATCGGATTGTAAATTTACGATGATAGATTCAAGGCTTATATCCATGTCAAGTTCTTCTTTCTGAAGCTTCTTAGCATGACACACAGACTGCCCACACTGCAGGTGGGACGTTGTCTATTGCCTGATGCGCAAGTGATTCAATGTATATTATCTTGATTTTTTTTTCCTCCCATTTTTTCTCCCACATAGCCTTAAAACCCTTTGCCCAAATTAATTCCATGTGACCACACTGACTGTGACTCATGCGTAAACTCAGAACTCTGCAACCCCATGCATGTGTAAGGAAATCAAATTTATATGTTCTACCATGTGACTTGTATAAATTAACGAGCTGCAGGAGATCGGCTTGAGTCTGGAGTGTACTGTGCTTACTATTTTTATTTTTAAGTTGGGGGTAAAATATCCACTTTTCTGGTGTTTGTACTTGGTGTTTTCTCTGTAACAGTTGAATTATAACTGGCAATGACAGACTACGGAGCAAGGTGAGTCACGTCATTAAACTGACAGCTTCATTTCCGAATGGGAGTCACTGCTGTTATTCTTCCGCGTAACTAGAAGTTTCTCAGAAACAAAACAAGAAGAATAGTCAGCATGCAGAATAATTACTTGAGAACCTATTCTTACGAGAACTTTTAAACCATCAATACCGTCACTCGTTTTCCAGCAGATCTCCCTCGAATGGTTCTAACTGTCCCATGTTGCATCAAGGTAATACACTGTTGAACTACCTCCTTCTCTTGTATTGTGAATCTTTATATGGGATATAGTTAGTGCTGCACCTATGTCACTTCTTTGAACTAGAAACTCTCTTAACATATCTGGAACCAACATCTTTTAAAAGTCTTTACATTGACAAAGCAATTACCTTTGAACTGAATTTTCTCATGCGTAACTGTAACCCTTTTTTGTGAAGTTGGGCATTCATTGTTCACATGGAGCACTTAAAATCATCGTTGTTAAATCAATTTATGTTTACAAGTTCCTTGTGATTTCAATGCTTTCCGTGCTACATGAAACCAGCTTCTTCTGTGGTTGCTGCAGCTATGACACTTTTGTTTACAGCTCTCTTGCCGACACCACACGGTTCTAGAGTCCGTTCTTGTCTTCAGATGTCAACAGTTGGAGACCTGCTTACAAATTCACATTTGAAAAAGTTAAAAATGCGGTAAATAATCCCCCTCGCTTGCTTGTGAAGCACTTCAAATTTATTGCTGTCACCTGGCTTTTTTCTTATTGAACTTGAACATTTACAGATACACATTCACAGCTATACTGCTGCAAGGAAAAAGGAAACAAAATATGACAGTTATAAGAATAATTAGGATGTCACGAAGTACAGTAATGGTGCAACATGTAGGAGTGAGGTTCTTGCTTTCTAGCTGTAAATATCTCATAGCTACTTGGAAAGAAAATGAATATTTAATTGTTGCTAGTGGAGGAGGATGCACAGAACGGATGCAAATTGGGTCGCCTTCTTGTGTGAACTTTAACATTGAGTTTCCTTTGTTTAAAAGAACTTACGTCATATATTGTTTGTAAAAGAGCAGGCAGGGGATGTGTGCTGAGCCATTGTGACGAGTGTCTGTCAAAAGTAGAGCAGTGAGTTTTGATTGAACAAACAGAAATAGTCCGTTGCTAGAGCTCAGCTTGGGAGTTCATTGATAAGGTAGTGGGCCAGCTGAAAAAGTTAACCTCATTCATACTCCTGCATTTCAGTACAATTTTCCATTGTTACAACCTCTCAATATACCGCAGCATCATCCCCAAAAAGCCTCAGTGAACTTCCGATGTCATCCACAAGGTCATTTATGTATACTGTGAATAGCAATGGTCCTACGACACTCCCCTGCGGCACACCTGAAATACTCTTACTTAGGAAGACTCCTCTCCATTGAGAATGACATGCTGCGTTCTGTTATCTAGGAACTCTTCAATCCAATCACACAATTGGTCTGATAGTCCATATGCTCTTACTTTGTTCATTAAACGACTGTGGGAACTTATCTAACGCCTTGCGGAAGTCAAGAAACGCGGTATCTATCTGGGAACCTGTGTCTATGGTCCTCAGTCTCGTGGACGAATAGCGTGAGCTGGGTTTCACACAATTGTATTTTTTGAAACGTACGCTGATTCCTACCGAGTAGATTTCTAGTCTCCAGAAAAGTCATTATACTCTAACATAATACGTGTTCCAAAATTCTGCAACTGATAGACGTTAGAGATATGGGTCTATAGTTCTGCACATCGGTTCGACATCCCTTGTTGAAAATGGGGATGACTTGTGCCCTTTTCCAATCCTTCTAGAGACCTACGGTACACCGCTGCAAGAAGGGGGGCAAGTTCCTTCGCGTACTCTGTAAAATCGAACTGGTATCCCATCAGGTCCAGCGACCTTTCCTCTTTTGAGCGATTTTAATTGTTTCTCTATCCCCCTGTCGTGTATTTCGATATCTACCATTTTGTCATGTGTTTGACAATCTAGAGAAGGAACTACAGTGCAGTCTTCCTCTGTGAAACAGCTTTGGAAAAAGACATTTAGTATTTCGGCCTTTAGTCTGTCATCTTCTGTTTCAGTACCATTTTGGTCACAAAGTGCCTGGACATTTTCTTTAATTCACCTACCGCTTTGACATAAGACCAAAATTTCTGAGGATTTTCTGCCAAGTCACTACATAGAACTTTACTTTCGAATTTATTGAACACCTCTCGCATAGCCCTCCTCACACAATGTTTTGCTTCGTGTAATTTTTTGTTTGTCTGCAAGGCTTTGGCTATGTTTATGTTTATGTTTGCTGTGAAGTTCCCTTTGCTTCCGCATCAGTTTTCTAACTCAGTTGTTGTACCTGCTAACTCAGTTGTTGTACCTGCACTGTCAGCTTTTCTGAACTGTGCGGGTGGGAATTATCATTACAACACATTCTCTGCTCCAGTATTTATCATCAAATTAGGGTAATATACTGCCCAGACCCCTCCACCCAACAATTTCCACCCTGGCTGTCCTAACAGTTTCCACCTCGTTTGTCCTATCATCTCCTCATTCGTGTCTCCCACCCTGTTTATTTGCAGCCCTGTGTCAATGCATCGGCTCATCTTTCCCCACTACTCTCCCTTTTTCACCACCTCTCTGCCCCACAACCTTCTGACTCTGCACCTGTTGGCAGCCTAGTCCCTGCACACTCAACTGGACAGTGTTCTCTCCCCCCACCCATACACTACTATCCCTTCCCCACCCCCCTTCTTGTTGGTGCTTGCATCCCACATGATGATGCATTCCAGCCTGAGATGCTGTAGTAGTAGTAGTTGTTGTTTTGTGTGTGTGTGTGGGGGGGGGGAGGGGGGGTGTCTGTCTCTTTACTGACGAAGGCTGTTTCTGAAAGCTGTACATGTTTTTCAGTTGTGCCTGTCTCAACTTCATGTGTCTTCTTTATGTAACTAGCAGAAATCTTTTCCTATATTGTTGAAAAATTACTACTGCTATTAACATTTTGCAAAGCCAATGTTACCGATATTCACTTTAAACTTATCTCTAAGGGAATGGTTGTGTCAACTCGTCAGACTTTGCAGAATCACATGAAACACCAACTCTTCCAGGAACAAGAACTTTCTCTAACTTCCAACCAATATGAGACTTGAGTATAATTGAGGCTAGAAGAATGTAGTAGTGATGCAAAACCAGCTGTCACATTCAACCTAATGTAACAATAAGCAAACTCTTATTTGTGAAACTATGATTTATATTCTGGGTGTTTTATAGCTTTAATTTGAATTATTTTCATCTATGAAGTAATAAACAGAGTATTGAAAAACCCATTACTTTTTCTCATTTGGTAGAGTTGGTAGAGTACATCTTTGAAAAGAAGAGTAAAAGGGGTAAATCACCCCTTTCAATGATATTGCTCTTGGTGCTGTTCGTTCTCTCTCTCTCTCTCTCTCTCTCTCTCTCTCTCTCTCTCTCTCTCTCTCTATATATATATATATATATATATATATTAAATTGAAAACTGTGACTAAAGATTTTGCCTGGCTGTGTGAAGTTTAATGATGTATTTGTTCACATTTCTTTGAACTCTTTGGATATTGACAAATACACAAATTCCATATTTGTTGCTATATAAGGAAGATATGAACTATTTCGTACTTATGAATGCATTGTATCTTCAGCTTAAGAAAAGGCTGTGAAATTCCAAAAACTTTGGCTAGTTTTAAAACCCAAATCATATGGGATAGTGCAAAAATATTTTGAATTCTTATTTAAATCTATTAATGGAACAAATATAAGTTATACCAAAATCTGAGACCATGACTGTTATGGGGTCGGTAAACTTTACATGGAATGATTCTTCAGTCAACATAGTGTGTGTTTTGGGAAGCCCATACTTATTGAGGTGATATTAAGTCACCATCTATGCCTACATAGTAACTGTATTCATCCTGTGTACCAGTACTACAGGTAATCCATAAATACTGTTGCAATCCGTGTTGTCAAACCTGTCACACCCCTCTCCAATATATTGACAGATTGGTGAGCTCTGGTATTTTACACAAAGCTCAGTGTTATCAGATTTCTATGTCTCCTTCTGGTGATCGGTTAATCATTTCCAATGCTAACAAGAAATGATTTTACATTGGTTGATATCGGATAATTTTGAATAACACTCACAATTTATTTCATATTAGTGGTGAAAGGTAGTTTAGTTTTCCATAATCTGAGATAGAATGTATATTTCTGGTAAGTGCTCTTTTCCATTCTAAGTAGATGGTTATGCAGGTATGATACTTAATGTTTCTTGCACATATTTTTAAATGAATATTTTAGGCAAAAACTAATCCACAATTATTTCATTTAGTGTATAGTGATGGGTTTCTGCAGTATCGTGTGATTTAGAAGCTTTGTAATACACTTGTCTTGATGTGATGTGAGGAACATAAAAGCTGCTGAGTGTCACAAGTAAAAGCATAACATATTGTAGAGAGTGATTTCCGATTATTATCCATATTGTGTGTGCTGCGTGTATTAAGTCATCCTGTCACTCGTGATAGGAGAATTACGTTTCCACATCATGTTTCTTGTGCTATGATTGGATGATAGAAGCAAACTGAATTATGTCTTAGTGAAGCTGAAATGCTGAATGTAATGATACGTTCACCTTGTCAAGACAGGCAACATCATCCAACGTGTGGAACGAAAGATGACCTATGCAAGTCATTAAAACTGTAAGCATTATATGCTTCTTGATAACAAACCCAGTATGGTATATACATGGGTTTTTCAAATTTGTATAGTATTGCGAAAAGAATAAAACATGTTTCTGTCCAGTGTATTTGAATTACACTACAGGTCCAGCAGCCATCTATTGAAGAGAGCCCACATTTTACAGATTAGGATGTCCAATGCTACTGTTCTATTTTTTGATGAGCCCAGTATTAGATACATAGTCTGTGTATATTACGAAGACTTGACATGCTGTTAGATGGGGAAATAAGCCAGCTGAATTAATGAAATATCTTATTACAGTCTAATGTACTCACACCATTTCGATTTGTTCAGTTACAAAACATGGTAGTTGATGGAAGGAAAGTAGCCGACTCCACCTTTGGGCATTATTAGCTTTTTCATCTATAAAGTGCACTTCATGTTGTGTATTGAGAACAATGGTTGCGATGACACACTCAAGCATCTAAATATTGGGACCCCCCCCCCCCCCCCCCCCCATAGCCATATGTAGTTTTTTGGTGGCTACATTCTATGTGTGTGGACCAACACTTTCCTGTAATTCCATCTCACTTAATTTCTTCATTAAGTGAAGAATGAAATAAACAAGTACGAACTTGTAAAATGTTATGTATCCCTTTCAGATTTCTGGTAGTAGACAAAAGTGTTGTAAGCAGTGTTGTCAGCATTTGGTATGAAATGTGATGGCTGGAAATGAAAAGTATGTCACTAGCGTTGGCAGTAGCCAACCAGGTAACAGTAGGTAGAAAGGAATTGTAGCAGTTAGTGAAAATACTTTCTTGACTCTGTGTAAGTGCAACTGTACCACACACAGTATATTTTAAAGTTTATGGTTGTCATGAAATGCTGTTGTCAATAACTATACCTTGGGCTATTCCACAGTGTTTGTGCCCTTGTAAAGGTTTAAAGTGGAGAAAGGCTTTTTTGCTGCCTTTGCTAAATTAGGCAGCCCAAAGCCATTGTTCTTCCAACCATACATAATAGGCCTCTGAAAACACATCCTGTAAGTTGGCACTACTAGATTAATCTGTGGGCTCCATTTATTCAGGAAAAAACATTTGGTGTGAAATATAAATTCTGTTCTAAATGCTGGCCCCATAGTGCCAGAGAAGAAATCACATCTATTTAGTTAAGTTTCTGGTCAAAGCAGATTGGTGATACTACAGAATCCATTACACCCCTTGTTTTGAGGCAGGAGGAGCAGATTGGCTACAGTTACTGAAATGTGATTCATGTGTAAGGACGGCGATTGTTCTTTGGAATTGTTTCATCGTATTAGTCGCCATGTGTACAGGGCACATTTGTCATCTGTTCTGCTACTTTAAAGTAAGGCTGCTGAACCCACCTCATATTTTTTGTTGAAGCTGTTCTTTGTGTAAATATGGTAAATAAGTGTCTAGACATGTTTCTTATATGTTGACGACACCTCTTTGTTGGTGCTTTTTTTTCTCTCCTGGTAATTTTATATAATTCCACCAGAAATATTGCATGTGCTGCCATTTGAAGACTCGTTGAAGCACATTCTTCGGCCATCCTACTATATTAATGATGTTGAAGGCTACAAAGAGCAATCTTACAATGTTAGGATACAGGTATTTTTGGTAGAATGGCATTACAAACTTTTGCTCATCCACTGAGCAAGATAATGCAATGATAAGACTGGACTCCCATCTGAAAGGATTTTAAGTTCAACTCCCGATCCAAATTTAAGTTTTCTGTTTGCCAAAAGTGCCAGTATTCAGAGAAGTAAAAGCACAATTACTTTTTCTGTTCTTATTCAATCTGGGCCTTTTCTCAGTGTCTAATGACCTTTCAGTTCCTTTCTTATTGCTTGCCAAGATATGGAATATATTTATATAAGTTACTTGTAACCCAGTTTGTTTGGGAGATCCATGTGATTCAGCTAAAGTGATTCTTCCTGTGTGTCAGATCTAAATGCTAATTCAGCATTAGAGTAGATATATACCCTGATTATTGAAGAGGGCCAGATTTGATATGTAAAGCAATGGATACTCTAGGTTGCAATATCAACAATATAAGGAGATGACACATCGAGTTACAGACAGGCACTACGGAGAGACTATATATTTAGCTTTTGGCCAAAACCTTCTTCATAAACACACACACCACACACACGACAGCCATTTCTGGCAGCTTGGACCAGATTGCAGCTGTTACATGGAATGAAAGCAGCAATCTGGCAGGGATGGGTAAAGTGAAGGGATAGCAGAATATAGGTGGGGTGGAGCATTCAGGAACTATTCGGAGGCATAAGACTGCCTTCAGATTCAGCATTGGAAGGCTGGGGTCAGGAGGGGGTTTAAGAATGGGTGAATGGCTAATTGGCTGCCGTTATTGGGCTTAAGAGTGTAAAAACTGATATAATAAGTGTGTAAACAGGTGGATGTATCAGTAGCTATGAGTGCTGCTCGAGAGTGCTGTGTGTGTTTGCAGTAGAGGCTTACTACAAAGAATTAATAATTTTGTTGGACCTCAGTGCACTTTTGAGTTTCTTCCCCAGATTCCTCTGCAGTCTTTTAACCCAGTCATCCTTTGGGTGACACCTCCAAGCCACCTACAATACAACAAGGAAACAAAGTTATAGTGAAAAACAAACCAGATCCTAGAGAATATGGATTATTGATGTTTTCTTTGCCTGAACTGAGTGCCTTAATACATCTGAAAGAACACAGTTCCACCAGGATGATACAAGAAGATGTACTACTGCAATGTCAACAGATTTGCTTAGACATATGGACTGTACTTTTGGATGTGTCTTTAATTCTATTCTATGAATTTTTGAAATGAATACTGTAATTGTGCAGCAGTATTGCAGATGTCTACACAGCCAAATCACCTGACTCTTATAGTCCACCCTGAACATTCACTGCAAATAAATTTACTTTGGGGAGCACACATGGCTTCTCATAAGGACTAGATGGATAGCAACAGATGGTCACCTTGTTGCCTACTCTTAAGAATGCTGTGTTTGTACAACACACAACAAAATACAGGCTTTCGGCAGCTTGAGCATTAAAACATGAGATAATGAGAATTCATCGCTGATTGAAATTCTGCATCTAGTGTATCACAAAAGAGTAACTTTATTGCATGACTCATCTTTACAGGTGCTGTGTGCATGTCCCTTATAGAGGACACACATGATTACTTTCACAGTATGTGCACTGATAAATAAGAGGAAGAATGTTGTTTATGCATGGTTGGGCTCCAGCACAAATTAGATACACCTTTAGACACAGATTGTCATCTCGAATGGCAGATGTCTAGATAGGGGAGACCAGTTACATGGCCTACATGTTACCTCTACATCAATCCTTTGGATTGCTGCATGTTAGCTTACTCAAAAGATGTGGAAGTGCCCAGTGTTATTGGAAGAGTCTAAAATCCTTTGACAATATCTGTGGTTATGCCACCCATACCTGACAGGTACATGTCTAATGTGGAAATGGAAGTCGAGATCAACTTTAAACATATTACTTGTCACACATGATTAAATAAACTTTTTACTGTTTTTGTGTGAAGAGTTTATAGTCAGATTCATGAATGATGGCGGTTTGTGCATGTTGAGGCACAGACAGGGATTGCATTGTTGACAATTCCAGGTGACAGTTGTGGTACATTCACATGCTTTCTGCTCAGAATTCTCTCTCTTGCTTACGTACGCAGAATTTATCACTTACCAGCACAGTCTACTTGGAATCGAAATTCACTAAACAACTCAGTACGATCACATTTAATGGTCGCATTAGCTACAGCATTCATGCAGAGTGCTCAGAAATGCTGAACATTCATTGGCTGTCAGAGTACACATGATGTAGGTGTACAGAACAAGTCTAATAATGACCGCCATCGTTCGTGACTCCAACTATGGAAAGCAGAGAGAGAGTGTGTGTGTGTGTGTGTGTGTGTGTGTGTGTGTGTGTGTGTGTGTGTGTGTGTGTGTGTGTGTTTTTGGGAGGGGCCCAGTAGCAGGGTCATGGTGTTTTTGTGAGTAGTTCATGTGTATGATGTGCAGTGATGGTTGCAAAGACTTAGTGGAGCTGAAAACAGATTGTAAACTTTTTTTGTTTTTCTTCCCCCCCATTCCTACCCCAGGGTTGAAATAACTGCATTTGTGCCGAGGATATGCGCTCTGGTGATGGTCCAGTGCTGCCAGTACCTGCCTTTAATGCACAGCAGAAGAGTGCAGCTTCTTCAGGTACCATTTCAGATATGCTGAGAGTCATAACCAGAAGAGAAGAAATAATGCTCAGCTGCACTGGTCTTGGAATACCATACTACTTATAGTTGTGGAACATCACACTGCATAGTTAAGATTGCAGCATTATGTTCCACATATATGATAAAATTTATCCTTGAGCCAGTAGTAATCCTGAGTTTTATATCATTTCTCGGTGTGTATGGTTCTGACTTCAGTTGTGATGGACTGGTATCTAAGCCAACAGTGTTTGCATACACCCAGTTGGTGTCTGCAATTACCTGTATGGCTTTCTGGTCTATGCCAGAGTGCAGTATCCGGTGACGTGTTTTTGTGGGTATATCCCCTGATGGCTGTCATTGCAGCACCCATCATCACAGCAACAGCAGCCGCCGCCACCACCATCTCAGCAGTCGCAGCAGCAGTCACAGCCACAGGTTCTGCCACAGCCACCACCTCCACCACAGCTGCCACAGCAACAACCACCACCACCGCAACCACCTAAGCAACAGGCAGCACAGCAGCAACCGCTACAGGTACCACCACCTCCACCACCACCACAGGAACAGTCACAAATGTCACCTGCGGCACCGGTTAAAAATGAACCTCCAGGTACACCAGCTGCTGGTCCTCAGATGGAAGTTGATCCTGATAAACCAAATGATGGAAGTGAAGTTAAACCAAAACCCTGGCAGAAGAAAAGATTTCCTGCTTGTGAGTAAATGATTTTTATGATACTCTTCTTAGAATCCTCAGTAGTTGAGTAATCAGATTACATGAACTGTTTGTGAAACCTTTTTGAGCCCTTTTAAAGTAGCACTTCTGGTTGGTTTATTCTATTGGTGAGAGTTGCAGTTGAAGGCATGTGCAAGTTAACGTGTACTTCAGTTCCACAACTTCTTTGATTTGTGTAGGTTGAGTGGTAGGGAAATACTAAAAAGTTCATGGAAAAATTTTTATGGCATGGGAGAACTCCCAGCTGATTGAAACATTATTCCAATCTTATCCCTTGTTTCAGTTTAATACTTTGATACATGGTTTTAAAAAGTCTCCAAATTCACTCTCTAGAACACTTTATTTCAGTATAACTGTTTTTGGACCAGCTGTCCATCTTCAGGTGTATTACAAAAAATATATAACTCCATGAAGACGAATACGTTTAGTTTTGATGAAGATAGTTCGAATTTGGTGGACATTGTCACCTTACATGCAATTAATTGCACTTTTAAGTGTGTGCTATGCTTTATACTGAGCATCAATATGAAAAGTGTGACATATAAGAGTAATGATTAGGTAAATGTTTCATTAAAAGTGACATATTGTTTTTGATAATAGTACTTACTGCCACAAATTCAGACAGTACACAACTTTATTTACTACGCTGTAGTAATGGCTGAAAGTTCTTGTAGATTGGTGGGGCAGCTGGAGATATTCAGTTAGACTGGCTGTAATATTTGAAGTTTGATGTCACATTTCAATATTTTAATGAATAGTTAGTGAGGAATATTGCAGCATCATAATAAATTCAATTACTGTCCTACCTAGAATTAAGATTTAGGCGTGTGTCCACTTGCACCTTTACTTTGACTGATAGTCACCTCGAGTCACCTGTTCCACAGTTGAAAATAATTTTTGTATAGCTGCAATTAAAGCCATTCAGCATTTGTTGACAGAATAAAAATGCTGGGTTGTCTGTGTGAAGTTACCCTATGTGGGAGGGATGAACTGCTGACAGTGATTTTTTTATTTTTTTTAAAGTGGTTAGTCCTATCCTGATAGTACTCTTCAGACTCCGAATGTAATCATGCTGTCTGAAGAGCAAACACTAAAGACATTGTCTTCAGTAAGGGTCGTCACCATATACTAGAGATCAGAAACATAACGAGTACGAGTCTAATGTTGCAGGTTTTGTACGTCACAAATGAAGGTGCCCCTGTTACATCAGTGCTAACAGGCCTCCTTTGTTCCTGCTGTAGTTTGGCAAGCATGATGAGTAATAATTGTGGCACTGCAGTTGCTTCATACTCATTGATACAGTATCTTATTGAAGCATGCAGGATTGTAAGGCTAGTCATGATGTGTTCTTACCATGGAAGGTGAGTGCACCAGTATCTTCCTGCTGTAAAGTAGCTCTGACAAGGCGAAATGGCCGATTGTCATTAACCGGAAGGCTTTTAACGAAGTTTATATTTGTTAGAGACTGGAAGGTGCCAGATGAAAATTAATTTATGCAAAGTTCTATTGGAGGAGGAATGACATTCGGAACAAGTTTCATGCTGTAGCCCACAATTCAGATGAAAAACAAATTTTGTCCAGTGCAATCACAATGGTTGTATACTTATTTATTCCACCTCTACAGTGAGAAAACACAAGCCGAGTCTAATGGAAACTGGCCACTTAGCAATGTCACTTTTATAACCCTCTGACAGAAAGTACACTATTTTTGTATTAATTTGGTCATGGTAATTTCCTTTTACAGGCTGTGAGTGAGCTGTGTAGCATATCACTCATTTCTGTAATTTATTTTTTATTTCAATAATTAATTACTATTTAGAGATTTCACTTCATCCTCTTGTCACGTTTTCTGGTACTGTCATTACAGGCTGTGTAACGGATCGAAAGTGGTTATATGTCATGGTAATTTTTAGACTTCTCTAATATTCAAATAAAGTTAACAGCAGTCATCAAAGTTTCATCTACATAAATGCATGTATAAACTAAACAATATTCACTGCTAACTGATCAGTCATTATATTGGTTTATAATAATCGTCAAGCCTAATGGTTGCTTCTGTCATTTAGACATGTCACACATTTTGTGGCATTTAACTTGAATTTGATAATGGCTATAAAGTGCAAATCATGATTCTGCGAAATAAATGAACTGCATGACACTTCCTGGCAGATTAAAACTGTGTGCTGGACCGAGACTTGGGCAAATGCCCCCAGTTCGATTCTTGGTCCAGCACACAGTTTTAATCTGCCAGGAAGTTTCATATCAGTGCACGCTCTGCTGAAGAGTGAAGAATCTCATTCTGGAAATGAACAGTAGTTTACATTTAGTGGCAAGAATTTCTTTCAAAATGGTTGCAGGAATGTGGTGAGTCTGATCATACTTTGGAACGGATGTACTCGCTCTCATTTCTGAGCAAGCCTAATTCACTCAAACCTGACAAGACTCTGCTGATGAGTGGGCTGTGGTGGGGCCAAATGAAGTGTCTGCGGGTACATGGACGGTGATCGTCGAGGTGCTAGCGAATCGTACCCTGACACTGCACAATCCAATCACATTCCATGTCAGAGTAGTAGACGCTAAACACAATAGCTTTCCCCTTAAAAAGAATTTTAAGACTGAATTTGCTCCCTAGCCAATTATGAAACATGGTCTTTTCAATAGTTTCAAACATTGCATCAGGATGGAATTTGCTCGTGTCTGCATTTAGAATTTTGTAACTCCTTTTGTAATAATATCACGTTATATGCAGAAATGCTTGTGTAATTCTATTTGGCTGTTCTACCAGTGGACTTGGTCAGTCTCCAGATTGTCATTTTGTCCTTCCACAGGTGACATCACCGCTTTATGTATATTTCATGGCACCAAGAGTAATAGTAATTTTTTCCATCAGTAACAACTTTACCATTTTACTTAAAGTTTTAGAAGTAATGTTCATTGGCAATGTTGTTTTAATTGCTTGATTTTTCAAAAGAAACCTGGAAATATTTGAAATAGATAGTGTTTGCAATGATGACATAAATCAGGGAACTGTGGTTAAACAAAGTGGTGGAAAGCCCAGGCTAGAATATCGGCAATATTAATAAAGATAGATTGCTGCACACCGTAAAGATGACTTGTTGAGTTACAGACAGGCACACCAAAAAGACTGTCACACATGGAACTTTCAGCTAAAGCCTTGTTCAAAAAGCGACACACACACACACACACACACACACACACACACACACACACACAGTCAGTCTGGAACCTCAGGGGGCAGAGTAGGGGAAAAATGTGGGTGGTTGTGTTACAGACGGGGTCATCAACATGAAATCGGAGTTGGTGTAGGGTTGTGGTGGTGGGGGAGGGGGGGTGTTTGGAAACCATGAGGTTAAGATAGTGGGAACAGTATGTTACTGTAGGTTGAGAGCGGAGATATGGTTGTGTGCATTAGGTGTGCTTTTTCTTTTCTGATGAAGGCTTTGACCAAAAGCTATCTTTGTGCAGAATGGTTGTATGACCTCAACAGTTCAATATAAAATGTCAAACAAAACACATTCAGCCGTCTAAATTTCCAGTTTTATTTTATTTTTCCTGCCTGTTTTAGCATTTCACTATGCCATTTTCAGGGCCCCTGATTGATGTGTAGGAAGAATCCCACCTTTTATACAATTGAAATAGGGGCCAGCATATAGTATCTCTGGACTTCAGTTTAACAAAACGATCCTTTAGATCAACACTTGCAGAGTCAAGCGTTGATCGAAGGGATCATTTTGTTAAAAATAAGTCTACGGATACTAGTGACTGCTGGCCCACATTACCAGTGGACCAGAAGATAGCATAGCGTAATGCCAAAACAGGTAGCAAAAATGAAATAAAACTGGAAATTAGGCAGCTGAAGGTGCGTTGATTTGATATCTCATCTTTCCCTTTCGTAGAACTGTGCTTGAGACAGTAGTTTCAGTATTTGAATAGTTTCAGAAATTTGCAAGATCTCGGGAAATTACTTCAGGTGTAAATTTTTGCTGCGGGATTTTGTTCGGTTGGTTTTATTACAGATAAGAGTTTCCTTGTAAAATGTGTTGTTAGGGGATGCAAACTAAAAGCCTGGTTGGGATTGAAGCACAGTTGTTTAGTCAAAGAAACAGGGAGTGAAGGTAGTAAGAGCGTACGCTTCAGTATTTCTAAAACTATCAAGACTGTCAAATGCTTTGGGTTTATACTCCAATTCCCTCCATAGCACAATTTTTGATAGATCCTTTTGCTATCAGTACTTCGACACATTATCACATTGAAAATATTTACATTGTAACCTGTGTTGTTTCATGTGGATAAACAAAGGGCCACTCGAATTCTGAGGCATAATTTTAGTGGAAATTTAATATGCAATGTGCTTTCTGTCTTGTTTACATGTGATTAATTTGTTTCCTTTTTAAACCAAACTGTTGTTGTTTTCAGTTCAAAGACTGGTTTGATGCAGCTCTACATGCTATTCTATTCTGTACAAGTCTTTTCATCTCTGAACAACTACAACAGCCTACATCCTTCTGAACCTGCTTAGTGTATTGATGTCTTGGCCTCACTCTACAATTTTTATCCCCCACACTTCCCTCCAATACTAATTTGGTGATCCCTCCATGCCTCAGAACATGTCCTACCAACTGATCCCTTCTTTTAGTCAAGTTGTGCCGCAAATTCCTTTTTTCCCAGTTTGTTCAGTACCTCCTCATTAGTTCGATGATTTAACCATATAATCGTCAGCAGTCTTCTGTTGCACCACATTTTGGAAGCTTCTATTCTCTTCTTGTCTAATCTGTCTATTCTCCGTGTTTCAGATTCAAACATGGCTACACTCCATACAAATACTTCCAGAAATGACTTCCTGACACTTTGACCATCAGTTATTTTTCTCCCCAAATAGCAAAACTCATCTACTACTGTGTGTGTCTCACTTCCTAATCTAATTCCGTCAGCATCACCTGATTTAATTCGACTACTTTCCATTATCCTCATTTTGCTTTTGCTGAAATTCATCTTATATTGTCCTTGTAAGACGCCATCCATTCCGTTCAACTGCTCTTCCAGGTCCTTTGCTGTCTCTCACAGGGTTACAGCGTCGTCGACAAACCTCAAAGTTTTTATTTTTGTCTTTGGGTTACAAATTTTTCTTTTGTTTCCTTTACTGCTTGTTCAATAAACACATTGAATAACATCAGGGATAGGCTACAACCCTGTCTCACTCCCTCCCCAACCACTGCTTCCCTTTCATGCTCCTTGACTCTTATAATTGCCATCTGGTTTCTGTACACATTGCCTTTTGCTCCCTATATTTTACACCTGCCACCTTCAAAAGTTGAAAGAGAGTATTCCAGTCATCCTTGTCAAAAGCTTTCTCTAGGTCTACAATTGCTAGAAACGTAGGTTTACGTTTCCTTAACTTAAGTTGTAGGGTCATTGTTACCTGGCGTGTTCCAACATTTTTACGGAATTCAGACCGACCTTCCCCAAAGTCTGCTTCTACTGGTTTTTCCATTCATCTGTAAAGAATTCGTATTAGTATTTTGCAATTGTGACTTATTTCATAGTTTGGTCATTTTCATGCCTGTCAACACGTCCCATTTGGGATTGGAAACTTTGGGGTTCTGATTGGAAACTCCATAGACAGAACAGATTTTCCTGGTGTTAGCTTGTTAACTTTGCTGTACAGTTATTTGCAACAAATGCCATGGAGTGTTGATAAAGCTGTTACTTTTTAGTATTATATTGCAGAATTTTCTTCCTAATAACATACCTTTCAGTGTCATCAATGGGATATTTGTGTGCACTTTCCTTCTTCGTGGATTAGATATTTGAACACAACCTTTGTCATTGGCAGTAAATTTGATGTTAAGAGCAAGCTGTTGCAGCTGCTTGGAAAAGCATTAACAGGGAAAATTTCTGTGCTTCTATTTAGGGGTAACAGTGCAAGCTCAGTTGTACCTAGCTTTGTCGCCCAGGTCTAGGATTTACTTTAAGTAATCATAAACCTTCACCCACTCCCAAATGGCAGATATAGAACTTAGTGGTATGTATGTTAAATAAAAGTTTTAATGATGTTGAACATGTAATGTGGACAGTCGTCAAAATTCTTTCTAAAGTTCTTCACATTTGATTAAATTATGTTTTGTTTATAAAAATTACACAAGCTTGACAAAATTTGAGAAGTTTAGTGTGCAACTTTAAAAAATTAATTTAAAACCTTTTTTAATCAGTTAAGGTGAACAAGAAGCTAAGAAAAAGAAAACAAAATGCAAGACTGAGGAAGCTGTTGCAGCCAAAAAATGCTATGATGGTTCTTCACGAACTGAAAGCTGGAATAAAATTTACATTTCAGGAGCATACAAATGCTCTTACACAAACTATGTTTGTTGTCAATGCTGAGGTTAGTGTTTGCTTTTATATATTCAGTAACATATTTTCATATCAAATATAAGATTGTATTCATAATAACTATATATAATGATGTAAATAAAATAGAAAGAAACTTCCACATGGGAAAAATATATTAAAAACAAAGATTCCAAGACTTACCAAGCGGGAAAGCGCCGGCAGACAGGCACATGAACAAAACACACACACAGAATTACGAGCTTTCGCAACTGGCAGTTGCTTCGTCAGGAAAGAGGGAAGGAGAGGGAAAAATGAAAGGATGTGGGTTTTAAGGGAGAGGGTAAGGAGTCATTCCAATCCCGGGAGCGGAAAGACTTCCCTTAGGGGAAAAAAAGGACAGGTGTACAATCGCGCGCGCACACACATCCATCCGCACATACACAGACACAAGCAGACATATTTAAAGGCCAGTTGCGAAAGCTCGTAATTCTGTGTGTGTGTTTTGTTCATGTGCCTGTCTGCCGGCACTTTCCCGCTTGGTAAGTCTTAGAATCTTTGTTTTTAATATATACACAAAATTGATGTGACTTGCCAAACAAAAGTGCTGGCAGGTCGATAGATACACAAACATACACACAAAATTCAAGCTTTCGCAACCAACAGTTTCTTCTTCTGGAAAGAGGGAAGGAGAGGGAAAGACGAAAGGATGTGGGTTTTAAGGGAGAGGGTAAGGAGTCATTCCAATCCCGGGAGCGGAACGACTTACCTTAGGGGGAAAAAAGGATAGGTATATACTAGCGCACACACACACACATCCATCCGCACAGACACAAGCAGAGATGTCAGTCGAGGCAGAAGTACACAGGCAAAGATGTTGTTGAAAGACAGGTGAGGTATGAGTGGCAGCAACTTGAAATTAGCGGAGGTTGAGGCCTGGCGGATAACGAGAAGAGAGGATATACTGAAGGGCAAGTTCCCATCTCCGGAGTTCGGATAGGTTGGTGTTGGTAGGAAGTATCCAGATAACTCGGACGGTGTAACACTGTGCCAAGATGTGCTGACCGTGCACCAAGGCATGTTTAGCCACAGGGTGATCATCATTACCAACAAACACTGTCTGCCTGTGTCCATTCATGTGAATAGACAGTTTGTTACTCGTCATTCCCACATAGAAAGCTTCACAGTGTAGGCAGGTCAGTTGGTAAATCACGTGGGTGCTTTCCAATGAACACACCCGTCAACTCCTATCCTTAATAAAAGTCCTCAATCTTTCCTCTCCCACATTCACACAGTCTGTTCAGAGCATCCTCCTACAGGCCAACTGCAAATGAGAACAGCATGCCACCCTCCACCTCAAAAAAACTATCCAATCTCCTGGTTTCCCACCTCCAGAAAGGCAGCTCACTCACCCTTTACAACCTTTCCAGCAAACCTCAACCTCCTCTCATTGCACACAAACCCAGTCTCTCCCATCTACTCAATCTCCCAATTCCAGCTCCACTCCCTCCAAAACCTCAAAATTCCAATTAACACAATCTGGAACCACATCACCCTAATTCAGTAGTTAACCTTTCCTCCAAACCTCTCTCCCAATCCGAAACCTCCAAAGGCCTCACCTTCAGCCCCACTCCCAGGTTCAACCAGCCAGCCTTCGTCAAAGATTTACTGTCCTACACTCGTATTCTCTGCTGGACATATCACTTTGCCACGAAGAAAAATGATCCTAATCCTACTCCTAATGATCCAATTCCCCAAGACACTATCCAAATTGAACCCTGCCTGGAACAGTTCCGTTCTCTGTCACAGCGGGACCCACCTCCTCTTCCTCAAAATCACCCTCTCCAAACCTTCCAGGAATTTGTCTTCCAGCCTTGCCTCTCAATCCTTCTTAAGAAACGTTAATCCTACTCCCATCAACCTCCTGACCCCACTGACACCCCGCACCCCAACCTTCTACCTTCTTCCTAAAATTTACAAACTCTTTAATCATCCCGGCCGCCCCATTGTAGCTGGTTACCTGCCCCCACAGAACGTATCTCTGCCTATGTAGATCAACACTTTCAACCCATTACATGCAGTCTCCCATCCTTCATCAAGGACACCAACCACTTCCTCGAGCGCCTGGAATCCTTACCCAATCTGTTACCCCTGGAAACCATCCTTGTAACCATTGATGCCACTTCCTTATACACAAATATTCCGCACATCCAGGGCCTCGCTGCGATGGAGCACTTCCTTTCACACCGATCACCTGCCACCCTACCTAAAACCTCTTTCCTCATTACATCAGCCAGCTTCATCCTGACACACAACTTCACTTTTGAAGGCAAGACATACCAACAATTAAAGGGAACAGCCATGGGTACCAGGATTGCCCTCTCGTACGCCAACCTATTCATGGGTCACTTAGAGGAAACCTTCTTGGTTACCCAGGCCTGCCAACCCAAAGTTTGGTATAGATTTATTGATGACATGTTCATGATCTGGACTCACAGTGAAGAACTACTCCAGAATTTCCTCTCCAACCTCAACTCATTTGGTTCCATCAGTTTTACCTGGTCCTACTCCAAATCCCATACCACTTTCCTTGACGTTAACCTCCATCTGTCCAATGGCCAGCTTCACTCGTCTGTCCGCATCAAACCCACCAACAAGCAACAGTACCTCCATTATGACAGCTGCCACCCATTCCACAGCAAACGGTCCCTTCCCTACAGCCTAGGTCTTCGTGGCAAACGAGTCCGCTCCAGTCAGGAATCACTGAACCATTACACCAACCACCTGAAAACAGCTTTCGCATCCCGCAATCACCCTCCCGACCTTGTACAGAAGCAAAAAACCAGAGCCACTTCCTCATCTCCTCAAACCCAGAACCTCCCACAGAAGAACCACAAAACTGACCCACTTGTGACAGGATACTTTCTGGGACTGGATCAGACACTGAATGTGGCTCTCCAGCAGGGATACGACTTCCTCAAATCCTGCCTTGAAATGAGATCCATCTTTCACGAAATCCTCCCCACTCCATCAACAGTGTCTTTCCGCCGTCCACCTAACCTTCGTAACCTCTTAGTTCATCCCTATGAAATCCCAAAACCAACTTCCCTACCCTCTGGCTTTTACTCTTGTAACCGCCCCTGGTGTAAAACCTGTCCCATGCACCCTTCCACCACTACCTACTCCAGTCCTGTAAGCCGGAAGGTGTACACGATCAAAGACAGAGCCACCTGTGAGAGCACCCACGTGATTTACCAACTGACCTGCCTACACTGTGAAGCTTTCTATGTGGTAATGACCAGCAACAAACTGTCCATTCGTATGAATGGACACAGGCAGACAGTGTTTGTTGGTAATGAGGATCACTCTGTGGCTAAACATGCCTTGGTGCACGGCCAGCACATCTTGGCACAGTGTTACACCGTCCGGGTTATCTGGATACTACCCACTAACACCAACCTGTCAGAACTCCGGAGATGGGAACTTGCCCTTCAGTATATCCTGTCTTCTCATTATCCGCTAATTTCAAGTTGCCGCCACTCATACCTCACCTGTCTTTCAACATCATCTTTGCCTCTGTACTTCCGTCTCGACTGACATCTCTGCCCAAACTCTTTGCCTTTACAAATGTCTGCTTGTGTCTGTGTATGTGCGGATGGATATATGTGTGTGTGTGCGCGCGCGCGTGCGAGTGTATACTTGTCCTTTTTTCCCCTTAAGGTCAGTCTTTCCGCTCCCGGGATTGGAATGACTCTTTACCCTCTCCCTTAAAACCCACATCCTTTCGTCTTTCCCTCTCCTTCCCTCTTTCCTGAAGAAGCAACCGTGGTGTCGATCTTATACTGTAGGCATCGTTTAAGAGGGGAAATATGGGATGAAAGGTAATTTTGAAGCTAGAACTACAAAAATTGGTATTTGGTGTCTTGGCCAGAATTTAAATTAAAAAAAAAAAAAACTAGGGTTTCTGTACTTGCTGAAATTCAACCCTAAAGGGGATGAAATAGATCTTGAAAGTTTTCTAGAATACATCATTGTTAAAGAACTGCTGAAGCACTTTTAAAGATCCAATGAAAGTTGGTTTTTGGCTTCTCATTTAGAAATAACTCGCATGTTTCAGAGTTTAAAGATAAAGCTGTGAATATTGGTAACTGGCTTCTCATTTAGAAATAAAGAAATGTTTTAGAGGATGAAAGTTCGTACAGAAATATCACCGTAAGAACTGAGAAGACAAGCTTAATAAGCTTCTGTGAGGCATAATCTGAAAGGGGACGGGGGGGGGGGGGGGGGGCGCAGTGGTGTGATTTGTGAACTGAATGAAAGCAAGCTATGTAACAATCACCTTGAGAAATTCACTTTGTCGAAATGCCATATGAAACCAAATACTCTTAATACATTAATTTTTCAATAGGCCTAGTATATTTTTGTAATTTTTTTAAATTACTGTACAAATGCAAGCAAACTAGGGGCACTAAACTAATAGTTAATAGTATCGAAACTACAATTTGGTTAATTGAAAAATTCCTACCTGTGGTACCACTGGGAACTCATATTTTACTTAAAATTACACAAAAATATACTGATGCCGTATGGAAATCACATTGGGGGTTTTCTTAATTGTTTCGGTGCATTAGAATAGTATCCTAGATGTTGAGATGGTCTAATAGAGTGTGGTTCTGAGAGAAATCACCAATCTGTTCCTTTGGGAAGCAGTTGACGTGCAGTTCGGTTAGCGAAATAATCCCCCAAGAGTTCTGCAATTGTCGCTGTTGAAAGGGCACACTAATTTGGTGATTGTCACTATTGCCATCAGCATAGCTGAGGATGGTGTCCCGATAAATTGACGAAAAATTGTCGTTCGCACACCAAGAACTGGCAGTATAACTGGATTGTTTTGTTACGAATTTGCTAGGAGAATCTGAAGAACACCAGTTACTTGCTTTGGTATGCCAAGTTAGACAAGATACATTTCACTTGCAGTTCACTGCTACTGCCTTTAATTAAAAGCAATTAAAAAAATAGAAATGCACTATTCCAATAATGGGCTGTGTTAGTTTGATAGCCAACAGTATAATGCAATAGTTTTGTCAATCATGTGTGTCTAGCAATGTTGTAAAATACATTGTGTTGCAGGTTGATGGGAAGGTGTATGTAGGCCAAGGACTGTCAAAACCAGTGGCTAAGCAAAATGCTGCTGAAAATGCACTAAAAGCCTTGCTTTTGGAAAAAATGTCTGATGCAGCTATGAAAGCACAGAAACAAGATAATGCAGAAGTTGTGGAACCAATGCAGCAGGAAGTAAACAATGGAGCTGGCAGTGGTGATTCTGGTGAGGGAAGTGATACTGAAGGTGCAGGAGCACAAGGAAAGCCACAAGTCCCAGAGGATGATGTGCCATGGGGAAGTTTGGCTTCATTTGCCCTGTATAAATTATTTACTGAATGGCAGAATCAAGGTACACATGTACCTCTTCCTGTTCCTAAACAGGGACCAGTATTACCACCTCAAGCTGGGGCGGCAGCAGCTGGACAGGTATATTACATATTGTTAACACTCTCTCTCTCTCTCTCTCTCTCTCTCTCTCTCTCTCTCTCTCTCTCTCTCTGTGTGTGTGTGTGTGTGTGTGTGTGTGTGTGTGTGTGTGTGTGTGTGTGTGTGTGTGTGTGTGTGTGTAACTCTGGAGTATGAGAAACATTTTGCAGTGCCTATATGTTACCTTAATGTCAATTGCAGCCTGTGGTTCCGGGAGCACCTTCTCCCATGAAAAAAATTCCAGAAAATCCGACTGATCGCCACCCTGTTATGTTGCTAAATCAATTAAAACCGGGAATACAGTTCATTGAAGTTAACCGGGAAGGAACACCTCCAAATCTGACATTTACAATGGCAGTAACTGTTGATGGAAAAACTTACAATGGTGTGGGTAAGTAACAGATCAATATTCCTCGAATTTGAGATGATTTGTTGTTGGAGGTAAAAAATGGAAGTTGAATTGCTGAATATTAATATAATGTTTGTTCGCAGCGAAAAACAAAAAGGAGGCGAAGAAAGAAGCAGCTATTGCATGTCTTGCTGGATCATTCAACATCCGCTACTAAAACATCCTGACAGTAAACAACATTGTTTAGACAATGCATTTCTCAAATGCAATTTCTGATCTGTAGTAAAGACTTTTTTTATATATATGTAGTAATATTGACTTTGAAACCTGTTGCCAACAATCACTGAAGTCTTAAGGCAGTATAGTTAGCTGTAATTCACTTTTACTTCAGCTATTAATGACAGTATACCATAGTTGCCTAGAGTTCGACTAAGCAATCTCTTGTCTGATAGTAAGAGATCATGTATCACAATGTTTTCTGCAGTATGTGAAAATTTTGTTCTAAAGTTTTCCTTAGTATTGCACATTTGCATGTAGGCTGGTCTTTTACATGACGTCTTAATTATTGACAAACCTTATGCTGTGTTCTTAGCTGTAGATGAAAGTTACAGCTATGTTTCCTTTTCATAAATTAAAGTATTTCTTCTGTATTAATGTGAATGCTGCATTAGGTGTATAAAATAATAAATGTACCTTCCAAATGAGAGATGTAGGAACAAATTGTTCCATGTGACTAAATAATAAAATGTCCTTGGGCATTGTGTATGTAATTGTTGATTTACAAGTGAACATGTTTATTATTTTTCTTGTGTGAAATCCATGGAGTGAAGCATCATGTGGACTGCTGCATTTGATGTTTCCTTGTATTTTGATTATAATGCAAATTATTTTAATTTAAGAGGACCTCCCTCGTGTTGCCATTGCCGAGGCGGTGATTCTTCTGGAAAACCTGGAATTTTCAGGGAAATATGCATTTTAACCTAGCATTGAAACTGAGTTTTATAAATCACAAATTTTAAAATGCTTAATATCTCAAAGTGTATTAATTATATGAATATTGTTCCGTATAAATTATTGATGTTTAAAAAATGTAGTTAAACTACAGCTTATGGCTGGTTTATAGCCCAGCTAAGAGGAAAGAAGTCATTATTGTTGTATGTTGTTGCCTCCTCCTCATTCACCATTAATTTATCAGGAGCTTCTTGACACTATCTTCCTCCTCAAGCCTGGAGTTCTCAGGGATTTCCTCCTCCCCCCACTCCCCTTTTGAAGTATGAGTAGCTATCCTGAGTGCATTTTTATGTGAAATCAGTGGTTCACATCCTTTACACTCTATATGCTACGTTGTGTTTGAGCACTGCACAGCCTACTTTTTACCAACGGTATGAAATGGATAGATTGGTACTCATCACACAAAGGAGCTACTGTGTAGCACAACCACCTTTAACAAAGATTGCTGGATGTTATTAACTACGGCCCATCATAAATACAAATCAAAATGTGTATAACTCGGAGACACATGGCCGGTATCTCCAGGCACTAAAGCCCGACCTTGACAAAACAAAGTATAGTGAAATAAAAAGAAACCTGAGTAAATTATAGAAAAAGAGAGAAAATAAAATAAACATGAAAACTGGGTGAGATCAAAGTGAAAATATGATTAAAAAGATAGTGCTCTGTGGAGAACGGGGTCAGTGTGTGTAATAGGACTAGGTGAGATCTGTAACGAAGATGGTCTAATAAGGGAAAGGGGAGGTGCTGTTGGGGTTGACGTGTTGATGTGTAGTTCATGCTGGACCAGGAAAAGACATGCTGGTGAAGGCAGGTAGTGGGATCAAGTCCAAAAGTAATTATATTGACAGGGGTAATGCTGGGAAACTGGTTGCTGCATTTTGGTCCACATGGGCACATAGCTATGTATTGCGCGCAGATTGGGCCAGAAGTCTAGCTTTGCTGTGTGACTCGCAAGCAGTTAGAAAGTTGTGCAGTTTGGGAAATAAGGACCAAGAAACTGACAGTAATGTTAATATATGAAGAGTATAGGGAAAAAATGTGCTTTGTATTTTTGAGTTCTGTATGCCATGAGATAAAGGATTCTGTGTTTAATATTGTTAATTGACCAGTCTGATAATATGAATGGTTCACATCCTACAACTCATTTTAGATTAGGTGTGCAGGGAAAGAACATGCTAATTTGTCTTGCTACAGGGAAATAATGTGCAGTGTCCAGTGTTGCATATGAAGTTTTGGATTCCTTCAGAGTTGGCAAACAATGTTGAAGCAAGAAACTGATTTTTCCTTTATTGTGCTTTGTTGTTACTAGTGAGAACCATTGCGTTACTTTGAGACAATATTTTTAGTAATGCAGGTGTTTTTTTTAATAGTTTATTATTTATATTGAATGATGAGTACTTCATCTGAGGTTGAAAGGCAGACTTCAGAGTCACAGTGTTAGGAAATGGCAAGTATGGGGATAAATGAATGCAATCATGAAGAAATTACGGGTTCAGTCACACAAATTAGAAGACTGCAACTGTAACTTATTGTTTTGAGGTAGTAAGGGCTGAAGAACAATAAAATGTTATAAAAATTGAGTGATACGGTTCCCGACTAGCATCATACTTCCTCTCCACAGAAGGCTATCGAGGAATAATAAAAATAAAGCACAGCTTTGGCATTACTACAAAGTGAAAGTAAATAACAAAATCATATGAGGGGTGTTTGAAAAGTACATGCAAAAATAAAAACTATTTACGTGTTTGGGGTAACCCTTTTTATTTTTCGACAGTCTCCTTTTAGAGTTGTACACTTTGTCCAACGCTGTTCTAATTTGTTGATCCCTTCCGAATAATAGGAATTGTCCAAGTCTGCAAAATAGCTATTAGTTGTTGCAGTCACCTCCTCGTTTGAATAAATTCTTTGTCCTGCCAGCCATTTCTTCAAATTGGGGAACAAATAGTAGTCTGAGGGATCCAAGTCTGTAGAATAGGGGGGGGGGGGGGGGAGATGCTAACCACGTCTGAATCCTATTTCCATTATTTTTGTGACCAAAACTGCTGAGGTGTGTGACGGTGCATTGTCATGATGGGAAAGGACATTTTTGCAGTCCAATTGCTGGCTGTTTTCCTTACAGCTCGGTTTTCAAATGGTCCAATGACAATGAATAATATGCACCTGTAATAGTTTTGCCCTTTTATAGATATTTGATGAGGATTATCCCTTGCGAATCCCAAAAGGCAGTCGCTATAACCTTTCCGGCTGAAGGAATGGTCTTCGCCCTTTTTTTTTTTTTTCAGATTCTCCCTTGGGGTAACCCATTGTTCTTTGGTCTCAGTAGTGTAGTAATCTATCAATGTTTCATCCACAGTGACAAAACTATGCTTAGTCCTGCAGATTCTTCCTGAACAGCTGCAAACCATCCTTGCAACACTTCACATGATTCTGTTTTTGGTCAAGGGTGAGCAGTTGCGGAACCCATCTTGCAGATAGCTTTCTCATGTCCAAATGTTTATGCAAAATAGTATGTTCCCATTCATTCAAGATGGCCACAGCACTAGCAATCTCGCACACCTTAACTCTTCTGTCATCCATCACCATATCATATATTTTATCAATGATTTCTGGAGTTGTAACCTGTGCAGGGTGTCCAGGATGTTCTGCATCACTTGTGCCCACATGGCCACTCCAAAAATTTTGAAACCTTATAAACTGTTCTAATCGAAGGTGCAGGGTCACCGTAGTGTTTATCAAGCTTTTCTTTAGTCTCCTGAGGTGTTTTGCCCTTCATAAAGTAATGTTTAATCACGACACGAAGTTCTTCTTCGTCCAGTTTTTGACAATCACTCGACTTCCTTGATTCACACAAATGTCACACACACAGAAATGACCAATATGGCTGAAACTTGGTGTTGTTCTTTCCAAAGATGCTACTAACTAAACATGACCTCGATACGCGCCAGTGGTGCCATCTCTTGGCCTTTTGAAATGCCCCTTGTTCATGAAATCCCTATACAAAAAGCCTACATGGCATCATGTGGAGTAACAAGGCATCTCGTGCTTCAGTGGGTAAGTATGGAAGTAGGCCATGGAAAATCAAAAGTTTGACCATATTCATTTAAGGGTAGATCTAGTATTCACAGCAGTGATGAGACCACGAAGTTGCATCTCCCAGAAGAATTTTTTATTAAAAATTGCATGAAATGAAATGTTCGTGGAAAATTCCCTAATTTTGACATTGCATATGAAATGCATTGACAAGTATTCAACAGCAGATTCAAGATAGGTTTGGAGTATCCAAGAAATGATAAATGTTCAACCAGCAATAAGTACACTCTTGAAGTGAGTGTTGAATGCAATATTGCCTGCAGATGTAATGATGACGTGAAGAAACAAGTCTTGAAAGAAATTAATATCACCATTGACCAGAAACTACACGAAATGAAAAACATTTTATACCAGAAAGAGAAATGCTGCTTTCAGAAGCAAAAAGTTTAATAAACAAAAGCGATGTGCATCGTCTGTCAGTGTGTACACCAGTGTGTCTATTATGAAAGACAGTTGTACGTTCATTATTTCAACATCGTCAGCTTTCAAACATGTCAGTCTTACTCTATCAATGCAGAATCTTTACAACATGTGAATTACGAAGCATTAAAGAAAAAGAAGAAAAATGTATCTATACAACATGGTGTATACGACCCGGGAATTTTTCATTGTTTAGTTTTCAGTTAAATTTTTGTAACTGACTGGTAAGAACCAGTACAAAGAATATTACTGTGTCTCTCTACTGTTTGCAATAAAACAAGAACAAGAGAGGAAAAAAACGAAAATAAAACTTGTAAAGGAAATGCACCATATACAACAACAAAACACAGTGCTCATACAAGTGTCTGCCAACAGCAAAATGTGTCAAAAGGTTTAGGAAGACTATGCAATGCTTCATAACAACAAACTGCCTCCGCTGAGCGTGACGTCGCAACTGTTTACGTTATATTCGTTTGAGTGGTTGCGAGTGAGCTTATATACGAGCAGTTTAGTCACTTATGAGTAGTACCACAGTCTAACATGGACTATGGTAGTACCTTCTCCCGCTTCTGGCTACAGAAGTGTGGCAGTTAGCTGTATAAGCAAAAGTAGCCAGATGCTATCCGGAAGAATTTCATTGGTGCACCTAAGCCGTCAGATTCACGTATGCGCAACAGGCCCGGAACTAGGAGGCTGGGGCAAACCGTGGTATCTGCCCCGGGCGTTTCAGGGGGTGCAAAATTTATATCATCGAGGAAAAAGACCTTGTTTCACAAAGAATCTAGCGTCCAGTGTACGTTGGTCTATGGATAACTCCTATGATTTTGAACGCATCCCTGTTGGTTTTTGAACAAATTGTAAGTTGATTTCTTAATGAATCATAAATTGATTTTTGAATGCTTGCATAGTGTACGTGATGTCTCCGGCAGTGGAATCCAAGAGAATGAAATTTTGACAGAAAATTTTTGGCCAGACCGCTACACTACTAAAGGCCAGTTATACAGTCCCCGGCTAGCAGCCGCTAAGTTCTATTGTGGGAGTAGTGCGGAAAACGTGTTATATGGATAGGTAATAGTCCTAACTCTTAACCGGAGAATAAATGCGGGATACTAAACCGGTGATTGTGGCAGGGTTAGTGAAGTTAACCAGAGAATATGTTTTGACACTGGCAGGAATAGTTACTGAATTAGTTATGACAAGATTGTTTGTTAGATTAAGGAGAAGAAACGGTGACTCGCACAAATTACGGAAGAATATGATTATTCCAAATTTATATACAAATTTCGTACTACTACTCTTAGATCTCATGCTTCAGAAGCTAGAGTCTATGAATGAAACATGAAACTATTTCCCCAACATAAAACTTTTTGCCTTCAGTAGGCCTAATAGGCATCTGATACTGGTTCTTGGTGAATTATATTCTGTCGTGTTGTAAAAATGACGATTTGTGGCAAAACAGTCTCGTTTATTTGGTGTGTGTAACAATTGTTGCAATATTAGGGGGGCTTATTTCGTTTTATCTAGCAGACAGTGGCAAAATACATGTAATCAGATTGGAAAACCACACCAGTCTTAGGTACTATTTGTATTAACAGCTTTTCTAGTATTAGACAATGACATTTCGTTTTTTCATGTAGCAAAACGTTCACGAACTTTGATGAGGTAATAGATTCTCTCCCAGAAAGGAAAGTACGCCACATAAAGCTGTGGCAAGATTAGAGAGAAAAAAAGCTAGGACTTAAGGTTTGAAGAAATGTATACTGTCTTACTTGTCTTTTGTCTCTCGTTTTATGTTTCCTATATTTAATTTTGTCACACGAAACAGCAGGTTATTAGATAAGAGGCAGTAAAAAGTGCAGTTTTTCTGAAGAGTTCTTGTTCTCCCTATTGCAAATAATCCCATTCACTATTAATTGCAAGATTTTTTTAAAGAGGCGCAGGCTGTCAAACCGGCCGATGGGGAGCAGGAGAGGCACCACAGGAGATTTTAATTTCCACTGGCCTGAGTATAGTTTGATGGTACCCATTACATTTGAATTCCACAGAGCGTGCAAGGGAAGAATGCTGTGTGAAGAGGCGTGGCATTGCACACTTACGACCAAATAACGTGTCTTACGTTCCCCCGAACATATGTTTTATGTGTCAGACTCTCTAAAAAGATGTGAGCTGCAAAATGAAGGTATTTTTGAAAAGTCGATTTTTTAAATTTTTGGCGCCCCACCTCAAAAGCTCGAGGGAGGGGGAGAGCCACTATGTAATATAGCCGCGGTTCGGGAATAACTTAGATCTGGAGCTGATGCACAGAGCAGTCCGAGTTGCAGGGGGGAGGTGGTAGTCTCCACGTGGCCCGTGTTCACGTTAAGTGGCATTGCTGTTTCTTCTTCATTTGTTGCTCTCGCGTCAAATGAAAACAAAATGGATTTCTATGGCTGGTAGCTATCAAGTGAATTAAAATACAGTCACTTAATTATTGAAGGGTCTCCCGCATCATCCCCTAAACTCCTTTGAGTATGGGACATCATCATCGTCATAATCAAAATATGATATTAGTTTCAGATTTTATTTTGTTTCCACCTTTCTGACAGTCAAGCGTTAATGGCCTTGCAGAACAATGAAGTTATTTTTGTCGTTTTTTAATCTTTTCTGGCGAGGCAGTCAATTATTTGAAACAAAGTGTTTAATTCCACACTATTGGCTAGTTTCAACTGTTCACTGTATTTCAAGTTTACATTTTCATCTTCTAGCATGTATGGCATGATGCCATAATAAAGAACCAAACCTGAGGTAATACAGTACTGGTACTCCAAGAAAATTTACATCTGAATCTGGACATACGAATGTGCACTTTAAGCCGAATTATGCATTTTAGTATGGTCCACAAAATTCCCATGCTCTTTGAGTATCCTCTGTCTTGTTTCTTTTATGACATAATGTAAGATGTTTTAGACATATGAACATACGGGCTTCTTACGCCATCGTAGCTGCGCAAGCGTGTCAACGCTCTGGCAACTGCTGAAGCGAAACTATTTCTAACAGGTCGCGGGAAAAATTCTGAATGGTTCTTTAAAAAAGCGTTACTTTCAAAGTAATTTTCCTTTTACGCAAGATGAACGCTGGGCATGAATTTCCGATGAATTACTTAGGTCACAGAGCGTTTGACTCTCATTCAAAAATCAAATATTTGAGGACGACCATTTAGAATATTTTTGAGCCCAGAAAATCAGACATTTATATTGTTAAAAATTTTACTGGCACATATGTGTGATGTATCTTAAAGCATAACACGCGCAAAAAAAATCAACATTATGTGTGAAGGCTTAGCTTCTATTGCAGCTTATTAATCTTACAGACCAATATTATACATCTACATGGTTACTCTGCAATTCACACTTTAAGTGCCAGGCAGAGGCAACACTAAGTATATTAAGTTAAACCATTACCTTTTCCTGTTTGTGTGTTCGCGCACTTTACATTGATGATGTTATTGGCTGACTACATCATGTGTCCTATGCTCTGAATATCCTCTGTCATCGGCTGGCGAGATCGCTTGACATGAGCTGCGACTGGCTTCAAAAAGTGCATCGCAATCTCGATTTCGAATTTATACTTTCGTAATACGAAAATATGCAGTGTACATGTTGCTACCCAACTTTTCAAAACATGTTTTTTCCCCTGAGTTTTCTAAAGTGCAGGTAAATTCTACGCCGGTATATAAAACCACAACCATTGAAAGAATTGAGAACTTTTACAGTTCCGAGGAAGACTGTAGTGCTACTTAACATAGAAAAAAGTGTATTTTCATCCGGGAGAATGTATATTTTTAACCAAGAAAAATCCGGGCATTTTTTTCCCTCGTCCACGCATACACCCTGTACAGGTAGCGCAAGCTGTCCTGTAGATAAGCCAATACAGTCACCTCTCAAAAAACGGTGAACTTATATTTACATAACATCAAATATTATAGTATACACTTATATTAAACTAATAATAAAGTATCAGAACCTAATAAAAACATGAATGTTAGGAAAAAAATTTGAAAGTGACAAGACGCGAACCACCGCCCCAACAAACAACTCGATACAGGACAGTGACGCTACTCCTCACCCCCTTGCATCTAATTATATTGTGTTACCCCTTGCTGAAAACCTTAATCGTAGATATGTTACTAATTGAAATTTAATTATAACAAATTGTACCAAGAACAATGTGTTTTGGGTGGATCTTCAGTGTGTCACTGCCTTCAAATAGCCTGCTCTCATAATAGGCTAGTTACAATAATTCTTTTGCCCCAAATATGATGTTTCTATTATTTTATTGGAACGAATCACACAGTTAACAACAGGTTTTGCATGATTCTCGATTTACTGGTGCTCAGAAACAGCATATATACATAGAGGCTTGAAATAAATGCCTATATGGCACCTCACAACTCTGTACTGAAGGGAGACGGTGTGCATGTGACGTTGTGCCATCTCATTGGTCAACGCTCAGAATATCTGACATGCCAGATATTGCTCTGCACGTTCGAAAAGACTCCCAAATGTGCTATTCCACACTATGACATCAGAAACTCTGCACACTCAACGTTCGGATGCACGGTCTGTGTGCCAACGGCTTTAGCCTTGACTACAGCTTCCACTCTTGCCAGCAAATGTTCTGTCAGGTGCTGCAAGGTTTCTTGTGAATGGCAGCCCAGTCTTACGGAGTGCTGCACTGAGGAGAGGCGTCGATGTCGGTCTGTGATGCCTGGCACGAAGTCGGGGTTCCAAAACATCACAAAGGTTTTCTCTAAACAGGGATGTTATTGTCATGTAACCAATCTGCCACAGGCTGTTCATTATGAACAGGTTCTCTGTCGTGTTGAAAGATGCAATCGCTATCCCCGAATTGCTCTTCAACAGTGGGAAGCAAGAAGTTGCTTAAAACATCAGTGTAGGCCTGTGCTGTGATAGTGTCACGCAAAACAACAAGGGGTGAAAGCCCCCTCCATGAAAAACACGACCATACCATAATACCACCCCCACCACCATCACCGAATTTTACTGTTGGCACTACACACACTGGCAGATGACGTTCAGCAGGCATTTACCACACCCATATCCTGCCATCGGATCGCCACATTGTGTACCGTGATTTGTCATTCCACACTACATTTTTCCACTGTTCAATTATCCTGTGTTTACACTCCTTACACCAAGCGAGATGTCGTTTGGCATTTACTGTCGTGATTTGTGGCTCATGAGCAAAAGCTCAAACATGAAATCAAAGTTTTCTCACCTCCTGTGTAGCTGTGATAGTACTTGTGGATCCTGATGCGATTGGGAATTCCTGTGTGATGGTTGGATAGATGTCTGCCTATTACACACTACGACCCTCTTCAACTGCTGGTGGTCTCCGTCATTGAACAGACAAGGTCAACCTGTACACTTTTGTGCTATACAGCAGGTTTCCACTTCACTATAACATCAGAAACATTGGGCCTAGGAATGTTTATAGAGTGTGGAAATCTTGCATACAGATGTATGACACAAGTGACACCCAGTCACCTGACCATGTTTGAAGTTGGTGAGTTCCACGTGGCGCCTCATTCTGCTCTCTCACAATAACTCATGACTACTGAGGTTGCTGATATGGAGTACCTGGGAGTAGATGGCAGCACAATGCAATGAAAAACGTATGATTTTTTTTTTGGGGGGGGGGGGGGGGGGGCTGTCTGGATACATTTGATCATATAGTGTATGTATACTCCGCAAGTTGCTGCATTGTGACTGGCAGGTCGTACTTCATACAATATAGAGTTATATTTGTGTCCTATTCCACTTGCATATTGAGGAGAGAGAAATTATGCCAAGGTGCCTCTGCAGAAGCCTTAGTCTGATTATCTGCCCCCCCCCCCCCCCCCCCCAAATCAAACTCTCTCTATCTCTCTATTTGCAGGTTTTTGTGATAATTATACTACCTTCAGTTGAGAGTCCCACTTTGTATAGACCAAACCAACATGTTAAAACACAGATGCTTTTGTTGTTGAAAGTGCACTACCAGAGCTGAAATCAGGTTGTGCAAATTGGTTGCAACAAGGATCAGATCAGAAAGAAAATGTGAAAAGTTAGGTTCATATACATGAATTCCTCACCTCTTGTGGTCTGGCGAATTAAAACTAGTTAGAATCAGTTTCTTAGATTTTTCTGGTATTTCGTTGTTCACGCATACACTGAGTGATCAGAAATGGTAAGTAGTGTACCAACTAATTACTGCTAGTATGAATGGTATTTGCTCTTTAAAAGATTTCTCAAACAAGTGAGGGATTGGATGTGTATCACCCTGAGCGTCAATCAGTGCATCTCCTCAGCAGTATGGGAAAGTGAAAATTGCATACTATTTGCCAGGATGAGTCTGGTTGTAGGATCTTAGCCATGAGTAATCTGTGTGATGGGAATGTTTGCTTTTGTGAGAAATTGAGCTCATCACAAGCACAAAACCTTGCACATTTTTTTTATTTTGTGAGGTTCAATTCTGCCTACCTTGATCCTGAATGTGTTGCAGAACAACTAGAATTCGTTAGCACAAAGTGTACTCCCAGAAGACTTGATTACCTCAGTGTTGGTGGGGATGGTTACATGTCACTTAACTACATAATGTATTGACTAGCAAATAATAAATATAGGTGCCAATAGCAAGGCATCTTAAAATATCTGATTTGTTTTAATTTTCTCAGAGGAAAGAAAGTGGCAGCAAAAAGATGCAGCAGTATCTATAGTCGTGGCATTGTGTAAGTCCACTTGCAGCAGCTACAGTTAAAGGAAGGTGTGTATTTCTCCACAGTTGATGAACAAAATAAAATTGCCACATTTTGGCATCTGCTATTAGATAAACGCCTGTTAGGTTTTTCCCTGCATTTTATGGCTGTCAGCAATTTGTGTCCATGTTGCTGGAGTGTGTTTTCTAGTGTTGTACACCTGCCTCTCAGTAGATTGTCACCTCAGGGTTTTATCATCTCATGGAATCAGCAAAAAAAGTCTTGGTCTTGGTCTTGAGTTCTGCCCATCTCATTTTCAAGCATAATTACACCAACTACTGAGTTCTTGGATTATGTTGTTTTCGTATATCCCCTAGTAATTCACAATATGTGTTACTTGTTAGCAACATGTAATTCATGTTTGCCTGAAAATGCATAGTAATTATTAACTTTTCACACTCATTGAAAGCCCAGTTTTGGAAAACCTTAGTTCACCAAAGACCATTCCAGACTATTTTTAGGACACAAGAGCTTTAAAAATTGTCAAAATGAAATCTGGATATCTGTGCTGAAGTGGCAGTTAAGTGAAACAATTCTAATCAACAAGATTTCAAAGAATTATGGATAAATATCAGAATTAAAATCCAAATGTCAAGATTTATTTCCCTAGTGACTCCTAAGGTTTTTTGTCGTTTGTATTGCCTGTTCCAATGATGTATAAAAGTGAAGAATTTCAAGTTGCACTGTGGTTCAGAATCCATAAAACACGGGTAGTGATACAACTGCTTTAAAGATGGCTGCTCATCAGTGAAGAGTGAAGCACTTTCAGGTAGGCGATGGCTCAGCCAAAACACTATACACTACACCATAAGTCTGATATACACTCCTGGAAATTGAAATAAGAACGCCGTGAATTCATTGTCCCAGGAAGGGGAAACTCTATTGACACATTCCTGGGGTCAGATACATCACATGATCACACTGACAGAACCACCGGCACATAGATACAGGCAACAGAGCATGCACAATGTTGGCACTAGTGCAGTGTATATCCACCTTTCGCAGCAATGCAGGCTGCTATTCTCCCATGGAGACGATCGTAGAGATGCTGGATGTAGTCCTGTGGAACGGCTTGCCATGCCATTTCCACCTGGCGCCTCAGTTGGACCAGCGTTCGTGCTGGACGTGCAGACTGCGTGAGACGACGCTTCATCCAGTTCCAAATATGCTCAATGGGGGACATATCCTGAGATCTTGCTGGCCAGGGTAGTTGACTTACACCTTCTAGAGCATGTTGGGTGGCACGGGATACATGCGGACGTGCAATGTCCTGTTGGAACAGCAAGTTCCCTTGTCGGTCTAGGAATGGTAGAACGATGGGTTCGATGACGGTTTGGATGTACCGTGCACTATTCAGTGTCCCCTCGACGATCACCAGAGGTGTACGGCCAGTGTAGGAGATCGCTCCCCACACCATGATGCCGGGTGTTGGCCCTGTGTGCCTCGGTCGTATGCAGTCCTGATTGTGGCGCCCACCTGCACGGCGCCAAACACGCATATGACCATCATTGGCACCAAGGCAGAAGCGACTCTCATAGCTGAAGACGACACGTCTCCATTCGTCCCTCCATTCACGCCTGTCGCGACACCACTGGAGGCGGGCTGCACTATGTTGGGGCGTGAGCGGAAGACGGCCTAACGGTGTGCGGGACCGTAGCCCAGCTTCATGGAGACGGTTGCGAATGGTCCTCGCCGATACCCCAGGAGCAACAGTGTCCCTAATTTGCTGGGAAGTGACGGTGCGGTCCCCTACGGCACTGCATAGGATCCTTCGGTCTTGGCGTGCATCCGTGCATCGCTGCAGTCCGGTCCCAGGTCGACGGGCACGTGCACCTTCCGCTGACCACTGGCGACAACATCGATGTACTGTGGAGACCTCACGCCCCACGTGTTGAGCAATTCGGCGGTACGTCCACCCGGCCTCCCGCATGCCCACTATACGCCCTCGCTCAAAGTCCGTCAACTGCACATACAGTTCATGTCCACGCTGTCGCAGCATGCTACCAGTGTTAAAGACTGCGATGGAGCTCCGTATGCCACGGCAAATTGGCTGACACTGACTGCGGCAGTGCACAAATGCTGCGCAGCTAGCGCCATTCGACGGCCAACACCGCGGTTCCTGGTGTGTCCGCTGTGCCGTGCGTGTGATCATTTCTTGTACAGCCCTCTCGCAGTGTCCGGAGCAAGTATGGTGGGTCTGACACACCGGTGTCAATGTGTTCCTTTTTCCATTTCCGGGAGTGTATTTTGAACCAAGGTGGTAAATAAGGGGGAGATGGCACTACCTATGCCGAGCTGAGGAAGTGAGTTTCTTGGTTAAATACTGTGACACTTGCTGTCTTAGGTTTGATACCTCCATAGGCAGTCATTTCCGAGTGTGTATTTTGATACAGTATAAAGTGTAATATGAATACTCATTTGTCACCAAATGTTATGAACACATCAATACGGCAGCAGTGGCTTCAATTTTGTGGTGTAAAGCATCTTCCTTTATTCTAACCACCTTGTTTTGAACAGGCCTCTTATCACAGATTGCATGGAGGAATTTGAAATTAGTCTCTGGAATCCTATTTGACAAAAACAAAAGTGAAGTCAAAGGAATGGCGTATAGGAATCCCCCTTGTTGTCATACTTACTTTCCATGTCCAGATCAAATTTTATTTTTCCAATAGTTAGCCACCGCTACGGATTTGTCGTTGGCTTTTAGCAGGTCACTAAAACTGCAGGGCTCCGGCAGTAGTCGGCACATGAGCAGACGTGCCTCGTCTTGTACCTCTCCGCATCCGCAAAGAACGTCGTCATCGTTAGTTAGCAGTCCCCACTTGCACAGATTAGTTTTGCATCTGGGTACACCAGCCCTCAGCCTATTTAGTGTTCTCCACACTGTATAAGGAAGTTTGTTTCCAGGTGCCATTTCCTCTTTTGGTATTATCTGCAGTGCGGTTTGTTCATTCTCCCATTTACGGACTCTTCCTGTGAACCGTCAAGGATCTTCGTTCTTGCAATAAAGGTATTTCTAGACTTAAGCCTCCGGGCCTGAGTGACGTGCTCATTCAGTGGGTGTCGAGAATCTATTTCTTTCTGTATTCTCTCAGCGTCTGCTGCCACCTGCCTTCTGATCTTGGATGGGGCAATTCCAGCAAGTAGGTACAAATTACCCGTTGGTGTGGGTCTGAGACAGCCTGTAACAATTCACATTGTCTCATTTACACTTACATCAAACTGTTTAGCATGTGCAGATGCTTCCCATACTGGCGCTGCATAGTCTGCTGCAGAAACACACAGAACTAGTGCTGATGTTGATGGTTGAGCTCCCCATTCATAGCTTGTCAGCCTGCAGATGATGTTCCTGGAGCAGACTTTAGCCTTGGTGTTTTGGCAATGCTGCTTGAAGGAAAGCGTTCTGTCTAGTACAGCCCCAAGGTATTTAGGTGTTGGACAGTGCTTTAGCTTCTTACCTTACCATGTAACATCGAGCTCAACTCCAGCATCTTGGGTTTTGTCAGGGTTTGGCTTGAGGTTATTGGCGTCATAGTATTGAGCCTGTTCTTCAAGCACTCTAGAGAGATTTCCAGATGTTGCATCAATATTGGACCCCTGGACCACCACAGCTGTGTCATCAGCATATACAAACAGTCTAGCATCTTGAGGTATAGGTTGGTCATTAGTGTACACCTTATAAAGGATGGGAGAAAGTACACTTCCTTGTGGTAAGCCATTCTTCTGCAGTCACCATCTACTGTTCTTACCATTTAGGGAGACATAAAATCTTCGATTCTGCAGAAGACTACCAATAACCATCGTCAACCTACAGTCCCCTGTGAGGTGATATAATTTGCGCAATAGCTTTCTGTGGTTTACCGTGTCATATGCAGCAGTAATATCTATGAAAGCTGCTCCAGTTATTAATTTTTTTTCAAACCCGTCTTCTATATGTTGTGTCAGATTAAGTATTTGCCCACAACAAGATCTCCCTGGTCTGAAACCGGCTTGTTCCTTTATGAGCTTTCCATCTATAGTTTCTGCCACCCGGTTGAGAATCATCCGCTCCAGTATCTTTTAGAGATGGCATAGAAGTGACACTGGTCTGTAACTTTTGGGGTCCTTTATCTCCTTGCCAGGCTTTAGTAAAGCCACCACTCTCGCCTGCCGCCATAGTTTTGGAATATTCAGCTCTTTAATACAGGTGTCCATCATTTGTAGTAACCAGTTTCGAGCTTTGGGCTCAAACTGTTTTATCTGCTCCGTTCTAAGGTCATCAGTTCCAGTGGCTTTATTCAGTTTCATACTCTGAATGGCGTCTTCCAGTTCGGTTGCTGTGAATGAAGCATTGAGGAGTCCGTACTCTTTTTGTTCTTGGGGTATAACTCTTTCCCTTTCTCTTTTGCCTTTGTTTTTCGCATTCTTCAGAAGTTGGCTAGCAATCTGATTTGCTGTTACCCCGTTGTTCTTCTGCTGGTGGTCAGTTGGGTCCCCACTTAAGTTTTTCAGTAATTTCCATGCTGTTTTGTTTCATGTCAAGATTCTCGACTAGTTTGCACCACCGTGATCTCTTATCCTCAGCAATAGCCTGCATTAGTTCCTCCCCAGCCTCCATCGTATCTTTGCTGAAGTGGTCCTGAGTGAACAGCTTTTGGTACCTGTCAAGTAAGACCTTGCTGCTGCCGGTCAGACCCTGGATGTACTGGGTACGGTAACGCCTTAGGATGTTTTTCCTTGAGATCCCTTTCACAAGATCGATACATCTACCATACTCATCTGGTCAAGGAGGGATTTTCTCAATCTCTTCGTCCAATTGCTCTTTAAATTTCTGCCAGACTGCCTTTTTGAAATTAAACCGTTTTCGCCTCTGGTTTAACCATGGCATTCACAACACAAACGACTGGTCTGTGTTGTGTACTTGGGATAGGTTCTTTAACAAGCTTCATGCACTGTGCTGCCAACTTCCTACTCACAAAGATGTTGTCAGGATTATATCCCCTTCTCCATCTTCTGCTGTTGAACGATGCTGGCTGTTTTGGGTCATGAATGAGTTGTAGGTCGTTAGTATCAGCCCCGGATTCAAGCTGTACACCATTCTCATCAGTCTCATTATATCCCCATGCTCCACCATGGCAGTTGAAATCGCCCATGACAAAATTAATATGGTCATTTGTAAAATTGTTTGGTTCATGGAAAACAAAGTCCATATCTGGTGGTTTGTACACAGACGTCTTTGAGAACTTCTGGGTGCGAATGGTAAGTACTTCAATGTTATTTACTTCTGTCATTATGGCTGAAGTTACGTTGAGCCCGGGTCTGATGAAAATCGCACTCCCATACTTATTGTGAGGTCTTTCAATGGTCAAATCCATTCCTGCTATTTTAGGTCTGTGGCTGGTGGCTCCCCGGTGTGTTTCCTGCACCAACAATACGTCGCATTTATGCTTATAGCACATGTCTGCTAATAAAACACTCTTATGATTAGAGAAGCCCTCAATATTTATCGAGATCGTCACAAGGGGTGGTCTTGATAAAGGCCGTTGCATCTTGATGTTATTTTGGTTTTGGACTTTAACTTGATCTGGTGTTAGAAGGATTAGCTGGTGAAATCTTTCACCGTTTCCAGGGTACGCCCGATTGTGCCTGTATTCAGTCTTTAGGCTCACAATCTTCTAGGAGGCTCCTTCTTTGTACCCCCTTGTTGTTATAAAGATGATGGCATTGGACAACTTTAGGAAAAGAAAAATACCAGCTATGCGGGTCATTCAATAAGTAATGCCCTGCATTTTTTTTTCTTCAGAACATTTATTGTAAAGAACCAGAATTTTGTTACAAATATACATCAACATGTCTTGTGCATGTCCTATTTTTCTGCATAGTCTGCATCACATTCTGTGGCCTTGTTGTTGAAGAGCATGTATTCCCTGCTGTTAAAAGCTCTTGTCCTGTAGACGTAGCCCTGTTCATAGTCACTCCACTCAAAACGGTGTGCGGATAAGGTGAATGTTGTGGTACAAAACACTGAGGCGTAGCAGTGGGACAGAGGTGGAGGTCAGGCACAGATAACAAGTTATTGTTCCTGTTGCAGGCCGAGGTATCGAAGTAGGAAGGCGTGTGCTGATGCTGAACCAAGGCAGGTGCGGACGTAGTCAGATGCTGAGGAGGTAGACCTGTGAACGAAGCAGTTCCGGCCATGTGGCAGGTATCCGCACGGTACTGCATGGATTGCGGCATGGCAAATCATTGTCCTGGCGGTAGTAGGTTGTCCAACGAAGCATTTGCAGAAATCAGCATTGGTCCCGCACTGCACAGAGATCTGTAAGAGGTAATTGCACAGTCGATGAGGGAGGGCACATGTGGTGGGAACAAAGGCGTTTTATAGCTGGAGTCGTGCACACTCCTAACCTCACTTATTGTTGCAGGATTGAAAACGTCCAGCGAAATCGGCAGAATAATCGAGTGAGAGACATTGTGTTGCAGTCTTGGCGGGTGTACATTACCCGCACAATGCATGTCGATCACAAAATCCAGCATTAGGCGCTGGGCCAAAGTCATTGATCGAATGCTGTGTCGATGTAATACATGTGAAAATAACTGGCGCAGAGGTCGCAGACACAGTAAAACGGCGAAAACGGAAGACGTTACAACTCGGGGTCACCAGTGAAGGAGAGTTCGAGTTGGTTACACCAAACAACACCCATTTAGCAGTAGTTTATTTATTCACCTAAACACATGCAAGGCTCACAAAGAACTGAACATGGTGGAATAGCCCAAAGACAATGCTCAGAGTCCAAAGACGATGCTCAGCGTCCAGAAACAAATGCATATTGATGACGGTGTTGTCCTCATCGGTGCCACAGTCATTACTTCATTTATCCAACCATTGATGACAGTAACTGAATTAAACACAAGTGAAATCAATAAATTCGTATATCCTAGCCATGTAAATTCGCTGTTATTTTATATTAATAAAGACAAGAGTGGTGCACTTAATTCTGTCACTGAAGTAAACTTCTGGAAATACATCTGTCACTGAGTAAAAAGCACTAACAATGCCATCTATTTGTTCTTTGGTGTTCCATAAAACTAACAGCGCCATATATTGATTCTTGTATGTACTATGCTTTGAGGATTAAACATTGAAGTACAAAGTGTAGCAGACAATTTTAGCTAAAACTTTAAATTTTTATATTTGTTTTTCCTCATGTTTCAATTTTGGCGAAATAAAGCCTAAATTTTGCCCCAATTTACACTCAAGTTTTCTGTAAAAACCTTGTTCTGACAGACAGACAGTTTTACACATTTATTATTACTACAAACATGATAGTTGAGGGCAAAATATCCTGTACTTATGCTCTGGATGTACGGTACAGCCATTTTCGTAAGATAACTAAAGGCAGAAGTAAAAATATGTGACTTATAAGAAATCATTACGTTTCCACATACAAAAACCTTAATTGTGCTGTAAAGAGAGAGTTTATCTCTTATGCAGATTCAGCTCTCTTCGGAATTTTTATTCTCCTGTGGTTTAAAACATTCAGAAGCAATGTACAACTGACTTTTGTCCTTCCTGTTAGAGCTATTGGACAATAAGTTTCTGTATTGATCATTGTTATTACAATCACTAATGAAATAATAAGTAAATGCTTCAAGTATGTATTATAATTTATTGAAAATAGTGTAATCAGAATCAGCACGGTATTCCAGTAATTCAGAAAGGTTTTATGTATTTCCAGCCTGTTAACTAGATGGAAGCAATTGGCTTGGTCAGGCAACGATTGCGCACCATCAGTATGCTATCATTTACATATTTTCATTTTTAAAAGTTGAGCTGCCAATGAAATGTTTTTTTGCCAAGTCCAATTATCACTGTTATTATCATGCAAATCATTTTGTTGTATTGAAACTAAACAGTGACATAGACTTGGTCAGACTTTTCCACACTCAAACAATGATTTCTGTGCTGATGGTCCTATTAGAAAAAGATAAAGGATATCAAATCAATTCAGGATATTAGATGAAGCAGGAGAACTTTTCTTCTATGATTTATCCCAAAGCCTATGTTTCTTTCATGATTTTTTTATTCTCTTGCTGTCATCAACATGAGGCAGCCTTATTTCATGAACATATTACTTACACTGACACACACACACACACACACACACACACACACACACACACATAAGACTGCAGTCTCAGGCAAGTGGAGCCACACTGCAAGCAGCACCAGTGCATGATGAGAGTGGTGACCGGATGGGGGTAAGGATGAGGCTGAGGTGGGGAGGGGGAGGGATAGCAGGGTAGGGGTGATGGACAGTGACGTGCTGCTGGTGAGCACACAGGGACGATTTGGAGAGAGGATAAGGCAGCTATGTGCAGTCGGGATGTTAGACGGTAGTCATGGGAGAGGTGGGGATGGAGGGGGAGTGGGGGTTAGCGGAAAAGGAGAGAAGTAAAAAGACTGGGCGCGATGGTGGAATGAGAGCTGTTTAGTTCTGGAATGGGAACTGGGAAAGGACTGGATGGGAGAGGGCAATGACTAACGAAGGTTTAGGCCAGGAGGGTTACAGGAATGTCGGATATATTGCAGGGACAGTTCCCACCTGTGCAATTCAGAAAAGCTGGTGTTGGTGGGAAGGATACATATGGCACAGGCTGTGAAGCAGTCATTGAAATGAAGGATGTCATGTTTAACAGTGTACAATATACTCGTCCATCCCTACACAACCCCTGCTCCCAACGCCTTACCACATGGCACATACCCTTGTAATAGATCTAGACGCAAGACCTGTCCCTTACATCCTCCCACCACCTACTCCAGTCTGGTCACAAACATCACCTATCCCATCAAAGGCAAGGCTACCTGTGCACCAGTCATGTAATCTACGAGCTAAGCTGCAACCACTGTGCTGCATTCTATGTGGACATGACAACCAACAAGCTGTCTGTCCACATGAATGGCCACCGAAGAACTGTGGCTAAGAAACAAGAGGACCACCATGTTGCTGAGCATGCTGCCAAAAATGACATCCTTCATTTCAATGACTGCTTCACAGCCTGTGCCATATGAATCCATCCTGCCAACCCCAACTTTTATGAACCAACCAGGTGGGAACTTTCGCTGCAATATATCCTATGTTCTCGTAACCCTCATGGCCTCAAACTTCGTTAGTAATTGCCCCTTCCAATTGTTCCAACGTGTGCCACAATCTGCAGTTGGTTGCCCCCTGTTCCCTCAATGGCTGCCGAAATAGCCTCTTCAACATGTTTCAGTGAAAGACAACACCTCAAACTTGTTGGTTAGGGGGATCGATACAACACCCCGAGTCCTCCTCGACCCCCGGCCACTCTGTACAGGATGCTTAGATCTACTATTGACATGCCACTTGCAGTGAAGTGGATGAGTACATTCGGCAGATGAGACAGGATCCACAAAAGAGGATAGTACTTGAAGTTTTTACCTCTGACAAAAACGTATTCATCATTTCTATCAAGTCATTTGTAGGTGATTTACTAAGGTTGTGCAAAGATCAGCAAAAGATTCGCATCACTGGGGAAGCAAACCTTTAGGCAACTGAGACCGCTGAAAACTGAAAATCTTACTAACAGTGCAAGAAGAAATATTGGTCTGGTCACGTGCAAGAAAGACTCCGTAAGAAGATATTAAACCAGAGGCAAGGAAGTCCGTACAAGTATTTTGAGAACTATTTTAATAAAACTTGGTATTGGAAAGTGCCCATATCACACAGGAATGTTTTAGGATTATTAAATGCAAATTTGCCACTGCATCTAAGGTACAAATTTATGCATATTATAGAAACGAATCTTGAATGCTTCATGTCCATATTAGATTCACTTAATGGGATACATGAAAATTTAAAATTGAGCTGGTTGATTGCAGTCCAACAAAATTTAATAGGAAGACAAGAAACAATAACATGTATCACCCCAGTTACTAAGGTACTGGTAATCAGCACTAGCAGAACAACAATACAAATTGGTGGAGTCCCCAAATGGGGACCCGATATCAACCAAATGTGAGCAGTGATCATAACATGCAAATGTGAACAGTGATCATAACATGCAAGGCATTCCAGTAAAAAACCATACTTTTGATACCAGCTAGTGAACAAAAAATCCCGTATGAATATTACTGAGATGGCAAAGGATAAACGCCTCACAATGTGGAGTTCAACAAATTAATTTAGTGACATTAAGCCTTCAATTGTTGACTGTGAGGTGGAGTGGGGGCAAAGTACATAATCCAGTAATTCTGTTATGATACAGTAATGGCAACATTGGAGACAAATTAACAACCAACTACTACAAACGAGGAGATCAAAGTGAATAAATTGTTCAGGCTACTGTACATGCTGTCATAGATAAAGTATCACCTACTGTTGTTCTGGACATAGGTACTATGGTGAATATTATGTCACCCAATTTATTTAATACAAAGTGTGGGGGTCACAAGAGTACCTACATTTGTTGTGCAGACTTGGAAGTTATTGGAGCTATTGCTGTCAAATTGTGAAATGTCAAAATGCAAATGCAGGTGGAAGTTGTAATTGGAAATGAAATTATAAAATGCTCATTTCTAATTAGTTTTGGCACTTAGTTCCTAAGGGAGAAGAACACAGTGATCAACTTCTCCTAAGGTGATGCTTTCTAAATATCAATTGTATAGTGAATGGCATTGGTCAAGACTGGGAAAGACTCAAGAACCTGCAGAGACTGGCCAAGAGAATCAACAGTGAGCTATCAGAGAGTAAACAAACAGATGGACAACAAGGAGATGAAGACCTACAATGAATATGGCATGGTAGGATAACAAGTCAAACAACTATACACAGAAAACTTAAGATGAAGGAAATCCAGAATCAAAACAGCGGTGGGTAGTGAGATCAGCACAGAGACTGTGGACCAGCAGCCTGGTTTTAGTCACAAACAGAACAATTGCACACCAAAGCCTCCACGTCTTTGTTCACCTGTCGCCCTGCAAGGGTTATGATTGGCAACATTCCCCCATGCTCATGATGGAGAAGTTGCAAAACCTGAGGATGCAGAATACACTAGATGACAATATGACGAGTACCTGCCTCTGTGTCATGATGACCAACAGTGAGAGAGATGAACCCAGGCCCACATTTCCAGATTGGTTGACTTCAAAAATAAGTGGGTCATCTATGGAGCACATAGCGCACGATGCACTGTAAGATAGGGATGTGGCATGTGTCTGCAATGATGTGAGCAGTTGTAATGGGGAAGCCCTCCAAGGCACCCTGTAGTTCCATGACACTGTGGAAACAGGAGATTTTCCATTGCTCAAAAGGTGGGTTGGGTCCCAAGGGGAGACCAAAGGGAGCATACACATTTGCACATTGTGCTGTGAGTTTATACTTAACAGTATAATTATATGAATGGGTTTGTGATCTGTAATAAGGGTAAACTTGGTCCTGAATAGGTTAAAATGGGACTTCTTAATTGCAAAGGTGATCACCAAAGCTTCTTTTTCTATTTGTGAGTGTCAGCGTCTTTGCGCATAGGCAATCAGTTGCTCAGTACTGTCGTCATTCCTATTTGCCAGCACTGCACCAATGGCACTGGGAGAAGCATTAGTAGCTAAAACCAGCAGATGTGATGGAGAAGGGGATGTAAAACAGCGTGCCAAGTGCAGCAGACACATCAGCAGTGTGAAAGCATGCTAACTGTCATCTGTCCACCTAAGCTGAACACCCTTCTTTCGAAACACATTGAACGGTTGAATGATGTGGGCTCCTTGTTGGAGGAACTAAGAATAATAATTAACATTTCCCAAAATAACCTGCAGCTCCCGTTAGTTTGGGGGTGGGGTAAAGAGTCAGTGGGCTGGATCCTGTCTTTGTCGAGCAAGTGTCCAAGATATTCCACTCATTCCTGAAAAATTGGCATTTGTGTAAGTGGCAGCTGAGCACTACATCACACAATGTAATAAAGAGGGTACTAAGGTTGTGCAGGTGATCCTATTGCTCAGTGCACATGGCAATTAAGTCCTGAAGATATTTGGTACAATCAGGGATGGACATGGTTAACTACTCCAGGTACCTCTGGAAGATCCGGAGTGGAGCTTGTATTTGTATAAGCCAAAGTGAGTGTTAATGACCCTCAACCTAAGGGATCTGCAAATATGGGCTGGCAAGGGCTAGCTTAGAAAAATATTCATCTCTGACAAGCTTCATGAAGAGATCCTTTTTACATGGTATGTGGTGGTTTTCCATTAGTGCATGGGCAGTGATTGTTGATTCAGAATCTCTAAATAGTTGGAGAGAGCCACTGGGTTTCTTGACTATTACCAGGGGTGTGCCCCAAACTGTGATTATTCCAGGTTCACCTGGAAACGAACATCCTCATCTACAATTGTGAGGTTGATAACCATCTTAGTGGCAGTAGGTTCACCCTGAAGTTCATGCACTGTCTCTTGAAGTATGTGAGGTGTAGCACCCGACTGGCCTGATGGTTGGGAACAGACAGTTTGGAGATGCCCACCTTTTCCGCAATGGGTGCGGTATGCCTTGTGATCATGACAGTCTGCATGAAGGTGTGCCGTGAAGCAGTCAGGGCACAATGGGAGACCCCACTGCTTACACTGACAGGATGTGACAAGCTAATGAATCACAATGCCTGCACTGGAAAAAAGACATGAGAAGTCTGCCCAGGGAAGCTACTTGGAATTGAACCATGAACTGTACATTTCCTGCCTGTGTTGTCTCAAAAGAACATGTGATTTTCAGAATATCATCCAAAGCAAGTATTATCTAATTTGAGGGTTACAGTGCATACTTTGAGGCTTGGAGCCAACTGGACTACTGTGACTCAGATCAAACAAACTGCACGCCCAACATCAACTCAATCCTTGCAAATCCGTTACCTTTGGGTGATACAACTGACCAGGTTGCTTGCAGAATTGGTGGAACTCTTAAGTGTGATGTGACCACATAATTTGGCAGCAACAAAAATATCTCCTTGAACGTCAGAGCAAAAGGATTTGAGAGTAAAACAAACTTCTCTGAAAAGTAGTAAAGTGTTGTTTCAGCCACTGCAAATACTTGTCCTGATCATATTTTAGAAGGCAGAAATGAGGGTGGGTGGTTCTCCACCTGGGAAGTGACCACAACCTGGATGGGTTGCGAACCCTAAAGCTGTAAGTGATCTAACAAAAGCTGATTTTCCTTACAGACTGATGTTACAATTGCTGCTGCAGGAAGATGCCAATATTTTACCTAATTGCCTGTTACAATGACTGGAACTGAACAAGACTGGGAACAACTCGAGTACCTGTGGAGAAAACAGCAAGCCATCAGAGAGTAAACAAACAGGTTGGCAAGACAACAATGAGAAAAAGACAGACACTGGAATAACAAGTCCAGTGAGCAAACCAAGATTGGAAACCTAAGATGTGCATCCACATCCAACACAATGATGTGTAGTAAGATCAATACAACAGCAGAATGAAATCACAACAGACTGACTGAGCGGTTGCATTATTGGCTTTAAAGGGTAGCCAAAATTGTTGATAGGTTGGCAAGACAGATGTTTCTTCTTAGCCAGCATTGCAATGGCAACAGCAGCACTCACAGATTAGAGCAGTAGCATTTAGCACATGTCATCAAGGTACATGTCTTTCAGTAAGCTTTCAAATTTGCTGAGCTTGAATACCAGGGATGGCAAATACTGCCAAGGCAAAGTTCATAAGATAAAGTAAAGTAGTAAACCATCACTCTGTAGTCTGATTGAGAATGTCAAAAATCAAATAAAAGGTAACATTTTAGAGTCTAAAATCAATGACTCCTCACAACAGGTAGAATTAAAAAAAAGTGCTTTTAAAATATGTGCATGTATTTGAGAAGAAAAACTTTGTGTTCCACCTATGGCAGGTCTTGTTGTAGGGGACGCCTCATCAGAAAGATCCACCGCATTAGTGTCTAGGGAAGTGATTCCAGTGGTGGTTTCCCATTGCCTTCACTGATGATGATGAAATGATAATGAGGACAATACAACACCCAGTCCTTGAGCGGAGAAAATCTAAGAGCCAGCTGGGAATCGAACGTGGGCCCCTTGGCATGACAGATCGCCATACTGACCACTCAGGTATCGAGGCAGACTTTCAGAAGAAAACAGGTATTATTAATGTGCATCAATATCAAACAGAAGTTCCCCCCATGAAATATACTGTCAGAATACAGACTATATCATGTGGGCCAAGAGAGAAGTGGCCACAAAAGAAATTGTGGCAAATGCTCAAGCAGATTACTATAGAGCCATCAGTGTCATAACTCGGTGACCCTCTATTAGCTATGGCAAAGCCCAATGGAAATGTTTGCCTACTTTTAGATGCAAGAGCTATTAACCAAATTATTAGTCCCAGATGAACTACATGAAAGAATTTAGATGGACAGCCACAAACGCATTAAGTATCTTACCAGAATGGGTTTGAGTTTTTCATACTGGCAGGTCAGCCTACCAAATTAATCCAGAAAATATACTGCTTTCATACAACAATGAGAGAAATACAGACAACAAATACAGCATGGCGGAATTACATGTCCAGCGAGTAAACCAAGACTACAAACGTTTGATGTAGTGAATCCACATCCAACACAATGATGTGTACTGATGTGAATACAACAGTGCAGTGAAATTACAACAGACTGACTGAGTGGTTGCATTGCTGGCTTTGAAGGGCAGACAAATTGTTGTTATGTTGGCAAGATAGATGTGTCTTTTTAGGCAGCACTGCAGAGCTGGCAGCAGCACTCATAGATTAGAGCAGTGGCATCTGATATCAAGGTGCACGCCTTTCAGTATGCTTTAAAACTTGCCAAGCTTGGATACCAGAGATAGGACAAATATTACAGTTGACTTAGTAAAAACAGAGACAAAGCATGGTAAATACTGCCAAGACAAAGTTCATTAGGATGAAGACAGCATTCACTGGTAGTAAACCTTCACACTGCAGTCTGTCTGAGAATCTTGAAAATCAAATAAAAGATAACATTATAGAGTCTAAAATCACTAACTCTTCATAACAGACAGAATTAAAGAAATTGCTTTCAAAGTATGTGCATCTGTTTTGTCTCAAACAGGTGTTATTACCAATATCAAGTAGAAGTTTGTTCTCATGAAATTTGTTTTGTTGTTGTGGTCATCAGTCCAGAGACTAGTTTGATTCAGCTCTCCAAGCTACTCTATCCTGTGCAAGCTCCTTCATCTCTCAGTACCTACTGAAACCTACATCCTTCTGAATCTGCTTAGTGTATTCATCTCTTGGTCTCCCGCTATGATTTTTACCCTCCACGCTGCCCTCCAATATTAAACTGGTTATCCCTTGATGCCTCAGAACATGTCCTAACAACCAATCCCATCGTCTAGTCAAGTCGTGCCACAAATTTCTCATATCCCCAGTTCTATTCAGTACCTCCTCATTAGTTATGTGATCTACCCATCTAATCTTCAACATTCTTCTGTAGCACCACATTTCGAAAGCTCCTTTACTACTTTAAGTGTCTCATTTCCTAATCTAATACCCTCAGCATGTCCCGACTTAATTCAAATACATTCCCTTATCCTCGTTTTGCTTTTGTTGATGTTCACCTTATATCCTCCTTTCAAGACGCTATCCATTCCGTTCAACTTCTCTTCCAAGACCTTTGCTGTCTCTGACAGAATTACAATGTCATCGGTGAACCTCAAGGTTTTCATTTCTCTTTTGTTTCCTTCACTGCTTGCTCAATATACAGATAGAATAACATCGGGGAGAGGCGACAACCCTGTCTCACTCTATTCCCAACCACTACTTCCCTTTCATGCCCCTCAACTCTTATAACTGCCATCTGGTTTCTGTTCAAATTGTAAATAGCTATTCCCTCCCTGTATTTCACCCCTGCCACCTTCAGAATCTGAAAGAGAGTACTTCAGTCAACATTGTCAAAAGCTTTCTCTAAGTCTACAAAAGCTAGAAACGTAGGTTTGCCTTTCCTTAATCTAGCTTCCAAGATAAGTCGTAGGGTTAGTATTGCCTCGCGTGTTCCAATATTTTTATGGAATCCAAACTGATCTTCCCCGAGGTTGGCTTCTACTAGTTTTTCCATTCATCTGTAAAGAATTCGCGTTAGTATTTTGCAGCCGTGACTTATTAAACTGATAGTTCGGTAGTTTTCACATCTGTCAACAACTGCATTATTTGGGATTGGAATTATTATATTCTTCTTAAAGTCTGAGGGTATTTCACCTGTCTCATACATCTTGCTCACCAGATGGTAGACTTTTGTCAGGCCTGGCTCTCCCAAGGCTGTCAGAAGTTCTAATGGAATGTTGTCTAAACCGGGGCCTTGTTTCGACTCAGGTCTTTCAGTGCTCTGTCAAACTCTTCACGCAGTATCGTATCTCCCATTTCATCTTCATCCTCTTCCATTTCCATAATATTGTCCTCAAATACATCACCCTTGTATAGACTCTCTAAATACTCCTCCCACCTTTCTGCTTTCCCTTCTTTGCTTAGTACTGGGTTTCCATCTGAGCTCTTGATATTCGTGCAAGTGGTTCTCCTTTCTCCAAAGGTCTCTTTAATTCTTCTGTAGGCAGTACCTATCTTACCCCTAGTGAAACAAGCATCTACATCCTTACATTTGTCCTCTAGCCATCCCTGCTTGACCATTTTGCACTTCCTGTCTATCTCATTTTTGAAACTTTTTTATTCCTTTTTGCCTGCTTCATTTATTGCATTTATATATTTCCTCCTTTCATCAATTAAATTCAATATTTCTTCTGTTACCCAAGGATTTCTATTAGCCCTCATCTTTTTACGTACTTGATCCTCTGCTGACTTCACTACTTCATCGCTCAAAGCTACCCATTCTTCTTCTACTGTATTTCTTTCCCCCATTCCTGTCAATTGTTCCCTTATGCTCTCCCTGAAACTCTGTACAGCCTCTGGATTCGTCACTTTATCCAGGTCCCATCTCCTTAAATTCCCACCTTTTTTTTTTTGCATTTTCTTCAGTTTTAATCTACAGTTCATAACCAATAGATTGTGGTCACAATCCACATTTGCCCCTGGAAATGCCTTACAATTTAAAACCTGGTTCCTAAATCTCTGTCTTACCATTATATAATATATCTGAAACCTGTGAGTATCTCCAGGCTTCTTCCATGTATACAACTTTCTTTTATGATTCTTGAACCAAGTGTTACCTATGATTAAGTTGTGCTCTGTGCAAAATTCTACCAGGCGGCTTACTCTTACATTTCTTACCCCCAATTCATATTCACCTACTATGTTTCCTTCTCTCCATTTGCCTACTACCGAATTCCAGTCACCCATGGCTATTAAATTTTCGTCTCGCTTCACTATCTGAATAGTTTCTTTTATTTCATCATACATTTCTTCAATTTCTTCGTCATCTGCAGAGCTAGTTGGCATATAAACTTGTACTACTGTAGTGGCCGTGGGCTTTGTGTCTATCTTGGCCACAATAATGCATTCACTATGCTGTTTGTAGTAGCTTACCCGCATTCCTACTTTTTTTTTTTAAATTCATTATTAAACCTACTCCTGCATTACCCCTATTTGACTTTGTATTTATAACCCTGTATTCGCCTGACCAAAAGTCTTGTTCCTCCTGCCACCGAACTTCCTATTCCCACTATATCTAACTTTAACCTATCCACTTCCCGTTTTAAATTTTCTAACCTACCTGCCCGATTAAGGGATCTGACATTCCACACTCCGATCTGTAGAACTCCAGTTTTCTTTCTCCTGATAACGACGTCCTCTTGAGTGGGCCCTGTACGGAGATCCGAATGGGGGACTATTTTACCTCCGAAATATTTTACCAAAGAGGACGCCATCATCATTAACCATACAGTAGAGCTGCATGCCCTTGGGAAAAATTACGGCTGTAGTTTGCCCTAGCTTTCAACCGTTCACAGTACCAGCACAGCAAGGCCGATTTGGTTAGTGTTACAAGACCAGATCAGTCAATCATCCAGACTGTTGCCCCTGCAACTACTGAAAAGGCTGCTGCCCCTTTTCAGGAACCACACGTTTGTCTGGCCTCTGAACAGATACCCCTCCGTTGTGGTTGCACCTACGGTACGGCTCTCTGTATCGCTGAGGCACGCAAGCCTCCCTACCAACCAACGGCAAGGTCCATGATTCATTGGGGAGGGGGGGGGGGGGGGGGGTGAGGGGGGGGGGGGGTAGTCGGGGGAGGCTTGCTCAATATACATGTTGAATAACATCGGGGAGAGGCTACAACCCTTCACAACCACTGCTTCCCTTCCGTGCCCCTCGACTCTTATAATTGCCATCTGGTTTCTGTACAAATTGTAAATAGCCTTACGCTCCCTGTATTTGACCAATGCCACCTTCAGAATTTGAAAGAGAGCATTCCAGTGAACATTGTCAAAACGTTTCTCTAAGTCTACAAATGTAAGAAACGTAGGTTTGCTTTTCTTAATCTATCTTCTCAGATAAGTCATAGGGTCAGTATTGCTTCATGTGTTCCAGTATCATCCTTTATCATTTAGCCCACAATATAGCAAGTCAGCAACTGGAAGCAGTTAATTCTGTGAATTATCAGGGAGTATGTATTAGGAGTGATTTAAAATGGAATGATCAAATAAAGTTGATCGTCGTAAAGCGGAAGCCAGACTGAGATTCATTGGAAGAATCCTAAGGAAATGCAATCCAAAAACAAAGGAAGTAGGTTACAGTACACTTGTTCGCCCACTGCTTAAATGTATCTCACCCTTGTTGGATCCATACCCAATAGGGTTGATAGAACAGATAGAGAAGATCCAACGGACAGCACTGCGCTTCGTTGCAGAATCATTTACTAATCACAAAAGCGTTACAGAGAAAATAGATAAACTCCAGTGGAAGACTCTTCAGGAGAGACACTCAGTGGCTTGGTATGGGATTTTGTTGAAGTTTCAAGAACATACCTTCACCGAGGAGTCAAGCAGTATATTGCTCCCTCGTACGTACAGCTCACTAAGAGACCACGAGGATAAAATCAGAGAGATGAGAGCCCACATAGAGGCATACCGACAATCTTTCTTTCCACAAACAATACGAGACTGGAATAGAAGGGAGAACCGATAGAGGTACTCAAAGTACCCTCCGCCACACATGATCAGGTGGCTTGTGGAGTATGGATGTAGATGTAGAACATTTCTACAGAATCCAAACTGATCTTCTCCGGGTCGGCTTCTACCAGTTTTTCCATTCGTCTGTAAAGAATTAGTGTTAGTATTCTGCAGCCATGACTTATCAAACTGATAGTTTGGTAATTTTCACATCTGTCAACAACTGCTATCTTTGGGATTGCAATTCTTCTTTAAGTCTGAGGGTATTTCGCGTGTCTCATACATCTTGCTCAACAGATGGTAGAGTTTTGTCAGGGCTGGCCCTCTCAAGGCTGCCAGTGGTTCTAATGGAATGTTATCTACTCCCGGGGCCTTGTTTCAAATTAGGTCTTTCAGTGCTCTGTCAAACTCTTCATGCAATATCATATTTCCCATTTCATCTTCATCTACATCCTCTTCCATTTCCATAATATTGTCCTCAAGTACATTGCCTTGTATAGACCCTCTATATACTTCCACCTTTCTGCTTTCCCTTCTTTGCTTAGAACTTTGTTTTCATCTGAGCTCTTTATAGTCATACAAGTGGTTCTCTTTTCTCCAAAGGTCTCTCTAATTTTCCTGTAGGCAGTACCTATCTTACCCTTAGAGAGATATGCCTCTACATCCTTACATTTGTCCTCTAGCCGCCCCTATTTAGCCATTTAGCACTTCCTGTCGATCTCATTTTTGAGACGTTTGTATTCCTTTTTGCCTGTTCATTTACTGCATTTTTATATTTTCTCCTTTCATCAATTAAATTCAAAAGATCTTCTGTTACTTTTTTCTACTAGCCCTCGTCTTTTTACCTACTTGATCCTCTGTTGCCTTCACTATTTCATCTCTCAAAGCTACTCTTCTTCTTCTACTGTATTTCTTTCTCCCATTCCTGTCAATTGTTCCCTTATGCTCTCCCTGAAACACTCTACAACCTCTGGTTCTGTCAGTTTATCCAGGTCCCATCTCCTTAAATTCCCACCTTTTTGCAGTTTTAATCTACAGATCATAACCAATAGATTGTGGATAGAGTCCACATCTGCCCCTGGAAATATCTTACAATTTAAAACCTGGTTCTTAAATCTCTGTCTTACCTTTATATAATCTATCTGAAACCTTCCAGTATCTCCAGGCCTCCTCCATGTATACAGCCTTCTTTCATGATTAAATGGCTCTGAGTGCTATGGCTTCTTTCATGATTCTTGGTGCAAAATTCTACCAGGCGGGTTCCTCTTTCATTTCTTACCCCCATTCCATATTCACCTACTACGTTTCCTTCTCTTCCTTTTTCTACTATTGAATTCTAGTCACTCATGACTATTACACTGTTTGTAGAAGCTTACCCACACTCCTATTTGTTTATTCATTATTAACCCTACTCCTGCATTACCCCTATTTGATTTTGTATTTATAAGCCTGTATTCACCTGACCGAAAGTCTTGTTCCTCCTGCAACCGAACTTCACTAATTCCCACTATATCTAACTTTAACCTATCCATTTACCATTTTAAGTTTTCTAACCTACCTGCTCGAGTAAGGGATCTGACATTCCACGCTCCGATCCGTAGAACACCAGTTTTCTTTCTCTTGATAACGACGTCCTCTTGAGTAGTCCCCGCCCGGAGATCCGAATGGGGGACTATTTTACCTCCGGAATATTTTACCCAAGAGGATGCCATCATCATTTAACCACACAGTAAAGCTGCATGCCGTCAGGAAAAATTATGGCTGTAGTTTACCCTTGCTTTCAGCCATTCGCATTACCAGCACAGCAAGGCCGTTTTGGTTATTGTTACAAGGCCAGATCAGTCAATCATCCTGACTGTTGCCCCTGCAACTACTGAAAAGGCTGCTGCCCCTCTTCAGGAACCACATGTTTGTCTGGCCTCTCAACAGATAGCCCTCCGTTGTGGTTGTACCTATGGTACGACTACCTGTATCGCTGAGGCATTCAAGCCTCCCCACCAATGGCAAGGTCCATGGTTCATGGGGGGGGGGGGGGGGTCTCATGAAACATAATATACTGTCAGAATAAATACTTTATCCCACGGGCCAAGAGAGAAGTTGTCACAAAAGAAATGTGGCAAATGTTCAAGTAGATAATTATAAGTGCCTTCAGTGTTGTCATATTGTGGTCCTCTATTAGTTATGGCAAAGCCCAATAGAAATCCACGTTTAGGTGCAAGACGTATCAACTAAACTATTATTACCATACGAAATTCACCAAAGAATTTAGATGGACATATGCATTAAGTACCTTACCAGCTTAGATTTTAGATGTTCATACTGGCAGATCAGCGTATCAAATAATACCAAAAATATCAAACAATGGAAAATCCAGGATGGAATGTAACAATACCAGAGAAGGAAAGTTGCTACTCACCATAGAGCGGAGATGCTGAGTCGCTATAGGCACAACAAAAAGATTCACACAATTATAGCTTTCGGCCATAAAGGCCTTTGTCAGCAGTAGACACACATACACACACGCGCACACACACACTCATTCAAACACAACTTGCACACACGTCTGCAGTCTCAGTCTCAGAGAACTGTTGAGTGTGGTTTCAGTTCTCTGAGGCTGCAGACGTGTGTGCAAGTTGTGTTGGGGTGAGTGTGTGTGTGCACATGTGTGTATGTGTGTCTACTGTTGACAAAGGCTTTCACGGCCGAAAGCTATAATTGTGTGAATCTTTTTGTTGTGTCTATCGCAACTCAGCATCTCCACTATATGGTAAATACCAAAAATATACTGTTTTCATATTTCGAGGAAGGAGGTATCAATTCTGTGATTTGCCATTCAAATCAAGTATAAGTTTAAATACATTCATTACTGCCTTGAGACAGTCTTAGGGCCTGACTTACTGGATAAAATATTTTTATACACTGATGATCTATTAATAGCCACATGTATGTGGGAAGAGTACATAGATTTATTGGAAAGAATATTACACAAATTTTCAGAAGCAGAAGTTACAGAAAATCTATAGAAGTAAAAATTTGTAAGGGAAGAGATTAAATTGCAGGCCATATAATTATGTCCACGTGAATAACACCAGTCCCAGACAAAATAAATGCTATAAAGAATATCCCTTGTCCAAGAGCTAAAAACGCATAAAGGCATTTTTTGGGCTATACTTATTTTTCAAATGATATGTACCTAATCAAATTTTGAATAACACAGCTTTATTACCCTTCTTAATGAAAAATACTCTATGGAAAGATTTTGATTCAATAAAACATACTTTAGTTAATTCTGATCTTTTACATTAGGCAGATGTGTCTAAGAATTTTTGTGTTGTGACTGATGCCTCATTGACTGGCTTTGGAGCATGTTTATTTCAAGTTAATGAAGTGGATGACAGGCGAGATATCTGTCATAAATTTTGCTAGATGCACATTGTCAGTATGTGAATGAGTCTGTTCTGCTACCAAGCTAAAATCTCTAGCTGTAGTTTGGGTCTTTATGAAGTTCAGTAACTATATTTACAGAAAAAGTCTTCTGTGATCAACGAGCATTTAGCTTTCTTATGTCATGTAAACTACTCCATGCACACTTGGCACATTGGTCACTATTTTTGAAGAGTACAGTTTTGAAATCATACACACTTCAGGAAAAGGTAATGCAGTGGCAGTTGCTCTGTCATGACTACCACACGTTTTAACTGAGTACACAGAACTTATAGAAGAAACTAATGATTTTATGGTACTGATATAGGCTGCAGCAATGAATAAACATGCGTACCAGCACCATGATTCAGAATTGGTTCTCCTGCTTACTAGGCAGATGCACTATCTGTTGACCAACACTGGAACTGTGCATATTACCCTAGTACATTTCCCTCCTCAATACAAATTCCAATTCAAGCCTCAGCCCATTGCCATTACCCTTCTAACTCACATCAGTATTGCTGAGGCTCTCTGATATTGGAATCACACGTTAGCAATGAGCAAAATGGGATTAATCCTGTCTTTATCTCAGGTGTAGATGTTTTTTTTTAACGGATTCGTTTCCCTCTGTGATACAAATTCCAGTTCATGCCTCAACGCACTGTTATTCCCCTCGTAAACTTGCATTACTGTTGCTGAGGCTCTCCAATATTGGAATAGCACTTAAGCAATGAGCAAACTGGGGTTAATCCTGTCTGTACCTCTGGTGAGGTGATAGATTAGTTATATAAAGTTGATGTTCCTGAGATATGTTGATTAAGACCACCAATTATTGCATACTGCTAATGAAAGGCAGTAATTATAGATAATATTATCTAGATATGTGCAAAACTATGGCTTATTCGCAAAACGCTGACCAGTACTAGAGTACACTTAGAACACTACTTTTGCAAAATTCTACTGGAAAATTATAATGACATTACAAAATGCTTAATGAGGTTCTTTTCTATAAATGTGAATGTATGATCTGACACATGGTGTGTTTTCATTCCAGCCACATAAGAGGATTCCTTAATTTGGTATATGCCTCATTCATACGGGCATTATAGTGCAACTAAGTGTGCAAGAAAGATTAATCTGTATTGCTACTTTCCCACCATGAGGAGATGAACAGCTGCTTAAAACAAGTCGCATGTGTCAGTAAACAAAACCTGTGAACAAAAGTGTCATGCGGAATTGCATCCTATCATACCAAAGTAACTGCTACAAAGCTGTTCAATTGATATTGCAGGATGTTTGTTCCTGGCAAGAGATGGAATTATATATATATGAAGTAGCTTCTGACGTTTGCCTACATACTGCCTTGTTATACTGGCTGAAAAATTGGGGGGGAGGGGGGGGGGGGAAGGGGGGGGGGGGGCTACTATAAATCATGTAGCTGACAGTTGCGCAATAACATTTCACAGTTTTGTACTTTCACTGTTCACAACCCCCACAATATTACACAGTTATATGGTCAGTTCACAATTGGTAAATGTACATAAGCCTCATTAATAGGTTGCAGGCAACATCAGCATACTGCTACAATAGTTTGCCATTCAACATCTACGAGGTAAAAACCTAACCACACAGTTCACAGAAATTACAATTAAAACATCAAAAATTTCTCTTCCACAGTTCCCTCTACACAAAATAATTTAGGATGAATCATTTGTTTAAATAATGAAATTAACAGATATAGTTATACAAACAATACTTCTGACAAACCTGATAATTATTTTGGAATTAATTAAGGGCTGGCTTTGCTAATATCTTTTCAAATAGAGCCAAATAAATACTTTAAGAATCCTAGTAGTTCTTCTTCCAAATGTTTATAATTAGTACAGATTTATATTTGTTTATAAGGTAACAATAGAATCTGAGTCACGAAACAACTACTGATTTTACCCTACAGCAAAAGATATTAACTAAGAATGGTCAAAAATAAATTATGAAATTAATTACACACACAAAATGGATGGATGGATGGAGAGGTTTGTATGGGTGCACGATGGCAAGGTCTTCAGCGCCCGCTCAGTAACAGATTGAGACAGGTGTCAAGAAAATACTCAGAACAGTAAGATAAAACAGAACGTAAAACACAGGTAACAAGCTTTGAAAAATATGTGCCTACTCACACTGAAGCATGGGGTGAAGCATGCCATCAGCAGTAAAACATGAACAACACAGGAAAAAAGTGGTAGAGGAAGCTAAAACAATATAGCAGATGGAAGTGGCTGGCTGACCACAAGGAAAAAAGGGAGGAGCCAGCCACTCTGCAATACACTAAAACCTCCAGCCTAAAAGTTTACACCAGAGTCCAGACATATCACAAAACTTTAAAACCCTAGACACACACATCTCATAATTAGCTAAATCATAGGGCATCCCCATCAACTTGTGCTGCTGCCCTTGCATCACGGTATAAAATGCAGTCTGTTAAAATTCGCCAGACAGAGATGCGCACACCACAAGCATCACAAAACGGGGGATCCACCCGCCGTAATAGAAAGCTATGTGTGAGAGGGCAGTGCCCAATCCGAAGATGCATGAGGGTCACTTCTTCCCACCTAAGCTACCGGCAGGAGGAACACCACGGCCGAGTTGTTGACTTCACCAACCGCAGTTTATTGGCCGTCACCATCAGCCATTCTTCCTCCCACAACTCGATGCAATTCTTGTGGAGTGCAGAAATGACAGACTGCAAGGGAATAGGACACTGGACCACATCCTGCTCTCTGCAGGCCTCCTTGGCAGCCCAATCAGCCTGTTCATTGCCCCATATTCCCACATGACCAGGCACCCAGCAGGACACCTCCTTACCCTGCCGTTGGAGCAAGTACAGTTGGTCATATATCAGCTGGACCATCTCCTAAGTTGGGTACAGATTCTGCAAAGATTGTAAGGCACTAAGAGGATTGGAGCAGAGGAGAAACCAATTGCTCTGTCTGCTCCAGTGCCTTCAGGATCACGTGGAGCTCTGCTGCGAAAATGGTATATTCATCAGGAAGGTGAATCCAGGTAACATGATCAGGGAACACTACAGAACAGCCAAGGAAATTCTCTTGTTTGGAGCCATCAGTGTAAACGACAGTAAAACCGTGATGCACATGTAAAATGTTAAAAAACAGAGATTGGAATGTAAAATCTGGTGTACTATCTTTCTTAAAATTAGTCAAATCTAAACTAAGTCAGGGTCTCCAGAGAAGCCAAGGTGGAAATCTGCTCCAACCGTGATGGAAAACATGAAGACCAGCCATATTCATCGCAGAGAGGCAATTCTGTGTGCGAATCCCATAGGGCTGCGTCGCTCGTTGCCGGTTATGAAACAGCCATGCCAGAGGAAGCTGAGCAACGGTATGGTATGCAGGTGTGTTTGGTGTGGACAAAGTTTTATACGCCTGGTGCACTGTAAGTAGCCATCGCCGCATATGAAGTGGCGGTTCACCAGCCTCTGCACAGAGGCTTGGTATGGGCTAGTTCTGAATTCTCCAGTGGCCAACTGAAGTCCTTCATGGCGCACAATGTCCAACATCTTTAAGTAAGAAGCCGTTGCAGAACCATACACCGTGCACACATAATCGAGCCGAGTTCGTACAAACGCCCTGTAAAACTGGAGCAGACAAGTCCTGTCGGCTCCCCATGCACTGTGGCTAAGACATTTTAAAATACTTAAAGCCTTGAGTGTCTGTCATTTCAGGTCTTTAAGATGAGGTAACCATGTAAGCTTCGAGTCAAAAATGAGCCCCAGAAATCTCACTGTGTCTTGAAAAGCAAGGACTGTGTCCCTCATCCTCAACTCAGGAAAGGTTAAAATTGAATGAGAACAGAGAAAAAGAACACACACGGACATGAAAAATGGGCAGTTGGAAACTTCATTAGAGGTGGACTGAATTCCAGACTACACCTCTCAGCAACCACTGTATGGTGCTGGAAACCTGGGTTCTGGCTGGCTGTTGCAGTAACCATGGCAAATAGGCTACCATAGTCTGGGCAATGTATTGCAAATCCGTGTGGAGAGTGCCGTTTTTCATTACAGAAGCCGAGGGGCACCTCCCTCCTCTTCCACTTTTGGTGGAACGATTAATGGTGTTCAGGAACTTCTTGCTCTCTCAAATAATGCGGTGACATTTTGCCCTCGCCACCCAAAAGGCTGCAAGATTCTAAGCAGTCGGACGACACTGGAACCGACGCAGATCTGTGCGCCTGGTCCTGATTGCAGAGCAGCATTCGGCACTCCACAAAGGGACAGGTTGCCTCTTCTGGAGGCCTGTGAACTGTGGAATGGATGCTGCAGTGGCATGGTGAACCAGTTTGGTAATATGATCCACCCACGCCTCAACATTTGCACAGTGTTCGAACTGGGCCAACTGGCTATAAAGTGTCCAGTCGACCCCACTGAGCACCCATCGTGCATCTGGCAGGTGAATCCAGATTGGAAAATGATCACTTCCGTGCAAGTCAGTGACCAATTCCCATTGGGCACTGGTGGCAAGAGCTGGAGAGCAAAGCGAGAGATCAATGGCAGAGAACGACCCACAATATTCCACCGCCGTGCCGACTGGTGACCACTGAAGTATGCCCAGAGCTTACAGTGACGGGGGACTGGCAGTGCTTACCAGTCCCCAGCTCAGGAACCCCAGGGTTGCCAAGCCTGTACCCGACACCTGAATGCCGAGCCACTGGGGGCTACACACACAAAACTAAGCACAAAATTAGACCTGGCGCTATATGCATTAAGACTGAAGGCCAATCTTTCTCTTTTCTGGAAATGCAGATTATACTAATGGCTATTAATGGCAATAAGGCAAAAATAAAAATAAATTGAATTTAAGGAGGTGTAGCAAAACAAGAGAGGAAGTAAAGAGAATCCAGCTTGCTTTGTCACAAGCTCTTGATGATATTTTTGCAAAGTATTTTAAATTATATGCTACAAAGTCTACTGCAACAGGTCCAAGCACTGAAAGAATTGTATATGATTACATGCCTACAGTTGACAAGCCTGCCGCCTGCCAATGCATCAAACTTCACTTGCTGCGCATGGAAAATACTCCTACGTGAACGCCAGATTAAACAAATAATAATCTTAAGATTTCACCCTGAACGTAACCCCATAGTAGAATCTTTCGTGAATTGAATAAGTTTACATGCAATTATACACACAATCAACAGACACATTGGGTAGAATATCTACGGTTATACGAAAAGATCATAAATAATCAGCTGCTGTACACAGTACAATGCTCTCCAGCTGAACTATTATGCAAGACAAATGAGAAGAACAAATAGATAGATCCACTTCCATGCCTTCCGAGAGAAGAATGTTTCTGGAAAAAGAAAGTAATATGAACCTGAGTCACACTCACGGAACAATCACATTTGAGGAAAGTCTACGACCAGAAATCAATGGTAAATGCAAAGATGACAGGTAGGAGAAAGCATTCTCTCCCCAGCCCCCCCCCCCCCCCCACACACACTTTTTTTTTTTTAACTCACCTGAAATGCTCACTTCTACACAAAAGGAGCTGTAAGTGTGTAAGAGTCAGCTACTTTATACAATTCCTCTCTTACTTGAGGTGGGTACGGTAGTATTCTTAAATAATAGGAAGAAATTTGTATATATACATGGCTAGATGCCTCACAGTCAAAATGGTGTAATACATTGTTTGAATGTCAAGTATTTAGCTTTAAGTAATATTTCTTCATGTATTTTTTCCAGTACTTGTAGTACAAATGAAAGACTGGCGTAAGTAAAATATGTCTTAATTACCAATTATTTATAGATTCATAACCTGTTATGTTGTCACATAGTAAAGATCGAAAGTTGATTTAGTATTAGTAATGTTCAAAGCCATGTGAACAGTAACATTAGCCATGGAAGCAGGGTCTGAATAATATTTTTGTCCTAATATTTCGCAGATTCTACGTCAGTGTTCTGCTCAGATGTGAGCATGCTGTTGTCCTTTCTCCATCTTTTGACAATTTTTTGTGTGTGGTTTTGACTTGATCCAGATATGTGTTAATTTTGTCCTATGAATGGCTGACATTGTCCTTGCCTATATAAATGTTAGCTCATTGAGAATGCTAAGGTTTTACGAATTCAGGCCAGAGTTGTAAAAGAAAACTATTTTATAGATTAAAACTTGTTTCTGCGACAATGTGGATATAGCTGTTACAGAATGGTGTTGGCTTAATAGACTTGTGTTTTGCTTTACTAACAAAAACTGAGACCTGTGGAGGTGATACACAACCACATACTGTAACTAATACGTACTGATAAACTGTGATATAGTGAATTCAGTCTCTAAAATGTTATTGTGTTAGTGAGTACATGACAAACGATATGGGACAGTGATGATCACACACGGTGGAAATATAAGGCACAGTCAAACTAACATTGTATTGATGTAAATAAAACAGAAAGAAACTTCCACATGGGAAAAATATATTAAAAACAAAGATTCCAAGACTTACCAAGCGGGAAAGCGCGGGTAGATAGGCACAATGAATAAAACACACAAACACACACACAGAATTTCGAGCTTTCGCAACCGGCGTCTCCTTCCCTCTTTCCTGAAGAAGCAACCGTCGGTTGCGAAAGATAGAAATTCTGTGTATGTGTGTGTGTGTGTGTGTGTGTGTGTGTGTGTGTGTGTGTGTGTGTGCGTGTGTGTGTTTTATTTTTCTGACAAATTTGAAAGGTACAAACTAAAACGATAAAAATATAAAAAATGACAATTTTGCTGAGCACTACATTATGATGAACTGTTATATCAGGAACTGTACTTAATAGAATTCGTATCTGTAATCTATTCTGTATGCTCTCACTGTTCAGTGCTTCACAGCATCTCCAACTCTGCAAAGTAATAACATCTGAAGGCCCCTTCACAGTTTTTTCAGGTTTCCTGTCAATTACTGTCGTGAGTGCACACACACATGCAAATATTTACTTAAACAGTCCTGAGGACAGCTATAACACAGAGTTTAGCATGATCTCATGACATCTATTATCTGACTGGAAAACTTTAAGCAATCTATTATGATCAAATGGGTTACCTAGAAGTCATGACAAACAAATCAATTCTTTCATATTATTAACTGTAACTGTTAACAATGTATCATTCTTTATCTAAAGCAAACCAAATATCTAACAAAGCTTCTTTGTAACTGCTAATATTGTTACAGTGTGTCAGACACTAAGACCCTAAATGCTCCAACATTAATGGTACTAGAATGAGATTTTCACTCTGCAGTAGAGGGTGCACTGATATGAAACTTCCTGACAGATTAAAACTGTGTGCCAGACCAAGACTCAAACTTGGGATCTTTGTCTTTTGCGGGCAAGTGCTCTACCAAGTTTGGAAGGTAGGAGATACTGAAATAACAAGCAAATGCTTTAGGTGTGCATTATAATTTATTTAAAACAGTGTAGTCAGCACCATGTTCCACAAATCAAAAAAGCTTTGATATCTTCAGCCTGTTTAGTTGGAAGGGATTGGTTTGGTGACGCAACCGTTGCGTCCCATCAGTGTCCAATCGTTTACGTATTTTATTTCTAACAGCTAAGTCTGCAATCTAGTGTTCTTCATGGCATCCAATTATCACTGTTATTATCATGAAAATAGTTTTATTGCACTGAAAGAAAACAATAATACAGTCTTCTGTCATCAAAATTTTCTGCTCTCCAACAATGACTTCTGTGCTGATGGTCCTGTTACAGAGAGATAACTAGATGAATAAGGAGAATTTTTATTTCACAAATTTATTCTACAGCCTATCTTTCTTTCATGGTTTTATTATTCTCTTGATGTCATCAATATGATGTGGCCTTGTTTCGTGAACATTTTACCTCTGACTGTAAAAACATTTTTTTTAAAAAATCCACACCACTTAAAACAAAGCCAGCATTACGAACAGTATTTGATGAATAGCTTTTCAGAGAAATTCCTTTTTTATAAAATATAATAATAAAACAGATTGTTGCAACATCCTGTTCAAATATACTTACAGAGTTGAAGTTATTTTCCAGTATGATTCTGAGTTAAATCTAATTATTTTGTTTCTGTCTGTCTTCATTTCAACACTGCGGCCAGGAAATATATCACCACTTTTGTTCCAAAATCAGTAATTGCACTAATTCACCAATGAGGCTACTTGACATACAGTCAATAATAAAATAATAAGATTCTTTGATTCCCATAGTTTCAACAGACACTGCTACAATGTTTATGATTATACATCCAGAACTATTAGGTTGTTAGCAGGTCGATTAATGTGACACTGTGCAAAGAGTTACTTAGTGTCTGAAGACCACTGACGTTCAAGTTCTACAATACTGTTAAAACTGTTTGGATAGATCCTTCAGGCTGAATCTCTTCTTTCTTATGATTTCTGTATGTCAGTTAGATAAGTATAACATATATACCACTTGTACTCTTATATTTTTCCTGTACTGACATTAAAACCTTTTAATGCAGCATCTTATATTTTTAGTGTGTCTTAGCTAAATCCTGAAACTGACAAAATATCCACGGTTTGCAAATATTCTTTACTTGTTTCAATTTGATTCTAGTGAGGTAACAACAGATTGATTTCTGTATGACTTGTCTATAGCAACACAATGTAGGGCTTAGCAAAGGGGAAAGTGACTCCCACACTTTCTGTAGCACTTAAGCATACCCCTCCAACACCTCGCTAACCTACTGCCCTCTCCGCTTGGAATATCTTTTGCCACAACTTTCACAATCCTTTGGTTGTATTGAAATGATATTGGTAAGCTCTAGATGTAGCATAAGTAATGGAAGAAGTAAAGGTAACCACTCACCGTATAAATCAGGCACTGAGCAATCAGCAGGCTCACAAACAAGAATGAAAACATTGCCGAGGTTTCAGGCAACATCCTTATTCAGTGTTAACAAAAAACTCACATACACAAGCATGGCTCCTATGTTCCAGCTGACAACAATACCCCATTTCTTTAGCTCAACTGGGTTATGGGTTCAAAGATGACTGCTATGAGGCAGAGGCAGTAAGGGTACAGGACAGGAATGTCACACCAGTGACCTCAGCCTTGTGCAGCACATGAAGTTGTGTGTGGCATATGATGAAGTACAGGACTGGATTGGGTGGGGGTGGGGAGGCGGAGAGAGATGGAATTGAGGAAGATGCAGATTGGGGAGAGAGAAATAACAACTTAAATAAATTAGTGAAGTGAGGAACTCAGGAGCAAGGACTAACAGAGATTTAGACCAGGAGGATTGTGGACATGAAGCATGTGTAGCAAAGACAATTCCCTGGTACGTATTTCAGAAAAACTCATATTAGTGGGAATGCAGATGGCACAGGTGTTGTAGCAGCCACTGAAGTCAAGCTGCTGAGTAGTACCATCAAGTGCAGAACATAGTAGGAATATGGGCCACAAGAAACAGAAAATTTGCAATTTGCAACCATATGCTCCTTTCTGGCAGAAACAATGGGAGGATGCCAAAACTGTGCACTTGTACAAATGCGCGCATGTGCACGCGCGCGCCTGCACACACACACACACACACACACACACACACACACACACACACACACACACAGAGAGAGAGAGAGAGAGAGAGAGAGAGAGAGAGAGAGAGAGAGAGAGAGAGAGAGAGAGCGCAAGCTTTCTTCACCCCCCCCCCCCCCCTAAAAAAAAAGGCTAGAAAGAGGCAACTGAATCTCTCAAGAGAATTGTCACACTTATTCACAGACCATAGTCCTTACTCCACCTATTGGTGTCAGACTGGGAGAAGACAAGCCTCTAAATGCACCTACATCTACATTTATACTCTGCAAGCCACCCAATGGTGTGTGACGGAGGGCACTTTACGTGCCACTGTCATTACCTCCGTGTGTGTGTGTGTGTGTGTGTGTTTGAGGTTTATGGGCACTAAACAGTGTGGTCATCAATGCCCCAACGCATAGAAACAGGAACACATGCGGTGAAGGGACGAAGACGGACACCAAACAAGGAGAACGGCTAAAAGACACAGACCTGACGCAGTTCCAAATGCTCACATACAGAGGCAAAACAAGAGGAGAAGAAACACACTAAAAAAGGAAAGGAAACACAAGGAAAAGAGAACAGAAACAGAAGGGAAACAAGGAGGTAATCGTGACTGGCGGACCTCTTACCTAAAACCTGGGTGAGCCAGTCACCCAGCAGCACATTAAAACCCTCTCCCAAAAATCCGAGGCAACAGATTGGACAGGACACAAAACCGTAAGACCTTAACCACAGTCGCTACGTCGTCTTGCAAAATAGAGGGCAAATCCGGTGGCAAAGAAACCACCACCCTCTGGTCAGAGAATAAAAGACAGTCAAGTAAAATGTGGCGGACAGTAATCTGGACACCACAAGCATTGCAGATTGGGGGGTCCTCCCGCCAGAGTAAAAAACCATGCGTTAAGGGACTGTGCCCAATGCGGAGGCGAGTGAGGAGAACCTCATCCCGCCTGTATGACTGGTAGGACGTACGCCATGGTCGCATAGTGGCCTTTACCAGACGCAGCTTATTGTCAGAAACTGCCAGCCACTCCTCTTCCCATTGATGCATAACACGAAAACGCAAAAGGGAGGTTACAGCATGGAGGGGGACGGCACATTCAACAACGTGAGGGAGGGAACATGCATCTTTGGCAGCCACATCTGCCAGTTCATTTCCCCTAATACCTACGTGCCCCGGCACCCAGCAGAAAGAAACCTCCTTCCCCTGCCGTTGCAGGTGGAGTAGGGCATCATGGATGTTCTGGACGACCGTATCCGCTGGGTACAAGTGTTGCATGGTCTGAAGGGCACTCAGGGAGTCAGAAAAGACGAGGAACTTAATACTGGGAACACATGTCATCTGCTCCAATGCCCGCAAGATTGCAAACAATTCGGCATCGAGGATGGTAGACGCCGCAGGAAGCCATAACTTGACGACTCGATCAGGGAAAACAACAGCACAACCAACAGAGTCCCCCTGTTTAGAGCCATCTGTGAATACAGGTACGTGGTCCGGATGCTGGTTTAAAATATCGTAAAATAAGGAGGTAAAAACAAATGCCGGAGTGCAGTTCCTCCGGTTCTCCGACAAGTCTAGAAGGATGCTGGGCCTCTGGAGCAACCAGGGAGGCAGGCAAGTAAAACCTTGTCGTTGGGGGGCCACACGCTCCACACCAAGGGACTCAAGCAAATGCTTGGCACGAATCCCAAATGGTCTCGTTGCCCTGGGACGACTGGAAAAGAGACGTTCCGTAGGCGGTCGGGCAATGGTAGTGTACGCAGGGGAGGTAGGACAGGCAAGGAAATGACACACCCGTCGCACCATGAGGAGTTTCCGCTGGATTGCGAGCGGCGGTTCCCCTGCCTCAGCACACAGGCTGGGGATGGGACTGGTACGGAAGGCACCAGTGGCCAGCCTGATACCCTCATGGTGTACTGCGCAAGGATCTTCAGATACGAAGGCCTTGTTGACCCATACACGGTGCAAGCATAGTCAAGACACGATCGGATGAAAGCCCTATAAAACTGCAGCAGACGTGCCCGATCTGCTCCCCAGGACCGATGGCTCAGACACTTCAAAATATTCAGTGCCTTCAGAGCCCGCACCTTGAGGTCTTTAAGGCGAGGCAACCACGACAACTTGGAATCAAAAGTGAGGCCCAGGAACCTCACAGTGTCTCTAAAAGGAAGAACGGTGTCCCTCAGATGCAATTCAGGGGAGGTAAAAAGACGCCGAGAACGATTAAAATGAACACACACAGATTTGTCTGCAGAAAAGGTAAAACCCGTCTTTGCAGTCCATGCCTCTAAGCGCTTTATCGTAAGCTGCAACTGCCAACTAGCAGTGACAAGACTGGAGGAAGAACAGAAAACAGCAAAATCGTCCACAAACAAGGAGCATTGGGCAGGACTCCGGATAGTGGACATGATACTGTTAATAGCGACGGCGAAGAGGGTGACACTTAAAACGCTGCCCTGAGGAACACCATTCTCCTGCACGTACAAATCCGATAGCACATTACCAACCCGATACCGAAAGAGGCGGTGAGAAAGAAAGGACCGAATGAAGATGGGGAGACGGCCACGAAAGCACCACTCATGGAGTTGATTGAGGATAAGGCGGCACCAAGTAGTGTCATCTCTGAAAGCCACACTGAGAGGGGCTAAGGAGCTGCCTGGTCTCGAGCAGCCAAACCAGGCGGCGGTTGACCATGCGTTCCAACGTCTTCCCAACACAGCTCGCCAAAGCAATACTCCGATAACTACTGGGATGCATTCGGTCCTTCCCTGCTTTGAGGAGGGGAATCAAAATCGCCTCCCTCCATGAGTCAGGGTATGTGCCGGATAACCATATCATATTAAAAAAGTTCAGGAGAACTTCCTTGGATGGCAGCAACAGGTGCCGCAGCATGCTGTACCGGATTAGATCATGACCAGGCGCAGTATCATGAGCCACAGACAGCGCAGTATCCAGTTCCCACATTGTGAAGGGGCAGTTATAGGGTTCAGAATTTAGAGACCGGAAGTCCAAGTGACCCCTTTCGATGGCAGTGTGGTAGCGGCAGAAATCTGGATCACAGTTAATAGTGGCGGTAGAGTCCGCAAAATGCATGGCCAGTGTCTGGGCAATGTCTCTCGGCGCCGTGAGGAGACATCCCTGATGCAGCAATGCCGTGACAGGGAGCTGGCTGAGTTTCCCAGAAATGCTCCTGATGGCTTCCCATACTTTCGTAGAACTAGTGGAGCGAGAGATGGAGTTCAAGAACGATTGCCATGACCGTCGTTTGCTCTCTTTAATCACTCGCCGCGCTCTGGCCCTTGCCACCCGAAAGGCCGCAAGATTGTCAGCTGAGGGACGGCACTTGAAGCGGCGCAGTGCTGCACGGCGGGCGCGGATGGCTGAGTGGCACTCAGTGGTCCACCAAGGGACAGGACGCCTCTTGGGATGACCGGATGACCGTGGGATTGACAATTCAGCAGCATGGGAGATCACGGCTGTAACATGGTCTACCCATTCGTGGACACTGGCACGGTGTTCCAAAACAGCCAGTTGGCTGAAAAGTGTCCAGTCAGCTCTGCAGAGGTGCCACCGGGGCGGCACTGGTAATGCCACAGCCTCATCCAGGAGGCGAATCCAGAGGGGGAAGTGGTCACTAGAATGGAGGTCAGCTGCAGCCTCCCACAGAGCAGAATCCGTAAGTGCTGGAGAGCAAAAGGAAAGGTCAATAGCCGATGACGACCCGGAAGCAGTACAGAAATGAGTGGGAGCACCAGAGTTGAGGAGGCACAGTTCTTCAGACATCATGACGCTTTCCAGAATGCGACCCCTGGGGCAAGTAGTCGGAGAGCCCCATAAGACATTATGAGTGTCTAAGTCCCCCAGAAGAAGAAATGGGCGGAGGAGTTGGCTAATAAGGTCCGTGAGAGCCTTGGAGTCTATCGCATCCGGAGGTGGTAAATAAACTGAACAGACTGTGAGCCTCTGACCCACAAGAATGTCAACTGCAACTGCTTGCAAGTCGGTGACGAGAGGGCACTCAGATGAGGGGTGCATGTCACGGACAAAAACAGCAACACCACCCTTTGCCCTAGGCCCCGGTAGATCATCTTTTCGATATACGGTATAGCCCCATAAAGAAGGAGAATCAGTGGCCAGAAAATGTGTCTCTTGGAGACACAAGCACAAGGGGCACTCTCGTATAAGGAGTTGTAATTCGGCCACATGTGTCCTGAACCTATTCAGGTTCCACTGTAATATGGGAGCCAGTGATAGGGTGGCTGAACTTTCACCCTGCCTCTGTGCTTTGGAGGAGAGACCGTATTGGCCGGAGATTTATTCCTGGGGCGAGAAGATCGCCCCCGATCGACATCAATGTCCATAAGCTCTGATGATGACCCACGGGAGATGTCAGACAGTACGATGGCCTCGTCATCGGACCGACGCTGACTAGTCTCCTCAGGTGGCAGAACCTTCAGTTTCTGAGGCTTTGTCTTGGGGGGCTTGGAATGCAGAGCCTTGTCAATAGTTGAAGGTTGACTCGCCTGGGCAGAAGGCACCATATGGGGAGAGGCAGGAAGTACCTCAATGTCAGCAACCACGGCCTTGTCCGATGTAGCGGGGAGAGCTGCAGATTGCAAAACAACCGCAGCAGCACAAGTGCACTGGCAAGCGCATGTATTAGTGCTAACACTAGCAACCTCCGTTTGCATAGCAACAGTGGCCAGTTGTACTGGTTTTTTGAGAGCAGAAGCGAAAGATGTTGAAAACACAGGAGGTTGCATGGCCTTAAAGAGCTTCTTGGCCTCACCATAGGTGATGCGCTTAGATGTTTTAATCTCCTGTACCTTCTGTTCTTCGAGATAGATGGGGCAGATCCGGCTCCAGACAGGGTGACTCCCAGAGCAATTCACGCACTTCACAGGCGATGAACAATCGGCTCCGTCATGGGCAGGCTGACCACATTTACCACAAGTGGCTATCCCATTGCACCCCAACGTAGTATGCCCAAAGCGCTGACATTTAAAACAGCGCATTGGGTTGGGGAAATATGGCTGTACGTGCAAATGTAGGAACCCCGCTTTAACATGCTCTGGGAGTCTCGGGCAACTGAACGTGAGAATAAACGAGTCAGATTTGACGAGGTCCCCATTGACTCGTTTCATAATGTGCTGCACGTCAACAATTCCTTCGTCAGCCCACTCAGATTTTAACACGTCTATGGGTATATCCACCAAGTCCCTACACGTCACAACACCCTTACTATAATTCAAAGTGGAGTGGAGCTCGGTCTCGACAGCGTACTCTCCTAGACAATTTACTTTCCGAAGGGCAGCGACTTGACGGGAACTAGAAGTTCCAACTAACAGAGTCACATTGCGCAGTCGCTTTACAGATTTCAGTGTTCCTACAATTGCCTCAAGACCCTTGTGGATGTAAAAGGGAGAAACCCTCTCAAAGCTACCCTCCTTCCTTTTAATAATCAAAAACACAGTCTGATTATCAGCATATGCTCCGTTACTACATTCTGTTAAATCTCTAGCAACACCAGGCGCTGGAGGACTCGCAGCGCGTAGCCGCTTTTTCGATGGGGTGTGTTTTCCTACCAGAGGCCCACTCAAGCCACTGGTAGGGGGAAATGTAGAGGTCGAAGGGTCCATTGCGGTCCCATGAGCAGCTAGGGAACTAAAAGTCCGCTCAGACAGAGCCCCGCGTGCCTGAGTAAGCCTTATACAACTGGGGTGCGGCAGGTGCCCCAGAGGTTGCCCGCTTGCGACTGTTCCACCCCAACAGCCATGCATCTTCTAGGCGCGGAGCACACCAAAAGATTGAGGGGTTTTTATAGAGGTTGGCCTTCCTCGCAATCCAGGCGGTCAAGCCAAGATTACCATTCCCCGCAGCACACAACATTTCACCGCCGCGCCGTACGGTGGTCGCTGAAGCATGTCCGGGGGTTACGGTGACAGGACACTGGCGGCGCAGACCAGTCCCCAGCTCAGGACCCCAGGGTCGCCAAGCCCATACTCAGCAAGTGAATGCTGAGCCCCTGGGGGAGTCATTACTTCCCTTTCCTGTTCCAGTCGCATATGGTTCGCGGGAAGAATGACTGACTGAAAGCCTCCGTGCGCGCTCTAATCTCTCTAATTTTACATTCGTGATCTCCTCGGGAGGTATAAGTAGGGGGAAGCAATATATATTTGATACCTCATCCACAAACGCACCCTCTCGAAACCTGGTGAGCAAGCTATATTGCGATGCAGAGCGCCTCTCTTGCAGAGTCTGCCACTTGAGTTTGTTAAACATCTCCGTAACGCTATCACGGTTACCAAATAACCCTGTGACGAAATGCGCCGCTCTTCTTTGGATCTTCTCTATCTCCTCCATCAACCCAATCTGGTACTGATCCCACACTGATGAGCAATACTCAAGTACAGGTCAAACGAGTGTTTTGTAAGCCACCTCCTTTGTTGATGGACTAAATTTTCTAAGGACTCTCCCAATGAATCTCAACCTGGTACCCACCTTACCAACAATTAATTTTATATGATCATTCCACTTCAAATCGTTCCGCATGAATACTCCCAGATATTTTACAGAAGTAACTGCTATCAATGTTTGTTCCGCTATCATATAATCATACAATAAAGGATCCTTCTTTCTATGTATTCGCAATACATTACATTTGTCTATGTTAAGGGTCAGTTGCCACTCCCTGCACCAAGTGCCTATCCGCTGCAGATCTTCCTGCATTTCGCTACAATTTCCTAATGCTGCAACTTCTCTGTATACTACAGCATCATCTGCGAAAAGCCGCATGGAACTTCTGACACTATCTACTAGGTCATTTGTATATATTGTGAAAAGCAATGGTCCCATAACACTCCCCTGTGGCACGCCAGAGGTTACTTTAATGTCTGTAGACGTCTCTCTATTGATAACAACATGCTGTGTTCTGTTTGCTAAAAACTCTTCAATCCAGCCACACAGATGGTCTGATATTCCGTAGGCTCCTACTTTGTTTATCAGGCAACAGTGCGGAACTGTATCGAACGCCTTCCAGAAGTCAAGAAAAATAGCATCTACCTGGGAGCCTATATCTAATATTTTCTCGATCTCATGAACAAATAAAGTGAATTGGGTCTCACATGATCGCTGTATCAGGAATCCATGTTGATTCCTACAGAGTAGATTCTGGGTTTCCAAAAATGACATGATACTCGAGCAAAAAACATGTTCTAAAATTCTACAACAGATCGACGTCAGAGATATAGGTCTATAGTTTTGCGCATCTGATTGACGACCCTTCTTGAAGACTGGGACTACCTGTGCTCTTTTCCAATCATTTGGAACCTTCCGTTCCTCTAGAGACTTGCGGTACACGGCTGTTAGAAGGGGGGCAAGTTCTTTCGCGTACTCTGTGTAGAATCTAATTGGTATCCCGTCATGTCCAGTGGACTTTCCTCTGTTGAGTGATTCCAGTTGCTTTTCTATTCCTTGGACACTTATTTCGATGTCAGCCATTTTTTCGTTTGTGCGAGGATTTAGAGAAGGAACTGCAGTGCGGTCTTCCTCTGTGAAACAGCTTTGGAAAAAGGTGTTTAGTATTTCAGCTTTACACGTGTCATCCTCTGTTTCAATGCCATCATCATTCCGGAGTGTCTGGATATGCTGTTTCGAGCCACTTACTGATTTAACATAAGACCAGAACTTCCTAGGATTTTCTGTCAAGTCTGTACATAGAATTTTACTTTCGAATTCACTGAACGCTTCACGCATAGCCCTCCTTACGCTAACTTTGACATCATTTAGCTTCTGTTTGTCTGAGAGGTTTTGGCTGCGTTTAAACTTTGAGTGAAGCTCTCTTTGCTTTCGCAGTAGTTTCCTAACTTTGTTGTTGTACCACGGTGGGTTTTTCCCGTCCCTCACAGTTTTACTCGGCACGTACCTGTCTAAAATGCATTTTACGATTGCCTTGAACTTTTTCCATAAACACTCAACATTGTCAGTGTCGGAACAGAAATTTTCATTTTGATCTGTTAGGTAGTCTGAAATCTGCCTTCTATTACTCTTGCAAAACAGATAAACCTTCCTCCCTTTTTTTTACATTTCTATTAACTTCCATATTCAGGGATGCTGCAAGGCCTTATGATCACTGATTCCCTGTTCTGCACATACAGAGTCGAAAAGTTAGGGTCTGTTTGTTATCAGTAGGTCCAAGATGTTATCTCCACGAGTCAGTTCTCTGTTTAATTGCTCGAGGTAATTTTCGGATATTGCACTCAGTATAATGCCACTCAATGCTCTGTCCCTACCACCCGTCCTAAACATCTGAGTGTCCCAGCCTATATCTGGTAAATTGAAATCTCCACCTAAGACTATAACATGCTGAGAAAATTTATGTGAAATGTATTCCAAATTTTCTCTCAGTTGTTCTGCCACTAATGCTGCTGAGTCAGGAGGTCGGTAAAAGGAGCCAATTATTAACCTAGCTCGGTTGTTGAGTGTAACCTCCACCCATAATAATTCACAGGAACTATCCACTTCTACTTCACTACAGGATAAACTACTACTAACAGCGACAAACACTCCACCACCGGTTGCATGCAATCTATCCTTTCTAAACACCGTCTGTACCTTTGTAAAAATTTCGGCAGAATTTATCTCTGGCTTCAGCCAGCTTTCTGTACCTATATCAGCTTCAGTGCTTTCTATCAGCACTTGGAGTTCCGGTACTTTACCAATGCAGCTTCGACAGTTTACAATTACAATACCGATTGCTGCTTGGTCCGCGTATGTCCTGACTTTGCCCCGCACCCTTTGAGGCTGTTGCCCTTTCTGTACTTGCTTGAGGTCATCTAACCTAAGAAACCGCCCAGCCCATGCCACACAACCCCTGCTACCCATGTAGCCGCTTGTTGCGTGTAGTGGAAGAAGAATACCAGAAGATGTGCTTAATGCTGATTGGCAGCAACTAAACTGACGTGGAAGATCTCTAACTTTTGGGGGATACTGCACCACGTGATGACATGACAGTTTCACCAATAGCATTTTAAGAAAGACTTGAGTAGTGGGACATCCTATCAATCACCTCCATCTGCTGCACCATGGGAGGCTGTAATGGAAGAGGAAGAGTGTCGAAGCTCCCACAACATAGTACCTTTGAGAAGCAACAGAGTGAAGACAGCTGAAGTTAACCGTGATGACAGATGGACAGCTAGAAGAGTTCGATTGGAAATATAACTGCAAAATCAGCGCAAAGTGTAGCCATTGGTCTGTCTCGACAACCAAAGAAACTTAAGGATCAGAGTAACATGGACCGACATGTGGGGCTTCATACCAGAAAAAACAATGCTCCCTCAGATCAGGGTGGTTGTCCTCTTCTATCAAGGAGACAGGAGACAACAGCAGCAGTAGGTTCCAGAATGAAACCCTCTACAGAAACCAACAGGTGCAAGTATGTTGTCACTGACTCATCGCCACCCGGCCCATACCACTGAGGATAGAAACTTGAAATTTGCAGAAGGTGTTGACCTTATGCTGTAGGCATTGTTTGTGAAGGGAATTTTTTGGAATTCCACCCTTAAGGGTGTGAAGCATAGAATGAAAGTTTTTTGAAAATGTGTTTCTATTAAGACTATTTTGAAGCTAGACCTACGAAAAATGGTATTTCGTTTCGGAGTCAGAAAAAAAGCATTTTTTAATGTGTTTCAGCTATTCTGGAAATTTAACCCTTCTGGAAGTGAGATAGTGGGTGAAAGTTTTTTTTGAAAATAAATCATTATTAAAGAACTACTAAAGTATTGTTAAAGCTACATCTAGGAAAATTGGTGTTTGACTTTTGTAAAAAAAAATGTGTTTCAATGTTTTTGGGAATTAAACACATATGGGGTAACACAGGGGATGGAAGTTTTATGGAAATATTTCGTTATGCAGGCATTTTTGAAGCTAAATTTATGACAATTTGTGTTAGGAGTCTCTGTTAGAATTTAAAAAATATGCATTTCATTGTTTTTGAAAATTCAACTCATAAGGGGATGGAATAGGGCCAGATGTTTCACTGACTCATCATTGTTTAGCCCAAACCACTAAGGATATAAACTGAAAGTTGGAGAGTGTGTCGGCCTTATACTATACACATTGTTTAAGAAGGGATTGTCAGAAATCATTATTAAAGAACTACTAAAGTATTGTTAAAGCTACATCTAGGAAAATTGGTGTTTGACTTTTGTAAAAAAAAAAATTAGAAAGTATGTTATTATTAAGACAATTTTGAAGCTATGGCTATGAAAATTGATATTTGATGTCTCAGTCAGAAATTAAAAAATATGTGTTTCAGCATCTATGGAAATGTGACCACTAAGAGGGTAAAATAGTAGGTGGAACTTTTTTTGAAAACAAATCACTATTAAAGAACAAGTAAAGTATTTTTAAGGCTATATCTGTGCAAACTGATATTTGAATTCTCGGCCTGAAATAAAAAAAAAAAATGTCTTGTATTGTTTTTGGAAATTAAACACGCAAGAAAATGAAATAGGGGATGAAAAGCTTTGTGAAATTTTTTGTTATGAAAGTCTTTTCAAAGCTATATCTTTGAAAACTTGTATCTGACATCTCTTTAGACATGAAAAGATAACTGTTTTGGAGCGTCAGCATCTATGGGAGTAAATAGGAGATGAAAATTTCTAAGAAAATATTTCATTACTATAAAAAGTTTAAAGCTAAACCTATGAAAATTATTTTTTTCACTGCTTGGTTAGATATATAGAAATACATGTTAAGGGATGAACATTTCTAAGGAAATATCACCACAAGAACTCATAAGGCATGATTAACAAAAACCTTGGAATCGCTTTTTGGTCAGAAGCACATTCAGAATAGACTAGCTTTCTGTGGCCTTAATTAGTGCGGAAAAATGGAATTTTCAATTTGTGAACAATATAAAAAATTGATTAAAGAAAAACCAAAAACATCTGTACAGATCATATGGTCTATATGTGTGAAGCAGCACACACTAAACTAGTTACATAAATACAGAAAACTGCAAACAGTCACATTTTTGAAACGTTGTTTATTTTATAAATCATTTTTCCAAACTTTTCAAGTTCACCTTCAGATGATGCACAGGAGGTTATTTAACTATTTCATAGCATAAGGCTGGATGGTGGTTCTGTGACAAGAATATGGAACATGCTCTAGAGTACGAGTATTTTTTATGTGGCGATTAGGATCCAGAAATGAATTCTGCTCTTACTACACCATTATGGGTGGCCTTGTTATTAGTATCCATCCATCACCTCTCCAGGCGACACCACCTTGACGAAGCACTGTCCATGTGAGTGGAGAGGATTGTGTACCCACGTGAAGCTGAGGGCTATGCTGAAGGTAGAGGACCTACTGCCGGAAAGGCCTCAGCCGATGGATCAGACTAAGAGTGTCCCACAACATCCCATCTTCCCTATCCACTCCTAGTCCTACTCAGTTTCCTTTCCCAACACAAGGTGTGATGCGATCTGTGCGAGGGGTGTGTGACACATGGGAAGATGTAGCGCAAATGGAGCCTCATGGATACTAAGTGACCTCCCTGAGTAAGTAGCCTTACACCGCGCAGGGTATTCGTGTTGTGGACTGTGTGGATTTCCAAATCTCGTGGGACCAATATGGTCACAATTAAAGAAAAAAAAGAAAAACAAACTGAGTGGTAAACTGAGACCTCAGACACCCAAACATCGGGGTCAGGACCAATGGAAGGCATTCCCACTACTGATTCAGGGTCGACACCTGAGCCAGAAATGGGGACTGTAACTGAGAAGTTGGACGAGATCAAGGTTAAAGCCTTGTCTGGGGACTAGAGGAGGAAACTACTCAGGGAACAGAGGAAAAAGGAAGGGAAAGAATGGCTTCCTAAAGACAAGTGGAGGTAATTAAAGGGACTTGAACCTAAGACCCTCAAGAAAAAACTGTCTTTGGTTGTAGGGGATACGCAGACCCCCACAACGTTGAAGACAACAAGCAAGAGAATGAGGGAGGAATCTATTACCCCCTTCTCCCTGGATTAGCTAGCCCAGAAAAAAACCAAGGCAAGAAATAGGGAAACAGACCTATAGTACTGAAGTCTCGGTTTTTAAGACTGCAGTTATTCAGGAAGGCTACCCACTAATGGCCATCACCTTGCAGCAGGAGGAATCTGTACAGATGGCCCTCTTTGAAAAAGCTGGGGGTGGGGGTGGTGGTGGTGGTGTGGGGGGCCTGGATTGGGGGTGGGGGGGGTGGGGGGGGGGGGGGGGGGGGGGAAAGCTGGCCCACGACCCAACTTCAAGATTCAGGATGGTCTATCTACATCATGGTGCCCTTATTTTTGTCTGAGAGAGGGTGCACACAGTGGAATGGTTTGAGTACAAGGTGCCCCCATATCCCCATGGGAAGATGTGAAGCTGCTGGTTAAGATGGCAGCAGAACTTCTTGAGACCACAAAGGTATCAATATGGGTACCAAAGATCCTTAAGTATGTCTCTCCTAAGACTCTGTTTGAGAAAATAGGCACTCAGAACCCAAAACTCTCGACAGAAGAATGGACAGTGATCAACCAGAAGTTTGTAACAAAAAAATAAATCCTGAAGGCGATGCGAGAGTAGATCCTGAAATTGTTTTTAGGGTTCCCACAGGTCACTGTCAGGGTTCTCAAATACCTCAAAGCCAATGATGGCAGCAATACGGAGACTGGAGGTGCTGCAGATTAATCTGCAGCACAGTAAAGGTGGCTCTGCTGCCCTGAGCCACTGCCTGGGGAGGCAGGAAGTGGACATGGCCCTGATACAAGAACCCTATTTATATAAAGGAGGTGTATCAGGTTTCGGTGGCACTGGGGGTAAACTGATTTATACTAGAAATCTAAGAAACTCCAGAACATGATCTATGTAAGAAATGGAATTTCTTTCATGCCACAACAACAACAACATCTTCTGTTACCCAAGGATTTCTAATAGCCCTCCTCTTTTTACCTACTTGATCCTCTGCTGCCTTCACTATTTCATCTCTCAAAGCTACCCATTCTTCTTCTACTGTATTTCTTCCTCCCGTTCTTGTCAATCGTTCCCTAATGCTCTCCCTGAAACACTCTACAACCTCTGGTTCTGTCAAGTTATCCAGGTCTCATTTCATTAAATTTCCATTTTTTTGCATCTTAGCCATAACAGGCAGAATTAGCAGCACACCAACCACTGGGATGGAAACCATGCTGGACATGCCTCCACTACACCTTTGTGTCAAGATGGTGGCACAGCTGGGGCATACAGACTCAAAACTGGCAAAAACTGGATCTCATCAGGATATCCAGAATCGCACACTAGCATAGTGAGTGAGGTAAACATAGGAATGGCTGAGGAAATGCCTGCCGACTATATAACAACTCCCAATTGCTTCAGCAAGCCTTACAATAGAAGAACTGGAAGCAGGAGCAGTGGGAAAAAACAGTTCAACACCATACGGGAGACACTGTTTGGTTCACCGATGGGTCGAAATCAGGCCAAGGCGTTGGGGCAGGGGGTGTATGAGGTTCAGCCAAGCCTGGAGGGCATAATCCCTCTAGAAAAACTGGCCTTTGTATTACAAGCTGAAATTACTGCAATCAGGGCATGTGTGGAGGAGAATCTACATCTATTCAGACAACCAGGCACCCTTGAAATCACTGTCAGCTCCTGAAATTATATATAAGATTGTTGCAGAATGCCACAGGGCTCTTGTGGAGCTCGGTGGAAGCAATAGGGTAAACGTAGTGTGGGTCCCTGGCCACTCAGGGATCTGTGGCAATGAATAAGCCGACAGATTGGCCAGGATGGAGGCAATGACTCCATTTATTGGACCGGAACCTCTCCTGACAATCACCAAGGCTATGATCAAACTAGAACTCGGAACTGACTCAGGAGACAGCACACAGAATATTGGACCAATGTCCAAAAACAAAAACGTGGTTAGGTAATGACGTCCAAGCCATGTTTTAAAACAAGCTCTGTAATCTTTGGACTGAACAGGAAAGAGATCAAACTCATGACCGGACTGATGACCAGCCACAGGAATTTCAAAAAACACCTGCACACAATGGGTATAATGAAAGAAGACCCTAAATGTAGGATCTGTGATGAGGGTGAAGAAACTGCATCACACCTAATCTTTGAATGCATGGCATTGGAGAGCAAAAGATACAGAATCTTCGGGGCAACTAGACCTGAAGAAATTGTGCCTAACAAAAAACTGGTAAAGGGACTCCTTGCTCTATTTAAGGGCATTGGTTGGCTTTACTAGATATACAGGGAGGGATACTGCACAATAAACTCGGTTTCAGTGCAGGCAGTGGCAGGTTAGACCTAAGCTGTTTTAGCTTCCCTGTCAAAATCAAATCAAATCAATCCATCCATCAGCTACCATTGTGATTGACAGTTGATATCACATCACTCACTTTTCACAGGATAAGTTTACAAATAATAATACTTAAGAAACATTGCCAGAATGTAGCATGTGTTGTACAGCTGGTGCTTGTTACAAAAAACTCCATATGAAGATAGAACATACTTTACACAGACTTTTTTTTGTTTTTGTTTGCATATAATACAGTCGATCTAACCTCAACCTTAGTGGTAGCAACAATGGAAGAGATGGACTCAGGTACAGTGAAGCTGGTGTAAGAGTCAATTTTTCCCAGTCTGGGAAGGAATTTAAATCCAAAAATATCTGTTCCATATTGTGTGGCTTCCTAGCAGGCATCTGTTCATGATGTGTGGTGCGGCTCTTTCCTATACATCTTCAAAAGTAAGAGGTGAACACCTTTAGCACAAACTAATCATGAAAACAATAATAAGTATGGATAAGAAAGCTTTATGTAATCAGAATACCGCAGGACGTCAGTTCTCCACCATACCCACTGGTGAGGTGTAGAGTGACCATTCAGATTCTGTGGGACCACAATATGAATTGGAGCATCCAAGAGATCACACCCACAAAATTAAATCCAAGTAAATAAAGTATACAGCAACATTAAACATCCAGTCTCTCAATAAAAACAATAACACATATCTTAGATAAAAAGAACATAATGATTACAGATTTACTGGAAACCCATTATGTAGACAATGAACATTTTGAATCAAATGGATACAGAATCTATATGGGCAAGATACTGAAAAGTGCACCCAATTTCAGCAGTGGTTTAATTATCTCTAACAAAATAATTGATTCATTAGTAAGTTTTGACCCAATAGATGAAACAACATCCTCTCTAACATTTACGAACAAAGTGAACATAATTCTGAATGTCCACACACCAACAAATGATGAAAGCCAGACATAATGTAGATGAATATTGGAAGAAAACTGATAACTACATGAGTAAAATGCCATTGAAACACACTATTGTTCTACTGTGCAACTGCAATGCACAAATTGGAAAAGAGAAAAATATAGGAAAACTGTTAGTAAACATTCTGTTCACAAGTGTATCAACAAAATTGAGGAAAGACTGATATAAATGTGTGATAACCACAATACAGTCATAAAGTCCACATCCTTTGAGAGAAAACACAAGAAGCTAATGAATGACAGGAGAAAAACCGCAAGACCACATAGCAATAAGCAGAAAGTCATCTAAGAAAATAATGAAACAGACAAAACCTTCTAAAAAGAGAAGAGAAGCCACTAAATATCAGATTAGATCACTACATCTCTGCAACTAAGTTTAGGGTTAAGCCTGAAGTACACAGAAAAAACAAGAGACAAATTAAGGTCCACAAATATGACTGTCACAAATTTCAGACAGGAAAATTAAAGGCAGAACTTTAAAACCAGGATTTTCAAGTGTGGGATGAAGCAGCAATCAGAACGACACCACCTACCAACCATAAAAAACAGACATGGTGGAATGATTAATGTGACAAGGCTCTGCAAGAAAGACAGAAATCGTGAGAAAAGTGGAATGCAAACAAAAGTCAGGAAAGCAGGGAAAACATCCTATAAAAGAGAAGAGAAGTCACTAAATTTTTAAGAGAGATAGAGAGGGGGGTGGGAGCGATTCATCATGAATGAGCTACATCAAGTCAATGGAGATTTCAAAAGGTATAAGATGAGAAATTACTACCAACTGTTTAAGAAACAACTAACAAAATTTATACCACCAACATTACAACTACTGAGCCTAAAAACTAACCAAATAGCCCTTTTTAAGCAGGATAATTGTCACATAATGACAAAATATTTTGAAGATTTACACAATTGCTATAAATCTGAAACCAAATTCACTTTTAATTAAAATTATACTAAAAATAACAGTTCAATAGCCCCAAATTTAAAATGACTTAGAGAAATCATATGCACCTTAAAAAACAATAAGGCAGCCAGTGAGGATGGTATTAAGGCAGAGCTATGGAATGCTCTACATAATGACATCATTCTTAAACTTAAAAATATAAAACATAAAAGGTGGGAGAAAGAAGATTTGGAAGACTGGAAAACTGCCATCATAAACCACCTGCACAAAAAAGACCCTAAAATGCATCCCAATATTTATAGAGAGATATCACTTCTGTCAGTAACATATAAAGTCCTATCTAAAGTACTACTCGACTGGGCGGAACATTAACTAGACCCACCAACAGGGAAATACCAAGGTGAATTTCGGAAAAACTGATCACACATTGAATACATCTGCAATCTAAAAACCATCCTTGAAATGAGAAATCTGAGAAACAAAGACGCAACTGTTACTTTTTTAGTTTTCATGAAAGAACATGATTCCATTGATAGAGACTCTCTTAACAGTATTATAAAATAATTGAGCTTAGATCCAAAAACTACAGAGACACACTGACAAACACCTCATCTGAAATCAAGTTCTGTGGAGAATTCTCCAAGCTTTGAAATAAAAACAGGAGTCAGGCAGGGAGACGGGTTGTTGCCATACTTTTTAATTGTGCTCTTGAAAAACTGGTTAGAGAGAGGAGAAAATCCGATATGAAAGGTATCAAATTAATAAACAAAAGGATAACATCTTTGTAGATTGCTTGGCATTCACAGATGACATTGCCTTAATCACAGACACACCAGAGAATGCGAAAATCCAAATAAAAAAACCTAACTGAGCAAGCAAGAAAAGTCAGTTCACAAATTTCTTTCAAAAAGACAAAGTTTATAACAAATGTAAAAATTTGCCCAGAGAAACTTCTCATACATCAAAATAGAACCAAGGAAGTCAATTCATTCAAATATTTAGGTGAATGGCTAACTATAAACAATAATGAGAAAGGAAGTCTAGAACTAAGAGCAAAAAAGATGAACATCACATTCCAGACCACCAGAAACATGTATCAGAAGAAGGCATCATCAGGGGGCACAAAAATTAAACTCTACAATACAGTGGTGAAAACAAGGACTATGTATGGTGCTGAAACACTAAACCTAGTAGAAAACAGTAGGATACATAAAGTAATGAAAATAGAAAGGAGTCTGGTTAGAAGCACATTTGGCCGAAGGACAACAGGAACAGAATACAAGAGACCACAACCCAATAAAGAAATCTACAAGTATGTAGAGAATAAATAATACATACTATGCACAAAAGAAGAATGTCGCTCTTTCAACATTTGACAAGAATGGAAAACTATTGGCTGTTGTTGTTGTTGTTGTTGTTGTGGTCTTCGGTCCTGAGACTGGTTTGATGCAGCTCTCCATGCTAATCTATCCTGTGCAAGCTCCTTCATCTCTCAGTACCTACTGCAACCAACATCCTTCTGAATCTGCTTAGTGTATTCATCTCTTGGTCTCCAATGTTAAATTTGTGATCCCTTCATGCCTCAGGACATGTCCTACCAACCAATCCCTTCTTCTAGTCAAGTTGTGCCACAAACTTCTCCTCTCCCCAATCCTATTCAATACCTCCTCATTAGTTATGTGATCTACCCACCTAATCTTCAACATTCTTCTGTAGCACCACATTTCGAAAGCTTCTATTCTCTTCTTGTCCAAACTATTTATCGTCCATGTTTCACTTCCATACATGGCTACACTACATACAAATACTTTCAGAAACGACTTCCTGACACTTAAATCTATACTCGATGTTAACAAATTTCTCTTCTTCCGAAACGCTTTCCTTGCCATTGCCAGTCTATATTTTATATCCTCTCTACTTCGACCATCATCAGTTATTTTGCTCCCCAAATAGCAAATTTCCTTTACTACTTTAAGTGTCTCATTTCCTAATGTAATTCCCTCAGCATCACAGGACTTAATTCGACTACATTCCATTATCCTCGTTTTGCTTTTGTTGATGTTCATCTTATTTCCTCCTTTCAAGACACTATCCATTCCATTCAACTGCTCTTCCAAGTCCTTTGCTGTCTGTGACAGAATTACAATGTCATCGGCGAACCTCAAAGTTTTTATTTCTTCTCCATGGATTTTAATACCTACTCTGAATCTTTCTTTTGTTTCCTTTATTGCTTGCTCAATATACAGGTTGAATAACATCGGGGAGAGGCTACAACCATGTCTCACTTCCTTCGCAACCACTGCTTCCCTTTCATGCCCCTCGACACTTATAACTGCCATCTGGTTTCTGTACAAATTGTAAATAGCCTTTCGCTCCCTGTATTTTACCCCTGCCACCTTTAGAATTAGAAAAAGAGTATTCCAGTCAAAGTTGTCAAAAGCTTTCTCTAAGTCTACAAATGCTAGAAATGTAGGTTTGTCTTTCCTTAATCTCTCTTCTAAGATAAGTCGTAAGGTCAGTATTGCTTCACGTGTTCCAACATTTCTACAGAATCCAAACTGATCTTCCCCGAGGTCGGCTTCTATCAGTTTTTCCATTCATCTGTAAAGAATTCGTGTTAGTATTTTCCAGCTGTGACTTATTAAACTGATAGTTCGGCTATTTTCACATCTGTCAACACCTGCTTTCTTTGGGATTGGAATTATTATATTCTTCTTGAAGTCTGAGGGTATTTCACCTGTCTCGTACATCTTGCTCACCAGATGGTAGAGTTTTGTCAGGTTTGGCTCTCCCAAGGCTATCAGTAGTTCTAATGGAATGTTGTCTACTCCCGGGGCCTTGTTTCAACTTAGGTCTTTCAGCGCTCTGTCAAACTCTTCACGCAGTATCGTATCTCCCATTTCATCTTCATCTACATCCTCTTCCATTTCCATAATATTGTCCTCAAGAACATCACCCTTGTATAGACCCTCTATGTACTCCTTCCACCTTTCCGCTTTCCCTCCTTTGCTTAGAACTGGGTTTCCATCAGAGCTCTTGGTATTCATGCAAGTGGTTCTCTTTTCTCCAAAGGTCTCTCTAATTTTCCTGTAGGCTGTACCTATCTTACCCCTAGTGAGATAAGCCTCCACATCCTTACATTTGTCCTCTAGCCATGCCTGCTTAGCCATTTTGCACTTCCTGTCGATCTCATTTTTGAGAGGTCTATATTCCTTTTTGCCTGCTTCATTTACTGCATTTTTATATATTCTCCTTTCATCAGTTAAATTCAATATTTCGTCTGTTACCCAGGGATTTCTACTAGCCATCGTCTTTATACCTACTTGATCCTCTGCTGCCTTCACTACTTCATCCCTCAGAGCTACTCATTCTTCTTCTACTGTATTTCTTTCCCCCATTCCTGTCAATTGTTCCCTTATGCTCTCCCTGAAACTCTGTACAACCTATGGTTTAGTCAGTTTATCCAGGTCCCATCTCCTTAAATTCCCACATGTTTGCAATTTCTTCAGTTTTAATCTACAGTTCATAACCAATAGATTGTGGCCAGGGTCCACATCTGCTCCTGGAAATGTCCTACAATTTAAAACCTGATTCCTAAATCTCTGTCTTACCATTATATAATCTATCTGACACCTTTTAGTATCTCCGGGATTCTTCCATGTATACAACCTTCTTTTATGATTCTTGAGCCAAGTGTTAGCTGTGATTAAGTTATGCTCTGTGCAAAATTCTAACAGACGGCTTCCTCTTTCATTTCTTAGCCCCAATCCATATTCACCTACTATGTTTCCTTCTCTCCCTTTTCCTACTGTCGAATTCCAGTCACCCATGACTATTAAATTTTCGTCTCCCTTCACTACCTGAATAATTTCTTTTATCTCATCATACATTAGTCAATTTCTTCGACATCTGCAGAGCTAGTTGGCATATAAACTTGTACTACTGTAGTAGGCATGGGCTTCGTGTCTATCTTGGCCACTATAATATGTTCACTATGCTGATTGTAGTAGCTTACCCGCATTCCTATTTTCCTATTCATTATTAAACCTACTCCTGCATTACCCCTATTTGATTTTGTGTTTATAACCCTGTATTCGCCTGACCAGAAGTCTTGTTCCTCCTGCCACCGAACTTCACTAATTCCCACTATATCTAACTTTAACCTATCCATTCCCCTTTTTAAATTTTCTAACCTACCTGCTCGATTAAGGGATCTGACATTCCACACTCCGATCTGTAGAACGCCAGTTTTCTTTCTCCTGATAACGACATCTTCGTGAGTAGTCACCGCCCGGAGATCCGAATGGGGGACTATTTTACCTCAGGAATATTTTACCCAAGAGGACGCCATCATCATTTAACCATACAGTAAAGCTGCATGCCCTCGGGAAATATTACGGCTGTAGTTTCCCCTTGCTTTCAGCCGTTCGCAGTACCAGCACAGCAAGGCCGTTTTGGTTATTGTTACAAGGCCAGATCAGTCAATCATCCAGACTGTTGCCCCTGCAACTACTGAAAAGGCTGCTGCCCCTCTTCAGGAACCACACGTTTGTCTGGCCTCTCAACAGATACCCCTCCATTGTGGTTGCACCTACGGTACGGCTATCTGTATCGTTGAGGCACGCAAGCCTCCCCACCAACGGCAAGGTCCATGGTTCATGGGAGGACTGGCTCACAAAACAAATCTTTAATAAAATAATGAAGCTTAAAGGACAACCAAAGTGTTTACATAGACTTCAAATGGTCTCAAAGAGGCAAACATTGAGCTAATGGACACATACAACAGAAACTTATACAGGAATAAAATTCAGTAGGTGATCTTCAGGCAAGAACAACAGAGGAAAAGAAAGCAGCCTCATAACATTGAGGAGCTCCAAGACAAACATCAGAACAAATGAAATTAGTGTGGGCAGAAGGGAATATAAAGGAAGAAAGCAAGAACTGATGTATTGACTTAATGTGCTCTATAACAGTTCCATTTGAATAAATAAATAAATAGGCAAACTATGGATAAATGCTTTAATCAAAACTGAAATTACCATGGATGGCTAAAACTAAAATAAGATAAAATAAAATTAATATATTTACAGAGAATTGCGGTTGTTTATATTTAGATGAACTTTACATTTGAAAACGACAAGAACAAAACAGCAAATGAACTGCTGTCTTGTTTCTATATTTAAATTAACCACAGTCTGGAATAACAGTAAAATAGATTATGCTTATTGCAGCTAAAGATAATATGTATGAGAGTATTAATTTATTTTAACAACAGATGGCTTGGATGTTGTACAGGATTTATTCTGTGGACATCGTATACATTGACATCAATGTAGTAAGGACGTAAAGAGAGGGACGGAGGGGGGAGGCGAGGGGTTGGGAGTTGGTGGTGGGGGTGGTGGTGAGGGGGTTGATTGCTCAGTAAGCTGTTTTTATCTATTAAGTCTCCAGGGATGCAATCTTCTGCTCCTATTGTTCAATCTATACATCAAAGCTATACATCAAAGAAGCAAATAAAAGAAAGGGCCAAGAGTGGTTTTAAAATTCAACGTGAAAGGATATCAATGATAAGATTCGCTGATGACATTGTTATCCCCAGTGAAAGTGAAGAAGAATTTCACAATCTGGAGAATAGAATGAACCGTCAAACGAGTATAGAATATGGACTGAGAGTAAATAGAAGAAAGACAAAAGTAATGAGAGGCAGCAGAAATGAGAACAGTGAGAAACTTAATACCAGAATTAGTGATCATGAAGTAGATGAAGTTAGAGAATTCTGCTACCTAGGCAGCAAAATATCCCATGATGGAAGAAGCAATGAGGATATAAAAAACAGACTACCACTGGAAAAATGGAAAAGAGAAGTCTACTAATATCAAACATAGGCTGCAATCTGAGGAGAAAATTTCTGAGAATGTGTATTGGAGCACAGCGTTGTATGCTAGTGAAACATGGACAGTGGGAAAACAGTAACGGAAGAGACTTGAAGCATTTGAGATGTTGTACTACAGAATATTGTTGAAAATTTGGTGGACTGACAAGGTAAAGAGTGAGGAAGTTCTCCACAGAATAAGTGAGGAAAGGAAATATGGAAAACACTGACAAGCAAAAGGCATAGGATGATAGGAGATATTTTAAGAAATCGGGGAATAACTTGCATGGTGCTACAGGGAACTGTGGAGGGTAAAGTCTGTACAGGAAGACAAGAGATTGGAATATATCCAGCAGATATCTGAGAAAATAGGATGAAAAGCTTTGGACAGGAAAGTAATTCCTGGTGGGTCACATCAAAGCAGTCAGAAGACTGGCCCCCAACATTCTCAAGTAAAAATTTGTTCATTCTTATTCTTATTCTCATTCTGATCACTGAGTAGGTAGTCAGATGCTGTATTTGTTTTGATAATGATTTCGAGTTCTTAAGGAACATCAAGTTTCATAACTTGCATCCATCATTGCTTAGTGGTTTTTGGTACTGTCAATGATTTTCTTCTGTACTTCATTGCTGGTAAAGAAATTTATTGTTATGTTGATGCGACAGTATCAAAAGTTAAATGTACACAAACTAATTTCCAACTCATGTCCAAGCTTTTACATTGGACTAACTGCTAGAAGCTGCACAACAAGACGCGCCATGTCATGGATTGTGTGGCCCCTCCCGCCAAAGGTTCGAGTCCTCCCTCAGACATGGGTGGGTGTGTACTTAGGATAAGTTAGTTTAAGTAGTGTGTTGCACAACAAGATTCAAAGAGCACATGGATAAACTTAGTCTTAACAAACTGAACCAAACCAGCCCCCCCCCCCCCCTTTCCCATGCCTCATCCCTCCATCACCCTCTTTATGTCCTAAATACATCCATATCTACATAAATAACCCCACCCCCCACCCCTCCCCAGAATAAATTTTGTACTATATTATAAACATCCAAGTCTTCTACAGTTAAAATAAATTAATACTCATATACATATTACTTTTAGCTGTAATAAACAAAATTTGGTTTCACTAATATTCCAGATCATGGTTAATGTAAAGGGAGAAATAAGACAGCAGTTCATCTGAAGTTTTGTTCTTGTTTTCAAATGTGAAGTTCATTTACATATAAAAAGCTGGAATTCTCTGAAATATACAAACTTTATTTTATTTTTGAGCATTCATTGTATTGCCAGTTTTGATTAACTGTTTTACCCATAGACTGACTGTATTGTATGCAAACCAAAAAGAGTAATGTCTCTGACCAAAGTATGTTATATCTTCATACAGAGCTCTTTGTAACAAGCACCAGCTGTACAGCACATGCTGGATGATGGTTAAATTTCCTAAGTATTGGTATTTATATACATATCCTCTGAAAAGTGAGTGACATGTTACAAACTGACAATCGCAATGGAAGCTGGTGGATATTAATAATGAAGCCACTCATACTGGTGCAGTAAGTACAGAATTCATCTTTGGTCCAAATCACAATATAAACAACACTCAGGGCAGTACAATAAAGCATGTTCCAGCTTCTGTTACTGAGCCAGCACCCAGCGTTACACTATGAATAGTCTGGCAACCTCATGTGCACCACCTAAAGATGAGCCTGAAAAGTCTGGAAAAGTGGTTCATGGAGTAAACATTTTTGCAAAAGTACCTGGTTATAGTTTTCTGTATTTCTGTTGTTATTACAGTTTAAATGTATTTCAATTAAGTATAGTGTGTAGCAGTCATAGACTGCAAAAGTAGTCATTGTCAGTTGCCGTGATGGGGATAGTTTTAAGTACAGAAATAGTTATGATGATGGCAAATCACATTATGGTAGCTACAACAGTAAATGTAGGTTTGTGAGTTGCTGATATTGATATTATCAATCGGAATCAGAATGAATACAACCATAAATTTAAATTACAGGCAGCAGACTAAAATGTTCAAAACAAATATAATAATATAGTGAATAATGTTCAACAGCACAGAGTTATATGCCACACGAAATATTATAACATCACAAACTTTTTGACAATAGCATTCTTACTCCTGCCGCTGAAGCATTCATGGGTGATGTCTAATTTGACTATCCATTTTTAGTGGAATAATGTGTAATACATTTAATGTTTCCATACAATGGAAAGTCCATGCTGGAGAAACAACAGTATGGAAAGCATAGATTCCTACTCACTCTAAAGAGGTGGTGTTGAGTCACATGAAGGCACAATGAAACAGACAGCTCAAATATTAAAGTTTTCAGATAAAGTCCTTCTACTGCATGTAAAAGCACACTTCATATGCAATGGCCACTGCCTTAGGATGCTATAGCCCAAATGCAACTGTATCTGATGGAACAGCAATCTGCTGGGATGGGTGGAGGATGTAAGGAGGCAGCGTGAGGTGAGGAGGGGGAGGGATAGCAGGGTATGAGTGGCAGGAAGTTACTATTGCTGCCTGTTGGGGCATGCAGGGACTTGATTGGGATCAGGATCGGGCTGTCTGGTGCAGTGTCAGGAGTCTTCGCTGGAGAGGGTAGGTGGGAGATAAGCAGAGAGGGGAAATGACTTGTAGGTGCAAAGGCAGGATAAAAGATGCATGTAATACTGGAGTGGGAACAGGAAAAGGGATAGGTAGGTGGGAGAAAGGGACAACTGAAGGTGCAGGTCAGGAGAAATGAAGGTAATGTTTAAGGAGTGTTCCCATCTGAGCAATTCAGAAAAAGCTGGTATTGTTAGGAAGAATCCTGATGGCATGTGTTGTGAAGCAGTCATTAAAGTGAAGAACATCTTGTTGGATGAAATATTCAGCAAGTGGGTGGTCCAGCTGTCTCTTGGTCATAGTTTGGCAGTAGCCATTCATGCGGACAGAAAACTTGTTAGCTGTCGTGCCCACAGTGGTTGCAGCTTAGTTGGCAGATCACATGGCTCCTTTCACAGGTGACCCTGCCTATGATGGGGCAGGGGATGCCTGCAACAGGAATCAGGAATAAAGTAGGTGGTAGTCGGAGGATGTGGCATCTGGGGATGGGATATAAGCCACGAGGCAAGGGGATGGGAGCAGAGGTCAAGAATGGGACCAACAAGGATATTGTGTAGGCTCACTGTGTGATAGAATACTATTGTAGGAGGGGTGAGGAGGACATTCCCCATTTCAGGGAGTGATGAGAGGTAGTCAAAACCTCTGTTGGAGAGTGTGATTCAGTTGCTCTACTCCTCGGTGGTACTGAGTTGAGAGAGGAGTACTCTTTTGTGTGCATACAGGGTGTTTGTCTTGGGTGACTAGAGAGAGAAGGCACAGGGGATCTGTTTCTCAACAAGGTTGGGAGGGTAATTTCGGTCCGTGCAGGCCTCCATGAGAACCTTGGCATATTTGGAGAGGGACTACTCATCATTAAGATGTGATCACCACAGGTGGCTAAGGCTGTGTGGAAGAGACTTCTTGGTACAGAATGGGTGGCAGCTGTCGAAGGGGAGGTATTGTTGGTGGTTGGTAGGTTTGATGTGAATGGAGGTATTTATACAGCAGTCTGTGAAATAGATGTCAACATTGCGGAAGGTGGCTTTTTGGGTTGAGGAGCAACAGAGGAACTGAATGCGGGAGAAGGTCTTGATGTTCTGGAGGAATGTGGACAGCATGTCCTCACCCTTGGTCCAGATCATGAGAATGTCATCAATGACACTCAACCTGATGAAGGATTTGGGATTATGGAAGGATTCCTCTAAATGGCCCATGAATAAGCTGGCATGAGGTGGTGCTATGCGCATGTACACTGTTGAAGCAAGTGTGGGTGAGGATATAGTTGGTTATAGTGACTGGGGATAGGTAGTAATCAGTACAACGAAAAACCAGCCAAACTTGCAAATTTCACTTTTTTTTATTCACTCGGTGAGTAGTTTCAGGCTGGTACCCCTTTTCATATCATCATAACAAATAGCAAATCGATATTTCCAAAAATGCAAAAACCATGTCAAAAATGTGGAAACGAACAATTACAGCACATACAGATAATTGTTAATTTGCACATTTTGACGTGGTTTTTGCATTTTCAGAAATATCATTTTGACTATCAGTTATGATGATTTGAAAAGGAGCCCCGGCCCAAAACTAGTCATAGAGCGCATAAAAAAGTGAAATTTGCAACTTTGGCTGGTTTTTTATTGTACTGATTAACAGAAGTTGCTGGCCTACAATTATTCCATTCTGGAAGTTTATAAAGGAGATAGTCTGTTTGGAGTCAGTCAGGTAATGGGAAAGGTAATGTTCAATAGCGGAAAGGCCATGGCATTGGGGGTGTTAGTGTAAGGAGGTAGCATTGACAGTGATGCACCAAGTATTGGGTGATAGAGGAAAAGGAAGTGTGGAAGCGATGATTGGTACCTTTTATATAAGAGGGTAGGTTACAGGTAGTAGTCTGAAGGTATTGGTTCATGAGAGCAGAGATTCTCTCTGTGGGGGTACAACAGCCAGCCACAATGGTATGTCCTGGGTGGTTCGGCTTATGAACTTTAGGAATCACGTTTAAGGTAGGATTGCAGGGAATGGTGGGAGTGAGGAGAAAGACAGACTCAGGGAAGAGGTTCTGAGGTGGACCTAAAGATGTGAGGAGGGACTGGAGGTCCTGCTGGATTTTCAGAATGTTGCCAGGTGGCAGGGTTTGCATGTAGACGTATCTGAAAGCTTGTGAAGTTCCTCTGCCAAGTAATCCCTATTGTTGATAACCACAATGTACAGTCTTTGTTGACATGTATGAATGATTATAAGATCAGAGTGAGTTTCTAGTGGTGAGTTGTATTTCTTTCTGTGGATGTAGGGTTGGTTTCCAAGTTGTGGGATTTTAAAATGATGGTGAGACAATGTTCAAGGTTAAAAAATTCAAAAAAAGTTAACATGAGGTGCTAAGGGGGCAGTTGGTATGGATCAAGCTTGGCTGGAGGAGTAAACTGAGTCAGATTCCATTTTGGTTCTGGACTGAGTTTGACTGAGGGTTTGGAGGTGAAAAAGTGTTTCCACTGTACAGACTGGAAGGGGGAGAGAAGGTCTGTAACAAACCCAACATGACTGAGTTTGGGGATGGAGTAAGAGATAAGGCCGTTGGAAAGTACTGATACTTCTGTAAGTCTAAGGCTTCTGGAAGGCACATTAACGACAGTGTTGGTGGTCTGTTTAGGTTCTGGATTCTATGTAGTGATGGAAGGGGGTTCCTGAGGGTGTGGTAAATGTAATGGGTCTGCAAGGCAAGGTTTGGCGGCTATGAGGCGGAGTTCGATGGAGACTCTTGTAGAGATTTTGGGATAATGGTTGTCCAAGGTAGGAATAAGAGGCGAACAAATTGGAGAGTTTTTTTGAGGTGGGCCTGATTTACATGGTTTTGCAGAACTAGGTTGGTGTGGGCTAGGGACTAGTGAAATTTGAACATGAAGAGGTTACTGTGCAAAGAAGGGTTGCACACAGAGGTGGGTAATTTGATGGTAAGGTCGTTTGGGGGTATTCTATAAGGTAGACAACAATGAAGGAACAGTATGTGAGACCGGGTTCTGTCTATGGATAGGGAAACTTTTTTGTATTGGCACTGAAGAATGTGTGTGTGCGTGTGTGTGTGTGTGTGTGTGTGTGTGTGTGTGTGTGTGTGTGTGTGTGTGTTTTCTACTGCAGAAGAAGCACTCATTTACTAGCTTTAATGAGACTGTCTGTGACTCAACACCTCTTCTATATCCTTAATTTTTTTTCACAAGGATTTGGTGGCCAACTGGAGTTCATCCCTAGTACAATACAATCTGGCCAATGACATGCCTGTGGCGTAGGCCAAAGATGTTGCAAGTATTATCTCCATGATGCTGTGTAGATAGTGTTTCTTTTTTTAACACTAAATTCTTGTTAATTGGTTTTTTGAGATTGACTGGAGAGTATCATCACAAAGGTAATTTGTCTTGTTAATTAGCTCAGCACCGAAAAATTTAACGCATAAGGGAAAAATATATGTGAAGAAAAATAACTGGACTGCACGGGGTGAACAATCATAATCAAATTTTTTTGAGTTAGCTGTCTTTTCTCAGGACTGATTGAACTGGTTATTGGAAGGAAAAAATCTCAATAAAAGAGACCCATTATAATATTTATGAAAAACTTGAAAAATAAAATCTTTAACAAAAGTTTTACACCTACACTGTCTAATAAAATACATTGTTGTCATTATATCAATGAGTTGCCCATAAGGTGGACTCTCTCTCTCTCTCTCTCTCTCTCTCTCTCTCTCTCTCTCTCAACAAATTAAACCACAAAACCATGTACAGAAGGAACATATCTACGATGCAGAAAATTGAAAGCAACTAGGACATGGGAGACATCAACCTTCACATCAAAGTACAGCAGATACCGATCTACAAAAATGATCTGCACACTGAATATCAAATATAAAAAGTGTTCACTGAGTAGGTAACAATGAGGAATTTGAAAGGTGCTAAGCAGAAACTCACCGCAGAAAAATAGATGACTGTGTCACAAAACAACTGAAAAATTCAACATGAACATTTAACATACCATGTGTAATTCTTGTAAGTCAGTTTACATAGAGCATATCAACAGGAACATTATTCTATGAGCAGCTCAGAACACTATAAACGAAGAAGTGACATTCAGTATCTGCTGAACAGTGAATTTGGCATAATCACCGATAACGGATTAGATTCAAAAAATATAAACAAAAATAAAATGCACTATAGCTTCTACTAAATTTCATCATCGAAGAGAACTTTCATGCATACCAGATAGGAATAGATGGAAACATTTTAAATGGACTTAAAGCCCTGTGCAGATGACTATCCACTATGTTACAAGTATCATACAAACTGAAGGTAAAGATTTAAAATTGGAAAGTTTATGTTTCATATCAGCTGTTAGCTCCCCCAGTCCTCATTCAACAGGCAACACAAAGATAAACATTTTAAGTTGTGGTAAACAATTACAATAAAACTAAGTAGAGACATGCACTAAGGTGAGTCACTGCACACTACATGTGTATGTATCTGCAAATCTCCAGATTTTTGCACCATGGAATGTGCATTCTGATGGGGCGGAAGCCAAGCCAAGAGAAACCAAAATATCTCGAAGAATGACAGGAAGGAACAGGGAGAGAGAAAGGGGGGCAGGGGTGATGTCAAATTAAAATCACACAATCAGTTTTTTCTAAATAAGATAGCAGAGTAGAGGTAGATGAAGGGAAAAAGAAATTAAGGAAACAGAAGGTACAACAAATAGTAAAGAAACTCTCAAATTATTTTCTTTATATCACTGACATTCACATTAAAACTGCAATGCTGTGGCAGAAAAAAAAACCTTGAAATTCAGGTCTTACAGACAATCAAAGGGTGCTTCACTGGAGTTCCAAATGAAACATCTGTGTTACCGTTTTATCAGTTTCAAGTTCAATTTCACCCATAATTTCAAGCATTACTTCAGATATCAAAGTATCTGCCAACCTGAAAAAGAAAAAAAAAATGTTTTGTGAACTATAATTTCTTAGCATAATCCAAATATATACATGAATCATTCAGTATGTATGTTCAAATGTGACTGAGAGAGCAAGAGGAAACAAATAGTTACAAAAAAGGTATTTATATTGTAATGCAAGTATGGTATCTTCACTACTTTTCGTCATAATTGTGTAAATTGTTGATAAGCATATCATAATATGGAATTATTTTTGTATACAGTTGTGATAGGAACTTGTTACCCATAATGGTAATCAGCATGTGATACTTTATTTCACTCTGACATAATAATATTTTAGTTTAATTATTTACATTCTTACAGGGACTCACACCTAGTGACTATGTGAGTGGCGACCACGTGTTCCCGACCTGAGTCTGGTACTGCTACCACTTACCTATGCCAGACTCCGCTCTTTCATTTTTACTACCTAGCCATCCCCAGTCTATTCTTGTTCTTTTCTAACTCTGATGCTGTGAGGTCTCATGGGCTGGGGAGTCTTTCATTTTCCACCCTCCACTTCTTGGAAGATGGAGGAGGGCAGCATCCAATGCCTCAATGATGGAAAGTCTGGATGAACCATCATCACCAAAATTAAGTCCTAAATGGCAACTGCAGTGAAGATGGAGACCATCAGTACAGTGTTGACGTAAGATAAGTCAGGAAAGTAGCTCCTGTTCTTCAGAGTAGCGACTATAAACGGCATCTGTTCTACATGTTAGGAATGGCCTCACTTAATGCTGGCAGCAGCATTCAAAATGCTTGGTTAAAGGATTCTGACAAGATGGACATAAGAACCAGTCACATCCTCAAGGAAATGCTGTCCTAAGGATTTGGCACAAAGGTTAGGGTGTCCCCTCAAAAGCGAGGTGCATTGGTAGGGCCCATTCAGCATGGCAAGTACGTAAGGGTTACTATCACAGGTGTGACAGCTAAACAGGTGAGCTCCCACATACTATCTCACATCACTGAACATTGGGATTATGACTGGACAAGGCAGAAAACTAGCTAAGGCAATCAAAAGAGGTGCATCGTGATTTGTGTAGTGCAAGAAACCAAACGGAGTAGGCAGAAGTTGTTTGACATTGTTATGGTTACAAACTGGAATCCACAGAACAACTAATGACACTGGCAATGTCAGATCAGCTAAATTTGATATTTCTGTCTCTCAGGTGCAACATTTCGATGATCACTTATGAAAATTGTCTACGTTTGCAAACAGATGAAAGTCCACTTCTTAAGGGCCTATGCCCTACAGGCCTCAGTGCTGAAACCAAAGATGACTTCTGGGGAAGAAGACTACCTCATCATCACCGGTGATCTGAGTGTATACATTGGACAAGGAAAAGATCATGCTGCCCATGGTAGATATGGCTACGGAGAGGAGAACAATGATGGCCAACAAATACTTGATTTTGTGCAAATTGACAATCTGGTCATCATGAGCACATGGTTCTAAAAGTGTGAAACTCACCTAATCACATACTATAGTGGCTCAAAAGCAACTCAGATTGACTATGACTTAGTAAGATGTTGGAACCTCAAAAATGTGGTCGGCACAAAAGTTGTTCTATATGAAAACACTGTGATGCAACTCTGGCCAGTCATTTATAAGCTTCAAATAAACCCACAAAGATTTGGATACTCTGCAAGAAACGGATCATTAAGAATCAAAAGGTGGCACTTCAAGAAGGAGGAGGCTGATGTTTTGACAGAAATTACAGTGCCACCAATTACCACAACTGAAAACAGCTTGAATAAACTGGAGATCTCCATTCATGAGGCTGCAGGCACTCCTCTCAGAACAACACAACCAGGATGGCAAAGGATCAATAAAGAAAAATGGCTTTGGAACAAAGTATCCATATGCAAGGATTAACAATTGTAACACGAGTTTCTTGCAGATAGATACTATCCCATTGGAATGCCAACAAACAAGCCTGTAGATAGATGAAGGAAGTCACTGCAGTGCAGGTCCCTATCAGAAACTTGACCCACCCGAAAGAGAGGGCGACATTCATTGTCTAGTCAAATAAAAGCACCAATAAATGGTACAAAACCAACAGTTTTACATTATCAATGACAAAATGGGTGTACTGCTGGTTGACCAGAAGAGAGCAAAGGAATGTTGGTGGAGCTACTTTGAGATAATCTCAACTGAGGAATTTCCCCACCCACCAATACCAACCATGTCAAATGTTGAAGGACCTGTCAAGGAGACTTACACTGTTGAAGCTGAGGCTGTTCTGAAAGAGATGATGAGTGGGAAAGCCACTGGCCCTGACAATCTTCCAGCAGAGTTATGGCACTCTCAGCAGTGGAATGCAACAAGTTGGCTAACAGATCTTTCCAGCCTGATCATCAGAGGTGGTCAAATACCAGAAAATAGGCAGCAGAGCATCTTTGTATCAATCTTCAAAAGGCAGGAAGCTCCATTGAGGGTTCTAATTACAGATTCCTGAGCCAGCCATGAAATGAAAACCTTCAAAAGCATGCTCGACAAAAGTATTTCCGAAATAGCCCAAATTACAAGGAGCCAAGCTGAATACCTGAAAAATTATGGCACAACTCAAGCAATTCATTCTGCTTGGTTGCCGGATGAAAAATACCATGAAAGGAACAGTCCACAGCTCATTTTTTCAGACCTCAAAAAACGCTTTTGATTGGGTACTGCATGGCATAATCTGTTTAGCCTTATGAGAACATGACATTCCAGTGTACCTGGTTAAGTGGATACAGCTTCTGTATGTTGAACTGAATTGCTATGTCCAAGTGGCTGCATGAGCATCCAATGACTTTCATTTCACAGTAGGAGTCCACCAAAGCTTGGCTGTGCCACCACTGTTTTCATTCTTTTGACAGACACTGTCACATCAGATCTGCACATACCACTACCATAGACACTTACCTATGCTGATGTCACAGCTGTGGGGAAAAAGCTTGATCTCCAACAACAAACACAAGGTGTGAATGACCAAATTGCACACTCCTGTCTGTGGCTCAGGTAAAAGAAAACTGAGTACTTGACATCAGATCCACAATAAGATGGAACCATGAATGTTGACAGGAAAGATCTTCCACAGATCACAAAACTGAAGTATCTTGGTTCTAGAGCCTCTATCAAAGGCCAATGTACAAGGTCAACAAAAGCATGTAGCCTGGATGAAATGGGGAATGATAACAGGAGTCACCTGTGATCATCGGATGAGTTTTCATCTGCATTCAAAGATCTACCGGACTCTCATTCACCTCATCACTCCCTATGGAATGAAGTGCTGGTCACCTACAAAAGAGGCAGAACGACGACCACGGGTCACAGAGATGAGAGTGCTTAGATGGACAGGTCGCATTACTCAACTGGATCAAATTTCAAATGATACTATCAGGAAACATTTTGGGGTCACATCGATCCAAGAGAAATTGTGAGACAGCCATTTACAATGGCTGGAATATGTGCTGCACACAGAGGACGATACTACAGCAGTCTACAAAGTGGAAGTCATGGGAAGGAGACTCAAGGATCAGCAAGACAGCGATGGCCGATATGATACACAGTGATGAGAGAGCTGTAAATCTTCATCTAGACGTAGCCAATGGAACATAATTATTGTGATTTCATGTTCTGATGTGGAATGAGTCAGTTTTACAGTTATAATACAATTTCTTATTAAGAAATATAATTGTCTTAAGCCCCTTACTGTTTCCCTCTTTTTACACATATTGGTTTATATTTATCTATATTGAGTTTCTCACTCACTCTAAAAAACAAACAACGTATTATTACACATTCAGAAATTCCCATACGAAGTTGTTAAGTAAGTATGATTTCTATTTGGGCTTGAAGATAATTTTATTATCTGTAAATGTCTTTACATCATTGGGTTATGTGATCAAAGACATTTATACCTCACTCCTTTCTGTGCCACACTAAAATCTCAAATGAAACCATAATGAAACAAGTACTGTCTTTAATCGCAGCATCAACCATTTCACAGTTGTTTTTGATTGTTCCACACTTTGCTCTTCACTGAGAAGATTCTTACATCATGAACTGAAATATGACACTACTGTATGAACCACTGCTTCACTCAATGCCTTGTCACCATAAATGTTGCAGATTTCATAGATAATGTCTGTTTTCTCATGTTACACTCATACAAAAAATGTGAATGCTGCCTTAATAGTACTTGTGACACTGCTTTTGGTTCGATTCATCAATCTTTAATACCTGCTGCCCATGTTGCATTTTCATGTACCCGGTTTCCTAAGCTGTACATGTCAGTTAATGGTCTCTGTTCTGTCAATGGTCAATCAACTGTTGATTGTTAAGTCTGATGTATTCCACTAATTATAACATCCTATATTTCATAAATTCAGAAACTAGCATAAAAAGTCTAACCAATTAAAGAGGCCAGAACATAAAAAAGGAACAACTCTAGCTACCACCCAGCAGTAATTAAATCATCAATTGATGCACATTGAGGAAATGCCTCAAAAGCATCCACACAGTTAACAAATTTGCTGATTCATATGCAGTATTAACAATGGGTGTGATCACACAGTATCCAGTTCCTAATCTTGCACACAGACATTACTGGAAACAGTGTAAGCTTTAGAAATGCAAAACCTGAATCTACACAAGCAAAACAGTACAGTGCAATATGAACGCAGCAGTGTTCATCAGAGTAACCTTGTACAATCTCAATGAGAAACCAACACAAATTTTGATAGTGTTGCCACAGAATGAGTTACACACAATTGCAGCCACTGGACTCCATCAGTATCATGCGGGGTTTCTGCAGGTATGGGCACTGCACCACAAGAGTGTCTATTGTTTTTGTCTCATCCTTGCTATTGTGACAGCCCGGCTGTGGTTGTAGTTCCATGTTAACATCTTGTTCTTCTAAAGTACCCTTAATGATGTGGCAATTTGGTTCAAGGACAAGTTCTACATTTATATTGTCTTCAAACAATAGAAAATCCAATAAGAAATGTATCAATATGATGAAAAGGATAGGTGCTACTCACCATATAGCAGAGATGCTGAGTCGTAAATAGGAATAACAAAAGACTGACACACACACAAACAAACAAAAGACTGACACACACACAAACACGCGCGCGCGTGCACACACACCCGCAAACACAACTCATACACACATGACTGCAGTCTCTGGCAGCTGAAGCCAGACTGCGAGCAGCGGTGCCCGATGTGAGGGGCAAGCAGGTGGGGGTAAGGAGGAGGGTGGGTTGGGGAGGGGTAGGGTTAGCAGGGTAAGGGACCAAGCACAGACAAGGTGGAGAGAGGGTAGGGCAGCTTAGTGCAGTTGGGAGGATGTATGGGACAGGTCTTGCATCTAGGTCTATTACAAGAATACAAGCCATAAGGCAAGAGGTTGGAAGCAGAGGTTATGTAGGGATGGACGAGGAAATTCTAAAGATTCAGTGGGCGGTGGAATACCTCTGTGAGAGGGGTGGGAAGGACAGTGGGTAGAACATTTCTCATTTCTGGGCATAGCGAGAGGTAGTAGAAACCCTGGCAGAGAACATAATTCAGTTACTCCAGTCCTGAGTGGTACTGCGCCACAAGGGGAATGCTCTTCTGTGGCTGGACAGTGGAACTTTGTGATGTGATGGGTGACTGGAAAGAAAAGGCATGGGAGCTCTATTTTTGTGCAAGGTTGGGAGGGCAGCTGCAGCCTGTAAAAGCCTCGGTATATTTTGAGAGGGACTACTTGTCACAACAGATGCAACTTAGCACCTCCCCTATATGGTGAGTAGCAACTATCCTTTTCTTTACATTGTCTTCCTCTGGCTATGGCGCTAGATACCTCTGGATGGCTGGGTATGAATCTGAACACTTCATCTCACAAAGGTGACTGTACTGCATTCACCACTGTGCCATATCACTTGGATGGGAATGACATAGTCTTGTTGTTTGCTTACATTTGAATGTGAAGCTAAAATGAATGCAAGTAGCCATCAGCACATATAGCAAAATAATAAAGAGCATGACCAGTCATATAATATAAAAGAAATAACATACTGAATTACTTTTTTCTGCTCAGCACATTCAACAAAATTTAACTCAACAATTTAAGTAATGAATTTTCATCAATGAGCAGAAGGCTTATTAATGTGATACACGCAAACCATGGAATAAACTAATTGTGCCTCAAAACATTTAAATCTTCCTTACAAATTTAGAATATACTCAAAGAACGCAGAACATTCAATTTCATGGTCCAGTGGGCTCAGTGTCATCCAAACTAGATGGAGAATAATTGCATCAGCAGAGAATCATTTATTCATCAGCAAATAAATCACATTCAATTAAAATATGGTGGATTTATATCGTGAATCAGCGAGAATAAAATATGATGGCTCTATGAGTGCCAGACTAGGAAGCCCAGTGTTTGGTCTTTAACACCTTCTAGAAATTTATTTTACTTAGCTTGACATTCACTTCCACTGTATCTTTGTGAATGAGAAAGATATCACGTTACGCAATACTTCAGTACTTGTTGCTGCTGTTGTTATCTTCTGTTTGTCATTGGTTTGATACAGCTCTATGAGCCAGTAGTGAAAGTCTTTTCATCTCTGTGTGAGCTAACTACATCCACTTGAATGTGATCACTGTAGTGGTCTCACACTGTCATCATCACTGGCCACATTTCTATCACCAGACTGACTATTCCTTGATACCCCAGAATGTAACCTATCAACTGAGTCCTCCTTTTAGTCAAGCTGTATCATAAATTCTTTTTCTCCCAATTCAGAGCTGTGAATTATATAAAAAACTCTCTTCACAAATAATAATTCAGAACCATTTTTTCCAAATAACTTCTGGCACATGTATGAAAGTCTGAATAAAGAAAGTTTCACTTTTTGCAAACAGACTTCATTTTTTTTCTCAGACCCCATGATACACAGTAATGAAAATATGGAATGAGTTAAAAGACACAAATTTTTGAAAGGCTGTATTTCCACGAACCTCTCCCTCTGAAATCAGTAAAATAATAAACTCACTGAAAAGTAAAAGCTCTTACGGAATTGATGGCATTTCCAGCAAGATACTTAAAGCTTGTTCCCCACAGATAAGTAGGATTCTCAGCCACGTATGTAATACCTCTTTGGAACAGGGTGTTTTCCCCGATAGACTGAAATATGCCATTGTTAAACCATTGCATAAAAAGGGGGATATGCCGGATGTCAACAACTATCGCCCAATCTCTCTTCTGACAGCTCTATCAAAAATTTTTGAGAAAGTAATGTATTCAAGAGTAGCCTCCCATATTTGTAAAAATAAAGTACTAACAAAATGTCAGTTTGGTTTTCAGAAAGGCTTTTCAACAGAAAATGCTATATATGCTTTCACTGATCAAATATTAAATGCTCTGAATAACCGGACATCACACATTGGTATTTTTTGTGATCTCTCAAAGGCCTTTGACTGTGTAAATCATGGAATTCTTTTAGATAAGCTAAATCATTGTGGTTTGAGGGGGGCAGTGCACAAATGGATAATTCATACTTAACTGGAAGAATGCAGAAAGTTGAAATAAGTGGTTCATGTAATGTTAATACAACAGCTGATTCCTCAAACTGGGGGGCTATCAAGCACGGGGTCCGACAGGGTTCGGTCTTAGGTCCTTTACTGTTCTTGATATACATTAATGACTTACCATTCCATATTGATGAAGATGCAAAGTTAGTTCTTTTTGCTGATGATACAAGTATAGTAATAACATCCAAAAACCAAGAACTAAGTGATGTAATTGTAAATGATGTTTTTCACAAAATTATTAAGTGGTTCTCAGCAAATGGACTCTCTTTAAATTTTGATAAAACACAGTATATACAGTTCCGTACAGTAAATGGCACAACTCCAGTAATAAATATAGACTTTGAACAGAAGTCTGTAGCTAAGGTAGAATTTTCAAAATTTTTAGGTGTGTTAATTGATGAGAGGTTAAACTGGAAGCAACACATTGATGGTCTGCTGAAACGTCTGAGTTCGGCTACGTATGCTATTAGGGTTATTGCAAATTTTGGTGATAAGCATCTCAGTAAATTAGCTTACTATGCCTACTTTCATATGGTATCATATTCTGGGGTAATTCATCGTTGAGTAGAAAAGTATTCATTGCTCAAAAACGTGTAATCAGAATAATTGCTGGAGCCCACCCACGGTCATCCTGCAGACATCTATTTAAGGATCTAGGGATCCTCATAGTATATATATTCACTTATGAAATTTGTTGTTAATAATCCAGCCCAGTTCAAAAGTAATAGCAGTGTGCATAGCTATAACACCAGGAGAAAGGATGATCTTCACTATGCAGGGTTAAATCTGACTTTGGCACAGAAGGGGGTAAATTATGCTGCCACAAAAGTCTTTCGTCACCTACCAAACAGCATCAAAAGCCTGACAGATAGTCAACCAACATTTACAAATAAATTAAAAGAATTTCTAGATGACAACTCCTTCTACTCATTGGCTGAATTTCTAGATATAAATTAAGGGAGGGAAAAAAACTAACTTAAGCATTAGTGTCATGCAATATTTTGTGTAATGTAATATCTTGTACAGACATCTTTCATTAACCTGACACGTTCCACATCATTACGAAGTGTCGTATTCATGATCTATGGAACAAGTATTAATCTAATCTAATCTAACTGAGTTGACAAAAAGAAAATTATATAGCGTTTTGGCACAGAAACGATATTACTCTACTGGGGAATTTCTTAATGATGTTCTGGTCTTTTTAATAAACAAAATTCTTTTAAAATATTTAAATGCTTTTAACTGTCTAAATCACAATTAGATAACAATAACAAGATAACTAGTTTTGGTAGAAAAACCAACCATTTCAGGTACAATTAATGTAATCATATATGAAATGGATAAAATACAGCATCTGAACAGCAAGAAACATTTCCATCAAAAACATAAAAATGAACATTGTGTACCACATTAGAATCTCCTGAATAAGAAATGTTCATTAAAATCGACCATATTAACAGGAGAGCAACAAAGTGCTCCAGGAGCATGCTGGATGAAAATGCACACAAGTATAAGATAAAAATCAAGTCTGCTGTGTACCTTCGAATAGGTCACTATTAACACTGACCTGCTTGCACATCCGTACATTTTACCTACATTAATTGACGAGTTACTTTACGTAATGATACCGTGAAAAAACTTTTCAACAATTAAATTTATATTAGGTGTTGAAACTTTCTCTTTTCCAGAGAAGCTTGCTATTGGCAGTCTGTAATTTATATCATACTTCAGTCACAGTCAGTAATTTTGCTGCCCTCATCAACTAGTTTTAATGTTTCATTTTCTAATGTGCAGAAAGGCTAGCCAGTTTGGGAATATTTTATGGATTTGTACAAAATGTTATACTGAATTTGTCGTCACTTTTTCAACTACCTGTCCAGCATGAATTCTCTTGGGAGACTACTGGCCTGGCAGAACCATGGCATCAGCTGATGATGTTATTTCTGGTACTTTGCTGACAAAACCAGCCACAAATATCTCCATGGCAAGCCAATACGAAGTGTTTAGGTATGTTCGGTAAGTGTTTAAATGGACTGTTATGCTATGAGTACACAGACCTTTCATATCCTTAATCCTCATAGAGGTGATGCTTATTAGATGTGTAATATTATTACAGTAGTGACAACTGCACATTAAAGTATTTATCAACATTGCTGGAGTGTGCGTTCAAATGTAGGGAAATGGTATTGATGTGTGTGTGATGGCAGAAGCGATTTCATATCACATTTCAGAGCTACAGCTCCATTTCAAGGACTGTATGGATGTAACTGACATTACATCTCTTTCTGTTTTTCATCCAACATTAATAGAATGATACAGTTGCCATTTTTATGGGAAAAATGTCTCAAGTGGTGTTAATGAGAAAAATCGAATATTTTTAATACATTGACTGCATTTGATCACCTAATGCTTATGTTCTGCAAGGCGTGAAAAATGTCCCCATTTGCACTTACATTTTGAATGATTTACCATGTTTATGACTGTACTATGACTCAAACAATACACATTTAACCCATGTTACGCTGATATGATGGTGTACTGAATGTCATATTATTTCCATTTACACAGATTGATGTAATAAACTAAAAAATTAATTTGACATGTGAAGGTTAACAATTTTTGTTTTACATTCTTACATATTCTACTACAGATTTACTACGCTGATTGCATACAGAGTGACTCAAAATATTGGTTACAATTTTCTGTTTTATTACTAAGTGTATTATTCATACTATTTGGGATTGTAATCTAGCAATAACATCATACTACTTTAGTTTATGCATGCAAATGAAATGAAGTAAAGGGGTAGTGAGTATGATATGAGCGTTAGTGGGAGGGAGGAAAGGGGGCTAGAGAGAGAGAGAGAGAGAGAGAGAGAGAGAGAGAGAGAGAGAGAGAGAGACACCAGAGTAAGTGGAATTTGGCAAGGGTGCTGACACCAGTAGCAGACATCAGCCAGCAATGGCCACATAGTGCAGAGGCAGCCATGATGCAGCTCAAGGCAGCGCATGCCTGGGCATGCAGAAACACGCCATGGACCCAGCGTGGAGGTGGCGGCTCACAACAACAATGCCTGCCCACAGTCCAAGCAAAGTCAGACAGTACCAGAGTTTGCTACCACAAGCAAAGGCAGTTGAGTAGCTGCACAGCCTCAGGTGGCAGCTGTAGACTGCCAGGCAGAAGGCTGGCAGCAAACCGTTGGTAGGCCCGCTTGTGGACCACCAGATGGAAACACTAAGTCGGCTGCAGCAGACTTACTGCAGATGGTAGGCCTGCGGCTAGAAGAGACAAAGTCTGGCGGCACCGAAGCTTGCAGACTCATGTCGACTTTTAAGACTGATCCAAATCTCCCCTTGGAGCAGGCAGCCGCCAGACTGCATACCTCTAATAAAAATGGGGAGTACTTATATGGGCCTGATTTGTTGAAGTTTTGCCAAGACACAGATTCCCATTATGAAAGACACAACAGAACCACATCTTGATCATGAACAATGGGGTAACCTGTCTTTCCATTGTGTCAAAAATATTATGACACCAATATCTCTTCTGACCCCCCCCCCCCCCTCCATGAACCATACACCTTGCCGTTGGTGGGGAGGCTTGCATGCCTCAGCGATACTGATAGCCGTACCGTAGGTGCAACCACAACGGAGGTGTATCTGTTGAGAGGCCAGACAAACGTATGGTTCTTGAGAAGGGGCAGCAGCCTTTTCAGTAGTTGCAGGGGCAACAGTCTGGATGGTTGACTGATCTGGCCTTGTAACACTAACCAAAATGGCCTTGCTGGGCCAGTACTTCAAACGGCTGAAAGCAAAGGGAAACTACAGCCCAAATTTTTCCTGAGGGCTTGCAGCTTTACTGTATGGTTAAATGATGATGGCGTCCTCTTGGGTAAAATATTCCTGAGGTAAAATAGTCCCCCATTCGGATCTCGGGCGGGGACTACTCAGAAGGACGTCGTCATCAGAAGAAAGAACACTGGCGTTCTACAGATCACAGCATGGAATGTCAGCTCATTTAATTGGGCTGGTAGGTTAGAAAATTTAAAAAGGGGAATGGATAGGTTAAAGTTGGATATAGTGGGAATTAATAGAGTTCGGTGGCAGGAGGAAAAATACTTTTGGTCAGGTGAACACAGGGTTATAAATACAAAATCAAATGGGAGTAATGCTGGAGTAGGTTTAATAATGAATAAAGCAACAGGAATGCGGGTAAGCTATTACAAACACCACAGTGAACGAATTGTTGTGGCCAAGATGCCTACTACCTCTGCAGATGACGAAGATATTGAAGAAATGTATGATGAAATAAAAGAAATTATTCAGATCGTGAAGGGAGATGAAAATTTAATAGTCACGGGTGACTGGAATTTGGTAATACAGAGTTTCAGGAACAGCATAAGGGAACAATTGACAGGAATGGGGGAAAGAAATACAGTAGAAGAAGAATGGGTAGCTCTGAGGGATGAAGTAGTGAAGGCAGCCGAGGACCAAGTAGGTAAAAAGACAAGGGCTAGTACAAATCCTTGGGTAACAGAGGAAATATTGAATTTAACTGATGAAAGGAGAAAATATAAAAATGCAGTAAATGAAGCAGGCAAAAAGGAATACAAACGTCTCAAAAATGAGATTGACAGGAAGTGCAAAATGGCTAAGCAGGCATGGCTAGAGGACAAATGTAAGGATGTAGAGGCTTATCTCACTAGGGGTAAGATAGATACTGCCTACAGGAAAATTAAAGAGACCTTTGGAGAAAAGAGAGCCACTTGTATGAATATCAAGAGCTCAGATGGAAACCCAGTTCTAAGCAAAGAGGGGAAAGCAGAAAGGTGGAAGGAGTATATAGAGGGTCTATACAAGGGCGATGTACTTGAGGACAATATTATGGAAATGGAAGAGGATGTAGATGAAGATGAAATGGGAGATACAATACTGCGTGAAGAGTTTGATACAGCACTGAAAGACCTGAGTCGAAACAAGGCTCCAGGAGTAGACAACATTCCATTGTAACTACTGACGGCCTTGGGAGAGCCAATCCTGACAAAACTCTACCATCTGGTGAGCAGGATGTACGAGACAGGCAAAATACCCTCACACTTAAAGAAGAATGTAATAATTCCAATCCCCAAGAAAGCAGGTGTTGACAGATGTGAAAATTTACCGAACCACCAGTTTAATAAGTCACAGCTGCAAAATACTAACGTGAATTATTTACAGTCGAACGGAAAAACTGGTAGAAGGCCACCTCGGGAGGGATCATTTTGGATTCCACAGAAATGTTGGAACACGTGAGGCAATACTGAACATTTGCTTATCTTAGAAGAAAGATTAAGGAAAGGCAAACCTATGTTTCTCGCATTTGTAGACTTAGAGAAAGCTTTTGACAATGTTGACTGGAATACTCTCTTTCAAATTCTGAAGGTGGCACCGGTAAAATACAGGGAGCGAAAGGCTGTTTATAATTTGTACAGAAACCAGATGGCAGTTATAAGAGTTGAGGGGCATGAAATGTAAGCAGTGGTGGGGAAGGGAGTGAGACAGGGTTTAGCCTCTCCCCGATGTTATTCAATCTGTATATTGAGCAAGCAGTGAAGGAACCAAAAGAAAAATTCGGAGTAGGAATTAAAATCCAGGGAGAAGAAATAATAACTTTATGTTCGCCGATGACATTGTAATTTGTGTCAGAGACAGCAAAGGACTTGGAAGAGCAGTTGAATGGAATGGACAATGTCTTGAAAGGAGGATATAAGATGAACATCAACAAAAGCAAAACGAGGATAATGGAATGTAGTCGAATTAAGTCGGGTGATGCTGAGGGAATTAGATTAGGAAATGAGACACTTAAAGTAGTAAAGGAGATTTGCTATTTCGGGAGCAAAATAACTGATGATGGTCGAAGTAGAGTGGATATAAAATGTAGGCAAGAAAAGCGTTTCGGAAGAAGAGAAATTTGTTAACATCGAGTATAGATTTACATGTTAGGAAGTCGTTCCTGAAAGTATTTGTATGGAGTGTAGCCATGTATGGAAATGAAACATGGACAATAAAAAGTTTGGACAAGAAGAGAATAGAAGCTTTCGAAATGTGGTGCTACAGAAGAATGCTGAAGATTAGATGGGTAGATCACATAACTAATGAGGAGGTATTGAATAGGATTGGGGAGAACAGAAGTTTGTGGCACAACTTGACTAGAAGAAGGGATCGGTTGGTAGGACATATCCTGAGGCATCAAGGGATCACAAATTTAGCATTGGCGGGCAGCATGGAAGGTAAAAGTCGTAGAGGGAGACCAAGAGATGACTACACTACGCAGATTCAGAAGGATGTAGGTTGCAGTAGGTACTGGGAGATGAAGGATCTTGCACAGGATAGGTTAGCGTGGAAAGCTGCATCAAACCACTCTCAGGACTGAAGACCACAACAACAACATGTGGTTTTTGGGATGTAAATTTTCTCGGAGTACCAGTACTCTATGATCTCATTTTTGTTCCTTTATTATGGCATAATGCCACACATGGCAGAAGATGATAACGTGCACTTGAAATTCAGTGAACAGTTGGAACTAACCAATACTGTGGAATGAAACACTTCATTTCAAATAGAATGATTGCCTCAGGTGAAAGATTAATAAAGCCAAATTTCCTTAGCAAACTTGCAAAAATAACTTCATTGTTCTGCAAGGCGATTAGTGCTTGACTGCTAATAACTTCGAAATAAAATAAAATCAGAAAACTGAAACTAAAAATATATTTTTGCCCTCCATAAATATGTGGAAGTATTTTAATTCACTTGATAGAAATCTGTTTTGTTTTCATTTGACGTGGGAGCTCTAAATGAAGAGAAGCAGCGAAATCACTTAATGTAAACATGGGTCACGTGGAGACTAATCCCTTCCACACTACAACTCAGACAACTCTGCGCATGAGTGAACCTGGCAGCTAGGGAGCGCAAGAATTTTTTTTTTCGTTAGCATATGGCTGCTTGCTGCTGCTGCTAATGCCTATACAGCTAATAGCCACACTTCAAGTAGCAGGAAGCGGAGAAGGTACTGCTCAGATGAGGGTCAACTGTGCATGGGCATCAGCCCGCTGGTGACTGGTCAAATGAATCTAATGCGAACAGTTGTGACGTCATGCTTACAGCAAGCAGTTTATTGTTACGAAGAATTACATAGTCTTCACCCTACGGCCTTTGACATAGTTTTGCTATTTGCAGACACTTGTGCGTGCATGGTGTTTTGTTGTTGTAAATTGCGCATTTCTTTTGCCACTAATATTTTTTTTTTTCCTCTCGTTTATATTTGATTGCTGCAGTATCATTCTCCAGTAGCAGGATATAGTAACATTCTTTGCTAGAGAATCAACTCTTACCAGACAAAATTACAAAAATTTGACTGAAAGGTAAAACAATGACAAATTCCCAGAATTCTGAAAAATTCCCAGAATTCTGAATGATTCCCCGGTTTTTCCCAGTTATCTCCTAGATGAAAAAATTCCCCGGTTTTTCCCGGATTTCCCAGGTCATATACACCCTGAATAAAAATAGTAAACAACAACTTACACGGATGAGCGAGCACTCAATAAAAAGTCTGTCATAGCTGATAGAGTGCCGTAGTCATATGTTAAGATTCATAAATAATTAAGCCCCTAAAGAGCAATAAACAAAGTTTGAGGGGAAATTGTTTATAAAATTCAATAGAAAATTCATGAGTTCTATGTTTAAACTTCACAGCGCAGATGTAAACAAACAAATTTGCGATAAGTGGTGAAACTTTGCAAAAACTAAAAACTTGATTTACGGGCAATAGAATAATCCTAGAAATTAATGTAACATAGTAAATAAGATGTAATTTTTAGTGTGGTTCCAATGGTGAACTTATTTCTGTCGAGGGATGTATGTATCAAAATTTGTAACCTTAACTAGTGAAATTGGTACTTGCATAACCAGGGGGATAGATGTCTGAGCCTATTTAAGTGAGTAGCCAATGCAGCACCAACCTTCATCAACCACAGGGGCTCCTCATCACCCGATCATGTCCTATGCAGCGACTCATTAATCGGTCAAATAAATCTCCCCTGGGTTGGAGACAGTGTGGGGAGCGACCACCTTCCCCTTATATTTCAAACAGCGCTCCTCTCTGCCCCACTAGCACAAAACCAGCGACAGATAATAATTGACACCAGCAAACTAAAGATAAAAAGAGTATGAAAATCAGCTGAAAACATCATTACCCACACCAGAAGACATCACTAACATTGAACATCTAAACGCATACAACGACACCATAGCTCGTGCCATAAGCAAAGCAGTCACAGATAACGCCCCAACGAAGATCATCAAGCCACACACTGAAAGAATCCCACAAAGAATACTAAACACCATTAAAGACAAGAGGCAGATGTACAAACTATTCAAGAGAACAGGCTGTACCCATTACAAACAAGAATGAAACCAACTGAACGCCCTAGTAAAATGTCAGCTCCAGGAATATAGATCAGAAAGGTGGACACTAGCCTGTCGACACCTCAACCACACACAAGGCACTAAATTCTGGCAAACCTTCAAACGAATTGGCGGCCTTACACACACAGCCGAGCCCCCTCTACTTTACAAAGACACCATTACAACAAATGACAAGGAAAAGGCAGATATTTTAAAATCAGTCCTAGAAGACACATACCAGCACCCAACAAACGCATACTTCGACGCAGACCACGAGGAACAAGTAAGCAAAAACATAGCCGCAATACTCAGGTCACCAAACGTCCCAACAGAAGAAGAGGCCAAACTCACGAATATCATCATACCAGAAGAAATAGAAGAATCGTTACAAAAAGATCTCAACAATGCACCAGGACTAGACAGCATAACACGACAGCAACTGCGACTAGCCCAAAGAAAACAACTAATCGACTGCCTCAGATTACAAGCAGTGCCAAACAAATAGAAAGAGGCAAAAATTATAATGATCCTAAAGCTGGGGAAAGCCCCAAACAATCCAAAATCCTACCGACCAATAAATAACACTACTCTCCGTAGTCGGAAAGACCTTCGAATCGATCATAAATAAAAGACTACTAACCTTCTCCGAAACGAAGCAATTAATACCCAAAACACAGGCTGGCTTCCGCAAACACCATGCCACGATCGACAACATTCTAAGGGTCTGCAGCGGACTAACAGAAGGAGTAAACGTGACCAACCACGCTGCAGGCCTCTTCCTCGACATAGAAGGGGCGTTTGACAGAGTGTGGCATAAAGGACTGTACTATAAACTACATGAGCTAGGAATACCGACCCAACTGACCACACTTCTGTCAAACATACTCGATAACAGACCATCCAGAGTCTATGTCAACGGAAGCCGCTCAGAACCCTTCCACCCAGAGGCAGGTGTACCGCAGGGAGCGCTTCTCTCGCCCGTCCTCTATAGCCTATACACCTCCGACATCCCGCACCCCACAGGCTGGAACAAAGGGCTAGCCCTATACGCCGACGACACGGCCTATTGGTGTCACGCGCACGATATCAACGAAATAAACAGAAAGACAAACACCTACATCAACAAACTGGAGCTGTGGCTGCGAAAATGGAGAATCAAACCAAATGCGCAGAAAACCCAGCTGATCATCTGCAACCATAAGCATTTCTCACAAACAACAAATCGAGCACTACCACAAACAAATATACGACTATGGGGAGAAGCAATAAAGCCAAAGAATACAGCCACCTACCTAGGAACAATCATAGACAAAACCCTGACACGGACACCCCACATACAAAAAACAATAAACAAAGCGAACAACAGATGCAACCTAATTAAACTAATAAGAGGCAGGGCAAACGGAGCAAGCAACGAGACCCTACTTCACACGTACAAAGCATTTGTAAGACCAGTACTAGAATACGCTGCCCCAGTCTGGTTAGCTAGCAAAAATAACACCCAGAGGCTAATAGCGCTAGAGAGGAAAATCTTAAGAATAGCAGACAGCTCAACAGAAGAACAAGAAACGAAACTGTATACCAAACCACCAAAGTTATCCCCATAAAACGCAGATGGATCACGCTGACAGCAAGAATTGGCAACAACAGGACAACGAACAAAACTCTAACAACAGACCTCTTAAACTACGCACCCACAGAATTTAATTACCCACAGCATAAACATCCATTCCCACCGAAAATAATCAAAGAGTGCATGGCAATAGAAGACGGATCCACACAAAACGTCGCAACTGAAATACTAAAGCATCTGACAGAAGACGAAAACCAAAATTTATCAGCAAAGGCAGAAGCACATCAAACAACATCAACACAATGACCCTTGTGGAGGTTTTCGAGAGGTTTCCATCCTGCACTTGGGCAAATGCCAGGGTGTTAACATCCTCTCACTAGCCAAGAAAATATAAGATCATACAGGAAAAATCCCAACTGAAATAATAAATTGTGCCCCAACAGCAGTACATAACATAAGCTAAGGCACCAAAGAACATTAGGTTCTCCATGTGCCCGCCTCCTCCCATCAGGAGCAGGAATGAAAAAAAAAAAGTCATTTTGGAGGGTGGGTGGCGAGCAAGTCACACTTGAGGGTGGCCCATGTGGTCGGTTGAGAATTCTTTCTCATGCCGGTTTATTTCGACAAAGAGTATTGTTTAATAGTGCAAGCGTATATTTGGTGAACTGGAAGTGCTATGATTATTTGTGCGAGTACGATTTACAAGGTATACATCGTCGTAAGTGAACATGTGGCAAATTGTGATTTTGCGCCAAAACTGTTAGAACAAAGAGGACAGGACTTGTGGTTCTGTTTGAATTGATTGAGTAATTTTCATTTATAGCAGCCTACATTACTGCTATTGGGTGCTCGGAGTCAAATTATTATTAAAGTAAAACTGTAAACCGTCTCACCAGTGCTAATTTCATTGTATGAAAGAAAAGGACAATGCCAATAAATAGCGATTGAACTGTGTCGTGAAATACTGATTTGGCTATAATAATCGCCTAATTTTTGTTCCCTAGCATAAACTATACTCATGCCTGAGTGAATAATTAATTCAAAAACTATAACAAATGCGTGGGTGTGGAACAGTGTAAAAATGTACCAAGTGTGGTAATCATCCCCTGAGACTTACGTGAAAGCCAAAATTTTGCAATAACAGTTTAACGAACATCTGTATATGCACATTTCATGGGAGAACTCTTCAACCGCACTACTTCTTCATTCTTTGCCGCCCTGTTGCAACATAGAGTGCATTCAGTTTTTTCCTTGTACTGGTTCAGCTTGAACCATAAGGTTCAATGGCTGTGTCCTTGACATCAATAGTTATTTCTGTAATTAGCCCACTGAACTTCTCTCATTTTGACACATTGACAAGACTGCACTGAGTCATCACTTACAGAATAGTAAAGTAACATTCCCTCTTTTTGGCAAATTCTTCAGCAATTATTTAACAACAAATGTCCCCAATTCATTAATTCCTCAATTCAGTACTCCTCTTCGTTTACGTGGTGAGACATATCTAATCCTTACTTAACAAAGCATTATTTTTACAGATAATCCAGTCCACTGGTAATTGATGTACAGGGAGCTTGCAGGGGTGGGTGGGCTTGTGCCTAAAACAAAAGCAGGCTTCACAATGTGCTGAATATTGTGACACTTATCATGAAGACAGTGATGTGTTGGTTATCACAATACTGCTGCTCAAACTGGAGCATCAGCTCTGCAGAAATGTGTCCTTCTTGCATTGCAGCAAGAATTTCCAGGGAGTGGACAAGATTGGGTTCCAGGGTACCAATTAGACAGGTTACATTCTGGGCTTGGAGTACTTCCAGTGATTTAACTGGCCGTACAATGAAGGCTATGTTACATTAACAATGGTGGTCCTAGGAACAGTAGCTGGAAGGTGAATAGTTGCTTCTTTAATGTCACAAGTTGTTCTGTTACTTAACAACCCACTCCCATGCAGCTCTAATCTTATCGCACATCTAGGTTCAGCTTGCTCACAGCAATTTGCAACAATCACTTTGGATTCATACACAGAATAGATCGAGTTTATACCTGTGCTCTGGCACCAGGATGTTCCACAGGCAGGATGTTCCACAGGCATCCCTTTCCTCCCACTTTACCTAAGAACAACTGAACCTCACATGCATCTGTGTCAGTCACTCATTCTCATCTGCATGTACTTTCTTAGAGTTTCCCACTTCACTGGATTGCGATGGGTGGTGAAACACTTGTACCATGTGTCAGCACTTGCCACCGGGAATTGGATGGGCACAGAGACTCATGCTCTGGCAACAATGATTCCCACTGTCTGATGTGATAATGTAATGACAGAGTTTGCAGTGACAAGTTCAAACTTGAGTGGCAGTTTCTCCTGAATCTTCCATAGGCCCACGAGGAATCACTCTGGAAGGCAACTGTGCCCAGTTCAGTTACCGATGCACAGCATGGTGTATGGCTTCTTGCAACCCTGTAACTTGTACTTCACTATCGCCTATGCTGCGAGATCTAGTGATGCAAATATTTTTCTATGGCCATCCCTGTGTCTAGTTAATCCAATTACATTTGTGTAATGTTCTGTTCCCAGTTCATTATGCGAACAGCGATTTTTACATACCTCATTAATTCTGCTGTTAGCTCCTGCAATGTATGTGTCTTATTCAGTATCATTCACAATTTACCAATTGCGAAGCATGCCATTCTGTTACAGCTTTGTTATTCTCCACCACTTACCTTACTTGCCCCATAGTATTATTCAGCCCTTGAATATCATTTCTAACCATGGTCCCAGATACCACCTTTAGCAGCCTCCCTCCTGCATCCAACCATCCTCTCTTATGTCACTGCACCATCTGTGGCACCAAATCTATTGGTTGGCATAATTACTCACACAACTGTTCATTGCGAATTGGAAACACCCATGAAACTTTGAGAAAACTTCCTCTTGTCTCCGCACTATTCCTTATTTTCCATGTATTGTACATCAGGCTTAATATCCATCAATGTCTACTGGAAATTTCATGCTCCTGTCTGGAGTACAGTACCCCTCCTTACAGCTGTTGGTTCTGCAGCATGCATTGCCTTCTTCCCTGAAAGGTACAGTACTGTCAGTCTACAATGCCCCTAACAGCCATTTCTGGTGTTGAGGCAACCTGGGGAAAGGAAGCTCAAATCCTCTCCCTCTCAGTTTTGAAAGACATGACCCCTGTAATCCATTCTCCTAGAAAACTCTCCCATGTTAGCACATACTTGATGCATTCAGTACATCAGCTAAAAAAAAGGGGGGGGGGGGTACTCTTAAAAACTGCCTATACTAAAATAATACCCGAAGCACAAGTTACCCAACTGAGGTTCAATCATTAGAAATCCTCCTTTTCCCTAACCCAATAGACTCTTTACACTGGCAAAACCCCCACTCATAGAACACACAACACATAAAACCTAATTGTCTCCTTCCTTAGTTCTGTGACCCTTAATACATATGGCATTTCGCGTGCAGTTTGCTTGAGTGTCTCTGGCTCTGCAATCTTCCTTTTACTCTTTGCTTTATTCTTAGTGGTTAGTACTGTGGCAAAGAGTCCAGAGCACCTTGAAATGGTCGAAGGCATCCCACGTTGACAATAGTCATCCGCATAGGCAACTGCAACTTCATTATCACCGGAATGAATGGCAGCTTACTCTAAATGCAGAAAAATGTAAGTTAATGATGATGGGTAGGAAAATCAATCCCGTAACGTTCAAATACAGCATTAGCAGTGTGCTGCTTGCACAGTCAACGTGATATATCTAGGTGTAATGATGCAAAGTAATATGAAATGGAACAGCATGTACGGATTGTAGTAAAGAAGTGGAATGGTCAACTTTGCTTTATTGTGAGAATTTTAGGAAAATGTGGATCATCTGTAAAGGAGACCACATACAGAATATTACTGCAACCCATTCTGGAGTACTGCTTGAGTCAGGTCAGACTGAAGAAAGGCATCAAAGCAATTCAGATGGACTGCTAGATTTGTTACTGGCAGGGTCAATCAATGAGTATTATGAAGATGCTTTGTGTACTCAAATGGGAATCCTTGGAGGGAGGATGAAGTTATTTTTGTAAAACACTATAGAAAAAATTTAGAGAACTGGCATTTGAAGTTGACTGCAGAATAAATCTACTGCCTACTACGAACATTCTGTGTAAGGATCACAAAGTTAAGAGAAATTAAGGCATATACAGAGGAATAGGCTCTATTTGTGAGTGGAATGAAATAAAATGACTAGTAGTTGTACAAGGTACCATGCACCATATGGTGGCTTGCAAGTTTGTGTGTGGACATAGATGTCATTTTACTCACTTGGTACAGCACCTAGTATCATGTGGTGAACTTCTCTAGGGAGTAAAGGGAGTGTAGGACTTGTTATTAACACACACTGTCATAGGTTTCCCCATCTTCTCCTGATGTTCCAGAACTTTGATATTTCCCTTTTGTACATGTTTCTCCCCTCCTCCTCCAGTGTCCTCCAAAACTTCCTTACTGGTTCTCCTTTCCTTTGGTTTTTTGTTTAACTATGTTGACAGGCAAAGATATCTTCCTACCAAATATTATCTCGTACGGCAAAATACTGGTGCAAACATAAATTTTTGAGCTGTATGCTGTTAATGTATATGGTAAGTTAATGTCTTAGTTGTTATGGTGATTATTGATGTAATAGCTCAATATCTTACCGACAGTTCAATATACGTGTTCTGTCCTCCAATTAGCTTGTGGACATAATGGTATAGTTCTTAATTTACAAACTAGTAACAAATGACACAACTGCTTCATCAGATCTGACATGAAGTTGGTATCCTGGTCTGTGATTACTACCTCAGGGACAAAAACTTCAGCAACCAGTTATTTACCGTTGCCTATGCTACCGTAGTTGTCTGTTGATTCAGCATGATGACCACTGCAAAATGCCATGAGAAATGGTCACTAATAGTTGGTATGTAGTGGTTACATACCTGTGTCTGGCTAAAAGGTTCTAACGTATCCATTCCAATCATCTCAGACAGTTTGCATACTTCCATCAACCTCTTCAGCAGTATTTACTAATGACTTAGATCCACACTCTGCACACATGACATGCAATTTTTTACATACTGGTCCGTGTCTTGTTTCCTCGTTCTCAACCAGCAACATTCGGCCATGCACCATACCCCCTCCATGCCCAGATAACACATGATTGCATGCCTTGTTCACTCCCTGTTTTGCAGCTTAACTGTTACTACCACATGTGATCCCACTTCATAATCCCTTGTGAACAATAAACTGTGGATGTGTTGCAAATAGCTTGCAGTCTGTCTCTGTGGCTTGCACCTTCTGCCATTCTGCAAGGTTGTAACCCTGCACTTCTATTACCCACACATTCCTGCTAAATCTATTCATGTTTCCTTGATTATGGCCCAGTTTTATGAATCACTTCAAAATCAAACTCACTCAGTTTTCATGCCCACCATATGAATCATGCTTGAAGGAGCCTTCAATTCCAACAGCCACTTTAACACTGCTTGATCCATTACCACCTTGAACCTTTTCCCATACAGGTCACACTGTAAATATTTGACAACATACAACACCAAGCTTAACATTTCTTTCTCCATTGGAGAGAAACCCCTTTTGGCCTCATTCAGTTGCTGTGAAGCATAAGCTACTGGATGATCCTTATCATGAATGTCTTGACTCAAAACACATCCTATCACCTAGCTGGTAACATTGCATGACAGGATAAAATATTTTTCACAATCAGGGAAATTCATCATACAACTTCTTGTAAATGTCTCTTTCAGTGTTTCAAATACTGCTTGCCATTTTGATGTCCACTAAATTTCGTACCCTTCTTCAACAGACATGTTAAGTGGCCATGCAGTTTCTGCAAATCTCATCATGAATTATCTGCAGTAATCAGCCAGTCCCATAAAATATTGCAACTCCTTACTCATGTGTGGTATCGAAAAACTCTGTACTGGTGCAACCTGGGATCTGCCTTCAGCTATACTCCTGGCTAACCACAAGTACCAATTAATTCTCTCCCTTCAGGGAAAATTGGGCCTTTTCAACACTCAAGGTAAGGCATGTGGAACAAAATCCCCTAAAAACTTCTCTTAACCATTGCACATGCCCCTCCATATGCCTTGATAACACAATACTATCATCCAGGTATATCACACATTATCGCAGCTTTAAACACCTTTGACACACCATCCAACAACAGATGAAATGTAGCTGATGCAATTTTTAACCAAATGACATTCGCTGATACTAGTAATGAGTCCCAAGGAACTGTAAATGCATTATAACCAATCTTCTGGTATACCTGGAAAAGTATTTACATTGCCCTAAGTTATCAAGAGTTTCTCTAATGTTAGGTACGGGATATGCATCTCTCACTGCTCTACTGTTTAAATGTTGGTGATCACAACAAAATCTAGATTATATTATATTTACAAAATTTGATTAGTTTTGTACATATTTTAGCTCTTATAGTCATCATTCATTGTTATGTGATCCCTCGTTGTGTGGTTGTTGTCTATTTCATTCAAACCGTTCGTGCCAGTTTGGTCATTTACTTATCTGTACTACATATATTAACCAATATCTTGTCCCTACATATTTTCTAGCACTGACTACCGCATGTGTAGATGGGTCCATTTTTTTAAATGAATTTGTGTATAATTCTCGATTTCCTGTTCACTATACACAGCAGTGTCTTCTCCAGATAGTCTTTTGCCAATTTATTTGCAAATTTGACACCTCTTTCTTTTCTTCCCTTTCCTTGTCGGCATTTGCCTTGCTTCTACAAAAGTCTTTCCCATTTTGCGCATTTATTTTCTGCCAAACCACAAACTACACTGACTGACTGTTATTGCCATCTCCTGCATTATTTTATCTCTCTAACACAGCACATTCCATTTTTACCAATGACTTCCTCTTTTTGTTTGTCCTGTTTTTAAGACTTTTCTGTTTTCATGTCTTTTCCACCAACTTCTGCAATATCAATTGGTTGTCACAATTTTTTTTCTTTCGCCAATCATAATTTTTTCCTACCATATACTCCACTTTTCTTGCACAAAAACTCTTGCCTTCTTGTTAACCCATATCTGTTCTCACATGATTTCCCATCTTCTTCTTTGCTTGTCTACCCTTTTTTCTCCCCCCCCCCCCCCCCCCCCCACATCTTTTCTTTCACCCCCACCATTCTGGATACTCTAGACACTCCTCTCTTGGCACGATGAATCCATCACATATTATATCTTGTCCTTTTGAAAACATACTTCTGCACTATTTAAACTAAGATCCCACATTCCGAAACTCGGAATTGCTCTCTACTAAGTTTGTACATCAAATGAGCAGCCTGGGAAAAAGGGTTCCATCACTGGAAAGATGTTGAACATTCACTCGAGATCATAGACTTAGCAACGTAAACTTATGACAGTAAAATCTTTCACTCCTTGGTACTCAATGATATAAACTGATAAAACTTCAACAGAGTTAATCAGTAAATACATTATTGTTTATAAAACCAGAACATACAGGGACACATACCAGCAGAAATAACATTAACATGAAACAGAATAATACAGTCACTATTAACCTATAGTTATGTTTTAAAAGGAGGTCAATTTTGTTCAACTCCCTGTCCATCAGATACTATAAGACATTAGTACACTAAAAGGATCTTGACAGGGCCCTGCCCATAATACGAGGTGCATTCAAGTTCAAAGGCCTCCGAATTTTTTTCTAATTAACTACTCACATGAAATCGATGAAACTGGCGTTACTTCTCGACATAATCGCCCTGCAGACGTACACATTTTTCACAACGCTGACGCCATGATTCCATGGCAGCAGTGAAGGCTTCTTTAAGAGTCTGTTGACTACTGGATAATCGCTGAGGCAATAGCAGCATGGCTGGTGAATGTGCGGCTACGGAGAGTGTCTTTCATTGTTGGAAAAAGCCAAAAGTCATTAGGAGCCAGGTCAGGTGAGTAGGGAGCATGAGGAATCACTTCAAAGTTGTTATCACGAAGAAACTGTTGTGTAACGTTAGCTTGATGTGCGGGTGCGTTGTCTTGGTGAAACAGCACACGCACAGCCCTTCCCGGACGTTTTTGTTGCAGTGCAGGAAGGAATTTGTTCTTCAAAACATTTTCGTAAGATGCACCTGTTACCGTAGTGCCCTTTGGAACGCAATGGGTAAGGATTACGCCCTCGCTGTCCCAGAACATGGACACAATCATTTCTTCAGCACTGGCGATTACCCGAAATTTTTTTGGTGGCGGTGAATCTGTGTGCTTCCATTCAGCTGACTGGCGCTTTCTTTCTGGATTGAAAAATGGATTCCACGTCTCATCCATTGTCACAACTGACGAAAAGAAAGTCCCATTCATGCTGTCGTTACGTGTCAACATAGCTGGGCAACATGCCACACGGGCAGCCATGTGGTCGTCCATCAGCATTCGTGACACCCACCTGGATGACACTTTTCGCATTTTCAGGTCGTCATGCAGGATTGTGTGCACAGAACCCACAGAAATGCCAACTCTGGAGGATATCTGTTCAACAGTCATTCGGCAATCCCCCAAAACAATTCTCTCCACTTTCTCGATCATGTCATCAGACCGGCTTGTGTGAGCCCGGCGTGGTTTCAGTTTGTTGTCACAAGATGTTCTGCCTTCATTAAATTGTTGCACCCACGAATGCACTTTCGACACATCCATAACTCCATCACCACATGTCTCCTTCAACTGTCGATGAATTTCAATTGGTTTCACACCACGCAAATTCAGAAAATGAATGATTGCATGCTGTTCAAGTAAGGAAAAGTTGCCATTTTAAGTATTTAAAACAGTTCTCATTCTCGCCGCTGGCGGTAAAATTCCATCTGCCATACGGTGCTGCCATCTCGGGGACATATTGACAATGAACGCGGCCTCATTTTAAAACAATGCGCTAGTTTCTATCTCTTTCCAGTCCAGAGAAAAAAAATCGGAGGCCTTAGAACTTGAATGCACTTCGTATGAAGTTATTAAAGAAAATTCTAGAGTATTTACCAGAAACTTTTAATGTTAGCAAAATCCAACATGAGACCATGTAAGGTCAGCTTTAACCAGGTTTTTGTAGTACAGGGTGTTTCAAAAAGAATATACGTATTTCGAATGCATATATTTAATAACTTTAAGACACACAGATATGGGACTTTACACACATATTTACAAACCTTTCAAGTTCAGATTACAGATGTCCAATATGTCCTCTATCATTGGCACGAACAATATCACATACACACTCAAATTCCTCCCATACTTGAGCAAGAATATCCTTCGTCACTGGTGTTATGGTGGTACGGATCCGGTTCTTGAACTCTTTCAGGTTCTGTGGGAGTGGTAGTACATAAACATTGTCTTTAACGAAACCCCACAGGAAGAAATCAGGGAAAGTCAAATCGGGTGACCGTGGCACCCAGTTGAGACATGCTAAGACACCAGCTCCTTGATGACCAATCCAACGGTTTAGTAAAGTTTCATTCAGATATTCACGCGCTTGGTGCTTCCAGTGAGGGGGTGCCCCGTCTTGTTGAAAAATGAAGTTTACTTCATGCAGGCTCAGGCTCAACCAGTTTTGTAACATAGTCAGATACTGCTGACCATTAACTGTGTTTCTATCAAAGAAGAATAGACTGTTAACAGATGATTGGGATATCGCGCAAAACACATTGACTTTGGGGGAATCTCGTACAATTTCAATGGCTACATGTGAGTTCTGTAGGCCCCAAATTCGAACACTGTCTTTATTTACGTGACGACTAATGTGGAAAGTCCCTTCATCACTGAACATGACACATTGTCAATAGCATCAAGAATCTCATTACAAAATGCCACACATTTGTATTTGTCATCAGGATGCAGAGCTTGTAACAGCTGTAACTTGTACGGCTTCATAACCAACCGACATCTCAAAACACGCCAAATTGTTGTTGTAGGCAGTTTTAACTCCCGACTGGCACAACGAGTTGATTTTGAAGGACTATGTTGGAAAGTAGTTTGAATTCGTGCAGCATTTTCTTCAGGAACACGAGGATGGCCAGGACTCTTTCCTTTACAGACACATCCTGTATCCATAAACTGTCAATACTATCTGTGAATGTTCCACCCATTCAGAGGATCAATTTGGTACTTCAACCTGAAAGTTCTTTGCGCTGTAATCATGGAATCGCACTTAGCAAACTCAAGAACACAAAATGATTTCTGCTGCAGAGTAGCCATTTTAAAAATATGGCAGTTACCAAGCAAAACAGAAGACAACTGACATCTAGTGGCTATTAATATAAACTAGACTGGGGCACAGTGATCGATAGTTTGGGCAAAATAATAATTTGTAGTATGTATATTCTTTCTGAAATACCCTGTACACTGCAGGAAATAACAAAATCACACAACTTCCTTTTTGAGAACAATTGGCTGTCATCAACAAACAACTAAGGGTGATTAGCAATAGATTACAGTAACACAAAGTAAGAGCAAAGCATTAAAATACACTGAAAATCCATGTACCACCATACCAGGGCACCCAGCTCTATTAAACATTACAGGACTAGAGCCAGAATATGCACCATTCTGTTGGCTGGTCAAGAGTGGAAAAATCTGCCACAGGCCAGTGCCAATTACAACACAATCCCTTGCTAGCATGGAAAACTAGTGCACAGAGTATAATCAGGCTTCTACAACAAACACAGAAGTGAATTATTCAATCCAAGTAACATACACTTCAATATGTGCATCCTATTAGTGGTTGCAATGTTCACAATGGACAACAATACAGCAATCCAAAATGGTTGTTTCACAAGTGTCATACTTGGTGGCAAAATATGTGCACCCTCCCAAAACAGATTTTTAAACAATTTTGACAGCTAGCAAAGAAAAGTACAAGCAACCACTTAAAAGAGTGCAAGGTGTGATTAGCACCATGAATTAAAGTTCTGAAAAACCCACAAGGACATGAATTCAAAATCCAGGAACTACAGTCAAGGCAATATATAACATTTCTATCAAACCCCGATGCCAGCATAATCTCCCAAAGTTCAAAGTTTCATCTCAACATATAAACAGTTGTCCAAAACTGCTAACTGAACACTTCAGTCTCACAGGGCATCCACACATTGCTTCTCATCAGAACAAAGCATTTAATCCTAGCCTGCAGTGCTCCCTCAGATCATCTGCACCAGTCTCCCCAAAATCGCTACACACAGAGCCACAACTAGCATCACAGTCTTCTGCACCACTTTGTGGCCCGCTCGCCAACGTCCTGCTCTGTCCAACTTCCGACTTTTCTCCAGCAGCCTGGTTAAGAGGCTTTTTTTCATTGAAGAGGGTGCTCTCTCCAGCAAGCCATTAGCGATGTCACTGGAGTCAATGGCACCTGCACCAAAATCGACTGGAACACATCAACCCCCCCCCCCCCCCCCAAAAAAAATATATAACCCTGAAGAGGAGGTTGGGCAGGGGAGGGTAATCAACCTCCTATCTTTTCCTTTACAAACTCCTCAGCATCTCTTTACCTTCCCAGTTTTAATTTTACTCAAGTGGGCCCAGATTTCCCTGTGTGTTTGCAGATCTCTAACCAGGAAGTTACCCAGCATGAAGACTTTAACCGTTTTAAATGGTCCGACAAATCTTGGTGACATTTTTCCAGCTACGCCCTATTTCCCCAAGCTCTCGAAAACAGACACAGAAAGGGGGATACTCATGTCAGTGCCGGTACCCTGACTAGGAATGAGCCCAGAAATCTGTTAAAAGCATCCACCATGACAAAGATGAACCAGATATCATTCTTAGTGCATGGGAGCTGCCCCGGATAATCCATGAACAGCTTATTTAAAGGGTGAAACTCACATGTTCGTTACTCAAGTCCCTTTCTGTTAATGGCATCGGACTTCCTGCTTTGACAATTCTGGCAGTTTCAGGAACTCAGCTCCCATGCCTTCCCAGGTAAAGTGCTAACTTATCTTCACACTTGTTTTCCAGATACCCACGTGACCACCACACAGAGATTGATGATAATATTTTAAAAGTGCAGGTATCAGACTCCTAGGTAAACAGATTTTAGTTTCTGGTCACACTGACCCTGATAATAAAGCACCCCTTTCTCTAATGAGTACACCTCCCCCCCCCCTCCAAAGAGCATCCCTCCTTTTCCTTGCAGATAACAGCAAGTCTGGAATCTCTCTCTTGTTCTTCCTTCATATGATTAAATAAAGCCAGAATATGAATAAGAACAGCAGCAACTACTTGTGGCCCAGATGCTTCTGCAATCTCAGCAGATGACAATGCCTAAGTCAGCTCCGCCCCCGCATCCGCTTTTTCCTTATGGTTCAAACATGCAGCTCAGCACATCAGTGATCTGATTTTGCAAACTGCGGGTGTGAACCACACCAAACTGGAACCACAAAACCCAGACCGCCAACCAGGCTACCCTTTCTGTTTTTCGTGGGTGGGCTAACACCAAACTTTGCACTCGTTTGTCCATTTCCAGCTGAAACCGTGAAGGCATTCTATAGAACATAAGCTTTTCAGTGGAAAATCATACCACCAACACTTCCTGTTCATAAACAGAATAATGCAATTCGCAACCTGAGAGTGCCCTCAAAGCATAAGGCAATGGACAGCATTCCCCTTTCTCCTCTTGTAACAGGACTGCCGAAACACCCACACTTGAAGCATCAGTTTGCACCACAAACAGCAGGTTAAAAACCAAAATTCCCAGGATGGGAGCATTACTAATGTCTCTCAAAGGTGGCCTGTTGACCTTCATCCGACACAAACTTTTTGCCCTTCTTCCTCAGGTGGTTGAAAGGTACTGCGAGTCCAGCAGAGTTACCCATGAGTTTGTGAAAAGAATTACACAATGTGATGAAGTGGGCAACATCTTTCTAGCTGTGGGGCATCAGAAACTTATGAATAGCAATGGTCTTAGTCTGTCCAGTTCTCAACCCTTAAGCTTTGTCACCACCTGTCCAAGAAATTTGACATGCTCTTCAAAACTTTTACCATAAATAACTACACTGTCCAAGTAATTGTATATTAATTTGAACTTGAACTTCAACTCTCCCAAAACAGAATCCAACAGGTGGGACAACACCACTGCCCCAGTGGACAATCCAAATGATGCACAATTAAATTCATACAAATTATAATCCGTACAAAAAGCTGTCAATAGTTTAGAGTCCTAGGTAAGTGTGATCTTACAGTAAGCCTGGTTTAGGTCTAATACCAAGAAAAAAATGTGCATTGGTAAACCACATAAAATAGTTGTGCAAGTCAGGAAAGGAAACCCCCCCAAAATGACTTTCTGGTTCAGCAATCAGTAATCCACTACTGGCCTGTATTTGGTACTGTTTGGTTTAGGCACCATAACAAACTGGAGAAACAGGTAGTCTAATAACACCATCCCCCCCAAAACCTGCCCACAATTTTACTCAACTCTTTCATCTTTGGCGACGGGTAAGGGGAGGGGTGGGCAAGCTCATAAGGTGACTGTCTCGCCGACATATAATTGGTCAGCCTGATTTGATAGGCTATATTGTGTATTACTCCCAATTCCTCCAAAAAGACATCCAGTTACTGATAAAGTGCTTCCAATAACTGTATAGCCTGAGCTTCTGGTACATGTCTGATATCAAACTCAGAGACGCCTCCCTGAACCTGGCTAAGATTACCCTTTAACCAATGATTATGAAACTTAAATTATTCCCCAGGCCAAAACTTAAAATAAAATTCTCTCTGGGTATAGCCCAAGATGCAACAGGTTCACAAATGAAAATCGCACCCCAGCAACACAGGCACCATTAAGTACTAAATAACTAAAAACTATCAGGCCAAGTTAAAATACATATCCCTAGTTTTCTGTGGACCAGCTGTCCACCCTGCAAGCTGAGTGGTCAGAGCAATGGAATGTCATGCTAAGGGGCCTGGGTTAGATTCCCAGCTGGATTGGAGATTTTTCTCTGCCCAGGGTCTGGTGTTGTGTTATCTTCATCATCAACATCTCATCCCCTACCTGATGGGATGCCCTAGCCACACAACATTTCATTTCAGTGGGCCAGCCTAACAGCCTTCAAAGTCTCATTAGCAACAGACCAACAGTTTTCTTTTGCTGACTGTAATTGAAGTAAACCTGCACACTTCTTATTAGCTACACACCAATCATAATCAGTCTTCATACATCCTCATTTAAATTGGATTATGGTGGAACACAGCTGGCATATTTTTTTTTATTAAAAATGAAACTGCTCCAGCTGTACTGAAGATTTTATATTTATTTGGCTACTAGTTTCGACATTGCATCAATGCCATCTTCAGACCCGTACACTTTGATGAAATCAATTGTGTGTGGCTGAGAACTAGAAGTACATGGTGAGACCAATAAAAGTTCCTCAATTGAGCAAGGTAGGAAACTGCATCCCCTCAGTTGAAAGCTATTGAACACTCACTGAAGATCTTTGTCTTACGAACATAAACTTTGTTACATTAAAAGCTTTAACTCCTTCGCACTCAGATGATATACACTGATACAACTCCAACTCATTTAATCAGTAAATATATTATTCTTCAATAAAACAGAACATACAGGATCACATCCCAGCATAAACAACATTAACATATAACAATAATACAGTCACTATTGATCCATGTGAAGCAGGTATTGGTCTCACCGCAGACTTCTAGTACTCAGACACACACAATTGATTTCATCAAAGTGTATGGGCCTGAAGATGGTGCTGACGCAATGTCGAAACTGGAAGCCAAATAAATATAAAATATTAAGTACAGCTGGAGGAGTTTCATTTTTAATAAAAATCATAATCAGAGACACGCTACTCCCAGAATTGTGTAGACTGCACACAGGTTCAGTACCTGCAGAATCACACATTCACGGCAATTGGATGATGTCAACCACACACACCTTGCAACAATCCCTTAGTGGTGGATTGGCACCTCTCTCTCATCTTTTCTCCAGGGGTCATTCTTCTATGGTGTACCCCTGCGATTTGGTACAGATGTACAAAATGTAACTTGCTCCTTCATTTAAAACACCCTGGGCTCTCTCTTCAATACTATTTAGGACTATAATTTAACCTAGCACCCGCTTCGCTATCCTTAGGAACCATATCCTTTTTCCACTTCTCATCACCACACCACAAAGTTTCTGCACTCACAGCCATATGTTAAATATCGGAAAACAAATGAGGCTGGTCCAAGAACATCAGTCATGACAGTGGTTGCATACTCTCTAGGTTACTAACTACAGCTTCTCTTTCACATATATTGACATGCAAGGTGACCATAGCTGTCCTCACCCAATCTATGTAATTCGACAACATCTCATTGTTAGCTTGAATTTCACAGAAGCAAGCATCAGTAAGATCTTTGCATCTGTGTGTACCTAAACTCTTCTTCTGGAGAACAGAGAGAGATCCACCCTTTTCTGATACTCGGCTTTCACCCTATTTAGCTGTCCTGTCCTGCTAAACGGAAATTAATCTGACATATTAACTCATTTGGTATGCCCATAAATCATACCTGATCTTCTACTTTAGAAATTAACTAGAAAACTTATTTAATATGATCAACATCTTTAACAGATAAGTACTGGAAGCAGTGGATTCTGAAGCTTGCTAAATTGTCCCCACAAAGGAGTGAACATGTTTGCACCTACACCTTCTCCAACATCTAAGTATTCTTGCCCTTTGCCTTTCTGTCATTTGAGAAGGTAGAGGAACCTCCATACCAAAATAATTTCCTGCTGTAACATCTGAATATCTGGCAAATATTTAGCCTACTTATAAACAATCTGAATGTCACTCGGATAGTTGACAATGTGACCTACCAGAGCATGAAGTTACAGGAGTTGTGTCTGGGAAGGAGAGCAATCTTCCAGAGGGTCGACATACTCTTCAACTATATCAGGAAAGGTGCATGAGGTAATCACCTCCCCAACTGTGTTCGCTGTTAAATGTGTATCAGCCTGTCTAACAGACCCCACAAATGCTGACTCAATTCAGCCACACCATCTTTGTCTGCTTTGCCTTGGATGCATAACTCATATTAGAGCAGATCCTTCCTCAAATGTTTCAATCCCAACACAGCTCTAAAAATCATAGTAAGGTAGATGCAAACACACAGTATAATTAGGAATGTCCTGTAAGTTTTACCCTCAATCACTAAATTAACTTAACTGTTCTATACCAAGGAATAGAGTCTTTCCAGAGTAACCATGCTCTGCTATCACTTGAAACTGCTCTCTATTAAGATTTTACATCAATTGAGGGGGTGGGAAAATAGCATCACCTCAGTGGAAAGCTATTGAACAAACACTCACTCACTCACTCACTCACTCACTCAAGATCTTTGACTTATTAACATAAACTTTATTACATTAAAAGCTTTAACTCCTTCGTACTCAGATGATATACACTGATACAACTTCAACTCATTTAATCAGTGAATATATTATTCTTCTTCAAAAAACCGGAACATGTAGGACCACATCCCAGCAGAAATAACATTAACATAAAACAGAATAATACAATCACTATTAATCTATAGTTATGTTGTAAAACAAGATCGGTTTTGTTCAAATACATGTATATCAAACAACATAAGACATTATGACACTAAACCTAATCTTGATGGGTGCTTGACCATAATATGAAGTTTAGCTGACATTTTTAACATCAGCAGAAACCAATATGTGATCGTGTAAAAGCAGCTTTAACAACATTTAATAGTAAATTATTGGAAATAAGAAAATCACATAAATTCCAATTTAAGAACAATATGCTATAATCAACAAACGAGTGTGGATCATTGGCAATAGATTACAATAACACTAAGTAAGAACAAAGCAGTAAAATACCCTGAAAATATGTGTATCATCATACCGGTACATCCAGCTCAATTAAACACTACAGGACCAGAGCCAGAATTTGTACTATTCTATTGGCAGGTCTAGAGTGGACAAACCCGCAGCACGCCACTGGCAATTACAAAACAATCCCATGCTAGTATGGAGAACTGGTGCACTGAGTATAATCACAGTATGTAAGATGAGATTAGCACCATCAATTAAAGCTCTGAAAAGCTCGCAAGGACATGAACTCAAAATCCAGCAACTACAGTGAAGGCACCGTGTAACAGGTCTAATGAGCCACAATGCAAGCAGAGTCTCACAAAGTTCAAAGTTCCAGCTCACTGTAGAAACAGTAATCCAAAACTGCTACTGAACATCTCACACCTCAAAGGACGTCTATACACTGGTTCTCATCGAAACAAGGCATCTAATTCCGGCCTGTGATGGTTGCTCACTCCTTTTGTCAGGACCAGTTTCCCCATGGCTTCAACACACAGAGTTACTGCCAGCACCACAGTCTTCCGCAACACCACACAGCCTGCTCGCCGACCTCCTGCTCTGTCCATCTTTCGACTTTAGGTATCCCCATAGGCCTAATGTTGAAAGTCACTGTTTCTGCCAAGACAGCTTTAACCTCAAAATGCTATCCTAGCTTCTCCTAAACCCCCCCCCCCCCCCTCCAGCCTTCACCACCACTGACTCCCACAGCATCGGTAATTCATGATCATACGAACCAGCCACAAATGTACAGTGTCCTCAACTTCTCATCTAAGGCCCTCTTCCTTCCTGAATTATCTGTATTATCCAAAGGTCACGCTCTTAGCCCTAAAAGTGAATTTAATCATGCTACTTCGCTTATGGATCAACTTTCCTTCACATGTTATGTCTACAGGAAATATCACTTTTGCAATCAAATCTCAAAACCTTTCCAAAAGCAAACCTGATATTAAACCCTTCCGGGCACAGTTCTGAGCACAATCCCAGATTGATCCACCCCTTACAAGCCTTTCAAGAATTACTAACACCCAGCATTGCTTTACAACCAATCTCAGGTCCCTGCAACACGATCCTAACCTGTCCTCCGCAAAACTTCAGGCTCTTCACTCCCTGAAAACTGAGGACTCCACCATTATCCTCCCAGCAGACAATGTATTTACCACTGTGTTACTTTACAGATGGGAGTATGTAAGTGAGGGTCTAGACCAGCTTTCTGACACTTCTACATACAGCAGGTGCCATGAAGATCCCAGCCCTGGGATACAAACTGACCTAAAGAACTTCCTTGATCCTTCACAAGAACTAAAACCACAATCCATGCATTCCCACTTTGTACCTTCTTCCTAGGATCCACAAACTGCCCAGACCATTCTATAGTTATTAGTTATTGGCCTCACAATACCTATTGAATGTATGACTGCCTTGTTGATCAACACCCGCAGCCTATAGTACAAAGACTTCCCTCCTACATTAAAGATACCAACCATTTCCCAAATCATCTGAAATCTGGGCCTGTACCACTGCCATTACACACATTTCTTATCACCATTGGTGCCACTTCCCTCTATACCATTATTCCCCATTTACAAAGTCAGTCTGCTTCTGACCATTACCTCAACCAACGTCCACCTGATTCCAAACCTATGACATCCTTCCTGCATACTTTAATAACTTTATACTTAGGAACAATGCTTTATCTTTGAGAGGCAGACGTACAAATAAATCAAGGGAATGGCTCTGGGAACCAGGATGGCTCTGACATTTTTTTGGGGGATGCTTGAATGTGGCTTTCCTGAGATCCTTTAGTTTTCAGCCTCTAGTTTCGTTTAGGTACACTAATATCTTTGCCATGTAGACTCATGGAGAGAGTGGCCTATTAAAATTTTTATAATCTCCTAAATAGCTTTCCATCAGTTAAATTTCACATGATCCCATCCCACTTTCCATGATGTTGACCTATCTTCACCAAGGGTCAGCTACACACACTTCTGTTCGTATTAAATAAAAGCAACAGTACTTACATTCTGACAGTTGCCATCCTTTCCATGTCAAACACTCTCTCCCATACAACCTTGGCGTTCAAGACAAATGTGTTTGTTCAGATCAGGGCCAGCTCCAGAGATTATCTCACCAAATGCAAAAAATTTCAAGGCCCCCCCCCCCCCCCCCCCCGCCCGAAGCCCCATTATTTGCACGTAGACGTAGTCAATCTTTTTTACAATGTAATTCATCCATGATATCTTTTTCAGACAGATCACACTTACTTATAAGCTTTTTTAATGTAAATCCATCTTTAAGACCAGAGCTACCACTCAGTGGAACAGAAGTTAAATATATTTTGAGTTGTAACTCCAAACTAAATTATGCATCCAAATTAAGTTATATCACTCACAGACTACATAAGTAATTTTTATTTATTTATTTACATGTCAAGTTCCATAGGACCAAATTGAGGAGCAAATCTCAAAGGTCTTGGAACGTGTCAGTAGATTAAATTACAACATAAAAGTAATAACAGATAAAAATAAAATGTTTATGAAACCGAGAAAAATCGTTCCATAAGTTTAAGTAAATGCAATCAACAATAAAACAACAATCAGCTTAATTTTTCAAGGAACTCCTCAACAGAATAGAAGGAGCGAGCCATGAGGAAACTCTTCAGTTTCAATTTGAAAGTGCATGGATTACTGCTAAGATTTTTGAATTTGAGTGGTTATTGAAAATGGATGCAGCAGTATACTGCACACCTTTCTGCACAAGTGTTACCTTTCTGCACAAGAGTTAAGCAAGTCCAATCCAAATGCAGGTTTGATTTCTGCCAAGTATTAACTGAGTGGAACCTGCTTATTCTCGGGAACAAGCTAATATTGTTAACAAGAAATGACAATAAGGAATATATATATATTAAAAACAAAGATTCCAAGACTTACCAAGCGGGAAAGCGCTGGTAGATAGGCACAATGAATAAAACACACAAACACACACACGGAATTTCGAGCTTTCGCAACCGGCGGCTGCTTCGTCAGGAAAGAGGGAAGGAAAAGGAAAGATGAAAGGATGTGGGTTTTAAGGGAGAGGGTAAGGAGTCATTCCAATCCCGGGAGCAGAAAGACTTACCTTAGGGTGAAAAAAGGATAGGTATATACTCGCACACACACACATATCCATCCATACATACACAGACACAAGCAGACATATGTCTTCCCAGTATCTCCAGAGTTCTTCCATGTATACAGCCTTCTTTTATGATTCTTGAACCAAGTGTTAGCTATGATTAAGTTGTGCTCTGTGCAAAATTCTACCAGGCGGCTTCCTCTTTTATTTCTTTGCCCCAGTCCATATTCACCTACTACATTTCCTTCTCTCCGTTTTCCTACTACCTAATTCCAGTCACCCAAGACTATTAAATTTTCGTCACCCTTCACTATCTGAGTAATTTCTTTTATTTGATCATACATTTCTTCAATTTCTTCGTCATCTCAGAGCTAGTTGGCATATAAACTTGTACTACTGTAGTAGGTGTGGGCTTCGTATCTATCTTGGCCACAATAATGCGTTCACTATGCTGTTTGTAGTAGCTTACCCGCATTCCTATTTTCCTATTCATTATTAAACCTACTCCTGCATTACCCCTATTTGATTTTGTGTTTATAACCCTGTATTCGCCTGACCAGAAGTCTTGTTCCTCCTGCCACCGAACTTCACTAATTCCCACTATATCTAACTTTAACCTATCCATTCCCCTTTTTAAATTTTCTAACCTACCTGCCCGATTAAGGGATCTGACATTCCACGCTCCGATCCGTAGAACGCCAGTTTTCTTTCTCCTGATAACGACATCCTCGTGAGTAGTCCCCGCCCAGAGATCTGAATGGGGGACTATTTTACCTCCGGAATATTTTACCCACGAGGATGCCATCATCATTTAATCATACAGTAAAGCTGCATGCCCTCGGGAAAAATTGCGACTGTAGTTCCACCTTGCTTTCAGCCGTTCTCAGTATCAGCACAGCAAGGCTGTTTTGGTTATTGTTGCAAGGCCAGATCAGTCAATCATCCAGACTGTTGGCCCTGCAACTACTGAAAAGGCTGCTGCCCCTCTTCAGGAACCACACGTTTGTCTGGCCTCTCAACAGATACCCCTCTGTTGTGGTTGCACCTACGGTACAGCTATCTGTATCGCTGAGGCACGCAAGCCTCCCCACCAACGGCAAGGTCCATGGTTCATGGGGGGAGGTCTTCATGAATATAGAATGTCAAGTCATTAATATATATATTAAGAATAACAAAGGACCCAAGACCGACCCTTGTGGAACCCCATTCTTGATAGTTCCCCAGTTTGAGGAATGTGCTGATCTTTGCATATTATGAGAACTGCTTATTTCAACTGAGAACTGTTTCTCTGAGACTTTTCTCCACAGTCACTTTATAACATATAGAAATGCTCAAGGTCAACATTTTGAGCACTTGGTATGATAGCTGTGACAAAAAACACACAAACCATACCTGTGTTGCATGTTTGCTTACATTAATTGGTATAACAGAGCAGGCAAAAGAGGAACACCTTCTGAAAAAAATGGTTCAAATGGCTCTGAGCACTATGGGACTTAACATCTGACATCATCAGTCCCCTAGAACGTAGAACTACTTAAACCTAACTAACCTAAGGACATCACACACATCCATGCCTGAGGCAGGATTCGAACTTGCGACCGTAGTAGTCATGCGGTTCCAGACTGATGCGCCTAGAACCGCTCGGCCACTGCATCCGGCGGAACCTCTTCTGACAGAGGGACAGTGATCTGCAGTGCTGTTATCTTGATACTATTTAACCAATTCCCATTGATGTTATGTTGTTGAAGTTGCCTTAGCAGCATCTATCAATTTCCACAGAAAATTGTTGGTACATAAATTCACAGTGTTTTTCCATAAGTTTAATAAACACAACAGATACACATAACAGAGACTTCAGTCATCAATAATATATTCTTCTTAACTATTTACAATAACCTGCCAATGCTGGGGTAAATTTTTCGATTCCACTACTGCAGAAATCATGGGGTTTTGAGGCGAAGAACTTGTCAAGCCACGTTCAGAATGCATTTTTATCAGGAAAGGAAGTTCCTCACAGGTAGCTTGATAGTGGAAAAGGTGCAAAACTTAGGTCACAATATCAGGCAAATAAGGTGAATGTGGAATGACATTCCCACTCCTCCTGTATAGTGATTTTTGTCTGTCTAGCTGAACACATGTGGACATTAGCATGGAGTGGCATCACTTCACATAGTCTTCCTGGCCATTGTTTTTGGACTGCCTCTCCAAGACGTATCAACTGTTGACAATAAATGTTAGCAGTAATGGTTACAAAGTGGATATCGTAATTTGGCAACTATAAACACTTGTGAACATTGTGAAATTCACCATATTGTTCAATATAACTTGGCTAAAACCACACCTTGAAATATTGATTCATTCTGGATGTATTTGAGGTGGCTAATCTTTGCTGCTTCACCCTGTAGGTAAATAAGGATTGGTTAGGCCACCATACACTGACATTTATCCTTATATCCTCATTACAAAGTTTTTTGCTTCTAGGGGTGGAACATTCAGCAATGATCGATGGCACGAGGATGCAAAAGGCATGGAAACCACTGCATTACAGGCACATAATGTGTACCCACAGGATATGTGGCCTCTTAATTGGAAAAGTGAAACAATGATCTCTCCACTGGCAACATTCTGGACTAGCCCCCATTCAGAGCTCTGGCAGGAACAACCAAGGGGAGAGGGACCATGAGAAGAATATTGAATAACTAAAGAAAGGGCAACGTTCAGAGTTGGGATATGTAATGTCAGAAGTCTGAAATAATAGAAAAGTTAGAAAATCTGAAAAGGGAAATGCTAAGGCTCAATCTACATATAGTGGATGTCAGTGACATGAAATGGAAAAAAGACCAGGATTTCTGGTCAGACAAGTACAGGGTAATATCAAGCAGCAGATAATGGAATAATGGGAGCAGGATTTGTTATGAATAGGTAAGTTGGGCAAAGAGTAAGTTATTGTGAAGAGTTCAGTGATGGGGCTGTTCTCATCAGTATCGACAGCTAACCAACACTGACAATAATAGTTCACATATATATATGCCGACATTGCAAGCAGAGGATGAAGAGATGGAAAAAGCATATGCGGATATTGAATGGGCAATTCAACATGTAAAGGGAGATGAAAATCCAATAGCCATAGCAGATTGGAATGCAGCTGTAGGGGAAGAAAGTTTTATGGGTTTTGGGCTTGGTAGCAGGAATGAGTGAGGAGAAAAACTGAGTTCTGCAATAAATTTCAGCAAGTTATAGCAAATATTCTGTTCAGTAATCAGAAGAGCTGGTGCTATATGTGGAAAAGCCATGTGATATGGGAAGATTCCAGTTAGATTACATCATGGTGAGGCAGAGACTCCGGAATTGATACTGGATTGTACGGTGTACACCAGGGCAGATATAGACCCAGATCACAATTTAGTAATGATGATGAGTAGGCTGAAGTTTAAGAGACTAGCACGTAGAATCAATGTGTAAAGAAGTGGGATATAGAAGTACTAAGGAATGAAGAGATAGGCTTGAAAGTTCTCTGAGGCTATAGAAATTGCATATAATGAATAGCTCAATAGGTAAATCAGTTGAATAAGAATGGACATCTGTAAAAAGGGCAGTCACAGAAGTTGGGGTGAAAACTATTCTGTATGCATGCTAGAAATTGTGACCATGAAAGAAGAAAGCCAATTGGGACATTGAGACAGTTTTTCAAGACTCAACGAAGCAAACCTCTTCAAGTTGAGCTAGGGATCTTGCAAGAGCTTTGCCGGACCTTCTCGTTATGGGCTGGTCAACAAAGCCCTCTGTACGCAACAATTTGCAGAGAACGACTTGTGCTGTTGAGGTGTAACATGTCATTCATAGAATGAGATGTTCTGCGTCCTTGATATCCATGGATTGACAAAAGATTTTTGTGGGTTAAGGTAGTTTATTAAATAGGAAGCACTCCACTTTCAGGAGGCTTTCTGATGGTCTGTGCAAGTGGAATTGTACTGGTCCTGTGTTATCAGTAAAGTGGGCTGCCACCTGTCACTTCTACCAGCTGAGTGAAGTCATTTGCTCCTTGGGGCCCGGAGGGAAAGGCATGGAGTGCACATGACCTCCATGACGCCAAAGAAATAATGATGGCATTGATGTTCTGTTTTTATTGTATTATTGTTCCGAGTCTCATGTGAGATGGACACATGACAATATCTAGCTGGAATGTAACTCATTTGTAGTAGATTCATTAAGAGAAGTTGAGTTGTACATTATAGAAAATACATCGAGTTCAACTTCTCTAAGTGTGTTATTCCACTGAAATAAGGAAAGTCTCTTTCAGCATCTACAATGCAACAATTGAAGTACATGGGGGAGAAATTGTGGCGTGGTTCAAGTGTACTGTATAACAGGACCCTTGCAGCATTGGTATTGTACAGTGACCATGAGAAAAAGTAAGAGAATCCTCTTCACTTAAAACTTCCGGGCTGATAGGCCGTGGCGGAAGTATAAAACTCTCCCCTGACGTTTCGTCTCTGGCCGCAGGAGACATCCTCCAAGGTACCTCCGAGGATGTCTCCCACAGTCAGAGACGAAACATCAGGGGAGAGTTTTATACTTAGACCATTGCCTACCAGCTCGGAAGTTTTAAGTGAAGACAATACCGGCTATGAAAGCTTACATTGTATGATAATAGAATCCTGAAACCTAGTAAGATGCAGAAGTTATGGGCTGACTACTGGACAGTTTCAATGGCCTATTCCTTCCTTACATCCCCAATACGGAAATAAGACCAAGGAAAGATTCCATCATTATCATGTCCAATGCGGTAATTTGTCATGGCATCCTAATTTGGTGATTAGTCAGGAACTGGTAGGAACTGCTACAGCCTTTATCCCAACCTGAAAACTGAACAACACTGAACCCAGTGACCTCACATCATTATTCCCTACCCCACGTAACATACAACATGGAGGATTTAATCGCTTCTTATCCAAGAGGTCCAGACTTGCTAATGATAAATGTGCCCTTGTGTGTAGCACAAATCTATTTCTGTTAGTATTTACAATGTCTACTTCACAACACTCTGTCTCTGCATACATTTTCGTAGCACTGGAATTTGCTAGGAATATGTCTTATGGATCTGGAGTTCCCACTGGTGTTCATGATTATTCTGCCTCTGCCCATTTTGTCTTCCATTCTTTACAATCTTGCTGCTGGTGCCCCACCACGCCCTATTTTGTACACTGCGATTCGCTTCACTACCTGTGGATATGCCCCTGACATCCACATCTGTAACACCTTATATCAGCAGGGAACACATCTATTTATCCCCTACTCTCTTTGCTACCTCTATCTCTCTGTGGCTATTTGGATGGCAGCAGCCAGGTCCTTTGGGGATCCTGCCTGTACCTTCCTTGACATATGGGGTGGCAATCCCCTTAGAAAAGCATTCAATGCCCTACCTTCCACCTCCTGGAGAATAACTTTGTTCGCTTCATCATTCTCTTTCAACTTGAATGTATATACATTAATTTTTCTTACTTTGCTGACAGACTTTTTACTGATTTGTTCTGTCTCTGCAATACCGCACTCAACTGTTCCAGAAAGAATCTTGAGCTAGTTTGCTCTCTTTTACTGTTGTTCGAGACCCTCATTTAGTTGCTCCAATGTAGTAACATTCATCAACCCTGCGTGGTAACAGACAAATGCCTTTGCTTTCCCTGTCAAACACAGCTTTCTCATCTGCAGTAACTGTTCATCCATCCAGAAACCCAGCCTTGTGGCTGCCGTTAGGTCAGTTACACTGATAATCCAAAACATTAGGGACACCGGCTTAATAGCTTATTTGTCAGCCTTTGGAACAAAATACATAACTGATTCTGCATATCATGGATCCAACAGTTTGTTGGTAGATTCGTGGATGTATGTGGCATTAGATGTCTATGCACAGCTCATACAATTTACATAAATAAAGGGACCATTGATTTGCAAAAGTGGTGGTGGTGCCCAAAAGTGACCCACACTGGTTCCATAGGAGTTATATCAGGTGACTTTGTTCACTGAGACATCAGTGAGAGTTCACTATAAAACACTTCAAGCCACTTCAGCACAGTTCTGGCTCAGAGACACAGACAACTATAATGCTGAAAGATGGCTTCACGTTCAGGGAAAACATCAAGCATGAAGGGATGTAGGGGGTTTGCAGCTATCAATGTGTATTCAGTTACCAACACAGGTTTCATGCAAGTGCAGGAGAATGTCTTCCATAGAATAATACTGCTCCCATCAGCCGGTGTCCATGGCACACTAAACATTTCAAGCTGCTGCTCGCCTCAAAGACAGTGTTCATGGAGACGAGTGACCTAGTGTAAAAAAAAATGTGATTCACCCAAAGAGCCAACATGTTTCTATTAATTTACAGTTGAATCTTGATAGTCTCGTGCTGACTTCGACCGAACACCGTAATTGATGATGTCGTTGGGTCAAAGTGTGAACATATAGGGGTGATCTGATGCAGAGTTCCATTTTCAACAACGTACAATGAATGGTGTGCTGTGAAACACTTGTGCGTGCAGAGATGACACAGATCACGATATATCCTACTTTACAGAGCAAACAAGTCCCCAAATCCTATGTTCTGTGAAGAATTGTGGACATCCAACCATTTAGCACCTAGTGGCAGTTTCATGGTCCTACCTCTTTCTGTAGGTTGTCATGACAGTAATGCACGATCATTCGACCAGCCTCACCATTTTCGAGATAATCATTCACAGGCTCTGTGTAATAATAACCTGCCCTTTGTACAAGTCAATTATCTCAAGAGATTTCCTCATTTTCAGCCCATATCTTCACTAGGGTGATCAGCCATTCATGACTGCTCTGCTTACATAATTTTTTTTATCGCATCATGTGCCCATAATGTCACTAGGTAGCATCCAACATTGCAGTGGGCAGAGGTCATAATGTTTTGGCTTATCAGTGTATAAATGACAGCACATCCTCCACTGACTTGCCCAAAAAAGAGAGTAACTAAACTGGCAGCAGCTTAATCTAATGGAGTGGTCAAACTGGTCCAAGCCCTATCCTCTCTCACAGCAACTAGTTGCCTAAGAATTTCTGTGTTATTGTTGTTGTTGTTGTTGTGGTGGTCTTCAGTCCTGAGATTGGTTTGATGCAGCTCTCCATGCTACTCTATCCTGTGCAAGCTTCTTCATCTCCCAGTACCTGCTGCAACCTACATCCTTCTGAATCTGCTTAGTGTATTCATCTCTTGGTCTCCCTCTATGATTTTTACCCTACACGCTGCCCTACAGTACTAAATTGGTGATCCCTTGATGCCTCAGAACATGTCCTACCAACCGATCCCTTCTTCTAGTCAATTTGTGCCACAAACTCCTCTTCTCCCCAATTCTATTCAATACCTCCTCATTAGTTATGTGATCTACCCATCTAATCTTCAGCATTCTTCTGTAGCATTTCTGTGTTATCTGTCTTTAAAGTGTGCTACCTGATTTATCAATGACTTAAATGGCTCCCACTCGAAAATGTTCTGTGTCTCGAACTCTGACATAGCAGAACTCTTAGCCATCAAGCCACAACAATGACAAAAGGAAAAGTAAACAGTACAAAAAAAAGACAAAACACAAATGCAGAGAGATAACAACACAATATCTGCAATTGTGATATTAACACACAAATTCCACACTTCACGCCTAATAAGCCATTCTGACACAGTCCACTATATAGCAAAATAGTCATAGCAACTGCACATGTAATATTCAATTGGTGCTGACTCAGCACATGGTGTGCTGTGGCCTAACAGTTTACACTGCGTGCACTTCACTAGCTGTGAATAATGTTCTCTTGTGTTCCTGAGGAATTGCAATAAGTTGGCTGGTTCCTCCAACTTCATAAATTCCACCTTCAAGTTCTTATGACAGTCCTGCTTCCTGTTCATCTCTTTTTCTCACAAATCACGAATATGAAAAAACAATCAAGTCTAGTAATCCCAGAGCAGATTCTCACTGCCACTCACTGTGACTGGAGACATGGTCCAGTATTCAGCTGCAGACATTTATATTGACAGTGGTTGATGTTGCATCACTCACTTTTGTCACCAATTGTGGAGGTGACAGGCGCCTCTGACACCACTTGTAGTGGTCAGAAGTGGACAATTTTTATGATAGGTGGTGCAACTGACTTGTCAGTGGTCAGGAAGCAGTAATTCACTATCCTGGGCTGTAAGACAGTGATGCCAGATTGTTGACTGACATATTATCATGAAAACAGCATTGTTAAAATTCACTTTATTGCATAGTAAACTACAACAGTCACGATGACACATCACAGGTGTAAGCTTTGCACAGTCGGCAAGGACTTGCTGTTATCAGCAAGAAGTTTGTTGTCCTGCGCGTGGGTGAAACCTTCCGGTACCTGGGGCTGCAATTTTCCACCTCCGGTCGCTGCGTCTTCAACCCCTAACACCATCTGGGGGAACAGCTTGACGTCATCACCCGAGCTCCGCTCAAGCCGCAACAGCGCCTCCACGCTCTCACCAACGTGCTTCTCCCTGGCCTGTACCATGGGCTGGCACTTAGCCGCACCTGGATGGGTGCGCTGAAGTCAGCAGACGTTACCGTCAGGGCCGCCATCAGGAGATGGTTCCGCCTCCCGTCGAACACTCCCCTGGGCTACTTTCACGCTCCTGTTGCCCAGGGGGGCCTCGGCTTTCCATCGTGAAGTTGGATGGGGCCAACCCTTCGTCGGTCCCGTCTGCTGGCGTTAAAGAAGATTGGGCCAGCCTTCGACGGTGCAGGCCTGGACGAGGTACAGCGTGAGATCGAGGTGCTGGAGCAGCATCTTATGTGGGAGGGCCACCTCCTCAAATCGTCAACACAGGTTGGAGAAATGTGGGCAGCGCGCCTACACGTTGCCATCGACGGTGCGGCGCTGTCATCTTCCGCCGCCGTCAAAGGGCAACATCAGTGGGTCGCCGACACCAGTCGACTTCTATCTGGGCGTGATTACATCGATGCTCTCCGCGCCCGCATCAACGCCTTCCCGACGAGGGCACGGCGCAGTCGGGGGCGAGAAGCGGACACCAGATGCCGCGTGGGCTGCCAGGCCATGGAGACCGCCAACCACGTATTACAGGCTTGCTTTAGGACACACGGGTCCCGAGTGAAACGACACGACGCAATTGTGCGCTATGCAGAGGGGCTTCAATGTCTCTGTGGAGCCCCACCTCTGTACACCTGAGGGAATCCACAAGCCTGACGTGGTGGCGGTCAAAGACGGCACCGCCCCCGTGATTGACGCCCAGGTAGTCAGAAACCATCTCCGGCTTGACTGGTGTCACTCCCAGAAGGCGGCCTACTACGACACACCGTCCATCCGGCGTACCATCTCCAACCTGCACCGAGACGTCGAGGAGGTGACTGTGTCCACCGCGACATTGAACTGGAGGGGCGCATGGTCTCCAGCGTCGGCGAAGGATCTCTCCCTTTTAGGATTTCGACCCCGAGAACTGGCAGTACTCAGCACGAGAGTACTGCAGAGCTGCTGCACAAGTTACCGAATCTACGAGCGTATGACAGCTTCCCGAAGGCTGATGCCACGAGCCGGCGTTGGCTAGGCTGCTGGCTATTCTTCTGCCTTGACTCCTGGGGCCTATCCACAGGAGGAATATCCATCTTTGTAAGCTGTGAACAGTCGGCAAGGACTTGCTGCTATCAGCAAGATGTTTGTTGTCATTGGCAGCTTGCAGTGCCTCTCAGCCAGTGGAATTATGAACCAGCAATGTGGCAAGGGTACTGACGTCAGTAGCAGATGGCAACCCACAGTGGCTGATACACAAACTAAAGACAGTCACACAGCTGAAGACAGGGCATTCCAGAGTGTGCAGAATCATGCTGTGGACCCAGTCTGGAAGAAGTAGCTCTCAGTGCCTGCCCTCACCAGTGGAGGCGGACAGCACTAGAGTTTGCCCACACGAGTGAAGGTGCAGAATCCCAGGCTTGAAACATAGACAGCCATGGCAGGAGGATACCAGCACCTGGAAGTAGGCCTTCTGGTGGCTCACTGGTTGAAGGCAGTACATTGCAGTATCACACTTGGTGCAAATGGTAGGCTCACAACTAATAGAGACTCAGCAAGTTAATCAGTTCTACTGAAATTATGTGGCTGAAATGAATGACTGTGCTTTGTAACTAATTATTGCACCACAAACGACATCACACTGAGCCTGATAAAATCTTGATTAACTTTGAGCCTAATCTGTTGTTGATGTCGTACCTCATGTAGTTTACAATAACCGGAACATGAGTAACAAGCGTTGTTTAAAACAGCAATTTCTTTTCTTTTTACAATGAAAAATTAATTGGTATTCCATAAAAAGTTACAGAACCTGGATTTAGAAATCATTACAATTACTTCAGAATAATAAACAAGTCAATGTGTGGGGAATAAAACTTGTAGACGGAGACCACAATATGAATACAGTCAGCATATTCAGAAGTATGTAAGCTGCTGCAGTTATTTGGGTAGGATTGCACAGGATAGAGCAGCAAAGAGAGCTGCATAAAACCAGTCTTCGGATTGAAGATCACAAGAACAGCAACAACAAATCAGGTTCACGGTGATGTACACATAATTTCATTGATGTTCATACTTCTTGCGATATTTGCGTTTAAGTAGGACACTTAGTGAAATTCATAAAATGTTTGCAATGAAAAATAGGGGTCGCTATGCTTTTGCATTTGATGCCTATACATAATATGTTGCTGTGTATGAAATTTAGCTATAATATTGAATTTTCCTTTAGACTTAGGTGGAGATCTCTTTCTATCACTAACCTCAAGGAAATTGATCTTATGTAACACATTCATTTGCAATCTCGCATGCCAGTGATAAGGCCAGAATGAAATATCCATAACATTCCTCACATTTCATAAACAGTTTCAGATACTGAAACGTGATTTTCGCGAGTGATAGCACGCAAGGAAGAGAGTATTTTGCCATAAAGGTTTCAAGCAAAACTTCATTATTTACAGTGTTATTCTAATAACTGCATACTTTTTTGATGAAAGAATGAAATTTTTAAGAGCCACCGATGACTGAAGAAAAGAGAAATGCCGTGGGTTCTGGAACAACGTAAGTGAAGACATTACACATTTATTTTTGTACTGTGCTTTTTTCATAAGCTATTGATCTTACTTGTTCTCAGTTCCTCACTTAACTACATTAACAAAACACTGTTTCAGAATTCTCCTGCAACTGTGTCTGCACAGTATGTTAATGAGGTGGTGATGTGTAAACTCTGCTGTGTTTTGGCTAAAGAAGCACTTTTTAGAATGGCAAAGAGGGAAATGACGATTTTACTCAAAATTTGCCACTCATGACGTTTCTCTGAAAAGATACAAATGGTTCGCAAGTCTGGCAAAAATAAATCATTGCTTCTTCTACATTTTCAGCACAATTCTTTTCAGATACTAAACAAAGCAGAGATGGCAATAGATCTATTTGGATGGACAACATGCAAGTGGGGGGGAGGGGGGGAGGGTGGAGGGGCTGCACTTAATATTCACAAAAAATATAAGCAAAGGGCCCCCCATGAACCATGAACCTTGCCGTTGGTGGGGAGGCTTGCGTGCCTCAGTGATACAGATAGCCGTACCGTAGGTGCAACCACAACGGAGGGGTATCTGTTGAGTGGCCAGACAAACACGTGGTTCCTGAAGAGGGGCAGCAGCCTTTTCAGTAGTTGTAGGGGCCACAGTCTGGATTATTGACTGATCTGGCCTTCTAACACTAACCAAAACAGCCTCGCTGTGCTGGTACTGCAAATGGTTGAAAGCAAAGGGAAACTACAGCCGTTATTTTTCCTGAGGGCATGCAGATTTACTGTATGGTTAAATGATGATGGTGTCCTCTTGGGTAAAATATTCCCGAGGTAAAATAGTCCCCCATTCGGATCTCTGGGCGGGGACTACTCAAGAGGACGTCGTTATCAGGAGAAAGAAAACTGTAGTTCTACGGATCGGAGCGTGGAATGTCAGATTCCTTAATCGGGCAGGTAGTTTAGAAAATTTAAAAAGGGAAATGGATAGGTTAAAGTTAGATATAGTGGGAATTAGTGACGTTTGGTGGCAGGAGGAACAACACTTTCGGTCAGGCGAATACAGGGTTATAAATACAAGAAGAAATGAAAGAGGAAGCCGTCTGTTAGAATTTTGCACAGAGCATAACTTAATCACAGCTAACACTTGGCTCAAGAATCATAAAAGAAGGTTGTATACATGGAAGAATCCCAGAGATACTAAAAGGTGTCAGATAGATTATATAATGGTAATACAGATATTTAGGAATCAGGTTTTAAATTGTAGGACATTTCCAGGAGCAGATGTGGACCCTGGCCACAATCTATTGGTTATGAACTGTAGATTAAAACTGAAGAAATTGCAAAAAGGTGGGAATTTAAGGAGATGGGACCTGGATAAACTGATTAAACCAGAGGTTGTACAGAGTTTCACGGAGAGCGTAAGGGAACAAATGGCAGAAATGGGGGAAAGCAATACAGTAAAGGAAGAATGGGTAGCTTTGAGGGATGAAGTAGTGAAGGCAGAAGAGGATCAAGTAGGTAAAAAGACGAGGGCTAGTACAAATCCTTGGGTAACAGAAGAATTATTAAATTTAATTTATGAAAGGAGAAAATATAAAAATGCAGTAAATGAAGCAGGCAAAACGGAATACAAACATCTCAAAAATGAGATTGACAGAAAGTGCAAAATGGCTAACCAGGCTTGGCTAGAGGACAAATGTAAGGATGTAGAGGCTTATCTCACTAGGGGTAAGATAGATACTGCCTACAGGAAAATTAAAGAGACCTTTGGAGAAAAGAGAACCACTTGCATGAATATTAAAAGGTCAGATGGAAACCCAGTTCTAAGCAAAGAAGGGAAAGCAGAAAGGTGGAAGGAGTATATAAAGAGACTATGCAAGGGCGATGTACTTGAGGACAATATTAGGGAAAGAGAAGGGAATGTAGATGAAGATGAAATGGGGGATATGATACTGTGTGAAGAGTTTGACAGAGCACTGAAAGACCTGAGTCGAAACAAGGCCCCAGGAGTAGACAACATTCTATTAGAACTACTGACGGCCTTGGTAGAGCCAAACATGACAAAACTCTGCCATCTGGTGAGCAAGATGTACGAGACAGGTGAAATACCCTCAGACTTCAAGAAGAATATAATAATTCCAATCCCAAAGAAAGCAGGTGTAGACAGATGTGAAAATTGCCGAACTATCAGTTTAATAAGTCATGGCTGGAAAATACTAACGCAAATTCTTTACAGACTAATGGAAAAACTAGTAGAAGCCGACCTAGGGGAAGATGAGTTTGGATTCCGTAGAAATATTGGAACATGTGAGGCAATACTGACCCTACGACTTATCTTAGAAGCTAGATTAAGGAAAGGCAAACCTACGTTTCTAGCATTTATAGACTTAGAGTAAGCTTTTGACAATGTTGACTGGAATACTCTCTTTCAAATTCTGAAGGCGGCAGAAGTAAAATGCAGGGAGCGAAAGGCTATTTATAATTTGTACAGACACCAAATGGCAGTTATAAGAGTTGAGGGGCATGAAAGGGAAGCAGTGGTTGGGAAGGGAGTGAGACAGGGTTTAGCCTCTCCCGGATGTTATTCAATCTGTATATTGAGCAAGCAGTGAAGGAAACAAAAGAAAAATTTGGAGTAGGTATTATAATCCATGGAGAAGAAATAAAAACTTTGAGGTTTGCCGATGACATTATAATTCTGTCAGAGACAGCAAATCACTTGGAAGAGCAGCTGAACAGAATGGACAGTGTCTTGAAAGGGGATATAAGATGAACATCAACAAAAGCAAAACAAGGATAATGGAATGTAGTCGAATTAAGTCAGGTGATGCTGAGGGAATTAGATTAGGAAACGAGACACTTAAAGTAGTAAAGGAATTTTGCTATTTGGGGAGCAAAATAACTGATGATGATCGAAGTATGGAGGATATAAAATGTAGACTGGCAATGGCAAGGAAAGCACTTCTGAAGAAGAGAAATTTGTTAACAACGAGTATAGATTTAAGTGTCAGGAAGTCATTTCTGAAAGCATTTGTATGGAGTGTAGCCATGTATGGAAGTGAAACAAGGACGATAAATAGTTTGGACAAGAAGAGAATAGAAGCTTTCGAAATGTGGTGCTACAGAAGAATGCTGAAGATTAGATGGGTAGATCACATAACTAATGAGGAGGTGTTGAATAGGATTGGGGAGAAGAGAAGTTTGTGGCACAACTTGACTAGAAGAAGGGATCTGTTGGTAGGACATGTTCTGAGGCATCAAGGGATCACCAATTTAGTATTGGAGGGCAGCGTAGAGGGTAAAAATCGTAGAGGGGGACCAAGAGATGAATACACCAAGCAGATTCAGAAGGATGTAGGTTGCAGTAGGTACTGGGAGATGAAGAAGCTTGCACAGGATAGAGTAGCATGGAGAGCTGCATCAAACCAGTCTCAGGACTGAAGACGACAACGACAACGACAATGACAACAACAACAACAACAACAACAACAACAACAACAACAACACATGAGCAAAGGCTTCAGTTAGAACACCACTTGCCTTCCAGCACACAGACTGCCTGCCCACAACCCCCATCACTACCGCTCTCCCAATGCCTGTCATGCCGAAGGCGCATCTACCAGCCACTTTATTCTGCGTGCACTATATAAACAGTTCACTCCTTATTTTACTTTGTCTGGGCAGTCTTTGTTTGTCCTGCTTCCATGATGCTCTTGCAATAATTGTGATGGTGTTTTTATTTTATACAGCTATGCAAAATGTAAAAAAGTTGCTGCAACACATTTGAGACGGTGAAAGGGACTTATGTTCATTATTTTTTGTGGAGCTGTTCTCGTAAGGGACAGTCTTTACTGGGTACAGAAAATATTTTATTGTATTTGCTATCTGTCCATTCATTTAGCATGTCAGAGAGTTGGAAAATCTCTTGACTATATATTTCTACTGCTTCTAGTGAGTTGAGTTTTGTGCCTGAGGGTCGTCCATGACAGATCATGAGATCTTTATTGATGTTTGGAAGGCTGCGTTTCCTGTCACAAAGGTGGCCATTTACATGTTAAGTTGGCATGTGTTCATCACATTGTATGGTAAATGATCTGCCTATCGTATCTACATAAAAACTGGGACAGACAGGGCATGTGATCTTGCAACAACCTGGTTGTGTATGTTTGTCAAGTTGGTTGCAACTGTGAGGAAGGACAGATTTTTTTTTCTTTTGCATAATAGCCCATATCTTTTGAACTGACTTGCAGTTTCATTAGAGGCTCTTGCAATGAGTAGAATGTTCAAATATTTTTTGGGGTTAGAGTCTGTTGGTAACAAGTATTTTTTCTAGCTTGTTAGACTTATGACCATCCTGAGATTTTTGACACTTTCATGTAACTCTGTCTGGAAAGGGTTTAGCCTGTTTTGGTATTAACAATACAGCCTAAAAAAACTACTATTATATCTTCATCCAAACAAGTGCAATTCATCTTTTTTTATGCGACGTCAGTGGATTTTAACATAAATTAATCATCAGAGATGTATTTTGTAACAAAAAGCAAACACAGGACCCCTTTCAAACACACACAACTTCAGGTTAGACTTCAGAACTACAAGTTCCTTCTTTAGAGAGGTGAGGGCTATTGGAAGGGGAAGATTAAAAGGAAAGGCAGGCCACTAGTGACCTGCTCTTCCTATTTAATGTTCCTCAACAAATCCCTCTCTCCTCCCTCATGAACATACCAGTAGTTCCAGAAGCCAGGTAGTGTTTCTCTTTCACTTTTATGTGGATCTATCGGTAGGACTACACACTTCGCCTACTGAAGGTAAATTCTAGTCAGCAGTTCTGTCTCACGATTTACAAGTTTTCTAAACTGAAGTTTCCTTTGACAAACTGGAGTCAATGTTTACCTATTACGCATACAAAATAATGCAAAAAAAACACTACTGATATTGTTTATTATCTATGAAAGGAGCAAAATCAGTTAAGAAACTAACAAGGAAAGTATTTGCATCGAACTTGCACATCTGTAGAAATTTTTATTACAGGACCATTATGTACCTCTCAATGAGCTGGTGAGTGTCATTTTTCTGCAAGACCCTGCAAGCATGCTCTAGATTTCACTGCAGAAGCCAAATGTAAAGCTGATATCTGAACTATAAATGCAGTGAGTACTTTCAATAAAATGCTCAAAGCAATATGAATCATTACAAAACTCACAGTGAAGAGAAGCCCGCTGATCACATATCATAGTGGCACATTCTATAATATGAGTGCTCAATGCCATGTCAATGACACTTCTGAAGCAGTCCACAGATTTACCAATATTGTAGCCATCATTCTGCCACGTGTAATGAAGTACTGGTCTATATATTTCTGCAGATAATTTATTGTAATTGATAGACTGGATTTTCACGATAATGAATCTATAATGCAATTCTGGATGCATGTTCCTGGGATGTAGTTTAAGAAATTCTGTTATTCCCTTGGCATATATTTTATACTGCCTGACAAAATACGTGTCCAGAGGTCATGCATGTATTGTAGGTTTAGGTGGAATGATTTTTAAAACTACATCTTTTATGCCCAGACCAGGAGTCACAAAGTACTACTGACTTTGTCAGCAAATGTGGATTCAAAACCAATAAGAAAAACACCTTCTTATGTTGAAACTTCCTGGCAGATTAAAACTATGTGCTGAACCGAGACTCGAACTCGGGACCTTTGCCTTTCGCGGGCAAGTGCTCTACCAACTGAGCTATCCAAGCACGATTCACGCCCGGTCCTCACAGCTTTACTTCTGCCAGTACCTCGTCTCCTACCTTCCAAACTTTACAGAAGCTCTCCGGCGAACCCTCAGTTGGTAGAGCACTTCCCCGCAAAAGGCAAAGATCCCGAGTTCGAGTCTCGGTCCAGCACACAGTTTTAATCTGCCAGAAAGTTTCGTATCAGCGCACACTCCGCTGCAGAGTGAAAAACTCATACCTTCTTATGTTGTTTCATTGTCTTCCTGCTCACACTTGCTTCTACAAAGACATTTTGAGGGGCAATTTTTCTATTTCCATTGACACATGGGATTAAATCTTTCCATTTGGTTCTTGGAAGCATGTATAGATTTTGTCTGCCAATTATCTGTCCACTGATACAGAAACATCATCATGTAGCTGCTTGTTGCATTGTTAACTGATTGCAACACTGAGACAATGTTTCTCTTTCCTTTCATGGCTAGTGTTCTTTTAGAATAAAGCTCATAGTTGAGCTGACTCTGATCACATTTCCATATACAACCCATTTTGATGTTATTTGTCATGATATGCACATTGACTTCAGCAACAAATGTTCAAGCTCTCTGAATCATCTCTTCTTCATCGTGCTTATCATTTCACACTTGGAGCGTAGTTATATGCTATGATGATTTCCTAATCTCCTTCTTCAAATTAGTAATAAATCGCTGTGACACTGGAAAGTTTGTGCGCCTGAGATTTCTGGCTACATGCAATGCCCGATGTTGTAAATGCCATTAATGAATAGAAGAAATGCATTCTACGCTTCATAAAACTTCACCGTAACATACTGTTTGAAGGTATTGAACTACAGCATACAATTTCCTTTGAAAACTGTATTGCTTTTTCTTTTCTTCACCACACAGTCCAGTATGCTTTTATATCACTTTTAACTTTCAGTTTAGAGTATCTTTTCAGGAGGTTGTCATATATGTCAAATCCTCTGACACAATGGCCATCATCAGAAATGTTCTCTAGCGTGTTATCATCAAACACTGTGATAACACATTTGATTTCAAACTTGTTATCAGGAGAAGGTTGGAATTCACGTTCACAGCTTCCACTGCCTCTTATCAAACTTGGCACATCACTATTGCTTGCAGTGAGGTGTTCGTCATTGTCATCACTAGCACCATAATTATATTAAGGGAATCTGTAACTGAAGGCATCCATTCTTGAAAAATAAACTGCAAACAGCTGCTGTACAATCCTTTAATAGTACTATTGGTTTCACAATGTTGAAGTTACATCTTCAGCTACACCTAAATAAAGAAGAACAGCAAATGTGGAAATTAAAAATGTTAATAGTTAGTAATAAGATGTAAATAAGAATTGTTGTTTTAACAGCTGACCGGAAAGTATGCAATATGTGTCAGTGAGAACCATCATGGCCAGTTGCTGGCAGAATACTGGGCGTACATGTGAGTAACAAGTAAACAGGCATGCATGGCTTACTTGGAAGAAATGGACAGTGTATGAAATTGTAAAGAATTTGATTAAGAATTTTAGTAGGCTTTGTTACAACAGACATACATAATTAAAAGAAAGTGCAGTAAAATGACTACTGAAATATAAAATGGCTCAACTAATTACATTGTAGACAATCAAATTTGGAGGGTACATTATAGTGCTTCAACTCAGTTGGGCTATTTAGAAAAAATTCTGTATGATACTTCCTACTTCGCACAATCTCAGTTTCTTCTAACATATTTAAAGTATGGCCTTTCAGCTGGGAATGTAACATTTTTAAGTCATTTGAAAAATAAGTGATAGTGTGGTTCTGTTCTCTTAAGGGTACACAACGCTGATCTGGAATTTGTCAGATTTAGGTGCTCTCACAATCTAATCTTGAAATTCTTAACTGTCTGTTCTATACACTGGATTGACATTGCGGGACTGATAGTACTATTAAAGGATCAGACAACAGCTGTTTGCGGTTTATTTTTCAAGACTCATTATTATGCATAAGTGTTAAAGCAGTGATAATATTTTTACTATAATAGATAATAGAAAACATGTGAATGATTCACCTTCTACACTAATATTTTCAGAAAGAAGGGTTTGTCATAACTTCATCTCAACCAGTCACAGTAAATTAGCAGGGCTGATTACCAACTACTGATGCAGCTGATGTTTCACTACACAAACAACTTCAAAAATGCAACTTAACACACACATTGTGCCCTCTCTACTGGCACAGCAGCAGGCAAAGGTCGAATTCGGCATGGCATACTCAGTGGCACCTAATGGATGACTGCAGAGATCTGCATACAAACGAATATGACTGGTTTAAAAAGGGACCTTTAAATGATCCCTTAATGGATTGTGGAGTAAATGTGTTGGCTCAAGCCCAAATACTTTCCTTGTGAGTTGGAATTGTATTATATTATTGGCCATCTATCAGAGAGATAAAATTGAGCCACTAAATTGATTCATGCTACCACACATTCCTACATGAGATAGTAGTGCATTCAGGAAAGATAGATCATGCAGAATTGGTGGTGGAGTGTTTGTGTCTGTCAGTAGTGGTTTATCTTGTAGTGAAGTAGAAGTAGATACTCCGTGCGAATTGGTATGGGTGGAGGTTATACTTAACAGACGAACTAAGTTAATAATTGGCTCCTTCTACAGACCTCCAGACTCCGATGGTATAGTTGCAGAACATTTCAGAGAAAATTTGAGTCTCGTAACAAATAAATACCCCACTCATACGGTTATAGTTGGTGGGGACTTCAACCTTCCCTCGATATGTTGGCAAAAATACTTGTTCAAAACCGGTAGTAGGCAGAAAACATCTTCCAAGATTGTTCTAAATGCTTTCTCCGAAAATTATTTCGAGCAGTTAGTCCACGAACACACGCGAATTGTAAATGGTTGCGAAAACACACTTGACCTCTTAGCCACAAACAATCCAGAGCTAATAGAGAGCATCATGACTGATACAGGGATGAGTGATCACAAGGTCGTTGTAGCTAGTCTCAATACCATTTCTTCCAAATCCACCAGAAATAAACGCAAAATAATTTTATTTAAAAAAGCGGAAAAGTGTCACTAGAAGCCTTCCTAAGAGACAATCTCCATTCCTTCCGAACTGACTATGCAAATGTAGACGAGATGTAGCTCAAATTCAAAGATATAGTAGCAACAGCAATTGAGAGATTCATACCTCATAAATTGGTAAGAGATGGTACAGATCCCCCGTGGTACACAAAACACTTCCAAACGCTGTTGCAGAGGCAACTCGAAATCTCGAAGATTGGGTAAAATTTACAGACGCGCGAAACTTGGCACAGACTTCAATGCGAGATGCCTTTAATAGGTTCCACAACGAAACATTGTCTCGAAATTTGGTAGAAAATCTGAAGAAATTCTGGTCGTATGTAAAGTACACAAGCGGCAAGACGCAGTCAATACCTTTGCTGCGCAGTGCCGATGATACTGTTACTGATGACTGTGCCGCTAAAACGGAGTTATTGAACGCAGTTTTCCGAAATTCCTTCACCAAGGAAGACGAATGGAATATTCCAGAATTTGAAACATGAACAGCTGCTAGCATGAGTTTCTTAGAAGTAGATACCTTAGGGGTTGCGAAGCAACTCAAATCGCTTGATACGGGCAAGTCTTCAGGTCCAGATTGTATACCAATTAGGTTCCTTTCAGATTACGCTGATACAATAGCTCCCTACTTAGAACTCATATACAACCTCTCGCTCACCAATAGACCTGTACCTACAGATTGGAAAATTGCGCAGGTCAGACCAGTGTTTAAGAAGGGTAGTAGGAGTAATCCATCGAACTACAGACCCATATCATTGACGTCGGTTTGCAGTAGGGTTTTGGAGCATATACTGTATTCAAACATTATGAATCGCCTCGAACGAAACGATCTATTGATATGTAATCAGCATGGTTTCAGAAAACATCGCTCTTGTGCAACGCAGCTAGCTTTTTATTCGCACGAAGTAATGGCCGGTATCAACAGGGGATCTCAAGTTGATTACGTATTTCTAGATTTCCGGAAAACTTTTGACACCATTCCTCACAAGTGACTTCTAATCAAGCTGCGGGCCTATGGGGTATCGTCTCAGTTGTGCGACTGGATTCGTGCTTTCCTGTCGGGAAGGTTGCAGTTCATAGTAATAGACGGCAAATCATCGAGTAAAACTGAAGTGATATCAGGTGTTCCCCAGGGAAGCATCCTGGGACCTCTGCTGTTCCTGATCTATATAAATGACATGGGTGACAATCTGAGCAGTTCTCTTAGGTTGTTCGCAGATGATGCTGTAATTTACTGTCTAGTAAGGTCATCCGAAGACCAGTATCAGTTGCAAAGCGATTTAGAAAAGATTGCTGTATGGTGTGGCAGGTGGCAGTTGACACTAAGTAACTAAAAGTGTGAGGTGATCCATATGAGTTTCCGTTGGAATTCGATTACTCGATAAATAGTACAATTCTTAAGGCTGTCAATTCAACTAAGTACCTGGGTGTTAAAATTATGAACAACTTCAGTTGGAAAGACCACATAGATAATATTGTGGGGAAGGCAAGCCAAAGGTTGCGTTTCATTGGCAGGACACTTAGAAGATGCAACAAGTCCACTAAAGAGACAGCTTACACTACACTCGTTCGTCCTCTGTTAGAATATTGCTGCGCAGTGTGGGATCCTTACCAGGTGGGATTGACGGAAGACATCGAAAGGGTGCAAAAAAGGGCAGCTCGTTTTGTATTATCACGTAATATTGGAGAGAGTGTGGCAGATATGATACGTGAATTGGGGTGGAAGTCATTACAGCAAAGACGTTTTTCGTTGTGGTGAGATCTTTTTTCGAAAATTTCAGTCACCAACTTTCTCTTCCGAATTCGAAAATATTTTGTTGAGCCCAACCTACATAGGTAGGAATGATCATCAAAATAAAATACGAGAAATCAGAGCTCAAACAGAAAGGTTTAGGTGTTCGTTTTTCCCGCGCACTGTTAGGTAGTGGAATGGTAGAGATATAGTATGGGTGTGGTTCGATGAACCCTCTGCCAAGCACTTAAATGTGAATTGCAGAGTAGTCATGTAGATGTAGATGTGGACAACTTACCTCGACACAATTACCCAAGGTTTGGCTGAATTCATGTAGAGAGGATTCTTGTTCATATATTGCATAAATCTTCTTTTGTGGTCCAGTATACATTCTAATTCTGCTGCACGTATTTTCAGTGACACTACATTTTGAGTAATCTCTGTATTAATTTTATTTATTGTGTCTGACGGCTCAGACCCATTTCCTTGATGCTCTGCATGAGTCTCTGGTTCAGACATACTGCTTAAATGCTTGGGGCTGGAGCCTTGACCTGATACAGTAGTTGGTCCTAGCAAATAAGAGTCATCTTCATTTTTGTACATTATCATTTTCTCCAAATTTAATGTTTTATCTGGTGGATGTAACATAACAGATTTCTTTCCTTCCAGTTCAGTAATATCTGTAGTGAATGTCTCTTTCAAAGGCTTAGGTCCAGTATCCTGTGTATGGTCACAGCCTTTTGTATATGTTACCATTTTCTCCAAGTGCAAAGGTTCAAATGAACTTCGCAGTGGCAAAGAGACATCCTGTGAATAATCTTTCATGGGAGATTTATGGGTATGCTCAACTGGAAACATCACCTGATCATCTTGAATATTTTGGACAGGCCCTGAATCAATCAGAACATTGCAAACATTATTCCCAAACTCTTTTTCTGTATGCCTAGTTGCCTGTGAGGGTGTATACCCTTCAGTTCTTCCACCAGAAGTTTTGTCTGATTCTTCAAATGGAGGGAGAATTATCAGCTTCACATTACTCCTTGTCCTGTAACAAAATTATTCATATAAATTTCATTTTTACCATACAAATTAAGATTTTGTGCGTGTTGTGAGAGAAATATGGGGAATAACAATTATAGACCCAACCAGTGAAACTGAGTTTTACTCCAGTTGAGGGTTGCATATGTACTAAATACGGAAAAAGAGTCACTGGTAAATAAAAGTAAACCAACCTGAAACAGTACTAATTCAGATATAAATAGTAAAAAAAAAAACAAAAAAAAACACCCCTGAACCACATCTAGTACTAGGCAAAACTGTTTCCAGTGGGAAAGATTCTACACAATTCAAAGAAGTGACAATAAAGCAAACTAATGAAAGTGAAAATTTTTCAAGTATTTACTGCAAGACATATTATCAAAAGGGTTTCCAGGTTGCTATGACAAAGTGTTGGTAATTGCAGAAAACTAAACAGTTGAAGTTTCTTGCTTTCTGGTCCAACAGAACAGCTGATCAGCTAAGAATTTGAAGATAGTAACAGACACTAATAGTAGTTAAAATAGTGGAGAGGGGAGTGAGTGAAGTATTAAATAGTTATGAAGAAGATGAAGTATATGCATTTATTTATAATGATGATGAAAATATGTTGAGTAAAAAAAATTAATGATATATGTAAAGACAGTGATGATAACAAAGTGTTTGGAAATACAGGAGTCAGAAGGGAAGAAGGTTATGCTAGGTATTATTTAACTGTTACTGAAAATAAATTTGGTGATCAAGGCTACAGTTTTTCTAATGATGGAATTAATGAGGATTTGTTGCATGAAGAAGACATGAAGATAAGTAACAGTGAAGTATAACATCCTGTGATTTTGGCTAATGTTCAACATTTGTTAAATGTTTACTAGATAGTGGAAGTGAACGAAATGGAATTTGCCAAATGTTTGGTGAGTTGTTTAAAGACAAAGAAAAGGCAGTAATAATGCAAGTTTCAGGAATTAGAATTATGGGTGCTGTTGGGAAGGTGGCAAAAAGTTGTAACATGTCAGCAACTGGAATGTAAATTTTTAGTGAAACCTGATCTGGACATAGGTGAGATTTTAGGTACAGATTTTTTGTATAAATGGAATACAAAATATTCATATTTTGTAGTCCTCCCATCCTCATTGTGTATAATATTATGGTATGCAGATAATTTTTACTTTTGGACCCTTTACTTACAAATGAATGAAACACAGTTTTGTTGTTGTAGGCATTTCACCTTTATTCTTTGCGAGATATCTTCAGTGACAGGTTCTATGGCTGTTGTTCCACAAGTGTTTTTGTTCCAGTTTCAGCACTCTTCTTCTTATGATTGCCATTTGGAACTTTTTATTTTCAGAGTTCTCAGAACTAGGAACTGAACACATGTGTGAAGTCTGCAAAACAAAGTTCCAAATGGCAATTATATGAAGAAAATCAGTGCTGAAAATGGAAAAAAAACACAACATTTAGAACATCCACAAAATCTGCCTATATAGATGTCTTGCAAAGAATAAAGGTGAAACGATTATAGTTTCTTGCTAGAAAATTTAGTTTGGTATATAATGAAAACTTGTATGAAAGTACTTTTCTAGTAAAATGGATAAAGAAAGAAATTATGAGTTAGAGTTTCCATTGAGATATTTACCTACTGGAAGTTGCATAGATAAATCAGAGAGTGACAAAGTAGCATTAAAAATAAAAGAGGAAACAGAGAATATTGACATTGTAACAACTAACCAAATGAATGATCTAGAGAAAGATGTAGAGTAAATAGTAAATCAATTTCAGATAAAGCTGGCCTAGTGGAAGATTTTGAATGCAAATTTAAATTTAAAGAACATGGGCCTTTTTATATTAAGCCCTACACCATTTTTTAAAAGAAAAAAGTCATAAGGATGGAAATAGAGAAAACACTGGGTTGGGGAATAATTAAAAGGTCAGACAATAGGTACAAAAATCTATTGATAGTTGTTGAAAAAATGGGGGTATTAATGAGTTGTTTTGGATGTTAGGAAGTTAAGTGAAATAATAATGAGAGAAAGTTAGAGAACAGCTAACACTGATCAATTCCTGGAGAAATTCCATGGCTCTAAATTCCTCATACTTTTGATGTGACTTGTGGTTACTGGAATATTAGTTTGGCTAAAGAATCTTGGCATTATACACCCTTATCACATGAAGATGCGTATTATCAACATCATGTGGTGCCCTTTGGTCTAAATTTATGTTTGTGTATTCATTGGAACAATTTATAAAATTTTGGGTAATGAAATACTTAGTGAAGTGACTGTTTAAGTAAGCAACACTCTGATTTTTAGTTCTGATTGGTTTGAATGCTGTACAATTTTGGATGAAGTATTTAAACCTATTTACAAAGGGGATATGAATTCAAATTAAGTAAGTCTGAATTTGTCAAGAAATAAATTTAATTTTAGGACATATAATTAATGAAATTTAATTTAATTTATTTATTTATTCATGTTCCGTAGATCCAGTAGGCAACAGAATTGTATGCATGTTGAACGAGTCATAATTATACATGAGAACAGTAACCTACTTTTAGATGCTGATGGGCAAAAATTGCAATATGTGTAAAGGAACAAAATATGTTAACAGTTACAAGCTTAGGCACATCCTAAAGTAAAACAGAGGTATAAAACAATACAATAATAAATTACAATTATTCTGTATTAAGTTATAACTTTTCTGGAAGTGAAGAACATTGTTACTCTGACATACGTCATAATGTTCAGTACTAAGTGGTAACAGCAAATATTACAAGTCAATGTGCCATATGTGACTTAGAATTTTTATAACTGTTTATGTCAAAGAATTCATCAAGAGAGTAAAAAAGATGTTCCAGAACATATTCTATTCATTTACTTTTAAATTGTGGTGTTACACCAGTAAGATTATTTATGTCCCTATGATGTGCAATAAGCACCTTTTTGCTTGAGTAATGTACACCTTTTTGTACTAGGTCCAAGCTTTTCCCATCCACATGCAAGTTGTGTTTTGTCCTTGTGTCGTTGTCATGATAGTCATTGCCAGTTTTGTGCATGGGTTGGTTCTTAACTAAAAAGGAGATATGGGATAGGATATACTGCAAGGTCACTGTTAATATCTGTGTGTTTTAAAAAGAATTCTGCATGAACGATTTCTACTCACTCCAATTATAATTCGGATTGCTCTTTTCTGAGTGACAAATACTTTATTTTCCACTGGTTGATATCCCCAAAACAATGAATGAAAATAGCCAAAATAAGCAGCCTTAACAGGGTCAGTATTTGCAGTCGCTGCTATTATATGTAGAGCATAAGTTGCTGAACTAAGTATTTTTCTCAAATGCAGAATATGGCACAACCAATTTAATTTATTATCAGCGTGGAGACCAAAAAATTTAGAAGAATATACTTGATGTATATTTTGAATCATCACAGCTTAGACTTATGTCCTCATGCACTTTCTGAGACCCATCCAAATGAATGTACTGTTTTTTAAGTCAGACCATTGCAGGTGAAATATTTATAGAGATCACTGAACACGAAGTGGCAGATGTTGTAATGTCACTGTCAGGCGTTTTTTCAACTAAAAGACATGTATTTTCTGCAAAGGGAGTAAATTTGATAGTAGCTTTCGTACAGTGTGGAAGGTCATTAATAAGAATAAGAAAGTGCAAGAGGCCCAGCACAGAACCTTGCAGCACACCTGTACATACTGTTCCCCAACCACATGAGGCTAGCTATTGTGCCATCTCCACGATTAAGCGATACCCTCTGCTTTCTATAAATTACGTATGATTGAGGCCAAATGCCCACTGTGCCACTTAAACCATAATAGACACCTTTTGAAATGAGGATTTCATGGTTCACACAATCGAAGACCTAGGCTAACTCACAAAATATACCAACTCAATCTAATCTATTGTTCAGTGCTTCTAAAACCTTATTGGTAAATGAAAATATAGCATCACCAGTTGACAACGGCTAAGAGCAGTGCTCCACAATTCTCTTACATATAAGTTTCTCAAGAATTTTGGAGAAACTTGTTGAAAGGGAAATTGGGCAGTAGTTAGAATCATCAGTTTTATTTCCTTTCTTGAATAATGATTTCACACCTGAATACTTTATTCTGTTTGGGACGATATCTTGTTGAAAGGATTCATTAAACATTTGGCAAAGAATTACACAAATGGCATTATGAGAATGTTTAAGTACTTTAGAGGAAATATTGTCAAAGCCAGACGAATTTTTGGTTTGCATTTTAGTGATGATCATTTTCACCTCACTGACAGTAACTGGGGCTATATGCATTTGACTTATTTTGTACAATCCAGATTCTTTCAAAATATGAAGTGACCGAGCACTTATAAGCAGTTTTTTTGGAGGCTGTTAGAAAGTCAAGCCCAGGACAACTGAAAGCTAGTGCAGATTTTCCAGCACCTAAAAGCAAAAAACAACTAAAAACCATCTTCGATTTATTTGGACACCACAAAAAATATGTGACAGACCAATCCTTTTATCATCCTTGTCTAAGTAGTTTATTAAAGAAAAATGTTGTATGGAATTGTCCATCTGGATGTGGAGAAGTTTTTCAAAATTTAAAGGAGGAGTTAGTAAATTTTTATACCATCCAGACTTCCTTTATACCTCTTTGTATGCACACTGACTCAAGTATTTATGGTTTGACAGTTGAAACATTTAAATTAATAGACTAGATATGGGATGGATCACAGAATAATGGTGTTTGCCAGCAGGACTTCACATGCTCATGAGAAAAATTATATTTCTGAATTGGAAGCTTTGACATTTTTTTTATTTCAAAAATTTGAAGGATATCTACTGGGTTACAAGACAACAGTCTACACAGATCGCAAAGCCTAGCAATTTCTGCAACAGCACAGATTCAAGCATCCTACGTTGACCAGATGGGGCATTATACACTGCTGGAAAAAAATGCAACACCCTCAAGGACAAGGTTGTTTCTTTCAACATGTTAGGTGACAGGTAGTTTATCATTATATGAATATATCTCAAATTCAGACCAAATGAAACACGTGTCACATTAAAGGGTGTCCAAACCATCACATAAATACACAGTATACCCCTATCTGGCAGCAATGCAAGTGTTTATATTCTCATGCAAATGATCTTAAAGGTGTTGAATGGCATCCTGCAATAGACTGTCTCAAGCATTTTGTGTCTTTTGTTGCAATTTGGCAATGGTTGTTGCGTGCCCAGGAAAATGATTAAGTTCCCACTTTATCATGTCCCGTACATGTCCAATCGACGAGAGCTCTGGTGGCCAGGGTATTGTGTCGCAGAAGCAGTATGTGGACTTACTTTAACCTGGAGAAACACCAGATGTGACCATGAGTTGTAGCTGATGGCTCTTGGTACCATGAAGTCTGGGGATCGGACCTTTTTGTCATGGACAAATGCACTCTGGGACAAGCAGTTCAAAAGGTCTACACCATACATTTGTATGGCAATCACATACCAAAAGAACCTTCTCTCATCACTGAGGACAATAGAGAGTGCCATTGCACTCTCCAGTCAACTCTTCCGCGACATGACAGTAGCCATGCTGGGCGGAGTCATGGAATCAGTAGTAGCCTGGCCAGAGGCTCAAATCACCTACATTCCCAATGGTCCTTGATCACAGCAGATGCAACATATGCCCAGATTTCATCCCTGGTTGATGTTCAGGTAACTATTGCTAGTCACACAATGCATCTGTACTATGTGGACATCCAGAACCTGGTCTCCAGGTGTGGGAATGTTCCATAGACCACTGTCGACAGCAGCAACACACCACCCGTACATTGTCACCAACACTGATATGCCCATCCAGCATGCTGCAGGCCCACAATATGACCCCACTCAAATGACTGAGGTTGTTCAACAGAAGTACATAGTAATCAGTGGGACATGGTTGCAACCTAACAATGTTCACCTCAAAACTCACCACAGTTACTGCCTGCCAAATCAAACCAGAGTGTGCACAGACAGCCTCCTGAGCACCATCTAATCACCGATGACTGTGACAATTGAATTGCTATCATTATGACCTCTCGGTGTTGCATTAGATCAGCTTAGATTCAGTTTTCCATAGACCCAAAAAAATGAGATCATTCTTGTGGGTGTGGAACAAGTCAGAAAGTATAACATAAAAAACATACAACTTTTGCATATAATACTTACTAGCCTATCATTTGACAGGAGATTGTCAAATTAGGTGAATACAATGAGGAAAACTGGAACAGCTAATATTTAGAGAATTTAAACACTGTCAGAATGAAACATTGTTATGCATTATTAATAATTTAATATACACAAAATACCTAATCTTGACTGTTGTGACCAAGTGCTGTCAAAACTGAAATCTAACAGACATTTTTACTTAAGCTGGCCTAAGGGGCTCTGTTAAGATATTTATCTATATAGTAGAAGGAGTTGCCTGTTAAAAACTCTTTCAAACTCTGTTTATACCATGCTTTATCTGAAACCAAGTATTTAATGGTTGCTAGCAATTTATTGAAAACGTGCGTTCCTGAATATTGGACCCCTTTGGACCAAAGTAAGTGATTTTTGGTCTTTGTGTAGATTGTTCTTATTCCTAGTATTTATACTATGTATTGAGCTATTGTTTGGAAATAGAGATATATTACTTGCAACAAATTTCATTAAGGAATAAATATACTGAGAAGCATTTGTTAGAATACGAAGCTCCTTGAACAAGTTTCTGCATGATGTTCTTGAGTTTACACCACAATTGATTCTTATTACATGCTTTTGTACACTAAAACCATTTGCTCAGTTTGATGAGTTACCCCAGAATATGACCCTGTATGACATAATAGAATGAGAGTAAGCAAAGTATGCAAGTTTTTTTTTACATTTATATCTCCTGCATCTGACGTCATTCTCGCTGCAGATACAGACTTGTTTAGGCACTTAAGCAATTCTGTGGTAGGCCCTTCCCAACTGACTTTATTATCAAGTTGTAATCCCAGAAATTTAACACTGTCAACCTCTTCGATCTGCATGTCTTCATATGTTATACACATTCTGGAAGGAAATCTCTTACAGGATCTGAACTGCATGTAGTGGGTCTTTTCAAAGTTTAATAACAGTGAATTAGCTTTAAACCATTTATTAATGTCAGTGAAAATTTGATTAGCAGCTATTTCTAAATCTGTACTTGACTTGCTACTTATTGCGATGTTTGTATGATCTGCAAACAAAACATACTTGGCATATTGCAATGTAACAGATGAGAGGTAATTAATATCCACAAGAAAATGCAATGGACCCAAGATGGAACCTTGAGGAACACCATATTGTTGATGAAGAAACAATACCGCGTAACTGACAAATTGCCGATTTTTCATTTTTCAGTCAGATGATGTCATTGAGCATACGCACCTCTGCTCTTAACGCCGTAATGGCGAATTTTTAATTAATTACCATGAAAAAATTATCTAAAACAATACTGCAAATAAATAGATGGCAATACTGTAGAACTATAGAGAATTAAATACCGAGTGTCTACAATCTACGGGTACTGTAAACAATACCATGTAAATACAAAAGTGCGCGCAGCCACAGCACATTGTTACTGCCTTATTATATATTTAACAGTGCTCGAAAGTGGTTCCCTGCTTGTAGCTTCATTCGTGATAATGGACAGCGATATAGATGACGATCTTCTTACTGAAGAGGAAATTGTTTCTCAGCTGAAATCAGCTTATGAAAGGGGAGAATCGTTCCTGAGATTGACTGACAGTGGTAAGGAAATTGTTTTATTATTCACCTTTGAATATTAATAGCACTGCAAGTGTCTTATTGTGAAATAAATCAGAACGCCCCCACTTCACTCGTTCTGTGCTTTATTCATTTCTGCCAAAGATTTCTAGACCGTCCACTTTCTTGTAGGATCTCCAATAAATGCAAAACAAACAACAGGCGAGAAAAGTCTTAATACTTTAGTTACATTTACCGAAGAAGAATTATTTCGTAAATGAAGTTCTCAGTTACTGCTCCTGCAACATTTAAATGCACAGGTAAATTTTCTTGGGATTATTGTTAATAGTATTACTGATGGCATCATTCTCATAAATACATGAATTTGAGCTTCATCTTTGTCTGCTTAGATTAATTTATAAATATTTTTCCATCTAGAAACTACAGTGGCAGTATTCAACAATGCTGAAAATGAAACCACAGTCACAGTTTCCACTGGAGACAACAGTACTTCACACTCATTGCAATGCGATGGTGCTCATTGATTGCCAAACATTTTGGATAAATTATCGGAAGATCACGGGAGCAATTATGATGCTGACAGTGAAGGCCAAGAATTTTAAGGTGACATAAGCAGTGGCAGGAAAAGGAAGTCTAAACCACATCCTGAAGATTGGAAGAAAAATGGCAATAAAATTTTGAGATTGCATGGAGAGGAATGTATTGGATACAAAAGAAGTCGAATTGGTAAAATCACTCATGATACTCCAAGAGAGACACGAAAATTAGGTCCAACATGTACTTTGAAGATGTGGCAGAAATCCGTTCAAAGGAAGTGTCATCAGTTTTCTGCTGATGATAGGCACATTTTGGCAAACAATGTCATGGGATCAGAGGAAGGTTTAAGTTATCAACCTTGTGGACGTAATTCCAACCAAAGTCCAGGGAAGAACACTGGCGAATCCAGGAGAAAAGGGACGCTCATTTATCATTTGAAAAATGAGCTGGGGAAACATATATTATGCAAAAATATGTTTCTAAATACTCTTGGGATTAAAGAATGGACTGTCCGATATTGGTTGGGTAATTCCACACATGGGATGTTACGACCTCGAATCAGACAGACAAAGATGAGAGAACCTTCATGAAAGAATTCCTGGACACTCTTCCAAAACTTCCATCACATTACTGCAGGAAATCCTCCTCAAAGTTGTACCTTGAGCCTATTCTACAATCCAAACAACAGTTGTATGGACTCTATGTGGAAAAATGTCACGTGGAGAAGGTTTCACCATTAAGTCGGGCTACGTTTAACTTGATTTTAGAGGATGGTAATATTAGCTTATTTTCCGCCAAGGATGGCCAGTGCGACTTGTGTTGAAGTTACAGGCTTGGTAACTTGAGTGAAGACATGTGGAAGCAACACACAGAGTGGAAAGAGCAGGCAACAATGCAAAAAGATGCTGACAAGAAAGGAGCCCAGCAGAAGCTCTGCTCAGTGTACACCATGGACTTACAGGCTGTCAAAGCAACTCCATTTTTAAGTGCAAGTGCAGTATATTATAAAACAAAGTTGGCTGTTCACAACTTTACAGTGTATAATTTAGAAAGTCATAATGCAGTATGTTATTGGTTCGATGAAACGCAAGGTGAAATGGTTGCATCATATTTTGCCTCAAGCATCGTCAACACCCTATCCAGAACGATTAAGGAAAATCCCGTTCAAGTCATTCTGTATTCTAAAGGCTGCACATATCAGAACAGAAATGTGATATTATCAAACACTCTTTTATGATTAGCAATTGATACTGCAGTATTTTATTACACAAAAGTTTTTGGAGAAAGGCCATACTCAGATGGAATGTGACTCAGTTCAGATCCATTGAGTGCAAGCTTAAAGGACGTGAAGTTGCACTTCCTAGTGAATACGCTATGATATCTAAAGAAGCGAGAAAAAAGCCACACGAAGTCCATTACCTAGATTATTCCTATTTCTTCAACTATGCAGAGAATAGTTTGTGTCTGCACGACTCAATTAGGCCTCGAAGAGCTGTAAAAAATGAGCCAACAGTAACCGATTTGAGGGCATTACAGTACTGCCCAAACAGTATTATTTACTACAAATGCTCTTTCAACAAGGTGTGGCAAGAATTACCAAGGTGCTCGAGGAAAATTCTTGGAGATCTTTGCTTCCCAAAACTATACAAGGAAAGACTGAAAATCAAGAAATCCAAACAGGATCATTTAGGCCTACAACAATTTAAATCTTTTCTTCCTAAAGATTGTCATATTTGCTACGACAACATTCCTTATGAATGAAAATTATTGCGGAGGTAACTGTGTGAGGAGTATCAGTGCAGTGAAATTCTCTGTTGCTGCTTTGAGTGACGTTTAGGATTTTTCTTGAAGAAATAATATGCATACTTTATCAGAACTATGTAAAACAGTATATTTATTTAAAAATTTTCTATGAAATCTTACAATAAAAATGATTCATGCTCCAAAAGGTGTTTTACTAGCTTTCTCAGCACCAAATACCAATGTAAATGTGTCAAGTCGTGCCAGGAGACCGACAAACAAATACTGCGTAAGTAACAGATCATGTCATAAATACCGAGACAATTCCATGTATGTGTCATAACTAAGCTTTCTAAAGCATATTTTTTTGTTTCACATTTTTATTTGAGCCAATATTTCCTTGTAGGGCTAAGATGCAAATTTAGTGACGCTGGAAATGTATTAGGCATTTTACAGTTTTTTGTCTCGTGTAAAATTCTTATTTTGCTACTTACGCAGTATTGTTTCTTCACCAATGATATGTAATTAATTCCCAATCAGATGAAGATTTACTACACATGTATTTTGCGATGACATCCTTTGTTTCCTTTTAGCTAGATAAGACTCAAACCATTTTGCAGCACTGCTGGTGACACCATAAAATTCCAATTTACTTAAGAAAATGGTGTGGTTCACACAGTCAAAGGATTCTGACAGCTCACAGAAAATGGCAGTAGCCTCTAATTTATTAATAAAAGAAAGGCATTTTTCGTTGTGATGGAATCTTCTCACGAAATTCCAATCACCAATTTTCTCCTCCGAATGTGAAAATATTTTGTTGACACCGACTTACATAGGGAGGAATGATCATCAAGATAAAATAAGGAAATCAGAGCTCGTATGAAAAGATATAGGTGTTCATTCTTCCCGCGCGATATACGAGATTGGAATAATAGAGAATTGTGAAGGTGGTTCAATGAACCCTCTGCCAGGCACTTAAATGTGATTTGCAGAGTTTCCATTTAGATGTAGATATAATGAATTAAGTACATTCTCACTGTAGATAGCTTTCTCTACATCAGAACCCTTAAGAAATCCAAAATGTGACTTGGACAATACATTTTTGCAGTCAGATGCTTAAGGAGATGCTTGAAAATAACCTTTTCAAACATTTTTGAGAAAACCGGCAAAAGTGAAATTGGTTGATACCAATAAGTTAAAATGCTTCTCTGACAGAGCTTTTCAGTAAATCCACATTAAGCATTAAGATTACGATCACCAGCAACCACTATTGCCCCCCCCCCCCCCCCTTTCCTTTTTATGTGGGACAGCAGTGATTTTTAACTTATCCCCTTTTTGTAAAGAGTCTTAACTTCAGCCTATTTTAGCCAGTCTGGAAATGTTCCACTGATAAGAGATTGATTACACAAATAACTTAGGATAGAACTCAACTCGCATGAGCACTCTTTGATTAACTTCGTTGATATGTTGTCATACCCACTAAAATACTTAGATTTTAAGGATTTTATGATGGATGCTACTCCTTTGGGAGAAGTGAGTATCATTTCCATTTTATTGTAATTATTTTTAAAGACTGGTCTCAGATACTTCATTGCACTGTTCACCGAACCTGATAATCCCAAGCTGTCGGTAACAGAAATGAAGTACTTGTTTAAGAGGTTTGTAACACTACATGCACTTGTTACCAAAGTCTCATTTCTTGTTAGAGGAATTTGTTCCTCTTTCTTTTTGGCCCCACCTTTCTCTGTCTTCACTATATCACACACAGTTGTTATTTTCTTTCCTCACACAATTATCTTTTTCTCATAATAAAGCTGCTTTGATTTCTGGATTACTTGCTTCAATATTTTGCAGTATTCTTTGTAATGCTTTACAATGCTAACATCAAAGTTGTTCCTAGTTAGTAGATACAGTCTCCTTTTTGCCCCACATGATATCTTTATTCCTTGTATAATCCATAATTTATTTTTTGACTTCTGTGTGATTTGAGTTACCTTGAGGGGAAAACAATTTTCATTAATATTATTCAATGAATGCTTTGTATTTTCCTTGAGTCAGAAGTATTGTAAACATCTATCCAGTTCATGCCTCTGAGCAATTTCCTGAATTTCTCAATTTTTGACTTATTTATTACCCTTCTGTACTCAGATTTAATAGAGTTTTATCCTGACAAGTTTCAACATTTAACACAAGGCGCTACATGTCATGATCAGATAGCCCGTTTACTACTGGTTTTGTGATATGACTTTTTTCCATGGATTTGTTTACAAAGGTATTATCAATAGCAGTCTCAGAGTGTTTACATATCATAGTTGCACTGTTCACAGTTGGATCTAAATTGACTGTTAGTGTTACTGACTGAAATGTTCACTGACAGAGCTTTTCAGTAAATCCACATTAAGCATTAAGATTAAGATCACCAGCAACCACTATTGTCCCCCCCCCCCCCCCCCGCCCCTTTCCTTTTTATGTGGGACAGCAGTGATTACTGATTTTTTATGAAGAGGTTAAAATTTCCTAAAGTTGATCTGTATATACCTACTATTATAAAGGACTTATCACGAAGTACTACTTCTGCTGTACAAGCTTCTAAGTGCTGCTCTTAGCCAAATTTATTAACATCAATATTCTTGGAATCTAAATTCCAGTTTCAGAATCTAAATAGTTTCTGACAAATGTGGCAACTCCTACTTTCTCCATATTTTCTCTACAGAAGTAAGAAGCTAACTTGAATCCTGCAACATTTAACATATTTATACCACTGGTCATATGATGTTCAGAGAGGCAGATTATATCAACTGGTTTGCTCAACTCTAATTTTCTAACACAAATAAGCAACTCATTTAATAATGTCATGTGACTAGGGCCTCCCGTTGGGTAGACCATTGCTGTGTGCAAATCTTTCAATTTGACGCCACTTCGGTGACTTGAGCGTCAATGGGGATGAAATTATGATGATTAGGATAACACAACACCCAGTCCCTGAGGGGAGAAAATCTCTGACCCAGCCGGGAATCGAACCCGGGCCCTTAGGATTGGCATTACGTCGTGCTGACCACTCAGCTACCGGGGGCGGACAGCAACTCTTTATGCTTACCCCTTAGTCCTCAAATATTCTGATGCACTAAGGATAACTGATTTTGTGCACTGGCTGAATTACAACTGAAAGAAACTAATTTCCCTGCCAATTTTTAAGTATCTCTGGTCTCAATCAGAGGCTGTCTGCGTGAATTGTGTACATTAACATCAGCTTTCTGGCTGCCTGTTTTATCAAAGTGAACTGCTGTTCTGTCGCACTTGTAACTACTGGTACTTTACCACTTGTGACAGTGCCGCCGCCCCCCCCCCCCCCCCCCCCCCTCCTGTAAGTTATTTGCTATTAGCCCAGACAGTTTTCCCTTCCCTTTCCTGTTGAGGTGAACGCCATGCCTAGTATAGTCCCACCTGCTGATAGAGTCTACAGGAACCACACCGATGTTAGACCCCATACCTGATCCAAGCAGCCATTCCACCTCTAAATTAACTCTTAAATGAGGCCGGTCATGGCGCCTCAAAACAAACACAAGACCATCACCAAAATGTCTCACTGCTGAAGCTATCTTTAACAGGTCACTCTCAATTGAATGCTTAGTGTTCCTATCTATGCTGTTGCCCACCGCACCCACTACTACCATGGTGTCTTCCTTTGCAAAGTGAATCTACATCCTCTATCGCCTGAAACAGACTTGCACTAGGTTTAATAAGCTTGTGACCTGGTAACCTGACCATTGTTCGTCTTGCAACAGCTGGCCAACACCTCTACCACGTGAACTACCTAACAACAAAACTTTCTTCTTTTTCACAACTTTTTCTGGCTCCTTACTTTTTTAACACTTTTTGGAAGATTGTTGTATCCTGTCTAATCCTAAATCTACTTGTGGCTCATCAATTTCCAACTGTGGCAACAGATCATACCTGTTTTTCACACTGACAACAAAACTGTCTGAGAAAGTCCTATTCCTATGTCTACTATGGCATGTTGTCACTTCCCATCTCTCTTTTCCCTTTCCACCTTTAACCTTTCCAGATCTTGTTTCACTTTATCTAGTTCCACCTGAAAGGCAGCAATCTTCTGCTCTTTCTCCACTATCTTCCTATCTCTACAGCAAATCCTTGATTAACCACTAAAGTATCCCACATGAAAGAAACTGCAACAACACTCACACCACACTCCGGAACTACCAATCCTATGACAAGTCATACACTTATCATTCACGGCAAACCAATTGTAGCTTTAAGTTAAAACAAAAATAACTTCCTAAACTACTCAGTTAACATATTAAATTTCTTAGAAAGTTAGAAAGTTTAGACCTAGAGTTTGGATACTAATTCAGAACATCTGGAGACACAAAAATGATTTAACCTGTATTGTTCAAATGATGACACAAAAAGTAAACAAAGAACTGAGCCTACACTATATAAACTTTTCACTTATTTTGAAACTTTTCACTCTGGCTTCTTACTAGAGAATCAAATGGATACTGTGTAAGAATACACTAATATGAAATATGAAAATTTTTGCATGTGTACCATGATCCATTCAAAGCAGTCAGAACTACTCATTATAATGTCTATGAACTGGCTTATCCTAAATCTGGTAAAATATTTGGAGCAGAAACAAATAGTCTTGGTCGAGGGTTGCTGTATGATTAAATGATGAGGGCGTCCTCTTGGGTAAAATATTCCGGAGACAAAATAGTCCCCCATTCGGATCTCCGTACAGGGCCCACTCAAGAGGACGTCATTATCAGGAGAAAGAAAACTGGCGTTCTACGGATCGGAGCGTGGAATGTCAGATCCCTTAATCGGGCAGGTAGGTTAGAAATTTAAAAAGGGAAATGGATAGGTTAAGGTTAGATATAGTGGGAATTAGTGAAGTTCGGTGGCAGGAGGAACACGACTTCTGGTCAGGTGAATAAAGGGTTATAAAAACAAAATCAAATAGGGGTAATGCAGGAGTAGGTTTAATAATGAATAGGAAAATAGGAAGGCGGGTAAGCTACTACAAACAGCATAGTGAACGCATTATTGTGGCCAAGATAGATACGAAGCCCACACCTACTACAGTAGTACAAGTTTATATGTCAACTAGCTCTGCAGATGACGAAGAAATTGAAGAAATGTATGATGAAATAAAAGAAATTATTCAGATAGTGAAGGGGGACGAAAATTTAATAGTCATGGGTGACTGGAATTCGAGTGTAGGAAAAGGGAGAGAAGGCAACGTAGTAGGTGAATATGGATTGGAGCTAAGAAATGAAAGAGGAAGCCGCCTGGTTATGAACTGTAGATTAAAACTGAAGAAACTGCAAAAAGGTGGAAATTTAAGGAGATGGGACATGCATAAACAGAAAGAACCAGAGGTTGTACAGAGTTTCGGGGAGAGCATAAGGGAACAATTGACAGGAATGGGGGAAAGAAATACAGTAGAAGAAGAATGGGTAGCTTTGAGGGATGAAGTAGTGAAGGCAGCAGAGGATCAAGTAGGCAAAAAGACGAGGGCTAGTACAAATCCTTGGGTAACAGAAGAAATATGGAATTTAACTGATGAAAGGAGAAAATATAAAAATGCAGTAAATGAAGCAGGCAAAACGGAATACAAACGTCTCAAAAATGAGATCGACAAGAAGTGCAAAGTGGCTAAGCTGGCATGGCTAGAGGACAAATGTAAGGATGTAGAGGCTTATCTCACTAAGGGTAAGATAGATACTGCCTACAGGAAAATTAAAGAGACCTTTGGAGAAAAGAGAGCCACTTGTACAAATATCAAGAGCTCAGATGGAAACCCAGTTCTAAGCAAAGAGGGGAAAGCAGAAAGATGGAAGGAGTATATAGAGGGTCTATACAAGGACGATGTACTTGAGGACAATATTATGGAAATGAAAGAGGATGTAGATGAAGATGAAATAGGAGATACGATACTGCTTGAAGAGTTTGACAGAACACTGAAAGACCTGAGTCGAAACAAGGCCCCCGGAGTCGACAACATTCCATTGGAGCTATTGACGGCCTTGGGAGAGCCAGTCCTGAGAAAACTCTACCATCTGGTGTGCAAGATGTATGAAACAGGCGAAATACCCTCAGACTTCAAGACAAATATAATAATTCCAACCGCAAAGAAAGCAGGTGTTGACAGATGTGAAAATTACCGAACAATCAGTTTAATAAGCCACAGCTGCAAAATACTAACACGAATTCTTTACAGACGAATGGAGAAACTAGTAGAAGCCGATCTCGGGGATGATCAGTTTGGATTCCGTAGAAATACTGGAACACCTTACGACTTATCTTAGAAGCTAGATTAAGGAAGGGCAAACCTACGTTTCTAGCATTTGTAGCCTTAGAGAAAGCCTTTGACAATGTTGACTGGAATACTCTCTTTCAAATTCTGAAGGTGACAGGGGTAAAATACAGGGAGCGAAGGGCTATTTACAATTTGTACAGAAACCAGATGGCAGTTATAAGACTCGAGGGGCATGAAATGGAAGCAGTGGTTGGAAAGGGAGTGAGACAGGGTTGTAGCCTCTCCCCGATGTTATTCAATCTGTATCTGTATATTGAGCAAGCAGTAAAGGAAACAAAAGAAAAATTCGGAGTAGGTATTAAAATCCATGGAGAAGAAATAAAATCTTTGAGGTTCGCCGATGACATTGTAATTCTGTCACAGACAGCAAAGGACTTGGAAGAGCAGTTGAATGGAATGGACAGTGTCTTGAAAGGAGGATATAAGATGAACATCAACAAAAGCAAAACGAGGATAATGGAATGTAGTTGAATTAAGTCAGGTGATGCTGAGGGAATTAGATTAGGAAACGAGACACTTAAAGCAGTAAAGGAGTTTTGCTATTTGGGGAGCAAAATAACTGATGATGGTCGAAGTAGAGAGGATATAAAATGTAGACTGGCAATGGCAAGGAAAGCGCTTCTGAAGAAGAGAAATTTGTTAACAACGAGTATAGGTTGAAGTGTCAGGAAGTCATTTCTGAAAGTATTTGTATGGAGTGTAGCCATGTATGGAAGTGAAACATGGACGATAAATAGTTTGGACAAGAAGAGAATAGTAAGGTTTCGAAATGTGGTGCTACAGAAGAATGCTGAAGATTAGATGGGTAAATCACATAACTAATGAGGAGGTGTTGAATAGGATTGGGGAGAAGAGAAGTTTGTGGCAGAACTTGGCCAGAAGAAGGGATAGGTTGGTAGGACATGTTCTGAGGCATCAAGGGATCACCAATTTAGTATTGGAGGATAGCGTGGAGGGTAAAAATCGTAGAGGGAGACCAAGAGATGAATACACTAAGCAGATTCAGAAGGATGTAGGTTGCAGTAGGTACTGGGAGATGAAGAAGCTTGCGCAAAATAGAGTAGTATGGAGAGCTGCATCAAACCGATCTCAGGACTGGAGACCACAACAACAACAACAACAACAACAACAACAACAACAACAACCTTAAAGATTTTTGAATCTGAGAGATATCCACTATGTAAACAGAACTGGAAACATTTTTTACAATGAATAAATTAAGTACGCTGGAATTTCACTGCTCTTTAGCAAACACATTACATGGCAAATAATGTGTCGTCAACTGGGCGCTTATATTATTCCTGTCACCGATCACTCATCGTCTCTAACTATACTATCAGTACATTATAAAGAAATGCAATCACCTTCTGCTTTGTCAGTTTTCATATACATGATGCTGAAAAATTTATGTAATTTCAATTTTTTTTTTTCAGCTTAGTGTATAAATTTATGAAGGCATTAGCTAATAATATGCCAGCAGTAGGAATACTTTTACAACTGTTCTGGTTAGTTTGAAATATAAATAGAATCATTTTATCGTAAGGTGCCAGTGGTCATAGATATATCATCTTGCCCTTCAGGCTGAAGTAAATAATATTGAGATAAAATGGACAGTGCTCTGCCAAATACAGTGATTATGAATGAGATGCTGAGTCACACACACACACACACACACACACACACACACACACACACACACACACACACACACACACGACTCCAGTCTCTGGCAACTGAAGCCACAGTACTTTTGCAGAAGGCCATGCTCGCTGAAAGCTTATTTGCGACAGTCTTTTTGCTGTGCCTATCTGCGACTCAGCATCTCCACTATATGGTGAGTGGCAACATTCCTTTTCATAACATTATTACATTCCATCCTGGGTTTTCCATTGTTTGATTACCAACAACCAAGATCAGTGTTCAGATGACTATCTTGGGATTTTCTAGATGGTAACATAGTCTTACTGAAACTGGTCATCTGAATAAATACTTTACTAGAAATCTTGGCTGTTTGAAGTTTTCCTGGAGTTCATGATACTACATATCACCCCCATTCTGGCATTGTCAGGAACATATTTTTTGAGTATATTAATATCCACACATAATGAACTGAAATGTACTACACAAACTTTTGTCTGTTTAGTAATAGACAGTTGAGTTTTGTTAAGTAATATTGGTTTGTTAGTGTGGAGTATCATTTTTAGAGTCACTTCCGTAAAAGAGGACAATGCAGAGATTTCCACAATTAAATGATTATATTATAGGCCCTATGCTGTTCCTTATCTATATAAATGATTTAGGAGACAATCTGAGCAGCTGTCTTATGTTGTTTGGAGATGATGCTGTCATTTATTGTCCAGTAAAGTCATCAGAAGACCAAACCCAACTTCAAAAGCTTAGATGAGGTATCTGCATGGTGCAAAAATTGACAACTGACCATAAATAATGAAAAGTGTGAGGTCAGCGACATGAGTGCTAAAAGGAATCCATTAAACTTCAGTTACATGATAAATCAATAAAATTTAAAGACCATACATTCAACTAAATACTTAGCAATTACAATTGCAAACAATTTACATTGGAAACAACACATAGAAAATGTTGTGAGGAAGGTGAACCGAAGATTGCGGATGCAACATATCTACTAAGAGACTGCCTAAACTGTGCTTGTCTGTCTTCTTTTGGAGTAATGCTGCATGGCGTAGGAGTCTAACCAGATGGGATTAACAGAGTACAGTGAGAAAGTTCAAAGAACAGCAGCATGTCATGTATTATTGAGAAATAGGAAAGAGAGTCACAGACATGATACAGGATTTGTGGTGGATATCATTAAAACAAAGCCATTTCTCATTGTGGCAGGATCTTCTCACGAAATTTCAATCACCAACATTCTCCTCTGAATGAAAAGATATTTGTTGATGCTGAACTCCATAGGGAGAAATGATAATCAAAATAAAATGAAGGAAACCGGAGCTCACATGGAAAGTTATAGGCGTGCATTTTTTCTGCCACTGTTCTGGAGTGGACTAAAAGAGTATGTGGCTAAACAGGCCTCGGTGCACGGCCAGCACATCTTGGCACAGTGTTACACCGTCCGGGTTATCTGGATACTTCCCATTAACACCAACCTATCCGAACTCCTGAGATGGGAACTTGCCCTTCAATATATCCTCTCTTCCCGTTATCCACCAGGCCTCAATCTCCGCTAATTTCAAGTTGCCGCTACTCATACAAAACCTCACCTGTCATTCAACATCATCTTTGCCTCTGCACTTCCACTTCGACTGACATCTCTGCCCAAACTCTTTGCCTTGCTTGTGTCTTTGTGTGTGTGTGTGTGTGTGTGTGTGTGTGTGTGTGTGTGTGTGTGTGTGTGTGTGTGCGCGCGCGAGTGTACACCTGTCTTTTTTCCCCTAAGGGAAGTCTTTCCGCTCCCGGGATTGGAATGACTCCTTACCCTCTCCCTTAAAACCCACATCCTTTCATTTTTCCCTCTCCTTCCCTCTTTCCTGACGAAGCAACTGCCAGTTGCGAAAGCTCGTAATTCTGTGTGTGTGTTTGTGTGTTTTGTTCATGTGCCTGTCTGCCGGCGCTTTCCCGCTTGGTAAGTCTTGGAATCTTTGTTTTTAATATATTTTTCCCATGTGGAAGTTTCTTTCTATATATATATATATATATATATATATATATATATATATATATATATATATTCTAATACCATGTCAACCTCACAACATCCCTACAACAACCCCATTAAATTTTATTTACATTCCCTCCGCAAACATGCCTTCACCCTAGCCAGATTACGCTCCCATATTTTATTTACTCAGGCTTGTCTGACATTTGGCAACACCCCCAAAGGCCTCACACTGAAAGTTCCCATGTCTTGCTGCAACCCTTCTTTCCATCAGTCCCTACACCAGTTCCAAACTGCACAATCCATAGCCCTCACCCACCTAATCCTTCACCCATACATTGACTCAGCCAATGAACACACCCGTCAACTCCTATCCCTAATCAAAGTCCTCAATCTTTCCTCTCCCACATCCACACCGGCTGTTCATAGCATCCTCCTACAGGCCAACTGCAAATGAGAACAGCATGCCACCCTCCACCTCAAAAAACTATCCAATCTCCTGGTCTCCCACCTCCGGAAAGGCAACTCACTCACCCTTCACAACCTTTCCAGCAAACCTCAACCTCCTCTCATTGCACACAGACGCAGTCTCTCCCCTCTACTCAATCTCCCACTTCCAGCTCCACTCCCCCAACACCTCAAAATTCTAGTCAACAATTCTAGTCAACACAATCTGGAACCACAACACCTCAATTCAGTAGTTAACCTTTCCTCCAAACCTCTCTCCCAATCCGAAACCTCTGTCCTATCCAAAGGCCTCACCTTCAGCCCCACTCCCAGATTCAACCAAACGGCCCTTGTCAAAGATTTACTGTCCTACACTCGTAGTCTCTGCTGGAAATATCACTTTGCCACGAAGAAAAATAATCCTGATCCCACTCCTAATGATCCAACTCCCCAAGACACTATCCAAATTGAACCCTGCCAGGAACAGTTCCGTCCTCCATCACAGCAGGACCCACCTCCTCTTCCTCAAAATCACCCTCTCCAAACCTTCCAGGAATTTCTCACTTCCAGCCTTGCCTCTCCATCTTTCTTGAAAAACCTTAATCCTACTCCCAACATCACCACAGTCGAAGCCCAAGCTATCCGTAATCTGAAAGCTGACCGATCCATCATCATTCTTCCGGCTGACAAGGGTTCCAAGACCGTGGTACTTGATCGTTGGGAGTATGTGGCTGAGGTACTGCGTCAGCTTTCAGACAACTCTACATACAAAATGAGATTTTCACTCTGCATCAGAGTGTGCGCTGATATGAAACTTCCTGGCAAATTAAAACTGTGTGCCCGACCGAGACTCTAACTCCGGACCTTTGCCTTTCGCGGGCAATTGCTCTACCATCTGAGCTACCGAAGCAGGACTCACGCCCAGTACTCACAGCTTTACTTCTGCCAGTATCTCATCTCCTACCTTCCAAACTTTAGAGAAGCTCTCCTGCGAACCTTGCAGAACTAGCACTCCTGAAAGAAAGGATAATGCGGAGACATGGCTTAGCCACAGCCTGAGGGATGTTTCCAGAATGAGATTTTCACTCTGCAGCGGAGTGTGCGCTGATATGAAACATTGTGGCAGATTAAAACTGGAAGAAGTAAAGCTGTGAGTTCCGGACGTGAGTCGTGCTTCGGTAGCTCAGATGGTAGAGCACTTGCCCGCGAAAGGCAAAGGTCCCGAGTTCGAGTCTCGGTCGAGCACACAGTTTTAATCTGCCAGGAAGTTTCTCTACATACAAAGTTTGCCAAGGTAATCCCATTCCTGATGTCCAGGCGGAGCTTCAAGGAATCCTCAGAACCTTAGGCCCCCTACAAAACCTTTCACCTGACTCCATCAAACTCCTGACCCCACCGACACCTCGCACTCCTACCTTCTACCTACTTCCGAAAATTCACAAACCCAATCATCCCGGCCACCCCATTGTAGCTGGTTACCAAGCCCCCACAGAACGTATCTCTGCCTACGTATATCAACACCTTCAACCCATTACATGCAGTCTCCCATCCTTCATCAAAGACACCAACCACTTTCTCGAACGCCTGGAATCCTTACCCAGTCTGTTACCCCCGGAAACCATCCTTGTAACCATTGATGCCACTTCCCTATACACAAATATCCCGCACATCCAGGGCCTCGCTGCAAATGGAGCACTTCCTTTCACGCCGATCACCTGCCACCCTACCTAAAACCTCATTCTTCATCACCTTAGCCAGCTTCATCCTGACCCACAACTTCTTCACGTTTGAAGGCCAGACATAGCAACACTTAAAGGGAACAGCCATGGGTACCAGGATGGCCCCCTCATATGCCAACCTATTTATGGGTCGCTTAAAGAAAGCCTTCTTGGTTACCCAAGCCTGCCAACCCAAAGTTTGGTACAGATTTATTGATGACATCTTCATGATCTGGACTCACAGTTAAGAAGAACTCCAGAATTTCCTCTCCAACCTCAAATCCTTTGGTTCCATCAGATTCACCTGGTCCTACTCCAAATCCCATACCATTTTCCTTGACGTTGACCTCCATCTGTCCAATGGACAGTTTCACACATCCGTCCACATCAAACCCACCAACAAGCAACAGTACCTCCATTATGACAGCTGCCACCCATTCCATATCAAACGGTCCCTTCCCTACAGCCTAGGCTTTCGTGGCCAACGAATCTGCTCCAGTCCTGAATCCCTGACCCATTACACCAACAACCTGAAAACAGCTTTCGCATCCCGCAACTACCCTCCTGACCTGGTACAGAAGCAAATAACCAGAGCCACTTCCTCATCCCCTCAAACCCAGAACATTTCACAGAAGAACCCCAAAAATGCCCCACTTGTGTCTGTGTATGTATGGATGGATATGCGTGTATGTGTTTGTGCGTGAGTATATACCTATCCTTTTTTCCCCCTAAGGTAAGTCTTTCCACTCCCGGGATTGGAATGACTCCTTATCCTCTCCCTTAAAACCCACATCCTTTCATCTTTCCTTTTCCTTCCCTCTTTCCTGACGAAGCAGCCGCCGGTTGCGAAAGCTCGAAATTCCGTGTGTGTGTTTGTGTGTTTTATTCATTGTGCCTATCTACCAGCACTTTCCCACTTGGTAAGTCTTGGAATCTTTGTTTTTAATAGATTGGTGTATTGTACGTACAACCATGAAAGAGGAGTTATCTGTTGAGAGACCAGACGAACATGTGGTTCCTGAAGAGGGGCAGCAGCCTTTTCAGCACTTGGAGGGGCAATAGTCTTGACGAATGAGTAATCTGGCCTTCTAACAGCAACGAAAACAGGCTTATTGTGCTGGTACTGTGAACAGCTGAAAGAAATGGGAAACTACTGCCACAATTTTTCCAGATGACATGCAGCTCTACTGCATGGTTAAATGACGATGGCACCCTCTTAGGTAAAATATTCCAGAGGTAAAAACAGTCCCTCATTTGGATCTCTGGGTCGGGACTACTCAGGAGAATATCATCATCAGGAGAAAAGTAAAACTGGCATTCTATGGATCGTAGCTCAGAATATAACATCCCTTAATTGGGCAGATAGGTTAGAAAATTTAAAAAGGAAAATGGGTAGATTGAAGTTATATGTAGTCGGAATTAGTGAAATTCAGTGGAAGGATGAACAAGACTTCTGGTTAGGCGAATAAAGAGTTATTAAAACAAAATCAAGTTGGGGTATTGCAGGAATACATTTAATAATGAATAGGAAAATAGGAATGCGGGTAAGTTACTATGAACAGCATAGTGAACACATTATTGTAGCCAAGATAGACACAAAGCCCATGCCTACAACAGCAGTACAAGTTTACATGCCAACTATCTCCACAGATAATGAGGAGATTGAAGAAATGTATCATGAAATAAAAGAAATTATTCAGATAGTTAAAGGAGACAAAAATTTTATTGTGATGGGAGACTGGAATTTGATAGTAGGAAAAGGAAGATAAGAAAAAATAGTAGGTGAATATGGACTGGGGGAAAGGAATGAAAGAGGAAACCGTCTAGTAGAATTCTGCACAGAACATAATTTAATCAATCATTGCTTACACTTGGTTTAAGAATCATAAAAGAAGGATGTATATGTGGAAGAGACCAGGAGACAATGGAGGTTTCGGATTGATTATATAATGGTCAGACAGAGATTTAGGATCCTGATTTTAAATTTTAAGATATTTCCAAGGGCAGATGTAGGGGTTTGACCACAATTTATTGGTTATGAACTGTAGATTAAAATGGAAGAAATCGGAAAACAGTGGGAAAGTAAGGCAATGCGACCTGAATAAGTTGAAAGAACCAGAGTTGTTGAGAACTACAGAGGGAGCATTATACAACGGCTGACTAGAATAGGGGAAAGGGATACAGAAGATGACAAATGGGTAGCTTTGAGAGATGAAATAGTGAAGGCGGCAGAGGATCAAATAGGTAAAAAGACAAGGCCTAGTAGGAATCCTTGGATAACACAAGACATACTGAATTTAAATGATGAAAGGCGAAAATTTAAAAATGCAGTAAATGAAGCAAGTAAAATGGAATACAATATTTTTGAAAAAGAGGTAGACAGGAAGTGCAAAATTGCTAAGCAAAAATAGCTAAAGAAAAATGTAAGGATTTAGAAGCAAGTTTCACTGGAGTAAAGACAGATACCACTTACATGAAAATTAAAGAGGCCTTTGGGAAAAAGAGAAGCAGCTGTATGAATATCCAGAGCTCAGATAGTAACCTGTTCCCAGCAAAGAAGGTAAAGCTGAAATGTGGAAGGAGTATATAGAGGGTCTATACAAGGGAAATGAACTTGAAATCAATATTGTAGAGAGGTAAGTGAACATAGACGGAGATGAGATGAAAGATAAGATATTGTAAGAAGAATTTGAAAAAGCTCTGAAAGATTCAAGTCGAAACAAGACCCCAGGAGTAGACAATATTCTGTCAAAACTACTGATAGCCTTGGGAGAGCTAGCCCTGACAATCTGGCGTGCAAAATGCACGAGATAGTTGAAATACCTTCAGACGTCAAGAATAATGTAGGAATAAAAATTCCAAAGGAAGCAGTTGCTGACAGATGCGAAAATTACCAAACAATCATTTTGATCAGTCAGGGTTGCAACATACTAACATGAATTATTTACAGAAGAATGGAAAAACTAATACAAGCAGACCTCGCGGAACATCAGTTTGGATTCCAGAGAAATGTATGAACACACAAGGTAATATTGGGCTCCACGACTTATTCTAGAAGACAGGTTAAGGAAATGTAAACCCAACTTTACAGCATTTGTGGACTTTGAGAAAGCCTTCGACATTATTGACTGGTACACACACTTTGAAATTTTGAAGGTAGAAGGGGTAAAATACAGGGAGCAGAAGGCAATTTAAAGCTTGTAAAGAAAACTGATGGCAGCTGTAAAAGCTGAGAGGCACAAAATGGAAACAGCAGTTGAGAAGGGAGTGACACAGGGTTGTAGACTATCCCTGGTGTTATTCATTATGTACAGTGAACAAGCAGTAAAGGAAACCAAAGAAAAATTTAGAATAGGAATTAAAGTTCAGGGGGTAGAAATAAAAACTTTGAGGTTTGCCGATGACACTGTAATTCTGTCAGAGATGAAACAACAAAAGCAAAACAAGGATAATGGAATGTAGTCAAATTAAATCAGGTGATGCTAAGGGAATTCAATTAAGAAATGAGACACTAAAAGTAGTAGATAAGTTTTGCTATTTGGGCAGCACAATAACTGATGATGGTCGAAGTAGAGAGGATATAAAATGTAGACTGGCAATGGCAACTAAAGCATTTCCGATGAAGAGACAATTGTTAACATCGAATACAGATTTCAGTGTTAGGCAGTCTTTTCTGAAGATATTTGTCTGGAGTGTAGCCATGCGTAGAAGTGAAACATGGACGATAAACAGAGTAGACAAAAATAGAACAGAAGCTGTTGAAATGTGATGCTATAGAAGGAAGCTGAAGATTAGATGGGTTGATCACGTAATTAATGAGGAAGTACTAAATAGAATTGGAGAGACAAGGAATTTGTGGTAAATCTTGACCAAAACAAGATTGATAGGAGAATTCTGAGACGTCAAGGAATCATGAATTTAGTACTGGTGGGAAGTGTGGGTGGTAAAAATCATAGAGGAAGACCAATAGATGAACACAATAAGCAGATTCAGAAACATGAAGGTTGTAGTAGTTATTCAGAGATGATGAGGTTCGCACAAGGCAGAGTAGTATGGAGAGTTGCATCAAACAAGTCTTTGGACTGAAGACCATAACAACAGTGGTACACCAAGGCGGCAGTAGGATGTCAGTAGGTTGTATAACTTGCAGAGGTAGTGTCCAGAATTCCCGAAAAGTGATGAATGTAGTAGGGATTGCACAGTAGCAGTATCTTTTGGAGGTAGTAAAAGTGATTCTGGAATGCTTGGGGCATAGAGAAGTGTTTTTGCACTACAAGGTTTGTCAGGAGTAGGTACTGGGAGAATCTGAAAAAGTGAAGGTCACTATGAAAGAATGAAAGAAGGGGGGGGGGGGGGGTGGCAGCGATCCAGAGAGAGGAATTTTCATGGTTAGGCCATAGGGGGATATTCCATGGTTTAGGCAGCATTTAAAGAACAATATATGGGACTGGGTTTAAGCCAGGAAAGGAGATACTTTTCTGAACTGGTGCAGAAAGATTGACCACAGTTCCACTGTGGCAGCGAAGATGCTGGGGAAACAGGCAATGATGTAGGGAATGGAGGTGTTAGGTGTTTGTGAGGAGAGCTGGATAACAGAAAGAGACATGCAAAAATATCTAAAAACACACAAAATGAGGACAAATACACAAAACACAGACAAATAGATAAAAATATGATCAAATACATAAAAATATGCACAAGTATGCAAAAATGCACACAAATATGCACACGTATTTCAAAATAAGTAAAAATATGCATGATCAAATACATAAAAAATGTATGAAAACATGAGAAAATGGTGTGAAATTGATGAGATATAGGAATATTCATGTGTTGGTATATGGGAAGACAGGGGGGAATTGGATAGGTTGAGGGCTGGGTTGGGTTGAATTGGGGGGGGGGGGGGGGGGGGGGAAGGAGACCAAACTGCGAGGTAATTTGTCTCATCGGATTAGGGAGGGATGGGGAAGAAAGTTGGCCATGCTGTTTTAAAGGAACAATCCCGGCATTTGCCTGGGTGATTTAGGGACATCACGTAAAACCTAAAGCAGGATGGCCGGACACGGGATGTTAGGTGGAGGTTCACAAATTTGTAGGCTACAGGCAGGTGTGGAAAATAACGAACAAAAATACACAAAGTCACATAGTTGTGTGCGGACAAGACTATTGATACACTGTGGCTTGGATGTTTGAGCATGTGCAGTTTGGAACACGATGATCAAAAAAGAAGAGCAAGTACAGATAATGAGTAGAATCATGCATTAGAGAGAAAATAACAAAGGAAAACATCACAGGGTTGTGGGATGGAAGAAGGGCCATCAGGGACAATCAAACAATGGAAAGTTCAGGTTGGAATAGCAATGATTATGAAAAGGATGGATTGCTATTCACCATACAGATGACACACTTGAGTTGCAGATAGGCACAACAAAAAGACTGTTACACACTAAGCTTCTGACCAAAGCAGTTTCCAGAAAAGAAAGGAAAACATGCATGCATTCACATGAGCAGGCAAACCTCATATACACATGACCGCTAACTCCAGCCACACTGCAACTATTGTGTTGAACTAATGCAGAAATTGGGGCTGGGGCATGGAAGTGGGATAGCAAGGTACAGGTGGGGGGAGACGAGCACTTTTTTTACAGCATGCAGGCACTATTGTACATGGCGGCAGGACAAGGCTGCCAGGAACAGTGGCAGAAGCCAGGTTGGATGGGGAGGGGTAGATAAGTGAGGGACAGTGAGTGGAAAAGAAAAAGAGCAAAGAGGGGATAAGATTGGTTGGTACAATGGCACAGGCTAAACACAATGGGGGTGAGGGGAATGAACTGGGAGGAGGTTACAACCGATTGTATTGAGATAAGGAATCAGTGGCTGAAAATGCATATTTATTGTGTTACGAACATATGGACACAGGAGCACTAACTGTTGGTAGAGGGGAGGGCATAGGGGCAGTAGGTTATTGTAGGTTGAAGCCAGGATAATTTTGGAAATGGAGATTGTGTTGCAAGGATAACTCCCAACTGCACAGTTCAGAAAAGCTGGTGGTGTTGGAGAGGGTTCAGATGACCTGGGTTGTGAAGCAGCTATTAAAATAAAGTGTATTACACTCAGCTGTATGTTGTGCCCCAATATGGTCTACATAGCTCTTGGCCACTGTTTTGTGGTGGCCATTCATCCTGGTGGACAACTAGTTGGTAGTCATAACAATATCAAAAGCTGCGCAATGATTGCAGCAGAGTTGGTATATGACATGGTTGCTTCCACAGGTAACCTGGCCTCTGATGGGATAGGATAAGCCTGCGACAGGACTGGAAGTGCTGAGCGGGTTTATTTGGGCATGTCTTGCACTTGGGTCATCCACAGTAATATGACTCCTGTGGCAAGGAGATGATGGGATTGGGGGTGGCATAGGAGTGAACCAGGATGTTGTGAAGGATGGGTGAGTGACAGAACAGTGTTTTAGGAGGTCAGGAAGGATCTTGTGTAGGATGAGCCTCATTTCAGGTTATGATGATGGATATCAAAGCTCTGACGATGGATATGGTTCAGTTGTTCCAGTCTGGGGTGCTGGGTGATAAAGAGGGCTCTCTGTTGTATGTGGTTAGTGGGAGGATTGGGTGTGTGTTGGGATACAGCATGGTAAATCTGCTTGTGGACTAGTTCTGGGGGAGAACACCTGTCCGTGAAGGCCTCAGTGTGACACTCAGCATACTGGACAAGGAAGTTACTGTCACTGCAGATACTCTGTCCCTGGGTAGCTGGGCTGTATGAGAGGGATTTTTTGGTGTGGAAGAGATGACAGCGAAATGCAGGTACTGATTGGTGGGTTTAATGTACACAGAGGTATAGATGGAGCCATTAGAGAGGAGAGGTCATTGTCCATGAAGGTGGCACACTGAGTTGAGGAGCACTAGGTGAAGCAGATGGAAAAGAATCTGTTCAGGTTGTGAAGGAGTGAGCATAGGGTGTCTTGGCCCTGAGCCCAAATCATGAAGGTATTATCAATGAACCTTAAATCAGACCAGGGGTCTGGGGTTTTGAGAGGTTAGGAATGTTTTCTCTAGATGGCCCATAAATAAGCTGGCAAATGAGGATGCCATGTCAGTGCCCATAGCTGTGCTGCAGATTTGTTTGTATACCTTCCCTTTAACGAGAAGTAGCTGTGTGTTAGAATAAAGTTAGTAGGATGTATGGGGAATGAGGTCTACATAGCTTCATACCAGTGGGTTTCAAGTCTGAAGGATATTGGAGAGGTGTGTTCAATAGCGGCAAGACCATGGGCATTAGAGATGTTGGTGTATAGGGAAGTGGTGTCACCAGTGACAAGTAAGATCCAGGATTTAAAGGTGCTGTGATGATGGAGAGGAAGGAACTGGTTGGTATATGGATGTTGATCAACTCCTATCTGATGACTCCATCCACACCTCTGCCCACATTAAACCTGCCTACCACCAAGACTACCTGCATTTTGATAGCTGCTATCCCCTCCACATTAAAAAATCACTTCCTTTCAACATGGCCACCCATGAATGGCATATCTGCAGTGGCAAGGACTCCTTTGCAGACTATGCTCAACATCTCAAAAAGGCCTTCACTGACAGGCACAATCCCCAAACCTTGTTCACAAACAGCTTTTCCATGCTATATCCCCATACACCCCCAGTCCTCCTACAACCCCCAAGAACCACCTACATAGGAGTGCTCCTTTTGTCATCCAATATTGCCCCAGACTGGAACAGCTGCACCACATCCTCCGTCAGGGCTTTGGTTGTCTATCATCATGCTCTGAAGTGAGGGACATCCTACCCCAAATCCGTTCCACCCAACTGCCACACCATCCTAGTCCAATGCTATGCCACTCCCAAACCCAGCCCCTTGGCACAGGGATCATATCCCTGTGGAAGATCCAGATGCAAGATCGCCCAATCAATTCACCTAGCACTTGCAGTCCTGTCACAGGATTATCCTACCCCATCATAGGCTGGGCTGCCTATGAAAGCAGCCATGTCATATACCAGCTCTGCTGCAATCATTGCACAGCTTTTTCTGTTGGTATGGCTACCAACCAGTTGTCCACCAGGATGAAAGGTCACTGGCAAACTGCAGCCTAGAGAAAAGTGGACCACCCTGTGGCAGAAAAGGTAGCTGAACAAAGCATACCTGATTTTAATGGCTGTTTCACAACACGGATCACCTGGATCCTCCCCACAACCACCAGCTTTTCTGAACTGTGCAGATGGGAGTTATCCCTACAACACAGTCACCATTCCCAAAATTATTCTGACATCAGCCTACTATAATCTACTGCCTCCAAACCCTCCACCCAACAGTTTCTGCCCCCCTCCCCTTCCCCCCACCCCCTTGTCCAATAATCTTCCCCCAATTCATGTCCCCTCATCCTCATTGTGTTTGCGCTCTGCCAATGCACCCAACAGTGTTGTCCCCTCACTGCTGTCCTCCTTTTCTGCTCACTGATCCAGTCCGCTGCCGCTCCCTTGAAGCCCTGACGCTACCCCTGTTAGCCTTCCTGCTGCCTTTTAAAGTAGTCTCGGCATGTTCCATTTAGACAGCACTCTTCTCTCCTACCACCTGTACTCTGATATCTGTCCCACTTCCCTGCGCCACTCCAAATTTTGTTCAATGCAACAGTCGAGTCTGACTAGAGTGGCCAGATATAGCAGTCGTGTGTGTGACGTGTACCTGCTTCTGTGAATGTCTGTGTGTGTTTTTCTTTATTTTCTGAAGAAGGCTTTGGCCGAAAGCTTGGTGTGTAACAGTCTTTTCACTGTTACTGTCTGCAACTCAATGTGTCAACTTCGCGGTGGGTAGCAATCTATTCTTTTCATAACTGCTGATAGTCAAATCTGGAATTTCCATTGTTTTATTTATGTATTAATGTCATCTAAAATATGGTGTTACGTACATCTTTGAGCAAAAACAACCCCACATTCACTTAAACTTTCAGCTGTGAGGTGATCAAGATGAGTGCTACCAAGGGCAAGACTATGAGAACCACTTTAGTTCTGCTGAAGTGCAACACAAAGGTTGATATGTTTAACACATATCTGCAACTCATGTTGAACCCAGGCTCACAACTGTTTTTTATTTGAAACACACTGTTTGGGATACACCAATACATGCAAGTCCCATTTGACATTTTAAGTGCCCCTGGAATTTTCCAATGAGGTCCTGAACAATTGCTATGAGACTTTCCACCGTGTTGCAACTATCTTAATGATATAATTGTAATGAGCACCAATAAATGTGAACATCAGCATAATTTAAGTCAGTTTTTCATCATGTTGCAGGACACAGGATTGAAATGTATGAACAAGACATGTCATTTTTTTCAAAAATCTGTTGAATATTTAGTGTTTGTCATTACCAAAATGGGCATATCACCGACATGAAAACATATTCAGGTGATTTAGTGAATGCCCTATCCAAACAATCTATCAGTGTGACAATATTTTTGGGGAAAAGTAAATCATTACAGCATGTTCATTAAAAATGTAACCATTTCACATCTCCTTAACCTTTTCTACCAAAAATGGCACCAAATTCATTTCGTCTTCAGCATGTGATCAGCCTTTTGTGCACTCAAGAAAGCTTTGCAATCTACAGGCTGGTTGGTCCCACACAACTGGGTGTATGGTACAGGGAGGCACCCTTTCACATCAGGGTAAGGATGGATATACACATCCAAAAACATCCCATCCACATATATCTCTAGAACATTGAATTCTGTCCAGCAAAACCATGCAAAGATCAAAAAGGAAGCACTGGCCATAACATATGCATTGTTTCACAGTTACCTTTATATAGTCTCATTTTATCCTTCAACAGATCACAATCCGCCACTGACTCAGCTAGGTTCATAGTACACTTTACCCCACACAACACTCTTAATAACTTTAGTGGCAGCCCTGTTTCTGCTGACTTATGATAAACATATTCTTTATAAACCTATGAGCCAGCTAATGCTGTCTCATCTTCAGGCAGTGTCAGGCACTGACTTTGGTCAACAAGAAGGCGTCTGAAACTTCCTGGCAGATTAAAACTGTGTGCCGTATCGAGACTCGAACTTGGACCTTTGTCTTTTGCAGCCAAGTGCTCTACCATCTGAGCTACCCAAGCACGACTGACAGCCTGTCCTCACTGCTTTACTTCTGCCAGTTCCTCTCTCCCACCTTCCAAACTTTACAGAAGCTCTCCTGCGAACCTTGCAGAAATAGCACTTCTGAAAGAGAGACATGGCTTAGCCACAGCCTGGGTGATGTTTCCAGAATGAGATTTTCACTCTGCAGCAGGGTGTGCTGATATGAAACTTCCTGGCAAATTAAAACTATTTGCTGGACCGACACTCAAACTCGGGACCTTTGCCTTTCATGGGCAAGTGCTCTACCATCTGAGCTATCCAAGCACAACTCACACCCCATCCTCACAGCTTTACTTCTGATAGTACCTCGTCTCCTATCTCCTCAAGAAGGTGTGTGCTTTACCACAGACATGGAGGTGTGCCACATTCCAGAAGAATATATCCTCAACACATTTTTGGTCACGGCTGAGTCTGCCAAACATACCAAACACACAGGGTTATCATTGGGCATAGAGAGCATAACTCAACCCACTTCCTGCTCATGCTGATTCTGCACTATGACGTGAAAGATGTTTTTCTATTAACCACAGAGTACACATCCTAAAAAGTAGATGTTCCACCCGGCCTTCATGCAAAACATTTTCCCTAGCCCCTGCTAGGCTTTGAGGAGTCACATTTATGATGACATGGGCCAGACACCACATGTATCGTCAGACAACGGACTTTGCAATCAAGCCTAAAGCATGCTTCTGTATGAGCTATCCCACTTAACCTCCAAGACCGTTCTCTCCATGAGTACAGCCCTCCATTCCATGAGACCATATCAAATAAGATTTTGCCTGCTCTTATCTGAATAACATCTAGACAGTGGCTGTGAATGCCTACTCTAAATTCTCCTGTGTTCACTAAATAGCATCCACTACAACAGGGGCAACAGTCAACACAATGGCTGCCATATTTGCTGTAGAAGTCTTATACTACGTGCCACCACTTCAGATAATGCTCCTCATTTCACGTCCATCATATTTGTTAATTTCTATAACTGACATGGCGCCCATCTGCTAATGACATTATTCTATCTGCAGTCAAATGTTGAAGCGCAGCAGATGGTATGGACACTCAAGGGAAAAATAAAGACAGCTCTTCAGTCAGCAAAAAACATGCACACTCTCTGAGAACATACAGGGCCACCCGACTCTCACAGAAGAGCTCACTGGTACTCCTTCATGGGTGAACACAACAGATTCTGTTGCAACACAGAATTACAACTGCATTCCAGTGTGTCATTGGTACCAGGTGGGTAACATGGTGCATTGACTGTAATCCATCCACCATGTTGGCTACTTGAACGTTGTACTACAGTGTAAATCGTGGATGTCATTTTTACTTTCATGCTACCTGTTTGCTGCTATTTTATTAGCTACATGACATATGCTCACATAAGTGTGTGGAACAGCAGGTAGATTTATACTACCACATATATTTGGTTTCAGACTATTAGGATGTAAGGTGGCGGACTGAATGAATGTCAATTTCACACCTTACATGAGAGATTTTCTATGTTGTAACAAGTATGTGAATAAATCAGCTGACATACTTTGGCGATAATGAGCAGATTTGGCTATCAAAATGTACAGTGTGTAATCCAAAGGGATGACACTCAATTCGACAGTATTAACATGCCGAACCCAAATCCTACAAGTCAATGAGCAAAAGGTGGAAAAAAAAAAATAAAAATGCCAGAATAAATGTTGTATTTTGTGGACAGATGCGAGCTGCGCCATCACAGCCTGAGTACAATGGAACACTTCTAAAAAGGGCTTGGTGACCCATAGCAAGAGGGACAACGAACACGTCAGGCGATACATCAAGGAGAGTGGGCCAGCACTGCTTGAAATGGAGAAATTCTATAGAAAACTGCATTGGGGAATTTCCAGATGCATACAAACAGACCAGCAATGCAGCTGATCATGTTAAAAGCTCACGGTATGCTCGTGATGTATGTTTGTAACTTTTAGATATCAATAGTGGGCACAAAATGTCCAAATGACTGAAATAAACTCGGAAGGAGAAAAAGGGGAGATGTTGTGATGCAGTTTAAAGCTAGACCCTTTGCAATTGGCAGAGATAGTTTGCACAAGACGAAAAGAACACTCCCATTGGTTTGAAAAAGCCGCGACGTGAAGCACAAAATGACACAAGTGGGGTGACAGTTTGCTACGAAAGACATACAACTGAAAACTTTGGGGACTCTCCTCTGAACCAGCATCAAGTGTAGTACAGGGGGCATCTCGCTCTCTATGATGCCAAAAGAGGAATTTTGTGTGAACAATGCGTTCACTATGGCTGATATTCAGCTAGAAATTAGCTGAAGAATCGTTGAGCTCCGATAGCGGAGAAATGAAACAGCCATTGTTCTTGCGAGAACTGAGAGGGCATAGAAATATACACACTGCACCATCTATGCATATGTACACCGCCATATTTTCAAGACTAGGGATGAGTGCATGTTTTCTCACCTAACGAGAAACATAGGACAGTTTCAGCTGATAAAATCAGTAAAGGTTTTGATTGGCTTTTTATAGGATTTTCAGAGGGTGAGAGCAGGCATGCAGCTGACAGCACATCACAGCTAAAAGGTAATTGCCACTGTCAGACACGTTAACTTGTTGGTTCACCAGCTGGAGTCCACTGTGAACTCGAGCCACCTTGAGTAATCTTTTGCTCATCTTGTCACAAAAACTAACCATCCTCCATAGATTTGATCGACATCCTAAATAGTACCAAACTTAGAACTGGAATCGGTTGATTTGTTGTAATATTGGCCAACTTCATAGTGTAGTAGTAAGAATAATCTTGTAGAGAACCTTCTATTTAAATTCGATATTGTTGTTTTCAGGGTTATTTCTACTAAACAAGAAGTAATGCGTTAAACTGACAACTGGCCTGTAATTGCCACATCACAATCTATGCAAATTTGTGTACTTCTTTGACAATAATTCTGAAATCAAACAAATGGTGTACAGCTAAACACCAATGTGCTCTGTCATAGAATAAGGATTCACTCCTCACCCAGTCATTTATTCTACAGATGCTAATGCACTCACAGGGTGTTTTTGCTGATGTCTAACAAACATAAAAAAGAGTGGAGTTTCAGAAGGAACTATGTTCCACCATGTTACAACTTAATATTGTAGAGTGGATTTCAATGTATTGAAACTGCAATCACACTAAATAATATTTTTAAACGCCAAATGTTGAGTGACTTATCAATAATTTTAAGATGGGTCTCATGAGTAATTTGTAAGCAATCACACTAAATAATATTTTTAAACCCCAAATGTTGAGTGACTTATCAATAATTTTAAGATGGGTCTCATGAGTAATTTGTAAGCAATCTATTTAGTTTACTGATTGTGTCTCCCCAATATTCCGCGAATACACTGAAGTCTATCACCTGCTTTACCTATGACTGAACCTATGTGATCATTACACTTCATACCCTACAAAGTGTTACACCCAGATATTTGTGCGTGTTGACCAATTACAACAGTGACTCACTGATAGTATAATCATAGGATATAAGTTTCTTCATTTTGTGAAGAACACAGTTTTATATTTCTGAACATTTACCGCAAGTAGTCAGTCTTTTCACCACTTTGAAACCTTATTAGGATCTGACAGAACACTTGTGCAATTTCGTTCAGATAGTACTTCATTATAGATAATGAGTCATCTGCAAAGAGTCTGAGGTTACTATTAATTTTGTCTGCAAGCTCATTAATATAGAACATTAGCTGCAATAGACCCAACACTCCTCCCTGACACACATCAGATGTTACTTCTGCATTTGTTGATCACTCTTCATCCAAGTTAACTTTGTGTGTCCTCCCTATAAAACAATCCTCACCCCAGACACAAATATTGCTTGCTACACCATATGATCATACTTTTGACAGCAAGTGTAGATGTGCTACTAAGTTAAATACTTTTCAAAAACCGAGAAATAATCCATCTACCTAGCTGCCTTGATCCACGGCTTTCAATATGCCATGTGAGGAAAGTGAAAAATGGGTTTCACATGAATGATGTTTCTGGATTAAATGTAGGTTGGCACAGAGGAAGTCATTCTGTTCACAATAACTCATAATGTGTGAGGTCATAAAATGTTCTAAAAATCTTCAATACATCGATATCAAACATACTGGATGTGAATTTTGTGGATTACTTCTGCTATACTTATTTTAGACAGATGTGACCTATGTTTTCTTGCAACTTCTGGACATAGGTTTTTGTTTGAAGGATCTACAATGTATTATAGATAAAAAGAGATGGTATCTCAGCCACAAATTCAGTATAGAGTCTGATAGGGATTCCATTGGGCCCTGGAGCTTGGTTCTGTTTTAATGATTTCACTGTTCATTGTTTCTCGATACCAGTGACACTAATACTTATTCCACTTCTCTTTTCATTGGTACCAGGATTAAAGTCGGGCTTTTTCATGAGTTTTTATTAGTAAACGAACATTTGAAAATGGAGTTAAACTTTTCTGCTGTTGCTTTGCTACCCTCAATTTCAGTTCCTGCCTCACCTATGAGGGACTGGACACTAACTTTGGTGCCACTAACATCCTTTATGCACAAGCAGAATTTATTTGAGTTTTGTGGCATCTGATAATTTTGTTAGAGGCATGCGACTGCAATTCAAATACTATGTCACATCAAGACAATTCACATGAATATTATACATGTTGTATAAAACTAACAACTTGTTGAAAACAGATGATATATTTCCTGAAAAATGTATTCAACTTATATTTCAAAATGTTCAATTTCCGTTTCATTTTTTATTTCATGCAAAAAATTTTTAGTTCAAAAAGGGGTCCACTACTCAGGAACACTCATCTTCAATAATTTGCCAGCAAACATGAAAAAATTTAGTTACAAATAAAGTTCAAATGATGTATTGTATATACTCATACTATTAGTATTGCTATTTCAGCTTTTTAAAAAAAATTGACATGTTCCACATCCATGAGGATCTCCTCAGCACGGATCTATGGAACGAAAAACTGATCTAATCTAATCTCAAAAATGCGTAAACAAATGTTGGTACAAGCATTAAGGACAGGCTCATCAGGAACATTTGGACAAATATCTGAAGGCACAAAGTTACTCTCGAAGATATACTTACTGAAATTCCATTTTGTTATTGAGTTTATTTTGACAGTTTGTGGTTGCAGTATTACTTATTGGTTCTGTATTTTGTTCTGAAGATATGGTTACATTTTCATTAAGTCCTGGGTTATGCTCGTCTGTGAAGTTTTCCTGTAAAAGATTTTTTTTAAATTTAGTTGATTGGAGACATTTGGTATTGAACTATAATTTTCGTTAGTACTTAAAGCATTTCAAAAAATTCTGACGACGCAGTGCTGATTTATGTAGCATTCTGCTGTCTAAATTCTTTCCAGCCAACATTTTATACCTTCTGTAACTTTGCATGCTTTTGTGACCGTTTTCATTGAGGGTAAAATCTTCTGGGGTAAAATCTTCTGAGTTTTCAGGCTACATCATATTTCTTCTATATGATTAAGTCGCATCATCTTAATTGTATGTACTTGGAAAATATAGTGCTGTAAGCCACATGTTAATAAATACACAATAAACAATTCAACCCCTCTGCTGGGGCCTCCTTCAGGATCTTGTGATGCTCACGGTTAGCTGAACACTGATAGTGTACAAGAAATATGACACTGCATAACAACCCAGAAGATTTTACCTTTATTTTATATCTTCCTTGAACTGTTGGTAACTTAAAAAAATTCCCCTACTGGAATATGGTTTTGGTCCCTCCTCCCTTGGTTAGTTCCTAGAGAATAAGGACTTGCTATCAAGCTCAAAATAATTTGGCTGATCATGACAGCAGATTAGTATGTCTAGTTAATTCCTAGAAAATAGGGCAATTTTGTGAAGAGTTGTGACTTTAAAATAGGTCTTTTTCAATTAATTTAATATATTTACTAATATTTCCTTTCAGACTGACTTCCATTTTTCTACTACTTGAGCTACCTTAATTGTTAATATCTACATGTTTTAATGAAACTTTCCCCCTTACCGTACATCATAAAAAAGTAGGAAATAAAGAAAAGTGTACTATTGAAGGAATAAAAAACTCTAGTGCAAGAAAAAGACAGCTACATAGGAAACTAAAACATAATGAAAGTCCTGATTTTGTTGCCTATGTAAAATATTACAAAACATTTTTAAAACAGTTATAAAGGCAGCCAAAGAAATGACAAATAATAGATTTATATTGGATAGTGAAAATATATCAAAGACCTTATGGCCAGTGATCAAAGCTGAAACGGGTGCCACAAGTAGAGGCCATGATACTTCCTAAATCAAGATAAAGGATAAAACTATAGTAAATCCTGCTCAGATTTCTGAATTATTTAATGAATTCTTTATAAATGTACACAGATCTAATGTCAATGTAGTAGATTACCCAGACAAGGTAAATTTCTTCCACAGTGAACAATCTTATGTTGAATTTTTCAGTACATTTACCAGAACTACCGTAAAAGATATAGAAAAGTGATACTATCACTAAAAAGTAAAGTATCAGTAGTCTGGGATGGGATACAAACAAAAGCGTTAAAAAGAGTCTCTAAAATAATTGTGCAGCCAATAACTACAACAGTTAACCAGTCCCTTCAAGAAGGTTATTTTCCAGACACACTGAAGTACACAGTAGTTAAGCTACTATTCAAAAAAGGTACAAAAGAACATATTGGAAACTATCACCCAGTCTCTCTTCTTTCATCACCATCCAAAATATTTGAAAAGATAGTCATCATAAAAATTCAAAATTTCATAGAAAAATTTAAAATGATGTCAAAAAATCAGTATGGATTTCAAAAAGGCAAAACCACAGTATCTGCTATAAATAATTTTGTCAATAAAATTAGCTCTTCTCTAGACAACTCACTGCATGCCACAGGATTTTTTTGTGACCTATGAAAGACCTTCGATAGTGTGAATTACTCCTTGCTACTCTGTAAACTGGAAAAGTATGAAATTAAGGGCACAGTATTAGAATGGTTTAAGTCCTATCCAACCAACCGAAGACGAAGTGTGGTTATAACATTAGAGAGAGGAAATTATACTTCAAAATGGAAAGCCATTTCACATGGAGTACCCCACGGTTCTGCGTTAGGTCCCATTCCATTTTTGTTTTACATAAATGATCTGCTGCTTAATATTGAGTGTCACTCAGTTTTATTTGCAGATGACACATCTGTAATCATTGAAATTAACAGTACTGATCAAATTCCACAAACTGTATTAAATCCTTTTGAAAAATTAGATACCTGGTTTGATTTAGATGGGTTAAAATTAAATGTGGAAAAGACACAGTTAATGCAGTTTAAAACAAAACAAGCAAACTTAAATGATATTCAGGTCAGTTACAGAAACAAGGATTTGCAGGAAGCTAGCTGTGTGAAATTCCTAGATAAAAATATATCGTGGGGATCACATATACAGTACCTTGCAAATAAATTAAATAGCCTAGCATTTGCAATGAGAATATTGTACAATGTTACCAGTATGGGCATATGAAAAGTAGTATATCACAGCTACTTTAAGTCAGTAATAAGGTATGGAATTGTATTTTGGGGTAACTCAAACCATATGTGTTGAATACTGAATCTTCAGAAAACCATCTTTAGAAATATTCACAATGTAGGGTGAAGAGAATGATGTAACCCACTCCTAAAAATCTAAGTATATTAAGTATTCCCTCACTATACATTTATGAGCTTATAATCTTTGTACGCAGTACCCTGATTTATTTGCAGCAAATCATTTCAACATGATTACAACACCAGAAATCAAAATAATTTTATTCTGTCCACTTTACGCTCAAACTCCACGTTATATGGGTATGAAAATTTATAACAAAGTGAAATGAGGAGAATTGCTCAGCATAAATTTAGAAACACTGAAAAAATCCTTGTATGAGAAACCAGTGCAGAAATGCTACTATTCAGTAAAAGAATTCTTAAATGACAACCTGAAAATTTGAACAGGAGAGAGCAAGTACTTAGGACTATTAACTTTAAAAGTTTGTTACTTTTGAAGAAAAATTATTAATTGATTAATTAAGTTATTATTCAGTACTGTAGATTACATTACTGGTATTATATGAGGAAAACTGTAAACCAGTTTTTGTGTTTTGATGCGTCTCCTGTACTGTAAGTCAATAAACTTGTATTCTATTATATTCTATTCTATTCCTTGATAAATCAACTCGTTATACCTATAACATTGCTGAAATGACTTAGGAAATGGGAAGGAGTTCTGATAAGGCCAATGTAAATAATGCAGATGAAATATTACAGCTGGTGAACAAATAATATTCCATCAGAACGCATGATATAGCCACAGGAATCTTCATGAGGCAATTTTTTAAATTAAACTATTTTTAAAAAATTGCACTCTTCAAAACTACTTTTAAGCATCATTCAATAGTAACATGTGCGTACGTAGCCCTTGATGCAGCACAAAAAACAATATTCTGTTATCACTATAGCCAAGCCTTGGTCTCTCTCTCTACAATTTTTAGCCCCCCCCCCCCCCCCCCCCACACACACACATTCCCATCCATTACCAAATTAACTATTACTTGATGTTCCGGGATGTCCTGTTAACTGATCTCTTCTTTTAGTCAATTTGAACCATAACTTCTTTCTTCTTAAATTTGATTAAGTACCTCCTCATTAGTTACTCAATCTTCCCACTTCATTTTCAATATTCTACTGTAGCACCATAGTTCAAAAGCTTCTAGACTCTTCTTGTCTGAACTGTTTAACATTCATGTTTCACTTCTATGCAATCCTACACTCCATGCAAATATCTTCAGGAAAGACTTCCTAACACTTAAATTTATAGTATGTAAAGTCCTCTATTTCAGGAATGCTTTCCATGCTACAGCCAGACTGCATTTTATATCCATTCTACTTCACCAATCTTAAGTTGTTTTTTGCGATCCAAATAGCAAAACTCATCTACTACTTTCAGCATCTCATTTCCTAATCTAATTTCCATGAATACCTGTGTTATCTACAACCTTCTACTTCAGTTGTTGAAAGGTAGGTATTCTCTTGCTGGAGCAGCTCAGCCCACCAAGGGAGGAAAGAGGGGGAAAGAAGCAGGGGTGGAGTGGGGGGGGGGGGGGGGGCAAGATAGAAGAACAATGACATGCGCACCTACCTTGGTCAACAGTAATTTTTTTACCTGTCCTGCAGTGTTTGGGGTTCACTGAACCTGCCCATTGTTCTTTCTGTTAAAACAAAAAATTTGAAATGTCAAATTTTTGGCACTTTTGCAGTGTATGACTTCCACTGTTTGTGATTTATGAGGCCGCTGCTAGAAATAATATTTATCTGTTGGCCAGCAAGGAGGAAGTGGACAGTGGCAGTATGGAGCAGGAGGAGGAAGCTGACAGTTGTAACAGCTTGCCTCATAAACAGACATTTACAGCTGGTCTTGCATGTGCCCTTAAAGCTTATGCCCTGTAAGATGATATTTCGGATGTCCGTATCCTGCTGGGTCTGTACAATGGGAGACTGCACATGTGTGGTGTATGTAGTGAGCCTGGGCTGTGCTTGCTCTTTGTGCTAAGATGTACTGTCATATTGGCTGAGTTCTCTCTTGGATGGCAGTGAGCTATATGGAGTCCACCAGCAGACTTTGTTCCCATATTAAAGAATACAGAGTGTTTCTTTGGGTGCTGACATTTTTTTCTTGCTATTTTCTGAAACTGAGCTCCACCCACATGATTACGGTAACTATCAGTTACTGGCAAGTGTACTGATACTTATGCTGACCAGCAGTTGTGAGAGGAAAAGATGTTGAGCTGTCTCAATTTAAAGAACAACGATTTCGGATTATGAATTTTACTCTGTTGCAAGTACTATTCCATTTACATTTATTACTTGACAGAATAGATGTGCTAAATATGTGCCAGATGTGGGAAAGAGAGTGATGCTGGGGCAGCATGCAGTGAACAAGGGAGGCTAATATTGTTTATGCCTTATATTATCATGAATGTGCTGTATATATTATAACAGCATTTGCTAATGTTAGTTGGACATGTTGGAAGTTAGTTTTTCTTATGACTGCTGTAAGGGTTTCTAAGCAGCTTCACTCCCTACATTTGCATAATACTGTTGCAAAGAGTGTACCAGCTGGCCCAAGCTGAGGCACCAAGTTCGGGGATTGGTGGTAGCATCACGACAAGAGGTGGTCACAAGGTCCAAGTGGCTGAAGCCATGAGCTGTGAAAGGAGGGCCTCCGCAGAGCAAAGATACCAGAGGACTTCACAGGGGCCAGTGTCGACTACAAGCAGCAGGTCAACATCCCATTGGTTGGTTGGCAACATTCGTGTCGGATAACCACTCGTGGCCTGGCTTCCCTCTTCTACCTGGCTGTCATCGGCACCACTCGGTAACCGCTGTGCCGCACAGTGGAGCCATGGAACTGCTTGCAGATAAAGGGGAGTAACATTATGTAATCCTGATGGTGATTTGTGTCATTGTCTACCTGCCCCCCTAATTATTTTCTAGTTTGTACCCGACCATCAGAATTTTACTCGGTCAGCTCTTTGGTTGTAAATATAGGCCATAGGACTGTACTAAGACACAAGCTGTCATTTAAAAATTTGTCCTGATATTATATTGCCTTTCCTTATTATTTTCTGGTTTGTACCTGACCCTCAGAGATTTACTCAGTCAGCTCTTTGGTTGTAAGTATAAACAGTAGTATTGTACTAATACACTAGTTGTTGTTTGAAAGTTGTCCCACTATTATATTGCCTTTCCTTTCTGGATTGTACCCAATCATAAATGTTCTAATCAATCAGCTCCTGTTCGCAAATACAGCCAACACAAATGTGCTAAGGCATAGGTTGCCGTTAAACAAAGGAGGGACTTTGTGGTTAGATTTAGATGTTAACCGGTTCAATTCTTTGATTGTAATTGCATTTCTCAGTCATAAGCTATAATCTGAGCAACCTGTCGTACTAAGCTGTGCATTGCTGTTTTTGAAAGACCAAGTCATTTTTTGTGTATTTTAGCTGGATCTTGTGGTTCCGTCGAGTGAGTACTATTGTAATAAGTGTTCACAAGTAATGTTTTAAGATGTTTCTTCAGAGTAGTCTTAATAAGTGACAATCAGTATAACTTTGAAAATATTAACAGCCAACTGTCACGGGGCTTTAGTCAAAATAAGACTGTCAAAGGGACAGGTTGGGATCCACTCGCACCTTGGTTGCCGAATGAAATTAAGAGGTTGATTATTTTGAAGTAAGCCTTATCATTGTCATATTGTTTCCTAATCTGTTTAACCTTTAAACACAGGTGCACATCTTAACCCCAAACTTTTCGACATACAGATTTCAAATTGAAGTTATGTCATCTGTTCTGAGTAATTGAATCACTCTTGTCATCAATAGTGCTTATAAAGTTTTCATGTGTTGCAGAAGGGCATTTAATAAGTTACACTTTGGAATATGCTATTGAATGGGTAGATCAAGTGCCGCTTAAGCAGGCCCCGTACAGCTTACCCCACACAAAAATTGTTAAGGGAGAAGATAGAGAAAATGTTAGGACAAGGAGTTATTCGACCATCTAAATCACCATATGCGGCACTGACATTCCTGGTACCCAAATTCAGTGGTGAGTTCCATCTGGTGGTGGACTACCATGAGTTGAATAAGAAGGTTGTATTGAGATCAGAGCCATTGCTGGTCTTACATTCATATTTCACTTGGTTTAAAGGAGCACTTGCATTTACTACCTTAGACTTTCAATCAGGCTTATAACCAAACAGCTTTAGAGAGAGGTCACAACCTGTCACTATATATGCTACTGATTGGAATTTTGTTTGAATTTAACTGGGTTCCTTTTGGGATAGCAACAGATGCTGCAGTTTTGTCACATTTAACTGATGCATTATTTTTTGATGCAAAGTTTAAATTCGTTTACCATTACTTAGATGACTAATTAATAAATAGTTGTTCCAATTAAGAACAATGATTGCACCTGAACAGTTACAGAAGGCAGGCCTCACAGTAAACCCCCAAAAGGTTGTTTTTGCCTGCACCTGAATGACATTTTTAGGACATATAGTCTCTGTGGAACGAATCTGCATTGATCCTGATAGAATATAAATTATTAACCAATCCCCAAGACCATGTGATGTTAAATAAGTTGCCAATGGAAACTCTTTAGACACAGAAGGTAGAGATGAGAATTTAAAAATTTGGCAAGATAAGATCCAGCAAGTCCACTGAAACACAGTTCCATTTGCCCTTCTTTTCCTCGTTTTAATTTCCTAGAGAAATATTATTCCTATGATTTATGCAACATTCTTTGAAAGTGTGGACAGGATCGATTTAAAGCACATAATTATTTATAACTTGTGGTACTACAGTCTCTAAAAATATGAAAGAGAATATTCCAAAACGGAACATGTTATGTATTAATCACCTTAGAAGTAGAAAGATTTGACATTTATTTCTATTCTTTGGCATCTGCTGTTTCTTAGCTCCAACTAGAAAGCAATTAAATGGAATGTTGCAAGCTTTTATTGTAGTCCATCCACAGCAAAGCATCATCTTAAGATTAATTTATTCTTCTCTTCTAATTCCAAATATGCAATGTACCATCTACTAATTATAGCATGTGGACAACAAATAATTGCTTGCCTTTAATAATGTAAAGCAGAGATGGCCAAGATTTCAGCTCACGGGCCATGCCCAGCACCGAGTGCCAAAGCACTCAGCCTCACTTCACACTACCCCAGTACCATGCCAGACTGTTTGAGCATAAAGAGGGGAAAACAGTAAACACATTGCATTTAAATGGCAGTACATTCTTACTCTATATTACTTGGTCTTACATTTCACATTTTTCAACAACAAAGATCACAATCAAAACAGGTTTTCAGTATTAATTAATCATTTGTAGCATATTGACAACATAAGTTTTATATGATACAAACTATCAGCATATGTATAGACGCAAACAATTTCACAAAGTTTTGCTCTCAGGTTGCCACATAATTGACTTATTTAGTTTCATAATTGAAAAAAAGGTCTTCCACACAAATTTGTTGACCAGACTATTGTAGCACTTTTGCAAAGCTCATTATAGATACTTGGAAAATCTACCTAAGAAAAGCAATGCAGATGCACTGGACAGTTTTAAAGTAAAAAGATTTGTAATTAAAACTAGTATTACCTTGCAAGTCAATCAGTTACATCTTCACATGCACAGGGGTACTTTCAACTGAAAAACAAATGGTCTCAAAAACAGCTTGAAAACAGATATAAGCTAGACAGGTCGTTAAAAACTTTATAAGGGGTATCACTGTACTTCCATGACACAATTAATTCTTCAATGCTCTATTTTTAATGTCAGTGCGCTTAGAGAACTGGATTGTTTTTGTCAGAATGTGTCCCTTCTACAATGCGATTTTCTTTTTAAGGGCATGCCCATCAAATCAGAAACACATTATCCCGGAAAGCCGCACTGTGGGCAATGTGCAGTCAAGTCCACTTAAAATGTGAAGTCTGCAATCCATTTCGTGTGTTCTAATTTTTGTTCCTGCACTCCTCTTTCCTTCTTATATTCAACGATAGCGAGATTTAAATCGGAAAATCTGGAGATGTGCCCCTTGCCTTAACCACAATACTTTGCAGTAATAGATGAAGTCTCCACACTCACTCTTCTTTTCCAGTGAAAACTGTTGCAACTGGAAATAGATTAACGTGTGCGACTTCAGAAATTTTACTATTTATACCACCAATATCTCTATGTGCTCCACGCCTTCAAAATTAGCACAAAGTGCTACTTGACATACAGAACAATGAATCCTGTCCATCAATAATTGTAATTTTTTGCTATTTCACTGTTAACTGAAAGTTTATAAACTCTTTCTGCGTGGTACAACAATGTTTTTTCATAGCAAATAAGCAGTACCCGTTGCTTATGTGACCTGAGAATTCTCAACCCTCTCTTCCATCATTCCCATTCATTTTAAAGGATTGTGAAAACAGATCACTAGACTGCCTTTTTTTGTGCAAACAGCCACTGGACCTGTGAACATCCTTCATACTGTGAGCGAACAGTGAAGGGTAAACAGCGTTGATAGATGATTCTGTTGAACTCAGAGAGTTGTGCTGAGCACAAAATGCTGCACCACAATGCTAAATCAAATTTCACAGTGTTCTAGGTACTTCCAAGGAGGACTGAGCAAAACCAAGTAACAGGCCTGGGCTCAGCCTGCCACCCATGGCCGATACATGCTGCACGCAAGAAGTTTGGCACACCTTGGCCAGCCCTGATGTAAAGTGTGACCTATTGTAAAACTATGGCAGATGATTGTCCAGTGTAAATGTTTGACACCAAGGGAAAAAATGGTGTATCTTTGGATATTTCTGAACATGGATAATTGAAATGACATGAGCATCTGATACTGTATCTGCACTGATTGCAATTAACTTGGTTTTCAATTCTGCAGAGTTTGACACTATGTTCAACCTGAAATCTGTCATTTTGTGATTGCGGCATTGACGCTACTCAATAACTCGCATTTAATTGTTAAAGGAACCAGAGATCGGTGCTGCTACCATTTCAAAAAATTCTTTTGTATTTTTAGCTATATTTCCCTCACAGTAATGTATGGTTGAAACATGTTGAACAGCTAGCTACATGTTACCAGAATTTTCAATACAAGATTTGTAAATCAAGTGAATGTGCTTGATAAATAACATCAGTTTACAATGTCAGTTACAAATTATGGAAAGATACATGATTAATTAAGAAGCTAAGATGCTACACTACACTGTCAATACTTTTTTTTACTGTATACATCCTTCAAAATCGAATTAGAAACATTACAGAACCAAAAACTCATGCAAAATGAAAAATAGGTGTTTTCTTTTTTCGCAAGGAAAGTAAAGGTTTTAAGGAAAAGATAAGTTCATAAAACAATGTGGCACTCTCCTACATACCATCAAGAATTTTTTAAACATGAAAATCAATGAAGTTGATTCCCTTCTCTCGTTTCCCTCTTCCTTGCCGGGCACGCAGTGAGAAACACCTTGGATGGCAGCTTGTGCCGGCTAGCCATGGGCCAGTCTATACATTTCATACCTGCCCGTCCCTGTGTGCAGTGTAAACACAGTGTTTTGATCTTTGTAGTAGTCATACCTGCATTCCTGTTTTCTTATTCTCTTTTGCATTTACTTCAGCATTATTCCTAATTTACTATTTGTTGATAGTCCTGTACTCATCAGTTCAGAAATGCTGTTTTAGCAGCCACTGCATGTTAGTAATCCTACGATATCTAATCTTCAAGCTATTTGTCTCCCTTTTCAGACTCTGTAACCCTCCGACAAGATTAATATTCTATGCTCTGAGGCATAGAATGCGAAATTTGTTTTTCCCAGTGACAACTTCCTCAAGGGTAGTCCCCAACAGACTCTTGTGCCGGTAGTTACTGAAAAGACTGCTGCCCTTCTTCAAAAACCATGTTAGTCTGGCCTCTAGGAAGATACCACTCTGATGTGGTTGCATCTACAGTACTACTACAGTCTTTTTTGTAGATGCACACAAGCAACACCCACTACGTCAAGGTCCACTGTTCACGGGGATTTGACTTCTGTTTGGCATAGCCGTTTCCAGAGATGAAAAAAGTAAGTATTGAGGTGAACAAAGTTTATCCAGTGCCAGCTCACAGGTAATGCACTTTGACTTATGTTCGCTACAACTGTCACACCATGATGTGGGTCTGCCAGATAGGTCTCACAGTAGCACAGGCACTGCCTATGTGTATGTGTGATTGTTCTGTTTAGGGACAGCTGCATGGAAGAAGACTGAATGTTGATGGGACAAAGTCAGACAATTGCATCTGATGCTTGATATAATCAACACTTTTAGTTTTAGTGAGAAGTAACTGGACAAGCAACAATTACCTCACTTTTAGCTGAAGATATTGTTTCAATTACTGTTGTGACATTGTCCATATTGAAAGGAGTGTGCACATGATTCTTCTCTGACACTCTTCCTAGTAGTTTGCTGTGCTCCTCTTTCTTCTTCCGTGTACAATTTTTTGTGGGTTTTGGTCTTGTCACTGATGTCTGCAACAAATTTTCAGGATGTTATACTCATCAGTAATTTAATAAGTTAACAACTTACCGAATAGTTGAGGCACTGAGTTGTTGATAGATATGTAAACAAGACTGTGGTCTTTGCTCAATTTTGGACGAATCCTTCTTGAGAACTGTGGAGAAGCAGACACACACACACACACACACACACACACACACACACACACACACACACACACACACACACACCTGTATGGCTACATTGTCCCTACTGTTCACTATCTATGGCACTGGTGCTTGACTGTAACGAGTGGTTGTGTAAGGTGAGTGGGCAAGGAGAGAGAGAAAGAAGGGAGCGGGAGGGAGATTTAGAGAAGGGTGGCAAATGGTTGGGGAGTGGAGACAACAGGTCCACACATTGGTGGTGCAGCACCAGTGAGCTCACTCTGGCTGTGACAGTGGTTCATACAGTGAACAATGCCATGGAAGAATAGTTTGAGAACGGGGAGACAGAAAAGAGAAACACGGCTACTTCAGAGACAAGCGTATGGGCGCAGGGAGACAGCAAAAGGGTTACGGATCACGAGTGGAGGTGAGCATAGGGCAGGAGCTAGAGGAGATCAGGACCACCACAATTAGAGGATCAAAGGATATGTTATGAGGACAATTCCCATCTTCGTAGTTCAGAGAAGATGGTGTCGGGGACAAGGATCCATATGGCATGGTTTGTAAAGCAGCTGTTGAAATTGAGCATGATGTGCTTGGCAGTGTGTTCTGCATTTGGTGGACAATTCTACTCTTAGCTACAGTCAGGTAGTGACCATTCATTCAGATGGACATCTGGTTGCTGGCCATACCCATTTAAAATTCTGTGCAGAATTTACAGCAGAGCTGGTATATTATATAACTGCTTTCATAGGTGGCCCTACCTCTGTCAGGGTAGGATAGATCTGTGAGAGAACTAGAGTAGGATGTGCTGGACTATGAGGAGGTGGGAAAGATTATGGGTACGACAGTCCTCATTTCCAGACATGATGATGAGAAGTCAAAGGATATCATTCAACTGTTCCAGTCTGGTACGATATTGAACAAGGATGGGGGCGTGCTATTGCTGCAGGTTCCTGGGGAAGGTTGGAGGATTAGGGGCATGCATGAATATGGCAAAATAAAGCTGTCTGCAGATTAGATATGGAGGGAGATGTGTAATGCCTATCTGTGAAGGCTTATTAAGACATTCAGCATAGTGACTAATGATTATGCAGCACTGCCAACGCACCATCCATGGGTGGTGAGGCAATGTAGGGAAAACTTTTTAGTGTAGAAGTAATGGTTGCTATTAAAATGGAAATACTGTTGATTGTTAGTGGGTGTAATATGGATAGAGGTTTTGATGGAGTCATCAGATAAGTGACGGTCAGCTTCCAGGAAGGTGGCATATTTAGCTGAGAAAAGACCAAGTGAAGTGGATAGGAGAAAAGATGTTGACACTGTGGAGGGATGAGGGTAGGATGTCTTGAATTTGGGTCAAGATCATGAAGATATCATTAATGAAACTGAACCAGCCTAGAGGTTTAGGAGTTTGGGTGATTAGGAAATTTTCCTCTAGATGGCACATAAACAGGTTGGCATAGGAGTGTGCCATGCAGGTGTCCATAGCCATGCCGCACATTAGTTTGTACATATTTTCCTCAAAGATGATGATGTTATGTGTAAATATGTAACAGATTTCCTGTCCCTTATCCCTACACACCCTCAATCCTCCTACCTCATGAACCAGCTACAAGGATGTGCCGCCTGTTTCACCCAATACCATCCGAGACTTGAACAACCGAACCACATCCTTCATCAGGTCTTTGATTATCTATCATCTGTCCTGAAATGAGGGACATCCTGCCTAAGATCCTCCCAACCCCTTCTAAAGTGGTGTTCTCTCACCCACCACGCCTCCACAATGTCCTAGTCCACACCTGTGGCACTTCCAATCCCAACTCCTTGCTACAGGGATATGATCCCTGTGGCAAGGTGCAAGACCCAACCAATCCACTCACCCATCACATCATATTACAGTCCTGCCACAGGCTTATCCTACCCCATCACAAGCTGGGCCACCTGTGACAGCAATGATGTCATATACCAGCTGTGCTGCAATCATTGCATAGCTTTTTGTGCTGGTATGACTACCAACCAGCTGTCTACCAGGATAAATGGCCACAGCCATACTGTGGCCAAGGGAAAAGTGAACCACACTGTGTCACAACATGCAGCTGAACATATCATTCTTGATTTCAATGGCTGCTTCATAATCCAGGCCATCTGCATCCCCCCTCCACCACCAGCTTTTCTGAACTGCACAGATGGGACTTATCCTTAAAACACATCCCAGCCTTAACTTCTGTTAACTTACTGTCCTCACACCCTTTACTCAATAGTTTCCGCCCCCTCTGTCCTATCACCTTCTCCCAATTCACTTCCCCTCGACCTCATTGTGCACCGCTCTCCATCTACACGTCTGCTGGTATTTTACCTTTCTCTGCTCCTCTTTTTTTTCCCACTCCCCTGCCCCCCTCCTCTCACCTCAGCATCTCCTGATGCTGCACTTGGCAGCCTTGTCCTGCCACCATCTACTCCCTGCACAATCTGCCAGGCAGTGCTCACTTTTCTCCCACCACCATTACTCTGCTATCCCTCTCTCTTCCCTGCCCCAGTCCAGACTGCTGCAATCGTTTGACATGATACAGTTGCATTCTGGTTGGTGCGGACAGACAGTGCTCATGTTTGCTTGCGTGTGTGTGTGTGTGTGTGTGTGTGTGTGTGTGTGTGTGTGTGTGTGTGTGTGTGTGTGTTGTGTGTGTTGTGTGTGTTTTCCTTTCTCAACAAGGCTTTGGCTGAAAGCTCAATATGTAATAGATTTTTCATTGTGACTGTCTGCAACTCGAGGTGTCACATTTACATTGAGTAGCAATCCATCCTTTTCATGATATTGTTGATGTAATTTGTTAAGATGTGTATGGAATGAGGGACGGTATTCAGTATTTGTAAGGCCATGGGCTTGGGAGTTGGTGGTATATAGGGATGTGGCATCAACAATGATGAAAAGGGATCCAGCTAGTAATGGAGTCACAATGCTCAAAAACACCTGACCGCCTGTAACGCATCCAGTTATCCTTTCTGAACAGCCATCTAAGTGATTTCCTTTCGAGATCTGCTCGATCACGCAGATGGATCCAGACAAAGTAGTGTTCGTATGTCCATCCTTGTGTTAAATGATTACAAAGACTTCAGCTGTTCAATATGAAATGAAACTTAAAACACCTGCATCCATTTCTTTTGAATTTAATTTAATTATGCAACCAGTCTTGGTGTTCGATTAAACCATCGTCAGGGCCCTGTGTAAAAAAACAACAATACCTACATACTTAGATTAACAAACATACTAGTAAGCGGACAGCATAACATTTAAGAATCAATAATGTCCAAGGGAATTTACACTAAATATCTGTCAACAGGCAAACTGAACTGGATGCTACATCAGTGTTAGTGAACCATTAAAATGTAAAACGACAGCAGTTATGAAATTTTATGAATATTAACTGTGAGAAACATATAAAAGTATAAGGTCATACAACAGTAAAAACTAATCTAGTTATTGGAGGTCAGGAACATACACTGATCTCAGATACCTTTAGGTTCCTCGTACTTAGGAAAAATTAAAATGTAAAATTAATATAACACACTATAACAAATTACAGCTATGCACACAATTTTAAAATATAACACGAGAGACAGACACAAGCAAAATACCATGATTAAGAGGATAGTCTATGGGTAAATAGGTGTGTAGTTAGGTGACACAATAGACTTCAGATTCCTGAAGTATGCCTACAAAATTGTACAGAAATTTCTGTAGAGTCTTGTAGATACATGAAAAGATGTTTTCAGTGAAATCAGAAAGCAAGTAATCCAAAAAAAAGTGCACTTATATGACAAGTAGTCCTTGCAAGAGACAAGTTAGAGGATAGAGTCAACTACCATCAGTGATTCCTATAAAGGACAAGTGGTCAAAACAAAAGTGAATAAAAAATGTGAGGTAGAAAACATCAAGACTGTAATGAGGGCAAAGAGTTATGTTGTATGCAAACAAAAATGTGTCACGGAATCAAATACAAACAAACACCTACAGTGCAACATACTGAGAAATATATAAATAATACGCCAAAAGATAATTCCATGTACGATGCACAAGATGACAACATGAATCTATACATCTATTATGTAATAATATAAAACTGTTACAACTGAACATATATGGGAAAATACTATAAACAAACACCTATTTTGTATTATACCACAAAATTACATAAATATGTAACTACATGTCACGCAATAAATACAAGAAAGTGTCTATTGACACACAGTCAACATGGGTTTAGAAAGCATCATTCCTGTGAAACACAACTTCACATGAAGTGTTGAGTGCTACTGACAAGGGATTTCAGATCAATTCCGTATTTCTGGATTTCTGGAAGGTTTCTGACACTGTACCACACAAGTGGCTCATAGTGAAATTGCACGCTTATGGAATATCATCTCAGTTATGTGACTGGATTTGTGATTTCCTGTCAGAGGGGTCACAGTTCGTAGTAACTGACAGAAAGTCATTGAGTAAAACAGAAGTGATTTCTGGCGTTCCCCAAAGTAGTGTTATAGGCCTTTTGCTGTTCCTTATCTATATTAATGATTTTGGAGACAATCTGAGCAGATGTCTTCGGTTGTTTGCAGATGACGCTGTCGTTTATCGACTAATAAAGTCATCAGAAGATCAAAACAAACTGCAAAATGATTTAGAAAAGATATCTGAATGGTGCGAAAAGTGGCAGTTGACCCTAAATAACGAAAAGTGTGAGGTCATCCACATGAGTGCTAAAAGAAACTCGTTACACTTCGGTTACACAATAAATCAGCCTAATCTAAAAGCCATAAAGTCAAATAAATACCTAGGTATTACAATTATGAACAACTTAAATTGGAAGAAACAGACAAAAAATGTTGGGGGAAGGCTAACCAAAGACTGTGTTTTATTGGCAGGACACTTAGAAAATGTAACAGATCTACTAAGGAGACTGCCTACAATATGCTTGTCTGTCCTCTCTTAGAATACTGCTGTGTGGTGTGGGATCCTTACCAGATAGGACTGACGGAGTACATTGAAAAAGTTCAAAGAAAGGTAGCATGTTTTGTATCATCGTGAAATATGGGAGAGTATCACAGAAATGATACAGGATTTGAGCTGGACATCATTAAAAGAAAGGCGTTTTTCGTTGCGATAGAATCTTCTCACGAAATTCCAATCACCAACTTTCTCCTCCGAATGCAAAAATATTTTGTTGACACCAACCTACATAAGGAGGAACGATGATCAAGATAAAATAAGGGAAATCAGAGCTCATACAGAAAGATATAAGTGTTCATTCTTTCCACTATACGAGATTGGAATAATAGAGAATTGTGAAGGTGGTTCAATGAACCCTCTGCCAGGCACTTAAATGTGATTTGCAGAGTATCCATGTAGATGTAGAATGCAGGAAACATCAAGACAGTAATGAAGGCAAACAACGTGTCTTACGTGTCCAACAAATGTGTTGAAGATCCAGACAAGTAACTGCCATTTATATCAAGAAATATATATATGTAATACATCAAATGGGTAATTTCCTGACAAGGTGGACAAAATTTAAGGGTGAATGTATCCTTGTATCGTATGAGAAAATTACAATAGGACACCATCAGGGAATATACTAAACACAAATATCTATCTTGTACAATATCAGAAATATATGGAATATATGTAAGGAAACAGAAACTAATATAGCTAATGCCATCAAGTGATGGGGTAGTCTTGTAAAAACAAACACCTATGTCATAAATCAGACCTATGTGACCAGGTAAAGATTCAGACACTACTATAACATAACTCCAACAATGTGGTGTAGCAAACATTAATATAACACATCAATGAATCGAATTAAGAATAGGTGATAGGTCAAAGAATATTAATATATATGTCACACAATAAATTTAAAAACCAGGAGGTACTACAAGCAAACATCTGTGTCATACGATATCTAATATATTACACAAAAGTAAAACACAGGAGTGTAGAGCACCATAAAAAGATCACATTAACAGCCAAGTACAAAATATTTTGCATAAAAAGAATATTCATGTATGTAATGAGAAACAAATAAAATATTAACATGTGGAGTTACACGTCAATATGTAGTCAGCAAAATGTTAGCAACATCTAAAGCAATCAGAATCAACTTGTATGTGAACATCCAGGGATGTTGGTATATTACAGCAAACTTGTTTGTCTATATATGTTTCTTCTATACATTCGTTGGATACATACAACACATTGTTTGCCGTCATTACTGTCTTGATGTTTCCTACCTTAACTGTTATGTATTTACTGTGTGACACGTAAATATTTATTTACATAAATTTTTGGTGTTATATAAAATAGGTGTTTGTCTATAGTATATTGCCTGTATATGTTCTACTGTCAAGGTTTTATACACTCCTGGAAATTGAAATAAGAACACCGTGAATTCATTGTCCCAGGAAGGGGAAACTTTATTGACACATTCCTGGGGTCAGATATATCACGTGATCACACTGACAGAACCACAGGCACATAGACACAGGCAACAGAGCATGCACAATGTCGGCACTAGTACAGTGTATATACACCTTTCGCAGCAATGCAGGCTGGTATTCACCCATGCAGACGATCGTAGAGATGCTGGATGTAGTCCTGTGGAACGGCTTGCCATGCCATTTCCACCTGGCGCCTCAGTTGGACCAGCGTTCGTGCTTGACGTGCAGACCGCGTGAGACGACGCTTCATCCAGTCCCAAACATGCTCAATGGGGGACAGGTCCGGAGAACTTGCTGGCCTGGGTAGTTGACTTACACCTTCTAGAGCACGTTGGGTGGCACAGGATACATGCGGACGTGCATTGTCCTGTTGGAACAGCAAGTTCCCTTGACGGTCTAGGAATGGTAGAACGATGGGTTCGATGACGGTTTGGATGTACCGTGCACTATTCAGTGTCCCCTCGACGATCACCAGAGGTGTACGGCCAGTGTAGGAGATCGCCCCCCCACACCATGATGCCGGGTGTTGGCCCTGTGTGCCTCGGTCGTATGCAGTCCTGATTGTGACGCTCACCTGCACGGCGCCAAACACGCATACGACTATCATTGGCACCAAGGCAAAAGCGACTCTCATCGCTGAAGACGACACGTCTCCATTCGTCCCTCCATTCACGCCTGTCGCGACACCACTGGAGGCGGGCTGCACTATGTTGGGGCATGAGCGGAAGACGGCCTAACGGTGTGCGGGACCGTAGCGCAGCTTCATGGAGACAGTTGCGAATGGTCCTCGCCAATACCCCAGGACCAACAGTGTCCCTAATTTGCTGGGAAGTGGCGGTGCGGTCATCTACGGCACTGCGTAGGATCCTACGGTCTTGGCGTGCATCCGTGTGTTGCTGCGGTCCGGTCCCAGGTCGACGGGCACGTGCACCTTCCGCCGACCACTGGCGACAACATCGATGTACTGTGGAGACCTCACGCCCCACGTGTTGAGCAATTCGGCGGTACGTCCACCTGGCCTCCCGCATGCCCACTATACGCCCTCGCTCAAAGTCCGTCAACTGCACATACAGTTCAAGTCCACGCTGTCGCGGCATGCTACCAGTGTTAAAGACTGCGATGGAGCTCCGTATGCCACGGCAAACTGGCTGACACTGACGGCGGCGGTGCACAAATGCTGTGCAGCTAGCGCCATTCGACGGCCAACACCGCGGTTCCTGGTGTGTCCGCTGTGCCGTGCATGTGATCATTGCTTGTACAGCCCTCTCGCAGTGTCCGGAGCAAGTATGGTGTTTCTGACACACCGGTGTCAATGTGTTCTTTTTTCCATTTCCAGGAGTGTATTATTAATGATAAATGGATACTTTCACTCTTTCATTTTGTACACCTTATCTGGATATTATCTTCTGATGTATTAATTATATATTTTGTGGTATGTTGTGACATAGGTGTTTGTTTATGTCTGGTTCTTTGACACATTTTTGGATACATATGACATTTCAGTTGTGTGGTGACAAGGTGTCAAAAGCTATGATGTCCTCCTTGTAAGTCAGATATGCCAGAGTTGTATATGATGGTGCCCAGGACAGCTTTTGACCCAAATGTCGTGATTCTTTCCTTGTTCTCTTTCCTTTCAAGGATGATGGGAAAATGGGGTACTGAAGTGCACTCTGGGGTCCTTTCTTGATGCTCACTGTGAAAATGTTGCTGGTCTCAGGTCTTTACTCACTTTGCTTTGATAAGTACATGTGCTTGTGGTGGATAATGGTGTGCTGGACATTGGCTGTGTCTTAGGTATCCACCTTGGGAACAGGTTTCTGCACCACAAAAGCATACAAAGTGGCAGATACAGGTGGTCTTGTCACCTTATATTCTTTTTTGGCTTCTGCATAGATCCACTTGTTCACTTTCATTTCATAGAATTTGTGTTCCTCAGCAAAAAACAGGGCAGTCTTGTCTCCAGATTGGATGGCTCCCAGAACTGTTAATGCATATAGCTGGAGACATGCAATAAATCCCAGATTTATGGGTTGCCTTTCCGCACTACCCACAGGTCACTTCATGTCCAGAACCCAACATTGTATGGCCTGTTTGCTGGCATTTGTAACACTGGATAGGGTTAGGCACTTAAGGCCTCTGCCATAATGTGTTCAGGCAGCATTGGAGAACTGAAGGTCATAACAAATTTCTCCAATATCCCTTTGTGTTCTTTGGTCCACATTAAGTACCACATGTTATGCCCATTCTTGTTTGAGTTCTGAGAGGTCTATCTCTATAATAGCATAGCATGTGAACACACCATTGCTTGAGTTGGAGTTATACAATTTTTTTTACTTCCTAAGAAGTTTCAACCAACAAGAAACAATTTCATAAATGCTTACTACACTTTAAGCCATCAGAAAACACTTCTAATCCTTTATGAATATATAAGGGGGATACTTTTCAAATGCCCTCTCCTGCCTCTTCATCACTACAAACACATTCTAAATTATGACTCCTTGAGCCTCATTACTAAATACAATTTGATTATCAGCCTGCCTTATTTGTCTGGATTAGTGGGCTGGAGTATTCCCAGATTTATTTTATTTTTATTTACACATCAAGTTCCGTAGGACCAAATTGAGGAGCAAACCTCCAAGGTCATGGAACATGTCAGTACATGAAATTACAACATAAAAGTAATAACAGATAAAAATAAATGTTCATGAACCTGTAAAAATGTCAGTCCATAAGTTTAAGTACACGCTATCAGTACAATAAGAATCAGCTTAATTTTTCAAGGAACTCCTCGACAGAATAGAAGGAGTGACTCATGAGGATACACCCATCAACTGGGAGTTGAAAAATTTAATTTCAAGTGTTCCATCTTTTTCCCATGTGCAGCTAGGGCAGCAAGGGTGCACTCAGGCAGAATGCTGCTTGCCTGAGTAGCCTTACACAACTGAGATGGGGTGGGTCCCAAGAGTTTGCCTGCTAATGACTGTTCCACCTCAAGAACCAGGTATCTTATCAGTGCACAGCACACTTTGAGATTGAGGGGTTATTTATAGAGGATTTACCATCCTTGCAATGTGGGCAGTTAAGCCAAGATCCCTGTTGTCTCTGACACAAAACGTCCCACCACCGTGCACGCCCAGAGCTTATGGTAACAGAGGATTTGCAGTGCTCACCAGATCCCAGCTCAGGAATTTCAGGGTCATCAAGCCTGTACCCCGCAGACAAATTCTGAGCCCCTGAGGACCGTACACAGTACAAAATGCTCTAATATGTGTTCATATCCTTACGCATTTAGACTTTACTTAAGTGCAATAATGGCACCACACCAATCATGAAAAACAACCCCATACCATAACACTACCTCCTCCATATTTCACTGTTAACAGTGCACATGATAGTAGGTAATGTTCCCCATGCATCTGCCGAACACAAACTCCTCCATTAGATTGCCACAGAATACAGCATTATCCATCAGTCCATATAACTCCTTTCGAGACATATGCTGTCCAGAGATATTGTTCTTTATGCCACCTAATGCATCATTTAGCATTTACTGCAGAAATGAATGTTGTGTGTGTCTCTCTTTGATCGATGAAGGCTGCAGCCAAAAGCTGTATGTAGCATTTACTGCAGAAATGATGTGACTTATGAGGAGCAGCACAACATTGTAGACCAATCTTTTTAACTCCCTACACACTGTTATTGTGCTAGCTGTACTGTTAGTAGTGTTTCGGAACTCACTGGTAATTCCTTCAACTGATTCCATACCATTTTTTGCAACCAACCTCTGGTTGAACTGGGCAGCTTTAGAAGGGTTGAAATGTCCCTTGTAACATCCCCTTCAGCTTTAAAATACATAGACCACTTTCAGAAGATGCCACAGCAACAATTTGTAGGATTTATGACATCGGTTTTCAGGAGTCATTGTTGATTAAGAACAAAAGCACTGCAATACAATTATATTTGTGATTTTTAACCCTTCTTTCACACAGTTTCATATTTATGTGCCACTAAAGAACTGTTTAAGATCAAAGCAACTTTCCTACGAACATTGTACTAGATGCCCTACAAAGATAAATTCAAACATTAAACTGAGAGTGGGTGAGACTGAGAAGACGGTTGGCAAAAGGACCTGAATAGTGACATCGGTGTGCAGCAGTAGTTGCCATGCATATGTGGCACCAATGAGGTCGACACCAGTATCGATCTGAGCATCATCTTTGAACTAAGCAAAACATTATCTTTGTGTAGATCTGCTATCCAGTTCTTTTTGAGCCTTACTTGTGTAAAGAGGTGAATAAATGAACTCCTGATTATAAGGTGTGATTTGGTGTATCTCAGCCGAGCATCCACCTCACTGCTGACCCCGAGTTGTAACGTCTTCTGTTTTCGCCGTTTTACTGTGTCCGCGGCCTCCGCATCGGTTTTTTTCGTGTGTATTACATCAACACAGCATTTGAACAATGGTTTCAACCCCATGCCTAATGCCGACATGCATCATGTTGCGGGGGATATAGACCCACCACGACTGCAATACGATGCCTCTCACTCGTCGATTACGCTGATTTCACCGGACGTTTTCATGCCTGCAACAATGAGATTAGGAGTGTGCATGACTCTGGATATCAGACGCCTTTGTTCCCGCCACATGTGCCCTCCCTCATTGATGGAGCAGTTACCTCTTACGGATCTCCGTGCAGTGCGAAATCAATGTCAATTTCTGCAAATGCTTCATTGGTTAACCTACCACCGCCAGGACAACGGTTTGCCACACCGCACTCCATGCAGTACCACGCGGATTCCTGCCACGTGGCCCAAATTGCTTTGTTCACAGGTCAACCTCCTCAGCATCCGACCACGCCCACGCCTGCCTGTGTTCAGCATCAGCACATGCCTTCAATACCTCAGCTTGCAACAGGACCAATGGCTTGTTATCTGTGCCTGACCTCCATCTCCATCCTACTGCTATGCCTCAGTGTTTTGTGCCACGACATTCACCTTATCCGCACACCGCTTTGAGTGAAGTGACTATGAACAGTGAACATTCACACATTCCGCCCAATGTTCGACATCATTTTCCTCATTGTGCTTCTCAACAGCCCGCACCTCCACAGCCTCCCTGCAACACAGGTGGCTCCACCACTGATCGCACGTTGAGCTTCTGCTCCTTTTTGCAGCACATCTCGGTGCCTCACCCACATTAGCCTTCAGTGTTGTGATGGAACGCACTCAACCACAACGCGTCACCTTCACGCTGCCATCCGACCAGCTGTCGTCACCACATACCCTGGAGACACACTCTCCTGGAATACTGCAGTATGCCCCAACAAATTCAACTCACACGTTCTTCCAAACATTCTACAATGCTTACCGACACTGCCGCAGTTCAATCCCGACAGGACAACAACCTGGTTCAAAATTGTGGATGTAGTGTTCGACCATTTGAAACTCGACGAATCAACCAGATTTCTGTGTCTTATCACCCAACTGCACGACCAGGACGACTTGATTGCTGACCTGGTCGACGTCCCGGACTCAGCTACCCACTACACTCTAGCCAAAAAGACAGTTCTACGTTGGCTTGCGCACTCAACTGAGACAGCAATACGGCAAGTGCTCCACATCGAGCAACTAGGCAACGAGAAACCTTCACAACTTTGGAGACGGCTACGGGCCCTGGTCAGCGACGATCTACTGTCTGACAAAGCTCTCCTCACCATCTGGACAGATAAACTACCTCCTCACATCCGCTTTACTTTTTACACAATCAATATAAATAAAAATGCTCTCCAGTGGTATGTTACAAATATGAAGATTACACTACATATCTTACACCATGTTTGAAGTCATTGAGCTCTCCTTACTTACCCATTCTGCTGCTATTGTTTCTCTACTGACAACACTATACTTCACATGTCCTTTTCTGCTGGCAGATCAGCCTCTTGTGATATCCAGTGGTCAATTCTGCATTACACAGTGTTGTCTGGATGCTTTTGATCAGATAGGGTATGTAGTGATAAATTGTATACAATCAAATTACCATTTTTTACTCTGTTCTCAAAAAAACTATAGGCTGATATATGGTGCAATACAACATAGATGTTTCAGAGTGAAAGTAACACTATAAATGTATGTAACATTTGCTGGTCTGTAAATTATATACAATGAGTACAAAACTAGAAAATTGACTTGGTATTGCCAATACTTTCAAATTACATCTAATTAGTACAGAAAGGAAAAACATTATAAATGGAAACTCACAAATAATTGAACTGATTTTGGACAAAGACCTGTGTCAAAATGTATTTTTCTTTAATTACAGATATTTATTCCATGATTTCTATTACAACAGCTTCCTGCATTCTAACAGATGTACTGTTGTCATTACGATGTACAAAGCTACCAGATCATACTGTTCATCTACAGTGCACAAGCTCATGCATCACACTGCTCTTTATTACTTCACAATACTGTCATTTATAGTTGTTTTTAACTTACCTCATTAAATCGAGATAAATGGCTGTTCTTGTGACTGCTCTGATTACTTTCCAATGAAGTTTGACTTTCCCTTCCTGACGCTTCTGATTTTTTTGTACTTGAAACAGATCTCATTACTGTGGACTTTCTTTTCATGGCTGAGTTTTCATTGTACATAGAGAATCTGCTCACCGAAGGAAATTTTCCACAGTTCCTCAGTGTTTTTTTATCATATATCCTGTTATCAGTTTCATTCTGCATGCTTAAACTTTCACTTGAGTCAGGTATAAGCATCAATAAATCTCTGCAATATTTTGCAATCTCCTGAATGCAACATAAAATTATGGCCTCATTTAATGCGGTAATACTTATTCATGTAACAAAAAATTAACTTATAAGGTGACTGTTTTACACTTACATCACCCGAGTCTTCACTTCCACAAGATATCACTCCTGATTTTGAGGAAATTTCAGTAAGTTCAATAATTAATTTCAAAAATTCCCTTAGTTTCTTTGGTATGCACATTAATACTGAAGTTGGGATGTGGTTCAAGACTGCCTGCAAAGTGAAACAATATTTAGTTTGGCAAAAATAAATAAATAAATAAATAAAAAATAAAAGTAAAATAATTAAAGAAAAGTAGCTAACTTAGAAATTTAATATTAAAAGAATATCAACAATGCAAGAAAAGCCAGATTGCTACGTACCATAAAGAAGATTCATCAAGTTGCAGACAGGCACAATTAAGAGAGATTTACGTATACCTTTTGTCCACAGCCTTCATCATTAAAAGAAAGAACACACAACATTCACAGACACAAGCAAGCACACCTAACGCACACATGACAGCAAACACTAGGCAAATGCTGGAGTTGCCAGTCATGTGTGCATGGGGTGTGCTTGACTGTGTGTACGAACGTTGTGTGTGTCTCTTTTTGACCGATGAAGGCTGCAACCAAAAGCTGTATGTAACTCTCCTTTAATTGTACCTGTATGAAACTTAACATGTCTTCATTACAGCACGTAGCAGTCTGTCTTTTTCTACATTGTTGATATTCCTGTCTGAAGTAAAAGAGAGAACACACAACATTCACAGACACAAGCAAGCACACCTAATGCACACACGACTGCCAACACCAGCCAAGAATACTTTTCTCACGTGTTACAGTAACTTAACAGCCTGTTCCACTGAATCCTGACACATTTAAATCTATATCTATACTTTAAAAAACATTGTGAAGGGCATGGTGGAAGGTCCTTCCCATGGTTACACATTAAAATAGAAGATGACACAATCAAATGTATTAGATATAAAAGTTTCTTCCGTTTTCATTCACATATGGAGTGTGGAAACATAGATTGCTGAAATTTCTCTATGTGCAGTCTAATTAGGGTATGTCTTCACAGTTCTTACAGGTGTGGTATGGATGGCGTAGTAGTTTATTCCTCACTTAATATTGCTTCCGGAACCTTTGCAAGTAGGCTTTAATGGGACAGATAGTGTGTATTTTCAAGCATCTGCAAGTTCAAATTTTTCAGCATCTCAGTGGCTCTCTTCCATGAGTTGAACAAACTGATTACATTCACACTGCCCTTCTTTGTATATACACTCCTGGAAATTGAAATAAGAACACTGTGAATTCATTGTCCCAGGAAGGGGAAACTTTGTTGACACATTCCTGGGGTCAGATACATCACATGATCACACTGACAGAACCACAGGCACATAGACACAGGCAACAGAGCATGCACAATGTCGGCACTAGTACAGTGTATATACACCTTTCGCAGCAATGCAGGCTGCTATTCTCCCATGGAGACGATCGTAGAGATGCTGGATGTAGTCCTGTGGAACGGCTTGCCATGCCATTTCCACCTGGCGCCTCAGTTGGACCAGCGTTCGTGCTGGACGTGCAGACCGCGTGAGACGACGCTTCATCCAGTCCCAAACATGCTGAATGGGGGACAGATCCGGAGAACTTGCTGGCCAGAGTAGTTGACTTACACCTTCTAGAGCACGTTGGGTGGCACGGGATACATGCGGACATGCATTGTCCTGTTGGAACAGCAAGTTCCCTTGCCGGTCTAGGAATGGTAGAACGACGGGTTCGATGACGGTTTGGATGTACCGTGCACTATTCAGTGTCCCCTCGACGATCACCAGAGGTGTACAGCCAGTGTAGGACATCGTTCCCCACACCATGATGCCGGGTGATGGCCCTGTTTGCCTCGGTCGTATGCAGTCCTGATTGTGGCGCTCACCTGCACGGCGCCAAACACGCATACGACTATCATTGGCACCAAGGCAGAAGCGAATCTCATCACTGAAGACGACACGTCTCCATTCGTCCCTCCATTCACGCCTGTCGCGACACCACTGGAGGCGGGCTGCACGATGTTGGGGCGTGAGCGGAAGACGGCCTAACGGTGTGCGGGACCGTAGCCCAGCTTCATGGAGATGGTTGCGAATGGTCCTCGCCGATACCCCAGGAGCAACAGTGTCCCTAATTTGCTGGGAAGTGGTGGTGCGGTCCCCTACGGCACTGCGTAGGATCCTACGGTCTTGGCATGCATCCGTGCGTCGCTGCGGTCCGGTCCCAGGTCGACGGGCACGTGCACCTTCCGACGACCACTGGCGACAACATCGATGTACTGTGGAGACCTCACACCCCACGTGTTGAGCAATTCGGCGGTACGTCCACCCGGCCTCCCGCATGCCCACTATACGCCCTCGCTCAAAGTCCGTCAACTGCACATACGGTTCACGTCCACGCTGTCGCGGCATGCTACCAGTGTTAAAGACTGCGATGGAGCTCCGTATGCCACGGCAAACTGGCTGACACTGACGGCGGCGGTGCACAAATGCTGCGCAGCTAGCGCCATTCGACGGCCAACACCGTGGTTCCTGGTGTGTCCGTTGTGCCGTGCGTGTGATCATTGCTTGTACAGCCCTCTCGCAGTGTCCGGAGCAAGTATGGTGGGTCTGACACACCGGTGTCAATGTGTTCTTTTTTCCATTTCCAGGAGTGTATGTTGAACGTCTCCTAAAGTTATATTTGGTATGGGCCCCAAACATGTGAGCAGTATCCCAGGATGGACAGCACAGGTGTTTTGTAGGTAGGGTTCTATCTAGACTGATTGTATTTTCCCAGTATCCTACCAATAAGATAAATTCTACCACCTGCCTTCCTTACGAGGTGGAGGAAGTAAAAGCAGAGATTCATGTCCCATCGACAACAAGATTATCAGAGAAGGAGCACAAAATCAGCTTATGGAATGATGAGGAAGGAAATTGGGCATACCATTTTGAAGGAACCATCCCAGCATTTGCCTGAAGTGATTTAGGGAAATCATGGAAAACATAAATCAGGATGGCCGGTTGCAGTTTTTAGCTGTCGCCCAATCAAATGGTCCGGTGTCCTTATCTATGACTGAGTATGTGTAGTCATTCCATTACATATTCCTATAAATTCTTACACCCACTGGTTTCTATTAGTTGACAAATTCCAGGTATGACTATACCAACATTGTGGTCAAGAGGTACTACACTTCGCAATTTGTTGTTGCTGTGGTCTTCAGTCCAGAGACTGGTTTGATGCAGCTCTCCATGCTACTCTATCCTGTGCAAGCTTTTCCATCTCCCAATAACTACTGAAACCTACATCCTTATAAATCTGCTTAGTGTATTCATCTCTTGGTCTTCCTCTACGATTTTTATCCTCCACGCTGCCCTCCAATACTAAATTGGTGATCCCTTGATGCTTCAGAATATGTCCTACCAACCGATCCCTTCTTTCAGTCAATTTGTGCCACAAATTTCTCTTCTGCCCAATTCTATTCAATACCTCATCATTAGTTACGTGATCTACCCATCTAATCTTCAGCATTCTTCTGTACCACCACATTCCAAAAGCTTCTATTCCCTTCTTGTCTAAACTATTTATTGTCCATGTTTCACTTCCATACATGGTAAATCTATACTTGATGTTAATAAATTTCTCTTCTTCAGAAGCACATTCCTTACGACTGCCATTCTACATTTTATATCTTCTCTACTTCGACCATCTTTAGTTATTTTGCTCCCCAAATAGCAAAACTCCTTCACTGCTTTAAGCGTCTCATTTCCTAATCTAATTCCCTCGGCATCATCTGATTTAATTCGACTACACTCCATTATCCTCATTATGCTTATGCTGATGTTCATCTTATATCCTCCTTTCAAGACACTGTCCATTCCGTTCAGCTGCTCTTCCAGATACTGTGCTGTGTCTGACAGGATTACAATGTCATCGGCGAACCTCAAAGTTTTTATTTCGTCCCCATGGATTTTAATTCCTACTCCAAATTTTTCTTTTGTTTCCTTTATTGCTTGCTCAATATAAAGATTGAATAACATCAGGGGTAGGCTACAACCCTGTCTCACTTCCTTCGCAACCACTGCTTCCCTTTCCTGCCCCTCGACTCTTATAACTGCCATCTGGTTTCTGTAAAATTGTAAATAGCCTTTCGCTCCCTGTATTTTACCCCTGCCACCTTCAGAATTTGAAAGACAGTATTCCAGTCAACATTGTCCAAAGCTTTCTCTAAGTCTACAAATGTTAGAAACGTAGGTTTGCCTTTCCTTAATCTATTTTCTCCCTCCCCCCCCCCCCCTTCTCCATGAACCATGGACCTTGCCATTGGTGGGGAGGCTTGCGTGCCTCAGCGATACAGATAGCCGTACCGTAGGTGCAACCACAACGGAGAGGTATCTGTTGAGAGGCCAGACAAACGTGTGGTTCCTGAAGAGGGGCAGCAGCCTTTTCAGTAGTTGCAAGGGCAACAGTCTGGATGATTGACTGATCTGGCATTGTAACAATAACCAAAACGGTCTTGCTGTGTTGGTACTGCGAACGGCTGAAAGCAAGGGGAAACTACGGCCGTAATTTTTCCCGGGGGCATTTGAATGATGATGGCGTCCTCTTGGGTAAAATATTCCGGAGGTAAAATAGTCCCCCATTCGGATCTCCGGGCAGGGACTACACAAGAGGATGTCGTTATCAGGAGAAAGAAAACTGGCGTTCTACGGATCGGAGCGTGGAATGTCAGATCCCTTAATCGGGCAGGTAGGTTAGAAATTTAAAAAGGGAAATGGATAGGTTAAGGTTAGATATAGTGGGAATTAGTGAAGTTCGGTGGCAGGAGGAACAAGACTTCTGGTCAGGTGACTAAAGGGTTATAAAAACAAAATCAAATAGGGGTAATGGAGGAGTAGGTTTAATAATGAATAGGAAAATAGGAATGCGGGTAAGCTACTACAAACAGCATAGTGAACGCATTATTGTGGCCAAGATAGATACGAAGCCCACACCTACTACAGTAGTACAAGTTTATATGTCAACTAGCTCTGCAGATGATGAAGAAATTGAAGAAATGTATGATGAAATAAAAGAAATTATTCAGATAGTGAAGGGAGACGAAAATTTAATAGTCATGGGTGACTGGAATTCGAGTGTAAGAAAAGGGAGAGAAGGAAACATAGTAGGTGAATATGGATTGGGGCTAAGAAATGAAAGAGGAAGCCACCTGGTTTTTGCACAGAGCATAACTTAATCATAGCTAATACTTGGTTTAAGGATCATGAAAGAAGGTTGTATACATGGAAGAACCCTGGAGATACTAAAAGGTATCAGATAGATTATATAATGGTAAGACAGAGATTTAGGAACCAGGTTTTAAATTGTAAGGCATTTCCAGGGGCAGATGTGGAACTATTGGTTATGAACTGTAGATTAAAACTGAAGAAACTGCAAAAAGATGGGAATTTAAGGAGATGGGACCTGGATAAACTGACTAAACCAGAGGTTGCAGAGAGTTTCACGGAGAGCATTAGGAAACGATTGACAAGAAGGGTGGAAAGAAATACATTAGAAGAATGGGTAGCTTTATGAGATGAAATAGTGAAGGCGGCAGAGGATCAAGTAGGTAAAAAGATGAGGGTTAATAGAAATCCTTGGACAACAGAGGAGATATTGAATTTAATTGATGAAAAGAGAAAATACAAAAATGCAATAAATGAAGCAGGCAATAAGAAATAAAATACTCTCAAAAAATAGATCGACAGCAAGGGCAAAATGGTTAAGCAAGGATGGCTAGAGGACAAATGTAAGGATGTAGAGCCTTATCTCACTAGGAGTAAGATAGATACTGCCTACAGAAAAATTAAAGAGACCTTTGGAGAAAGGAGAACCACTTGCATGAACATCAAGAGCTCAGATGGAAACCCAGTTCTAAGCAAAGAAGGGAAAGCAGAAAGGTGGAAAGAGTATACAGAGGGTCTATACAAGGGTGATGTACTTCAGGACAATATTATGGAAATGGAAGAGTTTGACAGAGCACTGAAAGACCTGAGTCGAAACAAATCTCCCGGAGTAGACAACATTCCATTGGAACTACTGACAGCCTTGGGAGAGCCAGTCCTGACAAAACGCTACCATCTGGTGAGCAAAATGTATGAAACAGGCGAAATACCCTCAGACTTCAAGAAGAATATAATAATTCCAATCCCAAAGAAAGCAGGTGTTGACAGATGTGAAAATTACCGAACTATCAGTTTAATAAGCCACAGCTGCAAAATACTAACAAGAATTCTTTACAGACGAACGGAAAAACTGGTAGAAGCCGACCTTGGGGAAGATCAGTTTGGATTCCGTAGAAATACTGGAACACATGAGGCAATACTGACCCTATGACTTATCTTAGAAGAAAGATTATGGAAAGGCAAACCTACATTTCTAGCATTTGTAGACTTAGAGAAAGCTTTTGACTATGTTGACTGGAATACTCTCTTTCAAATTCTAAAGGTGGCAGGAGTAAAAAACAGGGAGCACAAGGCTATTTACAATTTGTACAGAAACCAGATGGCAGTTATAAGAGTCGAGGGGCATGAAAGGGAAGCAGTGGTTGGGAAGGGAGTGAGACAGGTTTTAGCCTTTCCCCGATGTTATTCAATCTGTATATTGGGCAAGCAGTAAAGGAAACAAAAGAAAAATTTGAAGTAGGTATTAAAATCCATGAAGGTTCACCGATGACATTGTAATTTGTGTCAGAGACAGCAAAGGACTTGGAAGAGCAGTTGAATGGAATGGACAGTGTCTTGAAAGGAGGATATAAGATGAACTTCAACAAAAGCAAAACGAGGATAATGGAATGTAGTCGAATTAAGTCGGGTAATGCTGAGGGAATTAGATTAGGAAACGAGACACTTAAAGTAGTAAAGGAGTTTTGCTATTTGGGGAGCAAAATAACTGATGATGGTTGGAGTAGAGAGGATATAAAATGTAGAATGGCAATGGCAAGGAAAGCGTTTCTGAAGAAGAGAAGTTTGTTAACATCATGTATAGATTTAAGTATCAGGAAGTCGTTGTTGAAGTATTTGTATGGAGTGTAGCCACGTATAGAAGTGAAACAAGGACGATAAATAGTTTGGACAAGAAGAGAACAGAAGCTTTCGAAATGTGGTACTACAGTAGAATGTTGAAGATTAAATGGGTAGATCACATAACTAATGAGGGAGTACTGAATAAGATTGGGGAGAAGAGAAGTTTGTGGCACAATTTGACCAGAAGAAGGGATCGGTTGGTAGGACACGTTCTGAGGCATCAAGGGATCACCAGTTTAGTATTGGAGGGTAGCGTGGAGAGTAAAAATCATAGAGGGAGATCAAGAGATGAATACACTTAGCAGATTCAGAAGGATGTAGGCTGCAGTAGGTACTGGGAGATGAAGAAGCTTGCACAGGACAGAGTAGCATGGAGAGCTGCATCAAACCAGTCTCAGGACTGAAGACAACAACAACAACAACAAAACAACAACAATCTATTTTCTAAGGTAAGTCATAGGGTCAGAATCGCCTCACGTATTCCAACATTTCTACGGAATCCAAACTGATCTTCCCTGAGGTCGGCTTCTACCAGTTTTTCCATTCATCTGGAAAGAATTCATGTTAGTATTTTACAGCTGTGACTTATTATACTGACTGTTCGGTAATTTTCACATCTGTCAACACCTGCTTTCTTTGGGGTTGGACTTATTATAGTCTTATTGAAGTCTGACGGTATTTCGCCTATCTCATACATCTTGCTCACCACATGGTAGTTTTGTTGACTGGCTCTCCCAAGGCTATCAGTAGTTCTAATGGAATGTTGTCTACTCCCAGGGGCCTTGTTTCAACTTAGGTCTATCAGTGCTCTGTCAAACTCTTCACGCAGTATCATATCTCCCATTTCATCTTCATCTACATCCTCTTCCATTTCCATAATATTGTCCTCAAGAACATCACCCTTGTATAGACCCTCTATGTACTCCTTCCACCTTTCCGCTTTCCCTCCTTTGTTTAGAACTAGGTTTCCATCAGAGCTCTTGTTATTCATGCAAGTGGTTCTCTTTTCTCCAAAGGTCTCTTTAATTTTCCTGTGGGCAATATCTATCATACCCTTGTGTGATATGCCTCTACATCCACACATTTGTCCTCTAGCCATTCCTGCTTAGCCATTTTGCACTTCCTGTCGATCTCATTTTTGAGAGGTCTATATTCCTTTTTGCCTGCTTCATTTACTGCATTTTTGTATTTTCTCCTTTCATCAATTAAATTCAATATTTCCTCTGTTGTCCAAGGATTTCTATTAACCCTCATCTTTTTACCTACTTGATCCTCTGCTGCCTTCACTATTTCATCTCATAAAGCTACCCATTCTTCTAATGTATTTCTTTCCACCCTTCTTGTCAATCGTTTCCTAATGCTCTCCGTGAAACTCTCTGCAACCTCTGGTTTAGTCAGTTTATCCAGTTCCCATCTCCTTAAATTCCCATCTTTTTGCAGTTTCTTCAGTTATAATCTGCAGTTCATAGCAAATAGATTGTGGTCAGAGTCCACATCTGCCCCTGGAAATCTCTTACAATTTAAAACCTGGTTGCTAAATCTCTGTGTTACCATTATATAATCAATCTGATACCGTCCAGTATCTCCAGGCTTCTTCCATGTATACAATCTTCATTCATGATTCCTGAACCAAGTGTTAGCTATGATTAAGTTGTGCTCTGTGCAAAATTCTACCAGGTGGCTTCCTCTTTCATTCCTTACCCCCATTCCATATTCACCTACTATGTTTTGTTCTCTTCCTTTGCCTACCACCGAATTCCAGTCACTCATGACTATTAAATTCTAATCTCCGTTCACTATCTGAATAATTTCTTTTATCTCATCACACATTTCATCAATCTCTTTGTCATCTGTGGAGCTACTTGGCACATAAACTGGTACTACTGTGGTAGGTGTGGGATTCGTATCTATCTTGGCCACAATAATGTGTTCACTGTGCTGTTTGTAGCAGCTTACCGGCATTCCAATTATTCATTATTAAACCTACTCCTGCATTACCCCTATTTGATTTTGTATTTATAGCCCTGTATTCACCTGAATAGAAGTCTTGTTCCTCCTGCCACTGAACTTCACTAATTCACACTCTACTTAACTTTAACCTCCCATTTCCCTTTTTAAATTTTCTAACCTACCTGCCCGATTAATGGATCTGACATTCCATGCTCTAATCCATGGAACGCGAGTTTTGTTTCTCCTGATAACAACGTCCTCCTGAGCAGTCCCCGCCCAGAGATCTGAATGGGGGACCATTTTATCTATGGAATATTTTACCCAAGAGGATGCCTTTATCATTTAACCATACTGGAGAGCTGCATGCCCTCAAGAAAAATTACAGCTGTAGTTTCCCCTTGCTTTCAGCTTGTTCATAGTACAAGCACAGAAAGGCCATTTTGGTTAGTGTTTCAAGGCCAGATCAGTCAATCATCCAGACTGTTGCCCCTGACTGAAAGGGCTGCTGCCCCTCTTCAGGAACCACACGTTTGTCTGGCCTCTCAACAGATACCCCTCTGTTGTGGTTGCACCTACGGTACGGCTATCTGTATCGCTGAGGCATGCAAGTCTCCCCACAACAGCAAGGTCCAAGGTTCATTGCAATTTATGAAGTGCAAAATTTTACATTTCTGTACGTTTAAAGCAAGTTGCCAATCTTTGCACTACATCGAAATCGAATTAAGATCTGACCAAATATTTCTGCAGCTTTATCAGAAAAAAAAAACTTCATTATGAATGAGCCTCATCTGCAAAAAGCCTGAAGTTACTACTAATATTGCCTGCCCAGACTTTAACACACAACATGAACAGCATGTTCCCAAAACAAATCTGAAATTACTTCTACATTTGTCAATTGCTCTTGATAGAAAGTAGCAGATAACATCCTCCCTACAAAGAAATCCTCAATCCAGTCACACTTTAGTTGGATACTTGCGAGCTAACATCCCAAAGATGTTTGGGCTCACAGACGGTTCCCCTTCATCGAAATGTCTTGGCACAAACTCGCCTAATGGTTGAACCGCATGTGTCGCATTACACGCCCTAAATTAGACACTTGTGACCTTTGGTTAAATTGTCTGGCTGATGTCAAGTTTGCAAAGTTGTATGAACATACAACGTTAATATAACATATAACAACAATAATAATAATATCGGGAGCTAAATTAACGACCCATAAATGATGTAGGCCACACAGTTGCAATTTGGTTAGAATAATGTTTATACAGAAAGCAAACTAATAGCAAAAGTGGTCGTGTTCAGAGTTACTGTTACACTCAAGCACATATCCGTTTGACACAATTCGGTCATTCACAATCTCATCGCGAAACGCAAGTCTAGTACTCCACCTCAATATTTACAGAAAAAGTTAAAGAGTTCACGCAAGGTGCGTGGCTGCTAACCACTTAGAGACTAAGTCCCGCAATACCATACAACGGAAAATTTTCTAAGTCGTTTCACGTGCTAGCTGCCTAAAGACCAACTGCCCGCTTTTGTGTGTCAATTCGAACTCTCCATTTTAGTGCCTCCAGCCAAATTGTCGCTCTGCCCGTCCCCAGCCATGTTTCCCGCACACAAAATATTGCTCAACTGACTAAGGCAGTTTCCTTTCCTGAAGCCGTCCATCTGATTGGCTACAGCTTATTCTATGTTATCCGCTAATTTCAAGTTGCCGCCGCTCATACCTCACCTGTCCTTCAACAACTTCTTTGACTCTGTACTTCCGCCTCGACTGACTTCTCTGCCCAAATTCTTTGCCTTTACAAATGTCTGCTTGTGTGTGTGTGTGTGTGTGTGTGTGTGTGTGTGTGTGTGTGTGTGTGTACACCTGTCCTTTTTTCCCCCTAGGGTAAGTCTTTCCGCTCCCGGAATTGGAATGACTCCTTACCCTCCCCTTAAAACCCACATCCTTTCGTCTTTCCCTCTCCTTCCCTCTTTCCTGAAGAAGCAACCGTCAGTTGCGAAAGCTAGAAATTTTGTGTGTTATTTTATTGTGCCTGTCTACCTGCACTTTCCCGCTTGGTAAGTCTTGGAATCTTTATTTTTAAAATATTTTTCCCATGTGGAAGTTTCTTTCTATTTTATTTATTTTGCATTTTAAATTATTTAAATATTCAAAGCTTGACCACTTTTACATTCTAAATAAAGTAACAATAATATCCATTGCAATATCCAAGTAACAATAACATCCATTGTTAAATTCTTTTACATAAAACTAATACAATTTCCTTCTTAACTTTGAATGTCGTTGCCATAAGCCTTGCAACAATGTGCTTTCTGATAGATAAATAAATAAAGAACAAAAGTAACTATTATGCACTAAACTTTATAACAAATCGCTACAGCTTATTCTATATTATTTTACATTTTAACCTTATGGTTCAATAATAAGGTGTCATGCTGTCATTGTTCAATGTGTTTTGTGTGAAGGAAATGATGATCTGATGCTTAACTGAAAATACTAATAATTTAAATTTACTATTTCTTTTAAATTAACGAAGTTACACAGTTGATATTTACAACATTTGTCATTTTAATTATGCACTTCTATATGAAATGTAAATCATTAAGATCAACTAAAGCATTCAGATTTCAGCATTCTGGTCTTTGTTACAAAACTTGTAAATTTCATTTTTACAGTAAATCCTAAACTATTATAGATATGATCAATACTCAAGCTTTATTGGGAACACCATGAAAATTTATGAAAGATGGTAGATTGAAGTTACTGTGACTTCATTCCCTGCATTACTACTGAATTAAATAGTTTCCATAAATGTTTCCCTTTATGGACGATCTTAGGTCCGCCATATTTAGCACTGCTACATCTCCCTGGCTGCAAATACCTTCTACTGGGTTTCCCTATGACGTACTTTCTCATCTGTCTCACTCGCTCACAGACAATAAGATACCTGTGAGTTTCCCCATCACATGGTGAATCTGCACCCTTTGTGGCACACATTCCTCGACGAGAGGGTTCGTTTCACAATTCCTGAAGGCTGACTCTTTCGGTCATATACTTGAAGGAGAGCGAAATGCTCATTAACTCACATACTCAATACAATAGTACTTCCATTAATAAGTTTTGGTATGACACTGAATCAAATGCTTCTTGAAGCCAAGAAAAACTGCTTCTATCTGACTGTCTTAACCCATGGCTTTTAGGATGTGGAAAAAAAAAACCACGGTAAGCTGAGCTTCACAAAACCAATGTTTCTGAAATACATGCTTATTGGCATGTAAGACGTCATTCAAGATCCCCCACTATGTTTGAGTTCAGACTATGTTCTTAGATTTTGTAAGAAGTGAATGTTAGCGACATTGAATGGTGGTTTTGTGGCCCGTTTCTGCTGTCCTCCTTGTACACAAATGCACCTTGTGTTTTCTTTCAACTGTGGATACAATCTACAATTTTATTTACACCTATTATGTTTTCAGCAACTGTGGTATATACTTTTAGCAAAATAAAAATCTACAAAATTGGAATATTTTGTTGCACTTAACCAGTTTCGGCAGATTAATCTATCATCTTCGTAAGTATACAAAAGTTAGGTAAATACAAATCTTTGAAACATTGCCATACATACATACAATGTACAAAAAGTGTATTACAAAAAGTTAGTCAAAACTGACTTGTATAACACAGAGAAGCAGTCAGTATCTTCATCAGCGAAGCATAATGACATGATACATCACAAAGGTATATAGTGTAAGCAATAATTATAACCACACGGTGATTACTTATACACAGAGTGAAGTTGTGTGCAAACAGCAAGGAACATACATAAAAGCACATAAAAAGTATAACTAAAGAATATAAAAAGCAAGTTACATATCAAATAAAAAGAAACTGCCAATAAAGTCTCAATATAAATTTTAGGTTATAGTTCTGAAAAGGTCTGGTACAAATTTTTTTTTATTACATTATCATCCAGCACTGAGTAAGTGTCTTGTAATACAATTCTTGTACTTTGCATACATATACAAACAATTTCCAATGATTTGTATTTTTCTAAATTTTGTATACTTCTGCAGATGATAGATTAATCTGTCAAAACTGATTAAATGTAATAAAATATTCCAATTGTGCAACTGTCAACTGAATTTTATTATGAGAAAATATGGTGTACAACATTTTGTTTGAGGGATATCTGTACTATTGAATAAAGACAAGTTGCTATTTAAAGTTGTTACCAAAAATTTCAAAAAGTACCTGACCAAGTTATTTTAAATTGTTACATGATGCTCTAATAAACATTAGGAGAGACACAGGGTGCATTTTTAAAAATATATACAGTATATAAGTACCTACATACACAGGTAATGCTGCTGCCAAAAAAATCTTGAAAAGTTCTTGACCAATTTACTTCAGATTTTTACACAATACTCTAATAAACCTTAATAGACACACAAGCTACAGCTTTTAAAATATATATGGTGTACAACTAAATATTCAAAAATCTAAATTATTATGCAAAAACAAATTAATGTTTACCACTGTTACCAAAAATCTTGAAAAGTGCTCGAGTTATCTGCTTCAAATTTTTACTCAATACTGTAGCAAAGCTTTGGACAAACATAGGCTACACGTTTTTTTAATGGTGGTATCTAAACACATATTTAAAATCTAGATTATGACACAAAATGGTCAGAACAGTACAACAAGCTTGTAAGGGTGTTGCACAATAGGTTTTGTTGAGAAGCAATTGTTAAGAAAAAAATTCGGTATGTTGCGTCGTTTATGAAACGTGAAATTTGTTTTATTCATCTCAGAATGTACACAATTTCAGAACATATGAGTTAATTAGTATTGAAGCTAGCCAGTCAGCTCATTATACATGCAGAGAGAGTGTCGCTAAATATCTGGCTTCCTAAAACTGAACAAGAGAGCTATACAGCAATTGGACATGGGCGGTAGTAAGGATTGAACCCAAGCCATCATCTATATTATGAGAACAACTGGCACTAATTACATCTGATGGGACACTTGAATTTGCATGCACAATGGTCGGATTGACTAACTTCAATGCTAATTAACTCGGAAATGGTGCAACGTATCAAACTGTTTTCTTAATAATGATGTAAATAAAATAGAAAGAAACTTCCACATGGGAAAAATATATTAAAAACAAAGATTCCAAGACTTACCAAGCGGGAAAGCGCCGGTAGATAGGCACAATGAATAAAACACACAAACACACAAACAAAATATCGAGCAACCGGCGACTGCTTCGTCAAGAAAGAGGGATCCTTTTCCTTCCCTCTTTCCTGACGAAGCAGCCACCAGTTGCGAAAGCTCGAAATTCTGTGTGTGTGTTTGTGTGTTTTATTCATTGTGCCTATCTACCGGCACTTTCCCGCTTGGTAAGTCTTGGAATCTTTGTTTTTAATACGTTTTCTTAATAATTATGTCTCAGCTCAATCTACCCAGCACCACCCTTAGAATATTTTCAGACTAATCTGAAATGTGGAAAAGTTGTACATGATATTCTAATACACATTCAAATGGATATAGCCTGTATATATTTTTTAAACATGAATAGGTTTTCTATTAAAACAGAATGCAAGAAAGAAAATGCTACAGTACGCTGAGTAGCCAAAACGTATGGTTTTGTTTTCTTTCTCACAGTCAGTTTTTACTGCAGTAGCAGGGCATTTAAACCATTAGACAAATTGTTTCTCTCACATATATTTTTTTCTCATTATATATAACTGTAACAAAAATTACATGTGTAGCTATGTCCTGTTTTGTCTCTTCCTCGCACTAGACTTTAATAGAAAATACATAAGTTGTAGTTATGGCTCATCAGCCAGTGATTAGAGTATCACTATAGAATCTGAATCACCCACAAATTTTTAATCCTTTTCATTTGCACATTAAAACTATGCAAAATATTCTCATTGAAGCTACTATCCAGCAGCAGAGGAGATCTCTCATACATTTATACCAATGATCCCAACTGATTTGCTTTTGCTATTTCAATTCCTAATCAATGTTCTGTTGGCTATAATAATAAACATGGGTGGAGACCAGTGAGAGGGGTGGGGGAAGAATATGAGCATGGAGAGGGGGAAGGAGGAGATGGACAGAGGACAGGAGGGGCGGTGGAGAGAGAGGGGGGAGGAGGAGACAGACATAGAGAGGGGCAGGAGTTGATGTGCAGAGAGAGGAGAGGGAGATAAACAAAGAGAAGAGAGATGGGGAGATGTAGAGTGAGAGTGGGAGCAGGAAATCAGGATGTATGTCAAATTCCCGCATGTATGGAATTGCCAGTATGGAATATTTTCATCAAAAAGCCAGCTAATTCAGCTCATCTGCAAATTCTGTATAGAATCCCATATCACTCATCTTTGCAGTGGTGTGAGAATTATACTGGGCCAGTGCTCTTGGAGCCTTCTTTGTAAAGCAATATTTGAAGACAGCTTTTAGCATTTCTATTTCTGCTTTGCTAGCCTCAATTTCAGTTCCTATGTCATCCATGAGTATCTGGACAATGCAATGGCGTCACTGTAATGTACTGTAATTTCTTTTGGATTGGATAAACGTCTTCTGATAAGTAGTCATTGGGTACTTTATGCACAGCCCTTTTGACAGCCAGATTCATTTCATTTAGCAATTATATATACTCCTATGCTCCTCCCCAGGGAAGCGTCCTGGGACCTCTGCTGTTCCTGAGCTAAATAAATGACCTGGGTGACAATCTGAGCAGTTCTCTTAGGTTGTTCGCAGATGATGCTGTAATTTACCGTCTAAGTAAGGTCATCCGAAGACCAGTATCAGTTGCAAAGCGATTTAGAAAAGATTGCTGTATGGTGTGGCAGGTGGCAGTTGATGCTAAATAACAAAAAGTGTGAGGTGACCCACACGAGTTCCAAAAGAAATCCGTTGGAATTGGATTACTCGATAAACAGTACAATTTTCAAGGCTGTCAATTCAACTAAGTACCTGAGTGTTAAAATTACGAACAACTTCAATTGGAAAGACCACATAGATAATATTGTGGGGAAGGCGAGCCAAAGGTTGCGTTTCATTGGCAGGACACTTAGAAGATGCAACAAGTCCACTAAAGAGACAGCTTACACTACACTCGTTCGTCCTCCGTTAGAATACTGCTGGTGTGGGATCCTTACCAGGTGGGATTGACGGAGGACATCGAAAGGGTGCAAAAATGGGCAGCTCGTTTTGTATTATCACGTAATAGGGGAGAGAGTGTGGCAGATATGATAAGCGAATTGGGTTGGAAGTCAATACAGCAAAGACGTTTTTCGTTGTGGTGAGATCTTTTTACGAAATTTCAGTCATCAGCTTTCTCTTCCGAATGCGAAAATATTTTGTTGAGCCCAACCTACATAGGTAGGAATGATCATCAAAATAAAATAAGAGAAATTGGAGCTCGAAGAGAAAGGTTTAGGTGTTCGTTTTTCCCGTGCGCTGTTAGGTAGTGGAATGGTAGAGAGATAGTATGATTGTAGTTCGATGAACCCTCTGCCAAGCACTTAAATGTGAATTGCAGAGTAGTCATGTAGATGTAGATATGCTTTGTTTTACACCTACTGTGGAATAGTCACTGTTTCTATTGAAATGTCTTTGAATAGACCTTGAACTTTCTCTAACAAAATACTTCTTAACATTATTAAATATAATACTAAAAGGAGAAATTATTTACACTATCCATCGCACAGCCCTAGTGTGCCACACAGAGGAGTGAGATATTCAGCTACAGAAATCTTTGACCACCTACCAAGTGATTTGAAGAATTTAATGGCCATTTGAACTAACTTCAAACACAAACTGAAATCATATTTGCTTAGTCAACTGTGTCTACTCCACAGTGGAATTTCTGAATATATGTGTGTGTGTGTGTGTGTGTGTGTGTGTGTGTGTGTGTGTGTGTGTGTGTTTTAAGCATGCTGCCACATTTTCTACTGAGAACGTGTGAATCACGATGTTTACAAATATTTAACAGATGTGAGGCATCATTTTTTGAAAAAACCTTAAATAATTCCTTCTGGACAATTTTTTTTGTTTCATGGATGAATTTTTATTTAAAAGCTTGCACTTTATAGGGAGAGAAGACTGGTTTTTAAATGTTGTTGAATAAGTATGACTGAAAAATAATGTGTTCATTAATGTTAAAACTAATCATGAACCTCTCTCTCTCTCTCTCTCTCTCTCTCTCTCTCTCTCTCTCTCTCTCGCTCTCCCGTTCTCTCGCTCGCACACACACACGTACACACACACGCACACACACACACACCCCTGTGCTCCTACATTGTGCCAGATGAAAACACAATGCCGAGATTGCAGTTTGGCCAGCGGACTGGGTTGAGAGGTTGTTAGGTTAAGTGGGTATAGGGAGAAAGAGACAGAAAGGGGGAGGAGGTGTTGTGGAGGGGTAGAGAGCAGCTTGGGACGAGGTAGCATGTGTGCAGATTAAGACTGCAGTGCTGAAAGTCATCAGGTGCACAAGCTATGAATGTGACATGTGGGCACGGTGTGAGGCACAAGATCACAATGATGTGGGGGCATAGTTTGGAAAGGGATGACAGGTGAAAGGAAGGGGAGACTCTTGGGTAGAGGGTGTGGGTGCAGCGGGTTTGAAAGGTCCAGATGGCACAGGTTGTGAAGCAGCCCTTGAACTCAAGCTGGTTGTGCTCAGCAGTCTATTCTGCTACTGGGCAGTCAACTCTGTTCTTGGTCAGTTTGCTGCTGGTCATTCATTCAGCTGGTTAGTGGGCATACCCACAAAATTCTATGTACAAATGGCAGCAGAGCTGGTACATGACATGGCTGCTGTCACAGGTGGCCTGCCTCTGACGTGATAGGATAGGCTTGTGACAGAAGTGGAAGCACAGGGATGGACCAGGTCATTATGCAGATTGGGTAAGGGCAGTGGAGGGGTGGAAAGAATCGTTGGTAGGATGTACCTTATTTCTGGGTGTGATGACAGATAATCCAAGCCCTGGCAAAGGAGATGGGTCAGTTGCTCCAGTATGGATGATATTGAGTTGTAACTGATTCTTGGGAGTGGTGGGAGGATTATTGGGGTGTGAAGACATGGCACAGGAAATTGCTCATTTTAATGTCGTGAATGTACTCTTTTCGCAACTGTTTCATCATTACTTTTAACTTCTGGTACTGAAAGACGACCACATGTATCTCCACTAAAAAGTGTGATGTGTATGTGTGTGATATGTGTAAGTGTATGTGGCTGAAGAATTAAAGTTAGAAGAGTATTATTATCAACATTGAAGAATTCACCCTGACTGTTGCTTTTAGCAAATATACCCTGGATTCATTCTTCTCTGCAACCATGGATATGTCATTTTCTTCACAACAATGAAATTACCTTCATATAGATCAACCAAAAATAAATGAGAATAATATTCTGATGTCAATCTCGACAAATAGTTAGACACAAAGTGAAGACAAAAATGGCAACAAGAGACTATAAGAACAAAACACACACACACACACACACACACACACACACACACACACACACACTTTGTCTGAATTTTGAAAAGATACTGGGAGATCTGAAGAGAAATTTGGTTATGCTATTTATCACTCCCACAGCACACAGGTACATTATTGTAGCAGCACATCTAAATGCATCTGTAGTACTCAGAGCCTGATCAGTGGGCACAAGTAAATAGGTTTATAGCATTGCAAGAAAGGCGAAATGCTACACTTAAACATGCCTACTGATCCATGTGAGTAGCCCATCACAATTTGATAACTTGTGCACTACAGTTTACAGTGGTATTGATGCACATTTACATGTCTACAGAGAGATCAGAATACAATATTCTAATTTGTGATTAGTCAAAATTATTGAAAAGGAAATTTGTGTTTACTACAGTAACAACTTTACATGGAGTGTTTTAAGTAACATTTCAAATACAATTGAGTTTAATAAGGATTATTCAATTTTATAACAGATTTTCAGCTGATACATTCTGTAGTTCCTCTCAAAATATTTGTAGCAGAATGCTTCATGCACTTATATCTCCAGTATTTTGGCACTTACTAAGTTTGCTGTATTTTAAATTAATATTTCTATTCCTACTTTTGCAATCGAGGTCAATGCTTCCGCAAAGGAAAGTCTCCATATCCCTCTCCTTGTTTTCCAATGAAAGGAGGTAAAGTTTAATGTAAAAGGCAAACAATGTTAACATCATCAGTTCTCTTAACAGCAGTAAACACAATACTATGTTTGCAATGACTGTAGCTATTGAGGAAGAAGATTACAAATGTGATCTAGCAAGATTTCTCACCTGCAGTGCTAGGTGTGCCAGTTCATAAGCATTTAAAAGTTTCTGGCACATTGATGCTTTATAAATATAATGAAGACCACAGCAAGACTTCTCCCTTAATCGATGTTGCAGAGCCAGCACCTACACAAATACATAAAAAACAATGTCCTGTTACAATACCATGAATAAAAACACATTACAGCAATATCTATGATTAGTTAAATTAAAAGAAGACCATATGTTCATTCTGGTACTCCATATTAACTAACAAAAAACTTTTTTACTTACTTACTCACTACTAAGACTATCCCAGTTAAACAAAAAGTAAAGGATTAAAACCTACTGTTTTATACAGCCAGGTTTATTCTGCTGTAAATTACTAGATGATCACACACACACAATGCCAGTTGGTTGCATGCACAGGTCGGAAAGCACCAATGTCAACAATAAAACACTTTGCAGACAGTTTACGAAATGCTGATTTAACTGGAGTTTACAATGGACCAAATGACAACACTAAATTTGACATATTCCTCAATAAACCTGTAGTGGTTTTAGAAAACACTTAGCTCAAAAAAGTGATTTTAACACCAAACTAATCTGAAACTGTCTTTACTCACTAAAGTACTCATGTATATTCAGAAAGAAAACCTGAAGTTCATAAAATAATTAATGATCTGAAAAACATTTATTATAAACAATTTAAAATAAATATCATAAAGAAATCTGGAGTAACCACATTATATCTGAAAGTGAGAACATCTAAAACAAAAATAAAGTGGAATATTGTGATTCCTCAGTTTCTCCTGGGGTGTTAGTTGATCAAACTGCCCACGAGTGTTCTGCCAGCTCATCTTCAGGCCCTTATACACATCACTAGATAAGTCATCTAAATGTCCACTCTATTACAGAGATCACTAATTTCAACTGGCCTCCGTAAACCTCTTAGACTTCCCTGTAGATGTGGACTCTCCACACCTCTAACAACAGTTGCATGAAGAGGGTGCCAATGAGGTACTAAAACTGGTAGTCCTATAAAATAATAAGTAAAATTATGGCTGTCAGTATTTGTTTTCCTCAAGTCTTTCACTAGCCATTGTGTCTTCCCATGTATACAAGGTGAAACTACAGATTCCAGTATCTGTCTTAAGCAATTTAAGGAAACCATGAGAAACCTAAATGTGAATGGCCAGCCAAGAATATTATTCGTCATCCTCCACAATGCAAGTTCAGCATGCTAATTACTGCACTACCTATGTAGCCCTCACCTGAACATCCAAATGAGGGACTACATAATCTCCAGCATATTTTACCTAAGTGGATGTTATCACCACTAAACAGTAGAAGAGTGCTTGTAAAGGGACACCCTCATCTAGCATTACTTTTCCTCAACAGAAGTAGTACCAGAACTAACTTTCCAATTTTGAACAGGTCAGCATTATCTCAGCTGGTTTTCTAAAAAATGTCATATAATTTTGTACATGATGTGTTATATTTCAAGCTAAAATCTATAAAAAGAAATAACTTTCTTTTCTTTGTTACAATCCGTATGTACTCTGTATGTCCAGTTAAATTCTCATTCTCTCTCTCTCTCTCTCTCTCTCTCTCTCTCTCTCTTTTAAGAAACATTTGAAATTACGAAACATTTGGCACATTTAAAATTTATATTATGAATTACGCACTTTAGTGTCGAGAATATTGTTAAGCGATTTGGTGCTATTTATTATGTTTATTTCTGGATTCACTTACAAAATAATAATTTAAATTAACAGAAATTCAACATTCAAGAAAATTTATAAACCCTCTGGAATATTGTTATTACCGCAGAGAGAGGAAGTAGTAGTGCGCATGCCTCTGATGTGACCGGACGTGTTTTTGTGTTTTGGAAGAATGTAATTTCAGCTCTGTAATGTGAAAAATCAAAAGACAATGTGATATAGAAAAATGTGAGGGAATAAATTATCATTAAAACAAAAAATTTGCACAGACTTACTTCAAAATTATTTAAGTTGGTTGGAACCATGAGAACCTAAAACATGAAAATTTCAGCTCCAAGAATCACCCCTAGACATGAAGAACTGGAACCAACTATGAGAAAAGAAGATACGTAAAAAGTTTATTGTAAATCCTACTCCTCTCATATTTTTGTAAAAAGAGACCTTACCATCGGCAACGGCAGTAATAACACAGACGGTGGGATGGGGTGATTCCATGCTGCATGTCTTGGGAAATATAACACCTGTAACTTCCCCTTGTTTTCAGCCATGCTGCAGTATCATCATAAAAAGGCCATACTGACAAATGTTACAAGGGCAGATCAATTACTCATCCACACTGAACACAACTAATGTAATAGGGCTAAGCTACTTTCAACCCTGTAGTCCACTTACTCAGACAACTATAGATAAATCTGTAGTTTAATAAGGAATCTGAACCAATGTAAGTCAGGCAAATTTTCACATTTATTATATATTCTATTCCTCATTATTATCTAAAAAGTTGCAATCCCAATCTAAACACCTATTTTATTTCATTTCACATTTTCAGTTTGTGTATAATGAACAGATCAAATGTGAGTTTCTGAACTATCATTCTCTAAATGAATTCACATGGTTTGCTGAAAGCAGCTATGTGGCGAAATCTAGTTTGCACTCCCCCCCACCCCTTTTCTTTTTGAGGGTGGTCCAAAAGACACTATTTACTAATACAAATAATCAATTTTGGAAAATGTAATATAATTAGATAGACAAAAAACTACTTACATAACAGAGGTAGGAAAAAACACATAAAAGGTACCAAAACATGCAAGCTTTCGGAGCCAGTGTCTCCTTCAGAGGGTAGGGCGGACGAGAAAGAAATGGGAATGAAAGAAAAGAACTGGTGAAGTTTAGGAAATGGGGAGAATGCTCCTCATTACCTAAACCTCACCCCACAGTAGATACTGATGCTCAGGTTGCTACAAAATTTCTTGACTACCAAACAGCCATCAAGGGGTGTTTGCTCTTTCACCTAGCAGCAAACAGAATACAGAATGAAACTGCGTGCTAGACCACGTTTCAAACACAAGATCTTTGCCTTTAATGACAGGTGCACTAGCAACAGAACTACTTGAGTATGACTCATGACATCCTCTTAGCTCTACTTCCATCAGCAACTCATCGCCTACCTTTCTTCACAGAAATTCTCCTGCCTAACTAACAGGACCGTCAGTCCTGGACGAAAGCTCACTGTAGAGAAATGACTTAGCCACAGCTGCAGGATTATTTCAAGAATGAAGTCAACCTCAGATAGCTTCAGCTGATAGAGAACTTTCCTGAAAAAGGCAAAAGTCTTGGGTTCAAGTCTTGGTCCAACACATTTCATTCTGGAAAATATCCCCCCCAAGTCGTGGCTAACAGATATATGACTGGACTGAAGAAAGAGAGGCAGCTGATCCTCAACATAAATAAATGAAGTGCAATTAATGTTACTAAAATGAAAAGAGCTTATATCGGTTGATTATACAATCAACAATGAGTCCCAACTGTCAAGCATCTAGAAGTAACTGAATGGTGTGATTGAAGGTGGAATGCATGCGACGAGTCTCACTCGCAAAATTCTAAGGGCTCATTTTCTAAAATACATCAAATAAATGTGTTACTCCTTCCAACATACATCTGGTATTATGACCACTATGGTAGATTAGAGAAATTTGGTTTCGTGTTCAGAAATTAAAATTTTTATGTCCAATATTTCAATGCAAAAGGAAGAGAGGAAAACGATACTGGCATGCAATGTACACTCTGACACACAATGAATGGTGGCCTGTAAGGCCTAGTTGTAAATGTAGCTTTATCAGTTCTTTCCAAAATGCACTAATATTCTAGAAGTGACTAAATATTTCATTACAATTTCCTAACAATGTTGTCACCTCCCTGCACATAAAAGTGACAACTGTCCAAATCCTCACAGAGCTGTGCTCATAAGCTGCTTCGTAATGTACACATTATTGGTTGAGTGCCTGGCATTGTCTGCTAATTGTTTTTATGCAACCCTGGCAATGGAGGTCAAATTTCACCAGCACTGTGACTGAATCAGCCAATGACACCAAATGCCTCTGGATATGACATGTCAGTCATTTTTTATAGTTGCCGAAGTGATCACTTTCCCACACCCCCTTGCACATAGTCTCATTGCAAGTGTTTTTCCAGAAAGCAATTGAGATGTGTGCTACGTTTTGCTGAAATCGTTCCACACATTCAACATGTTTTACATTCACCCCTTTCTTACTCTTGATATGAACACCAGTATCTCCCACACTCCACTCCCACACCTGAACTCACCCCTTTCGGTCAGATGTCATCGGGCATGTTACCATTCTGCCTAACAACCTGAAATACCATGAATATAACGCAATTACCGCCATTTTTGACCACTTCACTAAAGGCATTCTATAACTATTCTGGAAAAAAACACACACACACACGCACACACACAATTTTTATGTATGTAGATTATTAATTATTCTAGCAAAAGGAAGAGACATAGCAGAATAATTTTACTACTTTTACAAATCAAAACATTAAAAACAAAGGTATATTTAGTTTAATATCAAGTAATTACACTTTTGGAGATCATACCTGGCGATGAAACTGATACAGATAATTTCTGCAGAATCTTGATGTAAACTCCGCTGCTCTTTGACGTCGTCTTATGAAATCCTGCAGTCCATCTGGTTCCGGTATATTGCTTATGGACAGATATACATTTAAAAGGGTAACCTCTAATTTTTCTCTAATGGTCATTAACCTCCAAGCAAAAATACTATCTTTAGTTTCATCACACTTGTTATTTCTTCTGTTTGACAATGTCTTTCTAGTACCAGGCAACAAAAGTCTCTTGTTTTCCCCTACGACATTAGTACTGTTGGTCTGATAAGTAATTTTTTTCTCATTTGATTTTTGAGCATCTGTAAAACAATCACAGTCGGATGGAACTGAACATTCACTGCATGCTGATTGGTCTTCCTCAGGTATGGTTAAAAGTGGGTGATGTATTGCAAGTGAAGAGATCATAGTCATTGCTGTTCCTATAGACAAAAATTAAAACAATTTCACTGCACTGCACTGCACAGATGCTTGCTTTCTAATTTAGTTGCCAGAGAAAACAATCTCCTGCATTCAGGACAACTGTGTAACAATGTTCCAGCTATGTGGCTATGTGAATTGTATAACATTGATTTATGAAAGGCAGATTATTATTCACCTACCCATAAAAAAAATACAATACTTGCTCTCTTTCCAAGTTCTGAAAGGGAAAGATGGGCCTAAAAGTTCATTGTGGATACTTCAGTCGTAAATAATTATGAAATTAAAATCTAGTTTTAAACCTGTAGTTACATTAACAACAGTGTCAGTATTGTGTTAAAAAAGGTAATATGGTGTGAAAAGCGAATCATTCAAAAAGAGCAGCAGAAAGTTCTATTACAACTATTGTTTTTTTTTTTTTTTTTTTTTTATCGTATCTCGTGTCAGTGCTTTATAAAATCGATCATCCATAATGATGCTAGGAAAATGTGACAAGGAAAGGGCAGAGATGGGAAATTTTTGTAGGCAGGTTTGAATTCACTTAAGCAAAGTATTTTACACGCTACCAGAATTAGAGAAGAAAGATATAAAGGAATGTAGTTTGCAACATAATGATGCTACAAAATTTACAACTAAGTCTTATGAAAAACAGAACAGGAACAGAAAAGTTCTGCCTCTAGGTCACAGTCATAAGAGGAATGCAAACCAGCAGCTACAGTAAAAATTAACTTCAGTGTACCACATCATAAGTCATGTGACTATTCTTAGTATCCAGATAGGAGAACATTTGTTGATAGTTTGGGGATCTGGGGAAAAAAAAAAAAAAAAAAAAAAAAAAAAAAAAAAAAAAAAAAAAAAACAGAATTACATGTGACTTGGATACACTTTTCCAAGTGCTGCTACAGGAAGATGCGGATATACTCCTCATGGCCTATACCTGTATAAGATGGTCAAGAACAAGTTATCAGATGTCTTAGCAGAAAAGATATGGGGGCCACCAATAACAAAGGCAAATTCCTCTGGTAATTCTGGTCAGGTGAAACATCTGTAAAGTATTAAAGGAAATTAAACTGACAGAGACTCCGGTTTATCTTATAGGACTGGAGAGAAATTTAAATGCAACTTGCTTCATCACAATACTATGGCAGAGGGGGAAATGAGGGAGGGGAAGAAGTACATGAGTTGTTATTTTGTTTGGAAGCTCTTAGTAGTTGGAAATGAATTGATCTGACTTCTTTATCTAAACACCATATAATCACAAAGATAGAAATTCTTAATTTAAGTTGTTATAAATTAGCTGCATATTCATGAAGATCCAATAAAGATAGAGGAGGCATTATCACAATCACAAAAAAGGGACATAAAAACAAAAATGTAGAACTAAGTCAATTCTCTATTGATTAGAATATAGAAGCATGTACTTGTGAGTTAATACTGGGAAATGTAACAAATGTGATTGTTACAGTATACACTTCCCCACTGGGTAATTAATATATTTTCATGAACATTTTGAAGGTTTTTGTACTGCCTGTTAGGCAAAAAGAGGGGATTATTAATTTATGGTGATTTAGTGTAAACTTCTTTTAAAAGATCTGACTGGAAAAGTGATGTAGAGATGCTGTTAGCCACTTATAATTTAGTATCAGTAATAGATTTCCCTACCTGAGCTGCTCAACACAATAGTACACTTATGCATAAAGTATTGATACAACATGCAGAAGCTAAAGAAACATTTGCTTATCTGGTGGTAAATGCATTGTCAGTTCATAATATACTGTTAGTCACATAAGGTAATATAGCTCTATATACAGTGTAGTTAGTTACTTTCATGTTCCCTGGATCATTTTGCACAATAAATCATAATGATGTGGAATGAGCCATTTTAGATTCACATCACAAATTAGTATGTAAATATGGCAACATGCTGAATATTTGTAAGGATTATTTTCAATGTACAGATGTGTGTTAGTAACTCCTACCCACCACCTCACACCATACTACAAAAACAGAAATTCTACAAAACAGCAAGAGCTGTCAAGGAGAATAAATACACTGCTAAGCAACAGTTAAAATGTCAAACTCCATTAAACAAATATCTGCAATATGATCATGGGTGAGGACCACATATTATTCTTAAAGCACATATTTGAGCAATGAAGACTTTCTTTCTTACAGACGAGTTATCTCAGAACATAATTCCATATGACATCACTGAATGACTGGTTGGTTGGGTGTGGGATTGAAGGGACCAGACTGCTAAGGTCATCGGTCCCTTGTTCCACGATAAAATCACACGAAATAAAAACTGTCAGTCGTTAAAAACGGAGAACTGAGACAAGGGACGACACAATACAAGAAAGACAGACAAAGACCAGACAAACGGAACTAAAATCACACCGAGTGTGAAGGTGGTTGGCCGACCATGAAAATAAGGAAAAGCCAACCACCAAATGACATTAAAACCCACAGTTTAAAACCACAGGCCAAAGGCCCAAGTCAATACAGGAAATAAAAGGACAAACACTCAAATCATACGATAAAAACCCCCTGCCCGAATAAAACTCAACACGAGGTCTGCCATAGCAACGTCATCACATAAAAGGGCAGGGAGGGTATCAGGCAGCGCAAACGTCTGCCTGAGTCCCGTTAAAAGCGGGCAGTCCACCAAAATGTGGACCACCGTCAGAGCTGCCCCGCAGCGACATAGCGGTGGGTCCTCCCGGCGCAACAAATGGCCGTGCGTCAGCCACGTGTGGCCAACGCGCAGCCGGCAGAGGACGACAGAGTCCTTCCGAGAGGCCCGCATGGAGGAGCGCCACACACCGGTCGTCTCCTTCACCGCCCGAAGTTTGTTGGGCGTGGGCAGGGTGCGCCACTCGTCACCCCAGGCACCAAGCACTTTCTGGCGCAAAAGCGACAGGAGATCACACTCCATAAGGCCGAGTTCCAGAGCCAGTGAACTCACTGCCTGTTTAGCCAGCGTGTCAACCCGCTCATTGCCCGGGATGCCGACATGACCTGGGGTCCAAACAAAGACCACGAAGCGGCCGCAACGGGCAAGAGCATGGAGCGACTCGTGGATGGCCATCACCACACGGGAACAAGGAAAGCACTGGTCAAGAGCTCGTAAACCACTCAGGGAGTCACTACAGATGACAAAGGACTCACCTGAGCGGGAGCGGATATACTCTAGGGCGCGATAGATGGCAACCAACTCGGCAGTGTATACACTGTTCCCGGGTGCCAGCGACCGTTGCTCACAATGATCCTCTAGAGTAAGAGCGTAACCAGTGCGACCAGAGACCATCGAACCGTCGGTATAGGCCACGGCAGATCCGGGAAACTCGGCAAGGAGAGAAACAAAGCGGCGGCGGAGGGCCGGAGGAGGGACCGAGTCTTTCGGACCCTGTGCCAAATCCAGCCGAATGCATGGTCGGCGCACACACCAAGGGGGCAGACGGAGATTGGCCCGGAAAACAGGCGGGAGAGGAAAAAACTCAAACCCACACACTAGAGCCCGGATGCGATCCGCGATCGTACACCCTGACCGGGGCCGCCTGTCTGGAAGATGGACGATCGAGTGCGGGAACAGGAGACGGTAGTTGGGATGCCCTGGCAAGCTACAAACGTGGGCAGCATAAGCGGCCAGAAGTCAGTCGCGCCGGATCCGCAATGGAGGAACACCAGCCTCCACAAGTAAGCTGTCAACAGGGCTTGTCCGAAATGCTCCTGTGGCGAGTCGGATCCCGCAGTGATGGATGGGATCCAGCAATTGCAATGCTGATGGCGATGCCGAACCATAAGCCACACACCCATAATCAAGGCGGGACTGGATCAGCGCTTGATACAGCCGGAGAAGGGTGGACCGATCGGCACCCCATCCGGTGTGGCTAAGGCAACGGAGAGCGTTTAAATGCCGCCAGCATGTTTGTTTAAGCTGCCTAATGTGAGGCAGCCAAGTCAACCGGGCATCAAATACCAGTCCCAAGAACCGATGCGTCTCTACCACAGCAAGAGGTTCACCGTCAAGGTAAAGGCGTGGCTAAGGGTGAACCGTGCGACGCCGGCAGAAATGCATAACGCAGGTCTTAGCAGCCGAAAACTGGAAGCCGTGCGCTACAGCCCACGACTGCGCCTTGCGGATAGCGCCCTGCAGCTGGCGCTCAGCAACTGCAATGACAGCGGAGCTGTAGTAGAGGCAGAAGTCGTCTGCATACAACAAAGCTGCGACGGACGATCCCACCGCCTCAGCTAGCCCATTGATCGCAATTAAAAACAGGGAGACACTGAGGACAGACCCCTGTGGGACCCCGTTCTCCTGGACCCGGGAGGAACTATGGGACGCAGCAACTTGCACGCAGAAGGAACGAGACGACAGAAAATTCTGAATAAAAATCGGGAGCGGGCCCCTAAGACCCCACCCATGAAGTGTGGCCAGGATATGATATCGCCAAGTCGTATCGTACGCCTTCCGCATGTCGAAGAAGACGGCAACCAGATGTTGGTGGCGTGCAAAGGCTGTACAGACGGCAGACTCTAGGGAGACCAGATTATCGACGGCAGAGCGGCCTTTACAGAACCCACCCTGAGACGGAGCCAGAAGGCCTCGAGACTCGAGGAGCCAACTCAACCTCCGGCTCACCATACGTTCTAGCAACTTGCAAAGAACGTTGGTGAGGCTTATGGGGCGGTAGCTGTCCACCTCCAGTGGGTTCTTGCCAGGGTTCAACACGGGGAGGATGATGCTTTCTCGCCATTGAGACGGGAACACACCCTCAACCCAGATGCAGTTGAAAACATCTAGGAGGCATCGCTGGCAATTCACAGAGAGGTGTTTCAGCATCTGGCTGTGGATGCGGTCTGGCCCAGGAGCCGTATCAGGGCAAGCAGATAGTGCACTCTGGAATTCCCAGTCGCTGAAAGGAGCATTGTACGACTCCACGTGGCGCGTGTGAAAGGAAAGCCCCCAACTTTCCAACCGCTCTTTCCGGGAGCGGAAGGCCAGTGGGTAATTCGTAGATGCGGAACACTGAGCAAAATGCGCTGCTAACCGGTCCGCAATCGTGTCGGAGTCAGGACACACCACTCCATTCAGCGAAAGCCTAGGGACAGAGACAGGCGGCCGATAGCCATGGAGTCGCCTAATCTTAGCCCAAACCTGCGATGCAGAGGTACAGACGCCAATGGTGGAAACATACCGTTCCCAGCACTCCTGCTTCCGTTGGCGAATAAGGCGTCGGGCACGGGCACGGAGCTGTTTAAAAACGATGAGGTTCTCCAAGGACGGGTGCCACTTATGGCGTTGAAGAGCCCGCCGGCGATCTCTAATCGCCTCTGCGATCTCGGGCGCTCACCAAGGCACAGTCCTCCGCCGAGGGGACCCGGATGAACAGGGAATCGCAGATGCCGCCGCAGAAACGATGCCGGTGGTGACCGACTGAACCACCGCATCAATGGTGTCATGGGAAGGAGGTGCGATAGTGGCGAGAGAGGAGAACAAGCCCCAATCAGCCTTATTCAGAGCCCATCTGGAGGGGCGTTCAGAAGAGTGACTCTGTGGTAGTGACAGAAAGATGGGGAAATGGTCACTACCACATAAGTCGTCATGGACACTCCAGTGGATGGATGGTGAAAGTCCAGGGCTGCAGATAGAAAGGTCGATGGCCGAAAATGTGCCATGGACTACGCTGAAATGTGTCGGCTCTCCCGTGTTTAAGAGGCAGAGGTCAAGCTGCGAGAGAAGAGTCTTGACATTTCTACCCCGGCCAGTAATCGCGGCGCTACCCCACAGGGGGTTATGGGCGTTAAAGTCGCCCAGTAACACAAAAGGAGGAGGCAGTTGTGCTATCAATGCAGCCAACACATGACGCGAGACATCACCATCTGGCGGAAGATACAAACTGCAGACAGTAATAGGCTGAGGCGTCCACATCCTTACAGCGACAGCCTCTAAAGGTGTGTGAAGAGGTACACATTCGCTGTAGACAGAGTTAAGGATGTAGACGCAGACTCCACCAGATACCCTCTCATAAGCTGCCCGGTTCTTGTAATAACCCCGATACCCACGTAGGGCAGGGGTCCGCATTGCCGGAAACCAAGTTTTCTGTAGGGCAATGCAGAGGAAAGGGTGACTGCTGATGAGTTGGCGAAGCTCAGCAAGGTGGTGGGAAAAAGCGCTGCAGTTCCACTGGAGTATCGCTTTGTCCATGTACGAAAAAGGCGTGAAGGGGCCGAGGAGGCAGATCACGCCACTGGGTCACCTGCTGCCACCGATGGAGGACCAGTACAATCTGCTTCCATGGTGTCTGAGGGTCCGGCGAGATCCAGGTCCTCAGCAGACGCCCGGATCTCCACCTTATCCTCGGACGCAGAGCCTGTAGGGAGCAGTGGGGTGGATGCCACCGCGTGTTCCTTGGCCTTAGAGGTCTTCTTCTTCGTCTTGTCTCTCTGGTCCTTGGGTTTCATTGGCTGGGAGGGCTCCAGCGAGTCAGTCTCCGGGACGGAGGAGGAGTGGGAAGCCCTGCGACCAGCCGCTGGTCTGCTTTTCTTCCATTGGCTGACGTCACCCTTCCCAGAGGCGGAAACCTGGGAAGGAAGGGACCCAAGGGACCCTTTCCGTGCTATTCGAGTCAGGGAAGTTTGAGACTTCCCCAGCTTAGAAGTGGGGACTGATGTCCCCGATGGTTGGGGGGTTGCTGCTCCTGAGGCAGGTAGTGCAGGAGCAGCAGGGAGTGAAGTGCCCCCCACCATCAAGGGGGCAGGTGTAGCATTCCGGCTCTGAGAGGTGGCAGTCTGAGGGAGAGCTAATGGGGCCATAACAGTAGTAGCCGCGGCGTAAGAGGCAGTCATTCGAACAGGATGGAGGCGTTCGAACTTCTGCCTGGCCTCAGTGTATGTCAGGCGGTCCAGGGTCTTATACTCCATGATTTTGCGCTCTTTCTGGAAGATCCTGCAGTCCGGCGAGCAAGGCGAGTGGTGCTCTCCGCAGTTTACACAGATGGGAGGCGGAGCACATGGAGTATTGGGATGTGATGGGCGTCCACAATCTCGAAATGTGAGGCTGGAAATACAGCGGGAAGACATATGCCCGAACTTCCAGCACTTAAAGCACCGCATCGGGGGAGGGATATATGGCTTGACGTCACAACGATAGACCATCACCTTGACCTTCTCAGGTAAAGTATCACCCTCGAAGGCCAAGATGAAGGCACCGGTGGCAACCTGCTTATCCCTTGGACCATGATGTACGCGCCGGACGAAGTGAACACTTCGCCGCTCTAAATTGGCGCGAAGCTCGTCATCGGACTGCAATAGAAGGTCCCGATGGAATATTATGCCCTGGACCATATTAAGACTCTTATGGGGTGTGATTGTAACCGGAACATCCCCCAGCTTGTTACAATCGAGTAACCGGCGGGACTGGGCGGAGGACGCCGATTTGATCAAAACCGAGCCCGAGCGCATTTTGGACAAGCCCTCCACCTCCCCGAACTTGTCCTCTAAGTGCTCGACGAAGAACTGAGGCTTCATGGATGTAAAGGATTCACCATCAGCTCTCGTACACACCAGGTAGCGGGGCGAGTATGGTTCGCTGCCATCCTTAGTCTTTCGTTCCTCCCATGGTGTAGCCAGGGAGGGGAACGATTTGGGGTCATATGTAGTTGCGTTGTATTGAGCCCTGGAACGCTTAGAGACTGCTGGCGGCTGGCCGCCAGCAAGAGATGATGTACCACGCTTCATTGCGGGTCATCCGCCCTGATGCCACCTACTCCGACCAAGGGCCCTCCCCACGGGCGCCACCCAGCCTCAGCAACGACCACCTGGCAGGATGGCCATTGCCGGGAGTCCCAATGCCTCAAGGAGATAGGCATCTACTCCTTGGCATACGTGGGGAGTTAACGGCGCTGGCATCAGCAGAGCGATCCCTGTGTAGTCAGGTAGTCAGGGGGCTACAACCAACAGGGTACATGGCGGCCCCACCACAACGGACTGGCTACCGTGCTGGATTTCAGGTGATGTAGTCCAATATCGTCATTGGCGCATAAAGCGACACAGCATAGCAGACTGCAATAAACTGCACCCAAGAACAAATCCACGCCCAAGAGATGGTAGGTGAGCGGGACTGCTAAGCGATGACGACAAACCTGGCTAGAGATGGTAATGCATGATGGACACATCGCTCCTTGTAAGGCGCCCTTCCCCAATCGGCTCGCTCTTCGGAAAATTTAGAAGGATGGAGGTCAAACCCGTTAGGGGACCATCTCACAAGGCCAAAACGTTTGAGACTCCTTTTAGTCGCCTCTTACGACAGGCAGGAATACCGTGGGCCTATTCTTACCCCCGAACCCACAGGGGGGATCACTGAATGATTCTAAGTGCAAATGTAGCTAAGCTAAGTCATTTTAGGAGTCCCAAAATGTGCTTTTTCCAGTTTAAACTCTCATCAATGTGGACACCTAAGAAATTTGAAGTTTCCACCCTATTTGTTACTTCTTCATCATGTGTTACATTTATCGTTGGCATAGTACCCTGGATGTGCAGAACTGAATGTAGTGTGTCTTTTTAAAACTGAGAGTGAGACCATTTGCAAAAAACCAGTCAATGAGACTTTTACGAACATTGTTTACTATTTCTTCTGTTTCTGTATGCATGCTTGGATTGATTGCAATACTAGTGTCATCTGCAGAAGAACTAATTCTACTTGTTGTATATTAGACAGAAGATTATTTACATATATGAGGAACAATGGTGGACCTAAGACTGAGTCTTGGGAAATGCCATACATGATTTCTTCCCAGTCAAAATTACATCCCCGGACTATATTGGTTGAATTAGTAAGTACAACTTTCTGCATTATTTTGTTAGATATGACACTATCCATTGGTTGATCATATTATAATTGCCATAAAACTCCAATTAATCAAGGAGAATATATGATTCACACAGTCAAATGCCTTAAGGAGGTTGCAGAAAATACCAACTGGCAGTTCTTTATTATTTAAAGCTTGTAAAATTTGGTGAGTGAATATGTAAACGAGGAACTCTTCTGAAACCCAAACTGTGATTTCCTGAATGTTTCAGAAACATTCAAAGAAAACAATGAGGCTCATTATGCTAAAACAAGTGAAGATTCTAAAGGAGGGCTTGAAAATGTGAAGTGGGATGCATTCTGTATCTTAAGTAAGAATTAAGGCATGTACTGAACTATTAAGACACGGCATATCCCAATGGCAATATTTTACAGTGTGAAGATTTTATTCGGTGCTCAGTAAATGTATAAATAGCTGTCTCAGTAGGGTGGCCCTTTTGAAATCCAATCTGTGATTTGCTAAAGGCTCCATTATTGCATACGCGGGTGAAAACCCTAGGGTACCTTATTGTCTAAAACATATTACAAATTGATATAAGGATGGCACTGGGTGATAGTTCTTTAAAACTGGAGAGTCATTATTGTTATAGAGAGGTCTAACAATGGCAAATTATAATCTTTCTGGACAAACACCTGAATTTCCTTAAAATACTGCAGCATTTTTGCAAAATGCAAGTAATGTCAGATCTTGACTTATTCTGGCCTTTACTTAGATTTCCCTCTTTTCTTACATGACATTTTAATTTCCTTAGTTATCCATATCTTAGGTTTTTTATGGAATAAACTGAATTTGACTTTAGCATCTATTTCTACATTTACATTTCAATCTATACCCTGCAAACCACCATGAAATTCATGGCAGAGAATTCACTCCACTGTACCAGTTATTAGGGTTTCTTCCTATTACATTCACATATGGAGTGCGGGAAGAATGATTGTTTGAATGCCTCTGTGTGTGTGCTCCACAATCCCTATGAGAGCCAGTTCCTGAAAATTTGGGAATACTATTTCTCAGGATAGTTTCTGTCTATCTTCAAGAGTCTTCCAGTTCACTTCCTGCAGCATCTCTGTGACACTTTTTAACATAGATTAAACAAATCTCTGACCATTTGTGCTGCCCTCCTCTGTATAGTTCAATATCCCCTGCTAGTTCTAACTGGTATGGGTCCCACACACTTGAGCACTTCCTCAGTACTCTACCAATAAACTGAAGTCTACCACCTGCTTTACTCATGACCAAACCTATATGAACATTCCATTTCATATCCCTACAAAGTGTTACACTCAGGTATTTGTATGAATTGACTGATTCCAATAGTGGCTCATTGATATTATAGTCAAACGATACTACATTTTCTCGTTTTGTGAAGAGCAGAATCTTACATTTCTGGACATTCAAAGCAAGTTGCCAATCTCTGCACCACTTTGATATCTTATCAAGATCTGACCGAATATTTATGCAGCTTCTTTCAGATAGTACTTCATAATATGTAACTGCATTATCTGCAAAAAGCCTGATGTTAGTATTAATATTTGCTGCAAGGTCATTAAAATATAATACAAAAAGCACGGGCCCCAACACACTTCCCTGCGGAACATCCAAAGTTACTTCTACATCTGATGATGACAACCTATCCAAATAACTACTTGTGTCCTCCCTACCAAAAGTCCGAAAACCAGGCAAAAATTTCACCTGATGCCCCAAATGACCATCTTTTTCACAATAAGTGTAGGTATGGTACCGAGTCAAATGCTTTTTGGAAATCAAGAAACATAGCATCTAACTGATTGCCTTGATCCAATGCTTTCAGTATGTCATGTGAGAAAAGTGCAAGTTGAGTCTCACATGATCGATGTTTTTGGAACCCATGCTGGTTGGCATTGAGGGGGCGATTCTTTTCAAGATATCTCATTATGTTTGAGCGTAGACTATGCCCTAAGATTCTACGACAAGTCGATGTCAAGCACATTGAGCTGTAGTTTTCTTGACCCCTTCTATGAACGTCCTTTTAGACAGTTGTGACCTGTGCCTTTTTCCAAAAAATGGGCATGGAGTTTCGTTTGAGGGATCTACGATAGATTACAGTAAGAAGACGGGCTAACTCGGCCACAAATTCAGAACAGAACGTGACAGGGATTCCATTGGGCCCTGTAGCTTTGTTCAATTGTAATGATTTCAGCTGTTTCTCAACACTACTAACACTAATAATTACTTCATTCACCTTTTCAGTGGCATGAGGATTAAATTGGGGTAATTCTTTTGGGTTTCACTTTATAAAGAAACTTGTGAAAATGGACTTAAGGATTTCAACTTCTGCTTTGCTACACTCTTTGGCGCCACTAACAGCCTTTACATGTGACCAGAAATTCTCTGAGCTCTGTGAAAGATCACTTGACAATATTCTGCTACAGTAGTCATTGAAAGCATCAAACATTGCTGTGTTGACAGCCAAATACGTTTCATTCAGCATCTATCTATAACCCTATGCACTGTTTTACACCTATTACGCAGTAATCTCTGTTTCTTTAGAAGTTTCTTTATAGTGGCTGTATTCCACGGAGGTTCCCTCCCATTATGAAGTGTTCTACTGGGTATATATCTATCCAGCACATGCTCAACTGTTCTTTTAAATTTGAGCCAGAGTTTCTCTGCATGCTCCTGCCCTGTGCTCAAAGTCTCAAGTTCCTCAATGAGATATGACACTACTGATTTCTTTATCTACTTTACTGAACATATATATCTTTCTGCTTGTTTTAGTTGTTCTTCATATTTTGGTAATCATTGCTGCCACAACCACATCATGGTTTCCAGTTGTCAGGTGGACATCCTCAAAGAGGTTGGGTCAACCTGTTGCCGCTACATAAAACATACTTCCGTTGTGAATGGGGTTCCCAACTATCTGTTCTAGGTGCTTTTTCAAAGAAGCCATTTAGTAAAGTTTCACAGTATGTCTTACCGCACACAACACTAACAAAACTGTAATTTTCCCAATTAATTGTTGGATGATTAAAGTCTCCACCGATGATTTCAGTATGACTGGGGAACTTACGTACAAGTGAACTGAGGTTGTCTCTTAAGTTTTCAGTTACATCAGGAGATGATTTTGGTGGGCAATAGAAGAGTCCAGTTGTCATTTTACGCCCCCCCTGAAACTGATTCTCACCCAAATAACCTCACACACATATTAAGTTTCTACCTTGCTGAAGTTTTTCTGTTCTACATTGATACCTTACTCAATCTATATATTTGAATTTCCTCACTCTTTTAATCTTTCCATATTTGGTGTGCTTGCCTTGTGTGGTGGTGTTCTTTCTTTCCATGTATTGCATTATACACCGAACAGCCAGAACATTATGAACACTAACCTAATGTCAATATAAACTCATCAAGATGATAGCACTATCACATGGCGAGGATTGACTGCTAGTCACACACACTGCACATAGTATTAGTGAGCATGCTGCTTTTGTGTAGAATGGGATTGGCATGCGATCTATCCGAGTTTGACTGAGGGCAGATTGTGATGGCTCAGAGGCTTAGCACGAGCATTTTGGAAACTGCACAACTTGTCAGGTGTTCCAGGAGTGCTGCCTTCAACATGTAGCGAAACCAAGGTGAAACCACATCCAGACGTTGTGGAGTTTGGCACCGACCTCTCATTACAGATGTCAGACATTGTAGGATGGGCCGACTGGTAAAACAGGACAGGCAGCAAACTGTGGCAGAACTAACGTCAGACTTTAATGCTGGGCAGAGTACAAGCCTGAAAACACAGTGCACCGAACACATACCGATAGGCCTCCACAGGCATGCATGTGCCAATGTTAACATCATGACAACAGAATCCTGACACCTTCTTCACATGCCGAAGAGAGGACGTGAATCCGTCGTCTTCCAGGGGAACTGCTCCTTGACACCTGTACTGTGGGGCAGAGACAAGCTGGCAGTGGGTCCATTATGATCTGGGAAACATTCACTTGGGCATCCATTGGTGCAGTGGAGCTCTTGCCAGGTATCATGACAGCCAAATAGTAATGTACACTGGTTGCAGACCACATACACCCCATCGTGACACCCATGTTTCCCCATGCCAGTGGCGCTTTTCAACAAGATACTGCAACACTTCGGAGGGACAGCAGTATGATGGTGTGGTTCAAGTAACACAGTGCTGGACCCTCAAATCACCACATCTGGGATGTGACTAAACATGGCATCTGAGCTCATCACCCCTTTCCCCGAATTAACAGGAATTAGGTGATTTGTGTCTGTAGATGTTTTGCCAGCTTCCTTCAGCAACCTCCAATGTCTCATTACTTCCATGCCACGATGTGTCACCACTATTATCCGTGCCAAAGGTGGACATACCGGATATTAGGTAGATGTCATAATGTTCTGGCTGGTCAGTGTACTATATCTGTAGAGCTGTGCTGGCAGAAACTTCATTTAAGTGTTCCAGAGTTTCTTGTCTGTTGTTGCTTAATATTACCATGTCATCTGCAAATGCCAGGCATTTCAGATGTTGTTTTGTTTGCATATTTTTCCTAACAGTATCCCTTCCCGTTCTATGACATTTTGACCTAGACCTTGTTGAATAGTTGTGGGAGATGATTTCCTTGTCTGGCCGCTGTGTAAGTCTCAAATGTTCTGAGATTTCATTTGTTGTATGAGTGCCCTAGTTTTTCTGCCAATTCCATGTTCTATGCAGTATATTCCTAGATTCTTCATTTAATATTAGATCTTGAAATCTTTTAAGTTGGCTTTTGCGAGATAATTGACAATTATCTTGAAGTGTCTCCCAATTCAAGATTTTCAGCATTCCTGTGAATCTCTCTTGTGAGTCAAAGGCAACAATCTTGCTGCCGTTCTTTGTATAAATTCAATAACTACTGTTATTCCTACCTGTTATCAGTTCCACATAATTAATATTATGGGATACCTCACATGAGTATGTTATAAGGAGTATCCTTTGTAGGCTGACTGCATTTTCCCAATACTTTACCAACAAGCTGAAGTATATCACCTGCATTATGTGTGACTGTGCCTGTGTGTTAATTCCATTTCATAGCCACACAAATTGTTACACTCAGGTATTTGTACAATTTGACTAATTCTAATTGTGACTCACAGATATTGCAGTCACAGAATACTACTTTTTGCGTCTCTATTAATACTGTCTGTCAGGTCATTAATGCATGAGGATTCTTCAACAAAGACTGAGACTGATGTTGAAATAACTTTATTATCAAGTAATCAATCAATACTTTCCCCTTCAATGTAGTCACTATTAAGAGTGACACACTTATCCCATCATCTCATCTGACTGCCCACTTTTCTGTATCTGTTAGCAGTTAAATTTTCTAACTGCCCTTATTGGCTAAAAACATCGTGACAGCTACTACAACATTAGGCCACACATTCTCATGCTTCAGTTTTCACTTTCTGTGGAGTTCCCTTCATTTCTCTGGAATATGACTTTCCATCAGCTGTTGAGTCTAATCTCTAGGAAATTGATGTGTTTACGCCATACTGCTATAGTACAAAATGTGTTCACTAAGGACTTATTGCCTGATATAGGGACATGTGCTTTTTTCAGGTGAGACTCTCCCTTTTGAAACTACTCTGGATGCTGTCTTTTCATTTCAGAGTCATAATAATAGACCCAAATTCATTGATGATGGTATTCTGTCAATCATTCCCTTCATCCTGGACACACTGAATGCATAAACTGCAGAAACCACCTCTGTTCTGTGTCTGAGTAGGTATCGGTAGTCTGGGAATCCAGCAAACGTACAGTCATGACACATTTAAATAATTCTTCATAACGGTGTGAGAACTTCTTAACAAAATTTTCAACATTTTTGTGAGCTGTCTAACAGTTACATGAGTCCTCATACATGATCGCTGCTGCAGTGTTGATTGTGATATCAGTAAAGATTAGTGTGTTTCCCTCCTATCCTTTCAGCTCGTTGTGGTGTTCAGTCCTGAGACTGGTTTGATGCAGCTCTCCATGCTACTCTATCCTGTGCAAGCTTCTTCATATCTGAGTAACTACTGCAACCTACATCCTTCTGAATCTTCTCAGTATATTCATCTCTTGGTCTCCCTCTACGACTTTTACCCTCCACACTTCCCTCCAATACTAAATTTGTGATCCCTTGATGCCTCAGAACATGACCTACCAACTGGTCCCTTCTTCTAGTCAAGTTGTGTCACAAACTCCTCTTCTCCCCAATTCTGTTCAATACCTCCTCATTAGTTATGTGATCTACCCATCTAATCTTCAGCATTCTTCTGTACCACCACAGTTCGAAAGCTTCTATTCTCTTCTTGTCCAGCATCACCTGACTTAATTTGACTACATTCCATTATCCTCATTATGCTTTTGTTGATGTTCATCTTATATCCTCCTTTCAAGACACTGTCCATTCCGTTCAACTGCTCTTCCAAGTCCTTTGCTGTCTCTGACAGAATTACGATGTCATCGGCGAACCTCAAAGTTTTTATTTCTACTCCATGGATTTTAATACCTACTCAGAATTTTTTCTTTTTGTTTCCTTTACTGCTTGCTCAATATACAGATTGAATAACATCAGGGAGAGACTACAACACAGTCTCACTCCCTTCCCAAGCACTGCTTCCCTTTCATACCCCTCAACTCTTATAACTGCCATCTGCTTTCTGTACAAATTTCAAATAGCCTTTCGCTCCATGTATTTTACTCCTGCCACCTTTAGAATTTGAAAGAGAGTATTCCAGTCAACATTGGCAAAAGCTTTCTCTAAATCTACAAATGCTAGAAATGTAGGTTTGCCTTTCCTTAATCTTTCTTCTAAGATAAGTCGTAAGGTCAGTATGGCCCCATGTGTTCCAATATTTCTACGGAATCCAAACTGATCTTCCCCGAGGTCGGCTTCTACCAGTTTTTCCATTCGTCTGTAAAGAATTCATGTTAGTATTTTGCAGCTGTGACTTATTAAACTGATAGTTTGGTAATTTTCACATCTGTCAACACCTGCTTTCTTTGGGACTGGAATTATTATATTCTTCTTGAAGTCTGAGGGTATTTCGCCTGTCTCATACATCTTGCTCACCATCTTCTCGCAGTATCGTATCTCCCATTTCATCTTCGTCTACATCCTCTTCCATCTCCAGAATATTGTCCTCAAGTACATCACACTTGTATAAACCCTCTATATACTCCTTCCACCTTTCTGCTTTCCCTTCTTTGCTTAGAACTTGGTTTCCATCTGAGCTCTTGATATTCGTACAATTGGTTCTCTTATCTCCAAACGTCTCTTTAATTTTCCTGTATGCAGTATCTATCTTACCCCTAGTGAGATAAGCCTCTACATCCTTACATTTGTCCTCTAGCCATCCCTGCTTAGCCATTTTGCACTTCCTGTCTATCTCATTTTTGACACGTTTGTATTCCTATTTGCCTGCTTCATTTACTGCATTTTGGTAGTTTCTCCTTTCAGCAATTAAATTCAATATTTATTCTGTTACCCAAGGATATCTACTAGCCCTCGTCTATTTACCTACTTGATCCTCTGCTGCCTTCACTACTTCATCTCTCAGAGCTACCCACTCTTCTTCAACTGTATTTCTTTCCCCCATTCCTGTCAATTGTTCCCTTATGCTCTCTCCGAAACTCTGTATAACTTCTGGTTTCGTCAGTTTATACAGGTCCCATCTCCTTAAATTCCCACCTTTTTGCAGTTTCTTCAGTTTTAATCTACAGCTCATAACCATTAGATTGTGGTCAGAGTCCACATCTGCCCTTGGAAAAATCTTACAATTTAAACCTGGTTCCTAAATCTGTGTCTTGCCATTATATAATCTATCTACATCTACATCCATACTCCGCAAGCCGCCTGACAGTGTGTGGCGGAGGGTACCTTGAGTACCTTTATCGGTTCTTCCTTCTATTCCAGTCTCGTATTGTTCGTGGAAAGAAGAATTGTCAGTAGGCTACTGTGTGGGCTCTAATCTATCTAATTTTAGCCTCAGGGTCTCTTCACAAGATATATGTAGGAGGGAGCAATATACTGCTTCACTCTTTGGTGAAGGTATGTTCTCCAAACTTTAACAAAAGCCCGTACCGAGCTACTGAGCGTCTGTCCTGCAGAGTCTTCCACTGGAGTTTATCTATCATTTCCGTAACGCTTTCGCGATTACTAAATGATCCTGTAACGAAGCACGCTGCTCTCCATTGGATCCTCTCTCTCTCTTCTATCAACCCTATCTGGCACGGATCCCACAGTGCTGAGCAGCATTCAAGCAGTGGGCGAACAAGTGTACTGTAACCTACTTCCTTTGTTTTCAGATTGCATTTCCTTAGGATTGTTCCAATGAATTCAGTCTGGCATCTGCTTTACCGGGGATCAACTTTATATGATCATTCCATTATAAAACACTCCTAATGCATACTCCCAGATAATTTATGGAATTAACTGCTTCCAGTTGCTGACCTGCTATTTTGTAGCTAAATGATAAGGGGTCTATCTTTCTATGTATTCGCAGAACATTATACTTGTCTACATTGAGATTCAATTGCCATTCCCTGCACCGTGTGTCAATTCGCTGCAGATCCTCCTGCATTACATTACAATTTTCCATTGTTACAACCTCTCGATACACCACAGCATCATCTGGAAAAAGCCTCAGTGAACTTTTGATGTCATCCACAAGGTCATTTATGTATATTGTGAATAGCAATGGTCCTATGACACTCCCCTGCGGCGCACCTGAAATCACTCTTACTTCGGAAGACTTCTTTCCATTGAGAATGACATGCTGCATTCTGTTATCTAGGAACTCTTCAATCCAATTACACAATTGGTCTGATAGTCCATATGCTCTTACTTTGTTCATTAAACGACTGTGGGGAGCTGTATCGAACGCCTTGCAGAAGTCAAGAAACATGGCATCTACCTGTGAACCCGTGTCTATGGCCCTCTGAGTCTCGTGGACGAATACCGCGAGCTGCGTTTCACATGACCGTCTTTTTCGAAACCCATGCTGATTCCTACAGAGTAGATTCCTAGTCTCCAGAAAAGTCATTATACTCAAACATAATACGTGTTCCAAAATTCTACAACTGATCGACGTTAGAGATATAGGTCTATAGTTCTGCATATCTGTCCGATGTCCCTTCTTGAAAACGGGGATGACCTGTGCCCTTTTCCAATCCTTTGGAACACTACGCTCTTCTAGAGACCTACGGTACACCGCTGCAGGAAGGGGGGCAAGTTGCTTTGCGTACTCTGTGTAAAATCGAATTGGTATCCCATCAGGTCCAGCGGCCTTTAATCTTTTGAGTGATTTTAATTGTTTTTCTATCCCTCTGTCATCTATTTTGATATCGACCATTTTGTCATCTGTACGACAATCTAGAGAAGGAACTACAGTGCAGTCTTCCTCTGTGAAACAGCTTTGGAAAAAACATTTAGTATTTCGGCCTTTAGTCTGTCATCCTCTGTTTCAGTACCATTTTGGTCACAGAGTGTCTGGACATTTTGTTTTGATCTACCTACCGCTTTGGCATAAGACCAAAATTTCTTAGGATTTTCTGCCAAGTCAGCACAAAGAACTTTAGTTTCGAATTCATTGAACGCTTCTCGCATAGCCCTTCTCACACTACATTTCACTTCACGTATTTTTTGTTTGTCTGCAAGGCTTTGGCTATGTTTATGTTTGCTGTGAAGTTCCCTTTGCTTCCGCAGCAGTTTTCTAACTCGTTGTACCACGGTGGCTCTTTTCCATCTCTTACGATCTTGCTTGGCACATACTCATCTAACGCATAATGTACAATGGTTCAGAACTTTGTCCACTGATCCTTAACACTATCTGTACTTGAGACAAAACTTTTGTGATGAGCTTTCAGGTACTCTGTAATCTGCTTTTTGTCACTTTTGCTAAACAGAAAAATCTTCCTACCGTTTTTAATATTTCTATTTTAGGCTGAAATCATAAATGCAGTAACCGCTTTATGATCACTGATTCCCTGTTCTGCATTAACTGTTTCAAATAGTTCGGGTCTGTTTGTCACCAGAAGGTCTAGTATGTTATCGCCACGAGTCGGTTCTCTGTTTCACTGCTCAAGGTAGTTTTCAGATAAAGCACTTAAAAAACTTTCACTGGATTCTTTGTCCCTGCCACTCGTTATGAACATTTGAGTCTCCCACTCTGTATCCAGCAAATTAAAATCTCCACCCAGAACTATAACATGGTGGGGAAATCTACTCTAAATATTTTCCAAATTATCCTTCAGGTGCTCAGCCACAGCAGCTGCTGAGCCATGGGGCCTATAGAGACATCTAATTACCATGTCTGAGCCTGCTTTAACTATGATTAAGTTATGCTCTGTGCAAAATTCTACCAGACAGCTTCCTCTTTCATTTCTTACCCCCTATCCATATTAACCTACAATGTTTCCTTCTCTCCCTTTGCCTACTCTCAAATTCCAGTCACCCACGACTATTAAATTTTCGACTCCCTTCACTACATGAATAATTTCTTTTATCTCCTCATACATTTCATCAATTCCTTCATCATCTGTGGAGTTAGTTGGTATATAAACTTGTACTACTTTCAGCTCACAATTAGCTATTCTATCTTTGGAAGTTTAATGCTGCTGGTAACATGCACCACAAGACCATAAACTCTAAGATCTTGAAGCATTTCTGAAGCACCCTTCAGGAGAATGCAGAACTGTCTGCCATTGTATAATTTAGAGGCGGCTCACGTTACAACCATAGTCACGATGCTACTGCTGGAGAACAGATGAGAGCAGGCAGAGGTGACACCTGGTAACAGTGGAGGATACTTAGCAGTACACGAAGCACCTGCTAAATGGTAGTGCAATGGCCTTTTCAACATGTTTGAAAATTAGTCTCAGTCTTTGTTGAACAATTACCGTATAATGTGAATAGCAAGGGTCACTGTGCTCTATCTTTGGCCATGCACAACATTATTTCTACATCTGTTGATATCTCTCCATCCAAGATAACACACCTCATTCTTTTAACCAAGAAATCCTCAATTCAGTCACAAATTTCATTTGGTTTTCCATATGACCAAATTTCTGTTAGTAATTACTAGTGTTATTCTTTTCAAGATACGCGCTGTTGCATTTAAGCTCAGTCAGGGGCATGGAAGGGTAGTTTGGAGGATCACTTCTGTAATCTTTACTGTAGGCCAGTAGGACCAACAGACTGCTTTCCCCACAATTAGGCGCAGTTGCCAAACACAGTTCGGCCTCAGTGGCCAGAGACTGTGTGTGTGTGTGTGTGTGTGTGTGTGTGTGTGTGTGTGTGTGTGTGTGTGTGTGTGTGTTAGGGGGGGGGGAGATAACCTAAATTAAGACATTGTGGCCAAAAGCTCAAATGTACAGCAGTCTTAATGTTGTGCCTGTCTGTAACTCAATGTCTCCTCTACATAGTGAGTAGCAATCTGTCATTTTCATAATATTGTCATTATTCCATGCTGGGTTTTCTATTGTTGGTTATTTTTTTTTTTCCTTCAGAGTATGGTTAAAAGAGGAGCTTTCTCAGAAATGGATTCAGTATAGAATCTAATAGATATCCTGTCAGGCACTGGAGTTGGCCTTTTTTTTATTTATTTAAAAAAATATATAAAACAAGTTTTACCTGTTTTTCAGTGCCACTTGTACTAATACCTGTATCATTCACCTTTGCAGTGAGACAAGAACTGAACTTGAGCAGCACTCATGGCTCCTCCTTTGTAAAGAAACATTTGAAAAGAGTGCAGCAATTCTGCCTGTGCTTTGTTACATTCAATCTTGGTTCATACGTCATCCACAAGTGCTTAAACGAACTTTAGTTCCATTGGCAACATTACCATATGACCAGAATTTCTTTGGGTATTGTGAAAGATATTACTGTAACATTTTGAGAATGAAAATATGGTCCAAGTAGGCTGTATTCTTTTTTACTATCTACACTTCACAGACCACCATGACATGGTTGAAATCGACCGGACACGCGGATAACAAAAAGAATACAGCCTACTTGGGCCATGTTTCCATTCTCAAAACACAGTGAGGCTCCTCAAAAATAAATTTTTAAAACTTTCTGCAGCAGTATACTATGATAACCACTGGAGATATTGCAAACTGCCCACTTGACAGTCAAACATGTTACATTTGCCATCTCTCTACCTAAGCCCTACACTTCACTTTACACATATTGTGCAGTAGTAATTTACAGACTACATGCATCATTGAAGGGCCCCTCCATGAATGTAGCTGTCCAGTGCTTCGTCAACTATTCTTCTAAAACTGAGTGATAGTTCCTCCAGAAGCTCCTATACAGAGAGAAGTTTTTCAAGATCCTCCTTGTGATATAACAATGCTGTCCCTTCTCTAGATTACTGGACATGCAAATCTTTGTACCTGTGTTAATACCTTTTAATACTTTGGTAATCATTGTTACTGCAACAATCTCATGATGACCGATATACCTTAACTCACAAGGTGTGGTCTCTCAGACTGAACAAATATTTTTGAATTCAGTCTCTACGATCAGGCCTGGAAAAATACTTCTGTACCCTTCATACCCTCTTTAAATCACAAACCCTAAAATGTTTTGTTGCTGGTTGCATTATTGCCTACTTTGTTTGTTGTTGAAACATTTTATTGACATTTGCCTGGCTATCTGAGACTGTGCCTCGTGAACTACGTACCTGTTTTCTTCAGTATAGCACAAAATGAGTTCACAGGAACATGACAGTTTTAAAAATCCTAAGTTTCATGAAACTGTTAGTCAGTGAATCACAGTTTTACAACAGCCAGTAATCTTAGTTCTGCTAGCAAAGAGCAGGATCATTCAGAGGAAAAACTTCAGGACAATTGTGATGCAGATCTCTCAGTTTCCGTAATAAAATACATAAAAATACATTGTTTTAAGTGGTGACAAAGAAAAATGGGCTTTCCAGTATCAAATATGAATTTTGTGATTTTCTTTTTGTACCTATCAAGCGCAATTTTTATATGCAAGTTTAAACCTTGGAATTTAGTTTTATGTGAAAATTTACTTGCTACATAGATAATACACTGTTCCAGAACGTAAAATTCAGTTCTCTAACAGTTCATTTATGTGTACTATTTAAAAAAACCACACAAAAATTGGTGATTTCGTGTAGCAAAAAGTAAAACACTGCAGGTTTTATTTAGTGCAATAAAAGCAACAAGAAATATTTACTTATCAATTACATAACTGTAAAATGAGTTGCATTTATAATCTCAGTGTAAACATTGGCATTCTAAAGACTCCACTTCATAGTACACATTACAGAAAAGTCACCTCATGAGTTAAAAGATATCAGCTTCAATATAACAGTTTATATACTGAACGTATACAGAGGAGGACAGCACGAATGGTCACAGGTCTGTTTGACCCACGACAGACTGTCACAAGAAATGCTGAAGAAACGGAACTGGCAGATACTTGAAGATAGATGCAAACTATTGCAACAACGCCTACTTCCAACGTTTCAAGAACAAGCTGTAAATTATAAATCGAGGAATATGCTACAACATCATATGCATGCCTCACATAAGGATTGTGAGGGCAAGATTAATTACAAGCACAAACATTTAAACAATCATTCTTCCTGCGCTCCATGAGTGGGACGGGGAGAAGCCCTAATAAATGGTACAATGGCATTGTCCTCTGCCATGCATTTCACAGCGGTATGCGGAGTAGGCCTTTGGATGTAGACGTAGAATGCATACATCGTCAATGGCTGTTATCTGCTGGGCGAGACTGGAAGTCCATAGAAATATCCAATTATAAGTTCACTATTATAAAGATCATACAGTGATCGACTGTTCGAATTTTCACTAATGCATTTTTTCTCCTGTCGCAGTTATCAACATGAATGCAAAGCTGTCAGTCTCAAAATTATTAACAACGGTATTTTCATGTCTTAAAGACGAATGCCTTTATTTTAGTATTTGTGCTTAACCTAACGCTTCTTCCTGCATGTGTGCTTTTTTAATACTATTTCTTTCCGATTGTCTGCTACTGCGATAAGAAAACAAGTAAGACAAAAACTTCGTTACCTGTTTAAACAAAAACCACGGATTACCATTTATTCATGGGCTGCGTATCATTTTGATTTCAATTCAAGTTTACACAGTCCATACGAAACTTACGAACTTTAACCCTCATTAGTTGGATGTTAGTTTCCTAAACGCGCATTTGCATTTCGCGGCAGTTAGATCTCTCTACGCACACCAAAGAATAACAAAAACAAATGGTGTTCTATAGCAGGTTACTGTTTGGCCAGCGACCTACCTCATCGGTTTAGTTGTATCAACTGTGGTTTCATTTTGATGCTTTCCGTACTAGCAAAGAACTTAAATGAGTAATGTTGCATCTGTGAAAAAAATGAGGTGACACTGGGGTGGTGAAGTGATTCATAGGAACAGCCCAACTGGAGAAAGAAATCTTGAATGTTTAATGGAGCTAAGTATTAGAATAATGCTCAGGTATGTAGTCATATGTCGTGCAGCAAGCTGTCGTTGAGTAATGGACTGCTAAACAGTTTTAGCTTTTCATGTTATTTGGCCATTTAACGCAATAAATAGCCATACATGTAAATGACATACCGTAAGTTGTATATATGAAATGTTATTTAATGTATTTTATAGTCGTAGCTACAGCCGTATGTTAGTTTCGCCAGAGCCCAGTACTGTTGAGAGGGAAGCTCTGTGCATTGCCATCGAGGTAGCTCATGAAACGTAGCCCATACCAAGACAACCACCTGTTATTGCCCAGAAATCTCTCAGATAACGTACGCTATGAAAGACCACGAGAAAGTGTGCCTGTCTCAAGACTTCATGTTGTCTAACAAATAACATTGCGTTAACTAGATTATAAGTGAGCAATCTTTCTGTTTTCTGTGAATACCCCACAGAACATTGATACATGCCTAGTATAAGTGTGTAATTGTCACAGACAAGTTAGGCCTTCGTGGTGCAAAAGTCGACCCGCGTCTTCTTTTATTAGTTTCCTAGCTCTAGCAAATTAGCTGAATTAATAAAAAGGATGTAATTCATATTACAAACAATGAAACAGATGTACATTAACTTTTCATTTTTCATAGTGACATGCTAACAACCCTCAAGATATGTCAGTTGCAACATCTTGTTGAATATAGTTTTGCAACACAATATCTCCAACCTCGGTACTGTCCTTACTGTGATGTTCATTCGTTTCTCCAAGCAGCAGAACTTTTTAGTTAGTGTGTTGGTCTACAGCATGCATTTGTTTCTTGCAATCCATCTAGTCTTGGCTTATACTACTTTATGGATTGTAGTTTGCGTTCCTTCTTTTTAACTCGTCTCTACTGTCATCTTCCCACTCATTAACTTGTATGTATGCATTATTCGTACCAGGTAGTTATTTATTTTGTCAGCTTATATTTCAACTTTTATTGGCCAGTGTTTCTTTTTATCTGTAGTTGGCAGTACCCTTCTAATGTGGCTCTATTTGCAATTAGTTGTTGGAGTCAGTGAATGCCATTTTCTAATACCATAGGTTGCAACTAGTGTCTGCTGCTGACTATTTATATTTGGGATACTGTCTGATAATGTGGCATCCTGTCCCTGAAACCTTGGTTGTGGTGCCAAACTAGTGTGCAGTAGCCTACAGCCTGAAGACTAGGTTATGTTGGAAGGTGACAATGTGATAGCGTTAGCAAAGCCAGCGAATGTGGGTTGGGTTATTGCATTTCAGTTCTACCGAGGAAAAAAATCTTCGATCTCACACATTTTAGATATAATGCTGAATAATTTTACCTCTTGCTCATTTTGTTTTAATTTTACAGCCACTCCATATTTCAATGAATTCACTTTCTTATTACACACAAAGTATGCTTTGTTTTTCTTCAGTCAAAATCACAATGTCACTCTGAAGTGTTTCACATGTGCGAATGAGTATATAAAATTTTTACAAAATTCACTATTTTCAAAAAACACAAAGTATAACTTCAATAAAACATAAACGACAAATATTTTTTAAGCAAACCGTAGGATGAGAGCTGTCAAGAAAAATAATAAAATTGATTGCATATTCTTTCTTTGTGAGACAGATCAATTTTTTTTATTTTGTATATGTTATCAATTAGACACAAATTGTCAATTTACAGTTAAAGAAATTATTAAACTAACACAGAATGTGTAAAAAAATTCTAGTGGATAAAATATTACATGATGTATGTTCTTCGGAATAACAATCTTTATTTAATTATTAGTAATAAAATATTCCAAATTGCTGTCATTCAACATTGCGAACAGTTGTACCGCCTGTCATGCATCCCAAGGTGGTTTACAAAGTACAAATGTAGTTGTTTGATTTTAATATGTAGGCATATGTAATGAATTTGTACTATAAGTGTATAAACATAATTTCAGTTTTCTTACCTTCAAGAAAGCCTGTAATCCAATTTTCTTAAAACATATGGAAAGTGTGAGGAAGAGAGGCACTGACTCTTCAGGATTTGGTCAACAAAAAAGAAGAAAAAATGGTGAGGGACCGTTGGGATGAAGGAATCTTAAATAAACATCCCCTCCTTTATGAAATCCAGACACCATTTAATCATTCATACAGACAACATCAGTCAGAGTGTAGGTCTTTTTAAAGTGTCACAAAAATTTGGCAAATGTTGTGTAAGTTGAATGTCAAACAAGGTTTCTTGACAGAACTGATCCTCATTGCTGCAGTGCTATGGGTAAAATCAAGCAGTTTGAAGTTAAAGAAATTTCTCATACCATGGAGCATTTGAACACCTTTGAACGGTTTTTAAAGAATTTAACTAGATAAACATGCTGCTGTGCTGTTGCTGGCAAGGTGGAAGTTGACCTTTTAAATGTTTTATGGGAATCAAAATACATTTGTTGTTGTTGTTATTTGATTTGTCTTACGGTCTTTACAGTCCCACTTACACTGACACATTCTGTTTCCATGAACCATGGACCTTGCCGTTGGTGGGGAGGTGTGCGTGTCTCAGCGATACAGATAGCCGTACCGTAGGTGCAACCACAACGGAGGGGTATCTGTTGAGAGGCCAGACAAACGTGCGGTTCTTGAAGAGGGGCAGCAGCCTTTTCAGTAGTTGCAGGGGCAACAGTCTGGATGATTGACTGATCTGGCCTTGTAACAATAACCAAAACGGCCTTGCTGTGTTGGTACTGCGAACGGCTGAAAGCAAGGGAAACTACGGCTGTAATTTTTCCCGAGGGCATGCAGCTTAATGTATGATTAAATGATGATGGCGTCCTCTTGGGTAAAATATTTCGGAGGTAAAATAGTCCCCCATTGGGATCTCCGGGCAGGGACTACTCAAGAGGATGTCGTTATCAGGAGAAAGAAAACTGGCGTTCTGCAGATCGGAGCATGGAATGTCGGAAATTTAAAAAGGGAAATGGATAGGTTAAAGTTAGATATAGTGGGAATTAGTGAAGTTCGGTGGCAGGAGGAACAAGACTTCTGGTCAGGTGACTACAGGGTTGTTGTTGTTGTTGTGGTCTTCAGTCCTGAAACTGGTTTGATGCAGCTCTCCATGCTACTCTATCCTGTGCAAGCTTCTTCATCACCCAGTACCTACTGCAACCTACGTCCTTCTGAATCTGCTTAGTGTAGTCATCTCTTGGTCTCCCTCTACGATTTTTACCCTCCACGCTGCCCTCCAATACTAAATTGGTGATCCCTTGATGCCTCAGAACATGTCCTACCAACCGATCCCTTCTTCTGGTCAAGTTGTGCCACAAACTTCTCTTCTCCCCAATCCGATTCAATACTTCCTCATTAGTTATGTGATCTACCCATCTAATCTTCAGCATTCTTCTGTAGCACCACATTTCGAAAGCTTCTATTCTCTTCTTGTCCAAACTATTTATCGTCCATGATTCACTTCCATACATGGCTACAGTCCATACTAATACTTTCAGAAATGACTTCCTGACACTTAAATCTATACTCGATGTTAACAAACTTCTCTTCTTCAGAAACGCTTTCCTTGCCATTGTCAGTCTACATTTTATATCCTCTCTACTTCGACCATCATAAGTTATTTTGCTCCCCAAATAGCAAAACTCCTTTACTACTTTAAGTGTCTCACTTCATAATCTAATTCCCTCAGCATCACCCGACTTAATTCGACTACATTCCATTATCCTCATTTTGCTTTTGTTGATGGTCATCTTATATCCTCCTTTCAAGACACTATCCATTCCGTTCAACTGCTCTTCCAAGTCCTTTGCTGTCTCTGACAGAATTACGATGTCATCGGCGAACCTCAAAGTTTTTATTTCTACTCCATGGATTTTAATACCTACTCCGAATTTTTCTTTTGTTTCCTTTACTGCTTGCTCAATATACAGATTGAATAACATCGGGGATAGGCTACAACCCTGTCTTACTCCCTTCCCCACCACTGCTTCCCTTTCATGCCCCTCGACTCTTATAACTGCCATCTGGTTTCTGTACAAATTGTAAATAGCCTTTCGCTCCCTGTATTTTACCCCTGCCACCTTCAGAATTTGAAAGAGAGTATTCCAGTCAACATTGTCAAAAGCTTTCTCTAAGTCTACAAATGCTAGAAACGTAGGTTTGCCTTTTCTTAATCTAGCTTCTAAGATAAGCCGTAGGGTCAGTATTGCCTCACGTGTTCCAGTATTTCTACGGAATCCAATCTGATCTTCCCCGAGGTCGGCTTCTACCAGTTTTTCCATTCGTCTGTAAAGAACTCGCGTTAGTATTTTACAGCTGTGACTTATTAAACTGATAGTTCGGTAATTTTCACATCTGTCAACACCTGCTTTCTTTGGGATTGGAATTATTACAAACTTCCTGAAGTCTGAGGGTATTTCGCCTGTCTCATACATCTTGCTCACTAGATGGTAGAGTTTTGTCAGGACTGGCTCTCCCAAGGCCGTCAGTAGTTCCAATGGAATGTTGTCGACTCCAGGGGCCTTGTTTCGACTCAGGTCTTTCAGTGCTCTGTCAAACTCTTCACGCAGTATCGTATCTCCCATTTCATATTCATCTACGTCGTCTTCCATTTCCATAATATTGTCCTCAAGTACATCGCCCTTGTATAGACCCTCTATATACTCCTTCCACCTTTCTGCTTTCCCTTCTTTGCTTAGAACTGGGTTTCCATCTGAGCTCTTAATATTCATACAAGTGGTCCTCTTTTCTCCAAAGGTCTCTTTAATTTTCCTGTAGGCATTATCTATCTTACCTCTAGTGAGATAAGCCTCTACATCCTTACATTTGTACTGTAGCCATCCCTGCTTAGCCATTTTGCACTTCCTGTCGATCTCATTTTTGAGATGTTTGTATTCCTTTTTGCCTGCTTCATTTACTGCATTTTTATATTTTCTCCTTATAAACACAAAATCAAATAGGGGTAATGCAGGAGTAGGTTTAATAATGAATAGGAAAATAGGAATGCGGGTAAGCTACTACAAACAGCATAGTGAACGCATTATTGTGGCCAAGATATACGAAGCCCACATCTACTACAGTATTACAAGTTTATATGCCAACTAGCTCTGCAGATGACGAAGAAATTGAAGAAATGTATGATCAAATAAAAGAAATTATTCATATAGTGAAGGGAGATGAAAATTTAAGTCATGGGTGACTGGAATTCGGTAGTAGGAAAAGGAAGAGTAGCAAACGTAGTGAATATGGACTGGGGCAAGGAAATGAAAGAGGAAGCCGCCTGGTAGAATTTTGCACAGACCACAACTTAATCATAGGTAATCCTTGGTTCAAGAATCGTAAAAGAAGGCTGTATACATGGAAGAAACCTGGAGATACTAAAAGGTATCAGATAGATTATATAATGGTAAGACAGAGATTTAGGAACCAGGTTTTAAATTATAAGACAATTCCAGGGGCAGATGTGGACTCTGACCACAATCTATTGGTTATGACCTGTAGATAAAAACTGAAGAAACTGCAAAAAGGTGGAAAATTAAGGAGATGGGACATGCATAAACTAAAAGAACCAGAGGCTGTACAGAGTTTCAGGGAGAGGATAAGGGAGCAATTGACAGGAATAAGGGAAAGAAATACAGTAGAAGAAGAATGGGTAGCTTTGAGGGATGAAGTAGTGAAGGCAGCAGAGGATCAAGTAGGTAAAAACACAAGGGCTAGTAGAAATCCTTGGGTAACAGAAGAAATATTGAATTTAATTGATGAAATGAGAAAATATAAAAATGCAGTAAATGAAGCAGGCAAAAAGGAATACAGACGTCTCAAAAATGAGATTGACAGGAAGTGCAAAATGGCTAAGCAGGGATGGCTAGAGGACAAATGTAAGGATGTAGAGGCTTATCTCACTAGGGGTAAGATAGATACTGCTTACAGAAAAATTAAAGAGACCTTTGGAGATAAGAGAACCAATTGTACGAATATCAAGAGCACAGATGGAAACCAAGTTCTAAGCAAAGAAGGGAAAGCAGAAAGGTGGAAGGAGTATACAGAGGGTCTATACAAGGGCGATGTACTTGAGGACAATATTCTGGAGATGGAAGAGGATGTAGATGAAGATGAAATTGGAGATACGATACTGCGTGAAGAGTTTGACAGAGCACTGAAAGACCTGAGACGAAACAAGGCACCCGGAGTAGACAACATTCCATTGGAACTACTGAAGGCCTCAGGAGAGCCAGTCCTGACAAAACTCTACCATCTGGAGAGCAAGATGTATGAGACAGGCGAAATACCCTCAGACTTAAAGAAAAATATAATAATTCCAATGCCAAAGAAAGCAGGTGTTGACAGATGTAAAAATTACCGAACTATCAGTTTAATAAGTCAGAGCTGCAAAATACTAACACGAATTCTTTACAGGCGAATGGAAAAACTAGTAGAAGCTGACCTTGGGGAAGATCAGTTTGGCTTCTGTAGAAATGTTGGAGCACGTGAGGCAATACTGACCCTATGGCTTATATTAGAAGCTAGATTAAGGAAGGGCAAACCTACGTTTCTAGCATTTGTAGATTTAGAGAAAGCTTTTGACAATATTGACTGGAATACTCTCTTTCAAATTCTGAAGGTGGCAGGGGTAAAATACAGGGAGCAAAAGGCTATTTACAATTTGTACATAAACCAGATGGCAGTTATAAGAGTCGAGGGGCATGAAGGGGAAGCAGTGGTTGGGAAGGGAGTGAGACAGGGTTGTAGTCTCTCTCTGATGTTATTCAATCTGTATATTGAGCAAGCAGTAAAGGAAACAATAGAAAAATTCGAAGTAGGTATTAAAATCCGTGGAGAAGAAATAAAAACTTTGAGAGACAGCAAAGGACTTGGAAGTGCAGTTGAACGGAATGGATAGTGTCTTGAAAGGAGGATATAAGATGAACATCAACAAAAGCAAAACGAGGGTAATGGAATGTAGTCGAATTAAGTCGGGTGATGCTGAGGGAATTAGATTAGGAAATGAGACACTTAAAGTAGTAAAGGAGTTTTGCTATTTGGGGAGCAAAATAACTGATGATGGTCGAAGTAGAGAGGATATAAAATATAGACCGGCAATGGCAAGGAAAGTGCTTCTGAAGAAGAGAAATTTGTTAACATCGAGTACAGATTTAAGTGTCAGGAAGTCATTTCCGAAAGTATTTGTATGGAGTGTAGCCATGTATGGAAGTGAAACAAGGACGATAAATAGTTTGGACAAGAAGAGAATAGAAGCTTTCGAAATGTGGTGCTACAGAAGAATGCTGAAGATTAAATGGGTAGATCACATAACTAATGAGTTATGAAATAATTTACCACATCTAAATGCGGGAATTTTCCTCGTAACAAATTATCATTTGTTTCCTGAATTATGTAAACACTGGTCACAGTGTGTTAAAAGTCTTCAGAAATTACTACTAATATATTACATGAGATAAACAGTTTATGATTTATGATTTTATTAATTTATTTTTTTATTTGCACATAGATAAGTAGTTTTTGGATGTTGATTTATAAAGCATCAGTAAAATCGTGAACAAAGTACTCTTAATCATTTTTGTTCAATCAGTTATGGCCCAATGAGAAAGATAATAGTATGAGTGTCTTCGTAATGATCCAGTTCATACTTCTTCAAGTAAGAAGCAAGATATTGTTTGGAGTGCATTTACTGCAATTCTGTCCCCCAGGGGGCCTGCCCCTCTTTGACAGATTCATGCCTGGCTACCACAGGTCCCTGGCCTTGCAGCATCTTTTCCCTTCCGTGCTGCATGTGTATCCTCTTGCTATTCCCCCCTCCGCCCCCCCCCCCCCCCCTTTCCGTTGGCAAACATATCTGGGATGTTCTTGGGAATGTGTTCCGCATTTTCAGTAGCCGACACAAGAACAGTCTCTTCACTGTTTTTCGTTCCTTTTTTTTTCTTCTTTCACTTGCATCTACAGGGGTACTTTGCGAATCACATTTAAGTTCCCCTTCTCCTATCCTCCCTCTGCTTCGGCATTTGAGGTTTCTCTTTTTCTTCTTCCTCCCTGTTCACTCCAGAAGGCCAGCCCATGCATCTGATGCATAATAGGTGTCCAGGTAACAAGTAATTCCTGGCCCTGGGTCAACAGGTAGGGTTTGCATGTACCCTCCAGTACAGGCCAGGCCCAGGGAGGGGTGATTGCCTGAACTGCTAAATTCCCAAAGTGCGAATTGCTCCATCTGTCAGGTGTTCAGGTGGTGTGAACAATGACCTAAGGCATGTGTGCCACCTTCTGAGGGAGGGCCGCCAGTTGGAAGGAGTGCACCTTCAGAGATTCTGGCAATCAGGATTTTCTTGCAATGAGCCAATCGTCCAGTCAGTGTCTGGTAAATGTAAATGGAATGATGCCATAGATTCAAAAACCCTCCCAGCTGGGCCATGGTTCCTCATGGTTTCATGTCCTGAAGACTGAGAGTCTTTTCCTAAGGCAAATCGGTATTGTATTCAGAAAGGTGTTGATGCAGTTGCAAGCCCTGTGAAATCCTGTTCTTGTGTACACAGTGGCACTTTTTGTTGGAGATTCTTCTGACTATCAAGTACAACAACTGCTTGCAGCTTCACTCCTCCACAGCCCATCGAATGCTGAATTCTTCTTGTGGTGTTATTTACACAAGACTACTCAACGGACTGACTGAGTAAAAAAATCCAAATGTACTTCTCTGATCAGGGTATCATTTCAGTCCATAGGGTGATGAAAAAGATAGATGCCTCCTTAGTGTGCATTACAAGTGTAATGTGATGCGAATACATAGAAAGATAGGTCCCTTATCATTTAGCTACAAAATAGCAGGTCAGCAACTGGAAGCAGTTAATTCCATAAATTATCTGGGAGTACGCATTAGGAGTGATTTAAAATAGAATGATCATATAAAGTTGATCGTCGGTAAAGCAGATGCCAGACTGAGATTCATTGGAAGAATCCTAAGGAAATGCAATCCGACAACAAAGGAAGTAGGTTACAGTACGCTTATTCGCCCACTGCTTGAATACTGCTCAGCAGTGTGGGACCCGCACCAGATAGGGTTGATAGAAGAGATAGAGAAGATCCAACGGGGAGCAGCGCGCTTCATTACAGGATCATTTAGTAATCGCGAAAGCGTTACGGAGATGATAGATAAACTCCAGTGGAAGACTCTGCAGGAGAGATGCTCAGTAGCTCGGTACGGGCTTTTGTTAAAGCTCAGAGAACATACCTTCACCGAAGATTCAAGCAGTATATTGCTCCCTCCTACGTATATCTCGCGAAGAGACCATGAGGATAAAATCAGAGAGATTAGAGCCCACACAGAAGCATACCGACAATCCTTCTTTACGAGACTGGAATAGAAGGGAGAACCGATAGAGGTATTCAGGGTACCCTCCGCCACACACCGTCAGGTGGCTTGCGGAGTATGGATGTAGATGTAGATGTAGTGCCCGCTTTGTACTCTTTTGCTCAGTTTTGATAGAGTGGTGCTTCCATCGAAGATCAAAGCAAGCTATGAAGTTATCGTAGTTTGACTATACATTCCAAGTCTGATGCTATTAACCACTGTCATCATTTCAACTACACTCAAATGTCTTGTTGACAGCTGACAAATTTGTAACCAGTGGTAGGGATGCTGACAAGGGCAATTGTCTACCTTCTCCTTCTCACTGTATAATTGCAGTGGTGACCATGCCGCCTCCTCCCGAGATTCTTCCATGTATCTCGATGAGTGGGTTGTCCGAGAGATCCGGGTGAACGAAAAAGTGCCTTACCTGCTCATTCGCAAGTTGCTGTCTAGTTAGAAACACTGTGTTCTACCATTCGGCACTTATAGTACTGTTCTTTCAACATCTCACTCCATGAAGGACTTGGGCACACAGCCATGCAGCCTCAAATTCAGCACCGCGACTGTAAAATCACCCAGTGTCACGGTAGCATCTCCGTCTCCTCCTGCAGCTGTGCAACAAGCCACCAAACTTTTGCGTCACAGGGCAAAGTCACCCATTGCGCAACTGGCAGGTCGGAAAGGACAGAAGGAATACTCCTATGAAAACTTCTTACATCCCTCCATCCAATAAACATCTCAGTCTTCCTTTGCCAGTCAGAAAGGCTGCAAGAAATCAAACAAAGGCAACCAGTCATCTCCTTCGCCAAATCGGAGATGTTCTTTGACAGTGTCGCCACATGATACTCTAGCCTGGCTGACCTCCGTGTCACCAGTGCATCCCGCTGCCCGTTTTTCTGACTGGATTTCAAAGACCAACAAAAGTAGAATGCAGACGCCTCTGTAGATGTCATGGAGCACGATTCCCAGTATCTGCATCCTGCAGCAGTGAGTCTTTGAAGGTTGGCACTTGGCAGCTGCTGAGGTGACACCCCTTCATTTTTTCCCTCCTCTCCTTTCCTTGTTATGGCTATCCTTCAATGGAACGTTTGTGGCCTTCGATCAAAGAAAGAGAATTTACGGCTACTCTTAGAATCACAGTGTCCACTTGTTCTCTGCCTCCAGGAAACAAAATTGCATCCTCACAACCACTTTGAGCTCTTGCATTTCTTCCTGGTCCACTTTGATCTTCCACCTGAGGTTGGCATTCCGTCTTGTGGAGGAGTCATGCTGCTCATCCAGGATGATGTTCATAGTCAAATCATCTCCCTGACTACCCAGCTTCAAGCTGCTGCAGTCTGCATTGCCTTCCTCACTTTCTTTGTTTCTTTGTACTGTTTACATCCCTCTGACATCCAGTGTCACCAGGGCAGACTTCTGCCAGATAAAGGGCAGCTACCTCACCCCTTTCTGTTATTCGGTGACTTTAATTCACACCATCCCCTTTGTTGTTCTTCTAGAACCTGTCTGTGAAGTGCCCTTTTGACTGACCTCAGTCAACTTAGCCTCCTCTGTCTTAACATAGGAGCACCCACATTCCTTTTAGACTCCACGCACACCTGTTCCCATTTAGACCTACCCTTCTACACTGCCCAGCTTGCCCATTGTCTCGAGTGGTCCGTTCCCTCTGACAAACATCAGAGTGACTGTTTCCAATGTGCTATCCATTTGATTTGCTGACTCCTACCCCACCTATGTACACATCCAAATGGGAGATTATTAAGGTCCAACTATAGGCTCTACTCCTCCCCTGCGAGCTTCGACAAACGACATTTCCCCATTTGTGATGGCCAAGTAGAATATCTTACAAACATTATCCTTATCTCCGCAGAACATTCCATTGCTCGCACTTCCTCCTTACCATGCCGTGTCTCGGTTCCTTGATGGACTGAGGCGTGCCATGGCGCAACTCATGCGCGGAGGCATGCTCTCAGCGTTTCTGTCATCCTACATGGCGAACAGCATTCATTATAAACAGTTTGCATGCACAGAGCTGTCACATTCTTTGGGGTAGCAAGAAAGCCAGCTGGATATCATTTACTAGTTCTTTCAATAGTTCCACTCCCTCGTCTGTCATGTGGGCCAACCTCTGATGGCTCTCTGGGACCAAGATTCATTCCCCAATTTCCGGTCTGACAGTAGCAGACGATGTTATAGTGGACCCTATTGGTATCTCCAACACCTTGGGTCGCCGTTTTGTGGATATTTCGAGCTCTTCTCACTACCACCTGTCTTCCTCCATCAGAAACGAGTGGAGCTTGCTTGTGCAATATCCTTCTCTTCTGAGAATCTTGAGTGCTACAAAGCCATCTTTACTATGAGTAAGCTCAATCATTCTCTCACTTCATCCCAATCCTGCGCCCCAGGACCAGACGAAATTCACATTCAGATGTTGCAGCACCTTTTCTTGTGGACAAGCACTTTCTACTTCACACGTACAACCGCCTCTGGGCAGAAGGCATGTTTTCCAGACACTGGCGTGAAGCAACTGTTATACCCATATCTAAGTCCGGTAAGGACAAACACCTTCCTTCTAGCTACCACCCCATTTCTCTCACCAGCAGTGATTGCAATGTGATGGTATGTATGATTCATGCTTGGCTGGTATGGTGTCTTATATGCTTGCATTGCAAAACCAAATCAAGTTTTCTAGATAGTTTAGAATATGCTTTTTCTAATTAGCATAGTTTAGAAGAGTTTGGAGAAAATACTTTTTTGAAAAATGTGACTAAAAATACCCATTTTTAGCACTTTTTGAAAAATCGTCAACTTCACCCTAGATTTGTAAAATAATGGAAAGCAATAGGACAATGAAATTTTATATTCTAAGACCTTGTATTGGTGAGTTATGGTGTGCGAAGTTTCATGTACATCCCACAATTACTTTTAGAGATATAAAAAACTAAAGTTCACATTTTTTTTTAAAACAGCTATAATTTCGCCCTACTTTGCTTCAAATTATCTATATGAAAATTGCTCAGAAATCCTTTTCTTGATATTTTACTTTAAAGAGCTCTAAAAGTTGTATAAGATGGCAAAGTTTTGTTTATTTCATACAAATACTTACAGTGATATATCATCTCAAAGTTGCTGAAAATTCAAGGATGCGCTATTGGAAGCTGTGCTATGGTTTAAAAAAAGTGACTATATCTCTGCAAGTATTGAATTTCTGAAACTGAAACTTTACCAGTGTTCTAGAGAACATGTGTGAATGTTCATAGAAAATTTCATCAAAATCCATGATGGTCATGTGGGAACATTTCTCGATATTAGACCACTTGGCACGGAATGGCCCCCCATCTTTGCTTTCTTTGGAATTGGAATTATTAGATTCCTCATGAAGTCGTAAGTTATTTTATCTGTCTCGCACATCTTGCACACTGAATGGCATAGTTTTGTCATTGCTGGCTGTCCTAAGACTATCTGTAGCTCTGACTGAATGTTGTCAACTCCAGGTTCCTTGTTTCAACTTAGCTCTTTCAGTGCTCTATCAAATTCTTCCTGCTCTATTATAGCTCCTACCTTATCTTCATCTACATCATCTTCCCTCACTGTAACACTGCCTTTAAGTTTGCTTTCATTGTACGGTCCTTCTACATACTCCTTCCACCTTTTGATTCTCCGTACTGGTTTTCCATATGATCTCTGGATATTCATACAGTTGCTTTTCTTTCCTTCAAATGCCTCTTTAATTTCCATGTAAGTGGTATCTGTCTTTTCCTTAATTATACATGGTGTTCAAAAAAGTGTCGAGTACTTTGAGTGGTGGTAGTACTCATCGAAACAAGAAAAATAACTCCAATGAACATGGGTCCAGAAATGCATCCTTTCTGCAATAAACGTGTTCACAGCAGGTGATCAATGTGGTGTTCATTCATGACAGGGCACCCCTCTGTTCTCCGGCGTAAGGAATGATTCACCCTTTGAAGAATACCTGGCTGTTGCACCTGCTAGCATTCATTGATGATGCGACCTCGTCATGTCTGCACATCATTGATTGGCATGGCATAGACCAATTCCTTAAAGTGTCCCCATAACCAAAAGTCAAGGGGATTGAGGTCCAGAGAACGAGTAGGCCAAGGGTGTGATGCCTCCTCAACCCCTCACCCCAAACTGACCAATCCATCAGTCCTGAAATGTCTGCATCAGATGTTTGCACACATTGCGACGAAATTGTGCTGGTGTGCCAGCATGCATGAACCACATTTGTATTCCTTACTGCAATGGCACAGCAAGGTAGGCACTACATTATTGAGAAAGTAAAGTTAAAGCACCCCATTTGACCTTTGTGATAGCACATACGGTCCTATTAATCTATCGCCAAGTACGCCTGTCCATACGTTGGTTGAGTTGCTCGGGAATTTACATGTGCCCATACATGCTGGCCGTGGAAATTCACAACACCGCCTCTTGTGCACACTGTCTCATTGGTAAAGAAAATGTTGGATGTGGACAATGGATCTGCGGCACACTTCTGCAACAGCCATTGACAGGACTGCCATCTGCCATGATAATCATGTGGCCTTAGGGCCTGAATGCACTGTAGATGATATGGGTACAGTTTCTGCTGCTGCTAATCGTCACACACTGGTCTCGGGGGTTTCTTCCACAGATTGTAGCACATGCTCCTCCATGTCAGGCGTGTGGACTGTGCAGGGCCTTCCACTGTCAGTTTTCCGAGGTGCAAGGGTACCTGTGTCCTCAGATGCTAGAAAATTCTGCCAAGCAGCATATCAGAGGCCACTCTGTGCTGTGGATGCTTATCGGTGTAGAGGGAATGAACTTGTGGGCTACAAGCATTTGATATACTGTTGCAGAATATCATATCCATCATTTCACTTGTTGAGTAGTTGGCTTCGGTGGTGGAAGAGAGAAATTGTAAATTTACGTAACCATTTGTACATATAAACAGTGCAGTAACAGTGCACATGTAAGTGAACCTTTGTTTAGAAGAAAGTAAAACCCCATTATATGTATCCAGGTTTGACAGTATTGTACAATAAGGCATAGAAACATGACAAAAACTAAAGTGCATACTACACAACTCGAACCACGCATCTTTCTCCAGACCAACTAATGATAGGTAGAGTACTGTGAGAGTAAGACTTTATAATACCGTGCCAACAGTTTTAACAGAGTGCCAATGCAACGACGGTGCTAGTATCTGCAACTAAACATCACGCAGCCTTTCCTGTGATCACGTGTTTATCTCGGAAAGTAATCATTTCTGAACCCATGTTTACTGGACTTATTTATCTTGTTTCAATGAGTACTACCACACCTCGAAGTATTCAACGTTTTTTTTACACCCTGTATGCACTTCCATATCCTTAAATTTGTCTTCAAGCCATTTTGCACTTCCTGTTAATCTAATTTTTTTATATGTTTGTATTCCCTCTTGCCTGCTGCATTTGTATATTTTCTCGTATGATCAATAAAATTCAATATCTCCTGCGATATCAAAGGATTTCAATCCTGTGCCACCTTCACTATTTCATCTCTCAAAGCTATCCATTTGTCATATACTACTTCTTCTTATTATTGTTCTTATTCTTGCGTTACGGCCTCTATAGGACTACGGGTAGCCCCTTCGTGGACTGCATTTTCCTCTTCTCCCAGAACCTCTTCATTCTTTCTCTTCTTCTCTCCTGCTCTTCTTCAGAGATCTGCAGTTTCCGTTTCTTCTGTCGGCTCCACTGGTGTCACTCTAATCTTTTCCTGTATTCTTCTGTCATTGATCTTCAGTCATATTGGTCGGTGTATATTTGTTCCTCCAATTTTCCTTTCCTTCGACCTTGATCCCCAATTCCAACCAGTCCTTCCGAAGTTCAACAACCCACTTGGTTCCTGTCTTCCCCCTTGTCCTCCCTGTTGTTTCCCACACTCTCTTCGTCATTCTGTCCATACTCATCCTAACTACATGTCCAGCAAACCTTGCCCTTTTGAGTCTGATTTACCTGGATATTGTTCTCATGTTCCAGTACAATTCTTCCCTAGGTCTTCGCATCCACCTCTTTTGGGACCTAGTATTTTTCTTAGTATTTTTCTCTCTTCTTTCTCTAGTTGTTCTGCCCCATTTCTTCCTAGTGTCATTGTTTCAGAAGCATATAATACTGCATTCCTCACTGTTGCCTTGTAGTGGTGTATCTTTGCCTCTGTTGATATATTCTTTTTATTGTATATGTCTCTCGTCATGCAGAAGGTTGACCTCATCTTCTTTATCCTCTATGTTATTCCCTCCTTGCTCCTGTTCCTTCCTGTTATAAATTCTCACAGATATTTAAATTTGTCCACCATTTGCACAGTCTCTTCCATTGTTTTCCAGTCTGCAGTGGTATTTAATGGTTTGTCTTGTTATAGGCGATCCTCAGTCCCACTTTTCTGACTACCTTACTTAAGTTGTCTTACTTACCGCTTCCTCACATTCCTTGTTCCACCACCAGTGCTTCCATTTCTTTTCTTCCTTTCCCCATAGTGCAGCCTGTTTCACCATATTTCGCTTCATGTCGTCCCATTCACTGAATGATTCAATTCCTTCTTCATACCTGGATCGATTGTGTCTTAATTCGTCTCTGTCTACCTTCTTTCTTCTATTCGTCTGTGGCAGTCTGTCCCTGTTGGGAATCCAAAGACACTTTACTTCTGTAAGATAGTGATCCGATTCTGTTCTTGTGTTCATATACTGTATTCATTTCCCCTACTTGTCAGTCACTGCCTGATACCCTCTCTGAAACACTCAACAACCTCTGGTTCCTTCAACCTGTCCTGATCCCATCACTCAGTTCCCTACCTTTTTGCAATTCCTTTAATTTTAGTCTACGGTTCATAACAAATTGTGCATAGATTCCATATCTGCCCCTAATTTTTAACATGCACAAAATAAATTGATTTGTCCCACAAGGAATGAATATCTTATCAATTTTATTGTTTTTTTTGACAGAACTCGTCCTAAAGTTTGCTTTAAAAATATTTGTAATTATAGTACCTTTACCTTATAATTTATGCTTTATACTTAGGGTTCTCTTGCAGCTGTCATTATCTGGACTAGGTGAGTTATTTATTCTAAAACAGGCTACTGTGCTCCTCGCACACAGTCAGCCCAGGTGAGTACACTTTTCCCCTTGGTTGCTGCCAAAACAGCCACTTCAACATGTTGAACAATGCAATCCATCGCATTCCTTGTTGCTATTTTCTTAAGGGTGCCATTATTTGTGTATGTTAAAATTACAAATAATTAATGGAACCCTGCTCTTTTGCATATGCTTTCCCCTGACACAGGACAAAGCAGCCTTGCCAACAAGTGAAGTTTGTAACACTGGCTTAATTTTTTGTGGTAGACAGCATCTCAGACTAGTTGTATGGTATGTCAGTACTATGAATGCAGTACCTTGAATTCTTCTTGGTAACTGCCTCCCTTGTGCAGGTCAACTATACCTACCACTGATTTGTAACTCAGTCAAGTTGATTAGTAATAATATGTAGTTCCTGAAGAGGAGATAGGATCTGTGGGAGAGGATAGTACTTTCAAGGAACTTTGATATTTCTTTAATGTGATTCTTTGTAGTTTGCTCAACGCACTCCTTTGTAGTATCTTTCAGCAGCTGGGGTAATTTTCAGTGCCCTAAACAGCAAATAATTCTCCAAATATCCAGGAACAATGACCAGTAATGCTACATTGTGAGTCATCCAATGTTTTCCTCAGTATTAAACAAATAATTTTACGTTAATCTTGCTGTTTTTTCTCTGTAAATTTCAGGTCCAGTTATGCTACAAAGATAGCAGGTTTCCTTAAGAACTAAAGCCACGACATCCAAGAAAGTGATTTAATGAGAGAAAACCCTGATATAAAATTTACTGAATCCCTAATTATTTATTATCAAACAAATTCTGTTGTTGGCCTTGCTGAGGCACAATACACATGTTGTATTAGTAGAGGTGTGAACCATTCATTGTTAATAATTAACAAGTGAGATGACTTCATGTGTTGTAATAAGATTGTATTCTTGCCTGGCATCATGATTGTGATTGGTTTTAATTGTGTGCACTGAGAAATCTGACAGATTAAAGCCTTGGAGAGCAATGATTTATGGTGAGGTGTCTGGGAGGAGGTGGGGGGGAGGGGGAGGTTATGTATGTTCATAGACTAACGTTCCAGAAAGGGCACTAGCGAAAATAAAATTTAGTTAGTTACAGCATCATTAAAATAGAAAAAGTATTTACTATATGTTCACAAGTAAAATATTCATCACTTTGAGCCAGTGATATGAACACTGTAATAATTTACTGGGAAGTGTGCCGCCTTACCTTTTCTTCACTACTTAATAAAATTGTTCCTACATTGATGACCAACAGTTTTGTGTATAATCAGATCATTTTCTATGTAATACGAAAGCTTAACATCTGGAGAGCATATCAATATCAAAAAATAAACATATAATAATCAACACTTTTAACCAAGAACATCAGCTGATCACAAGATACCTTATTCAATAGAAGCAAAAACCCATCAAAATGTCAGCAGAAGAGTGGTTGTGACAATGAAACTATGAAAGCTGTAGGGCTACTTGGTGCAATATTGATTTGAAGACTTTACTTACAGTTCAGACTAATAATGAGTGTTGATCGTATCTTACAAAATAATTATATCTATTCTTTTTCATTGTACATTAAAATTTATTATTGAAAAGGACCATAAAACATTGTTATTCTGTCATTATGATCCAGTAAAATTACTGATAAGCATTTGTAAGTTGTCTAGTAGGGCCTGCAACATGAACTACATTGAAATATAACATTTTACAAGAAATCAGTTCCAGTAGCTGCAGTGTAATACATATTTGCTATAAATATCAACACACAAAGGAGTTAATGACATTAGCTTCCAATGCCAGACTGGGATTCAAACCCAGGTCTCCTGCTTACTAGGCAGATGTGCTGATCACTGTGCTATTTTCAGCTTTCCCCAGTGCTCTAAATCAATGCTCACTGGCAGCTAATGTAATTAATGTCTTTGTGTGTTGATTCATAGTAACTGCAGGATCAAAATTGTCCATTCTTTCAGTTATGATAAACATTTGCTTACAAAAATAATTTTTGTTAGTTATCTTGGTCAGTATATGCTGACAGCCAGCTAAATATTTTCACTGTGCTACTCAAAATATATATTATTTGTAATTCTTCGATGAAAACTAACAGTATAGTGACAATTTTTACTTGACATTGAATGAGTTACAGGATAAAGAAATATTTTTCTTAACTTTCCAGGTCATATTTGAAGTTATGCAAAGGACTGTAATAGTTGCTGCACAGTCTGAGTAAATCAAGCAAATAATTTGGAATCATCGATCATGGAATTTTGTAATACGTAAACAGCCTGATAATGAGTGCATCAGATTTACCATCATTAACAGTTTTACCAGAGAATGCCAAACACTCATCACATAATAGTACCGTCCTGCCACCACTGACCTCACACTATCCAAAGTGGAGCAGAGGAAAAAAGTTGGATGTTAATGGTTTTCCAGATTCGTGTGGGAATATACGTTATTGTGGAATGACAGGGAATAGTGATCTAAAGGTGAGTTTGAATTTGTGGCATTTAAAAATTATGCCAAATGTTACAATGTCATATTTACATAACTTTGTGTGTGTGTGTGTGTGTGTGTGTGTGTGTGTGTGTGTGTGTGTGTGTGTGTGCGCGTGCGCGCGTGTATATACCTATCCTTTTTTCCCCCTAAGGTAAGTCTTTCCGCTACCGGGATTGGAATGACTCCTTACCCTCTCCCTTAAAACTCACATCCTTTCATCTTTCCTTTTCCTTGCCTCTTTCCTGACGAAGCAGCCGCCAGTTGCGAAAGCTCGAAATTCTGTGTGTGTGTTTTATTCATTGTGCCTATCTACTGGCGCTTTCCCGCTTGGTAAGTCTTGTAATCTTTGTTTTTAATATAACTTGTACATCAGTAGCATGTAGATTTAATTGTAAAATTCTGGAAAACCCAGGTGCGAAATTATAAACAACATTTTGCTTTCTGCATTTATAGCATTTATATTTTTAAATGTATTGATTTCCAAATTTCTCAGCTAAGTTTCAGTAAATAAAGAGCATGAAAACTACACCTCAAAAGTAACAAGGGATACAAAAAAAGAGTATGCTACAGGATAATTTTAAGTTCCGTGCTGTAGGATCTGCCTTTACGGATTGGCATGCATCCTGACTTGTAATATACCTGCTAGGTGAAGGAATATGTACACACACTGACAGTAACAAATGTGGCACTATTCATCAGTCCACTGATACCACCAGCAAACCAAAGGACATTGTGCAAGGAAAGAGAGAAAGGGAAAGATCTTAAAAAAAAAGAAATTAAAAAAAATCTGCTCACAGAATGTAAACTAAACAACTGGGAAAAACAGCATTTCTGCAATTTATACTATCACATAGCCTTAGTTTGTGGTTGTGTGTTTGCTATTGCACTGCAGATACTGGTTAATGATATGATTACATGTTGTGTAAATATGATATTGTAAAAGTTCCAAGAGTTTTTTCTTAAGTGAATTTTTATATTTTTGGACTAGCTCATTTCAGGCGCTAATTTTTTGTATGTTATGTGAAAGTTATGTAATAAAAATGTACACAAATTCATTCTCTCCCCTTGCCCCCCCTCTCCCCCTTGCCCCCCTCTCCCCCTTGCCCCCCCTCTCCCCCTTGCCCCCCCTCTCCCCCTTGCCGCCTCCCCCTTCCGATGGAGTGTAGACAGTACAAACAAAAAAAGTAAAGGCAGAAAGAGTAATGCGGACAGCGATTGCTTGGAGTGGGGTGGTCAATGGGATAGGATGGTAATAGACATCGTCCCGAATGAACAACACGACCCCACCGTGAGTGAGTGAGTGAGTGACCGAGAGAGAGAGAGAGAGAGAGAGAGAGAGAGAGAGAGAGAGAGAGAGAGAGAGAGATTGGGGGGGTGGTAGAGATGGGGGGCTGGTAGAGATTTGTTCAGTAAGAGTTTGATTAATCAGGAGACATCCAACAAAGTAGTCTATCTGAGAGACTCCTTGGACTTGAATATTCTAATAGTGCAATACTGTAACTACCTGACTGTATTTCAAGGTAGGTCCTCTTTGTTTATTCTTAGAATGATATGTGGCATCCCAGCTGAATTGTGAAGTGTTTCTTTATGCACACACTACCAGCAATTTTTCTAGAAGATTCTGGAACCTCTTAAATATACTCTCAACGGACTAGAAAAGTCCTTTTATCTTTTACAATTCAAATTATCACATACGAAATAGTGGCTAAGTGAATTTGTGCTGATTCATCGTGGAGCTGCCAACCTCCGTACAAGTGGCACCAGTAGAGAAGATCTTCTGTCTGTTCATTGTGGTGCACGTCTCTAAATAGGAGTGAGTTATTTAGTTTTGCTTTTGTAGTTTAGTCATAAATTTCTTACATGTTTATGTGGTGTAATTTCCACTGTCTTTAGTACAGATGGGGACTGTGTATGCTGAGTTGAGATGGTGGCCCTTTGCTCACTGCTCGTGTTTATGATATCTTCAGTCACACAACTTGAGGCTGTTGCCAGTTGGCATCACTGTGAGAGCAAGGTATAGGAATCCAAGGGACGCCCAACAGCTCTCATGTGTCGCCCGACCAGTCCACTGCTGTGGTCGGCCTGGTTACTGCCTGTTTTGAGGTTGACCCCTCACCTTTGCTCAAGTGGGAGGTCATTTCAAGATGTGACAGGCAATGAAAGATATTCAATGACTGACTGAAAGGCATACCCAAGTTGTCTGACTAACTGGTTTCAGGTTCTATCTGAAGCTGACAATAATTCTGAGCCGGCTGCAGTCACTTGCCATGTTTTGCAGGAAGCCTCTCAGCTTGCAAGTCCAGGCATCACAGAGGGTGGGATGTTTATTAGTTGGGAGCTCCAATGTCAGCTGTGTGATGGGGATCCTGTTGGGAATGTGGCTGCCAAGGAGGAGAAAATATCCAGTTGCATGCTGAGGGAAGTCATTCTAGGTGTGGAGTGGGTCCTTCCAGCTGCCAGGAAGAGAACAGGGTCCAGCCAACTGTAAGTGGTGGCTCATGTTGGTACTAATGACATGTCACTGTGGATTGTAAGAAACTCCCTCTGGTTTCCGGCAGCTATCTGAAGTGGTCCAAACAGCCAGTCTTGTTTTCAAGATGAAAGTGCAGGTCACTATCTGTGACAATGTTCACAGGACCGATTGTGGACTTTTGGTACAAAGTCAAATGGAGGACACAGACAGTTCTGCAATTGTGTAGCCTGGAGATTCCTTGACTTGTGCCATAGAATTGCAAGATATTGGGGTCTGCAAAAAATAAAAACAGGAGTCTATTCTCGAAGGATGCAGGTAAAACACAGGACTAGGGTGCAGGTAAAACACAGGACTAGGGTGGAACTCGGAAACATAGGGACTATAATTGTAAATTGTCATAGCTGTGTTGAGAAAGAACCAAAGGTAATACAGGGGGTGTCCCACTTGAAAGAGTCTTCACAAACATACATTTGCTTAAATTACCTTTAAAGGCTTTGCATAAAAATCAGGAATGAAATGAAATGAGATGAACGTGTCATACCTTGTTCATAGGGAAATAGACGTTAATCCCAAAAGGTACTGGAAGTGACCACCCTCGACTTGTAAACACAGGTGAACATGATGCTGCAGATTCTCGAATGCTGCTGCCAGAACCTCTGGTGTCACTGCCTGGATTTCAAGGATGATATTCTGTAATAAATCTTCAAAGTTCTGGTTTGTTCCTGTAGACCTTGCCTTTTAGGCCATTACAGAGGAAAACGTCAGGTGGTGATGAATCAGGTAACCTTGGGGGCTACAGTCCTTTCTAAATCAATCTGCCAGGGAAAAATGATTCTACCTCAGTAATGGTCATTTGAGACATAAGGCATGTGGGGCCATCCTGTTGGTACCAGCTTGAGGGTAAGTTCTCCATCGTCAAACTGGTTCACAAATAGCCAGAGAGGTGGACTTATGCCTCATCACTGGACCATGTGTACTGCAATATTCTTGGCTTCTGAGCAATAAATTTCTGAAACCAACAGCAGAATGTAATGTAATTGTCTTTGTCATTGGCATTCAGTTCTTGAACAACTGTAAACCTGTATGGATATATGCCAGCTTTCTTCACAGCTCTGTGACGTGCTCCATGACATTCCACGTTCCTGAGATAAACGTCTAACTTTGCACGAGAGATGAACGATCATTGTTTCACTTGTGTGACTTTTTCCCAGTTATCGCGGCTGACTCTTTCTGTGAAGATTCAGCACAGTTTCACAAAAAGCATGCTCTCTTTGACAGAATAGTGATACATTGTCATTAAACTCTCAGCTCCAGCCACAGCAATGCACAGAAAAACTCTGTTGCGTCAAACGATGTTGCAGAGTGCAGTCTTGGCACATAAAATGTCACAAATTACACCGTACAATTTCAGTGGAATTGCTACACATTTGTGGGGCCTCTTTAGAGTGGGACATCTTGTAGAAAGTACTGTAGTTGAAATAGTTACATATACTGAAAGCTGGCTCAATCAGGAAAGAAGTTGTCAAAATTTTTACAAAGCAGTTGAAAACTTTATAGAAAGGAAAAATCTAATTCAATCGGTGGTGGTGTGTGTTGCTGTTAAAAGTATCCTGTGGTGAAATTAAAGTAAATAGCTGCTGCAAATTGTATGGGTCAAGCTACAATCAGCAACAAAAATAAATTAGTAATTGGTGCCTTTAACCAACCCCGACTCAGATGATATAGTTGCTGAAAAATGCAAGGAGAAATTGAGTCTCATTTCTAATAGGTACCCTACTGTCATGGTATAGTTGGTGGTAACTTCAATCTATCCTTGATAGTTGGCAAAAATTCATATATTTATAGTCAGTTGTAGGCATAAAACATCATCCAAAATTTCGAATGCATTCTCCGTAAATTATTGTGAGCAGTTAGTTCAGGAGCCCACTCAAAGCCCAAATGGTTAGGATAACTTACTTGACCATAAGATTATTGTAATGAAATTGAATCCTGTGACATCCAAACCCATCAAACAAAAATGCAAAGTATATCTATTTAAAGAGGCAGCTAAATAGTTTACCTGACACCTTCCTAAGAGGCAGTCTCCATTCCTCCCAAACTAACAACGTACATATAGATCGATGACAGAACCGTTAAAGTGGAGTTGCAAAACATGGTCTCCCAGAAGACATTCACTAAAGAAGGTCTAGTAAATATTTCAAAATTCTAATTGCGGATCGCTGCCAACACGACTAAATTAGAAGTGAAGAAACTTAAAATCAATAAAGGCAAGTCTTCTGGTAGGGATTGTGTACCAGTTAAGTTCCTTTCAGAGTATGCTTATGAAATAGATCCACATTTAGCAGTCATATACAACTACTCACTCGATGAAAAATACATATCTAAGGGCTGGAAAGTTGCACAGGTTACATCAGTACATGAGAAAGGATGTAGATGTAATCTATTGAATTATAGACCCACATCACAGACATCAGTTTGCAGTAGGATTTTGGAATATACCGGTATACTGTGTATGACCATTATGAAGTACCTCAAAGAAAACAATCTAATTGAACACACAGTAGTCAGCATGGATTCACAAAATACCATTCTTGTGAAACACAACTGGGTCTTTGTTCAAATAAAGTAATGAATGCTATTGAGGCAGGGAACCTCCCATGTTGACTCCGAATTTCCAGAAAGCTTTTGACACCATTTGTCACATGTGGCTTCTAATCAAATTGTGTGCATATCGAGTATTGCTGCAGTTGAGCAAGTGGATTGCCAAATTCCTGTCATAAGTCTGTTTGTTGTAACTGACAAAAAGTCAGTGAGTGAAACAGAAGTGATATTTAGTGTTCTCAAAGGAGGTCATATAGGCCCTCTGCTGTTTCTTATCTACATAAACAATTTTAAGAGACAATCAGAGCAGCCTTTTTAGATTGAGATCATTTGCAGATACCATCATTTATCATCTAATAAAGTCCTCTCTCAATCATAACTAATTGCAAAATGAATTAGAACAAGATAGCTGTGTGGTGTGATAAGTGATAATTGACTCTATAAATAATAACAAGTGTGAGGTCATCTACATGAGTTCTACAAAGAAGCGGTTAAATTTTGGTTGCACAATAAGTCATACAAATTTAAAGGTGGTTGGTTCAATTAAATACCTAGGGATTACAATTACAAACAACTTAAAGTGGAACCATCTCAAAGAAATTGTTGTGAAGAAGGTGAAACTACGACCGTGTTTCATTGACAGAATACCTAGAAGATGCAGCAAGTCTACTAAAGAGCCTGCCTTCACTCCATCTGTCCTATTCTGGAATAGTGCTGTGCAGTATTAGATCCTTACCGGATAGGATTGACAGAGGACATCAAAAGAGTTCAACGAAGGGAAGCTCATGGTGCATTATTGTGAAATAGGGAGGAGAGTGTCATGGATATCATACACGAGTTGGGGGGCAGTCAATAAAACAAAGGCTTTTTCATTGCAGTGAGCTCTTTTCATGAAATTTCAATCACCACTTTTCTAAACCAAATGGGAAAATGTTTTGTTGACTCCCTCCTATATAGCAAGAAATGATCATAGTAATAAAATAGGAGAAACTAGAGCTCTCACAAATGCTATGAGAGTGGAACAGTAGAGAAATAGTGTGAAGGTGGTTCGATGAACCCTTGTCAAGCACTTGAATGAGAGTAGCAGAGTAGTCATGTAGTAGTATTGCCTGGGCAAATCAGAAAATGTTGGTTTGCATACCTCATTGTTCAGACCTCGTCTATGTTCCCTTTAGTTGGGCTATCAGCTTCCGGTTTTCCGTTTTAATGAAGACTGTGCTTTTGAGACTTTGTGATTGGAACAAAGCTTTAACAAAAATGCGCTCTAAGGCACAAAAAAAGGACGCACTATGAAGGAATTATCTAAATGGGATGGAAACTGGTAAATGTGATGTACATGTACAAACAGACAAGTGATTACAATTTAAGAAAAACTGGATGATTTGTTCAATAGAAAGAGCTTCAAAAAGTTGAGCAAGTCAATAATCTGTTGGTCCACCTCTGGCCCTTATGCAAGCAGTTACTGGGCTTGAACTGATTGATAGAGTTGTTGAATGTCATGAGTAATATCATGCCAAATTCTTTCCTGTTGGTGTGTTAGATTGTTAAAATCCCAATCTGGTTGGTGTCCCTGCCCATAATGCATGAAGCATTCTTAGTTGGGGTATAGGTCCGGTGAGCTTGCTGCCCAAGGTAGGATTAGGCAAGCACAGAAAGAAGCAGTAAAAACTCTCACCATGTGCGGATGGGAATTATCTTGCTGAAAAGTAAGCACAGGATGGCTTGCTGTGAAGGGCAACAAAGCAGGGCATAGAATATCATCATTATGCTTCTGTTCTGTAAGTATGCCACAGATGACAACCAAAGGAGTCCTGCTGTTAAAGGAAATGTCACCCCAGACCATCACTCCTGTTTGTCGGGCCATGTAGCAGATGACACACACTGACTCACCACAGAAGACAATTCTACAACAGTCAATGACATTCCAGGCTGAAGACATGTCGGGAGGACAGCAGTGGAATACCAACTTGATTGTTCCCCGCCATACAGCCTGATTGCCGGGAGTGATGGTCTGGGGTGCCATTTAATTTCATTTCATAGGAGGACTCTTTTGGTTGTCATTTGTGTCACACTTACAGCATAGTAGTATGTCAAGAACATTCTATGCCCTGTTTTGTTGCCCTTCATGACAAGCCATCCTGGGCTTACATTTCATTAAGATAATGTCCACCCTTACACAGCAAGAGTTTCTACTGCTTGCCTTCATGCATACAGAACCCTACCTTGACCATTTGGATCATTGGATCTCTCCTTGATTGAGAATGGTCAGAGAATTATGGGCAGGGTCCTCCAACCAGCTCAGTTTTTTGATGATCTAATGCACCAATTGGACAGAATTTGGTATGGTATTCCTCAGGAGTCAAGACCAAGCTAAATAAGTGCTTGCAGCTGTGGCTTATTAACTTTCTCAATTTCTGAGGCTCTTTCTCTTGAAGAAATAATCCATTTTTTAAAAATTTTAATCATTTGTTTGCCTGTAGATGTAAATCACCTGTACTTCATGGTGCATCAATGTTTATGTCTTAGTGTATTCTGTGGTGCCTCTGTATATTTGATATGACGACATATTAAACAACATTTGTATGACTCTCAACATGCCTTTTCTATTCCCATTGGTGACAGAAGTGCTCTCTGACACAGCTCTCCACTCTAGTTCAGTTGGCTGTGTGTGTATAATTTGTATTTGATTGACCTTGAAAGTGTTGACCTTTTGTAATTTCAAATTTAGTGGTTTTCATAGTGATCTTAGATTGGTTCTCCCACTCCTCACCCCTCCCCCCCCCCCCCCAATCCTCCCCCAACCCACTCCTGGCAACTACCTGAATGTTTCTTGGAGGTTAAGACCAGTAGTTCTGGGAGAATTTTGACAGCACAGATGACAAACATGGAAAGTTATGCAAGTGATTTAGCAAATAGGGCATGTGATGTACATGAAGATGACCCTTAACTGCACAAAGCCTACTAAACATAGTTTGATATGGAAATCTCCTAGAAGTGGAATTTGATCACATGATGATCAGATAATCAGTTAAGTGAAACATTTTAAATTCTTAGAACTGAAGAAATAAGGAAAGCACTCTTATTGTAGAAAATGTTCTTTAGAAAGATATTTAACATTGGTGGTGCACTAAGAAGATTTATATGAGGATCTTGGGCCAAAACTGTTTCTACTGTTACTACAAGAATAATCCCTGCAATCGCTGACACTGTAATATGGAAGCTTGTTTACTCTGCATACTTTTTCTTTTGTGTCGTACGGTATACTTCAACAAAACTGTGTAATCACAAAAAAAAACCTTCTGTTAAATATCGGCATACAGTCACTGGTACTCAGACCTCTCACTCCACCCAGTTAGTTTGCTAAGTGCTTTAGATAACTTTGAGTCCTAGTTCCATCAGAATAGACTAAAACTTTGTCACTAAGACAGAGACGATGCATTTTAAAACTAAATCATCACAAATGATAGACATAAAGTAACTTGGTAACATTAGGAGGCTAATGAATAAAATTGATGTTTTCAGGCTTAAATCTGGACATAAATTTAATTTGGTATGCTCATACTGAATAAATAATCGGTAGCCTATGCGTTATCAAGTTCCACTCATACAAATACCAAGAAGATAGTTTATCACATAGTTACTTTGAGCAAGTGGTTTAATTTTTCTGAGAAAATTCCACTAACATCAAGAAATTTGCAGTATTGTCTAAAATGTGTTGGTAGAGTCAATAGTGAATAAATATTTCATTAACTTTAATGTTAAAGGAATTTGTAACAAATGCTTTTGTAGCTCCAACGAAAGAGGAACCCTCTTCCTCAATCAGACACAAGTAGTTGCAGACATTCCTTGAGATTATTAGCTAACAATCTCGTATATCTTTTTCTCATAATTATCATATTTTGTTACTGGTTGCTGTTAATCTTTTTCATATGAAGTGGACACCGTGCTTTCATTGAATCCCTTTCTCTGTTATGATTTTGGATGTAGTTTTACAACTCATCTGTTGGTTGCTGTTTTTAATAAAGGAAATTACTGACACTACAATTTTGTTACTAGAACCTGACCTTCATTCAATTGTGTAATTGGTGAGCTAAATAATCATGTACATTCCATTGTCATTAATACAATTTTTGCAACAACTGATAAATTTGGACAGTATTTTGAAGAAATTGTAACTAAATTTCTTGAAGAGTAACCAATAGTATTTAAGAGTATTACTTAACAAATCTGTTTTAGCTAACATCAGAATTAATTATATCTTGAGTTTTTACTACACAAAATAGCAAAATGAACATCCCCATTTATTGCAAAAAGTCATAGTAAGTCATCTTACTCACAAAAAATTATATCTACATTACTAAAGTAAATAAACAACAGTAAAAAATTTTGGAAAAAATCTGAAACTAAAAACAAAGTTCAAGAATATCTTTCATATGAATTTGAAAACATGCACGAGAGAGACAGACAGACAGAGAGAGAGAGAGAGAGAGAGAGAGAGAGAGAGAGAGAGAGAGAGGGAGTTAGGTAGAGGGAGCTGTGGGAGATAATCAATACTCAGCAGCTTGCTGTGCTTGGTGCACAAAGGATGGCAGCCATTTTCTGTGCTTTCTCCTGTGATTCAAACTACATATACTTTCTGAGTGTGTGTTTTTGAATAATTATTCTTCATTATAAATGTGAGGAGTAAAATGTATTTCAGTCAAATAAAATCACAGGAATCTCATCCTTGGTACACTTCAAGATAACATACCTCGTCCTGCATCACTTAACATAACTCTTGAGTGAAAGTGGACTATATATTCAATTTGTGAAATCTGAAATAGTACTGTTTGTTTCATTGTATTTGTCAGCAAAATGGCTTCTAAAATACTTGTGAAGATACCAACTGTGCCATTCTCTCAGGTAACTGGTGGATATTTTTGTGTTTGGTTTTTATTTTATAATTATATATTTCCTTGGTGGAAAATATATTCAGTATTAATCACACATTTTGAGTTTTGTATATAAACTTCTGAAAAGATTGAGACATTCTTAGAATTTTAATGCAGTGTAAACACACATTCCTTTACTGACAATATAAAATGATTTTTTTCAAGTCATTGACATTTGTAGTAGCGAGTAAAGGGGTACTAGTTTTTAAATCAAACATTACTAGGGTATTTGATAAGAACTGTCAATCAGTTAATGTGCTTTTTAAGAATAAAGTAAGTGTATCCTAACGTGTGAAAAATGTGCATAAGTAAGACAAATGATCCTAACTGCATTTTCATTTTAAGTCAAAATTTATCTTTGCCTCTTAACTGTTAGAATTCTCCCAATTAGTAAGCCATTTGATTTGTAAGTTTGATGGCTAAAAGGTTCACGGTAATTGAAATGGTCTGCATTTTGTAGTAGTTGCTTGATTATGTACATAAGTGAGACGTTAATTTATAGTAGACATTTGTTATGAAGTTATTCCAGTCTAAATTACCTAACAACATGGTGGATGCTGGTTGCTCTAGCTGTCATCCTACAATTATGTTCATGTACTCCTCTCTTCCTCTGCTGAATTCCATATGTATAGTCTTTATCAGAGCAAGGATTTATTTTCTGGGAGTCATTACTAAAAGCAAAATATTGTGTCAGAAAACGTTATCAGCTATAACAACAAAATTAAAGGGTGCTTGAACCAAACTGCGTGGTGATTGCCATTGTGTGTAGTATAATTTTATTATAAAAATAAGTCTATAAATTCATTTCCTATTTTTCAATCAACATTTTTAATTTTGTCATTGTATTTAACCAGATGAACAAGAAAACGGCAGAACCAACCTCTGCAGGGAGAGGAGAGGGTTTACCTGTAACACCAACCAGTGACCCTCTATTGCGCATCACATATTTGGAACAGAACATTCGTTTTCTGCAAGAACAGCACCAAGCCATGTTGGCAAGCCTGCACCATGAAATAGAACAGCTGAAACAAAGAAACAGGGGTAAGTCATTAACATTGCTTGATTTCATATTGTAATATTTTCATGCTGTTGACTTCGTACACAATTTTTAATGAACCTACAGTGTGTTCACCTGCTGTGACAGTATTGTTATTGTTATTATTATTATTATTATTATTAGTCTTATTATTATTATTATTATTATTATTTCATGGACAAACTTGTTACCTTTTTATCCATTAAGTGTATACCTTTCAGTCTTGAAGATCTAAAGTTTCTTCATATATTAAATTTGTGAAATGAAAATCTATATTTACTAGTATCTGTTATAATAATGTTGTTATCTAAATATTTGGTATATTAGTGTTCGGCACTACTGATGTTGGATCTACTATGAACTTGTGTGTATGTTATGTCTCCATGTACAAGAAGACACTGAACAAATTACTTAATATTTCTGGTGAGGTCACCATTTTAAAGTTTACCATGATTTCTGCTGGCTTACCAGTGGGGTTGCAGCTGTGAAAGTTAGATGAAATAAAATATATTCAAGCACTGAATGTATGGGTAGCATCAAATGGTAATGAAAATTACAAAAATTCAGTCAACACCGTGAATAATAACCTAGTTCAGGTATTGTGAACTTTTGATGAATATAAGGCATTAAGGAGCAGTTGACCATTTCCCCCAAACTCAAAATGCACAGCACATAAGTTACTGAAACAAAATGTAAGACTGGTGATAGATGTAATAAATATAGATATTTAAATTTTAGTTTCATACAGATTTTGTTGTTGATGGCTGTAGAGTATATCCTAACAAGTGGAATGGTTTTTCTAAAGCAGTAGTAATGATATCACAGGAAATATGGACTGTTCTTTGTCGCTGCACGGGATTAGCTGAGCGGTCTAAGGTGGTCCCGACAGAGGTTTCAGTCCTCCTTTGTGTGTGGGCGTGTGCGCGTGTGTGTGTGTGTGGGGGGGGGGGGGCGACAGTCTTTTCCCCAAATTCGCAATAATGCGCAATAATGGAAAACTAGCTGCCCATCTTTGAACTTTATCAATGTCCACTGTCAATCCTATCTGATAAGGCTCCCATACAGCACAGCAGTATTCTAATCCAGCAGTGGATGAAAAACTGTAGTGTAGGCAGTCTCTTTCGTAAACTTGTTGCATCCTCTGAGTGTTCTGCCAATAAAACATAGTCTTAGATTTGCCTTCCCCACAATGTTATCTATGTGATCATTCCAGTTTAAGTTGTTCGTAATTGTAATTCTGAGGTACTTTGTTGAATTCACAGCCTTTATATGTGTGTGATTTATTGTGTAACCGAAATTCGACAGGTTAATTTTTTTACTGATGTGGATGACCTCACTCTTGTCCTTATCGAGATAGAATTGCCACATTTCACACCATTGGATAGGCAGAACAAGAAGACTGTCACAAAATGAGCTCTGGGCCAAGAAGGCCTTTATTGGGGGGCGGACACACACACACACACACACACACACACACACACACACACACACACACACACACACACACACATATCCATTTGAGTGTGTGTGTGTGTGTGTGTGTGTGTGTGTGTGTGTGTGTGTGTGTGTGTGGGTGTGTGTGTGTTTTCAATAAAGGCCTTGTTGGCAGAAATCTCACTTTGTGACAGTCTTTTTGTTGTGTCTATCTGTGACTCAGCATCTTCGCTATATGGTGAGTAGCAACTAGCCTTTTCATAATACTGTTACATTGCATACTGGATTTTCTATTGTTAGATATCATGTATTTGTCATTTTACAATTGTTTTTGATCTTCTGATGACTTTACTAGATGGTAAGCGACAGCAAAATCCACAAACTGGCTAAGAGAGCCACTCAGATTGTCTCGTAAATTGTTTATGTAGATTAGCAACAGCAGCGAACCTGTTACATTTTCTTGGGGAACCCAGGATATCACTTCCATTTTACTCAATTTTCCGTTAATTAGTTCCTCCTTTCTGAGTGGAAGTAACAGATGCAGTCACACAACAGAAGTGATACTCAAGAGACATGAAATTTTATTAGATCTCTCTTGTGAGGAAACCTAGAAATAGTGAATTAATTTGCAATCCCTTGTCAATAGCAATCATTACTAGCTGTGTTTCACAAAAACTATATTTTCTTAATTGGTTATTCAGTTGCTCCACATTCTCCATTAGGATTTCAAATGCTTCTCGTCATGTCCTGAAATGAGGAAAGTTCTAAATCTACACCTACATCTAGCATCTGCAAACCACCATGAAGTGCATGGCAGAGGGTACATACCACCGTACCAGTTATTATGGTTTCTGCCCATTCCATTCACATCTAGAGCAAAGGAGGAATAATCATTTGAATGCCTCTGAGCCTGCAATAATTACTCTAATCTTACCCTATTATCCCTATGTGAGCAATATGTAGGGCATTGAATGATATTCCTATCATTTAAAACTTCGGTAATTGACTTTATTCACATAGTTTACATCTATTATCAAGGATCTTCCAGTTCAGTTCTTTCAGTATCTCCATGACTCTCTCCCATGGATCAGTCAATCATGTAACCATTTGTGTTTCCCCTCTCTGTATACGTTCAATGTCCCCTATTAATCATATTTGGTGTGGGTCGCACAAGTGATTTGTAAGCAATCTCATTTGTAGACTGATTGCACTTCCCCAGTATTCTACCAATAAACTGAAGTCTACCACTTTCTTTATTCATAACTGAGGGTATGTGATCATTCCATTTCATATCCCTGCAAAGCGTTTCAAACAAGTATTTGTATGAGTTGGCAGATTAAAACTATGACTCATTGATATTATAGTCATTAGATACTATTTTGTTTTGTGAAGTGCACAAAGTTATGTTACTGAACATTTAAAGCAAGTTGCCAGTTTTTGCACCACTTTGAAATCTTATCAAGATATGACTGATTATTTGTACAGTTTCATTCAGATTGTATTTCTTTGTAGATACCTGCATCACCTGCAAAATGTCTGAAGTTATTAATAATATTTTCTCCAAGGTCATTAATATACAATGTGAACAATGAGCGACCCAATACACCTTCCTGGGGCACACCTGAAGTCACTTCTACATGTGATGATGACACTCTGTCAATGATAACATACTGCATCCTTCCTATCAAAAAGTCCTGAGTACAGTCACAAATATCACTTTGCACAATAAGCATAGGTTGGTACAGAGTCAAATGCCTTTTGAAAATCAAGAAATATTACGTCTACCTGGCTGTCTTGATACAAAGCTTTCAGTATATCATGCGAGTAAAGTGCGAGTTGAGTTTCACATGATTGATGTTTTCAGAATCCATTCTGGTTGACATTGAAGAGATCATTCTGTTAGATACCTCATTATATTTGGGCTCAGAAAATGTTCTAAGATTCTACAACAAATCATTGTCAAGGATATTGGATGGTAGTTATATGGACCACTTCTACTATTGTTATTGTAAAAGAGTGTGACCTGTGCTTTTTTCCAAGGAATTGACGTAGTTTTTTGTTTGAGGTATCTGATAGATTATAGTTAAAAGAAAGGCTAACTCCACTATAAATTCAGTATAGAATCTGACAGTGATTCCATCATGTCCTGGAGGGTTGCTGTTTTTCAACACCACTGACACTAATATTGATTTCACTCATCTTTTAGTGAGAAGAGGATTACATTGGGGCAAGTCTCCTGGATTTTCCTTTGTAAAGGAACATTACCTCTGCACTCTTGTTCTTCCATTCCGTCTGATGATCTCTGGGTTGCAGTCTGTCAACAGGTGGCTACTTTGGCATAACCACTGGTCCTCCCTTGATGGGAACAAGCTTCAGGCAATTAAGCATCTCCCAGTGGCTTGGGATTTTTTTTTTTTAACACTAATTTTCTCATTAACGTGCAGTCCCTCAGCTGCATTTTACTTTATATCCCTCATATCAATATGGCAAAGGAAATTTAATCTTTAATTCAGGACCTCCATTCTCTCTATGGCGTATTTTATGAACCTTTCTCAAAGTCCCTGCTTTTAACTGTCTTTCCTTCCAACCATTAGGCTTAATGTGTAGTCGTTGTTAACTCCTTTCTCATCTTCATGTTCTACGTTATGACATGGGCACATATGACCCTACTTGTTTTTGTGTCCTAAAACAAAACTCTCTGCAGCCATTCACCCGGATGGACACTCATTTGCAAGTAGTCAAAGCTAAAAAGATCAGAATTTTGCATAAGGTTCAGTAGCCTTACAAATGTAATAATGTGTACACTGGTTGTATTATGTAATGTACCAATTAGTGCTTCCACGTGTAGAATGTTTTGGGTTCAAACCTTGTCAGACGATATAATTTTTTTTTTATTTTTAAACCATTAATGAAATTACTTGGATCATTAGTTTTTTTTCAATTAAGTGGTTTAAATGTAATTTTAGATTTATGTTCCTTCATCACATCATCATTTGCCCTCAGTTTTCCTGTCATTCTTCTTCCACTTAGAATTTTTGTGAATGTGAATTTAATTGTATTTGTCTATTATAATATTTAAAAATGCCTATCTATTGGTTAAAAAACCAAAAACAAAATAATCTGTTTATATTGATTGTGGAATGGTGTCAAAAGTATATTTTTTCGTTAAAAAAAACGTGCATTTCTTGGATGGTAATCATCATACAAACATTTAAAAATATCCTTAATTCCTCCTGAACTACAGATAAAATAACGCAGATGAAGATTAAAGTGAAAGAATAAATCAAATCTAAAATAATGCATAAAACTAATAAAAATCACATGAACAGAGATTCCAAGCAGTAAAAGAATGATACAAAGAAAAATGAGGGCAAACGAAGAAGTAGACATGATTATTAAAATGATGTGACGAAGGAATAGAAATATAAAATGATTTTTGGAGACAGCATTTAGCACAATTTCTGGAGGATGTTTTATATCTACCACAGGCTTTGAATGTGTGTTTTTGCCAACATATTGAGGGTAGCTTGAGGTTACCACCAACTATAATTGTATGAGTGGGGAACCTATTTGTGAACTGTTCAGCAACTGAATCATCTTTTTTTTGCGGGAGGGGGGGGGGGGGGTAAAATAAAGCAATTTTTAATTTATTCTTGTTGTCAAGTGCAACCTCTACACACACTGACAGTAACTATATACTTCAAGAAAAACTTTCAAATGATAAAGCACAGCAATCAGTCATCCTTTTCTTTCAGGTTTTATTAGGCAAATCTAGATTTTGACTAATGTCTAGTCATTATCAGTGCACTATTTAATGTTGTCAAAGCATGCTCTAGAACTTCAGTTCCCTGTTGTTCGGGCTTCTGCCACAGTTCTAATCAGAGGCTCATACAGTTCTGTGACTGTGTAGGTTGCAGAATGCTCGATTGTGACAAGGGGTGGTGGTGTTTTGGGTTCTCATTAAGAGGTCAAGTATTCACTACATGGGCAGCGTTGACGAACAACACGGGACTCACGTACTAGGACAGGCATTAATACTATGAAATAGTGCATTGATAATGGCTAGGCACTAGCCAAAATGTAGATTTGCCTAATCAAACCTGAAAGAAAAGGATGACTGGCTGCTGTGCTCTATCATTTAAGTCATATAACCGTTGAGTGCATGCACATTCCTAATGGAAGGTACTTGGACAAGATAAACTTCTTCTAACAGCAACAAAAATATCACCAACAACCTTATTTAATCTATCTTTTCTTAACACTGTTAGGTCCTTTGGATAAATTTTGACTGAATCTATTCCCGACTTTAGCTTTCTTTCAGTACCTATAATGATATAAGCTTCAGTGCTTAGCACTGGAACTCTGGTTCTTTCCCAACACAGCTATGACAATTTACAGCTCCAGTATTGGCTGTAGCTGTAAAAAAAAAAAGGGGGGGGGCACTCCATTCCCTACAGCCCCTGCTACCCATGTAGTGGATACCTGACCTATTAATTAGAACTCAAACCACGACCACCCCATGGCACAAGGTGAGTTTTCTGCAATCTACACAGTCGCAGAACCGTCTAAGCCTCTGATTCAGATCCAGCGCTCAGCTAAATACCGTAACTCCATGGTCGGTCTTGTCAACAGTGATGTAGATGGTGAGCTGTGTGTTCATCCCACAAGCAAGTCTGGCAGTCTTTACCACTTAATTTATCGTTTCAGTCTACGTATATAGATGATAGTCATATGAAACTTGAAAAGGACTCTCTAAAAATAATTTCATTTGATTAGAGCACCTATGCCTGGGTTTCAGACAAGTTCCCCCAATTTGTTTGATCCTGAGATGCTATTCTAGTACATTTGGAGAGCCCTGCAATGCTGTTAAAGAGTTTAGGGAAAATACCAAAGGGCTGAGGTGTCAAGGGGAATTTGGATTGAGCAGGGAGACACGCTAGGGAAGTTCGTGCAGTTCTGCAAAGCTACTGTGCCAGGGTTGTGTAGTGGTTAGCACATTTGCCAGTAAGAGACCCAGGTTCTAATCCCAGCCTTGGTACAAATTTTTATTCATAGATTGTAGATGACTGAGACTTGAAAAGGTCTCTGGAAATATAACAGTGGAAAATTCAGGATGTAACAGTACTATAGAAACGATAGTTGCTACTCATCATACAGTGGAGAAGCTGAGTCGCAGATAGGCATAACAAAAAGACTATCACAAAATAAGCTTTGTCAAAAATAGGCTCTCTCTCTCTCTCTCTCTCTCTCTCTCTCTCTCTCTCTCTCTCTCTCTCTGTGTGTGTGTGTGTGTGTGTGTGTGTGTGTGTGTGTGTGTGTGTGTGTGTGTGTTCTCCACTATATGGTGAGTAACAACTATCTCTGGAAATGTAGTATCATTTGATTTACCACTTCAGCTGGATGCCAGAAACCAGAGATAACCTTTTTTGAACCAATGCGACACACATCGTTAGTACCGAGATAGGTGAGCTATCACCTAATTGGTTGCATCCTATGCTCTTCATGGCATCTGGAAGCACTCGTTCTGCATCTGGAATGACGCCTCCCAGCATGCTTACAGAATACACACTGGATTCCTTCCCTTCCTTAGCACCCATATTCCTGAGGACCCCCATTATTTACCAAACATTGTGTGACAATGTTTGCCTTCTTTGTTTCTTCGTTTGTTGTCCTTGGTGTTGACTTACTGGCTGAAAAAATAGGGATTGGAAGTGCGGCATTGTCTATTGTAAATGATGTAGCCGACAGTTGCACATTTACATTTCATAGTTGTTTACTTTCACTTTTCACAACCCCCATACACACATTTATATATGGCCAGTGCACTGTGGTTTTAACTTTCCATAAGCCTCATTAGTTTGTAGGCAAACCTCCACATACTGCTGTAATAGTTAACTATTGAACATCTACAAGCAGTAAAAACCTAACCACGAAGTTCACAGTTCTTGAAGAATAGAAAGGTACATATGGAGCAGACACTGTCATTGTTTTAACACATGGCATAATTGTGGAACACTTATTTCACAGTTAAGTTGAAGCACTGTTGTAACCAGCATAGGTTTCTCGTCTGAAACTCGGTCGTGGACTCACTGTGTCGGGACCAAAAATTTGGCCATTATATATCCTCACAATAGTAGGTGCTGAAACTACACATTGTTGGAAGTTTAATTTACAGAAATTACAATTAAAACTTACTTCATTCAGTTAACTGCCTACTTTGAAAAATTGGTTCTTTTTAACAGTTTCTTCTACTGCAAGAGTTAGGCTGAATTATTCATTTAAATCATGAAATTAACAAATATAAGTACACAAACAATACTTTGGACAGACCTGTTAATTACTTTGGATTTAATTAAGGGCTAGCTTTGCTAACATTTTTTTGAATAAAACTAAATAGATACTTTAAGATTACTGGCATTTCATCTTCTAAATGTTTACAATTATTACGGAATTTGTTTGTTTATAAGTCAACAACAGAATTTAAACTGTGAAACAAGTACTGATTTCACCCTATAACAAAAGTATTAACTAGGAATAGTCAAAATAAATTGGCCAGCCGCTGTGGTCAAGTGGTTCTAGGTGCTTCAGTCCGGAACCGCGCTGCTGCTACGGTCGCAAGTTCGAATCCTGCCTCGGACATGGATGTGTGTGATGCCCTTTGGTGGGTTAGGTTTAAGTAGTTCTAAGTCTAGGGGACTGCTGACCTCCTCAGATGTTAAGTCCCATAGTGCTTAGAGCCATTTGAACCATTAGTCAAATTAGAAAACCAATTACACATGTAAAACTAAGCACAAAATTAAATCTGGTGTTATACTCTTTAAAACTGAGGGCCAACCTTTCTCTTTTATGAAAATGTAGATTATACTCACTTATGTTAATGTTAATTAGTTAAAAGTGAAAAATGAATTTAAAGGAGGCAGCTAGCAAAACAAGAGGTGAAGTAAAAATATCCCAGCTTGCTTCGTCACAATTGGAGATCCCAAGCTAGTAAACCCACCCTCCTCTGTGAAGGCCCATATCTTGTAGGCTGAGAGGCTTCCTGTGGAATAGGGTGAGTGACTGCACCTGGCTCAGGCTTTGTCAGCCACAGGTAAACCAGTTCATGAGGTGAATGAGGGGCCTCTTTCATCGACCTCCTGGAAAGTCTGAGTGCCTGCCACAGCTCGAATCGAAACCCCCCCCCCCCCCCAATACATAGTTGAGGGGTCATGGTCAATGTGGGGAGTACCCAGGGTGGCCACAGTAGAAAAAGAGCAATCAAGGGACACGGCTGACATTCTGGACATACCCCACATCCAGCCACCCACAACAATGCTCACTGGCAACAGCCTCAAGCTGCATGACCAAAGCTTTGCTTTTGTAACATAATATCCAGTGATATTTGTTGCCAATTGTTAGTGAATTGGTATAAAAACTGGAGAAATATTTGTTGTATAGAATGACAGGGCGCAGCCTCAGCTTTTTAAAGGGTAATGGCTTTTCTGCTAATTTTAAAGTTTATTTTAGGCTGTCCACACACACACACACACACACACACACACACACACACACACACAGGCAGCCACTTCTCCTAGTTTATACTTAAAGGTTCTCCAGGTCCACGTCATTAAGATGGGGTTGGGGGAAGGAGATTCTGCTAGGAATGTTCGAGCGTGTGTGTGTGTGTGTGTGTGTGTGTGTGTGTGTGTGTGTAATTCAGTTGTTCATGAGTATGCTAAGCCCATTCTTGCATGGAAAAAAATGATGACCCAACAGGAAACATTGTTCCCCATTTCATCTGCATTTACATCTATTGAGAAAATAAATATTGAAATAATGAAATCAGTGCATAAGTAGTAGTAGTAGTAGGCGATTGCCCCTCTCCCTCCCTCCATCCTCCACCACCCGCTCACCATATAACCCTTACATTCAATTTTGTTGATGAAAAAAGTACTTAAGTTTTTGTCTTGTTTAATCTTTTATCTGATTTCCTTCATTTTTTGTTTCAGAGCTACAGTTTCAACTCGTTTTCAGTAATGGAGGACTGATTCAGAGCAGTCCTTCTTCGCCAGAGGATGACAGTAAACCAAAGGTTTGTTTTATGTAGCATTGTAAAGTTGTATTTAGTATTGTTGATAAGGCTTTATCTACTACTAGCTGTGCCCAAGACTTTTTACTTGTTTTGACTTACGAAGCCTTGTAAATGAAGTTTGAAGTAGTATGAGTAGGGACTGAATGAAAAGCTTGTTTGCTCCATTAATATGGGACAGCCCTCCATAGAGTTGGCCACATGAAAAGCAACTGACATCAATGTCCACACCCGCAACATTAAACAGTTGGCCTTGTACTTTATTTGTAGTCATAGCATAACATAAGCTCACCGGGAAGTGTACACATTTAAAGAGAAATGGTAAAGTGTTGGGAGTAAGTGGGATTTGAGGTGTAAAAACTCGCTCACTTGTGTCATTTCCCATCAGAATTCCACTTTGACAACGTTACGTTGAAGAGAAGTAACTTCAAGCCTCTGTGAGAGAAGGGTGCTGAGGAGCGAGACAATGCACAATGCTCTTATTTAGAGTTATGTTGCATCTCCCTTTCGGAAGGAGTTTTAAAGGATTGGGTTAAAAGTTGATGTTCTTGAGCTGCAGTAAGTTTCTCCTCGTGACCTTCATTGGATTCTTGAGACTGTATAGTCCTTAGTCTATTATACAGGAAGACTTTTATTATTTTGTAGGCGTTTTTATTTGTAAACAAAATGAAATCTAAATGTTTTGTGTTGGCACCAAAATCACAAAACAAACTTAATAAACCTATTTCTCCTAGCAAAGAATATAAATAAAATCTTTCAAAAGAAGCAAAGCTGTGTTGTAAAGTTTTCAATAAACAATGCAAAATCAGTAAATGTGCCTACCCTAGCCAAGTAAATTCGTAATACTGAAGTGTTTAATTCTAAAAATACATCTATCACTGAGTTATCTACTGGTTCTTTGCTGTACTAAGCCATGATGATTAAACATCTGAACTATCAAGCTGAGCAGCTAAAATATCATCAGTGGAACATTGACTTCCTTTAATCAATATTTGACAACTGTGAGAGCAAGTATAAGAAAAACATTTGAAACTTTCACTTTGCTTCATGCTTGTGGTTCAGTGGAACAGAATACACTTACACTGTGTCTCATTTCTCAACCCTAATGTGACAGTATTATGAACATTGAAAAGGTGGTTAAAAGGAGCAGGGAGTTTTTATTTACTAAGAAGGCAGTAGGAACATAAAAGTAAATCTGCTGTCATTATATCATTTCATTTTTATGTATATAGAATGATGGGGTGAGTGAAAATTTGTGCCATGGCCGTGAATTGTGCAAACCACTGAGCCAGGGTGGCTTAGTGGATAATGCGCCTGTCTAGTAAGCAGCAGATCCAGTTTGGATTCCGAGTCTTGGTACAAATTTTCAGTTGCTGCTTCAGTCTATATATGCAAAAATCATATCTGTAAGAGACCAGAAATTCTCTGAAATTGTGTAATTTCATTTGCGTATCATTTTAGGTTAACAAGCCTTTAAGCAGATGTGAGTTTTTCATAGCTGTCCTGTAGACTATCATTGATTTCTTTGTGAGAAGACTGGCTTTATATGAAATTATAACTCCTCTTAATCCTGAAATGGGTTAACAGAGAGAAGCTATACTCCAGACAAATACTTTAAGAAGAGACTCCATAAAATTTATATATTTTGTTATTTTTTATTTATTTTTTATTTTGCCAATGCGTATTATTTTGTTTCCCAAATAGCAAAAGCATTTAATACTGCTAATGTCTTATTCCCTAATCTACTTCCATCAGCGTGTCCTGATTTGATTCTATGGCACTGTTTTACTTTTGACTTTCATCTCATAACCTCTTTCAAGACACTAACCATCACATTGTATTGTTCTTCCTATTCCTCTGCCATATCTAACAAAATTGCAGTGTCATCAACAAACTTCAAAGTTTTTATTCCTTCTCACTGACCATCTAATTACCTTTCCAAATTATTTCTTGATCACTTTTACAGCATTCTCGATCAACATACTGAACAGTATTGATGTGCAATCCTGTCTCACTCGCTTCTCAACTACTGCTTCTCTTTCGTGTCTCTCAACTCCTATAACTGCAGTCAACATAGTCAAAATCATTCACTAAATCTACAAATGTTAGATTTTCCATTCTTAACTTATCATGTGATACAAATGTTGAAAGTCATTACACTTTCATATTTTGCTACATTTGTGTGGCATCCAAATTGATCTTCCTTGAGGTCAGCTTATACCATTATTTCCATTCATCTGTAAATAACTTGTGTGTGTATTCAAAATATCCACGGGTGTACTGCCGGTCTACAGTGTCCAACGGGCACATATTTCGGCGATCATACATGTCGTTGCACACTGTAGACCGGCAGTACACCCGTGCATATTTTGATTATCAAATACGCTGGGAGAAACTCAAGAATCACAACTTGTGTGTGTACTTTGGCATTGTGACTGAGTAAATGCTGAAAAAAAAAGTGCACAAAGCATAGAGAGAGTCATGGGACTCTTTCGTAAGTGTCTTAGAACATGACATACATGGTAGACATTGTGTATAAAAGGTCTTGAAAGCCCTCAACAGGGAAGAAAAAGACACTTTCTCACTGAACGTTATACACAATGAATAGTGGATAAATCATTATGCAGGCGTGTTGTGCACATGAAAGAGTGAAGGTAACACTGGTACAAGTATGTACAATGAAACAATAGATCCAGTTACTACGGAGGAACTAAAAGAGGCCTTGAAAGCTATGAAGAACAGAAAATCTACCTTAATTGAACAGACAATGTGTTTGTAATTGAAAAGATTATAGAAAAACACACAGTATTTAATAAAGGAACCCATATGGCCTTTATCAACCTTGAGAAGGCTTTGATCATGTGAACCATGATAGCCTATGGAAGATTATGTCTGAATGTGGTCATCCTTATCACCTAATAGAGATAGTAAAATGCCTTACAAAATTACATGCATGATAATACACACACATAAGAATCGATTAGAAGAAATAATTATGATGTTAAATGAGGGTGTGGACTATCGCCTACCGTTTTTAATTTTTACATTGACTTCATTCTTTGCAAATGGAAATGTAAAGTAAGCAAAGGAATTAAGATAATGCATGAGGAATGCCTGAAAGTACTTTTGTTTGCTGGTGACATCGTTATTATTCAAAAGAATGTAGATGACCTCCAAAGATCAGTATACCAGTGAACGTAATTTGCAACTTAAAAGTTTCTAACACCAAAACAAAAATAGTGGCATTCTGAGGAAAATATCCAGTCAGATGAAAAATTATTTTGGGTAATTCAGTTTTAGAATATGTGTCAAATCTCATATTTAAGCTGTGCTATAAGTTTTGAATTTGAATACACAAATTTCAAGCTGTCTGTAGCACCATTAGCAGAAAATGGGCCACAAAATACAATTTAGAAACCATCATGAAATTCCATAGAGTAATTGCAGTTCCTGTGTTATCCTGTGGAAGCAAAAGATTGGCTACCACAATAAATAAATAAAATAAAATTCAAGCAGCAGAGATGAGGTTCCTAAAAAGGCCAAAGGGCTGCACAAGAAGGGATATAATTAGAAATGAAGATATTACAACATAATTAAATATTTCCAGCATGAAAGGAAAAATTCAAAAATATCGTGAAGATTGGAGACAACACCTCATGAGAATGCCATATTACAGATTCCCCAAAAGATCCTGACCTAAAAGCCGAATGGGAAGAAACATATTGGAAGACCTCAAAAAAGGTGGGAATGATTTTGTTTGTGAGTTCATAACAGGCAACAGCCTAATCCTGGAAAGGATGCCGACGACTTACTAAACTGATTTTTCGATTTAATAATAATAAATGGTATATTTGTCCATACTAACTTAACACTCATGGACATAGTCAGTTTCAAACACAAGAACATTAAAAAAAGCTTTGAAGTAAAGATAGATATACACAATAACATTAGAAATCTTCGATGGACTACATACATTTATCAATTAACAGTTGCTTTAATTTTGTCTTAAATATGTTTCCTTCTAACAATTTTATATTATTTGGCAATCTGTTATAAAAATGTCTTCCAGCAGAAAATGTCCTATGATCTGTTGCTCTTTTATTACTAAGTTTTATGTGGTAATTCTCTCCTTTTCTTGTATTATGGTTATGGATTTCACTATCGATTACACTATGCTTCATATTTTCTTTTACAAATAGTATAGTTCTGAGAACATGCAATCAATATGCTGTTAGTGTGTTATACTTAATGAAATATTCTCTACAGGACTGCCACTTACTAATATTGGATATTATCCTAATTGCTATTTTCTGTGCTCTAAAAGCCCCATCCATATATACCATTGGTGCCCACCTCAAATCTCGATACCATATTGCAGGTGGGAGTGTGTAAGTCCAAAATAGATTTGTCTTAAAACAGGTTGCACTATTATGCTAGAAAGGTGTTTTACCAGGTAGGTGTTGCAGGAGACTTTTTCCACATGTAGCTGATGTGCTCCTTCCATGTAAGATTTTCATCTACTATAATACCCAAGAATTTGATTATCAATTGTTTTAACTGATAGCTCTGGTTCTGTACCCGCGTGTCTTGATTTATAATTTAGTAGAAACTCCATCAGAATTGTCTTGTCTTTATTTAGCGCCAATTTGTTTTAGTGAGGTATTCTGTGATGAGGCTAATGTTCTCTGCATTATTTTGCACTGCTAACTGTTTTGTAGAGCCTCAACTTGTCAAGGAGGTATCATCAGCGTAATTTATTAGGTTTAAATTTTATGGAATTATTATATCATTGATGTACATAATAAACAAAATAATGCCCGATAATGCTTCCCTGAGGGACTTCACAGTTAGGAATTCAATAAGATGATTTTACTGTTTGTGTCTGTCTTCCAGTTGTATAATACAGCTTTACATATTGTCTCCTGCCAGCAAGGTAGGATCTTAACAGATCTAATGCTACGCCTCTGACTCCACAAGTTTCTAATTTATGCAGAGGAACAGAATGATTTACAGAGTCATAAGCCTTGGAAAATGTAGCTACAGCCGTTATTGTAGACCAGCCCTTCCTGAAACCATGCTGACAGTTTTCTAATACATTGTACGTACAGAAAAATGATTAAAGTTGATCAAGCAGTAGCATTTCCAACAGCTTACTAAGTACTGATGTCAATGAAATAGGCCTATTATTTTTTATATCTGTAGTTTCCCCTTTTTATGCACCAGTCTTATTTCAGTGACTTTCAACTGGTCAGGAAATGACCCCTTACTGAAAGCTGTTTTTTAAATGTTGTAGTTGCTTTATTAATTCATTACTACATTCTTGCAGAAATTTTGCTGAGATGTCATCCTAGCCACTGGATATATTTGTTTTTAAGTTGGAAATGGTTTCAGGATTTCCAAGTCTGTAACACCCCTCAAGAAGAATGAACTGCCATTACTGGGATTTAGCACCTCTGGTGACTTGATCACATCCTCCCTTCTCATCTTACTAAACTGGACTATGAATCTCTCACATACTTCTTTTATAAGGCATTTATCTTTGCTACAGTCTTTGCATGCTTCTACAGCTTTGCATGTATGGTTTATCCATTCCTGTTCTGGACTCTTCAACAGTATCGTAGTGTAGACATCTGTATTATCCTTTGCCTGTTCGTTTTATATTTTCTCCTTTCTTCAATTAAATTCAATATTCATCATTAAATATTAAATTCAATTTTCAGCAGTAAAATTCTCTTGCTCTGCAATCCTAGACTCATGCACCCTATCTCCTAGACTGAAACAATTGCCTTTCAGAAACTTCAGCAGCATACACAATGCTATGTAGCAAAACTATCCAGCCTGTCCACCTCATACTCCTTCCTTGCTCTAGAGCTCAATCCCCCATTGCTATCGGATTCCATTTTTCCATCAAAATTAAATTTTATCTCAGTTAAATTTTTGTCTTCCTTAACTATCGAATAATTTCTATTCTCATTGTACTTGCACTCACAGCTGTGTAGCTAGTAGATATATAAACTGTTACTGCTTTAGCATGTGTTGGTTTTGTCTCTCTCTTACTTAAGACTTAAGTTTTCTAATTTACCTACACAGTTAAGGGCCACACTCTGATGTGTAAAACCCCTGATTTGTTTTTCTTTGTGTCATCATCCTGAGTAGTCCAATGCCCAGAGTTCTGATCCAAATGGGTATTGTATAATATTTAATACAATAGAAAGCTGTTGTCATTAAATCATGCAGCAGAGTTGCATGTCATCCTATAATGTTCCTTTGCTTGCTGCTGTTTGCACTACCAGCATAACATCACCACAATTAAACTTCAAATGCCAAGCCAGCCAGTCATCCAGACTGTTCCCCTTGCAGTCACTAATTAAGCTTAAGTGCCATATTATCAACAATGATCAGATACAGTTTTCATGTGTAAACCAGTTTGTCGACAGATTACCAATCCATATGCAATGAATGAAATTGGTAAATGTTGGTCACTTCTTAGAGAGGAGGAAAAGTGCAAGGAGCAAAAATTGTTTGGCCATTCATTCTTTACCATTTTATACATAAATTGTTATTAAACACTGTTGCATTTGTTTAGACTTGTACTAAATAACATAGTGTATCAAGCCAAAATATGTGGAATTTTATTTTCAGATCATCCTGAGTCCAAAACAAGTCAATACAGTACCTCTACAGGTTGAAATGTTGGAGAAGGAAGTTACAGAACTGAAAGCAGCATTAAGTGATTCAAAGGCACAGAATTCATATTTATGTGGAATCATAGAAGAACAAAAGTAAGTAGCAGGTGTTCATACTTAATTCTGGTGTAAAATTATCATAAACAAATTTAAGTTTTTGCACTCATGTATATCTCTGTACTCTGTTTTCAGAATCTGTATCTTTAATGTGGTCAGTACCCCCCTCCCCATGAACAATGGACCTTGCTGTTGCTGAGGAGGCTTGCGTACCTCAGCGATACACATAGCTGTACTGTAGGTGCAACCACAATGGAGGTGTAGCTGTTGAGAGGCCAGACAAACATGTGGTTCCTGAAGATGGGCAGTAGCCTTTTCAGTAGTTGCAAGGGGCAACAATCAGGATGATTGACTGACCTGGCCTTTTAACATCAACCAAAACGCCCTTGCTGTGTGGGTATTGTAAACGGCTAAAAGCCAGGGGGAACTGCAGCTGTAATTTTTCCCAAGGGCATGCTGCTTTACTGTATGGTTAAATGATTATGGTGTCCTCTTGGGTAAAATATTCCGGAGGTAAGATAGTCTCCCATTCGGATCTCTGGGCAGGAACTACTCAGGTGGATGTCATTATAAGGAGAAAGAAAACTCCGTTCTATGGATCGGAGGGTGGAATGTCAGAAATGTCAGCATGGAATGTCAGAAAGTTTAAAAAGGGAAATGGATAGGTTAAAGTTAGATATAGTGTGAATTAGTGAAGTTCGGTGGCAGGAGGAACAAGACTTCTAGTGAGGTGAATACAGGGTTGTAAATAAAAAAATCAAATAGGAGAAATGCAGGAGTAGATTTAGTAACTAATAAAAAAAATAGGAGTTCGGATAAGCTACTACAAACAGCATAGTGAACACATTACTGTAGCCAAGATAGGTACAAAGCCCACACCTACCACAGTAGTAAAAGTTTTCATGCCAAATTGTTCCGCATATGATGAAGAGATTGAAGAAATATATGATGTGATTAAAAAAAAAATATTCAGATAGTTAAGGGAGATGAAAATTTAATATTCATGATGGACTGGAATTCAATGGTAGGGAAAGGAAGAGAGGAAAAAGTAGTAGGTGAATATGGACTGGGGGTAAGGAATGCAAGAGGAAGTCACCTGGTAGATATTCGTGCAGAGCATAAATTAATCATAGTTAACACTTGGTTTACAACCCACGAAAAAAGCTTGTACTTGTATACGTGGAAGAGGCGTGAAAACACTGAGCGATTTCAGATAGATTTTATAATGGTAAGACAGAGATTTAGGAACTAGGTTTTAAATTGTAAGACATTTCCAGGGGCAGATGTGGGGTCTGACCACAATGTATTGGTTATGAACTGAAGATTAAAACTGAAGAAACTGCAAAAAGGAAGGACTTTAAGGAGATGGGACTTCGATAAACTGAAAGAACCAGAGGTTGTTGATTAGGGAAAGATGGCAAATACAGAGGACAGCAATACAGTAGAAGAAGGAATAGGTAGCTTTGAGCAATGAAATAGCAAAGGCAGCAGAGGATCAAGCAGTTTAATAGATGAGGGCTGGTAGAAATCCTTGAGTAGCAGAAGGGATATTGAATTTAATTGATGAAAGGAGAAAATATAGAAATGCAGTAAATGAAACTGGCAAGAAGGAAACAAACGTCTCAAAAATGAGATCAACAGGAAGTGCAAAATGGCTAATCAAGGATGGCTAGAGGACAAATGTAAGGAGGTAGAGGCATATATCAATAGGTGTAAGATAGCTACTGCCTACAGGAAAATTAGAGACCTTCGGAGAAAAGAGAACCACCTGTATGAATATCAAGAGTGCAGATGGAAAATCAGTCTTACGCAAAGAAGGGAAAGCAGAAAGGTGTAAGGAGTATATAGGGGGTCTATACAAGGGCGATGTACTTGAGGACAATATTATGGAAATGGATGTACATGAAGATGAAATGGAAGATATGATACTATGTGAAGAATTTGACAGAGAACTGAAAGACCTAAGTCTAAAAACAGGCCCCGGGAGTAGACAACATTCCATTAGAACTACTTGGTAGAGCCAGCTATGACAAAACTCTAGTCTGGTGAGCAAGATGTAAGAGATTGGTGAAATACCCTCAGACTTCAGAAAGAATATAATAATTCCAATCCCAAAAACAGCAGGCGTTATCAGGTGTGAAAATTACTGAACTATTAGTTAATAAGCCATGGCTGCAAAATACTAACACAAATTCTTTACAGATGAATGGAAAAACTGGTAGAAGCCAATCTCGGGGAAGATCAGTTTGGATTCTGTAGGAATGTTGCAACACACAAGGCAATACTGACCATGTGACTTGTCTTAGAAGATAGATTAAGGAAAGGCAAACCTACTTTCCTAGCATTTGTAGACTTAGAGAAAGCTTTTGACAATGTTGACTGGAATACCCTCTTTCAAATTCTGAAGGTGGCAAGGGTAAAACACAGGGGGTGAAAGGCTATTTACAATTTGTACAGACAAGAAGAATTCAAAATGTGGTGCTACAGAGGAATGCTGCAGATTAGATGGGTAGTTCATGTTACTATTGAGGAGGTACTCAATAGAATTGGGGAGAAGTGGAATTTGTGGCACAACCTGACTAAAAGAATGGATCAGTTGGTAGGACACGCTCTGAGGCATCAAGGAATCACCAATTTAATATTGGAGGGAAGTGTGGAGGGTAAAAGTCGTAGAGGGAGACCAAGAGATGAATATACTGAGAAGATTCAGAAGGATGTAGGTTGCAGTAGTTACTCAGATATGAAGAAGCTTGCACAGGATAGAGTAGCATGGAGAGCTGCATCAAACCAGTCTCAGGACTGAAGAGCACAACAACAACAATGTGATCAGTGATCATTTTTAAATGACATTTTAGAGAAAATTACTTTTTTCGAAATGCAGTGAAACTAATTTGCAACAACAAAGGATCCTGGCGTGAGACCCCCACATTTAACAATACTGTTCCCTCTGATCTGTCAACAAGAATATATTAGAATGTTGTAAATGAAACCTTGTATTTTTTGTGAGAACTATCTGATTTGTAAATGCTGAACAGAATGCGATGGGAAACATCATTGTAAAATATCGATTTCAAAAGTGTTTTTGCATTAACGAAAAACAATTAAATACTTATCATGATTTTTCAAAGTATCTGTGGCTCAGTTTGTAGTATCAATATACCTTATGACCTTATGGTATTGCTCTTGTGGTCTGGATTTGTAAAGTGTCTGCGTACATATTAATTCACAGTTTAGAGACATCATAGTTTCTTTCCAGATCCAATATTTCTGACAATTGCCTTCACATTTTCACTAATCCCAAATGTATAAAGTTGCATTGTGTTTCAATTCCATGTTTCATTAATAATTGTAGAATTAGGTAAAAATGACATTCACAGTAATCTCCCAAAAAAAAGAAAAAAAAGTAACGCCACTCCATAACATTGACAAGACTAAACTCAGCTATTCTCCTCAAGAGATGAACAAAGACTCTGTTACATAAAAAACTATACAAAGATTGCACAGCTCTTTTGTGCAAAGTACCAGCGATAAAATTTTACAGTATTAATGTCTGTGTCTTTCCAAATCCAACAAATAAGTTTTTTCTATGTGCTTACATTGTTTACCTAGAAAATGACTCAGAATGCAAAAAAAGTATAGAAATATATAATTATATCTAAAAACAAAGATGATGTGACTTACCAAACAGAAGCGCTGGCAGGTCAATACACACAAAATTCCTTTGTAAGTCTTGGAATCTTTGTTTTTAATATAATTATATATATTTTTGAACATAATTTTGAAATGGAATCTCTGTACCAAATATTGATACATGCTAACTGCATATGAAAGAAACAAATGGAATTACCTGTTAATTAACTTCTTTGCAGTCAGAGATAAAAATTGGTTCCCAAAAATTACATAAAACATGAAAAAGGATGACATTATAAATAATTATCATAAAAATGAATGCAATAGATAATTTTGTTAAGTAGGGTTGGTATTGTAAGATACTGTTGAACACAGATCCTCGAGATGCTGCTCCATTATAAACACCGCTGGCTTCAGATTCTGATTTGGGCTTCATCACATAGAACATATCCACTTCCTGTGCACAAAGTGCTTTCTAATTGATAATCAGTGCAGTGTATTTTCAAGTGTTTGGTAACACCACTGGCTTCAAATTCTGAGTTTAATCTTCAAACCTAACCTGCATATTTGGCACACCATTTCTGTGCTCGACTGTACCCAGCAAGGTAATCATCTGTTAGTTCTTCAGTAACTTTGAAGTCTGTGTTAATACCTCTAAAAAATAACAAGACGTGGGCAGTATCAGAGATCCCTGTAGATTTGAACATGGCTGTTGAGTACCAAGCAAATATAGATGCTTTTTCTTATAACAATTTGGCAAAGGTACAAAAATTATCTCCAATACGACACATCACTGTATTTGCTGAAAGTGTAACTGCTTTACATTGTTGGGTTTTGTCAGAAAGCAGTTCTTCAGCTGTAATTAAAATGTTCTTTTTCTGTGCACCATATGTTTTCTCCTAGTGGTGACGAATACTGTGTTCCTTAAGAACAGAAATAACTTCATTCTAGGCAGCAAACCATTGGTTTATTGTCTCTCTCTCTCTCTCTCTCTCTCTCTCTCTCTCTCTCTCTCTCTCTCTAGAACAAAATATTTCACAGTCCTTGTTGTATTGAACCTATGACATTCGCTATCCACTGTTCTATCTTTAGTCTCAATGGACACATTTCAAACATATTCAAAGGAAAGAAAATGTAAGGTAACAACAGAGCAAAATCAATCAGAAAGTCTGACAACTGCAGGCAAAGTGCTCCTGGTGACATCTGTATTATTTAGGAATAACTGAAAGCAATATGCCTAGCAGCCCCTCTTATAGTTAAGTGAGCAGGAAGAAGCACGTGCTCTTTTCAAAAGTTTTCACTCAAGTGTGGCCTTGATCAAATCCTTCGCAGGTCATTCTATCCCAAACAAGAAGTGGCAAAGCACACACATCACATACCTCATTGACAATATGAATAAATGTGTTATTAGACAGTAATCTCTGTTCTATATGTTTAAAGATAGTCAGATGTCAGAATAAAAGAGTAATATGCAAATGTCTCAACATAATTTTTAAAAAAGGCATACTACTAAAGATTTTATGAAAAAAATGATGTATCGGATTTACAGTGCCCAGTGGTTTATTCCTGCTAAACATAGATTCCTATGCATTACTTTGTGAAAAATGAATTATACTTTTCTTGCCATTCTGCCTATATATATCATGATTCTTGCTATTGCTAATTCTCTTATCTGCAGGTTTGCGTTAATAGGTGAAATGTATTTTATTCATCTTGCGGCTTACAGAATTTCAGAACATAAGTCTGATACTGATGTGCAGGATACATGTCAGGGTTACAGTTTACTAATTCAAAATTTTGTCAAATTTACAATATTACTTGCTGAGGAGTTTATACAAGATTCTCTCTAACACTGTTTCAGAATTTGCATCCACTGTAACTAACATAATTTTTTTTCATTTTAAGGATCCAGCTCAAAGTATCACTTCATTGTTTATGAAATCTTCAATTACTTGTAGCCTCTGTCAACTAGAAAATTGTGTAACTTGCTTTTTGGAATATTTAGCTTCATATTTATTATGTTCCCCCCTTCTGTTTTGTTGTACTTTCTCATAGCTATATATTGAGGAGCCTAAACACATAATTTTAAGTGATGTGAGGTGAGCATAAAGTATTATGTAATTCTTGTGTTGTAAGAGTGTTCAAAATTATTTTTTATGAATAGATTAGCTCTGTTACGTACTAAAAGAATCACCTCAAGGATGTGTAGAGAGAGGACAGCTAATGCTTTTGGGTCTTTAAATAATGGTTGACTCAATGCCCTTGGCTGTGCACTGCACGTTATGAAAGATTTGTTTTTGCAGCTTTAAGACTTGTATAACGTTTCCTGAGTTTCCCCAAAAAATTATGGCATTCCTAATATCTGCTTCAAAATAGCTATACTATGCAACTTTCTTGGTGTCTATATGAATAACACTGGCTAAAATTTTCATTGCAAATGCAAGGTTGTTTAATTTATTTGCTAGTTATTCTATATGTGCATTTACATTGAAATTTCTAACGAGGGGACTTTCCAATCTCGCAAGTTCAGTTAGAGATGAGACTTCGCAGCTTAATAGTATACCTCAATGGTGTCCGCTCGTAGAAGTCTTAAAGCACACTATCCAGAAAATTCAGAGAAAAAAAAGGGGCTCTTAAGTTGTAAGCATAGCTCATACGCACCTCATATACTGTCAGTTGTAGCATTCCAGCATACAGGTGAAATAGCTCAGTCAGTAGTGTGCTAGAGTGTCATACAGCCGATCTGGGTTCAATCCTACCTGCAGGCTTGATTTTTATTCTGTTATCCCAGACAATGTTTACATAGCGGGGTGCTGCTCCATTTTGTTGATATATGACAGATGCAAAGATACCGTCCTGTTGCAACTGTGGCTCCAAGAACAACTGCAGCATATCCAGGTAGGTTGCTCTGGTAATTGTCTTCCCTCACATGCTGTACAGATTGTGGGCTGACCGGTGGTCCCAGCACATCTCTCATCAGCTGCAGATCCTGTACGCCGGAATTTGTTGATGAGCATCTGAATGCCAAGTCTTGTAGGGCATCCTTCCGATACTTTCTCTCAAACAGTCTCCGTACCCCAGCATAGGTTTCACCAAGTAAACGATGTTCCAGAATTGTGGTTCTTTTGGCAATTGTTAACAGAAATAATCCAAATGTACGTTTTCTGCAAAATGGATACTTTCTTTATGGGCACCCTGTGTAAACAGGTCATGAGGTTTCAAGGCCTGCTTGGAACTAATCGAACATGGGCTGCTACAGTGCCAATTCATTCCTGAATTTCACTGAGACTGGAGTGTTCTGTACTGTGAAATATTATCAGAATTTTTACAATATTGTGAATTAAATAGTGTCTGTCAATCGAGACATCACAAAAGTATCGGAAACCTCAGATTAATTATACAGTGTAGTGTCAAAGGTGATGTTGAAAGATCTACTGGTTTATTATAAAAGCGTTCAGCCTGACTGGATTGCCTCCAAACATGTCTCTGACGATTGTCTGGTTGAAGACATATGCAACACTCAGTGGTGAAGAGAATGTGATGCCAATCCAGAGCAGTCCATTCGGAATGTTGTTGGGCACACTGCACGGTGTCATGGTTGCAAAGATGGACCTCTCAGTGGATGTCAGGAGTGTAACAGTTTGAGTCATAACACGATGTCCTGTGGCTGCATGAAAAGCACTATTCAACGCGGTGGCAGTGCTGTCAGGGTTCTCCAGAGCCATAATCCATAGGTAGCACGAGCCGTGTACCTCCTTTCTGGTGGAATGACTGGAATTGGTCAGCTGTTTGACCCCCTCCGGCTAATAGGCACTGCTCATGCATGGTTGTTTACATCTTTGGTTGGGTTTAGTGAGACCTCTGAACAGTCAAAGGGACTGTGTCTGTGATACAATATCCACAGTCAATGTCTATCTTCAGGAGTTCTGGGAAGCAGGGTGATGCAAAACTTTTTTGTGTGTGTGTGTGTATTTATATTGAGAGGCAAGTCGTGTCTATAAAACAGGAATAAAATTGACTCAAGGATTGAGCCTTGAGGAACAGTTTTCCACTCTGTGGAGTAATCTTCTCAATTTGATGCAATTATTACCCTTTGTTTCTGTTCCATCACAGATGATTCACACCATTTCAAAGCCATGTCCCTTTTTTCATATCTTTTGAATTTGAAAAGCAGCAGAGCATTGTTTACTGATACAAATGCTTTTATAAGATTGCAGAATTCCTTGCAACCTCAGTTTTCCTATCAAACAATGAAATAATGTTTTCAATAAACTAATTGTGCTTTTACCTTGTTGGAAACAATAATGGTTATTTGGAATATTGTACTATGTGATGAAGCTTTGAATCTGTAAAGTAGCAATTTTTTCAAATATTTTTGATAATTTCCCATATGATCTTTTGAATCTATTTCAAATAATGGTTGCACTTCTGGATATTTTAAAAGATTACAGAAGTAACATTCCTCAAACAATTCGTTTATTATGAGAGAGAGGGTGAGCTATTATTTTGTAATAGCTACTGAGTCCTCCTCCTCCTCCTCCTCCTCCTCCTTCTTCTTCTTTTTTGGGGGAGGGAGGGGGGTAGTATGACAATTTTAAAAACTTTTGTTGAGACTGTGTTCAATTTTTAAGACATTCACAGATATTGCATCGCAAACTATTTACTTTCTGCTCATAATTTGCTACATCTAAATCAGCTTTTCCTACATTTATGAAGTACTCATTGAAGAACTTGGATATTTGAGCTTTATTTACAACAGAGTGTATCACCTTAAATTTTTTAATGTTTTGTCTGGTTTTATATGAGTGTACATTTTATACCCTGGTGGAGCTGTTGTATCACTTAATAAAATCTTATTTCAGAAAGACCAAGGACAATGAAAAAGAAAATGAAGAAACTGATACTACAGATAATAGAACTCAATGTAACACAAAACTAGATGCACAGAATCAAGTTGAATCTAGTGCTAAGCCCTTAGCAAACAAAGCAGAAATGACTGCTGCAGATCCGGATTTAATTCTGAAACTAGAAGAAGCAGAGAAGCTTATTAGAAAATTACGTCGTGAGAATGAGGACCAACGCCGCGAGGTATTATTTAATTGTGTAAAATGCCTACGATATAATGTCCTGAATGTGTTAGTGGCTTTCTGATTAGCATGTACAGATTTATGAATGAATGTTCCTTTTAATAATAATTGTAAGCATTGTAGCATAATTAAAAATATCCATAATATATTTTTAAAGGTTTTTGTGGTTTTGACTCGTGCTTTGCTTATTGTGAAGTATAAATTCTAAGACATATGGACAAGGCAAGATAAATTATCCGACAAGATAACAGATCTGTAAAGAACCCACTTTCAATCATGCTGTTGCATCACTGCAGTAAAAAAAACTTGAAAGAGAACAAACATTATTGTCTCAGAATCTATCTACAATTGAAAAAGTAAACATACAGCACCTGTTCTCAACATAAATTGCTGTAACCATAACATTGCCATTCATCTGCTTTACATGAGTTTGCTGAGTTCCGTCACAAATTCCTTTATTTCTTCCCTATCTGTGTTTAGTGACAATGTTTTGGTGCAGTTTATTTGGTAACCGCTTTATTTCTCCCATTTACATTTCTTCTTGTTTTGTGTATTCATTTTGAGCGTTGGTGTCTTTTTCTAAATGGATTTGAAATGATTTGCAAGTGGTAATGACTACCAAATCTTCCCATTAATGTGTTTTTACTTTATTCAAAAATTATAATGCCTTCTACTTTGTTGTATTTGTCTGTCACCCTCTCACTGGTAAATGAAGCCCCTTTCTAACTGAATATCATTAGGCTTTCTGCTTTTAGAGCTCCACAATATCTTAGCCCTCCATTGATTTCATGGCTGTTTGATTTCACGGCCATCTCATTCATATATTTGACTGTTGTCTCTGAAAAATGTGTGTTACACATACGGACCTCTACCTACACCATGCCAGTCAGTAGTGTGAAGAACCTCATCAAACGGACTGTCATTTGAGAACCAACATAACAGCTGCAACTTCCTAACAGCTATCCAGGCATGACCTACCATGATGATTGGAGTTGAGAGGTAGGAGTGAGGTACTGACGGAAGTGAAGCTGTGAGTCACGCCTGGGTAGCTCATTCGGCCAGTTGATAAGCTTAGTGCACTGTGTCCTCCCCCCTCCACACACACACACACACACACACACACACACACACACACACACACACACACACACACACTTGAAGTTGTTGGCTTCATTAAAACTTTGCTAATTGTAATAATCTCTCGATGACGATACAGACTTTCAGGGATGATAGAAGAGAGCAAACGCTTCAATTGGGAATTAAGAACCCAGGACAGTAAGTGACTGACAAAATTAAAAGTTAGAAGTAAAAATTTGAAAATTTTTAATTTACCTGTGTTTTGCTGATGACAATTCTAAATAGACATATTTTTGTAATAATTTTATATTTCTGCACAATTTATAAAAGGGTGACATTCACAACAATCATTCAAAGTGACAGTTTCAGTGGGGTACAACATTATTGAACACAGTTTTGTCATTATGATCTCAGTCTTTGTGGTGTCCATATGATGCCACTGGTGACTGGGATATTCTCTTCAGTAGAAGAGATGTTTCGTACAGAAAACTTTGCTCATAGCCTCAGAAAAAGGAGTGGGTCAAGATCAGAAAGGTCATATTGTGATTCTCATATTCCACTGTCAGAGATATCACAATATGTTGCGTTCATAACTTTCAGTGCTGTTTTTGACCCCTTGTTTCAGAGTGGTACTTTTGATCTTTTGTCTTCATGGGAAGATTATCATCTTTGTGGAATGATGCGTATTTTTGTGATAACCTACAGCTTGTTACAACATTTGGATCGACGAGAGAAGGAAGTCCTCCTTCAGCTCTTCAATAAAATTTGGATAACTGGCGACTGACCCAACTCATAGAAGGAATCTATTTTAATCCCAATTTTAAAACCAGGAAAGGATCGGACAGACCCTGGCAGTTATCGTAGTATTAGCCTGACAGGCTGCGTAGGAAAGACACTGGAGTGTATGGTCATTCAGCACCTAGTGTGGGTTCTGGAAACCAGGTCCCTACTCAGTCCCTCCTAGGGTGGGTTCAGGAGGTATCACTCCACTTCAGATAACCTGACCCTGCTCGAAGCTGCAATTCAACAAGCTTTTCTTCATAAGCAACACCTTATCAGTGTTTCCTTCGATTTGGTAAAGGCCTACTATACTACTTGGAGGCATAATATTTTGTTGCAGCTCCATCAGTGAGGATAATGTGGACGTCTTATCGACCTTCATATGGTCCTTTTTCTCGGACAGATATTTTAGATGCAGGGTTGGGAATGTCTTATGTGACCCTCTTAAGCAGGAGGATGGTGTCCCTCAAGGGAGTGTTTTAAGTGTCATGGCTTTTGCCATCGCAATCAATAGTATTACAATCACAGTGTGACATCCAGTACTATGTTCCTTATTTGTGGACGACTTCTCCATCTTCTGCACATCCTCCAGCCTCGCCACGGCTAATCGGCAATTGCAACTGATGATCAGATGTGGAGGAACGGTCTCGCACCACAAGTTTTAAATTCTCATTAGAGAAAACAGTTTGTGTTGCTTTTAATCATTCCTGCTCTGTTTAATTTGCCTGTTTTAAAACTGTGGGACACCGATCTCACTTTTACGGAAAAGGTGAAATATTTGGGTCTTAACTGAGATGTCTCAAGGCCTTAAACATCCTTAAATGTGTTAGTCATAGGTATTGGGGAGCCGACAGAGCATGTCTGCCCCTAACTTGATAAAGCCCTTGTGCGACCCTGTCTTGAATTCGAATGCCAGATTTATGGGGCAGCAAGGCCTTCATACCTTAAAATGCTGGATAAAGTTCGCTGTGAGGGTATTATGCTGTGTACAGGGGCCTATCGCATGAGCCTGGTTGTTACTGTGTGTGCAGAGGCTGGTGAGCCTCCACTGTCTATTTGACATCTTCTTCTCATGGTATGCCAAGCATGTAGGGCTTTGTCTGTTCCTACATCGCCAGCATCCAGTTATGTTGTTCAGCTGCCACTGGAACGGCTGTTCAGTCATCAACCACAAGTCATTTGGGATCCATGCAAGGTAGAGCCTTGAATTATTACAGGTCGGGGTCATTAAGATCCAAAGCCAAGGGTGGAGTAGGGCATACCCCTGGCTACTACCAGGGCCCAGATTGCTTTTAGAACTGACTGCTTACCAGCAGCATTGTACTCCAGACCATGTTTTTAAATTAAATTTAATGAAATTTTATGTAGCACTCAGATTTTATTACCATCTACATGGATGATTCTAAACAGGGAGACATTTTCAGTTGTTCTGTCGTGTTCGCCGACACTGTCCTCAGGATAGAGCTCCCAGGGCAGTTTTCAATTTATTACACAGAATTGTTTGCTCTATCCTTAGTGCAATGGTGCAGATGAGATGGCAACATGACAAAAAATTTATCATCTGCTCCAATTTTCAAAGTGCCCTTCTCACTGTTGTACAGATGTACCCACCAGATTGGGTGGTGCAACAAGTGCAGGATGCTCTGCTACTTGCCTACTAACAAAACAAATAAATCCTTTTTTGCTGGGTTCCAGGGCACACAGGCATCTAGGGAAACGAACTTGATGATACTGCTGCTAAGGAGGCTTGCTCCTGCCAGCTGTTCAGTCCATCTGCAGGCTGTCACTTTATTTGTGACCAGGAAGGCCATATGTTGGTGGGAGTCCCAGTGGCTGGAAGTGAGGAACAATAAACTAGTTTCCATCAAAACTTCAGTGTGACCATGGATCACCTCCTTCCGCTGCTACGGTGTGTAGAAGTAGCCCCTACTCGGCATAGAGTGGGACACTGCCCACTGACACACAGCTTCCTCTTATGTCAGGAGTAGTCCCCAGTATGTCAGAGATGTAGGACACAGCTATCAGTGCGACATCTTTTAACCAAGTGTGTTCTGTATGATGACCTGAGGGTTGAACTAGGTCTTCCACAGGATCTTCCCTCTATTTTAACTGATAACAAAGCGAGTATTGTTTGTGTCTTAAAATTTTGTGCGGTGTCCGGAATTCTTCCCAAAATACTTGGGGTGTGCGCACTTAATGTGTCTCAGAGTGGCTGGGTCATGTATTATTTCTAAGTCGTCATCCAGCCACGCTTATTTGTCCCTTTCTGGACAGCATCTTTACAGGTACAGGTATTTTCTCAACGAATTCGTGTAGTTATCCCGCTATGTCTCACTGGGGTTTTATTACGGGCTTTTCTTAACTCACCGTCCTGGCGTTGCTTTACGTTTCCCGTGGTGGGATTTTCAGTTTATTGATCTCCTTCCATAGATTATGAAAATCTTCTTCGATATAACATTAATGCAAGGGCACTGATGACCTAGCTGTTTAGCGCCCTCCACCATAAAGAATAATAATAATAATGTTCTTGGAAAGAGGGATAAAAGAAAAAATGTGAGTTATGTAATGCCCATTCTAGTGAAAGGCTATGAAATTTTTTGCTATTAAAATTTCAGTGTTGAAATATTCAAAAGAACTTAGAAAGCAATGTCAATGAGTAACTTGGCTTAATTCTCAAGATTGTGTTATGATCATATTTTATTATAACTTTCACATCATAGGAACTTCTTTAAGTATCAGTGTTAAAATGTCCAGATATTATAATTTGCATTAAATGATTGATTTCAGGTATTGAAGAATGTGAGAAGATATAGTAGTTATAACTGCTTTTTCAGTTTCTTAACATTGCTGTTGTAGGTATCCTATTTTACTACTGTGGCCAAACTATATTTTCAGAAGTTTGAGTAGTTTGTAACTGTGAGACAAATGTAAAAAATGTATATTCCACAAATGTTCTTTTGTGCTCTGATGAAAACAGTGTCCTTCCTCCACTCACCCAACCCACTTCCTGCCCCCTTATTAATATAACTGTTGTTTGCAAGGTACAGAATTTTATAAGTATATTATTCATTCCTATAGTAGGTCTGTTTCACTTATTGCCAGCTTACCACCATAAAATCAAACTTGAGCAAATCGGTGGGTGGCAGTGGAGCCATCAACCGACACCTTGGTGCCACAGCTAACTCGCATAGAGGTGGAGGAGCCAATCATCATCGCTCTCAGCACCAGCAAACACAGTCACAGCGATTCCCACCGCTTCACTCTCAGAACTATTGGCATCACGGTCAGAACACGCAGCCACACAGGAATGGGTTAGTGCTAATTTGCCTTTACCTTTCTAATATGTGATGTGAAAACATGTAAACGGAAGAGAAACCTGTATATGTACCATAAGTACAGACGTCATAATGTATTAACTGCACTTCATTTGCAGTCACTAAAATATTCTGTTCTTTCTTTTTTTTAAGGGCGGAGTATGTTTCTCATCGATATGGACCTGCTGGTGCGGGTAGATTGGAGAAGGAGACACATGTAGTTGGGCGTCCAGTTCCTACACTTCCAAATCTTCGCAGTAGTGCCTCTAGCGGCTATTCGTATTCTAACAGCAATGGAAACAACCATCGCCGTAATGTGCACTATAACTCAAATGGGAATGTCCATTATTATAGGGGTGGTAAAGACGAAAGTGGAGAGAACAGAAGATACAGAGGAGGCAGTGGAAGAGGAAGCAGAGAATCTCGAGAGTCAAAACAATGAAGCTTTAAAGATTTTTGTTGAATTATACCATGCATTTACATTTTTTGACAGACAGTTCATTGTTTCAGAATTTACATATTTTACAGGACTTCTTTTTGTTAAAACTTCGTTCAGTTCTAGATTTTAAATTCTGATTCTACGCGTACAGTACATATAATTTGATCTGTATTTTCTGCTTCATTCTGACAAAATGTGCAATACTTTATAAATTGTAAGTATATTTTATAAATGTTGCTTTGCACTGGAAGTCTTACAAACATAACAGTATTCAAGTTTTTCTTACTTGCTTCAGTAATGTTGTATGTGAAGAGGAAAGATATTTTTGAATTTATATACTTCACTTTCGCTATTGAAGGTGGTTAAGTGCTTATATTAATATTATTCTGATATCAACACATCAAATTTGTATCTTGTTGACACTTCATATATTTGGAGATTCAATAATTTATCAGCTGAAGAGTATAAGTTAAAGTTTTTATATTGTGAGTTCATCATCTTATTTTAAAGTCATACACCCAAAATATGTATAAAGCCTAACAATCTGACAATTAATATTCAGTGTGTTCTATTCTTATGTACGCCAGGGTAATTACAGCTCCCTGAAGGTGCCTTCTGTTTCACTTCATGGGTTTGTTGGGTGGTGTGAGCAGTGTTAAATGGAAGCACTGTATTGCCTTATCAGTATCAAAAATCAAACATGAAGTGGAAAACCTTGTTGAGTTACTTTAAAAATGTTTAATGGCATTAGGGCATTTGTCTTACATTACCATTTTTTAATTTTATTTTGTGAAGATAAATTCAAAATATGATGTTGCCTCAGTGTGCAACAGGTGAAAAGAAGGGGCATTTTAATGGAGCTCATGCTGATTGTATCAGGAAGTACCTTGCCTAAGGTCTTCATGAGGATTCTGCAACTTGTATCAACACACTATGAATTGATCTGACAGTTGATTGAAAGTATTTTCACATGCTTCTGACTTCCATTATTTCTTGTCTTTGTCTCAGATATGCCTTCTCTTTCAATCAGATCAGTTGATAAATATCTTACACAGTGAGGAGCTAGTTTTCTTATGGTAAGCATACTCTTAGAAAATAAGCATGTCTTTCATTTTTTAAAAGAAAGTTATGTAGGTTTTACTTTGAAGGCTGATTGTATGTCTGTTACCAATCGTTATTAGCTTCTAAACACCTATGCTGCTGTGGTTATTAGAAATCAATGTGTTTTATAATGGTTATAAGTGACTGTACTAGCTAAATAGCATGTCTTGTATGTTTCCCATTTACTTATTGGGACCGCAAATATTTCCAAGTAAAAAAAGTAAAAGAACGTGCTCACAAGTGCAATCTGTCTGTATGGAAAGAAAAAACCACACAATTCTCAGTTGTTAACTAAATTAGTACAAGAGCAACACGGTGTAGTTGCGTGTACATAATAGAAACAGTAGAATCACAACTCTGTGTAGATTAAAGGCTGTCCTTAATTGAATCATTTTTAGTATGGTCTGCTCTGAAACAAAATGTACACACAATTTGTGTATTTTTAAATAGAATTAAAAAGCATATATTGAATATAATAGAGGGAAACATTCCACGAGGGAAAAAGATATCAAAAAACAAAGATTTAACTTACCAACGCTTTCCTTTGGTAAGTTACATCATCTTTGTTTTTAAAAGTATATATTGAGCAGCATATGAATATATTCGAGAAAATGAACTGGAGGTTAGTTAATTTTTTGCTGTTATTTCATAACTGCTCACTGTATTGATGGATTTTTTTTTTCTTTTTACACATATTACCAATGTCTCTTTCGTACTGTTCCCTTTATAATAGAACACTATTATAGATAAAAGTGTTGATGTTAAAATCTGAATGGGAAGCACGCGGGGGAAATATATGGAATTTAAATCTTTACGTAAATGTTACCATTAGTATTTATCTTATTGCTAATACTGTGAATTACTTCTCGTGTAGGAAGCAGTTTTGTGGTGTTGTATATCCTGTATCCTGTTTTTTTATTTCTTTACATAGAAGTAAATGTAAACTGTATAGACAAACTGTGCAGACTTTGTTAGCTGTTTCACAGGTGCTGCAGTGCCCACTTACATGGCATGGTGCTAGATAATGCAATAAGCTGATAGAGATTCCTTGCAATAAAAGCAGTGAAATTGCCATAAAAGATCAGTAAAATTTCATTTTAATGTATTTTGAGTGCTCCACCTCATACTCATGTGAATAGATACAAAGACAGTCATTGTTGAGCTATGGTGAAGGATGATGAAGTATCCATATTCTTCAAACTAACAGTTTTACATGTTATTGGATTGGTTCCTGTGGATGTACACAGACATTTGTAACTGAAACTTTCTTTTTCACACCTACCCAGTACTCAGAAAGCAGATTCAGATGTGACTTAGTTTCCTTCCTTTGAAGCATATGTGAAATTTTACATTAAAAACTACTTCAATATTTCTGATTTTTAATTTTGTGTTAGTGTGGTTGCGAGAGGAAAAGAAATTTAGGAACTTAAGTTTCTTATAAATATGATACTTGCTACATGACCAAGTCAGGACCGCTGACAAAAGTTTTCCTTTGGCATTGAGTAGTTAAAATAAACATTGATAATTTAACAGTTAGCAACATGGCTTCGGCTCTACAATATCACAGGTCAAAAGAAGAAGCTGCAACCTCCACTGCTGCTTTATTAAAAGAAAAGTATGAAGTATGTTCAAAAATGTAGATGCAACTGAAGTAATTCCTGTTACTGAAGAAAGTAATGAGAATATCCATCACAAGATTGTTATTTCCACTTTATTGTTTTCAGAAATACCCCTTATTGCAGTTATTAAAATACTGAAACTGATAAGCTGGCATAAATTACTGTCCCCAGCTGCATTTGTAATTTAGAAATAGTTTCATTTGTAAAATTTTATGAATTGGGGGGAGTCACTGTTCACTCTCATGTCCATAGTGTGTGTGAAATGCCAATACTGAATTTTTCTAAGAAGCACTTAAAATGTGAGCACTGTTCTACATTTGAATATGGATATTTTGTATGCCTCTGTCCAAATGTTATTTAAATGAGGTATTACATCTGTAATTCACAAAATGTTAGTCCTTAAATGGTATCTGGAGTGGAAAGAGAATAATCACACTGTAAGGGAGTTTTCACTGTGCATTTATCTTTCTCTTACAGTACCATTATAGAATAAAGTTTGTGTACTTTTCAGTAGCTTTTAAGTTTTATCATCTTAGAGATACTGAATTCTGTGTACAGCTGTCATTTATAAAATTCTGAGACATATTTACTTGTATTGCATGCAGAAAATACCTTCAAAATATTTAGGATGTATACAGAAAATGGCTAATTATTATTAACCACGGAAAATAATTCTTGAGCATCTTTATCTTTCTTCGATCTCCAGTTTCTTGGCTATATAATATTTTAAAACAAGTTTGTCAGCTTTGAGCAGTAGGCATTAAAAAGTATGCATAAGGTGGTAGATATGTCATACTTAATTGCATTTACTTGTGAAAATACTCAAAGTAGACTTTAAGGGCCAGACTTAACTTCCATTGCATATGGGTAAATAGAACGTAAATAACAGAGTACATGAGTGTCCTGGCTTTAATGTGATGAAATATAGGTGATACATTATGGAATTGTTACAAATTTTAATCTCTGAGGCAAGTTGCATTATATAAAGGCTGATTTTTCTTTTATTTCTCAGTTATTACATTGCATTAGATTGTATTTATATATGTATAAATATGTATTTTGTTTAATATTTTATGTAATGCTCCTGCAAAATAAATGTTCCAATGATCAATTTTACATTTCTTTAAGTTGTTTCTGGCAGATTGGAAAACTCTACGTGAGTAGATAGTAAAAATGAATGATGGTTACTGGTATGGGAACGAATGTTTAATTAGTAACTAAAAATTCCTTCAGAAGAAATAGAAAATTGGAAAAGTATAAGATGTAATGTTCTGAAGGAAGAAAGTCCCTCCAAACCCTGCCATAGTGGCAGTACAATCACGTATGCTTGAGGCTGATGATATAAACCATGTACACTGCGCATTTCATGGGAGCATGTGGGCCAAAGCTATTTGGTCATGGAACAAGTCAGAGTAGTTAGCAGTATGCTGGTTAGGGAACTTGTAAACTAAAGTAACTAAAGAATTAACAAAACGTGGTAGTATTGAGAGTATGTGAATAAATAACACATTACAGAGATAGGTTCTTAACGGCTGAAGGAATTCCTGTGCAGAATAGGAGTGTGCCACAAGAAAACTTTTAGACTTACATTTGAAGATTGGGTGTTTCACTCCATTTTCTTTTTTGTTCTATTTGAGGCCTGGAAACCAGCTGTACAATGCTTAACATGTTGACTGCTGCATGCAGAGTGACGGTTGTTTCACGGCAAGGCCGCCAGTGGTCTTGTGGAGTCATTGTGTTAAGGAACTGTTCTCAAAGTGCGCATAGTTTTTTCATCTAGTGTTCACTGAATGAAAGTTGCAATTTCTCTTAATAATTCAGTTCTTAAACAAATCCCACAATGGAGTATATTTGCAGGGATGGCACCGCTTGAATTCAGGCATACATGAAGGTCAGAATAAGAATAAGAATCTTTATTAGCCGTTCAGTATTTTCTTATACAATGGGCTTCGTCAATAAGTTCAATTACATTATAAAGATCGTTATATTATCATAACAATGGATAAATAAATCATATGAAATTTAGTGTAGTACAATAGCACACATTTGGAATTATATATATTATTAATTTTACAAAAAAAGGAAAACATTATACAGATTTATATTAAGGAGGGAGTATTCATGTTGATGACACTATGTCGTCATCATATACATGTTGATAACACTTATGTCAGTATCCTAAGCTAATGATACAAATTTAGGTCCTACTACAGGCAGAGGTACCTTTCTCTATGTTAAAACAGCAAATCTGCCATATTACAGTCTTTAAATTCATCAACTGAGTAAAATGCTTTACCTTTGAGCCATCACAAACCACAGATCTGCCAGTCTGGAATTTCCTAGCTTAAGAATATTCTTGGTGAGTGCACAGAATTGCCCCAAAATATGGTTCCATGTGAGGTAAGAGTGAAAGTAAGTGAAGTAAAGAAGCCTCCGTACTTTAATGTCAAAGAGTATGAAGATTGTTCTTGTAGTGAAGATAACAGCATTCAGTTTCTGCACAAGATCTTGCAAATTATACTGTACATGCTGGACATGGTCAGGATGGGAAAATGAGTGGGAAGCAGGGTGTTGGAAGAAAACCTTTGAAAGAAAAGATTGATTACAGTCACCAGTGGAGGTTTTATTACTCCAAAAGCCTACACCTAAGGACTACACCAAACTCACTCACTACAGCATCAGGAGGCTGCCACAGGTGACTAAAGGCATTGCGCCCCCCAAAGGGAGGAGCAAATGGACACATCTGGTCACAGACTGAGCTGGCAGGCAAGAGGACATTCTGAATACCAGCATGCACTCATGAACCCATCCAGCGCACTCCATGTGACTGCCCCTTAGTCCTCCTACTGGTGCGCTTCAGTGGCTGTCCCTCTATCAGCAGTACTACTATGGAACGATCTTCATGTGGGTATTACGCAAAACATCCGGTACTACACTGACCCCGGCTCAGCCACCGTATCCGGTACTACACTGACCCTGGCTCAGCCACTGTTTTACTGAAGAGGCAGTACTGCCTGTCATATGAAAGACAATTAAAATGTAAAATGTGAAAAACCCATTTTTCCTCAATAACACTGCTCACCATACCATTTCCTTCTCTCTCCATGGGAGTTGTTTTACATATCCAAAAAATGTTTTTCACACTATACACTACTGTTTATGGAAATAGCAACACCTTGAAGGAAAGACATGAATTCAATTAATTTAATATCATAGGTCAGGTACATGACAAGTAACAAGACAAGCTTTTCAAATCTGTACGTGTCCTATGATCCCTACTATTCAGTGTATCATGTGGCCATTGCAGTTAGAGCTGCTATACACATTGGCATTGAATGAATAAGGTTCTGAATACGTTCCAGAGGGATTTCCCTCCACACAGTTTGTATCTGAGCCCACAAATTATGACATCAATTACTGGGGGACAGTGATGCACTGGGTGCCGATCAACCGTACCCCAGACATGTTCGATGAGCGACATGTCTGGCGAACGTGCAGGCCAGGGAAACAGTGGTACCCGTTGCTCTTCTAAGACCTGTCATTCCTTGCAGTATGTGACCAGGCTTTGTCCTATTGAAATGTGGCCTGTGTAGGTGCCTGAAGCAGGGGGAGTACCTTAGGCTCCACAACCTCTGTTAGGTACCGGTTGCTTTTCAAAGTGTCCACAATATGTACGAGGCGAGATCAGTTGTTGTAACCAATGGCACCCCAAAGACATCACACCTGGTGTTTGTCCACTATGCCACTCCAAAGTGCAGCCCTCCAGGTTTCGCTCTCCACGGTATCGCCGGACACTATGAGGCAGTCATTGTAGGACACGTTGAAGCAGGACTCATCCGAAAAGATTAGATGTTACCTCTCAGCTCCCCAGTGATGGTGTTCACATGACCATTGCAGTCAGAGGAGCTTGTGGTTTCTGGACAATGGAAGCCGACGTAATGGTATGTGTGCAACTAGTCCAACCTGCAACAGATGGCAACAAACCGTCAATGCAGACAACTTCACACCCGTTGCAGTGCTCCAGCAACGAGCCAACACTGTGGGTGAAGCTGTATGGTCCGTAATGGCCATGCGGACAAGATGATGGTCATCCTGTGCTATGGTCGTGTTCCATGGTCCAGTTCCCACTCATCGCTGCATATGACCTTCCTCTATCCACTGCTTCCACACATGCATCACTGTCATAGCAGCATGCCCTGTGTGAGCCAAAATGTCACGGTGTGTCAACCCCTTTCCCAGAGACCGATCATTCTGCCCCATTCAAACTCGCTCACATGCCAATATGGCTCCCTTTGACGTCAACAAGGCATACTGGCACTCACTGTATTGTTTCCAACTTTTGTGAATGCTCTGCACCAACTACACTAGGTGTAACAGTGACCCTGTCGGACTGATATGAGGGGGCTCTGCTCGGTCTATGTTTACCCCATCTCACTACAAAACGTATCACGTTCTGCTTGCACACCTGTTTCCAATTCCACCAAGTGTGGCACTATTCGGGTAATTCCTTCTTGGTGTTGCAGTTTTCACAAACAGCTGCGTAAAATTGAATGCAAATTTAAATGACTCCCATGGAAAGTTTTGCCGACATTTATGGCAGCATGGGGCCTTAGAAATATTGGGGAGTTTGAATGATAGCAAATTGTTTAAAAGGGGGCATGGTTTACAAATCATTTGTGATAATTGTTTAAATTGATTAATTTGGTTTTTATATTTGTGAAAGTCAAGTGTAGAATGGACACACAGAACTTGTTACAGAAGTAACAAAATTCCAGAAAAATGGCCCTTTAAATTGGATCTTGTGGGCTTGCCGATGGCAACACTGTCTGAATGTCAGTGTCAGGACGATGACTGCTGTCAAAGCTGGTGGACAGCATGAAGGCAGACAGGGGCAGGATTTGGGTGCCACGGCATAGGGCTGTGGTCAAAACAGACAGAGCTGGTGCTGCCATAGGGGGATCGGCAGGCTCAGTAAAATGGCCTCATGGATTACAGGTGACCATAACACTTGAGTGCAGGACTAGCATCATTGGGGGACCCCAGGGAAGAATTGTGGGTGCAGGGCCATTTAAAAGTAACAGTAGCACACTTACTAGGTTTGGTTCATCAAATAAAGACAATCTCTGTGACTGTGATTTACATAAATATGTAATCATCTATATTTCTTAATAAAAATTGCAAAGTAACCCTTGTGCCTGATTGACAGGACCTTTAATGTAATGTTCAAATAATCTTCGATACACAATTATCCACTATAGTGACTCTGCATGACCCCATGCCAAGACACAAAATTTGATCATTTAAAAGGAACATAAATGTAATAACACAGACCACTAATCTCTACATTGTAATATAAGGATAGCACTGGGAATAAACAGTTGGTGTATGTTGTCTTTGTCATTCCATTCAATGATAGGCACAATTCCACAATCAAGGGAGATTTGTGCATGTTCTTCAGTTAATAATTTGTTTTGAAGTCTAAAATTGGATTCTTAGGCTGCATTCACACCAAAGCCTGGCCGGGCCGCTGCCCGCTTTGGTATCAAACACATGGTTTTGAATTGCGGTGTTCACACTGGCGGCCGGGCCGTGCCGACACGGCGTGAGCCTCCCGGAGCCGAGCCGGCGACATCCCGAGTGTTTAATATTGCTGGCGCGAGCCTGTGGAGCAGCACTGCAGCTTCTGCAGTACACGCATCACTCGTCTCCCTTCTGCTGTCATCATAAGTGTGACTGCACACATCTTTTATTTTAAGATGTTACCTCACATTTCACAATCAGTGAGGAAAAATTAGGTTTTTTATAATGATACATGCGAAATTACTTTTATTTCATTTATTTAATCTACCATATTTACATGCATTTACAACAATAGCTTGCCAGTGATCGCAGCATTGCCGCCACTGAATAGTTCGCATTTACTTGTAAACGGAGACAGATATGAGTGTCACTGAGGGACGGAAATGTGTCCCTACCAGATGATAATGCATTGTAAATCATGCTGTTGCAGTTCCTTATCAGTGGAAATAGAACCACTGAGTCAAAGGGCATTATCTCAAAACTCTTCACCTATCAATCTGTCTATCTTACAAGGTAATGAAAAGAATTCTGTGAGGTCATCAGTGGCTCCACATGATGAACCATCACCACTGCCAAGCGCTGCATCATGAAGAAAAAAGTTGGAAAATTCTTAAGTAGTATTTCTGCGATTCTTCGTTGAAGGCACAGCAAGGCATTACCCAAAATGACGAAGCTAATTACTTACTAATGATTCTCAGGAGTCCCATAAACTCTCTTCCCCTCAGAGGTAGGCGTTTGTGAAATTTAAAATACAAAAGCATGACTACAATTAATTGGAGGTAGTGAATGCTGCAGACCAAAAAGTGTGTACTAACGAATCTTACCTTATCGTTATACAAAATTTTTCTTCTGCTGTTATACTACTGCGAAAATTTGTGTTCTGTTTAGAAATTTTGTCTTGAATGTTCTGCAACACATACTGAAATGTATTATGATTCATTCTGTAATTTGAATAAAATTTTTCAGGATAGTTTCTAAGTTCTTCATATAAAGAAAAAAACTCTCCAAAATGTCTGTCGCTATTTATGGGATGAATCCATAATCTCCTAGTTCTTCTGTACTTCAAAACTCTACGAGTTACTGCAGAGTCAAAACAATACCAATAAAAGAGTGAAGACATTGTTCTACACGACAGCACAGACTAGCTAAAGGCGATCAACTGTTGAGTGCAGCTGCGTTGTCTACTGACTTGCTTGTCAGCTGTCGAAGGATGGAGATCTTTTTAAATTTATTTATTTATTTGGCCTCCGGCCAGCCATTTAGCCAAAGAGTGGGGATTACCTTGACAGTGCAGCGCAGCCCGCCAACGAAGAAAAAAAAAAAAAAACAATGAAACGCACATCTGCACCGATCTACAGTACTTTCATTAACTCTCCATTATTTTTTCTGTCAAAGTAGACAACGAGACTATAGAATTGCGCTTCAGTTATCTTTCAGTTCCAAATACGAAATGTTCATCATACTAATTGTAGGATGTTGATGACAAATAATTGTTTGTCTTTTGTGATGCAACGTGTGGCCAATTATAAAAGCATAGCAGATGATTGTCCAGTAGCCGAGGAAAAATTCTTATACATTTGGATTTATCTAGAGAATGAGACCATTAAAATAATACGAGGGACCGGCACTAGGTCTGCGCTGATCACTAGTAATTAGTTTTGTTCTGTCCTGCATTATATCACTACACTAAACCGAGCTGTAACCGCGCGAACTCCGTGGCTTGCGGACGCGGCACTGACGCCACTGAATAGCTCGCATTACTTGAGACCAGAGACAGATATCAATATCATTATCATTTCAAAAACTTTTTCGTACTTTTAGCTACATTTCATTCCCAACGATGTATGGTCTAAAACGGATCTAACAGTAAGCTACCCGCTACATAACTTTTTCACTACAAGATGTGTAAATCAAGTGCACAACGTTGACAAAAAGCATCATTTCACAATGACTGCTAAGAAATATGGAAAGATAAATGATTCAATACGAAGCTAAGATGTTGCACTACTACGTGTACAAAAATCAGAATCTTTAGCCGCATACTTTCTTCAAAATCGGTTGGGAAGCGTTACGAAACTAAGAAATCACGCGAATCGAAAAGTAGACTTTTTCTTTTTTCACGACGTAAGTAACGCTTTTAAGGAAAAAATAAGCTCATAAAACGATGTGGCGAAGCCTCATATACGGCTAAGAATTTTTAAAACCTGAAAATCGGAGAAGTGGATTTTCCCCCATTTCGCCGTCCCCGCTCGGCGCGGCGCGCAATGTGAATGCACTACACGTCGGCCTGAGCTGGCCAGGCACGAGCCGACCCAGTACGCTTCGGCCCGGCCGGCAGTGTGAACGCAGCCTTATAGTTGTTGAGTAACTCTGGCGAGCTGTCCAGGGTGTGGTAACACAGTAGGTACTTCAGGCAGGTATAACATAAAAGGCTTAAGGCTAGCATTGTGGGAGTAGGTTAAATGAACAGACCACTTAACAGTGAGTATAACTATGTTGCAAGAAGAAACATTAAACAATAGTGCACTGCTAGCTTTGACGACCTGGTAGGTCTGAGACATGAGTGTACACTGATAGCAAATCAAAACTATTGAGATTGGTTGTGGCACAGAGTACAACAAACTGTTTCCGACAAGAATGAACTAAAGTCTATGTAGTCCAAGGATGGTAGGGCAAGGAGGGTCTGTTCTAGGAATAGTATGATTTTACTGTTCCTTACCGCAGTACTGAGTGATATCATAGGATACCTGTAATCATTGGTGTGGGTACAAGACTGATAATAGTGTCACATTGGTATGATCTTTACTAATGATCAGGACATCCCAGGTTTGTGAAAGGATGTTTTTCTGGGTGGCTGGATTGGCAACTAACTGTCATTGTGACAGAGAGATTAGTGCCCATAAAACATTGGTTGTGATACATACACCTTGGTAATGGAATAATAATGTGGCAGATTTGTTTCCCATATGGGATTAATCATGTGCATTGGTGACAATGGGTGAAAAGAGATGTTTGCAGGAACAATCCAGCAGGTAATAGGTTAGGTCTAAGGTTTTCTTGTAAACCTTGCTGAATAACAGCATGCAGGGCAGTAGCATGTAATTGGGTTGCATGGGTGTTATACAATCAAATCTGCAGTGCCTGAAGTTACTTCCATGGTAGCTGGTGGGTTTGACAGCACTTTGTTCATAGTAACTAATTCTGCACAGTACCAAGCATCACTGTCACTCAATGATGTCAGTTGATACGTCCCAGATGGTGCCTCCAGTGCAGTAATGTTATCAGTGGGATCACCCATCATAGGCTTTCCTTGTCACAGTTAACTGCTGCCAGTTCTTATTGAAATGACCCAATGTAAGGGTGATGTGGGAATTCACATAAGGGGAAATAAATCACTCAATCACATCAGGGGAAATGATGTTGGAAGTTAGAGGGAAGCTTTTCCCTAACAATGTTATTTTTAAATGAACAATTAAGAATTGACACACACACTACTTACTTTTTTCAACATATTTGCTTGTATTGAGCAATACCTAACTGCATTAAGGCAGTTCTTTTCATAATTATCAATATAAACATGAAAAAAAAAAACAGTTAAGTCTGTGGCCAAGCTCAGAGGGAGAGGAAACCTGTCACTCTTTAAAGAACAAAACCATAAAATCTAATACACATAAATGCAAAAATAGCAATGCAGAGCTCAATAACGCTATGCTAAATACAATAAACATTATTAGTTGCCAGAGCAGCAATGGGCGTAATCACCTCTTCCTCCTGCCTTTTATTTCTCGAACTTGTAAAGATACTTCAAAAATATCTGCCTACTATGAGGGCACTCTTTGACATCTTTACATCTCATGTTGTTACTGCTTCTTGGGCCATAAAAGGTTTTCCTTGAATCTATTTAAACCATAACTGGCTCTCTAATATGTTTCCTTATGGACATTACTACTGTTGTCAGTGTTACTGAATCAGTGTGCCTCTTTCATATTTGAATCCTCATGTGTTTTCACACTTGAACTACTTGTGGACAACTTATCAATGTAGATTGGAAGTATTGTAATAATGCTATGAATAATGGGTGCTAAGTAATGAATGTAATGTGTTGTGTGGCTTCTTAAAGTAGCACTGGACTGGCTTGGTGTGAAATATATAAGTTGTATATGCCTTTAGGTGAATAACTCAAAATAGCTTGGTTTGTGAAGATCTAGTTCATGTTCAAGTGCAGAGAGTACCATAGTGCTAGTAGTGAAAAGTTGTTTGTTGTTGTCTTCAGTCTAGAGACTGGTTTGATGCAGCCTCCTGTGCAAGCTTCTTCATCTCCAAGTAACTACTGCACCCTAAATTCTTCTAAATCTGCTTAGTGTATTCATCTCATGGTCTCCCTCAACGGCTTTTACCCTCCATGCTGCACTACGATACTAATGTGGTGATCTCTTGATGCCTCAGAACATGTCCTACCAACCAGTCCCTTCTTGTAGTTGTGTCACAAATTCCTCTTCTCCCCAATTCTGTTCAGTACCTCCACATTAGTTACATGATCTATCCATCTAATTTTCAGCTGTCTTCTGTAGCATCACATTTCAAAAGCCTCTCTTCTCTTCTTGTCTAAACTGTTTATCGCCCATGTTTCACAATCATACATGGCTACATTCCATACAAATACTTCCAGAAATGACTTCCTGACACTTAAATCTATACTTGATATTAACAAATTTCTCTTCTTCAGAAACGCTTTCCTTCCCATAGCCGTCTACATTTTATATCCTCCCTACCTCGATACTCATCAGTTATTTTTCCTGACAAATAGCAATTCTCATTTACTGGTTCATGTCCTAATCTAATTCCCTCAGCATCACCTTATTTAATTGGACTACATTCCATTATGCTCGTTTTGCTTTTGTTGATGTTCATCTTATACCCTCCTTTCAAGACACTATCCATTCCATTCAACTGCTTTTCCAGATCCTTTGCTGTCTATGACATAATTACAAAACTAGTAAACCTCAAAGTTTTTGTGTTTTCCCCATGGATTTTAATTCCTACACCATTTTTTTCTTTTGGTTCCGTTACTGCTTGTTCAATATATAGATTGAATAACATCGGGGATAGGCCACAACTCTGTCTCACTCCCTTCCCAACCATTGCTTCCCTTTCATGCTCCTCAGCTCCTATAACTACCATCTGGTTTCTATACAAATTGTAAACCACTTTTGCTCCCTGTATTTGACCCTGCCAGCTCTTCTTTGAAAAGGTCTGGAGTATTTGTTGGATACCTGATTCACAGATGTTTCCTCCATCAGGATTTATAACACAACAATGTTGATGTACTACAGTTGCCCGTCCACTGTGGAACAGTGCCTGTTGACATGTGACTGGTGAAATGCACAGCTCTTATTTACAGTTGTTACAAGTTACCACCTTAGCTATTCCCCTGGTGATGCTAATGTGCGAGGAATGAAATCAATCTTGGAACTTGTGTATCGACAATGTAGTAAGACTCATTCTACGAGGGTTATCCAGAAAGTAAGTTACGATCGGTCAGGAATTGGAAACCACTGGGAAAATCTGATAAAGCTTTGCACAGAAGTGTTGGCCAGTGTATCTAGTATGCCTGTCAATCGAGTCACGTCACTCTTTTCAGTTTTGAGTGAACAGTGTGCACATAAAGATGTGTAGGAAATAGCGTCTCCTGCGAAGTATGAGGGCCTGTTAGAGATTTCGCCTGTGTCATGAAGCCCACGTAACACAACTGTCGAGCAGTTCCTTCTTCATGCCAATTCTCAGCCGCACACTGCAGGGTCATGAAGACACTGCTGCAGTGTTTCCGATGAGAAGTGTTTGATCACCCTCAATACAGCCTGTAATTGGCTCCGCCTGAGTATCCCAGTCAACATTGCCAAAGGCTTTCTCTGAGTCTACGAATGCTAGAAACATAGGTGTGACTTTTCTTAATCTATCTTCTAAGATAAGTCATAGGGTCAGTATTGCCTCATGTATTCCATCATTTCTATGGAATCCAAGTTGATCTTCCCCAAGGTCGGCTACTACCAGTTTTTCCATTTGTCTGTAAAGAATTCATGTCAGTATTTTGCAGCCGTGACTTATTAAATTGATGGCTCATTGTATTCTTCTTGAAGTCTGAGGGTATTTCGCCTGTTGCAGTGCTCCAGCAACGAGCCAACACTGTGGGTGAAGCTGTATGGTCCGTAATGGCCATTCGGACAAGATGATGGTCATCCTGTGCTATGGTCGTGTTCCATGGTCCAGTTCCCACTCATCGCTGCATATGACCTTCCTCTATCCACTGCTTCCACACATGCATCACTGTCGTAGCAGCATGCCCTGTGTGAGCCAAAATGTCACGGTGTGTCAACCCTTTCCCAGAGACCGATCATTCTGCCCCATTCAAACTCGCTCACATGCCAATATGGCTCCCTTTGACGTCAACAAGGCATACTGGCACTCACTGTATTGTTTCCAACTTTTGTGAATGCTCTGCACCGACTACACTAGGTGTAACAGTGACCCTGTCGGACTGATATGAGGGGGCTCTGCTCGGTCTATGTTTACCCCATCTCACTACAAAACGTATCACGTTCTGCTTGCACACCTGTTTCCAATTCCACCAAGTGTGGCACTATTCGGGTAATTCCTTCTTGGTGTTGCAGTTTTCACAAACAGCAGCGTAAAATTGAATGCAAATTTAAATGACTCCCATGGAAAGTTTTGCCGACATTTATGGCAGCATGGGGCCTTAGAAATATTGGGGAGTTTGAATGATAGCAAATTGTTTAAAAGGGGGCATGGTTTACAAATCATTTGTGATAATTGTTTAAATTGATTAATTTGGTTTTTATATTTGTGAAAGTCAAGTGTAGAATGGACACACAGAACTTGTTACAGAAGTAACAAAATTCCAGAAAAATGGCCCTTTAAATTGGATCTTGTGGGCTTGCCGATGGCAACACTGTCTGAATGTCAGTGTCAGGACGATGACTGCTGTCAAAGCTGGTGGACAGCATGAAGGCAGACAGGGGCAGGATTTGGGTGCCACGGCATAGGGCTGTGGTCAAAACAGACAGAGCTGGTGCTGCCATAGGGGGATCGGCAGGCTCAGTAAAATGGCCTCATGGATTACAGGTGACCATAACACTTGAGTGCAGGACTAGCATCATTGGGGGACCCCAGGGAAGAATTGTGGGTGCAGGGCCATTTAAAAGTAACAGTAGCACACTTACTAGGTTTGGTTCATCAAATAAAGACAATCTCTGTGACTGTGATTTACATAAATATGTAATCATCTATATTTCTTAATAAAAATTGCAAAGTAACCCTTGTGCCTGATTGACAGGACCTTTAATGTAATGTTCAAATAATCTTCGATACACAATTATCCACTATAGTGACTCTGCATGACCCCATGCCAAGACACAAAATTTGATCATTTAAAAGGAACATAAATGTAATAACACAGACCACTAATCTCTACATTGTAATATAAGGATAGCACTGGGAATAAACAGTTGGTGTATGTTGTCTTTGTCATTCCATTCAATGATAGGCACAATTCCACAATCAAGGGAGATTTGTGCATGTTCTTCAGTTAATAATTTGTTTTGAAGTCTAAAATTGGAGTCTTAGGCTGCATTCACACCAAAGCCTGGCCGGGCCGCCGCCCGATTTGGTATCAAACACATGGTTTTGAATTGCGGTGTTCACACTGGCGGCCGGGCCGCGCCGACACGGCGTGAGCCTCCCGGAGCCGAGCCGGCGACATCCCGAGTGTTTAATATTGCCGGCGCGAGCCTGTGGAGCAGCACTACAGCTTCTGCAGTACACGCATCACTCGTCTCCCTTCTGCTGTCATCATAAGTGTGACTGCACACATCTTTTATTTTAAGATGTTACCTCACATTTCACAATCAGTGAGGAAAAATTAGGTTTTTTATAATGATACATGCGAAATTACTTTTATTTCATTTATTTAATCTACCGTATTTACATGCATTTACAACAATAGCTTGCCAGTGATCGCAGCATTGCCGCCACTGAATAGTTCGCATTTACTTGTAAACGGAGACAGATATGAGTGTCACTGAGGGACGGAAATGTGTCCCTACCAGATGATAATGCATTGTAAATCATGCTGTTGCAGTTCCTTATCAGTGGAAATAGAACCACTGAGTCAAAGGGCATTATCTCAAAACTCTTCACCTATCAATCTGTCTATCTTACAAGGTAATGAAAAGAATTCTGTGAGGTCATCAGTGGCTCCACATGATGAACCATCACCACTGCCAAGCGCTGCATCATGAAGAAAAAAGTTGGAAAATTCTTAAGTAGTATTTCTGCGATTCTTCGTTGAAGGCACAGCAAGGCATTACCCAAAATGACGAAGCTAATTACTTACTAATGATTCTCAGGAGTCCCATAAACTCTCTTCCCCTCAGAGGTAGGCGTTTGTGAAATTTAAAATACAAAAGCATGACTACAATTAATTGGAGGTAGTGAATGCTGCAGACCAAAGAGTGTGTACTAACGAATCTTACCTTATCGTTATACAAAATTTTTCTTCTGCTGTTATACTACTGCGAAAATTTGTGTTCTGTTTAGAAATTTTGTCTTGAATGTTCTGCAACACATACTGAAATGTATTATGATTCATTCTGTAATTTGAATAAAATTTTTCAGGATAGTTTCTAAGTTCTTCATATAAAGAAAAAAACTCTCCAAAATGTCTGTCGCTATTTATGGGATGAATCCATAATCTCCTAGTTCTTCTGTACTTCAAAACTCTACGAGTTACTGCAGAGTCAAAACAATACCAATAAAAGAGTGAAGACATTGTTCTACACGACAGCACAGACTAGCTAAAGGCGATCAACTGTTGAGTGCAGCTGCGTTGTCTACTGACTTGCTTGTCAGCTGTCGAAGGATGGAGATCTTTTTAAATTTATTTATTTATTTGGCCTCCGGCCAGCCATTTAGCCAAAGAGTGGGGATTACCTTGACAGTGCAGCGCAGCCCGCCAACAAAGAAGGAAAAAAAAAAAAAAAAAAAAAAAAAAAAAAAAAAAAAAAAAACAATGAAACGCACATCTGCGCCGATCTACAGTACTTTCATTAACTCTCCATTATTTTTTCTGTCAAAGTAGACAACGAGACTATAGAATTGCGCTTCAGTTATCTTTCAGTTCCAAATACGAAATGTTCATCATACTAATTGTAGGATGTTGATGACAAATAATTGTTTGTCTTTTGTGATGCAACGTGTGGCCAATTATAAAAGCATAGCAGATGATTGTCCAGTAGCCGAGGAAAAATTCTTATACATTTGGATTTATCTAGAGAATGAGACCATTAAAATAATACGAGGGACCGGCACTAGGTCTGCGCTGATCACTAGTAATTAGTTTTGTTCTGTCCTGCATTATATCACTACACTAAACCAAGCTGTAACCGCGCGAACTCCGTGGCTTGCGGACGCGGCACTGACGCCACTGAATAGCTCGCATTACTTGAGACCAGAGACAGATATCAATATCATTATCATTTCAAAAACTTTTTCGTACTTTTAGCTACATTTCATTCCCAACGATGTATGGTCTAAAACGGATCTAACAGTAAGCTACCCGCTACATAACTTTTTCACTACAAGATGTGTAAATCAAGTGCACAACGTTGACAAAAAGCATCATTTCACAATGACTGCTAAGAAATATGGAAAGATAAATGATTCAATACGAAGCTAAGATGTTGCACTACCACGTGTACAAAAATCAGAATCTTTAGCCGCATACTTTCTTCAAAATCGGTTGGGAAGCGTTACGAAACTAAGAAATCACGCGAATCGAAACGTAAACTTTTTCTTTTTTCACGACGTAAGTAACGCTTTTAAGGAAAAAATAAGCTCATAAAACGATGTGGCGAAGCCTCATATACGGCTAAGAATTTTTAAAACCTGAAAATCGGAGAAGTGGATTTTCCCCCATTTCGCCGTCCCCGCTCGGCGCGGCGCGCAATGTGAATGCACTACACGTCGGCCTGAGCTGGCCAGGCACGAGCCGACCCAGTACGCTTCGGCCCGGCCGGCAGTGTGAACGCAGCCTTATAGTTGTTGAGTAACTCTGGCGAGCTGTCCAGGGTGTGGTAACACAGTAGGTACTTCAGGCAGGTATAACATAAAAGGCTTAAGGCTAGCATTGTGGGAGTAGGTTAAATGAACAGACCACTTAACAGTGAGTATAACTATGTTGCAAGAAGAAACATTAAACAATAGTGCACTGCTAGCTTTGACGACCTGGTAGGTCTGAGACATGAGTGTACACTGATAGCAAATCAAAACTATTGAGATTGGTTGTGGCACAGAGTACAACAAACTGTTTCCGACAAGAATGAACTAAAGTCTATGTAGTCCAAGGATGGTAGGGTAAGGAGGGTCTGTTCTAGGAATAGTATGATTTTACTGTTCCTTACCGCAGTACTGAGTGATATCATAGGATACCTGTAATCATTGGTGTGGGTACAAGACTGATAATAGTGTCACATTGGTATGATCTTTACTAATGATCAGGACATCCCAGGTTTGTGAAAGGATGTTTTTCTGGGTGGCTGGATTGGCAACTAACTGTTATTGTGACAGAGAGATTAGTGCCCATAAAACATTGGTTGTGATACATACACCTTGGTAATGGAATAATAATGTAGCAGATTTGTTTCCCATATGGGATTAATCATGTGCATTGGTGACAATGGGTGAAAAGAGATGTTTGCAGGAACAATCCAGCAGGTAATAGGTTAGGTCTAAGGTTTTCTTGTAAACCTTGCTGAATAACAGCATGCAGGGCAGTAGCATGTAATTGGGTTGCATGGGTGTTATACAATCAAATCTGCAGTGCCTTAAGTTACATCCATGGTAGCTGGTGGGTTTGACAGCACTTTGTTCATAGTAACTAATTCTGCACAGTACCAAGCATCACTGTCACTCAATGATGTCAGTTGATACGTCCCAGATGGTGCCTCCAGTGCAGTAATGTTATCAGTGGGATCACCCATCATAGGCTTTCCTTGTCACAGTTAACTGCTGCCAGTTCTTATTGAAATGACCCAATGTAAGGGTGATGTGGGAATTCACATAAGGGGAAATAAATCACTCAATCACATCAGGGGAAATGATGTTGGAAGTTAGAGGGAAGCTTTTCCCTAACAATGTTATTTTTAAATGAACAATTAAGAATTGACACACACACTACTTACTTTTTTCAACATATTTGCTTGTATTGAGCAATACCTAACTGCATTAAGGCAGTTCTTTTCATAATTATCAATATAAACATGAAAAAAAAAACAGTTAAGTCTGTGGCCAAGCTCAGAGGGAGAGGAAACCTGTCACTCTTTAAAGAACAAAACCATAAAATCTAATACACATAAATGCAAAAATAGCAATGCAGAGCTCAATAACGCTATGCTAAATACAATAAACATTATTAGTTGCCAGAGCAGCAATGGGCGTAATCACCTCTTCCTCCTGCCTTTTATTTCTCGAACTTGTAAAGATACTTCAAAAATATCTGCCTACTATGAGGGCACTCTTTGACATCTTTACATCTCATGTTGTTACTGCTTCTTGGGCCATAAAAGGTTTTCCTTGAATCTATTTAAACCATAACTGGCTCTCTAATATGTTTCCTTATGGACATTACTACTGTTGTCAGTGTTACTGAATCAGTGTGCCTCTTTCATATTTGAATCCTCATGTGTTTTCACACTTGAACTACTTGTGGACAACTTATCAATGTAGATTGGAAGTATTGTAATAATGCTATGAATAATGGGTGCTAAGTAATGAATGTAATGTGTTGTGTGGCTTCTTAAAGTAGCACTGGACTGGCTAGGTGTGAAATATATAAGTTGTATATGCCTTTAGGTGAATAACTCAAAATAGCTTGGTTTGTGAAGATCTAGTTCATGTTCAAGTGCAGAGAGTACCATAGTGCTAGTAGTGAAAAGTTGTTTGTTGTTGTCTTCAGTCTAGAGACTGGTTTGATGCAGCCTCCTGTGCAAGCTTCTTCATCTCCAAGTAACTACTGCACCCTAAATTCTTCTAAATCTGCTTAGTGTATTCATCTCATGGTCTCCCTCAACGGCTTTTACCCTCCATGCTGCACTACGATACTAATGTGGTGATCTCTTGATGCCTCAGAACATGTCCTACCAACCAGTCCCTTCTTGTAGTTGTGTCACAAATTCCTCTTCTCCCCAATTCTGTTCAGTACCTCCACATTAGTTACATGATCTATCCATCTAATTTTCAGCTGTCTTCTGTAGCATCACATTTCAAAAGCCTCTCTTCTCTTCTTGTCTAAACTGTTTATCGCCCATGTTTCACAATCATACATGGCTACATTCCATACAAATACTTCCAGAAATGACTTCCTGACACTTAAATCTATACTTGATATTAACAAATTTCTCTTCTTCAGAAACGCTTTCCTTCCCATAGCCGTCTACATTTTATATCCTCCCTACCTCGATACTCATCAGTTATTTTTCCTGACAAATAGCAATTCTCATTTACTGGTTCATGTCCTAATCTAATTCCCTCAGCATCACCTTATTTAATTGGACTACATTCCATTATGCTCGTTTTGCTTTTGTTGATGTTCATCTTATACCCTCCTTTCAAGACACTATCCATTCCATTCAACTGCTTTTCCAGATCCTTTGCTGTCTATGACATAATTACAAAACTAGTAAACCTCAAAGTTTTTGTGTTTTCCCCATGGATTTTAATTCCTACTCCATTTTTTTCTTTTGGTTCCGTTACTGCTTGTTCAATATATAGATTGAATAACATCGGGGATAGGCCACAACTCTGTCTCACTCCCTTCCCAACCATTGCTTCCCTTTCATGCTCCTCAACTCCTATAACTACCATCTGGTTTCTATACAAATTGTAAACCACTTTTGCTCCCTGTATTTGACCCTGCCAGCTCTTCTTTGAAAAGGTCTGGAGTATTTGTTGGATACCTGATTCACAGATGTTTCCTCCATCAGGATTTATAACACAACAATGTTGATGTACTACAGTTGCCCGTCCACTGTGGAACAGTGCCTGTTGACATGTGACTGGTGAAATGCACAGCTCTTATTTACAGTTGTTACAAGTTACCACCTTAGCTATTCCCCTGGTGATGCTAATGTGCGAGGAATGAAATCAATCTTGGAACTTGTGTATCGACAATGTAGTAAGACTCATTCTACGAGGGTTATCCAGAAAGTAAGTTACGATCGGTCAGGAATTGGAAACCACTGGGAAAATCTGATAAAGCTTTGCACAGAAGTGTTGGCCAGTGTCTCTAGTATGCCTGTCAATCGAGTCACGTCACTCTTTTCAGTTTTGAGTGAACAGTGTGCACATAAAGATGTGTAGGAAATAGCGTCTCCTGCGAAGTATGAGGGCCTGTTAGAGATTTCGCCTGTGTCATGAAGCCCACGTAACACAACTGTCGAGCAGTTCCTTCTTCATGCCAATTCTCAGCCGCACACTGCAGGGTCATGAAGACACTGCTGCAGTGTTTCCGATGAGAAGTGTTTGATCACCCTCAATACAGCCTGTAATTGGCTCCGCCTGAGTATCCCAGTCAACATTGCCAAAGGCTTTCTCTGAGTCTACGAATGCTAGAAACATAGGTGTGACTTTTCTTAATCTATCTTCTAAGATAAGTCATAGGGTCAGTATTGCCTCATGTATTCCATCATTTCTATGGAATCCAAGTTGATCTTCCCCAAGGTCGGCTACTACCAGTTTTTCCATTTGTCTGTAAAGAATTCATGTCAGTATTTTGCAGCCGTGACTTATTAAATTGATGGCTCATTGTATTCTTCTTGAAGTCTGAGGGTATTTCGCCTGTTGCAGTGCTCCAGCAACGAGCCAACACTGTGGGTGAAGCTGTATGGTCCGTAATGGCCATGCGGACAAGATGATGGTCATCCTGTGCTATGGTCGTGTTCCATGGTCCAGTTCCCACTCATCGCTGCATATGACCTTCCTCTATCCACTGCTTCCACACATGCATCACTGTCGTAGCAGCATGCCCTGTGTGAGCCAAAATGTCACGGTGTGTCAACCCCTTTCCCAGAGACCGATCATTCTGCCCCATTCAAACTCGCTCACATGCCAATATGGCTCCCTTTGACGTCAACAAGGCATACTGGCACTCACTGTATTGTTTCCAACTTTTGTGAATGCTCTGCACCGACTACACTAGGTGTAACAGTGACCCTGTCGGACTGATATGAGGGGGCTCTGCTCGGTCTATGTTTACCCCATCTCACTACAAAACGTATCACGTTCTGCTTGCACACCTGTTTCCAATTCCACCAAGTGTGGCACTATTCGGGTAATTCCTTCTTGGTGTTGCAGTTTTCACAAACAGCAGCGTAAAATTGAATGCAAATTTAAATGACTCCCATGGAAAGTTTTGCCGACATTTATGGCAGCATGGGGCCTTAGAAATATTGGGGAGTTTGAATGATAGCAAATTGTTTAAAAGGGGGCATGGTTTACAAATCATTTGTGATAATTGTTTAAATTGATTAATTTGGTTTTTATATTTGTGAAAGTCAAGTGTAGAATGGACACACAGAACTTGTTACAGAAGTAACAAAATTCCAGAAAAATGGCCCTTTAAATTGGATCTTGTGGGCTTGCCGATGGCAACACTGTCTGAATGTCAGTGTCAGGACGATGACTGCTGTCAAAGCTGGTGGACAGCATGAAGGCAGACAGGGGCAGGATTTGGGTGCCACGGCATAGGGCTGTGGTCAAAACAGACAGAGCTGGTGCTGCCATAGGGGGATCGGCAGGCTCAGTGAAATGGCCTCATGGATTACAGGTGACCATAACACTTGAGTGCAGGACTAGCATCATTGGGGGACCCCAGGGAAGAATTGTGGGTGCAGGGCCATTTAAAAGTAACAGTAGCACACTTATTAGGTTTGGTTCATCAAATAAAGACAATCTCTGTGACTGTGATTTACATAAATATGTAATCATCTATATTTCTTAATAAAAATTGCAAAGTAACCCTTGTGCCTGATTGACAGGACCTTTAATGTAATGTTCAAATAATCTTCGATACACAATTATCCACTATAGTGACTCTGCATGACCCCATGCCAAGACACAAAATTTGATCATTTAAAAGGAACATAAATGTAATAACACAGACCACTAATCTCTACATTGTAATATAAGGATAGCACTGGGAATAAACAGTTGGTGTATGTTGTCTTTGTCATTCCATTCAATGATAGGCACAATTCCACAATCAAGGGAGATTTGTGCATGTTCTTCAGTTAATAATTTGTTTTGAAGTCTAAAATTGGAGTCTTAGGCTGCATTCACACCAAAGCCTGGCCGGGCCGCCGCCCGATTTGGTATCAAACACATGGTTTTGAATTGCGGTGTTCACACTGGCGGCCGGGCCGCGCCGACACGGCGTGAGCCTCCCGGAGCCGAGCCGGCGACATCCCGAGTGTTTAATATTGCCGGCGCGAGCCTGTGGAGCAGCACTACAGCTTCTGCAGTACACGCATCACTCGTCTCCCTTCTGCTGTCATCATAAGTGTGACTGCACACATCTTTTATTTTAAGATGTTACCTCACATTTCACAATCAGTGAGGAAAAATTAGGTTTTTTATAATGATACATGCGAAATTACTTTTATTTCATTTATTTAATCTACCGTATTTACATGCATTTACAACAATAGCTTGCCAGCGATCGCAGCATTGCCGCCACTGAATAGTTCGCATTTACTTGTAAACGGAGACAGATATGAGTGTCACTGAGGGACGGAAATGTGTCCCTACCAGATGATAATGCATTGTAAATCATGCTGTTGCAGTTCCTTATCAGTGGAAATAGAACCACTGAGTCAAAGGGCATTATCTCAAAACTCTTCACCTATCAATCTGTCTATCTTACAAGGTAATGAAAAGAATTCTGTGAGGTCATCAGTGGCTCCACATGATGAACCATCACCACTGCCAAGCGCTGCATCATGAAGAAAAAAGTTGGAAAATTCTTAAGTAGTATTTCTGCGATTCTTCGTTGAAGGCACAGCAAGGCATTACCCAAAATGACGAAGCTAATTACTTACTAATGATTCTCAGGAGTCCCATAAACTCTCTTCCCCTCAGAGGTAGGCGTTTGTGAAATTTAAAATACAAAAGCATGACTACAATTAATTGGAGGTAGTGAATGCTGCAGACCAAAGAGTGTGTACTAACGAATCTTACCTTATCGTTATACAAAATTTTTCTTCTGCTGTTATACTACTGCGAAAATTTGTGTTCTGTTTAGAAATTTTGTCTTGAATGTTCTGCAACACATACTGAAATGTATTATGATTCATTCTGTAATTTGAATAAAATTTTTCAGGATAGTTTCTAAGTTCTTCATATAAAGAAAAAAACTCTCCAAAATGTCTGTCGCTATTTATGGGATGAATCCATAATCTCCTAGTTCTTCTGTACTTCAAAACTCTACGAGTTACTGCAGAGTCAAAACAATACCAATAAAAGAGTGAAGACATTGTTCTACACGACAGCACAGACTAGCTAAAGGCGATCAACTGTTGAGTGCAGCTGCGTTGTCTACTGACTTGCTTGTCAGCTGTCGAAGGATGGAGATCTTTTTAAATTTATTTATTTATTTGGCCTCCGGCCAGCCATTTAGCCAAAGAGTGGGGATTACCTTGACAGTGCAGCGCAGCCCGCCAACAAAGAAGAAAAAAAAAAAAAAAAAAAAAAAAAAAAACAATGAAACGCACATCTGCGCCGATCTACAGTACTTTCATTAACTCTCCATTATTTTTTCTGTCAAAGTAGACAACGAGACTATAGAATTGCGCTTCAGTTATCTTTCAGTTCCAAATACGAAATGTTCATCATACTAATTGTAGGATGTTGATGACAAATAATTGTTTGTCTTTTGTGATGCAACGTGTGGCCAATTATAAAAGCATAGCAGATGATTGTCCAGTAGCCGAGGAAAAATTCTTATACATTTGGATTTATCTAGAGAATGAGACCATTAAAATAATACGAGGGACCGGCACTAGGTCTGCGCTGATCACTAGTAATTAGTTTTGTTCTGTCCTGCATTATATCACTACACTAAACCAAGCTGTAACCGCGCGAACTCCGTGGCTTGCGGACGCGGCACTGACGCCACTGAATAGCTCGCATTACTTGAGACCAGAGACAGATATCAATATCATTATCATTTCAAAAACTTTTTCGTACTTTTAGCTACATTTCATTCCCAACGATGTATGGTCTAAAACGGATCTAACAGTAAGCTACCCGCTACATAACTTTTTCACTACAAGATGTGTAAATCAAGTGCACAACGTTGACAAAAAGCATCATTTCACAATGACTGCTAAGAAATATGGAAAGATAAATGATTCAATACGAAGCTAAGATGTTGCACTACCACGTGTACAAAAATCAGAATCTTTAGCCGCATACTTTCTTCAAAATCGGTTGGGAAGCGTTACGAAACTAAGAAATCACGCGAATCGAAACGTAAACTTTTTCTTTTTTCACGACGTAAGTAACGCTTTTAAGGAAAAAATAAGCTCATAAAACGATGTGGCGAAGCCTCATATACGGCTAAGAATTTTTAAAACCTGAAAATCGGAGAAGTGGATTTTCCCCCATTTCGCCGTCCCCGCTCGGCGCGGCGCGCAATGTGAATGCACTACACGTCGGCCTGAGCTGGCCAGGCACGAGCCGACCCAGTACGCTTCGGCCCGGCCGGCAGTGTGAACGCAGCCTTATAGTTGTTGAGTAACTCTGGCGAGCTGTCCAGGGTGTGGTAACACAGTAGGTACTTCAGGCAGGTATAACATAAAAGGCTTAAGGCTAGCATTGTGGGAGTAGGTTAAATGAACAGACCACTTAACAGTGAGTATAACTATGTTGCAAGAAGAAACATTAAACAATAGTGCACTGCTAGCTTTGACGACCTGGTAGGTCTGAGACATGAGTGTACACTGATAGCAAATCAAAACTATTGAGATTGGTTGTGGCACAGAGTACAACAAACTGTTTCCGACAAGAATGAACTAAAGTCTATGTAGTCCAAGGATGGTAGGGTAAGGAGGGTCTGTTCTAGGAATAGTATGATTTTACTGTTCCTTACCGCAGTACTGAGTGATATCATAGGATACCTGTAATCATTGGTGTGGGTACAAGACTGATAATAGTGTCACATTGGTATGATCTTTACTAATGATCAGGACATCCCAGGTTTGTGAAAGGATGTTTTTCTGGGTGGCTGGATTGGCAACTAACTGTTATTGTGACAGAGAGATTAGTGCCCATAAAACATTGGTTGTGATACATACACCTTGGTAATGGAATAATAATGTAGCAGATTTGTTTCCCATATGGGATTAATCATGTGCATTGGTGACAATGGGTGAAAAGAGATGTTTGCAGGAACAATCCAGCAGGTAATAGGTTAGGTCTAAGGTTTTCTTGTAAACCTTGCTGAATAACAGCATGCAGGGCAGTAGCATGTAATTGGGTTGCATGGGTGTTATACAATCAAATCTGCAGTGCCTTAAGTTACATCCATGGTAGCTGGTGGGTTTGACAGCACTTTGTTCATAGTAACTAATTCTGCACAGTACCAAGCATCACTGTCACTCAATGATGTCAGTTGATACGTCCCAGATGGTGCCTCCAGTGCAGTAATGTTATCAGTGGGATCACCCATCATAGGCTTTCCTTGTCACAGTTAACTGCTGCCAGTTCTTATTGAAATGACCCAATGTAAGGGTGATGTGGGAATTCACATAAGGGGAAATAAATCACTCAATCACATCAGGGGAAATGATGTTGGAAGTTAGAGGGAAGCTTTTCCCTAACAATGTTATTTTTAAATGAACAATTAAGAATTGACACACACACTACTTACTTTTTTCAACATATTTGCTTGTATTGAGCAATACCTAACTGCATTAAGGCAGTTCTTTTCATAATTATCAATATAAACATGAAAAAAAAAACAGTTAAGTCTGTGGCCAAGCTCAGAGGGAGAGGAAACCTGTCACTCTTTAAAGAACAAAACCATAAAATCTAATACACATAAATGCAAAAATAGCAATGCAGAGCTCAATAACGCTATGCTAAATACAATAAACATTATTAGTTGCCAGAGCAGCAATGGGCGTAATCACCTCTTCCTCCTGCCTTTTATTTCTCGAACTTGTAAAGATACTTCAAAAATATCTGCCTACTATGAGGGCACTCTTTGACATCTTTACATCTCATGTTGTTACTGCTTCTTGGGCCATAAAAGGTTTTCCTTGAATCTATTTAAACCATAACTGGCTCTCTAATATGTTTCCTTATGGACATTACTACTGTTGTCAGTGTTACTGAATCAGTGTGCCTCTTTCATATTTGAATCCTCATGTGTTTTCACACTTGAACTACTTGTGGACAACTTATCAATGTAGATTGGAAGTATTGTAATAATGCTATGAATAATGGGTGCTAAGTAATGAATGTAATGTGTTGTGTGGCTTCTTAAAGTAGCACTGGACTGGCTTGGTGTGAAATATATAAGTTGTATATGCCTTTAGGTGAATAACTCAAAATAGCTTGGTTTGTGAAGATCTAGTTCATGTTCAAGTGCAGAGAGTACCATAGTGCTAGTAGTGAAAAGTTGTTTGTTGTTGTCTTCAGTCTAGAGACTGGTTTGATGCAGCCTCCTGTGCAAGCTTCTTCATCTCCAAGTAACTACTGCACCCTAAATTCTTCTAAATCTGCTTAGTGTATTCATCTCATGGTCTCCCTCAACGGCTTTTACCCTCCATGCTGCACTACGATACTAATGTGGTGATCTCTTGATGCCTCAGAACATGTCCTACCAACCAGTCCCTTCTTGTAGTTGTGTCACAAATTCCTCTTCTCCCCAATTCTGTTCAGTACCTCCACATTAGTTACATGATCTATCCATCTAATTTTCAGCTGTCTTCTGTAGCATCACATTTCAAAAGCCTCTCTTCTCTTCTTGTCTAAACTGTTTATCGCCCATGTTTCACAATCATACATGGCTACATTCCATACAAATACTTCCAGAAATGACTTCCTGACACTTAAATCTATACTTGATATTAACAAATTTCTCTTCTTCAGAAACGCTTTCCTTCCCATAGCCGTCTACATTTTATATCCTCCCTACCTCGATACTCATCAGTTATTTTTCCTGACAAATAGCAATTCTCATTTACTGGTTCATGTCCTAATCTAATTCCCTCAGCATCACCTTATTTAATTGGACTACATTCCATTATGCTCGTTTTGCTATTGTTGATGTTCATCTTATACCCTCCTTTCAAGACACTATCCATTCCATTCAACTGCTTTTCCAGATCCTTTGCTGTCTATGACATAATTACAAAACTAGTAAACCTCAAAGTTTTTGTGTTTTCCCCATGGATTTTAATTCCTACTCCATTTTTTTCTTTTGGTTCCGTTACTGCTTGTTCAATATATAGATTGAATAACATCGGGGATAGGCCACAACTCTGTCTCACTCCCTTCCCAACCATTGCTTCCCTTTCATGCTCCTCAACTCCTATAACTACCATCTGGTTTCTATACAAATTGTAAACCACTTTTGCTCCCTGTATTTGACCCTGCCAGCTCTTCTTTGAAAAGGTCTGGAGTATTTGTTGGATACCTGATTCACAGATGTTTCCTCCATCAGGATTTATAACACAACAATGTTGATGTACTACAGTTGCCCGTCCACTGTGGAACAGTGCCTGTTGACATGTGACTGGTGAAATGCACAGCTCTTATTTACAGTTGTTACAAGTTACCACCTTAGCTACTCCCCTGGTGATGCTAATGTGCGAGGAATGAAATCAATCTTGGAACTTGTGTATCGACAATGTAGTAAGACTCATTCTACGAGGGTTATCCAGAAAGTAAGTTACGATCGGTCAGGAATTGGAAACCACTGGGAAAATCTGATAAAGCTTTGCACAGAAGTGTTGGCCAGTGTATCTAGTATGCCTGTCAATCGAGTCACGTCACTCTTTTCAGTTTTGAGTGAACAGTGTGCACATAAAGATGTGTAGGAAATAGCGTCTCCTGCGAAGTATGAGGGCCTGTTAGAGATTTCGCCTGTGTCATGAAGCCCACGTAACACAACTGTCGAGCGGTTCCTTCTTCATGCCAATTCTCAGCCGCACACTGCAGGGTCATGAAGACACTGCTGCAGTGTTTCCGATGAGAAGTGTTTGATCACCCTCAATACAGCCTGTAATTGGCTCCGCCTGAGTATCCCAGTCAACATTGCCAAAGGCTTTCTCTGAGTCTACGAATGCTAGAAACATAGGTGTGACTTTTCTTAATCTATCTTCTAAGATAAGTCATAGGGTCAGTATTGCCTCATGTATTCCATCATTTCTATGGAATCCAAGTTGATCTTCCCCAAGGTCGGCTACTACCAGTTTTTCCATTTGTCTGTAAAGAATTCATGTCAGTATTTTGCAGCCGTGACTTATTAAATTGATGGCTCATTGTATTCTTCTTGAAGTCTGAGGGTATTTCGCCTGTTGCAGTGCTCCAGCAACGAGCCAACACTGTGGGTGAAGCTGTATGGTCCGTAATGGCCATGCGGACAAGATGATGGTCATCCTGTGCTATGGTCGTGTTCCATGGTCCAGTTCCCACTCATCGCTGCATATGACCTTCCTCTATCCACTGCTTCCACACATGCATCACTGTCGTAGCAGCATGCCCTGTGTGAGCCAAAATGTCACGGTGTGTCAACCCCTTTCCCAGAGACCGATCATTCTGCCCCATTCAAACTCGCTCACATGCCAATATGGCTCCCTTTGACGTCAACAAGGCATACTGGCACTCACTGTATTGTTTCCAACTTTTGTGAATGCTCTGCACCGACTACACTAGGTGTAACAGTGACCCTGTCGGACTGATATGAGGGGGCTCTGCTCGGTCTATGTTTACCCCATCTCACTACAAAACGTATCACGTTCTGCTTGCACACCTGTTTCCAATTCCACCAAGTGTGGCACTATTCGGGTAATTCCTTCTTGGTGTTGCAGTTTTCACAAACAGCAGCGTAAAATTGAATGCAAATTTAAATGACTCCCATGGAAAGTTTTGCCGACATTTATGGCAGCATGGGGCCTTAGAAATATTGGGGAGTTTGAATGATAGCAAATTGTTTAAAAGGGGGCATGGTTTACAAATCATTTGTGATAATTGTTTAAATTGATTAATTTGGTTTTTATATTTGTGAAAGTCAAGTGTAGAATGGACACACAGAACTTGTTACAGAAGTAACAAAATTCCAGAAAAATGGCCCTTTAAATTGGATCTTGTGGGCTTGCCGATGGCAACACTGTCTGAATGTCAGTGTCAGGACGATGACTGCTGTCAAAGCTGGTGGACAGCATGAAGGCAGACAGGGGCAGGATTTGGGTGCCACGGCATAGGGCAACTTTTTGCAGTTTCTTCAGTTTTGACCTACAATTCATAGCCAATAGATTGTGGTCAGGGTCCACATCTGCCCCTGGAAATATCTTACAATTTTAAACCTCGTTCCTAAATCTCTGTCTTACCACTACAAAATCTACCTGAAACTTTCCAGTGTCTCCAGGTCTCTTCCACATATACAACCTTCTTTCAGGATTCTTAAACCAAGTATTAGGTATGATTAAGTTATGCTCTGTGCACGATTCTACCAGGCAACTTCCTCTTTCATTCCTTACATCCATTCCATATTCATCTATTACTTTTCCTTTTCTTCCTTTTCCTACTATCGAATTCTAGTCCCCCATGATTTTTAAATTTTCGTCTCCCTTCACTATCTGAATAATTTCTTGTATCTCCTCATACATTTCTTTAATCTCTTCGCCATCTGCGAAACTAGTTGGGATATAAACTTGTACTACTGTGGTAGGTGTGGGCTTCATGTCTATCTTTGCCATAATAATGCATTCACTAAGCTGTAGTAGCTTACCTGCACTCCTATTTTTTTTATTCATTGTTAAACCTACTACTGCATTAGCCTTATTTGATTTTGTATTTATAACCCTGTATTCACTTGACCAGAAGTGTTGTTCCTTCTGCCACCAAACTTCACTAATTCCCACTATATCTAACTTTAACCTATCCATGTCCCTTTTTAAATTCTCTAAACTACCTGCCCGATTAAGGGATCCGATATTCCATGCTCCAGTCCTTAGAACGCCAGTTTTGTTTCTCCTGATAATGACGTCTTCCTGAGTAGTCCCTGCCCAGAGATCCGAATGGGGAACTGTTTTACTTCCAGATAATGTTACCCAAGAAAATGCCATCATCATGTAACCATACAGTAAAGCTGCATGACCTTGGGGAAAATTACGGCTGTAATACCCCTCCGTTATGGTTTTACGTACAGTAAGGCTATCTGTATTGCTGGTACCTCCCCATCAACTGCAAGGTCCATGATTCACCGGGGTGGGTTTAATAAAATAACAGTCAGTTTTAGGGCTGCAACATTTGAGTCACCCTCCGTGTTTGCAGTAGTTACATAAGTCTTCCAGTGTCATATTGTACTCTGTATAGAATGGTATGTACAAATGCAAAGATATTTCCAGTGTGTTGAGATACAGTGCTAATTATCAAAAGTATCTAACAGCTTTAGTACTGTGTTTCATCACCAAAGCTTGACTATGACTCCAAATACAATATTCAACTGTGTTGTTGTGCTCAAAAGTTCTATTTAACCTGATACATTTGTCCAGTAGGGACTGTGTAATCCCAGTGCATAGAGTGCAGGCTCACTATGGGCTCATAGTTTGCAGAACCTCTCCAGAGTCAAAGTTTCTGCCAATAAATCTGGTGTAGGTACTCCAGGGTATGTAGAGATAAGCATATTAAGAAGAAATGTTGTATCATTTGCATGTTAAATAGTGTACAATGACTTATATTAGCAAAGTTTTTAAAACTGATTTTACCGGGTCACCAGTGTGCTTTACAGTATCTGGCCCATGGCACAGTTTATTGCTTATTGGTGCTTAGTATGTCTCATATCAGAAGGTTCGAGTTGCTCATCTGCCCAGGTGGATTTCGCCTGTGTATCTCTGTGGCTCCACAGACAACTGCTATGAATAATATTCAAGGCTAGTAGGTGGCAATAATCCATTTTATTAGGCAGCATCAATGTCTGTATTGATTCATGGTACATGCAGGAAGCATACATGGAATTCCTTTTAATGCTGTAGAAAGATATTTCATCAATATTTAGTAATATTGAGGTTGAAAATCAGTAGCCTTGACGACTTCTTAGGACAAATACACAAAATCATTTCTAGAAGTTCAGAGTTTTAGTACGGAGCTAATAAATAAATCACCAATTTCATCTTTATCTGACCATGCAGTTATTTACGATAGTCGGGAGTAAGTATTGTTCAGACTGTAACTTCAGTAAGATTTCACTGTAAGTATAATTTTATTTGAAATGCTGTTAAGTGTCACTTGTTTCATGCATGGTTTGGATATTTACTTATCTTCTCCATAGTGGGCGAATCATGAAGATGCTCACAGTAGCAGGGCCCTTGCTAATCTATGGACCTCCATTTGTCACCACACACTGACAGGTAAGACAGTCCAAGCCAGCTGGATGGGTGGCAATCAGGTGCCTTTAACAGAGTGGACAAAATTGTGTTTTGCCAACAACTAAAGTGACCACAGTATTAGTTGTTGGGTTTAAATGGTGAAATCAAATTACTCGTGAATCTTAAGAAAATCAATGTAAAGAGCCATGGTTAGTGGACATTATTATGCAAAACGCTTACAAGAAAGTATCAAAAGGGTACTGAATATTCCAGGAAATGAGCCACAAATAGTTTGTTTGGTATACGACAGTGGTACCTTTTTTTAAAGAGGGGATTACGGTGTAACTGTTGTGGTTTTTCCAGCCAGGTGAGAGTATTAGAAATGGACAAGCCAAGTGGCAGGCTGTATCACAGTTTGTTTTCCTCATAGTCACACATGTGTGAGCTAGGGCATGGCCAAAAAAAGGCACACACTATCCATAGTGCCTGGGTTGACTATGTTCTACATGACATTCACAATCTTCATGATGGTCGTCTGCAATGGAGAAGGGGACAACCAATGCAATACAAATTTGTGTTTTGTGTGAAGTATCTATATGGCCTCCCTCACAAAATTAATTGGCATTCTCAGTTTATAGCTCCATTGCAGTGTGCCAATGGATAATATTATGGCATTCTCTAGGTAATCCATGACTGTCTAGCGTGAAAACATTTCTCGACATATTCCTTGTGGTACTGCACTACATCTCTCAGCACTGGTGAAAATAAACTTACCTTTTTTGACTGTTTAGCCCAGAAACTTGTTACTATCATTGCAAAGACGTGCATAACTGAGCTTGGAAAATATATGAAGACTAGTCTGTTGCAAAACAACTCATTAAAGGAGTGTGGAATGATTGGCAATTATGTCACCTACTTCAGAATCAGTTTCCCAAATAATCTGAACAAATGCTATTATTTTATGTAATATTGGTTGTTTCAGTGTTTGTATGTCAATTAATTATAAGTCTTCCTAACTGTCATTGCTGTTTAAATGTAGCTGTCAGCTTATTTAAGTAATGAAACAATCCAATTCAACAATGTAATCTTATTTTCTCAATGTTATAATGTGTCCAGTAGGCCATTGCTTAGCTGTGTAGTAGACTACTAAGAATGAATAGTTAGCTGTGTGGAGGTTTACGGGGGAGGTCACCCATAAAATAGGGTAAGAGCCATCACATTGAGGAGTGAACTTTTTAGTTCTTCCCTTTCTTACTAGTGGATTTTGGAGCAGCACAAGATTACTTGGTTTATACAGCAGAAGCGTAGTCTCTTTGTTACTATGCTGCAACTGTCTTTGAGAAGTTCTTGGACTGTTCTGCTTAACCAAATTGACTAAAGACTGTGGAGTAATTCTTTACTTCACTCTTACTTTTCCCATTGTTAGTCTTATGCGGTCAATTCACTTAATGTTGCTCCGTATAGTTACTCTAGATATTTTACAGTTGATACTGTTTCCAGCAGTTTCTCATCAATAGTGTAGTTGTACAGCAGTGACTTTCTTTTCCCATGTAGGCACTATGTTACATTTATTTATGTTCAGTGTCAACTGCTACAGCCTGCACCATTCATCAATCCTCTGCAAATCATACTGAAAATCAGTTCTATCTTCTGGCTTTGGACTCTGTTGTAGACAACCGCATCATCTATGATCAGTCTTAAGGAGCATCTGACAATTTCTACTACATCATTTATAAACTACCTTCACGTCTGTTGATTTTCTTCCATTAAGAGCAGCATGTCTGTCCGCAAGGAAGTCTTGAATTCAATCACAAATCTGCTCTGATACTCAATAAATTTGTATTTTTTTTGTTCACTAAGTGACAGTCTGGTATGGTGTCAAGGAACAGGGCATCAACCTGAGCACTACTGCCTACAGTGCTGTGGATTTCGTGGAGGAATAGAGCAAGCTGAGTTTGCAAGATCTGTATTCAGGATTGCTGTTGATTTTTATAGAGAAGATTTTCGTTCTCCAGACACATTATAATTCTTGAGCAAAAACACGTTCCCCTAATTCTATAACAGCCTGACATCAACTGTATAGGTTTCTAACTATGTATATGTTTTGTGGCCCTTCTTAAAAATGTGAATGATCTGTGTTTTTTCCAGTTGCTGCGTACCCGTTGTTGCTCCTGCGATCTACAATGCACTGTTGTTACAAGGGAAGCAAGTTCTTTTGCATAACTTTTCTAGAATCTTGTAGATATCTCTCATCTGGTCCTGATGCCTTTCCACTAAAAAGCAATTTTAGTAGATTTTCTATTCCTTGATGGGTTATCTCAATATTTGCCATTTTTATGTTCATACAATACTTAAAGGAGGAATTGTGTTATGATCTTCCATGGTGAAACAATTTCAGAAAACTGAATTCAGTTATTCATCCTTCTCTCTGTTATCTTCAGTTTCAGTGCTTCAGTCTTTGAATTAGTGAACAGATGATTTCTAACTGCATATAGGTTTTAGACCAAAACCTATTCAAAGTGCCAAAGGTGGATCATGTCTCCTCTGCAGTAGGTAAGGGATCTATCATCGCTCGTGCACTTGACAGTGAGTGGTGTGTCAATGGTAGGGCTAAATGTCCTGTACATGGCAGACAGGGACCAGGGAGGACTCTGGATGTTATACCGATCCCCCAACCAACAAATTTGAGGTGTTGTCTTTCACTGAAACTGAAAGTGAGTCAGTGAGACCTACTTCACCTGTCGAGAGACCTACTTTGTCTTTTGTCAAGAGGAGGCAAAGGCAAAAGGACCAGTCTCTTAATTGTTGGCAGTTAAATGTATGATGAATAATGGTATCCTGCAGGGAAATGGCATCATAGGACAAGAAGGAACACCAGGTGCACTCAATGTATATACCAGGGGGCCTCATTCAATATGCTGAAGAAGTTGTTCTGATAGCCACAGAGGGGCAGGGTACAACCAATGACAGAAAAGGATCTCTAAGAAAAATAAAAATTTCTGTTACTTTTATATCCACCTCATATATCTTGACTCATTCCATGTTATACATTGTTATCATTATTCTAACCAAATTTACATGATGCAGTAGAAATATGGATTATAACAACACAAACCAACCTAAGCACATTATTAACTCTACAAAAAAGTTATTAGAATTATTTGTGGAGCCAAGCTTAAGAGAACCTTGCTGAAACCTATTTCCAAAATTATGTGTGCTTACCATTATGTATGTGTGTATATTAAAAGGAGTATTGCTTACGGAAAGAATAATAACTCTGATTGTGTTAGGCACTGCCATGGTTCAGGACAAAAATTGAGATGCCATGTAAATATCCACAGAACAACTATATACAAAAATAATGCACTTATGCTGGACTGAAGTTAGCCAATGCCCTTCCAAAATGCCTCACGGGCCTTCCTACTGGTAAATTAAAGACTAGCTAAAAATAATTTCATTTGAAATCTACTTTATTCCTGAGATACTTTTGTTATCATTATGAGAAGTGTTTTGTCAGGCTCACAATTTTAAGTAATTTGCAAATGCTCTAATGATAAAAATATTTGTACACTTATTTGTATACTAATTGTAAAATGCATTAAAATGTAAAATTTATTGTTTCACAGAAGTCTTCAGTTTGTTTTTTTGTAAACCGACATATTAAGAAGAAGAATCTGTACAATGTCCTGACACTGTATTGTTTCTAGGGATAGTATTTCATTATTCAATGATTTATTATTATTATTTCCTTTCTCAGACGTTATGTCTGGTTAAAAATTGAAAGTGACGCGGACCTTGATCAAACGTGACTTCCTTTTAACTGTAAGGTATATGTTACATTGCATTTAGAAACTTGCAGGTAATTGAACATGTATCAATAATTGCAGATTTCTGTAGTTGTATACATACATTTGGATGTAGCTGTATTATGTTGATGTACTGGTGGATACAGTGTGGTATGATTCCTGTAGTTGACAGTATAATTGGTATAATGTCAACTTTATCCTGATGCCACATGTCCTTGACTTCCTCAGCCAGTTGGATGTATTTTTCAATTTTTTTCTCTTGTTTTCTTCTGTATATTTGTTGTATTGGGTATGGATATTTCGATTAGTTGTGTTAATTTCTTCTTTTTATTGGTGAGTATGATGTCAGGTTTGTAATGTGGTGTTGTTTTGTCTGTTATGATGGTTCTGTTCCAGTATAATTTGTATTCATTATTCTCCAGTGCCTTTTGTGGTGCATACTTGTATGTGGGAATGTGTTGTTTTATTAGTTTATGTTGTATGGCAAGCTGTTGATGTATTATTTTTGCTACATTGTCATGTCTTCTGGGGTAGTCTGTATTTGCTAGTATTGTACATCCGCTTGTGATGTGATCTACTGTTTCTATTTGTTGTTTGCAAAGTCTGCATTTATCTGTTGTGGTATTAGGATCTTTAATAATGTTGTTGCTGTAATATCTGGTGTTTATTGTTTGATTCTGTATTGCAATCATGAATCCTTCCATCTCACTGTATATATTACCTTTTCTTAGGCATGTGTTGGATGTGTCTTGTTTGACGTGTGGCTGTGTTAGATGATACGGGTGCTTGCCATGTAGTGTTTTCTTTTTCCAATTTACTTTCTTTGTATCTGTTGATGTTATGTGATCTAATGGGTTGTAAGGTGGTTATGAAATTGCAATGGTGTAGCCGATGTATTTATGTGAGTGATGGCTTTGTGTATTTTGCTAGTTTCTGCTCGTTCTATAAAGAATTTTCTTAAGTTGTCTACCTGTCCATAATGTAAATTTTTTTATGTCGATAAATCCCCTTCCTCCTTCCTTTCTGCTTAATGTGAATCTTTCTGTTGCTGAATGTATGTGATATATTCTATATTTGTGCATTGTGATTGTGTAAGTGTATTGAGTGCTTCTAGGTGTATGTTACTTCATTTCACTACTCCAAATGAGTAGTTCAATATTGGTATAGCGTGTCTTGTTTCTTGCTGTCAATTCTGTTTTCAGTATTTTTGTTAGTCTTTGTCTATATTTTTCTTTTAGTTCTTCTTTAATATTTGTATTATCTATTCCTATTTTTTGCCTGTATCCTAGATATTTATAGGCATCTGTTTGTTCCATCACTTCTATGCGGTTGCTACGGTTATACAATATATAATCTTCTTGTGTAGTGTGTTTTCCCTTGACTTTGCTATTTTTCTTACATTTGTCTGTTCCAAAAGTCATATTTATGTCATTGCTGAATACTTCTGTTATCTTTAGTAATTGGTTGAGTTGTTGATTTGTTGCTGCCACTAGTTTTAGATCATGCTTGTATAGCAAATGTGTGATTTTGTGTTGGTATGTTCCAGTAATATTATATCCATAATTTGTATTATTTAGCATGTTGGATAGTGGTTTCAGAGCAAGGCAGAATCAAAAAGGATGTAATGAGTCTCCTTGGTATATTCCGCACTTAATCTGTATTGGCTGTGATGTGATATTATTTGAATTTGTTCGGATATTAAGTGTGGTTTTCCAATCTTTCATTACTATTTTTAGGAACTGCATCAATTTAGGATCTACTTTGTATATTTCCAATATTTGTAGTAACCATGAGTGGGGTACACTATCAAAAGCTTTTTGGTAATCAATGTATGCGTAGTGTAGCGACCTTTGTTTAGTTTTAGCTTAATATTTCACCTCTGCATCTATTTTCAGTTGCTCTTTACATCCTCGTGCTCCTTTGCAGCAGCCTTTTTGTTCTTCATTTATAATTGTGTTCTGTGTTGTATGTGTCATTAATTTCTGTGTAATTACTGAAGTTAATATTTTGTATATTGTTGGTAGGCATGTTATGGGGTGATATTTTGCTGGGTTTGCTGTGTCTGCTTGATCTTTAGGTTTCAGATACGTTATTCCTTGTGTAAGTGTATCAGGGACTGTGTATGGGTCTGCAATGTAACTGTTAAATAATTTATGAATATAATAGAGGGAAACATTCCACATGGGAAAAATATATCTAAAAACAAAGATGTGACTTACCAAACAAAAGTGCTGGCAGGTCAATAGACACCAAAACAAACAAAAACACAAACACAAACACAAACACACACACACAATTAAAGCTTTCGCAACAGACGGTTGCTTCATCAGGAAAGAGGGAAGGAGAGGGAAAGATAAAAGGATGTGGGTTTTAAGGGAGAGGGTAAGGACATGTCTGCGTGTGCGTGTGCGTATGCGCGTGCGCGAGTGTATACCTGTCCTTTTTTCCCCCTAAGGTAAGTCTTTCCGCTCCCGGGATTGGAATGACTCCTTACCCTCTCCTTTAAAACCCACATCCTTTCGTCTTTCCCTCTCCTTCCCTCTTTCCTGATGAAGCAACCGTCAGTTGCAAAAGCTTGAATTTTGTGTGTATGTTTGTGTGTCTATCGATCTGCCAGCGCTATTGTTTGGTAAGTCACATCATCTTTGATTTTAGATATGTTAAATAATTTAGTTAGATGTGAATGTGTTGACGTGAACTTCTTTAGCCAGAAATTTGCTATTTCATCTCTTCCAGGTACTTTCCAACTATACGTAGAATTAATTGCTCGGGTGACTTCATGTTGCAAAATTATCACTTCAGACATTTGTGGTATCATCTTGTATGTGTCTGTTTCTGCTTGTATCCACCGTGCATGTCTGTTATGTTGTACCGGGTGTGACCATATGTTGCTCCAGAAGTGTTCCATGTCTGTTATGTTTGGTGGATTGTCTATTTTAATGTGTGTGTTATCTATTCTCTCATAAAATTTCTTTTGGTTTGTGCTGAATGTTTGGTTTTGTTTCCTTCTATTTTCACTTTTTTGTATCTCCTATGTCGTTTGGCTAATGCTTGTAATTCCTGTTTCTTTTCAAATAATTGCTCTATTGCTTCTTGTTGTGAGATATTACCTAACGTTTTTCGATTTTTATCTGATATTTCATTTCTTATAAATTGTGTTAGCTGTCCGATGTCTTTTCTTAGGTTTTCTATTCTGATCTGTAGCCTGTGTTGCCATGCTGGTTTTGTGGGTTTCTTCTGTGTGTTGGTTGGTTCTGATCTCAGCCTAGTGTGTATATTTAGTGTAGTGAGTGCTCCTATATAAACCAGTAGGTGTAACTCTTCCATAGTTGTATTTTCATTTATTCTGTTGTGTATGATTGTGTTGATAGTTGTTATTGTTATTTCGACTTGTGGGTTATTTGGAGGTCTATACAAGAATGGTATAATGTCTGTATTTGTGTCTTTGTATTCTATATATGTCAACTGAAATTTTTCTTCTTTAACTAACATGTGTGTCACTTCGTGTTCTATTTTTGCTTGTTCTGGTGGCTGTCTCAAGATTTCATTTTCCTCTGATTGTTTAATTGATGCATGTTGTTCTTTGTTCGTTTGCTCTGGGATGTTTGAGTCCATTACTGTATTTTCTTCTTCTTCTGATTGCACATTATTTTGTTCCAGTATTTGTTGTACTTGTTGTTTGACGTTTTCTAATTCTGACTGGGGTATCCTGTATTTTTTTTTATTACACGGATCTGCTCAGCTAGTCGTCGTCCTGTTAAAAATTTTAATTCTGGGTATCTGATAATAAATGTTGTGTATACTTGTGATCTGTGTCCAGTTGTGTTGTTTCCTAAGTTTGTTGCTTGGTAATAACAGAACTCGAGGTGTCGGTTAACTTCATCTGACCATCTCATCCTCTGTCTTTCTTTTCCTTCTAGAATGGTTGCAGGAAGCATATCCTGCAAAACACCTCTATTTGGATTTAAATCACTTTCCATGTGGCTAGCAGTGTCATTACCATTGTGGACAGGCACAGGGTTCAAGCGTCATCGCTGACGATGACAGCACTTGTCCGAGGCTTCATTAGTTCTGTCCCGAACCAACTAAAATGGGGGGTTAGCCATATCAGTGGTTTGTTCTTTTTGTTGCCTTTTATGACTGGCAGAACATACCGGAGGCTTATTCTTTTCCCGGGCCTCCACGGGTATTATTATTATTATTATTATTTCTTTCTTATCTCAGACGTTATGTCTGGTCAAAAGTGGAAAGTGACGCGGACCTTGATCAAGCGTGACATCCTTTTAACTGTACGGTATATGTTATATTGCATTTAGGAACTTTTGGGTAATTGAACATGTATCAATAATTACGGATTTCTGTAGCTGTATATACAAGTTTGGATGTACTTGTATTGCATTGATTTACTGTTGGATATTGTGTGTTATGACTCCTGTAGTTGATAGTATAATTGCTATAATGTCAACTTTATCCTGATGCCACATACCCTCGACTTCCTCAGCCAGTTGGATGTATTTTTCAATTTTTTCTCCTGTTTTCTTTTGTATATTTGTTGTATTGGCTATGGATATTTCCATTAATTGTGTTAATTTCTTCTTTTTATTGGTGAGTATGATGTCAGGTTTGTTATGTGGTGGTGTTTTATCTCTTATAATGGTTCTGTTCCAGTATAATTTGTATTCATTATTCTCCAGTACATTTTGTGGTGCTTACTTGTATGTGTGAACGTGTTGTTTTACAAGTTTATGTTGTAAGGCAAGCTATTGATGTATTATTTTTGCTACATTGTCATTTCTTCTGGGGTATTCTGTATTTGCTAGTATTGTACATCCGCTTGTGATGTGATCTACTGTTTCTATTTGTTGTTTGCAAAGTCTGCATTTATCTGTTGTGGTATTGGCATCTTTAATAATATGCTTGCTGTAATATCTGGTGTTTATTGTTTAATCCTGTATTGCAATCATGAATCCTTCCGTCTCACTGTATATATTGCCTTTTCTTAGCCATGTGTTGGATGCGTCTTGATCGATGTGTGGCTGTGTTAGATGATACAGGTGCTTGCCATGTAGTGTTTTCTTTTTCCAATTTACTTTCTTCGTATCTGTTGATGTTATGTGATCTAAAGGGTTGTAGAAGTGGTTATGAAATTGCAGTGGTGTAGCTGATATATTTATACGAGTGATTGCTTTGTGTATTTTGCTAGTTTCTGCTCGTTCTAGAAAGAATTTTCTTAAATTGTCTACCTGTCCATAACGTACGTTTTTTATTTTGATAAATCCCCTTCCTCCTTCCTTTCTGCTTAACGTGAATCTTTCTGTTGCTGAATGTATGTGATGTATTCTATATTTGTGGCATTGTGATTGTGTAAGTGTATTGTGTGCTTCTAGGTCTGTGTTACTCCATTTCACTACTCCAAATGAATAGGTCAATATTGGTATAGCAACAGTATTTATAGCTTTTGCTTTGTTTCTTGCTGTCAATTCTGTTTTCAGTATTTTTGTTAGTCTTTGTCTATATTTTCCTTTTAGTTCTTCTTTAATATTTGTATTATCTGTTCCTATTTTTTATCTGTATCTTAGATATTTATAGGCATCTGTTTTTTCCATCACTTCTATGCAGTCGCTGTGGTTATCCAATATGTAATCTTCTTGTTTAGTGTGTTTTCCCTTGACTATACTATTTTTCTTACATTTGTCTGTTTACTATTACTGCATTACTATTACTAACAGTATCTGTTTTGTAAACCCTTTCACCTCCTCCTTCCTGTAAAGTTCTCTCTAAACATCCTGACTGCTTTCATCAGTTACAAATTTGAACTGCAGAAGTTTTCTTTCATGATCTAAACTTAACTGATTCTTTACTTCTCATCTCATATGGTAAGTCTCCCCTAAGCCGTGGTTCTGGGGGACTTTCCTGAAACCTACCCTTTTTCCTAGACCTCTCCAGTTCTTTTCCTTCACCCTTCTTCCTTCCCCTTCAACCCTTCTGCCTGAAGGAGTCACTGGCTCTGAAGCTTGCAGATCAACAGTCTTATGTGTGTGTTCTGCCACCGCTAGGTGAGTAGATTTTTTCTCTATCCAATTAAATAATTTTATCAATAATTGATTGTTTTCATTGTCATAAACAAACTGGTTTACACATTCTATTGGCTATATCTGACCATTATAAGCAGGTAAAACAATTACTGCATTTACAACTGAATTCAGTTTTACCTTCCTCACAATTCTTAGTGTAGGAACTAGTGCAAAGTTGGACATCAACAACTCTTAACTGCACAGAGACACAGTACTGCCTGACATAAATCATCATTAAATATTTACAAATGATGACCCTCCTGCCACTTCTACACAGTCTTATTAACAGTGTAATTACTTGATGGAACTTAAAATTATGTACTACATATTTGTGGTCATTGTATCTTGGCTGCTAGTTTAAGGCTGTTTATATTTCAGATAGGAATTCTTATCTGTATTTTGCAACTAGTTTCTTAAATATTTTTGGCATAATTGCTTTAAGTACCTTCAGGGACCATCAACAGCCATTATTAATTATAGTTATTTCCTTACTTCAAACATTGTTTTGAGTCATTTAGTTTATATATGTAATGTTTGGTTAGCTCCATCTAAAGGTGTCTGGCTCTGAAACAACATTCTGTTGTGAAACAAAAATACAAAATAAAATGTTTTTCACTGAGGGTCTGTATACCATCAGTACTGTTACAGTGCATGTTTCCATATCGACTATTTTGTAGGTGCAATTAGCGTCTATAAATTATCTAGTTTTCTAAATTTATGATTAGAAAAACAGTGGCAATGAAGTCAGTAACAATTCTTACTGCAAACAAATCTTTCTCACAGTATATAAGCAACTGTTATCCAATGACAATTGTCAAGGTACTTTCATAAATGAAAAGTAAGTAGTTCCATTAAAGACACCTAAATAGTATATCAGTATAAGGTGTTAATTTAAATTACAAATAATCTACAGCAGATTACTGTCCACAAAGAGTATTGTTAAGACTCCATTCAGAAATAGTTTCTGGCAATTATTAGAAATCAAATTCATGAAGCTGCTCCTTTCTGTTGAAATCTTATCGAACACGATGTATGAATTAAGAAGTGAATGAATTAATTTGCTATTGTTAATGCTCATCATCAAATCCTCTCGGCTTGGTAGACCACTCATAGAAATCACTTGTTACGGGCGAAAACTTAAAGAAGTCATTTTCTGCTGTAGAGTAATTTCACTTTAGGACACAGTGGATAATCTACTTTTAGGTTATGGTGCACAGAACTGTGATCTACATTCGACTATGGAACTGCCTCATTGGTAACTGCCCATTGCTTTTATTATTTATTGATCTGCTACAATTATACAGTGGGTCTGGTGTAGAGTCATGAACAGAACTGGTTTCATCCTGTCCAGCCCATGTTTCGCAGCCTGACCCATACGGGCCATGGGCTGGTCCGCTAGGCTGGTGAGCTGAGCACAGAGTACACAGCCAGAACCAGTGAGCTGACACGACCCGGCGGCCCACTGCTTCCCCAGCCCACTGGACTACACACACCGTGGCTACAAGCGGTGCAACCTGCTCCTTTATAACTCTGCCGTGTTACACTCTTAGACAGCATGCCCACCAACATGGAGTGACAAACAATGTGATGCTTTCAGTAATGGGAATAACCAAATGCAAATCAATTCTGTTGGTTGTTGGAAAACAATGGACTCATTCACTTCTAGGTTCAGAGGTTGAATTAAAATCATTTATTCTTTTGACTGAAACTTGTCTTTTGGAGCAATTCAATGACACCATTGCCACTCCCTGTTACAGTTTCTGATATTGACTGAATTACTCATTCCTTCTTTTCAACTGAAACCAGTCTGTAGTTTTTCTGTCATTTGGAACATGTTTCTGTTCTTTCAATTGAAATGGTTTTATTTGACTCAGCAGTCATTCTTCACAGTAAAACCAGTCTTTACTACTCTCCTTACAGATGAATACAGATAATTCCATGATGATATTTGTATCCGACTTAATGGTCTGAGTGTTTTGTTTTGTAGTGCAAAAAACAACTGGGGTCATATGCACCCAAGTCAAAACTAGAGAATACGAACACAGAGAGGAGTTAAAAGACTATGTCAGTCCCACTTGACAGAATAGAAGACAGCTAAAAACAGACATGTGGAAAAAGGGCTAAAACAGGCACCATACAGAAATGGAGGTCAAAAACTAAAAATTAAATGGTCTTTGCCTTATTGCTTTGGCAGATAAAAACTAAAATGCTGTTAACAGCCAGCACACATTATCTGCTAAAATGGCTGATAAATCAGATGGCAAACCCAAGCTGGAACTTAAATGGTTTAAAAAAGACACTCCATCATGAATTAGCAGACAGTTAAAATTTGTGAACAATGGGTACAAAGCAAATGACAATGTCTAAAAAGGCAGTGCCCAATACACAGCCGAGTTCAAATAATCTCCTCCTGGTGGGAGGGACGAGAGGAGGTCGTCCAAGACGTTGGGAGAGGCTTAATAAGCAAGAGCTTATTCCCGTGAAGGGAGGACCATTGGTGATACCAAAGGGACACTACCTCCTGACAAACAGTAATGCATAGATTGTTGGAGGAAATATAGGTATGCACAGGCTGAGGTATGAGGACTGCACCCTTGGCAGCAGCGTCGGCAGCCTTGTTTGCTGGCAGACCAACATGACCAGGAGCCCACAGAAACAAAAGTGAGCCAGTGACAATTTTCCTGGACCCGTTGCACTAAGGGATAGGCAGTATACAGCACACACAGACTTTGAAGGGCACTGAGTGAGTCTTGAGTTGAGGACACAGTTGAATTACTGTGCCACTGGATGTACTCTGCGGCCTGATACAAGGTGAAGAGCTTGGCTGTAAATACTGAGGAGTGTGCCGGAAGCTGATATTGAAAGACACGGGTGCCAATGATGAAGGCAAACCTGACCCCATGGTCAGTCCGAGAGCCATCAGTGAATACAAAGGTACTATCATGAAGTTCCATGCGAAGGTCGTGAAACTGAAGGCGATAGACCGAGGTTGAAGTAGTGTCCTTAGGAAGGCCCAGGTAAACATGGGTCACTTCATGAAGCCAATGTAATGAAGGGTTCACACCCATCAGGAAAGTTGCAGGTAGTTTGAAGTTAAGCTGCCGTAGCAAGTGCCGAAAGCAGACTCCAGGAGGTAACAGAGAAGAGGGACAAGCCCCATACTGACGGTAAAAGGAATCGTGAATGGAGGCAGCACAGAAGGAGTGGCCACACATGGCAGACAAACAGCATGCATACCTGCTGGGGAGAAAGTCAAGGCAGTAGGACAGTGGTAGTTCAGCAGCTTCAGCATACAGATTCTCGACCGGGCTGGTGTAAAAGGTGCCCGTGGCCAAATGGATGTCATGATGGTGGATAGTGTTGAGACGGCGTAAGAGTGATGGGTGTGCAGACATGTAAACAAATCATAAGAATGATGGGTGTGCAGACATGTAAACAAAGCATAAGAGGGATGAGTGTGCAGACATGTAAACAAAGCATAAGAGGGATGAGTGTGCAGACATGTAAACAAAGCACCCATAACCGAGTTTTGAACAGACAAGGGACCAATACAAAAGGAGAAGGGTGGTTCGATCGGCACCCCAAGAAGTAGCATTGAGGACACACAGGGCATTGAGAGAGCACATGCAGTGGGCTGCCAGGTAAGATACATGGGAGGACCAAGAGTGTTTCCTATCGAGTATGAGCCCCAGGAATTTCATAGTTTCAATGAACATAAGGGCAACAGGCCCAAGATGTAGAGATAGTGGGAGAAACCATTTGCACTTCCAGAAATTCTTACAGATGGTTTTGTCAGTGGAAAAGCGAATGCCATTGTCAATACTCCATTACTAAAGATGATCAAGATAGCGCTGAAGATGCCGCTCAGTGAGATAGGTCCATGGAGAACTGCAATAGATGGCGAAACGTCAACAAATAGGCGGCAGGAGACAGGCCATTATAGGTTTAATGGCGATAGCAAAGAGGACGATGCTCAGGACGGAACCCTGAGGCATACCATTTTCCTGGATAAATTTGTCCAACAAGCCAGAACCCACAAACACCTTGAAAACTCGGTCTTGTAAAAATGTCGAAAGAAAACAGGGCAGGCGCCCATGGAAGCCCCACATGTAAAGAGTACAGAGGATACCTGTTCTCAAGCAGGTGTCGTAGGCCTTCTCCAAATTGAAAAACATGGCCAGTCTGGGATTTCTGCAGAAAACCCTTTATGACATGGGTGGACAAAGTAATGAGATGGTCAACTGCAGAACCCTGCACTCAAAATACACACTGTGCATTCGTTAGTAAATGGCGAGACTCAATCCTCCACACCAGCTGGGCATGAATCATACATTCCATCACCTTGCAAATGCAGCTGGTAAGAGAGATGGGGCAGTAACTAGAAGGAAGGTTTTTGCCCTTATTGGGCTTACATATGGGTAGGACGATGGCTTCAGGCCAGGGTCTAGGAAATGTGCCCTCTGCCCAGATGTGGTTGTCCATGTTAAGCAGAAAGTGCTTGCCTGCAAGAGAAAGGTGCTGCAAAATCTGAATGTGGATTGCATCTGGCCCTGGGGCAGGGATGAACTGAGAGCGACATCTAGCTCTCTCATAGTAAAGGTGGCATTGTAGCAATCACGATTCTGAGAAGAGAAGGGTATCAGCAAAGCCGCCTCCACTCGTTTCCGATGGAGGAAGGCAGGATGATAGTGGGAAGAGCTCGAAAAATCCACAAAATGGCGGCCCAAGGCATTGGAGATAGCAATAGGGTCCACAATGACATTGTCTGCTATTGTCAGACTGGAAATTGGGGAATGGAGTTTGGTTACAGAGAGCCATCGGAGGCTGGCCAACACGATAAAAGAAGGTGTGAAACTGTTAAAAGAACTAGTGAATGAAATCCAGCTAGCTTTTATGCTATACCTGAAAAGGAACTAAAAAATGTAATTTAATCTCAAAGATACAAGAAGAAAATTTGTTCAACTGTCATACCAGAGGAACATGACAACACATTGCTCACATCTGTTTATAATGAATGCAGTTTGCCAGCGTAGGGTGGCAGTTAAAAATGTGGCGAGCACATCTCTGTGAGGGAATTGTGTCTCGACATGCCTCAGTCCACCTAGGGACTGGGACATGACGTGGTAAAGGGGAAGGGTGGGGGATGGAATGTTCGGCAGCAGTAAGGATAACATTTGTGACTTATTGTATCTGGTCATCATAACTGGGGAAATCTTGTTCTTTGAGGGTCACCAGGGAGGAGTAAAGCAGCCACTCAGCATTAGTAAGCTGCCATTTAGGCATGCACGCAGATGAGATAGGAGTCAGCAAATGGCTAGCACATGGGAAATGGTCGCTCGAGTAGGTGTCAGAAAGAATCACTCAAGACAAGGGACAAGCTGTGCAGTGCACAAGGAGAGGTCCAAATGGGAATAGGTGTGCAAGGAGTTGGAAAGGAAAGTGGGTGCTCCTGTGTTAAGGCAGAAGAGGTTAAATTGGTTAAGATGATTAGCCAAGAGGGCACCTCTCCGACAGGTCCTGGGAGAACCCTAAAGGGGATGATACGCATTAAAGTCCCCGAGTAGCAAAAATGGGGAAGGTAGCTGCCCAGTAAGTTTAAGGAAGTCCGCGTTGCTGACAATGAATGATGACGGGACATATATGGTAAAGAGGGAGAAAGTCAGGTGAGGAACAAAAAGGTGAACTGTAACAGCTTGAAGATTAGTAGTTAGGGAGATGGGGTTACTATGAATGTCATCCCCGCATGAGCAGCATGACGCCCCTATGATATGGAATCGCGACTTCAGGGGTAAGGCCAAAACAAGTAAGAAACGTGTAAGCTCAAAGCAGTGATGGTGCAATTTCATTTCCTGAAGGCAAAGTGCAAGGGGAGGCTGCAATGCTGAAAGCAGCCATAAATCCTCTTTGTGGGACTGAAGGCCATCAATGTTCCATTGGAAGAGTGTCATGACAAGGGGCGGGGGAGGGGGTCGAAGTCACCTTGGCAGCTACCTGTAACACCATCGCTTAGACACTACATACCTTTTGTCGATTCATTTTGCTTTCTGTTTCGTTCAACATTCCATTTTTGAGCTTCTGTAATTATTCTATGATTAATTCAGTACTGTATTAAAATAAGTACTTTTTTCTTTGTGGAAACTTTGATGTCCTGGTTTAATCATATGTAATGTAATGTCTTTATTATTTAAATTCTTTGCCCCATTTGGAGGGGACAAAACTTACTGTATATAATTGTAATTTCTGTGTGAATATTTATTTTTATTTAATATGTTTGGTTGCTGTTATGTAATTGCTGATTGTTACTTAGGGTTCTTGGAGTTATTCTGTTTGTAAAAGATGGTGTGGTTCCCCTCGGGAACAGAACTGTGTATCATGCGCAAAAAGTGGCATGGATAGAAAGGTGGAACAAAGAGCCAGTCGGGGACGAGCTACTGAAACGCTATCAGCTCGTGTAAACATTGTGATTTGTGCTGGTGCTGAGAGGGGCTTTTAGTGCCATTTCAACATGTGTCAAAGCCTTGGATGAATGGAGTAATATGCTGGTAATACTCTGAAATGGATATCTATCTTCACCACCAAGGAATGACAGAGTCCAGCCTGTCTATCTGCACCTTCATTCAACAACATGCACTCGCCACCACATTGCGCAGTTCCTGAAAAGGGACCAGGAAATAATAGAATTGTACAGTGAAAGAACAGCTCATTGGATTTTTCAGTGTGCTCAAATATAAGGTAACTTATACCTGAACACTTGTACCTATCCTGATTTTTTATCCTCAGTCACTTATCCAATCAGGGTACTACCTATGTTAAAGTGCTTACCAAGTGTCCTAATTGAAAGGATATCAAAGCCCAGTGTGTTATATTAAAAGGCCTCTTTAAAACATTAAAAGTTTTGGTAGAAATTAATGTGGATAAAAAATGTGCCATGGTAACTGTTTGTTGAAGTAAATTTTGCAATCAAAGCTGTTGCTTAAAAATCTATGGGTTTTTAAAAATTATTGAAAATAAAGAAGCAGATAAATCCAATTAGGTCTTAAAACAGTTTGCTATTTCAAAGCTAATAAAATACTTACTCATACTGAGGCTACAAAATTGTGTTCAGTAAACGAATAATACAGCTTGTTGTCCACTGTACCACGTGAGTCAATGCCTGATGTTTTATGTTAACTTGTGTCGTACTGCAGTAACATGTCAAATTACTGATGAAAGTTTCATGGTTATGTTTGCTAAAATAAGGATCCCATGTGTATAGGAAAGTGCATATCATTAGTGTAATAGGACCTACAGTTTATTTATTGTGCTCACTAGTAGGAAACATTTGATAGATGGACCATTTGTTATTATTACAGTCACTGCTTTCAGTCATAGATTAGTGAGAAAGTGGTAGTGCATTTCATTAAAATTTCATAGAAGGGCATTTAGCTGAGAGAGACTTAACCTATGCCCAATTAATAATTTTGTAGTGAACTATGTTTACATTTTTTGTTAGATTGGAAAATGTTTCCAAAGTGAGACCGAACCTATGTCCAATTTATGATCCTATGGTGAATATTAATAGTAATATTGTTGAGACCATCCTGTTTGACTAGGCACTGAACACAATGGTATGTGTCAGTATCTGTTGTACTTAGGCAAATAGTTTGTTCTGCTCTGACTATCAGCTACAACATTAACATATGCTTGTGCTAGAGTTCATTGCACTCTCGTGTGGCAACGTATAGGTCATGTTTGTCCATTGAAGTTACTCATATTCATTTTCTTGAATAGGAATGTAACTAATTCTTATCCTAATTAGGTTGGTGACCATTTTCTTTATCATTTGTACAGTGTGGATAGGTAAATTTTGGATGTTACCGTTTAAACATATACGTAATTCTGACTTTCCCTTCCGATAAGCCGCTTCCGTTAAGTACATCATGATCAACATAACAAAATTCCTTCCAGAGGGTAACACTGCTCTGTTTCTTTATACTATAATTGCTTTGACTAATAATTTTGTGATACAATTTGCCTCCAGCTTTGAGGTTACGTGTAACAGTAGTGTTATATACCGAGTGACAGCTAGGGAAGAGGCGCTATTACAGGGCACAGAAGCAGGAGGATCCTGCTCCATGGGGTCCACAGAAACATCAGCTTGCTTGTGCAGTCAGTCTGTGCAGTCCAACGCTGAAAAGTGGTTGTCGGTGCACACCAGCGACACCATCAAAGGGGATCTTCGAGGCGGAGAAGACCGTTTGCCTTTGGTGGACTTCAAGCCTTTCCAGTTAGATGAAGACTTGGGTGTTGTTTGGCTGGAGGGATGGAAGAAGTCTTCAGGGGAGTACTACTACTACTGTCCTTTCTGGCCTACTGGTTGTGTAGCTGGTGGCTTTGCTCCCTGAGGTGAGAGTTTGATAGCTTGTTGCACACCTGGACCTTGGCACTGAGCGAATTCACAACCTCAGAGCAGAATTGGAGGTAGCATGACTGCATGTCATTGTCCCTGTCATTCATGGAGCGAAGGGTAACAAGAACAGAACTATAGGTACCAGATGGGAGAATGCAAGGTTGGTGACTAGCCAGTAACTTACGAGCGACTAGATAAGTCACCTTTTCCTTTACCCGGATCTCTTTAACAGCCCAATCATCAAGATACACTGGACAATCCCGAAAGGAGGCAGCATGGCCGCCATTGCAGTTTATGCAGCAGGTCGTAGGAGGTGGACAATTGCCCTCGCGGGCATCCCTATCAGAGGTGACACATTTGGCTGGGTGTTGACAAGACGTTCTAGTGTGGTTGAAACGATGACACTGGTAGCAGCGCATCAGGTTCGGAATGTACAGCCAGATGGTGATAATTTCATACCCTGCTTTGATCTTAGACAGAAGATCTATCAAAGGTGAGAAAAAGAGTGCAGGTGGGCACTAAGGAGGAATCTAAATTTTTCATTATGTGATGCATGGCAATGACACCCTGATCAGAGGGGTAAGATTGGATTTTGGCCTCCGCTAGACCTTCGAGCAAACTGGTGTAAATTACACCATGAGAAGAATTCAAAGTTCTACGGGCCTCGACATGAACAGGGTAACTGAAGAAGCAAGGCAGCAAGCTGGTGTTGTGCTTGAGAAACAGAAGTGGTCTCCAAAGCAAAGTGCCATTCCGTAAACAAGAGCGGGATTTCAAAGGGCCAGCAATTGCATCTACACCTTTCTGAATAATAAATGGATTTACCAAGGTGAAGGATTGACTGTCTTCAGTACACGAGACCACGAGGAACTGTGGTGCAGCGGGAAGGGTCTTTGAATTATTAGCTTCATTATGTTTACATTTTGTAGACGTTGAGTGGGAAGATTATTGACTTATCGTGAGGAAATCCCCACGACTGCCAGCATCCCTTCCAGCTGGGGGCCCTCTTCACAAAGGAGGCGTACCCACCTTAGGTGATTGTTCACACTTCAGGTCACACCTCCCGAACACCTGACAGAGTAACAAATCAGAAATTTGGGAAGGTTATAGCTCAGGCAATCACCTCTCTCTGGGCCTGGGAATTACATGTTACCCAGTCACCCAGTCAGACATGTGGGATGGCCTTCAGGAACGCACAGAGAGGAAGAAGAAAAAAGAGGATCCTCAAATGCCGAAGTGGAGTAACAAGAGGAGAAGGGAAACAAAGATACGAAAAGGGTAAATTTGTCTGAAGACTTGTACTAAACCATATCCTTTGTTTCAGGACAAAGAATCTGACTAAAACATAGTTCTACATTTTCAGCTCTTATTACAGTACGGAATACCAGTATTGGATTTTCATTAGTTGTCCATTTAACTGACTGACATCTTGGATTACAGCATTTTATGAACGAAAATCATGAAATAAAGAACTTTGACTACAAGGCCTCCCTACAATGAAAAAAATTTGAAAGCTTGGGGAACCACATATTTCTTTGTAATCCCAGCTTTTCTTTAATTTCAGTCTGTTTCACTATCTATGCATATTATAAAAGTGTTTCCATAGCATGAAAAGGATCATTGGTACTCACCATATAGCAGAGACACTGAGTTGCAGATAGGCACAACAAGAAGACTGTCAGAAAATGAGCTTTTGCCCACTAAGGCCATTGTCAAAAATATACAACAGGCAGGCAAATGCACACGCACACTCACACGTCCCATGCACACTGCTTTATGTGGTATGTATGTATCGGGGAGGTACGACACCTTCGCTTTTCTCTAGCCTTGAAATAGCGATACCTATAGTTCACCATAGGTTCCGAGAACACACCATTTTTTCCACATATAGGTATCATTACCAGAAGTAAAAAGCTACGAGTGACATAATAAGAATCCTTGGACTGGCTGGGATCAAACTCTGAACCTCTGGATTTTCAGTCTGGCAGTTCCCCACCAAGACACACTAATAATAACTTTCTCTAGTGATTAATGGGTCTTAAACTGCTGTAAGCCATTTGTCCTCACAAGGTAAATTTAACATAGTAATACCACTACAATAAAAAAGCTGCTGTTTTCTCAATTATATTGAATTATTGGATTATCGAGTGATCTGGCCTTGTAACATTAAACAAAATGGCCTTGTTGTGCTGGTACTGAAAATGACAAAGCAAGAGAAAACTACAGCTGCAATTTTTCCCAAGGGCATACAGCTTTACTGTGTGGTTAAATGATAACATCCTCTTGGGTAAAATATTCAGGAGGTAAAAATAGTCCCCCATTTGGATGTCTGGGCGAAGAATACTCAGGACGACATCATTATCAGGAGAAAGAAAACTGGTGTTCTACAGACTGGAGCATGGAATGTCAGATCCCTTAATCAGATACGTAGGTTAGAAAATTTAAAAAGGGAAATGGATAGGTTAAAGTTAGATATGGTGGACATTATTGACCTACAGTGGCAGGAGGAACAAGACATCTGGTCGGGTGAATACAGGGTTACAAATATAAAATCAAATAGGGGTAATGCAGGAGTAGGTTTAGTAATGAATAAAAACATAGGAGCACAGGTAAGCTACTACAAACAGCATAGTGACCACATTATTGTAGCTAAGATAGACATGAAGCCCACACCTACCACTGTACTACAAGTTTATATCCCAACTAGCTCCGCAGGTGAAAAAGAAATTGAAGAAATGTATGAGGAGATAAAAGAAATTATTCAGATAGTGAAGGGAGATGAAAATGTAGTAGTCATGGGGGACTAGAATTCGATAGCAGGAAAAGGAAGAAAAGAAAAAGTAGTAGATGAATATAAAATGGGGGAAAGCAATGAAAGAGGAAGTTTCCTGGTAGAATCGTGCACAGAGCATAACTTAATCATACCTAATACTTGGTTTAAAAATCCCGAAAGAAGGTTGTATATGTGGAAGAGGCCTGGAGACACTGGAAAGTTTCAGGTAGATTTTATAATGGTAAGACAGAGATTTAGGAACCAGGTTTTAAATTGTAAGATATTTCCAGGGGGGCAAATGTGGACTCTGACCACAATCTATTGGTTATGAACTGTAGATTAAAACTGAAGAAACTGCAAAAAGATGGGAATTTAAGGAGATGGGACCTGGATAAACTGAAAGAACCAGAGGTTGTAGAGTGTTCCAGAGAGGGCATAAGGGACGATTGACAAGAACAGGGGAATGAAATATGTAGAAGACGAATGGGTAGTTGTGAGATATGAAATAGTGAAGGCAGCAGAGGATCAAGTAGGTAAAAATGTGAGGGCTAGTAGAAACTCTTGTCTAACAGATAGGATATTGAATTTAATTGATGAAAGGAGAAAACGTAAAAATACAATACATGCAGTATGCAAAAAAGAATAAAATGTCTCAAAAATGAGATCGACAGGAAGTGCAATGTGGCTAAGCAAGGATGACTAGAGTACAAATGTAAGGGTGTAGAGGCATATGTCACTAGGGGGTAAGATAGATACTGCCTACAAGAAAATTAAAGAGACCTTTGGAGAAAAGCACAGATGAAAAACCAGTTCTGAGCAAAGAAAGGAAAGCAGAAAGGTGGAAGGAACATGCAGAGGGCCTATAAAAGCACAATGTACTTGAGGGCGATATTATGGAAATGGAAGAGGATGTAGATGAAGATAAAATGGGAGATACAATGCTGCATGAAGAGTACTTAAAGACCTAAGTAAAAATAAGACCCCAGGAATAGACAACATTCCATTAGAACTACTGATAGCCTTGGGAGAGCCAGCCCTGACAAAACTCGACCATCTGATGAGCAAGATGGATGAGACAGGTGAAATACCCTCAGACTTCAAGAAGAATATAATAATTCCAGTAACAAAGGAAGTGTTGACAGGTGTGAAAATTACCTATGTGAGGCAATACTAATCCTAGGACTTATCTTAGAAGATAGATTAAGGAAAGGCATCCTGCATTTCTAGCATTTGTAGACATACACAAAGCTTTTGGCAATGTTGACTGAAATGCTCTCTTTCAAATTCTGAAGTGGCAAGGGTCTAATACAGGGAACAAATGCTATTTACAATTTGTGCAGAAACCACATGGCAGTTATAAGAGTTGAAGGACATGAAAGGGAAGCAGTGGTTAGGAATGGAATGAGACAGGGTATAGCCTATCCCCAATTTTATTCTATCTTTCTATTTAGCAAGCAGTAAAGGAAACAAAAGAAAAATTTTGAGTAGGTATTAAAATCCAGGGAGAAGAAATAAAAACTTTAAGGTTCGCCGATGACATTGTAATTTGTGTCAGAGACAGCAAAGGACTTGGAAGAGCAATTGAATGGAATGGACAGTGTCTTTAAAGGAGGATATAAGCTGAGTATCAACAAAAGCAAAATTAGGATAATGGAATGTAGTCAAATTAAATCAGATGATGCTAAGGAAATTAGGTTAGAAAATGAGACACTTAAAGTAGTGAAGGAGTTTTGCTATTTGGGGAGCAAAATAACTGATGGTCCAAATAGAGATGATATAAAATATAGACTGACCATAGCAAGGGAAGCAATACTTAAGAGGAGAAGTTTGTTAACATTGAGTGTAGATTTAAGCATCAGAAAGTCTTTTCTGAAAGTATATATACATAGTATAGGCATGTATGGCCAATGGCCTTGCCGCAGAGGTAACACTGGTTCCCGTCAGATCACTGAAGTTAAGCACTGTAGGGCTGGGCTAGCACTTGGGTGGGTGACCATCCAGTCTGCAGAGTGCTGTTGGCAAGTGGGGTGCACTCAGCTCTTGTGAGGCAAACTGAGGAGCTACTTGATTGAGAATTACCGGCCATACTACTCTTACCTGCACAAGCTGCTTCATTTCCAAGTACCTACTGCAACCTACATCCTTCTGAATCTGCTTAGTGAATACATTTCTTGGTCTCCTCTATGGTTTTTACCTTCTACACTGCCCTCCAATACTGAACTGATGATCTCTTGATGCCTCAGAACATGTCCTTACAAACTATCCCTTATTTTAGTCAAGTGTGGCACAAATTCCTCTTCTCCCTAATTCTATTCAGTACCTCCTTAGCACCGTATTTTGAAAGCCTGTATTCTCTTCTTGTCTAAACTGTTTATTGTCTCTGTTTCACATCCATACATGGCAACACTCCATACGAATACTTCCAGAAATGACTTCCCGCAACTTAAATCTATACTCTACGTTAACAAATTTCTCTTCTTCAAAAACTTGCCATGGATAGTCTACAGTTTATATCCTCTGTACTTCAACCATCATCAGTTATTTTGCTCCCCAAATAGCAAAACTCATTTGCTACTTTAAGTGACATTTCCTAATCTTATTCCTCAGCATCACCTGATTTAATTCGGCTACATGCCATTTTTCTCGTTTTGCTTTTGTTGATGTTCATCTCTCATCCTCCTTTCAAGACACTGCCCATTCCGTTCAACTGCTCTTCCAAGTCCTCCGCTGTCTAACAGAATTACAATGTCGTCAACAAACCACAAAGTTTGTATTTCTTCTCCATGGATTTTAATTCCTTTTTCAAATTTTTCTCTTGTTTCTTTTACTTCTCGCTCAATGTATAGATTGAATAGCTTTAAGGCTAGGCTACAGCCCTGTCTCACTCCCTTCCCAACCACTGCTTCCCTTTCATGCTCCTTGACTCTTATAACAGCCACTTGGTTTCTGCAAAAATTGTACACTGCCTTCTGCTCCCTGCATCTGATCCCTACCACCTTCAGAATTTGAAAAGGAGTACTCTAGTAAACATTGTCAAAAGCCTTCTCTAAGTCTACAAATAGTAGAAATGTTTGTTTGCCTTTCCTTAGTCTATCTTCTAAGATAAGTCCTAGGGTCCATATTGCCTCACATGTTTCTATGGAATACAAACTGATCCTACCAAGGTTGGCTTCTACCAGTTTTTCCATTCATATGTTTGTTAGTATTTTGCAGCCGTGACTTACTAAACTGATAGATAGGCAATTTTCACACCTGTCAACACTTTCTTTGGTATTGGAATTATTATTTTCTTCTTGAAGTCTGAGGGTATTTCGCCTGTCTCATACCTCTTGCTCACCAGATGGTAGAGTTTTGTCAGGACTGGCTCTCCCAAGGCTGTCAGTAGTTCTAATGGAATGTTGTCTACTCCCAGCGGCTTGTTTCGACTTAAGTCTTTCAATGCTCTGTCAAACTCTTCACGCAGAATCATACCTCCCATTTCGTCTTCATCCACATCCTCTCACACTTCCATAATATTGTCCTCAAGTACAGACCCTCTATATGCTCCTTCCACCTTCGTGCTTTCCCTTCCTTGCTTAGAACTGGGTTTCCATCTGAATTCTTTATACTCATAGAAGTCGTTCTCTTTTCTCCAAAGGTCTCTTTAATTTTCCTGTAAACAGTATATATCTTACCCTAGTAATAAACGCCTCTGCGTCCTTGCATTTGTCCTCTAGCTATCCCTGCTTAGCCACTTTGCACTTCTTGTTTAACTTTTTTTGAGATGTTTTTATTCCTTTTATGCTTATTATATTTACTGCATTTTTACATTTTCTCCTTTCATCAGTTACATTCAATATCCCTTCTGTTACCCAATGATTTCTACTAGCCCTTGTCTTTTTACCTACTTGATCCTCTGGTGCCTGCACTATTTCATCTCACAACTACCAATTCTTCTTCTCCACATTTCTTTCCCTTGTTCTTGTCAATAGTCCCTTACGCTCTCTCTGAAACACTCTACAACCTCTGGTTCTTTCAGTTTATCCAGATCCCATCTCCTTAAATTCCCACCTTTTTGCAATTTCTTCAGTTTTAACCTACAGTTCGGAGTCCACATCTGCCCCTGGAAATGTTTTACAATTTAAAACCTGGTTCCTATATCTGTCTTTCAATTAGATAATCTATCTGAAACCTTCCATTGTCTCCAGGCCTCTTCCATGTATATAACCTTCTTTCAAGATTTTTAAACCAAGTCCTAACTATGATTAAGCTATTCTCTGTGCAAAATTCTACCAGGTGGCTTCCTCTTTTATTCCTTACCATATTCACCTACTACTTTTCCTTCTCTTCGTTCTTCTGTTATCGAATTCTAGTCCCTCATGACTTAAATTTTCGTCACCCTTAACTATCTGAATAATTTCTTTTATCTCATCATACATTTCTTCATCTCTTCGTTGTCTGCGAAGCTAGTTGGCACATAAACTTGTATTCCTGTGGTAGGCGTCAGCTTCGGGTCTATCTTGGCTACAATAATGCGTTCACTATGCTGTTCATAGTATCTTACCCACACTCTAATTTTTTTATTCATTACTAAACCTATTCCTGCATTACCCCTATTTGATTTTGTATTTATAACCCTGTATTCATCTGACCAGTAATCTTGTTCCTCCTGCCACCATACTTCAATAATTCCCACCATATCTACCTTTAACCTATACATCTCTCTTTTTAAATTTCCTAGCCTACCTACCCGATTAAGGGATCTGACATTCCACGCTCAACACCAGTTTTCTTTCTTCTGCTAATGACGTCCTCCTGAGTATTCCCTGCCCGGAGACCTGTATGGTTGTGTTGATTTGGGGGAGGAGACCAAACAGCGAGGTCATTGGTCTCATAAGATTAGGAAAGGATGGGGAAGGAAGTTGGTCATGCCCTGTCAAAGGAACCATCCTGGCATTAGCCTGAAGCGATTTATGGAAATCACAGAAAACCTAAATCAGGATGGCTAGACGCACAATTGAACCATCATTTTCTTAAATGCGAGTCCAGTTTGCTAGCCACTGCGGGAGATTCGAATGTGGGACTGTTTTACTTTCAGAATAGTTTACCCAAGAGGACTTCATCATCATTTAACCATACAGTAAAGCTGCATGCCCTCGGGAAAATTATGCTTTCAGCTGTTTGCATTACCAGCACACAAAGGCCGTTGGTTAATGTTACACGGCAACGTCAGTCAATCATCCAGACTGTTGCTACTGCAACTACCGAAAAGGCTGCTACCTCTCTTTAGGAATCACACATTTGTCTGGCCAGTCAACAGATACCCCTCCATTGTGGTTGTACTGAGTGTACGGCTATCTGTAGTGCTGAGGCATGCAAGCCTCTCCACCAGCGGCAAGGTCCAGGGTTCATGGACGGGGAAGGGATTACAATAGACACATCAGAGAGAATTTCAAACATGTTAGGAGAAACAAACTTGTTAGTAAATGGAAAACACACAGGTTATGAAAGACTTGGAAAGGAATGACATAAGAGACGTAGTAGTAGTAGTACAGGAAAGAGGGAAGAAATTTAAAAACTGGGAGGATTTCATGGCAACAGGGAAAGAACTGATACAAAGTCATCTGAAGACAGAAAAAATAAACATGGTGAAATACTGAAGGATTACTGGAAAAGAAAGAAGAACAAAGGATTCAAAATTGAAATTGCAACATAGTCCGCAATACTTTGGAATTCCTCCTTGCCTTGCGTATCTTCTCCGCTGTCCTTTGCCATAATCCTTTCCCTTTACCCTTTCACCCATACACTTGAGCTTCAAGCTTGATACGCGAATGGAAAGAACTGGGCAAAGACAAGAACACACACTATTTTAGATCCCATTTCAATTTGCTGTATTGTTATAGTGTTAACCTCTTCCAGTTGTGGGTTTATTTTGAGACTGCTTACTTTGCCTTTCCGTCCTCTGGTTTTATGTGAAGAAGTGACCAGATTATGGATCAAAAGGTCTTGAATTTGATCCCAGTTCAGTCCTAGGATTTTTATCTGACATTTATCAGCTCTTTCATCCCCGGAAATGTAAAAAAAGCCGAGTTGCATCATGGTTTGGATTCCACAAATTTTTGGTCTCTCAATAATTGAGCAACTCAGTTCAAGATGGAGGAGGACAATGGCATACTAACTCCAATAGGACCATGCCTAGTAAAGCCCTGTGGCATCAAGAGTAAGGGGAGTAAGGTAAAAAGTGCAAGAAATTATGGTAAATCAGTAATACAAACAAAGCAGCAGAAAGTAGCGTGGCTGAAAGCAAAGTGAATCACTTTACTACAGTGAGAGGATCATGTTGCCACCCAAATGACATCACCGTCACCATATTTGATATGTGATAGCTCAAGAGGCTGGGTTCTTGTTGAGAGCAAATGGCTTTATTAAGCAGAGGGATAATATTCAACTTTTATGTTCTAAAAGTGTAAAGCGAGTACTTAATCTGTAAGGAAGTGTTAATCATATTTTGACTTGGGTTTTTCCTATTGATGAAATTAATTTTTTTTTTTTAAAGCTGGAACTACTGGTACTAATGAGTTATTTTTACATCATTAATAGTTTAGTTAGAGCGCTAATGTAACAGTCTTTAAGGTTTCCTATGTAAGAATTATTAGCCATCTCAACACCGCATATCAAGTAAATCCACATTTAGCACCAAACTGCAATACATAATGATTATATGAAGCATGGAGAGTGTATAAAAGGTCCAGATTATACAGGGTGTTACAAAAAGGTATGGCCAAACTTTCAGGAAACATTCCTCACACACAAAGAAGGAAAATATGTTATGTGGACATGTGTACGCAAACGCTTACTTTCCATGTTAGAGCTCATTTTATTACTTCTTTTCAAATCACATTAATCATGGAATGGAAACACACAGCAACAGAACATACCAGTGTGACTTCAAACACTTTGTTACAGGAAATGTTCAAAATGTCCTCCGTTAGTGAGGATACATGCATCCACCCTCCATCGCATGGAATCCCTGATGGCTTATTTTATCACACACGTCCACAATACAAGCACGAAGAGTCTCTACATTTGGTACCGGGGTTGCGAAGACAAGAGCTTTCAAATGCCCCCATAAATGAAAGTCAAGAGGGTTGAGGTCAGGAGAGCGTGGGGGCCATGGAATTGGTCCGCCTCTACCAATCCATCGGTCACTGAATCTGTTGTTGAGAACCGTACGAGCACTTTGACTGAAATGTGCAGGAGCTCCATCGTGCATGAACAACATGTGTCGTACTTGTAAAGGCACGTGTTCTAGCAGCACAGGTAGAATATCCCGTATGAAATCATGATAACGTGCTCCATTGAGCGTAGGTGGAAGAAACTAAAATGAGCTCTAACATGAAAATTAAGCATTTCCGGACCCATGTCCACATAAAATCTTTTCTTTATTTGTGTGTGAGGAATGTTTCCTGAAAGTTTGGCCGTACCTTTTTGTAACACCCTGTATAAAGCACGACAATTATATTAATGAATTACTCCAATTGCTTCCTTTAGATCCGTAACATTTTTCCTCACAAACAGGGAAAATGCCAAACATATCAGGAAAAATAAAATTTTTGCCTAATTTGCCATGCTAGTATTTCAACAGAATTTGCTGTATCCTTAGGTATAAATCTTTTTATGTAAATATAAATGCAAACTAAACAATGTCACTGGTTTAATAAAAATTTATTTCGAAAAAAATAAATATTTGAACAACTGTACTGTTTATGCATTAACATTAAACAATACTGATTTGCGTTCTTATCAGAAAATACAATTTAATAAGTAGCAACAAACATTTCTTACACACAAACACATACAAAGCTTATAGTGTCCCACAGGGACAGAGCAACATTCGTTGAAAATCTGCTCTCTGAACATGTCAGATGCAAATCATAACTGCATTTATGTAACACCAGTGCAAAGTAGAGCCACTGTTGTTGACACAATAAAATACTGATGAAAACAATAAACCTAAGCAATATTAACTATCAACTAGGCCATTCATGACCTAGTGAAATGAAAGTCTGAATACTGGAGCACATAGTGCCATCTAGTTTAAACACCTGATAATAGTTCACATAATATGCACACTGAAGAGACATGTGCTAAACTCTCATCAGGTTATTCAGTAGAGACAGAATAAATATTTTTCATTGTCTTGCTTTTTCTCAAACTCAATCAATGCCAAAAACATCGCCGCGTTTTCTGTAGTCTGCATTTGCAAATATATACTCCGCTTCTTTTGCTATTGCACATATTATTGATCCTCTACTCTTATAGCGATCCGTAAGATGACCAAGCTTTTCCAATCCCTTTATCACTTGCTGGAAGAAGAAAAGAAACAATAATAATAATAATAATAATAATAATAATAAACCTGCTACTATCGTACAGTAATAAACCTTATTGCTACAACAAGTATTAGTCAATGGGAAGTGAAACTGCTTGGGCATGTAAAGGCACTTCAACAAAGGAAATGAATAATGTGGGGCTGCAAGAGTTATTTTCTCAAATCATATATAGATCAACATTTTTCCCATTTCTTATCAACTAATAACAGGGAATGCAATTTCCTGAAGTGAAACAACCACAAGTACTTCCATCAAAAGAGAAGGGGCTGAGAATTTTGACATTTCCTCTACAATCCATGTCCTGGGTCATTTGTTGTGAATGCTAACTTCATCACAATCTTGTGTGCTTGCTTCACAATGCAGACAAGAGGCTTTCCCATCACCATCCAAAACATATTACCTTTCCTCCAGAACCCAACACTTAATTACTTCTTTCTATATCATTGACAAATGCTTTGTTCGTTCCACCTATTTGGCCGCCATGAACTCATCTCCCAACGTTGTCAACTCCTCAATTCATTGTTTCATTTCTTTTCTCTCGGTCATCATTTCATTAATCTATTTTACACTAATTGTCATCTATGTTCTTTTTCCTTTTAACATATATACTTATGCTGGTTATTTTCTCTTTCTCCCTCTGACTTATCAGCTTTATTATCAGCCAGCTATGACATAACTTCTCTGATCTGATTCTTCATAAATCCCATTGTTCCATTTACTTTTTCTTCTTTCTCAGGAAAAAATTTAAACACAGACTGAGCTTTCACTTCAGTGTATGCACTCAAATCAATCCCCTACACCTATTCTTACTCCCATTATTACCTGATAACAAAGCAATATTTTATTTTGTTTCTAGTTATTGTTTAATAACATATGTGGATAATAACGAAAAACAAACATTTTACATTTATTTGTGTTTCTACTGCTGCAAAATTGCAAGAATCACGAGTAAACTTTCTGAAAAATAGATGAATTTTTTTAAAATCTGTATTTGAAATTTTATTTTAATTCATTTTTACTTACATCAAGGACACCATATTCGTAACTCAGCTTCATTGGGTACAGCTGATGGTGAATTCTACTCGCGTCTACAGCTTCCTTAATATTATCTCCAAACCATAGATATCTCATGATAACCTGTTAATGAACCAAAAGATAGTATTTTTAACGATAGTAATTGTTTTCAGTAATTTAATACTATGAAATAACTGGATATTTAAGAGCCTCCCTAGTTATTACCTTTCAAAGTATTGTTTCCTTGGGTAACTAGTTCTACTAATCAATATTAAAGACTAGCACATGAGAGAGATGTTTGAAGCAAAAACAAAGATTCCAAGACTTACTAAGCGGGAAAGTGCCGGTAGATAGGCACAATGAATAAAACACACACACAGAATTTCGAGCTTTTGCAACCGGCGGCTGCTTCGTCAGGAAAGAGGGAAGGAAAAGGAAAGATGAAAGGATGTGGGTTTTAAGGCAGAGGGTAAGGAGTCATTCCAATCCCAGGAGCGGAAAGACTTACCTTAGGGGGAAAAAAGGATAGGTATATACTCGCTCGCTCGCTCGCGCGCGCGCGCGCGCGCGCCCACACACACACACACACACACACACACACAAGCAGACACACACACAAGCAGACATATTTAAAGGCAAAGAGTAATGGCAGAGATGTAAGTCGAGGCGGAAGTGTGGAGGCAAAGATGATGTTGAAAGACAGGTGAGGTATGAGTGGCGGCAACTTTAAATTAGCGGAGATTGAGGCCTGGTGGATAACGAGAAGAGGGGATATATTGAAGGGCAAGTTCCCATGTCCGGAGTTCGGATAGGTTGGTGTTGGTAGGAAGTATCCAGATAACTCTGACGGTGTAACACTGTGGCAAGATGTGCTGACCGTGCACCAAGGCATGTTTAGCCAAGGGGGTGATCCTCATTACCAACTAACACTGTCTGCCTGTGTCCATTCATGCGAATGGACAGTTTGTTGGTGGTCATTCCCACATAGAAAGCATCACAGTGTAGGCAGGTCAGTTGGTAAATCACGTGGGTGCTTTCACACGTGGCTCTGCCTTTGATCGTGTACACCTTCCGGGTTACAGGACTGGAGTAGGTGGTGGTGGTGGTGGTGGTGGTGGTGGTGGTGGGGTGCATAGGACAGTTTTACACCGGGGGCGGTTGCAAGGGTAGGAGCCAGAGGGTAGGGAAGGTGGTTTGGGGATTTCATAAGGATGAACCAAGAGGTTACAAAGGTTAGGTGGACGGCGGAAAGACACTCTTGGTGGAGTGGGGAGGATTTCATGAAGGATGGATCTCATTTCGGGGCAGGATTTTAGGAAGTCGTATCCCTGCTGGAAAGCCACATTCAGAGTCTGATCCTGTCCCGGGAAGTATCCTGTCACAAGTGGAGCACTTTTGGGGTGGTTCTGTGAGAGGTTCTGGGTTGAGGGGATGAGGAAGTGGCTCTGGTTATTTGCTTCTGTACCAGGTCGGGAGGGTAGTTACGGGATGCGAAAGCTGTTTTCAGGTTGTTGGTGTAATGGTCGAGGGATTCAGAACTGGAGCAGATTCGTTTGCCACGAAGGCCTTGGCTGTAGGGAAGGGACCGTTTGATGTGGAATGGGTGGCAGCTGTCATAATGGACGTACTGTTGCTTGTTGGTGGGTTTGATGTGGACGGATGTGTGAAGCTGGCCATTTGACAGATGGAGGTTAACGTCAAGGAAAGTGGCATGGGATTTGGAGTAGGACCAGGTGAATCTTTTGGAACCAAAGGAATTGAGGTTGGAGAGGAAATTCTGGAGTAGTTGTTCACTATGATCATGAAGATGTCATCAATAAATCTGTACCAAACTTTGCGTTGACAGGCTTGGGTAACCAAGAAGGCTTCCTCTAAGCAACCCATAAATAGGTTGGCATACGAGGGGGCCATCCTGGTACCCATGGCTGTTCCCTTTAATTGTTGGTATGTCTGGCCTTCAAAAGTGAAGAAATTGTGCGTCAGGATGAAGCTGGCTAAGGTGACGAGGAAAGAGGTTTTAGGTAGGGTGGCAGGTGATCGGCGTGAAAGGAAGTGCTCCATTTGCAGCGAGGCCCTGGACGTGCGGGATATTTGTGTATAGGGAAGTGGCATCAATGGTTACAAGGATGGTTTCTGGGGGTAACAGACTGGGTACAGATTCCAGGCATTCGAGAAAGTGGTTGGTGTCTTTGATGAAGGATGGGGGACTGCATGTAATGGGTTGAAGGTGTTGATCTACGTAGGCAGAGATACGTTTTGTGGGGGCTTGGTAACCAGCTACAATGGGGCGGCCGGGATGTTTGGGTTTGTGAATTTTAGGAAGTAGGTAGAAGGTAGGAGTGCGAGGTGTCTGTGAGGTCAGGAGTTTGATGGAGTCAGGTGAAAGGTTTTGTAGGGGGCCTAAAGTTCTGAGGATTCCTTGAAGCTCCGCCTGGACATCAGGAATGGGATTACCTTGGCAAACTTTGTATGTAGAGTCGTCTGAAAGCTGACGCAGTCCCTCAGCCACATACTCCCGGCGATCAAGTACCACGGACGTGGAACCCTTGTCAGCCGGAAGAATGATGATGGATCGGTGAGCTTTCAGATCACGGATAGCCTGGGCTTCGGCTGTGGTGATGTTGGGAGTATGATTAAGGTCTTTCAAGAAAGATTGAGAGGCAAGGCTGGAAGTGAGAAATTCATGGAAGGTTTGGAGAGGGTGATTTTGAGGAAGAGGAGGTGGGTCCCACTGTGATGGAGGACGGAACTGTTCCAGGCAGGGTTCAATTTGGATACTGTCTTGGGGAGTTGGATCATTAGGAGTGGGATCAGGATTATTTTTCTTCGTGGCAAAGTGATATTTCCAGCAGAGACTACGACTGTAGGACAGTAAATCTTTGACAAGGGCAGTTTGGTTGAACCTGGGAGTGGGGCTGAAGGTGAGGCCTTTGGATAGGATAGATGTTTCGGATTGGGAGACGGGTTTGGAGGAAAGGTTAACTACTGAATTGGGGTGTTGTGGTTCCAGATTGTGTTGACTAGAATTTTGAGGTGTTGGGGGGAGTGGAGCTGGAAGTGGGAGATTGAGTAGATGGGAGAGACTGGGTCTGTGTGCAATGAGAGGAGGTTGAGGTTTGTTGGAAAGGTTGTGGAGGGTGAGTGAGTTGCTTTCCGGAGGTGGGAAACCAGGAGATTGGATAGTTTTTTGAGGTGTATGTTCATTGGCCGAGTCGATGTATAGGTGAAGGATTCTTCCCTACCCTCTGGCTCCTACCCTTGCAACTGCCCCCGGTGTAAAACCTGTCCTATGCACCCTCCCACCACCACCTACTCCAGTCCTGTAACCCAGAAGGTGTACACAATCAAAGGCAGAGCCACGTGTGAAAGCACCCACGTGATTTACCAACTGACCTGCCTACACTGTGACGCTTTCTATGTGGGAATGACCACCAACAAACTGTCCATTCGCATGAATGGACACAGGCAGACAGTGTTAGTTGGTAATGAGGATCACCCTGTGGCTAAACATGCCTTGGTGCCAGCCAGCACATCTTGGCACAGTGTTACACCGTCCGGGTTATCTGGATACTTCCCACCAACACCAACCTATCCGAACTCCAGAGATGGGACCTTGCCCTTCAGTATATCCTCTCTTCTCGATATCCGCCAGGCCTCAACCTCCGCTAATTTCAAGATGTCTTTCAACAACTTCTTTGCCTCTGTACTTCCGCCTCGACTGACATCTCTGCCCAAACTCTTTGCCTTTACAAATGTGTGCTTGTGTCTGTGTATGTGCGGATGGATATGTGTGCGTGCGTGCGTGCGTACACCTGTCCTTTTTTCCCCCTGAGGTAAGTCTTTCCGCTCCCGGGATTGGAATGACTCCTTACCCTCTCCCTTAAAACCCACATCCTTTCGTCTTTCCCTCTCCTTCCCTCTTTCCTGAAGAAGCAACTGTTGGTTGCGAAAGCCCGAAATTTTGTGTGTGAGATATATATATATATATATATATAAGGAAAATATATAAGAATCTTCATCAGTCTTTCAGCAAGTTTGCCCTCATAATCAGCTTCATCTGTGGAAGTTTTACATGTACATACATACACTTGCACACAAACACATACATTCACAAATAATTCTCTTTGTACGTCTCCCTACACATATGAAAAAGTTATATGCAAGGTTGACTTGATGGCATTAGTTACAGTTATTTGATTCCACACAATTACACCTGGTGCACAAATAATTTTAATAAGCATTGTTCATGTTTGTCAGTTACATTAACTTCACAATGTTACCTGGTGAACATAAAATTGTTTCCTAGAATGATTTGTGTACTAGGATAATCATATGGAATGAAATAACTGTAACTGAGTGGATCTTCTGATTTTACAATGTACGTAACTCCATGTACCTCACCACATCCATTCCTTACCTGCTTCTCTCTTTTTTGATCTTGCCACAATTACACAATGACCCTCACAATGCTATGAACTACGGTGAAGAACTGTACCCTCTGACGGCGAGTTACCAGGCAACTTGAAACCCATAATGGGAAAAAGAATAATTATATCACCACAAAAGGTGAATGGTCAGTCATTTCTGAAATCATTTATCACATCTGCAGTGATCCACATCCAGAATGGCTAAAATTTTGGTATTTTTTGGTTTTTTGTGATTTTTTCCCCTTCTGGTGAAAACTGAGAAATCTTACAAATAAGACTGTGGCTTAAATTCATACACTTTCAATATTCATTTATTCTACAGAGGATTAAAGCTATGTATCAGTACTTTATGTTATTTCCATCAGCAAGTCATTCCACTACACATAAATGTACACTTCACCAAAATCTTTACTTACAGTTGCCACAGCAGTTGTAATTTTTGTTCCACCAGAAGCTCCAATGACAAGTTTCACGTTTTTGTTTTCATCAACAATAACTGATGGGCACATGGATGACAGTGGCCTCTTCCATGGTTTCACTGCATTAGCAGGGGAACCTGGGAGTCCAAAATAGTTTTTATATTTGCTAAATGAAAAATCATCCATTACACTGTTCAGTATAATTCCAGTCTGTTTTGAAACTACGCCAGCACCAAAACTGAAATGAAGAAAGAAATAAAGCAAAATTATTTTACTGATACATATATTTCTCACTCACTCACTCACCCACCCACCCACCCACCCATTTGTTCACATTGTCAATATGAACAAATATTTTGTAAGAATCATTTTTCTCCTTGTCCTATAACTTGCAGCAGACAGCTATTTCTGTTTGTATCTCAAATGGTTCAAATGGCTCTAAGCACTATGGGACTTAACATCTGAGGTCATCAGTCCCCTAGGCTCAGAACTACTCAAATCTAACTAACCTAAGGACATCACCTACATCCATGCCCAAGGCAGGATTCGAACCTGCGGCCGTAGCAGCCGCGTGGTTCCAGACTGAAGCACCTAAAACCGCTCGACCACAACAGCCGGCTGTTTGTATCTCAAATGTGAAGCAATAAACACTACAGTTTAAGAGCAACTGAAATGTTGCTATAGAACTGAAGTACTATTTAGAATTTAGACAACAAACACTACTACTACTACTACTACTACTACTACTACTACTACTACTACTACTACAACAGTTCTGCCACAGGATAAATATTGCAGCCTTTCATTAGGGGGAGACAGCCAGACAGTGTCATATCATACAGATATGCACACAAATATAAAATGGAACCATTACATTGGATCATACTATATCAGCCAAATGGTAAGTTTATTTTTACCAGTAGCACAAACTGCACATACTAAACAGAGTCTTCACAAATGTTCAATTAAGTGCATTACTTATTGCATTTGTTTAGCAGCGGACAATGAGAATATGTTAACCAGGGTATCACAAGAACTTTGGACCTATTAATACTATGTCTGCCCAACATAATTATACAGCATATACTCACTCAATAACCCAGTCTAGTATGTGCCAGCCTAATGCCTTACAAATTGTTTTCCTCTACAGACAAAACAGTAAATTTCTGGAGTCATGGCTATTTTCTAATCCTATTAAGTGAAGAACTTGATGACATTTTTTTCAGAATGCCTTAGGACTCTAATGTTTCTCACTATTCACAAGTCTTGATGTCTGTTCTATATTCAGAGAGATTGTTGGAATCAAATGCAGGAATGCCATGTTGATATACTGGTCAAGTTCCTAGAGCAGGTGGTGAAGATGTCACTGATTTTTCTGCAATAAACTATAACTGAGACAGGAAGTATATTAGAACTGTAGGCCTACACAGATACCTTCAGGTACAAGCATGGATATTTTTGTCACTTACCTCTATCAACTGCTTGCAGTGACAGACAAATACTCTGCAAAAATGTGTCTTCATACTTGCTATTCTTGACCATCATGCTGTGCAATTTCAATGTCTATCATTTTAAATAAACATAATCTAATGTTTGAAAATCAGAATCGTTATTAAAAAACAAATCAACTGTTGTTGCCACACAGTTTATTGATCAGGTAATAACTGCTATAAAGAATAAAGAATATAACATAGGCATATTCTTTGATCTTTACGGCATTTGACTGTTTCAAAATGACAGTACGCTTAGTAAAATTATGGACCAAAAGTACCAGAGGCATTGTTCATGATCTAATAAAACTTTGTGTAACTAATGGAAAAACTACATCTGTGTGTGCATCTACATCTATACTCTGAAAACCAATGTGACGTGTGCAGCAGAGGGTACATCCTCGTGTACCAGTTATTAGGGTTTCTTTCTGTTCCATCCGTGTATGGAGTGCAAGAAGAATGATTGAATGAATGGCTCTGTGCATGCAGTAATTATTTTTATCTTATCGTCACAATCCCTATGTGAGCGATACATAGAGAGTTTTAGTATATTTCTGCAATCATCATTTAAAGCTGGTTTCTGAGACTTTTGTAACAGACTTTTTCGGGATAGTTTCTATCTTCAAGAGTCTTCCAGTTCAGCTGCTTCAGTATCTCAGACACTCTCATGGATTAAACAAACCTGTGACCATTGGTTCTGCCCTTCTCTGTATACATTCGATACCCTGGGAAGTCCTATCTGGTACAGGTCCCACAAACTTAAGCAATCTTCTAGAACTGGTTGTATGAGTTATTTGTAAGCAATCTCCTTTCTAGACTGACTGGAATTCTCCAGAATTCTGGCAATAAACTGAAGTCTATTTTTCTCATGACAACCTATGAGATCATTTCCATTTCATATCCCTACAAACAGCTACACCCAGATATTTGTATGAGTTGGTCATTTTCAACAGTGACACATTAATATCATAGTCATAGGATACTACATTTTTTCATTTTGTGATGTGCAAAATTTTGTATTTCTGAACATTTAGAACAAGTTGCCAATCGCTGTACCATTTCAAAATTTTATCAAGAACTGACTGAATATTTATGCAATTTCTTTCAGACAGTACTTCATTATAGTTTGCATCATCTCCTGTTGCTATTAATATTGTTTGCAAGGTCATTAATACACAATATCAACAGCAAGAGTCCCAACACACTTCCCTGGGTCACACCTGAAGTTACTTCTACATCTGACAATGACTCTCCATCCAAGATAACATGCTATGTTATCCCTAAAGATAAGAAGCTGCGTCCTCCCTACCAAAAAGTCTTCAATACAGTCATAAATTTCACTTGATATGCCACATGATCATACTTTTGACAATAAGCATAATTGCAGCACCGAGTTCGGTTTCACACGCTGAGGAGGTCACTCTGTTCAAGATACCTCATTAGGTTTGAGCTCAGTCTAAGTTTTAAGATTCTACAACAATTTGACAGCAAAGATATTGTATGGTAGTTTTGTGGATAACTTTTACTGCCATTCTTGTAGATGGGTGTGACCTAAGCTTTTTTTCCAAGAACTGGGAACTTTTTTCCCTCATCTACATCTACATCTACATGACTACTCTGCAATTCACATTTAAGTGCTTGGCAGAGGGTTCATCGAACCACAATCATACTATCTCTCTACTATTCCACTCCCGAACAGCGAGCAGGAAAAACGAACGCCTTAACCTTTCTGTTCGAGCTCTGATTTCTCTTATTTTATTTTGATGATCATTCCTACCTATGTAGGTTGGGCTCAACAAAATATTTTCGCATTTGGAAGAGAAAGTTGGTGACTGAAATTTCGTAAGAAGGTCTCGCCGCGACGAAAAACGTCTATGCTGTAATGACTTCCATCCCAACTCGCTTACCATATCTGCCACACTCTCTCCCCTATAACGCGATAATACAAAACGAGCTGCCCTTTTTTGCACCCTTTCAATGTCCTCCGTCAATCCCACCTGGTAAGGATCCCACACTGCGCAGCAATATTCTAACAGAGGACGAACGAGTGTAGTGTAAGCTGTCTCTTTAGTGGACTTGTTGCATCTGCTAAGTGTCCTGCCAATGAAACGCAACCTTTGGCTCGCCTTCCCGACAATATTATCTATGTGGTCCTTCCAACTGAAGTTGTTCGTAATTTTAACACCCAGGTACTTAGTTGAATTGACAGCCTTGAGAATTGTACTATTTATCGAGTAATCGAATTCCAACGGATTTCTTTTGGAACTCATGTGGATCATCTCACACTTTTCGTTATTTAGCGTCAACTGCCACCTGACACACCATACAGCAATCTTTTCTAAATCGCTTTGCAGCTGATACTGGTCTTCGGATGACCTTACTAGACGGTAAATTACAGCATCATCTGCGAACAGTCAAAGAGAACTGCTCAGATTGTCACCCAGGTCATTTATATAGATCAGGAACAGTAGAGGTCCCAGGACGCTTCCCTGGGGAACACCTGATATCACTTCAGTTTTACTCGATGATTTGCCATCTATTACTACGAACTGCGACCTTCCTGACAGGAAATCACGAATCCAGTCGCACAACTGAGACGATACCCCATAGCTCCGCAGCTTGATTAGAAGTCGCTTGTGAGGAACGGTGTCAAAAGCTTTCCGGAAATCTAGAAATACGGAATCAACTTGAGATCCCCTGTCGATAGCGGCCATTACTTCGTGCGAATAAAGAGCTAGCTGCGTTGCACAAGAGCGATGTTTTCTGAAGCCATGCTGATTACGTGTCAATAGATCGTTCCCTTCGAGGTGGTTCATAATGTTTGAATACAGTATATGCTCCAAAACCCTACTGCAAACCGACGTCAATGATATAGGTCTGTAGTTAAATGGATTACTCCTACTACCCTTCTTAAACACTGGTGCGACCTGCGCAATTTTCCAATCTGTAGGTACAGATCTATCGGTGAGCGAGCGGTTGTATATGAGTGCTAAGTAGGGAGCTATAGTATCAGCGTAATCTGAAAGGAACCTAATCGGTATACAATCTGGACCTGAAGACTTGCCCGTATTAAGCGATTTGAGTTGCTTCGCAACCCCTAAGGTATCTATTTCTAAGAAACTCATGCTAGCAGATGTTCGTGTTTCAAATTCTGGAATATTCCATTCTTCTTCCCTGGTGAAGGAATTTCGGAAAACTGCGTTCAATAACTCCGCTTTAGCGGCACAGTCGTCGATAACAGTACCATTGGCACTGCGCAGCGAAGGTATTGACCGCGTCTTGCCGCTTGTGTATTTTACATACGACCAGAATTTCTTCGGATTTTCTATCAAATTTCGAGACAATGTTTCGTTGTGGAACCTATTAAAGGCATCTCGCATCGAAGTACGTGCCAAATTTCGCGCGTCTGTAAATTTTAGCCCATCTTCGGGATTTCGCGTTCTTCTGAACTTCGCATGCTTTTTCCGTTGCCTCTGCAACAGCGTTCGGACCTTTTTTGTGTACCACGGGGGATCCGTTCCATCTCTTACCAAGGTATCTATGATAGATTATAGTTATAAGAAGGGCTAACCCAGCTGCAAATTCAGTATAGAATCTGACAGATTCCTTCAGACCCTGGAGCTTTGTTTAATTTTCACGATATCACCTGTTTCTCAACACCACTGACACTAACACTTATTTCATTCCTCTTTTCATTGGTAAGAACATTACATTGGGACAATTCTCCTGTCTTTTTCTGTGTAAAGGAACACTTGAACATAGAGTTAATTTCAGCTTTAGTGTTGCTATCCTCAATTTCAGATCTTGTCTCATTCACTAGGGACTGGACACTAACTTTGGTGCCACTAACAGTCTTTACACATGGCCAGAATTTCTTTGGGTTTTGTGAAAGATCACTTGGCAATATTCTGTTAATGGCAGCCACTGAAAGCGTCATACACTGCTCTCTTGACAGCCAAACATGTTTCATTCAGCATCTCTCTATCTACAACCCTATTCTTTGTTCTATGTTTATTATGCAATAATTTGTGTTACTTTATAAGTTTCTTTAGACTGACTGTATACTGTGCAGGTTCCCTCTCATTGTGAGCTGTTATACTTTGTCATATCTATCCAGTGCATGGTCAAGTATTCTTTTAAACTTCCTCTACATGCTCCTGCACTGTTCTCAAAGTTTCAAGTTCCTATGCTCAAAGTTTCAAGTTCCTCATTGAGATATGACAGTACTGATTTTTTATCTAGTTTACCGAGTAAATATATCTTTCTGCTTGTGTTATTTGAACTTTGTACTGAATCATTATTACCACAACCGTGACACGGTCACCGACTTTGGTTTCAAAGTGGACATTCTCAAAGAGATCAGGTATATCTACTGCCATTAGACCCAACACATTTCTACCGCGATTGGAGTTCCTATCTGTTCTAGCTAGTCTTCAGCGAAGGCATTTAGTGAAGTTTCACATGATGTCTTATCATGCACATCACTAACAAAATTGTGATTTTCCCAACTGATTGCTGCATGATTTAAGTCTCCACCAATGATTACAGTATGACTGGGGAACTTAGGCACATGTGAACTGAGTTTCTCTCTAAAAGTTTTTGATTAGGAAAAGCATTCCTGTCTACCATAAAGATGGTACATTAATTGCAGACAGCAGAGTTAAAAGACACTTACGAATATGCTTTGACAAACAGCCTTTATCAGAAAAAGAAAGAAATGCACACCATTCATTCACACAAGCATACACACATGACCGCCAACTCCAGCAGCTCAGGTCAGGTCAGGTCAGCAAAAGAAGTTGGCAGTCATGTGTGAAAGAATGGTGTGTGTTTCTCTTCTTTTCTGATGAAGGATGTGGCTGAAAACTTTTGCTTCAGTGTCTTAATTGCATATCTCTGCACCTTAACACGTCATTTTTATGGTAAGTAGCAATCTATCTTTTCTTACACCACTGAAATTCCAACGTGTAATCTCCCTGACCAGAGGTAGCAGTGAAGGACATTGCAGTTCCGAACAGAGACACTGGATGCATGCAGCAATTGCAAACCCAATTCAGAGTCACTGCTATGGGAGAGTGATACCAAAGACCCCACAGCCACTGCTAGGCCATTGATGGCCACCAGAAAGAGTAGCAGTTCAGTACAAAGCCTTGCGGAGCCCCATTCTCTTCGGTATGTGGGGTACACTTTAACTTGAAACATCGTGTGACAGGAAGTTGACCAAAACTGGGGGTGGACCCCAGAGACTTCACTCATGTAATGTAGTAAAGATGTAGCGATGCCACATCTTGTCATAAGCCTTCTGCAGGCCAAAATAGAGAGCGGTGAGGTGCTGACAACGTGCAAAGGCCATCCAGATGGTGGACTCCAGGTGAACCAAATTATCAGCAGAGGAGCAGGCTTTAAGAAAACAGCCCTTAGATGCTGTCAAAAGGCCCCAACACTTAAGGAGCCAACACAGCTGCTTCCTCAGAGAATGTCTGTAAGGGTGATGGGGCAGTAACTGTCCATATCAAGGGGGTTCTTACGCAGTTTTGGAACAGGAACTATCACACACATTCTTACCACTAAGTTGGGATCTCACCCTTGCTCCATATACAATGGAAGAGGGCAAAGATGTGTTGTTGACAATCCAGAGATAAAACTTCCTGGCTAATTAAAACTGTGTGCCGGACCAAGACTCGAACTCGAGACCCTGGCCTTTCGTGGGCAAGTGCTCTACCAACTTAGCTACCCAAGCATGACTCATGACCCATCCTCACAATTTTACTTCTGCCAGTACCTCATCTCCTACCTTCCAAACTTCAAAGAAGTCCTCCTGCGAAACTTTCAGGACTAACACTACTGGAAGGAAGGATATTGCGGAGACGTGGCTGAGCCACAGCCTTGGAGATGTTTCCAGAATGAAATTTTCACTCTGCAGCAGAGTGTACACTGCTTTTGAAACTTCCTGGCAGATTAAAACTGTGTGCCAGATCGAGACTCGAACTTGGGACCTTTGCCTTTTGCGGGTAAATGCTCTACCAACTGAACTACCCAAGCACGACTCACAACCCGTCCTCGCAGGACGACTTCTGTGAAGTTTGGAAGGAAGGAGAGAAGGTACCGGCAGAAGTAAAATTGTGAGGACAGTGTCATGAGTCGTGCTTCGGTAGCTCAGTTGATAGAGCACTTGCCCCTGAAAGGCAAAGGTTCCACGTTTGAGTCTCGGTCTGGCACACAGTTTTAATCGGCCAGGAAGTTTCAAAACCAATGTACACTCCACTGCAGAGTGAAAATTTCATTCATTGAGCGATGTTTCAGCATTTGGGTGAGGATGAGGTCTAGGCCTGGGACCGTAACAGGGCAATAGGGTAAGGCAATGGAGAGTCCCCATTAACTGAATGGAGCATTATATGGCTCCAGTAGACGGGTAGCAAAATATAAGCAAGTTCGCTCCGCCCGCTGTTTTATGAAGCAAAAGGCGGGGTGGTAACTCTCAGATACAAAAGTGTGACAGCATCTGGATCACTAGAATAGCATCATTTAAGGAAATACTTGGTACACATGCAGGGGACTGGAAGCTGTAGAGGTGTCTGAACTTTGCCCATACCTATGACAGTGAGATACGTGATCCAATGGTGGAAATGTACCATTCCGAGGAGTCTTGCTTTTGTTGTCTTATGAGGTAGCAGACATGGCATGCAGCCGTTTAAAGGTAATGAGGTGCAAAGGGTGCTTCTTATGGCGTTGGAGAGCCAGCCTACGATCTCCAATGGCCGCAGGGATCTCTAGGGTCTACCAGGATACCCATCTTCCAACAGGGAGACCCCGAGGAAGAGGGGATGGCTTGGTTGTCTGCCAAAAGAATGTCTGCCATTGTATGCTGCACAGCCACATTGATACTGCTTTGCTTTGCGATGGGAAGCTAAGTACAACAGCAGAGGTGAACCCATCCTAGTCAGCATTATGAAGAACCCATCTGGATAGAGTCCATGGGAGCAATGCTGACGGAGCATCAGGAAGACCGGGAAGTGGTCACTACCACACAGGTCATTGTGGACCATCCAGCGGTTAGATGGTAGGGGCCAGGACTGCAAAGGAGAGATCAATGGCCAAATAAATTCTATGTGCCACACTGAAGTGTGTGGAGGCACCAGAGTTCAAGAGGTGAAGATTGAGCTGTGCCAGTACAGTTTCATTGTCTTTGCCATGGCCAGTGATCATTGTTCCACCCCACAAAGTGTTATGGGAATTGAAATCACCAGAGACTAGGAAAGGTGGGAGACAGGACTGCCTAGACACAATATCATTGGGAGGAGATAAACATATTATAGATGGTAAAAACCTGATGTGCCCATACCCAAACAGCCACAGTCTCCAATGCTGTATTGGGAGACAAAGGTCACTCACTGTATATAGAGTCCACCACACACACACACACACACACACACACACACACACACACACACACACACACACACACACACAAATTCCACCTGATATCCTCTTATAGGTGGTACGAGTCTTAAAATAACATCCGTAGCCACGAAAGGCAAGTGTCCAAGTTGCTGGAAACCATGTTTCCTGGATGGCAATACAGATGCAATGTATACGCTTAAAAGCTGCCGTAGCTCAGCCAGGTAGTGGAAAAATCTGATACGATTCCACAGGAGGATAAGACTTAATACTGTGGGAGCATGAAGTGACCAGGGGGCAGCAGGCTATGACCCAGTGTCATGTACTGCCACCAGTTGCGGCATAAGGAGATCCATTGTTATAGGTTCTGTGGCACATTGCCTGGGGAGATTTGGTGGCTCAGGGGCCACCAGGATCTCCACCTTGGGCACAGAAAGAGAACATGTTGAGTCCAATGACATTGGAGCCACCAGAATGTCCTTCACCTTAGAAGGCTTCTTTTTGTCCTCCTTGTCCTTCTCCATAAAAGACAAGGATCGAGAAAGTGTCCCTGAATTGGTTTCAGGGATAGAGGAATACAAGAAGTCTGACAACCAGCAGCCACCGGCTGGCATCTTGCTGTGGACCAGCAGGACCTTTTCCTAGCTAGAGAAGCTGAAGGAAGATGAGGTGCCTCCGGCTAGGGGATGAGGACTGATGTCCCTGGCACATGGGGAGCCAATGCTCCTGAAGTGGGTGCAGTGGAAGCCCCAGAAGGGGCCCCAATCACCTGGGGAGGACCCACAGTAAGGGTCACAACAGAGAAAGGCACCACTGACAGAAAACATGACGACATTGCTTCTGTAGCTTAAGATTGTATCAGTTGTCCGAGATTAAGATGCTCATTCTTTTTTCTAGCCTCTTGATATGTGAGGTTGTCCTGGATTTTCTTCTCACACTTAAAAATGGAGCAATCTGTTGAGCAGGGAGAGTGGAGCTTGCCGTAGTTTACACAGATGGGGTACGGGCACAAGGAACGTTCACGTGCAGCAGACATCCAAAATCCTTGCACACAAGAGTAGCAGAGCAATGTGAAGACATATCTGAACTTCATGCGCCTGAAGTATCTTGTAGGAGGAGTAACATAGGATTTCACATCACACCAGTAGACCATCACCTTGACCTTCTCAGGCAACGTATCAAAAACCAAGATGAAGACCCTGGCATCAACTTTGTTTTCCCTTGGTCCCCTATGAGCATGAAAAATGAAGTGCACACCCCATTGTTCTACATTGGCCTGGTCAGACTGCAAACAACTGCAGTGAAAAATTATGCCCTGGACCATACTGAGACACTTGTGCGAGGTGACAGATACAGGAATGTCACCCACAAGAAGCACCCATGACTGGGCAGGAGAGGACTTTTAATGAGGAGGAAACCCGCTTCATCTTAGAGATGGCTGCAGCTTCCCTGTATTTACCTTGAATGTTTTTCACAAAAACAAAGGCTTTGTGGCCAAATGGGTGTCCCTGTTGGGTCTGGTACGGATCATGTATTTGGGGAGGGGGGGGGGGGGGGGGAGGAAGGAGGGTGAGATTTTGCTCCTTGTCTATACTTGCTTCCCTCCCATGGTGTGGCAAGGAAAGAAAACACATTGTGATCGTATCTCATTGCATCATACGAGGCCTCTCCATTTGGGGAGACTGCTGGCTGTGAGACGTCCAGCAGGAGAAAGTTTAAGTCACTTCACGTGCAAACCACCTACCATGGTGCCACCCACCCCAAACAGGGGCTCTCCCCATGTATGTCACCAAGCCACAGCAACAGCTACTCAGGCAGTTATCTGTTGCCTGAATTCCCTGTGCCCCAGTGATGGAGACATACTCCATGGCACACATGGGGAGTGTGCAGTGCAGGCACCGACAGTGCAGTCCCTGTGTGATCGGGGGCTACCATTGCACAGGTACTTCACAACCCCTCCCTCCCCCAATAACAGGATGGCTACTGAGCTGCGTACTGGATGTACTATGACAACAGGAAGGAAAGACGGACACCAGGGTGGAAGGGTGGAAGGACACAAAGGCAGAGCACACAACACAGTGGACGACCTTCCCTGCACGGCATGCACTTCCATAAAATTTGGGAAAGCTGGCAGGTCAAACCCAATAATGGGGGACCATATAATTGTTAATGAAAAGGGAAGATAGTGCTGAAAGTGAAACTAGAGATCAAGACCAAAATGGTGAACAATATCCAAGCAGGGTCTGCACCAAAAGGACCATTGGAGGGGAAGACTGAGGAAGTAAGAGAGAGTGCAAGCGTAGGTTTGCTGCACAGAAAGAGGAAGCAATGCTGGAAAGGCTAGGGCCCCGTGGTATCCAAGCAGGTACTCACCAAACTGTGGTGAGCCCCTGGGAGGCCGCAACCAGGATTCAAAATATTAATATTTGATGTCCGAGACCATTGCACTACAAAGTTACATTAGCAACATGAGATTCAGCAGGAAGGATGGTTCTCATTAATACAAATTGAAATTTAAGGCTTCATCTAGTTTCACTTCAATCTTTAATAGATTCAAAACTATCTAAATGTAGCTGCAGGACACCACTGTCAGTCTCATGAAACCTTCCACTCATCATCACCAAGTTTCATATTTATTACAATCTTAACATTACCAACATTGACCAACTCTGACTACCCACCATCACACCCAGAAACGAGAAAATTCCACCCACAATCCTTCCTATTCTTCCTTAAGTGCTGTTCAACCAATCTGCAAAATATCCTGGTGCAATCCTATGTCACACCTATTACCATCCCCTTGTGGAAGGCCTATGTGCAAGTCATCCAGTAAATGTTTTTTTAAAGAAATATTCATGATTTTGCTAGACATGCAATGCATGTAATAGCGAAATTTTCTATGATCAAAGAGTTGTTTGTAGGTTGGTGTACCTCGTTTAAAACCCCTCATTCTCCTCTTTTCAACAAATATTCTAATGTTTCCAAAATCTGTGAGTGCCAAAAGTTATTCATATTCAAAATTTTAATGTTCCAGAATGTCTGACTCTTAAAATGTACATATTTCCAAACTACAGCACAATAGTTTTATAGACCTGTGTTTTCTCTTTACAAAAGTGTGCTATTTCACTACAGTAACTTGTTAATTTGTTACTTCCTCTACTTACAAAATTTCACTTTCTTGTAACTCTTAGCTGGGGTTTGGGGATCTCTTTGTACATTACAACACCCCACATGAAGCAGTACCTAAAACTTTACCATTTTCTAGTTATACCAATCTTAAACTAATGTCTTTGCCCTATTATATCTTTGCGTCTTTTAATTCTGCTGTCTTTAGTTAACTAAAACAAAACAGTCCAGTATTTTGTCAGTTCAGTTTTCTACACTACATGTGTCTAAGTAAGTGTGGTGCAAAATGCCTAAATCTTTCAGATAACAACATTCATTATGTATGAACATTTTAGTAAGTATTGAGTTACAGTGTATATTTACTTTTCATCATCCTGTGCCTGACAATAGAAATGATAACTGCTGCAATGTCAAGGGAGTCTGAAGCAAGCAGTCATTACACAATCAATATAGCCTATGTCTCATTACATAATTTTCAGTTCAGTTTACACCATGCACTCTGGGTTTACTAGTGAAATTATAATTGTCATTTATTTCTCAGTCAGTCAGCATCAGACTTAAAATGTGAAGCCACTGTTTTCAGCAGAATCATTTAAAAACAAACAATAGGTTGGTTTTCAATCTGTGAACTTTTTGAATGTTTCTTAATTAGTGCTACTTACTGATCTATGTCAAACATTCATGCTTCTGCGGGTTTCACAACTGTTCACTAAAAAGAGAACATATATACCAAAAATGAAGAAACAGAAAATCATTTGCCGCAATGTTGTGTTTTCACTAAGAACTATCCATCAAGTCCATTAATATAAGGACAACGAAGTCAGATTATGAGACTTCCAAGGTGCTGTTTCAGATCAGTAAGGCTACACAATGGCTTAACCTTTCACATATCTTGTAGGTATGGTAACCTCTTTGGGAGGGCATGTCAGACAGTTTAAGTTTCTACTTTTATAACTTAACCTTGTAAAGTAGTAAGAGATTCAGAGCATTGGCAGCCTGTAAAGCAACAGGACATTCTTCAGACTGCCAATGACATTACCTTTTTCCCCATATGATTGACAAATGAAGCAAAAATTGCTGTTCTATTTGAAGGATTTTAAAAAGTAATCACAAAACAATTTGAATAAATTGAATTCTCAAAGCTGAGAATGTGAACAAATATGTGCACCATCGAAACACTATTTTATAAATGTAATGATAAATATCACAAGCAGTTTCAGCACACAGCTTTCCTTCTTTACATTACATTTAACTTCTTTTAGGTAAATACTATATAATAAATGTTCTGAGCAGAAAGTTTAAAAAGATGGTCAATATTGCACTTAAATACATGTGCAAACACGTTACCACTTGCTTACTCTTCATCTCGCCATTGTTTCATCACCCATTTGAGTGACAATGTATGAACAATTCTTTCAATATGTTCTCCTCATGTCTAATTTTGGTAATGAGCAATGTGGTAATTATTATTCATTTTAATATATGGCACATGTAAAGGTATTTATTCACCCTAAGTCATCAGTTGTGTTCTTAGACCTAACTTCGTTTGTTCAAGAATAATTATTAAATACATTCCAGGCAATGGAAACTCCAGATTGGAATATCAACAATATAAGGAAAAGAGATTGTTACTCACCATGAAGATGATATGTTGAGTTGCCGACATGTACAGTGGAAAGACACTTGCAAATCAGCTTTTGGCTAAAGCCCCCTTCAGAACAGAGCACACGTGTGCGCGCGCGTGGTTTGGATGGGATAGCAGCTGTTGAAATGCAAGAACTGTTCGTGATTGGTTGGTTTGATGTGGACAGAAGTGTGGATGGAGCCATCGTATAGGAGGAGGTCAATGTCCAGGAAAGTGACAGACTGGTTTGAGGAGGACCAGGTGAAGCAAAAGAGAGAAAGTGTTAGAGGTTGTGAATGGATGAGGGTAGAGTGTGTTGGCTCTGAGTCCAAATCATGAGCATATCATGAATGAACCTGAATCAGAGTAGAGGAGACCATGCTAGCCTCCTAAAATGCCAAATCACTACTCTGCTTCAGGTTCATTGATGATTTATTCTTGTGCTGGACTCAGGGCCAACACATCCTCACCTCATTCCTTCACAGCCTAAACACCAATCCAGCGTGCCACATTCCTGGATGTTTATCTCCTCCTCTGTGGTGACTCCATCCACACCTCTGACCACATTGAACTCACCAACCACCAAAAGTACCTGCTTTCTGACAGCTGTCATCTCTTTCACATGAAGTCCTTTCCATAAAGCCCAGCCACCTGCGGACTGCATAACTGCAATGATGAGAACCCTCTTGCTCAGTATGCTGAAGGTCTCACCAAGGCCTTCACAGGCAGGCACTATCACCCTAGTCCACAAAAAATCTCCCATGCAACCCCCCCCCCCCCCCCACACACACACAGTCCTTACACCACTCCCAAGAAACAACCACAAAGAAGTGCCTCCTCCATCACCCAGTAACACTTCGATTCTAACAGCTAAGCCACATCCTTCATCAGGGCTTTTATTACCTAATCCATCATGCCCTGAAATAAGGGACATCATATCAAGATCCTTCCCTACCCTTCAAGTGGTATTCTATCACCCACACAACCTCTACAACATCCTAGCCACTTCAAATCCCTAACCTTTGCCACAGGGTTCATATCCCTGGTGAAGACCATTTGCAAGATCTGCCTAATCCACCCCACCCATTAACACTTCCTATTCCGGAATTCACAGGCGTATCTTGGTCACCTGTGAAAGCAGCCATATCTTATACCAACTCTGCTGCAATCATTGGACAGCTTTTAATATTGGTATGACTACCAACCAGCTGCCCACCAGAATGAAAGGCCACCATTCTGGCACAACATACAGCTGAACATAAAATGCTGGATTTAAATGGCAGCTTTACTAACCAAACAATCTGGATCCTCCCCTTCACAACTAGCTTTTCTGAAAAAGTGTAGATGGGAATAACTCTTAGGAAACATTCTCCACTCTTGAAATGGGTAACCCACTGTCCAAACGCCTTCCACCCAACGTTTTACACCCCTTTGTCCTATCGTCTCCTCCCTATTCTCATTCCCTCACCCTCTTTGTGTGGCGCCCTCTGCATCATACCCATCCGTCTTCCTCCTTTCCTGCTAGTCCCATTTTTCGCTCTCTCTCTCTCTCTCTCTCTCTCTCTCTCTCTCTCTCTCTCTCTCTCTCTCTCTCTCTCTCCCCCCCCCCCCTTCTCCCCTTGCCACACAGCCTCCTAATGCTGTACCTGGTGGCAGTTTAGTCCTTGCAGACTGCATCAGACAGAGCTCTTCTCAGCCTCCACCTGTACACCGCTATCCCATCCCTTGCCCACCTGCTCCAGATTGCTGCTTCCAGTCTAAGCGACAGCTGCTTTGGGTTATAAACTGCCAGAGATGTCAGTCCTGGGTGTGTCAGGTGTGCTTGCTCGTGTGTATGAATGTGTATGTGTGTGTGTGTGTGTGTGTGTGTGTGTGTGGTTTTCTGAAGGTGTCTTTGGCTGAAAGCTAGTGAGTAAGTATCTTTACATTATGCCTGTACACAACTGATCGCGTCATCTTACAGTGAGTAAGAATCTACCTTTTTATATTGTTTACATTCAGTACATTTCTTAATTCCTGTAAGCACTTGCAACTAACACCCCAGAGTCTAGGTAAATACTGTACACCTTACCGATCCTCTTATCAGTTTCCCCATCCCCTCATAATGCAACACCTGTTGAACAACTCACTCCCCTTCATTGTACCTGTGTCTATGATCCCACCCATATTCCTGTAGTCATTTTTAATTGTTATACAATTAAACCTTTTGTGGACAGTGGTGTTTAAGGTTTATCACGGTAGTGAAGTACAGTGTCGTTTTTTTACTTTTTGTTTGTAGACCTAAACATGAGTGATGCAACAAAGAAAAGGAAATTTGTGCCTTTTAATGTTAAGTCAGAAGCATTGAAACAAGTTGACAAACGAGAAACAATTAGAAAACTTGCTCCCTAAATGGTGTCAGCAACATCATTATCAGTGACCAGTGAAGAAACAGAAAAAAAAGCTCTCTGCAAAAAAATATTCTGAGGAACCTCTTAACTGAGAAACTATAAAGAAATTGGAGTTCGGGAAAGGGGGGGGGGGGAGAGAAAGAAAGAGGGAAAGAAAGAAAGAGGGAAAGAAAGAAAGAGGGAAAGAAAGAAAGAGGGAAAGAAAGAAAGAGGGAAAGAAAGAAAGAGGGAAAGAAAGAAAGAGGGAAAGAAAGAAAGAGGGAAAGAAAGAAAGAGGGAAAGAAAGAAAGAGGGAAAGAAAGAAAGAGGGAAAGAAAGAAAGAGGGAAAGAATGAAAGAGGGAAAGAAAGAAAGAGGGAAAGAATGAAAGAGGGAAAGAATGAAAGAGGGAAAGAATGAAAGAGGGAAAGAATGAAAGAGGGAAAGAATGAAAGAGGGAAAGAATGAAAGAGGGAAAGAATGAAAGAGGGAAAGAATGAAAGAGGGAAAGAATGAAAGAGGGAAAGAATGAAAGAGGGAAAGAATGAAAGAGGGAAAGAATGAAAGAGGGAAAGAATGAAAGAGGGAAAGAATGAAAGAGGGAAAGAATGAAAGAGGGAAAGAATGAAAGAGGGAAAGAATGAAAGAGGGAAAGAATGAAAGAGGGAAAGAATGAAAGAGGGAAAGAATGAAAGAGGGAAAGAATGAAAGAGGGAAAGAATGAAAGAGGGAAAGAATGAAAGAGGGAAAGAATGAAAGAGGGAAAGAATGAAAGAGGGAAAGAATGAAAGAGGGAAAGAATGAAAGAGGGAAAGAATGAAAGAGGGAAAGAATGAAAGAGGGAAAGAATGAAAGAGGGAAAGAAAGAAAGAGGGAAAGAAAGAAAGAGGGAAAGAAAGAAAGAGGGAAAGAAAGAAAGAGGGAAAGAATGAAAGAGGGAAAGAAAGAAAGAGGGAAAGAAAGAAAGAGGGAAAGAAAGAAAGAGGGAAAGAAAGAAAGAGGGAAAGAAAGAAAGAGGGAAAGAAAGAAAGAGGGAAAGAAAGAAAGAGGGAAAGAAAGAAAGAGGGAAAGAAAGAAAGAGGGAAAGAAAGAAAGAGGGAAAGAAAGAAAGAGGGAAAGAAAGAAAGAGGGAAAGAAAGAAAGAGGGAAAGAAAGAGAGAGAGAAAGAGAGAGAGAAAGAGAGAGAGAAAGAGAGAGAGAGAGAAAGAAAGAAAGAGAGAAAGACATTATTCATGTCATTTTTTGCAATGAAGACAAAAGGGGGCTCCGATTTCTGGTCCAGACTTGCAGAAGAAACCTTTTGGTTTTAGAAACTGGCTGCAGGAGGGAGATGACAGTTTCACCGCTAGTGTGGGCTGGCTCAACATGACCCACATTTCAAACTTACTGTCCACACACTATAATTGTAATGCCCCTGCCCACTACACTTATTACTAGCGGTAGCCAATCTACCCATACCAGTACAAGAGTGGGCCATGTGAGTGCATCTGCACTGAAGATCATTGGCCGGTAAGCCTTATCTATATGAAGGTGGTATCTATTCCTTCAGACATGTCCGAAATAACAGACACCACCTTCATATAGATAAGGCTTACCAGCCAATGATCTTCTTCAGTGTGGATGCACTCACATTGCCCGAACTCTTACAGAAATCGGTAGATCGACTGCCACGAGTACTGAGTATAGTGGGCAGGGGCACTACAAATGTAGTGTGTGGACAGTAAGTTGCAAGATGTGGGTCTCACGGGGAGCGTGCCAGAGGTAAGTCCCTGCAATCGCACTATCCTCTGTGTCCTTGGTGGCTCAGATGGATAGAGCATCTGTCATGTAAGCAGGAGATCCCGGGTTCGAGTTCCAGTCAGGGCACACATTTTAAACTGTCTCCATTGATATTTATCAATGACTGTAAGCAGCTAAAGGTCTGAATTTCAATGTAATTTCATTCTTTGGGAGCTACAAGATGACCAATGGTACCTGTTCTTTCGGACATGTCTGGTGACACTGTGGCCGTTTTGGAATTTACTTTAAAGTTAAAGATCTTCATAACTGAAGAAAAAATTTATCTAATGAACAAATTCACAACTGAGATGAAACTGGTTTAAAATTCAAAATGTTACCAACAAAAACCCTTGCTTTTCATGGAGGAAAAAAATTCTTCTGGGAACAAAAAATGTAAAGAGCAGCTCACAGTTATGGCAGCTTCAAATGTAACTGGAAACCATATACTAAAACTGGCCATGAGTGGGAAGGATGCCAAGCCAAGAGTATTCAAGAATATTACCGTGTCAGCTCTTCCAGTTATTTAAAATCATCATAATAATGCCTGGAAGAACCAGGGAATCTTTATGAACTGGTTTTTGAACTCATTTTTACTGCAGTACAAAAAGTTTATAAGATGAAAGGGACTGCCATGCACAGCTATTTTGGCAATGGGTAGTGCATCCTCGCATCCAAATAAAGAAGTAGTGCAGTACAATGGGAGTCATGCCATTTCTTCCATCAGACATTACGTCTCACTCAGAGAGTATGTGGGACTTCAGAAGCAGTAAATAACAAATCCAAGGTAACCTGTACTGTAAAGGAACCTCCGCTCTGCGAAACGGTTCGCCATAATAATAGCACAGCAGCATTAAATAAACCACCAAGAAGAGTAAGGTTCGCCGATGTAAACAAATATTCGCAGCTCTGCCCGGTAGAAGACAGTGCAAAAACCTGTAAAGTGAATGTAAGTAAGCTTTGTGAACAAAGTAATGAACAAGAAACATGTGCAGCAAAACGGCATAAGTAGCTGCAGTGTTAATGTTAGCAAGTTTCATGAACAAAGTAGCGATCAGGTAACATATGCAGTGAAACATAATAGTGTTAATAAATATCAAAAAGAAATTCAAACAGGAGTGAAACAGTGTGATGGTCAAAGTTTAGTACGTAAAACCTGTAAAATTACGTTGTTGAGTGATGGCCAAGGATGTATAATGTTTCAAGTTACCTTAATGAAAACTTAAATCTCGAGTGTGTGGGGTATGCCACGCCAAGGATGTCTTGCAAAACACTAACAGAAAGGCTTCTGAAGCTGAAGTATCACATCAAAAAAAGTGTTGTCGATGTTCCATTTAGATATGATCTTACAAAACGATCCTGCGTAAATTGCGAGGTATTGGACGTAAACAAACGGCTATATCACCTGTGTTTGAAATTCAAAAATACCACAATCATTAAAGCTAGCGAGTTTGACAGGGAGTGCTACACCCAACAAGGATTCCACCTCAACAACCAAGGGAGAAGATTAATCTCGAAACTGATTACCAAAACTGTGAGTAAAGAAATGGACGCCTTTACAGTAATACCGCTGGACCAGGGAAACCTGTAAAGCCTGCTGGTCTGTCTGGCAAAATATTAACAGATATGCTCCAGCAGGATCAAAATAACCTTCAAACCATTCACTCTGAGTCCAGGAAACTAAATGTATCCAAACGTTGTCAAAATGGGGCCTGGCTACCAGCAGTAGACTTAAGAACAACTCAAGATATCAGCTGTATAGAAGTGCCCTTAAGAAAACAATCTGAACCCTCATCTTTACTGCCCAGGGTTACCAAAAATAGTCTTCTGTTCTTACATATTAATATACAGTCTTTAAGAAAGAAGTTGGAAGAAGTGCAGTACTGGTTAGAAACTTCCAACTGTGGTATACTTAGTGTAAATGACCACTGGCTATATTCAACATACATTGACCTCAATATTCCATTTGGTTACTCCTTAGCTAGTAGTTACTGCGGATCAACAATTGGACCTGGGGGGTGTTGCAATATATATTAAGAATGGACTAAATCTACAATACTTTACTATTGTAAATAAAATAGAAAGAAACTTCCACATGGGAAAAATATATTAAAAACAAAGATTCCAAGACTTACCAAGCGGGAAAGCGCTGGTAGATAGGCACAATGAATAGAACACACAAACACACACACAGAATTTTGAGCTTTCGCAACTGGCGGCTGCTTTGTTAGGAAAGAGGAAAGGAAAGGAAAGATGAAAGGATGTGGGTTTTAAGGGAGAGGGTAAAGAGTCATTCCAATCCTGGGAGCGGAAAGACTTACCTTAGGGGGAAAAAGGTACACACACACACACACACACACACACACACACACACACACACACACACACACACACACCCATCCATACATACATACACAGGTGTCTGTATGTATGGAACAGGTGTCTGTATGTATGTATGGATGGGTGTGTGTGTGTGTGTGTGTGTGTGTGTGTGTGTGTGTGTGTGTGCGCGCTCGCGAGAGTATATACCTATCATTTTCCCCCCTAAGGTAAGTCTTTCCGCTCCCGGGATTGGAATGACTCCTTACCCTCTCCCTTAAAACCCACATCCTTTCATCTTTCCTTTTCCTTCCCTCTTTCCTGACGAAGCAGCCGCCGGTTGCGAAAGCTCAAAATTCTGTGTGTGTGTGTGTGTGTGTGTGTGTGTGTGTGTGTGTGTGTGTGTGTGTTGTGTGTTTTATTCATTGTGCCTATCTACCGGCACTTTCCCGCTTGGTAAGTCTTGGAATCTTTGTTTTTAATATACTTTACTATTGATGTCACAGACCTGTGTATAGACACCATCTTCGAAGCTGCAGTTGTACATATACCTAAACATAATATTATTGTTGCATTTGTACATCGCACACCATCTTCTAGTGAATATGAATTTATGGTAAATTTAAAAAAAAGCTGTTAGTCTTACTAACTAAGCCTAAATATAAATACCAAAGAATCTTAATTTTTGGTGATATTAATACGGATATCAGGGTACAGAGTCATATCATATTGGAATTCTTGGATAGCCTAAGAGCTTTTGATTGCTATTGTCTAAATGATAAGCCTACAAGATATAATGCCTGCTTAGACAATGTAACAAGTAATATCCATGAAAATAATGTTTAAATTGGAGTAGTCAAGTTAGGCCTAGCTGATCATGATGGCCTATGGATTACAGTTCCAGTCAGCATTCCAGATGAACAACACAAAACTGTTAGACCTATGGATGAATGCAACATAAGAGAGTTTAGAACTAGATTAAGGTCAGTTAACTGGAATGACATCTTATACAAAGATATTTGTGTGAATAACAGGCAAATTATTTATAGAGGAAATTGCAAGTATATTTGATGAGTGTTGTCCCAGATTAGTAAAAAGACAGAATAATAACCAACCTCATAAACCACAGAGACTAAATAACTGGTTTACACCATACCTCAACAGCATCAGGATTATGATTCTTATGTTTAAGGACAGATCTCATAACAGCAACAAGTACAAAGAGATGTACATTAGAATAAGAAAAATTTATAGATCTGAAATGAGTTTGGCAAAATGTAGGGTGAATGATAACTATATTCTTAAATCCAGAAACAGCTGTAAAGCTGCCTGGGAAGTAATTAAAAGTGAAATAAATAGAGCAACAACACAACTAGCTATACCCATAGCCCCACATATCTTAAACTCACACTTTGTTAACTTCAGTTTACAACAAGGTTTGTCTCCCCTCAATGCCACGCTTGATGCTAAAACTCTTCTAGGTTCAAATAAGAATGTAGTCCATAAATTTTGCTGGGCAACAGTAGCTGAAAATGATGTTAGCAAAGCAATAGGCAAACTAAGTAGTTCCAGAGCAGAGGACTTCTATGGTCTATCAAACTTTGTCATAAAGAAGATATCAAGTGATCTTCTGCCCCCTCTAACCACTCTCATTAACCATATATTACAGCAAGGGATATTCCCCGACTGTAACTATTCCCATATTTAAGAAAGGAGATAAATCAAATCCAAGTAACTATCGCCCTATCTCAGTAATCCCAATAATATCTAAAATAATCGAAGACTGTTCACCAACAAATGAATCACTATTTTGAGAGGAATAATTTGTTCAGTAACTCACACTACGGATTCAGGTCTAAACTATCCACAGTTAAAGCAGTTGGAAATATTGTTAGTGATATATATGATTGCTTTTAAAATAAATTAATCTCCTGTGCTACTCTCCTAGACCTGAGTAAAGCATTTGACACTGTATCTCATAGTACTTTGATCATGAAATTAAGACACTGCGGTATGGAAGAGGACACCCTGAAATTGTTAGAATCCTACTTAAGCAACAGAGTACAATTTGTTAGTGTAAACGGGCAGCTGTCAAACCCACAAACAATAAAGAGAGGTGTGCCACAGGGCTCCATACTTGGGCCCATCCTGTTTGTAGTGTATGTTAATGATATGCCATAGTATTTACCATGTAAAACAGTCCTCTATGCAGACGATACAACTTTTGTCAATTCAGGACAGACTCTTTAATCTGTACGAGAAAAAAAAAGAATGTAATGTTTGAAAAATCGGTTCATTGGTTTAGTGCAAACTCCCTATTCATAAATGAAACAAAAACTGAGGAAATATTCTTTAATTTGAAGGTATCAAACAAAGAAAATAAGTCCGTTAAACTGCTAGGAATGATGATTGACCAGAAACTTAGCTAGGATAAACATATCACATACGTCTGTTCTAAACTTGCACGTGCTATGTTCCTACTTTATAAGCTTAGGAGTAATGTCAGCCAAAACTTACTGCTGCATTCATATTTTGCTTATATCCACCCCCATCTTTCATATGGTATTCTGCTCTGGGTAAATTCTCCCAATTCAATATCCATTTTCAGATGGCAAAAAAAAGCTCTTCGATGTATAGTGAGTTTATCTCCTAGGGATACATGCAGGGAACATTTCAAAAAACTTAACATCATGACAGTTCCTTGTTTGTACATCTATTATTGCTTACTACACGTAAAAGAAAACATAGCTCAATATCCCCTTAGGTCATCTGTCCACACCCACAATACAAGACGAAACCACACAATTGATCTGCCATACTGTAGACTGTCTAAGATACACAATAGTTATAAATAAAATAGAAAGAAACTTCCACATGGGAAAAATATATTAAAACATAATAGTTATATTAAAAACAAAGATTCCAAGACTTACCAAGCGGGAAAGCGCCGGTAGACAGGCACAATAAATAAAACACACAAACACAAAATTTCTAGCTTTCGCAAGCGACGGTTGCTTCTACACACACACACACACACACACACACACACACACACACACACACACACCTGCACATACACATATCCATCCGCACGTACACAGACACAAGCAGACATTTGTAAAGGCAAAGGCCTCAAACTGTTTAATATGCTCCCTAAAATTGTACAAACAGTATCTAAAAGTAAATTTAAGACAACATTGGGTCAATGGCTTGAAGGTAAAGCATTTTACTCAGTTGATGAATTTAAAGACTGTAATATGGCAGATTTGCTGTTTTGACATAGAGAAAGGTACCTCTGCCTGTAGTAGGACCTAAATTTGTATGAATAGCTTAGGATAGTGACATAGTGTTATCAACATGTATATGATAATGACAGTCTCATCAACGTGAATACTCCCTCCTTAATATAAATCTGTATAATGTTTTCCTTTGTATTGTAAAATTAATAATATATAAAATTCCAAGTGTGTGCTATTGTACTACACTAAATTTCATATGATTTATTTATCCATTGTTATGAGAATATAACGATCTTTATACTGTAATTGAAATTATTGACGAAGCCCATTGTATAAGAAAATACTGAACTGCTAATAAAGATTCTTATTCTTATTCCAGTTTGGTTCAGATAATTGATCAGGGCATTCTGGAATGCCTGAAGGAACAGTATTGTTGGCGATTGCTACAACCAATCTTGCATTTGGGATACAATGAAAACATTGCAGAAGCTTTAAAGTAAGTTACTGAAGAACACTGTAGAATGTATCAGCAAGCCTTTTAGCAAGGTAAAGTCAAATACAATTTCTAAGTCAAGAGAGAAACTCTACTGGAAAGTAGGCCTAAAATAACAGAAAATGTTGACGATGAGGTGATCACCCGTTGTGTCATTTAATCAGATGGTTGCCAGACTGTGAAGAGAGAAAACTTGGAAATAACTGACTGATTAAATTGTTGGAAGTGACACAGACTTCTATAATTGACATGGTTAACACCCCAACACAGTGAGAGAGTGGTGGTGATGATGACGAGACCGAGGCTGTAACATGTCCCACCCATGGCTATGCCGCACTTTAGGCCGCCATGAACAGCAGCCTGAGGCAACAGCAACTGTAAACTGTTGTGCAGACACTGGCAAGATATTGCTGCATGGCAACATTCCTGCTACATCAAACAAAGGATGCTACATCTTTATTTCATGAAGTAGATTATTATCATACTCTAGTTAAAACGGTTATTCTCCCAATGTAAATACCTACATAAGCACTTTGTTTTAATAAAGTTCATATTCTGAGACGTGTATTCTTTTCAACTTCACTTTATTTCTTCTCCCCATAAATTTCAATAGGCTGAGTTTTCAACAGTTCAGTGTTGTCCCAGTCAACTTTAACTATCAAGAGACTACACACACACACACACACACACACACACACACACACACACACACAAATATACTTACTAGATGTTCACAGTGCTTGTAACAGAGACTGCATCCCCATTAGGTCCTATTATTGATATATGTGCCGTTCCGTGATCATCCTTGTTGTAAAAGACAGCACCATAGTGTTTTGGATCTTGGTAAGTTTGTGTATCATTAATCTTCCTTCTAACTGTCTCTGCATATTCCTTTGACTGAAGCATGTTGACAACCTGTAATTATTGCACGTTTGTATTTATTTTGATGAAATCTAGCATCTAGCAACGTAAAACACATAAATAAATAAAAAACATTTATTATATCAAACTATAGTATATGTGCAAAACATGTAGTCCTTAACACTAACTGGCACATTTTCAGACACTTTGTCCTTTACTCTTTCGCATTTTAAAGTAATCTCCTGTTTTCATTGCAAGCAGTCCTCTTAAAAAATAAAAATAATAATAATTACAACAACAATAATGAGCCACACATTAATTGTCTCAGTTGTGTCTATTTAGTCACCATGATATGATTTGCTTTTCATTTCAACAGAGAACTCCAACACACAGTGGAAATAAATACATGCATGTAAACCACATGAAGATGGGCACAATCTTTAAACTGGTCATGTGTTAAATAAAATCACCTCCTATTACAACTGGCAGTGGTTGTTAGTCTACACCCTACAAATAACAGTCACGGAATTCACCTGCATCCATTATGGATAAAGTTCACTAAATATTGTATCCTTTTTAATTTTGATATTGGTACCATCATAGTCAACAGTGAAGTTTAATTTTCAATGTGAGAAATTTTATGTTATGAAGATACAGTAATATTTAACAACAAATTCAGGCTCAATAAAAGGAGTATGTTGTGATAAACATTAAAGCTGAATATTAGTCTTGTTAAGAAAAGATTGTGTTAATGCATAAAGGACAGTACTTTAATGACAACTGAGACATAACCCACTGGTGTATTATGAAACACAGAGGGACTTCCAATAAATAAAATTAAATTTCCTAATACTATACCTGTAAGATTTATAATACAGCAGCAGATACAGATATTTATATAAGAGGACTGATGGAAAATGTAAAAGTCAATATGAATTCGCTTAAATTAACAAATATGTTACACATAGAAACTGAACTTGTTGCAAAATTATTTGTCCAAGCAGGGGGGGGGGGGGGGGGGGGGAATTATGTGGTGTTATATATATCAATCTGGAAGAGTGATATGGATCTCTACATATTTATTTATCACAGAACGATATTCGTGAATGAAAGAAAGAAAGAATGATAAACAAGTTATCATTTAGACAGTTGCCATACTTTCCAAGTCAAGTGTTCCCTCCCATAGAGTCTTGGCATTCGAGGCAAATGTATTAGTTCAGATATATACTCTTTGCAGCAATTACACTACCATTCTCACATCAGCTTTACTGGGCATACTTACCCCAACAGCCTAGTTAAAAAGCAGATATACCAGACCAACACATCCAACTTTGGTACCCTCCACAAAACAATTTAGGAGGCCACCTCTTGTCACTAATACTATCCTCATCTTGAATGTACTAATCAGCTACTTTAACAAGGCTATGACTTCCTAAAACTATGCCCTGAAATGAGGCCCATTCAGTCTGACATTTTGCCCACCTCACCTAGGATAGTATAGCTTTTCGCCAGAGCATGCTCGACAACATGACAGACATGAACTTGGGGCCTGTTTTACCACACATGCCATCTTTATTCTTCTCTGGTGGGAACTGATTATTTAACAGGCCTTTGATTCTTGATACCCATCTGGCCTTCATCTACATTAATATATTCAGTCTAAGAATTTCTTCTCAGTGTCTATTCTGTTCTCTACTCCCTTTTAGTTTTCTATATATTTTATCCCCCCCCCCCCCCCCCCCAATCTACCATACATAATGCACTTAGCATTCCACTCTCATTAATTTCTGCATGATGTTCTGTCAGTAATCTCTGTCTTGCTTATTACCCATCTTTTAACTAAGTTCTCAGGTTTTCAGATCTTGTCCAGTCCAGTCACTAAACATCAGTCTTTCTTTCTCATCCTGTCCAGTAAGTCTCCCATGACTCAGGGTTCTATGTGACTTTTCCATCATTCTCACCTTTCCTAAATCTCACTTTTCCAAACTAGCTAGGCATTCATTTAACATGTTAGGTAATTGGAGATTAAGTCCAGGTACACTAAAGAAGTGGTTTCATGTATCAACCTGTATTCAATGTTGCTTGATTTTCCATTGCTAGCTAGCTAGTTAGTTAAATGATGACCACAACAAAGATGGAACAATGCATTAATGAAACACATGAACTGAATTTGTCTACCTTGCGGATGTCCACAGCACGACTCACTACTTCCACTACCCATACTACCACTTACGCCATTTGTTCCCCAACCCAGCATTAATTTCCATGAATCCTGGCGATGGGAAATTTTTCTGCAAAATGTCCCCTGAGCAAATGGATACCTCTGTCATTGACCAGTGATAGTTGATTCAATATGTTTGCATTGATGACTCATTTCAGGTTATATTAGTTTAAGACTTATTCATAGAACTTTGAGGACGAGTGGTTCTGGAATTTAAATTACACAATACTGCCCCACAAACCACAGACCTTGCAGATAGCCATACTGAAGGTGCAACCACAATGGAGAGGTATCTGGGAAGAGAACAGGCAAATGTGTCATATCTGGAGAGGGGCAGGAACCTTTCCAGTAGTTGCGGGAGCAACAGTTTGGATGTGACGTATCTGGCCTTTTAACATCAGCCACCATAGCTTTGCTGTACCAGCACTGCAAACAGTTTAAAGCAAAGGGACAGTAAAGCCATTATTATCATGAGGGAATACATCTTTGTTGTATGGTCAAATGATGGCATTCTCATGGGTAAAATATTCACAGAGGTAAAAATAGTCATCCATTCAGATCTCTGCGCATGGAATACTAAGGAGGAAATTGACAATCTACAGATCAGAGCATGAAACCTTAGATCCTTTAATCAGGTAAGTAGGTTAAAATATTTGAAAAGGAGAACGGATATGTTAGACATGTGAGAATAAGTGAAGTACCAAATTGTGGTAATGCAGTAGTAAGTCTAATAGCGAATAAAAAATTGGTATGCAGATAAGTTACTAGGTACAGCACAGTGAATACACTATCACAGATAAGACAGATAGAAAGCCAAGCCCCACCCAGTTGTACAAGTTTCTAAGCCAACTACCGTGTCTGATTTAACATACACTATAAAAGCAGTCAATAAAGAGCCTCACAATCCAGACCAACATTCTGGAAGTCACGTACCTGATTAGTCCCTTTATCTGCATCATTCATATACAAACATACTTTATCATGTTGTCAATTAGCAAGTGAGTGAATCACAATGACCATAAATTTCTGAATTATAGCTTTCAAAAACTGAATAGTCGAAACTGACTTATAATTAGAGCATGTAGTGAGTACAGTGCGACAGTGTCATGAGTACCATGTGACATAACAATGGTTGCTACAATAAAATTGCATTAAAAATGCATTAAATTTTTTTTTGTAATGAAATGTTCTGCAACTCTTAATTATTCATGTAAATCAGTACCACACTGCTAAAGATTTTGCCTAAGTGTGTGCTTTTCTAGGTTCATCACCTTAAGGTGTATAAGTCATACTGTATTTTATAGGAATGTTTCAAGGCGAATGTTAAAGATAGTCGAAGCGACATCACAACATACTCATGCGAGCGGTCGTCTTTACTCGTTTTCTGTTTGTTGTTGTAAAAAAAGTAATGATTACTATTTCTTGTTACATAGTAGCAAGATGAATCCAAGAATTAAGGCACACATAGAGCTATAGTACTTCAAGAACAGGGTTTACTGCTCACAATATGCTGGCTAAGATGATTAAAAATAACAGACTGCTCTTACCTGACTAATGTTGAGGAAGTGTGGATCTCCCAATTCTGTTCTGCGTGCATAAGCATATTTAAATGCTTCAACTGTTCTGTGGTATGTTGTTATAGTTTGATTTAAATCTGAAACACTTGATGCTGTGAAGTTGTACCCATTTAAGATATTCAGTATGAATGCCAGGAGAATGCCACTTCCAGGTGGAGGGACACTGTATAAGGTATGCTTTCCATGAAGCTCTGCTGTCACAGGTGACTCCCACACAGCCCTAAGAAAAATGTAAACCTAGTTACAATTTGCAACAGTAAGCTAAAAACAAAAACTAGAGTTAAACAACAAATGGACATCACGGCAACAGTGCATTACACGAATGACAACTGATTTCATTTATCTAGCAGTTAAGCAGAGAGCAACTCTGAATTGGTTCATTTGTATAGTTTGTTACTGTTGCCAAAAACTCTGCCACTGAGTATAAATGCACAGACAAGTTGTTTTAGCATCAAATACATTACAAAATGGCTATCAATTTGCTGTTTTGTACTTCTTGCACCATTCCTCAGTCAGCTTTACCATAGCTTTCTCTTTAAAGTGAATTGGTCTTTTTTCCCCTTAAACTACCCAGCCACCAGTCTTGTAAACGCTTTTAATCACTGAAGTTGTTCAGCTGATTCCTAAAGTGAAGAATCCTATAAGAATGATACATACTCAATATTCTCAGTCTCCTCCAAATGCCTGTGGAACATTCATTCCTCTTTACACTCTGCAAGTGTGCATGCAGTAGTGTTCATCTATTTTGCTTCTGACAGATCTACATCTACACCTACGTGATTACAATGCTGTTCACAATAAAGTGTCTGGCACAGTGGTCAATGAACCATCTTCAAGCTGTCTCTCTACAGTTGCACTCTCGAATGGCGCACAGGAAACACGAGCACTTAAATTTTTCTGTGTGAGCCCTGATTTCTCTTATTTTATTGTGATGATCATTTCTCCCTATGTAGGTGGGTGCCAACAGAATGTTTTCACAATTGGAGGAGAAAACTGGTGATTGAAATGTCAAGAGAAGATCCCACTGGAAAAATAAAAACCACCCTTGTTTTAATGATTGCCACTCCAATTCACATATCATGTCTGTGGCACCATCTCCCCTATTTCTCGATAATACAAAACGAGCTGCCGTACTTTGTAGTTTTTCAATGTCATCCGTCAGTCCCACCTGATGCGGATCCCACACTGCACAGCAGTACTCCAGAATATGGTTGACAAGTGTGGTGTAAGTAGTCTCTTTAGTAGACCTGTTGAAACTTCTAAGTATTCTGCCACCGAATCACAGCCTTCGGTTTGCTCTACAACATTATCTATGTGATTGTTCCAATTTAAGTTATTTGTAATTGTAATCCCTAAGTATTCAGATGAATTTACAGCCTCCTGATTTGTGTGACTTATCATGTAATCGAAATTTAGTGGATTTCTTTTAGTACTCATGTGAATAACTTCACACTTCTTTATTCAGGGTAGACTGCCACTTTTCGCACCATACAGATATCTTACCTAAATCAATCTGCAATTCGTTTTGGTCATCTGATGACTTTACAAGACAGTAAATGACAGCTTCATCTGCAAACAATCTAAGACGGCTGCTGAGATCTTCTCCTATGTCGTTAATATAGATCAGGAACAATAGAGGGCCTATAACACTACTTCTGGGAACGCCCGATATTACTTCTGTTTTACTCGATGACTTTCAGTCTACTACTACGAACTGTGACCTTTCTGACAGGAAATCGCAAATCCAGTTGCACAACTGAGGCGATATTCCATAGACATGCAGTTTGGTTAGAAGATGCTTGTGAGCAATGGTGTCTAAAGCCTTCTGGAAGTCTAAAAATATGGAATCAATTTGACATCCCCTGTTGACAGCACTCATTACTTCGAGTATAAAGGGCAAGTTGTGTTTCGCAAGAACAATATTTTCTGAATCCACACTGACTATGTGTCAATAAATCATTTTCTTCGAGGTACTTCATAATGTTTTAATATAGCATATGTTCCAAAACCCTACTGCAAATTGACATTAGTGATATGGGCCTGTAAATCAACGGATTACTCCTACTTCCCTTTTGGGGTTTTTGTGTGACTTGAGCAATTTTCCAATCTTTAGGTACGGATATTTCTGTGAGCAAGTGGTTGTATATAATTACTAAATTTGGAGCTATTGTATCAGGATACTCTGAGAGGAACCTGACTGGTATACAGTCTGGACCAGAAGCCTTGCCTTTATTAAGATATTTAAGCTGCTTTGCGACACTGAGGATATCTACTTCTATGTTTCTCATCTTGGCAGTTATTCTTGATTGGAATTTAGGAATATTTACTTAGTCTACTTTGGTGAGGAAGTTTCAGAAAAACATGTTTAATAACACTGCTTTAGTGGCACTGTCATCAGTGACTTCACCGTTATCATGCAGTGAAGGTATTGATTGCGTCTTGCCACTGGTGTGCCTTTATGTATAACCAGAATCTCTCTGGGTTTTCTGCCAGATTTTGAGACAGAGTTTCATTGTGGAAATTATTAAAAGCATCTTGCACTGAAGTACATGCTATATTTCGAACTTCTGTAAAACTTTTCCAGTATTGAGGATTTTGCATTCTTTTAAATTTGGCATGCTTTTTTGCTGCTTCTGCAACAGCAAGCTGACCCGATTTGTGTACCATGGAGGATCAGTACCATCAGTTAAAATGATGAATGCAATGTGTGTTCCAATGGCAAAAAAAAATATTTTTATGTGATATTATTACAATTCAAGAATTGTCAGATTTTGTTTTACTTTACTTGTACTGCAAAAGCTTGCTCTTTGTCAAATTTCACAATTCTAGGTCAACGAGAAGTACCCCAACACGTTTTGACGAGAGTTTCTGAATACCAAATGTATGACATGAAGAGGGGGGGGAGGGGGGGGGGGGGGCACTTAACAGTTTGAGAAACAGACAGACAGACAGACAGACAGACAGACAGACAGACAGACAGACAGACAGATCCTATAAGGCTCCTGTGTTTACAGATTGGGGCATGGACCCCTAAAAATAGCTTTTAGTACACTATTTTCACTCCTGTCCCTCTATTTACATCTTTCCGCCCTATAAGCAAAATTTATCACCCAGACCTATTGCATTCTAATTCCTGTCCACCAAAATTCAAAATGTATGTAAAGATGGGATGATCTGTCAATTTGCATATTGATTCAATTAGCTCATCTGTCCAACGTTCATACAGGATGAAATGCTATGGACAAAACCTTATTTGTACCAATAGCCATTACATTTTTCCCTTTGAATTAAAGTCTCTCTGATATCTGGTAAAAACTGTAACACAGATACACATTAAATACTTTTTGTACATCACCTCTCTCTCTCTCTCTCTCTCTCTCTCTCTCTCTCTCTCTCTCTCTCTCTCTCTCTCTCTCTCTCTCATTTTCTCTTTGTCTCTCCTTTACTGAAACACTCCTTTCCCATTCCTCCCACATCTTCATTCAGTTTATCATACAACCTTTATTTACTAGCCTGTTTTGTTAGGACTGGGTAAAGATATGAACAATCACTGGCCATGCTTTACTTTTCTTAATGAAGGAATTCCTACCTTTGAATTTTTCCAACTTTTTTCCTATCAATGCCGGCCGTAGTGGCCGTGCAGTTCTAGGTGCTTCAGTCTGGAGCCGAGTGACCGCTACGGTCGCAGGTTCGAATCCTGCCTCGGGCATGGATGTGTGTGATGTCCTTAGGTTAGTTAGGTTTAATTCGTTCTAAGCGACTGATGACCTCAGCAGTTAAGTTGCATAGTGCTCAGAGCCATTTTTTCCTATCAATAACATCTTCATAGAAATCCAAATTAATCATTTGTCCCTGAATAACAACATTACTTTTTTATATTACCTGGAATTTGCATCTCATTGTTTGGATTCCATTATTTTCATCTCAGTATTCTGTCTTTATCAGTACTCAATCCTCAATTTTCAATGACTGACTATTTCCTCCTTCAGGTACCTACAATATACTTATGTTCTATTATTTTTCAAGCACCTACTGACAGATGACTGAGCACTCAAGATAAATGACAATTACTTCATGCCCTTACCAACTCTGATATAAGTGATTATTCTAGTTATTGGTGAACACTTTTCTGCTCTGTATATGATACATAATTATTTTGGACTAATGTGTTTAAATATCAAAGTTTCTCTATGATTTAAGGTGGTTTCTTACAACCAAGTGAAAAATCCTTTAAGGAAGTAAATAGTTTTTTCTTACTACATCTGTTCTTACGACTGGTTGTAAGATATATTCATCAGTACTGCAGCCCACAAAATTAAACTGTAACATGCTTCATTATTGGAAACAAGCATCATTTATGTGGAAAGACATTTCCCTATTCACAGTAATTGAATAAAAGTATACAAATTGGGAAAATATAGTAGTGTAAGGGTTTGCAGATAGTAATTAAGGCATGTGCACATGAGTGTAGCTGACACCATCTTGGAAATACTGACCAACTACTTGTGTTGGTACCAGTTGACACCCGTCACAGACCACTTCCACCCCCATGTAATTGGATGCCTGAAAGTGGCTGACTTTCAGGGAAGTAACTGCATAACTGGCAGAGGATCACACAAAGTGTCAGTGTTTTTAATATCTCAGTGACAACTCTCAGTAAGTCTGCAGTTATTCGGGTTAGAGCAAGAGAGGCAGTTATGGCAGAATGGCATCGTGTGCATTTTATTGTAAGCTGTGTCTGGGAATAAACTGGTGAAGATTATTTACTTGGTGTTCACATATCTATACTCATGGTCACAGTGGTTACATTGCCTAATAACTAGCACACTGTGTGCTAGTTATTTTTGCCGATCAAATCTGCACGTCTGACAATTGAGAAACAGAGGAGCACGTGTGAGTGTAAATCTCATTGCTATCCTGCTCAAATAGAACAATGATAAGGAAAATCTTCACATGAGATAACCACTCTTGGTCAATCTTCTCCACTAGTAGAGCTTTCTATTATATCATTCCAAAATCATTTTAATGAATTTATACTTTCATTATGCATACTAACATGAAACTCAAGATTTAACATATGAATGCCACACAAAATGTTATTGACTATGTGGCAATGAAGTGCTCTGGTGATGTAGCATAGGAGTCCTGTATCCATCACAACTTCATTGCTGTGTTTTGTTGAAAGCTTGTCTCCTGAAGTGTTATTTGAGTGAAAAGTGGTAAAAATTCATTAAACCAAATCAAATAATGGAAACTCCTGATAAGAATATCAACAACATAGGAAAAGAGATTGCTACGTGCATGTCCAGTTGCAGAAAGCCAGGATTAAAAGACATTTACACGAAGCTTTCAGCCACAGCCATTATCAACAAAAGGGAAACACATTTCATTCATACACACATGCAAGCACACCTCATGCACATATGACCGTCAACTCCGGCAGCTCGGGCCAGAATGCAACTATCATATGGGGTGGAAGCAGCAATCTGGAGGGGGCAGGGAAAAGGAAGGGATAGTAGTGTATGGATGTGGCAGGGGGAGGGGATGCTCCCTGGTGAAATGTACAGGAACTGGAAAGCTAAGGCAGGGAGGTGGGGAAAAAAAGAAGCGAAACGGGAGAGAAGTGGGGGAAGATGGGCTGGTGCGTTGGCAAGGGATGGCAAACAAAGAAGATGGGAGATAATGAAGAGGTGGTGATATGATAGAGGATGTGAGAACTGTTGTGATTCTTGATTATGGAAGCAACAATGCAGCATGAAATTTTGCTTGCAAATGAGTGAATCATTTAAAGAGAAGTTGAACTTTTGAAACACAATTGCAGAGATGAAGCTGTAGGCTAACCACCCTTACAAATGGATTCAAAAGTGTCAATTCAACATGATTCCAATCCGTATGTGTCCTGATCTCTCCTCTTAGTCACATGAGCCCTATATGAGATATGCAATGGTGGCACCAGAATAATGACACAGTTTTTCCCGAGTATAGATTCTCTGAATTTACCAATTAGATTTTCACATGAACCACAGCACCTTCTATATCAAGCTTCTCATTTAAGTTCCCTATGCTGACTGGTTACACCCTTAACAACATGTGTATGGATCCATTCAGTGTGTGTGGTCATGGCTACTTGACTCCAAATACTGGACTAAGCCACCAGAACTGCTTTCACTAGCATCAGGATGCTATTTATTTGGCAGATGCTCTGCACTTCTCCAGAATCATTGCAATGAATTTAATATTTTGTTTGCTTCCCTTTGTACTGCATTTGTCCACATTACACTAAGTGGAAGTTTTGTCCAGTCTTTCTGGATTTCTTTAGTTGAAATAAGTGATTCATGTAATGTTAAAACAAGAGCTGATTCCTCAAACTGGGGGCTATCAAGTACGGGGTCCCACAGGGTTCGGTCTTAGGTCTTTTACTGTTCTTGATATACATTAATGACTTACCATTCCACATTGATGAAGATGCAAAGTTAGTTCTTTTTGCTGATGATAGAAGTATAGTAATAATATCCAAAAACCAAGAACTAAGTGATGTAATTGTAAATGATGTTTTCCACAAAATTATTAAGTGGTTCTCAGCAAACGGGCTCTCTTTAAATTTTGATACATCACAGTATACACAGTTCTGTACAGTAAATGGCACAACTCTAGTAATAAATATAGACTTTGAACAGAAGTCTGTAGCTAAGGTAGAATTTTCAAAATTTTTAGGTGTGGCCATTGATGAGAGGTTAAACTGGAAGCAACACATTGATGGTCTGCTGAAACGTCTGAGTTCAGCTACGCATGCTATTAGGGTTATTGCTAATTCTGGTGACAAGAATCTCAGTAAATTAGCTTACTATGCCTACTTTCATTCACTGCTTTCGTATGGCATCATATTCTGGGGTAATTTATTGTTGAGTAGAAAAGTATTCATTGCTCAAAAACGTGTAATCAGAATAATTGCTGGAGCCCACCCACGGTCATCCTGCAGACATCTATTTAAGGATCTAGGGATCCTCACAGTAACCTCACAGTATATATATTCACTTATGAAATTTGTTGTTAATAATCTTACCCAGTTCAAAAGTAATAGCAGCGTGCATAGCTATAACACCAGGAGAAAGGATGATCTTCACTATGCAGGGTTAAATCTGACTTTGGCACAGAAAGGGGTAAATTATGCTGCCACAAAAGTATTTGGTCACCTACCAAACAGAATCAAAAGCCTGACAGATAGTCAACCAACATTTAAAAATAAATTAAAAGAATTTCTAGATGATAACTCTTCCTACTCACTGGCTGAATTTTTAGATGTAAATTAAAGGAGGAGGAAAAAACTAGCTTAAACATTAGTGTCACGCAATATTTTGTGTATTGCAATATCTTGTACAGACATCTTTTATTAACCTGACACGTTCCACATCATTACGAAGTGTCATATTCATGATCTATGGACCAAGTATTAATCCAATCTAATCTCTCTTTACAACCCTCCAATGATATTTCCTGTAGGCAACAGCTCAGCAAATAATCTTTCATATCTGTTGAGAACATTACGGATTCTATTACACTTCCTTGGAGCATATCTAGTGTTACTTTCACTTCTGTTGAACATTCCCATCCAATACAAAATAATGGGTTCTTTTAGTTAAATATTCACCAAATCAGTCAGATATCTGTATCTATAGGATTACTCTGCAATTCATGCTTAAATGCCTAGCAGATGGTTCATCAAACCATCTTCAAGCTATTTCTGTACTGTTTCAGTCTCTAAGAGCATGCAGAAAAAAATGAACACCTTCCTATATGGTAGTGTCATCTGTCTCTTGTTCATATAATAGCCTAACTTGAGTTAGAGCCGTCAGCCAGTCATTTGATCAAATTGTGATAGTATATGCAAGTGGTAGAATCTAGGCACTGGAAGCAACATTGAAGCTAGAGATAAACATTTATTTCACTGAAAAAATATGGCAACCAGCCACTTTTTAATGTGTTTTTTATTTACGCCAATATGCATTTCGGGTTTGCACCCATTTTCAGCTGGCAAATTACATGGATCTCACTCACTGGCTAGTCGGCAACATGGCGGATAACGCAGTGCGCCTGTGCAAAATACGTGATAAAAAGTGTGTGTTGTTGGAAAAAAGAAGAAAAGCCAGGAGAAAATAAGGAGAGGAGAATGCCTGCTGCAGCATCCAAACTGCTGCCGAGATTGTACTACTGTAGTAACTGAAGATCCATGTAATTTGCCAGCTGAAGATGGGTGCAAACCCGAAATGCATATTGGCGTAAATAAAAAAAACGCATTAAAAAGTGGCTGGTTGCCGTATTTTTTCAGTGAAATATCATTATCCACGGCCACGGAGCTCAACAGTCCAAATAAAATGGACAAATTGTTAAGAAACATTTAAATGAGAAGTAAAAGTATATGGGCTGGACAGATCTGCAAGCAAGATAGCAGATAGTTTAAGGATCAGGATGACGACACTTGTCCTCCAGTTTGAACAGATAACACTGACATTGAATCATCTGATTATGAATCAAATCTGGGCTTGGGACTGTACATGAAAAGCCAGGGGCCTGAAGAAGCAGTTCTGGTAGAAGGGTCATTATATAAATAAGGGTTATGAAAGGGATTGGGGGAGAGGGGTAAAGGATAAAGAGATGACTAATGTACTGAAAATGCTGAAAAATATGTCACAAGGTGCTCAACAAGGACTGATGCATGATTAGAAACACCACTACGAAAGATGAGACTTGGGAAAGTTGTCTATCTTTGGCAGTCCATAGTAGACTATGGAGCTTGGTCCGGAACTGGGATGAAAGGCATATACTATGAAAGAGATATGTAGCTCTCCCATTATTTCTTCTTGGTGCATTTAACTGGGTAGCAAGCTTCTACTCTAAGTGAAAAATGTTGCTCAAGACATTGCAGGCTATTATAGCTTCTTCACATACATTTGATTCCATCATATTTTCCTTTTATTTTTATTGAACCACAGGTTTTTTTTGCAACATTATCAATTTCTTCAGATAGTTCTGGTCAATTGTCATGCTTAGCTATTTTAATTTCATCCTGACAACAGAATATAATTGGGTAGATAAAAAAATCTACTCACCATAGTTTTTTTTACATGTTTGTTGTGCTACTGCTTAGTGAATAGATTTTTTTTTATCTATCAATTACGTTACACTATCAGAAACTATTTACAATGTCAATTTCATCTCTATAGTTTTAAAGGAATTCATTTGTTGTATTAAGTCAGTCTTTAAAGTTTTTGCATGTTTTATTTTATTTCATTAGATAAGAGTTTAATCCTAATTCTAGAGAGCTAATGGTTGGAATCAAACTCACCATTCCTTATTACTTTCGCATGCGATAAATAAATGTTTCCAAAATCAAATTTTATGCTGAAAGGACATTGTTTCATTTACACCACTGTATTAGAAGTTGCCAAGATGAGGTCCACAAGGCTGCACTGGTGGAGCAATCAGGATGGAAATATCTATATTAAGTTGTCTAGACCTCATCATGATTGCACAGGGTAGAAGGTACTGGGTATCGGCATTTTATGAGATTTGCTGTGACTCTTTTTGTTCCTGTGTGTGTGTGTGTGTGTGTGTGTGTGTGTGTGTGTGTGTGTGTGTGTTTTTATCCATTCTTGATTCTGGTTTTTGACATGACATCTTGCAGCTCACCTTCATTTCTGCTGCCCCATGTCAAATGGAAACTTCATCACTGACGAACCATGTTAGTCACAGACGAGTCCATATATCCTCTGATGCAAGGTGATGACTGTATTCATATGTGGGGACCCATGACGAGTTGTACCTGGCAAATGTTGTCCATAAAATTGACAGAGTCGGCCAAGATTCTATAATGCCATACGGATCTTGCTGTTGTCCACGGTCATTTTACTACCAGGCAATAAATAGAACAGATCCTGGTGGCAGCTACATATGGTGATGGCTCTGAATTCCTTCTAATGCTAGGGCCTATGTGGTGGGTGTCAGCAAGGATACCTTGTAAAACCTGGACAGCGAAGTAATAAGGCCGCAGTGACTCCCTACCTAAACCCCATGGTGCACACGTGGGACACACTTGACAGGGTCACCCTATTCATGACAGAATATCCAAGAATTCTCATGGGCTCTCCTTTAAGAATAGGAAGGGATACCACATGGTGACCTCTGTAGACTAATACAGAACATGCTACACAGGGGCACTGACTCAAATTGCATTGTACACTGCTCAAGAGAATTAGGGGAACATGGGTGTCCGACATATTCCATTTAACAATAATTAAGGACTGGGTGTGTTATATGTCATCAGTCTTCTGACTGGTTTGATGCACCCTGCCATGAATTCCTCTCGTGTGCCAACATCTTTATCTCAGAGTAGCACTTGCCACCTATGCCCTCGATCATTTGTCGGATGTATTCCAACCTCTGTATTCCTCTGCAGTTTCTGCCTTCTACACTCTAGTACCATCGAAGTCATTCCCTCATGTCTTAACATGATGTCGTATCATCCCGTCCCTTCTCCTTATCATTGTTATCTGCACATTCCTCTCCTCTCCAATTCTGCACAGAACCTCCTCATTCCATACCTTATCAGTCGATTTACTTTTCAACATTCGTCTGTAGCTCCATATCTCAAATATTTCAAATATCTTCTGTTCCAGTTTTCCCACAGTCCATGTCTGCCATACAATGCTGTACTCAAGATGTACATTCTCAGAAATTTCTTCCTCAAATTACAGCCTATCTTTGATACACATAGACTTCTCACTTCTACACATAGACTTCTCTTCGCCAGGAATGCCCTTTTTGCCATTGCTACTCTGCTTTTGATGTCGTCCTTGCTCAGTGTGTCATTCATTATTTTACTGCCTATTTTATTTATTTATTTATTTGCACATCAAGTTCCATAAGACCAAATTGAGGAGCAAATCTCCAAGGTCATGGAATGTGTTATTTTACATTATAATTTCATGTACTAACAGACAAAACTAATATGTTTATGAACCTGAAAAAAGTCAATCCATAAGTTTATGAAAATGCAATCAACAGTGTAGCAAGAATCAGCTTAATTTTTCAAGAAACTCCTCGACAGAATAGAAGGAGTGAGCCATGAGGAAACTCTTCAGTTTCGATTTGAAAGTGCGTGGATTACTGCTAAGATTTTTTGAATTTGTGTGGTAGCTTACTGAGAATGGATGCAGCAGTATACTGCACCCCTTCCTGCACAAGAGTTAAGACCCAAATGTAGGTTTGATTTCTGCCAAGTATTAACTGAGTGAAAGCTGCTTATTCTTGGGAATAAGCTAATATTGTTAACAAGAAATGACAGTACGGAATGTATATATTGAGAGGCCAATGTCAAAATACCCAGACTCATGAAAAGATGTCGAAAAGAGGATCACGAACTTACACCACTCACTGCCCACACCACCCATTTATGAACCAAAAGTACCTTTTTAGAATGGGAAGAGTTACCCAAAATATAATACCATACAATGTAAGCAAATGAAATAAGCACAGTAGACTAATTTTCGTGTTGAACACACACACACTCCAGATACGTTCAAACAGTAAAAATGGCAGCATTAAGTCTTTGAACAAGATCTTGAATGTGGGCTTTCCACGACTGCTTACTATCTATCTGAACACGTACAAATTTGAACAAACGTCCGGTTTTGTTGAATTGTGTGTTAAAAACCATAAAAACTGAGTCTTACTGTGATTTAGCATTTGTTTATTTTCTACGAGCCATGAACTTAGGTCATGAACTGCACTATTCGAAACTTAGCCAGTGTTGCACCCAACATATTTTACTAATACATCAGCAAACAGAAATATTTTAGAGTTGCCCATAATACTAGAGAGCATACCATTTATATAAATAAGGAACAGGAATGGCCCCAACACCGATCCCTCGGTCAACCCCCATTTGACCGTACCCCACTCAGGCCCCATATCATAGTCATTCTGAACATTGTAAACAATGACCTTTTGCTGTCTCTTGCTAAAGTAAGAGGTGACCCATTGTGAGCTACTCCCCGTGTTCTGTAATGGTCCGACTTCTGGAGCAATATTTTGTGATCAACACAATCAAATGTCTTAGTTAAATCAAAAAAGATGCCAAGCATTCGAAACCTTTTGTTTAAGCCATCCAGTACCTCAGAGAAAAAAGAATACAGCATTTTTAGTTGTTAAATGACTTCTAAAGCCGAACGGTACATTTGACAGCTAATCGTGTGGTATAAAATGATCAATTATGCTTACATACACAGCATTTTCAATAACTTTAGCAAACATAGAAATATGTCTAAAATTGTCTACATTATCCCTTTCTCCCTTTTCATAAAGTGGCTTTACTACTGAGTACTTTAATTGTTCAGGAAACTGACCATTCCTAAAGGAAAAATGACAAATATTGCTAAATACAGGGCAAATGTGTGCAGCACAGTACTTTAATATTCTGCTAGGCACTCCATCATAACCATGAGAGCCCTTAGTCTTCAGTGATTTAATTATTGACTCAATTTTCCCTTGTCTTTATCCTAGAGGAGTATTTCAAACATCAATCTCAGAAAGGCATTTGACAAGAAAGTTATACGATTCCCTGTAGAAACTAAATTTTTATTTAGTACACAGCACTTAGTACTGGAGGGCAGTGTGGAGGGTAAAAATCAGAGGGAGACCAAGAGATGAATACACTAAGCAGATTCAGAAGGATGTAGGCTGCAATAGGTACTGGGAGATGAAGCTTGCACAGGATAGAGTAGCATGGAGAGCTGCATCAAACCAGTCTCTAGACTGAAGACAACAACAACAACAACAACAACAACAACAACAGTCTGAAAGGCTATTCACCCTTTTACTAACAGAACGCCCATTTAGTAATGAAGAATGAATAAAAAAACACAATCTGCATCAGATCATATGAATTTAGGAGTTCTAACAACATCCTTTTTCTAGCACCTTCATATACAAAATTTATATTGAAGTCACCGCATTACTAATTTCTGGTACATCCTACAAAGTGAATCAAGAACCATCTCTAGCTTGAGCAGAAATGCTCTGAAGTCAGAGTTAGGGGACCTATAAACAACAACCATTAGAAGTTCAGTTTCACTAAATTCAACTGCCCCTGCACAACATTCAAATATCTGTTCATTGCAGTGCCATGATATGTCTATGGACTCAAATGGAATACTGTTTTTTTTTTTTATGTACATGGCCACTCCCCCACTCCGCAAGGAACTCAGCTAGCTAAACTGTATCCTGGTAAAGGAAGCCTCTGAACTGTCAAATTATTTAAGTGCTGCTCCGGTATACCAATAATTTTAGAGTCTACCTCTATAAGCAGTCCACTAACTTTTTTTCTAATACCTCATATCTTGATTAAATAAGCTAATTCCTTCTCTACTTAGAAACATTATGTCCTCTGAAGGTTTGCCTTCAGTTAGACATACCTGCTTAAAGGAAGTCCTTCTATCAGCTGACTTCAATCTAAAAAAGGTGCAGCTCTAACACCAACTACTACAGGAATTTTTCCAAGCGTGATCCACCACCACCATCCACTACAATGTGACCTATAAGCTTTGCCAGTCTCCCCTTCCCATACCTATTGAGGTGGAGGTCTTGCCTAGTGAAACCAGGATATACTGACAGACTCAAGTGGTACCACTGCAATGTGACACATGCCCTCTGCCATCAGTGCCTGCTCCGGCCCCCAGTTAATGCACCTAACAGCTGCATCAAGATTAGACCGATCATGAGGTTGAAACAGTTGCACGAAATGCACATTAGTGCCACCAGTTTCAGTAGCTATCTTTACCAGGTCACCACCTACTTCATATTCCCCATCCCTATGAAGACTATTCTCTGCTCCACCGACTATCACTACCTGGTCCTCCTCCGTAAAATTCCTATGTAACTCCCCTATGCTGTCAGTCACCTGAGCCACCCCCGCACTAGGCTTCACAGTGCCTAGGTAGCAGAATTCCTTAACTCTATCTACTTTGTGACCATCAAACCTGATGTTAAGTTTCTTGCTGTCCTCATTTCTGCTACTTCTCATTACTTTCGTCTTTCTTCGATATACTCTCAGTTCACATTCTGTGTTCATTAGATTGTTCATTCCACTCAGCTGATCATGTAATTATTCTACACTTCCACTCATGATAGCAATGTCAACAGCAAATCTTATCAAAGATACCCTTTGACACTGATTTTTAATTCCACTCCTGAACCTTTATTTCCATCATTCCTTCTTCAATGTACAGATTGAACACGAGGCTGTAAGATTACATCCCTGTCTTACAATCTTTTTAATATGAGCACTTCATTTCCTCCTCGTTCTTTTATGTATTGTATATTTCTCATCTCTCCCTATAGCTTACCCCTATTTTTCTTAGAATTTCGAACGTTTTGCACCATTTTACACTTAACAATGTTTCCAGGTTGTCAAATCCTATGAACGTGTCTTGATTTTTCTTTAGTCTTGCTTCCATTATCTGCCACAATGGCTCTAGGAATGGTAAAGGTATGAAAGGCAATTCTGACAAACTGATCGTCATCTAGTACATACTTAATTTTTTTTTTCTATTCTTCTGTATATTATTCTTGGACGCATGAGCTGTTAAGCTGATTGTGTGATTCTCGCACTTGTCAGCTACTGCAGTCTTCGGAATTGTGCAGATGATATTTTTCCAAAAGTCAGATGGTATGTCGCCAGACTCATACATTCTACACACCAACGTGAACAGTGTTTGTTGCCACTCCCCCCAATGATTTTAGAAATTCTGATGCAAAGTTGCCTATCCCTTCTGCCTTATTTGATCTTAAGCCCTACAGAGCTCTTAAATTCTGAGTCTAATACTGGATCCCTTAACTCTTCTAAATCGACTCCTGTTTCTTCTTCTATCACATCAGAAAACTCTTCCCCCTCATAGAGGCTTTTAATGTATTCTTTCCATCTATCCGCTCTCTCCTGAATTTAACAGTAGAATTCCCATTGCACTCAATGTTACCAACCTTGCTTTTAATGTCACCAAAAGTTATATCGACTTTCCTGTATACTGAGTCTGTCCTTCCGACAATTATTTCTTTTTGGATTTCTTCACATTTTTCATGCATCCATTTCATGTTAGCTTCCCTGCACTTCCTATTTATTTCATTCCTCAGTGACTTATTTCTGCATTTCTGAGGTTCCTGGATCATTTTTGTACTTCCTCCTTTCAATGATCAAGTGAAGTATTTCTTTTATTATTTATGGTTTCTTCACAGTTACCTTCTTTGCATCTACATTTTTCTTTCCATCTTCCGTAATGGCCCTTTTTATTGATGTTTATTGATGTCCATTGTGGTGTCTCAAGGGTTAGGCCTGTCCCACCTCTCATTAAAGTGACCAAGACCTATACAAATAATTGTAAGAACAGTTATTATTATTATATTTAAGTTTGTTTTTGGGTTTTCAGAAATACTGTGGGAAGAAAGTTTATTTATGTTGCAGATAACATGGAAGATGTTGCCCAACGATCACCATGAAAGTTCGACGTAGCGGCAAGTGGGCAAGGAATAAAACGAATGCTACAAACTACCGCGAGCCATGGAAGAGCTTGGGCCATGAGGGTGTCGAGCTTCCTAGGTCGTTTTTGGACAACGTCAAAGGAAGAGATATTCTGCTTTCTCTTTGTAAACGATCGATCGAGTCTTGAAAGGTTCATGTAAAACTTAGAGCTGGGTGACACATTAGGTGGGACCCGATGCCTGTAATACCTCCACAGTTATTAAAAAGTTGTTAAATGGCAAAAAACATAGTTTGTCATTTATATAGATAAAAAGTACTAAAGATATAGGAAAGGAAGAGTTGCGGTGACAGAACAAAAAGAGATATATCGCTCAGCAACGAAGGAGGACATAAAGAGCAGGCGTTACGTGGTGAAAACAAATCAACTGATAAAACAGTAAGTCTATAATTAAGCATAAAGCCACGTAACACTGCACCATATATCTCCAACTGTACAGCCTACTGAGCTATTCCTTATTGCTGTATCTATAACCTTAAAGAACTTCAAGCACATCTTGCCATTCCTTAGTACTTCCGTATCCAACTTCTTTGCTTATGGATTCTCTCTGACTAATGTCAAACTTCAGCCTACTGTTCATCACTATTATACTGTGATGTGAGTATATATCTGCTCCTGAGTACACCTTACAATCCAGTATCTGATTTCAGAATTTCCGTCTACTCATGATGTAATCTAACTGACGTCTTCCCATATCACCTGGCCTTTTCAAAGTACACTTGTGATTCTTGAACAGAATATTCGCTATTACTAGCTGAAATTTATTACAGAACTCAATTAGTCTTTCTCCTCTCTCATTCCTTGTCCCAAACCCATATTCTCCTGTAACCTTTTCTTCTACCACTTCCTCTACAACTGCATTCCAGTCCCCCAGGGCTATTAGATTTTCATCTCCTTTTATGTACCGTATTACCCTTTCAATATCCTCATAGGCTCTCTCTATATTCATCTTCAGCTTGCGGAGTTGGCATGTATAGCTGAACTATCATTGTCGGTGCTCATTTGCTGTAGATTCTGATAAGAAAATCCTATCACTGAACTGTTCACAGTAACATATGGTCTGCCCTACCTTCCGATTCATAACGGATACTAATCCCGTTATACCATTTTCTGCTGCTGTTGATATTACCCTATACTCATCTGACCAGAAATTCTAATCATCTTTCCATTTCACTTCACTGACCCCTACTATATCTAGATTGAGCCTTTGCATTTTTGTTGTCAAATTTTCTACCTTCCCTACCACATTCAAGCTTGTGACATTCCACACCTCAACTCTTTCACAAATTAAGTACACAATAAAACATCATTACATCCTCAATCATTAACATAGAAAGGACAAGTGTTGAAAACAATATGAACTCACTCATTCATTCTGCAACCCTGGGTGATTTTCATCAGCCTTTGATAGCTGCAGCAATGTGTATGTCCTCCGTGAGCATTTATCATTGCCCAACACCTACATGGTATGCTCTGAATACATCTACGGAGATCACCCTGTGGTATCCATTCACATTCTTCAATGGAAGGTCATGAGGATTCTTTGAGAGAGTGTAGTGGAATAGGATGATCATGAACACGTCTGTCAATGAAGTCCAACACATGTATCATGGTGATTAGGACGGGACTCACCACCGCCCATTCCATTACTTCAGTGTGGTATCTATCACCCACTCCATTACTTCATCCTTGCTGACACCCGCCACATACGCCCTAGCATTAGAAGGAATTCAGGGTCACCATCTTAGGCAGACGCTGCCATATGGTCCAACAGGATCTGTTCTATGTACTGCCTGGTGATAAGGTGAACATGGATGATGACAACAACAAGATCAATATGGCTGTCAATGCTGAAGTCTCCCTACAATACCACAGAACCTTGACCGAATATGTCAATTTTGTGGACAACATTTGGCAGGTATGGCTCACCATGGGCCTTCACACATGAACTTGGCCAGCATCTTGCATCAGAGAATAAATGGACTTGTTTGTGAATAACATGTTTCATCAGTGACAAAATTGCCAGTTGACATGAGAATTTCAGAACTGAAAGAGAGCTGCAAGTTGTTATTTTTTCAAATGGGAGACTCAAACAGGATATCTGTGTCAGAAGGTCCTTTCTCATAACCATTCATTACAGTCAGTTTGGACACATTGGCTCCAGTGGCTCTTCTGAAGTCATCTTTCAGTGACCTGGCAGTATCTCTACACCATGGCAATGCGAAGACGGCCTGGTATCGGTCTTCAAGTTGGGGTTTTAATGCGTCAGTGACATTGTCCAACTCACCTAGTTTATTGACATATCTCCCTGTATCATGTCCATTACCTATGGATAACACATTGGCATCTGCAGCAACACTGCTGAAGGTCAATTTTTGTTTGATCAAACAGACCACCGTCGCACACAACTTGCACTGCATTAACATGTCTCGGTGTATGTGCTGAGTTGAAATCATCATCCACAAATGATAACTGCCATCTGTGTACCTCACTACAAAATACTAGGACATCAGTACTCACTTCCTTCTGAGTGGTCACCTGACAACGTAATGCATAGCACAGGCAGTAGATGGTGAATGATTATAATGGTTGCCCAGGTTAAAATAACTGATGATAGTTGAAGTAGAGAGGATATGAAATGTAGATTGGCAATGGCAAGGAAAGTGTTTCTGAAGAAGAGAAATTTGATTTAAGTGTCAGGAAGTCATTTCTGAAAGTATTTGTATCGAGTGTAGCCATGTATGGAAGTGAAACATGGGCGATAACTATTTCAGACAAGAAGAGAGTAGAATCTTTCGAAATGTGGTGCTACAGAAGAACGCTGAAGATTAGATGGGTAGATCACATAACTAATGAGGAGGTACTGAATAGAATTGGGGAGGAGTTTGTGGCACAACTTGACAAGAAGACGGGACTGGTTGGTAGGACATGTTCTGAGGCATCAAGGGATCACAAATTTAGCATTGGAGGGCAGTGTGGAGGGTAAAAATTGTAGAGGGAGACCAAGAGATGGATACACTAAGCAGATTCAGAAGGATGTAGAGTGCAGTTGGTACTGGGAGACTAAGAAGTTTGCACAGGATAGATTAGCATGGAGAGCTGCATCAAACCAGTCTCAGGACTGAAGATGACAATGACAACAACAGGTTAAAAGTGAAGTTTTCAAGCCTCGCAAATAAGATCACAGGTACTGCTTGTATCTAAATAGATTTAACATACCAGATGTTGATACACATGTTCCTCTAATAATTTGAACAGTCTTATTAGTAGATTTTACACAAGCATTTAGTAAAGTCAGTCTGCTACCAGTTATGGTTACAGATTATATTACCAACAGAAAAAAATGAGAATTTGGGAGTGACACTATGTTTTCCATTTCTAACAATGAGAAAGAGGATTTTTTTTTTAATACTTGCCTGTAGTTCTTGAGGTCATCAACAGTTATGATTCCACCCCTGGCCTGTATATCTGCAGCTAACTTCTCGGCTAAGCTGCCTGTATACAGTGCATCTCCACCCTCTTTTGAGATCACTTTTAGTGTTTCACAGAGCTTATTATGCTTTATGAGAGTACCTTCTGAATAGAACTTCCCAGTTGCTGGATCAATAAATATTTCCCTGAGAAAGTAAGAGACATATGGATTACTTTCCTTTGATTCCTTGTTCGTTCAAAATAGTATGTCTCAGAATAAAACCAAGTACAAAAAACAGTGATGTGTGTGATCACAGAGACAGACTAAATTAAAAACAGAATCAAGTCAAGCTGTCATTCATTCACTGTTGTGGAATACATCTCATAAATGGTAGCAAAAAAAAAAAAAAAAAAAATTCTCTATTTTCAGGCCACGAGATATGGCTAATTGCTGATCCATGAGGTTGGGGTAACTCATATGACTGATGTATTTTTCAGCATTATGTAGGAAAATATGTACACACATGGAAAAAAAAGAGAGGTAGTCAATATATCCACAGAACAATAAAAAGCTTTTTTAGAGTAACTTCAATTTATGAACTCACCTTAATGTTGGATCTGATTTAACAGCTGCAGCATTGAAAAAGAGAGAGTCAGCTTGATGCCTTGTCATGTTGTATCCACTTTCACAAACTGCTATGGCTGGTGCCACCAGATCAGACCAAGGTAGTTTACCATATCTTTTGTATGCCTCCCAATACCCTTTCAGCTCTCCAGGAACACCAACTGCTAGTGCACCTTTGTAGGGAAAAAATGTGTTTGTATTCCTAGTGTTTCATTACCAAAATAAAGGAGTAACAAAATAACTGTGAAAGGGGAGGGGGGGTGTAACAGATGTTGAGGAAGGTAGAGAGGAGGGTGACTGAGGATAAGGGAAGGAAAGGAGGGATGAACACAAAAAAATATATAAAACACTGCAAACCGAAATGTGGGAACCACAAGATCACCTCCACTATAAAACTGACTGTTTGTGTCAATAGTTTTTCTAATCAAATGTAGGAGACACTAATTTTTATTAAATTAAAGTTTTGATAAATGATTGTGTTGTGCTGAATGGTAGGCATGCACATAAAGTTTTTGGACAACAGCCTTTCTAAAGCCGAAGGGACTAACAATCCCGTGCAAAGCAAAGTTACACTCAATGATAGAGCAATACATGCTCAACTTCAAAGGTTACTTCACAACCCGTGCCATCTGGACCTTGCCAGCCAGAATCACTTCCCTCAACTGCATAAATGAGAATTGCCCTTATAACACATCATTTGATCCCAGAATCCCCATTGCCTCAATCTGAAATTAAATCCTGTCCTACATCCACCACCATCCCTGCATCCCCATGCCTCCCTAATTCACTGTAGTTTGATCAATCTATCCATTAATCTACCCTCACCCCCTACCCCCCCCCCCCCCCCACTATGTCCCTCTTCATTCTATCATACCTACTTACTCATCCACATCACCTATTTCATAGGTTAACAAACAGGACTTACTGTGCCTGCATTAGGACAAGCTGAGGAGTGCCCCATTCCTACGTTCCTTGCCATCTCCACCTGTCACTTTCTGAAGCCAAGTCAGGTTATCTTCAGGATGGGATTTAACAATATTATGAAATGGATATTTTCTACTCACCATATAGTGGAGATACTGAGTCGCAGTTAGGAACAACATTAAGACTGTAAGAAAGCGAGCTTTCCGCCAATGAGGCGGGGTGGGGAGGAGCAGGGGTAGTGGTGGGGGACAGTAGAGCGCCGCTTGTGGGTGGCGAACAGTGACGAGGTGGAGAGAGGGTAGGGCAGCTAGGTGCAATCAGGAGGGTGGGGTAGAAGAGGGAGGGAGGGGTTATTGGAGAAGGAGAGAAGTAAACAGACTGGGTGCATTGGTGGAATAGTACTGCATAGTGCTGGATTGGGAACAGGGAAGGGGCTAGATGGGTAAGGAGGATTACTAATGAAGGTTGGGGCCTGGAGGGTTATGGGAACATAGTATATATTGTAAGCAGAGTTCCCACCTATCCAATTCACAAAAGCTGGGGTTGGTGGGAAAGATCCACGTGGCACAGGCTGGGAGGCAGTCATTGAAATGAAGAACATGTGATCAACAGTGTGCCCAGCAACAATGTGGTCCCATTGTTTCTTGGCCACAGTTTGTCAGTGTCCATTCACGCAGACAGACAGCTTGTTGATTGTCATGCCCACACAGACTGCAGAACTGTTGTTAAAGCTTACCTTGCAGATCACATGACTGGTTTCACAGGTAGTATTGCCTTTGAACGAACTGGAGTAGGAGGTGGTGGTGGTGGGAGGATGTATGGGCAGGTCTTGCATCTAGGCCTATTACAGGGATGCAAGCTACATATGGGTAACAGTTGTGTAGGAATGGACGAGGATACTGTGTAGTGTTGGTGGGTGGCGAAATTCCACTGTGGGAGGGGTGGGAAGGATAGTACGTCTGAGATTTTTCATTTCACAGAATGACAAGAGGAATTTGAAACCCTGACTGAGAATAATTCAGTTGCTCCAGCTCTGGGTGGTACTGAGCCTCAACGGGAATGCTCCTCTGTGGCCAGATGGTGGGACTTTGGGAGGCAGTGGGTGATTGGAAAGGTAAGATATGGGAGATCTGTTTTTGTATAAGGTTAGAAGGGTAATTACAGACTGTGAAGGCCTCAGTAAGACCCTCGGTATATTCTGAGAGTGACTGCTCATCACTACAGATGCAACGGCCATGGGAGGCTAGGCTGTATGGAAGGGACTTCCTGGTATGAATGGGTGGCAGCTGTCCAATTGGAGGTATTGCTGGTGGTTGCTAAGTTTAAAACGGACAGGGGTACTGATGTAGCCATCTTTGAGGTGGAGGTCAACATTGGGGAAGGTGGCTTACTAGGTTAAGTAGGACCAGGCGAAGCTAATGGGAAGAGAGAGTTTTGGGATTCTAGAGGAATGTGGATAGAGTGTCCTCACCTTTGGTCCAAATTGCAAAGATGTCATCAATGAATCTGAACCAGGTGAGGGGTTTGGGATTCTGGGTGTTTAGTAAGGATTCCTCTACATGGCTCATGAACAGGTTGGCACTATGCAGATGCCCACATCCATATCCTGGATTCATTCGTAGGTACTGCCTTCAGAGAAGCAATTGTGAAGAAGGATATAGCTGGCCATGGCGACTAAGGAGGTGGTTTTTGGTCATCATCATCATCATCATCATCATCATCCATCATCATCATCATCATCATCATTGAGGGTCACTCCACATCATGCTCATCAACACCCTGATGAAAAGTCAACTTGCAAATCTCATGGGTGGGGATGAAGGCTGTCCCCACATACAGAGCAGTTTGTAACATATGAAAGTCCGCCGCCCTTTCCCACCAGTTTAGAGATGAGGCCTGACAGTTCACAAAATTTCACCACTCTTGTAACACTGGAATCTGTATCTGTGAGGATGGTGGGCATATCTCCAGTGAGACTGACCGCTGCCCTAATATCAGTAAACAGAACACATGCTGAACTGAAAGTGGCACTCTACAAACTTTACATAATGGTGGATCCTCCCGCCAGAGGAGGAAGCCATGTGTGAAAGGGCTGTGCCCAATGCACAGTCCAATAAGCAAAACCCCCTTCCAGCGGCGAGGCTGACATGAAGTCCACCAAGCAACTGAGTTTGTTGTATGTCACCTGCAACCATCCAGTCTCCTACTGACGCATGATGCATCTGTCAGAAAATGAGATAATGGCATGCAACAGGAAGGGACATTGATGGACAGCACCATCCCAACATACTTCCTTGGCAGCTTTATCAGCCATGTCCTTACCCTGTATCCCAATGTGGCCAGGTACCCAACAAAAGATCACCACCTTGCCATAGTGTTGGAGCCACTGTAGGGAGTCACGGATGAGCTGAATCAGTGGGTCTACCGGATACATTTGGTGAAGTGCCTGCAGTGCACTAAGAGTCAGAACATACCAGAAAACTCTTACAGGGATGTCTGAACCATCTCCAGTGCCATCAGAATGCCATATAACTCCGCATCATAATTTGTTAACTGTTCTGGAAGACACACTTTAAAAACCCTATCAGGGAAAACTGCAGAACAACTGAGAGCATTCTCCTCCTGGGATCCATCTGTATAAATCATGATAAAGCTATGGTACATACTTAAAATAGATGAAAACAAAGTTGTAAAAACCAAATCTGGAGTACAACTTTTTGTGTACTGTGTCAAGTTTAAAATCACTTTGGGCCTCTGAAGACATGGTTTGGAATCCATTGAGCATTGTAAAAGGTAGTGTTCAATAGTGTTACAGCCACGGCCATTAGTGATGCTAGTGTAAAGAGAGGTGGCACCAATAGTGATGAGCAGGGCACCGTGTGGTAAAGGAACAGGAACAGTGGAGAGTCGGTGGAGGAAATGGTTGTTATATTTTACACAAGAGGGTATGTTGCAGGTAAGATGCTGAAGGTGTTGATCTACAAAAGCAACATTTCTCTCAGTGAGGGCACAGAAACCAGCCACAATGGGGCATCCTGGGTGGTGGGGTTCATAGATTTTAAGAAGCATGTACAAGGTAGGAATGCGGGAAGTGATAGGGGTGAGCAGAAGGATGGGCTGAGGGAAGAGGTTCTGGGATGGTCCTAAGGATTTGAGGAGAGACTTTAGACCCTCCTGGATTTCTAATGAGGGCCATTGTGGCAGGGTTTGTAGGCGGAAGGATCTGACAGCTGGCACAGTCATTCTGCCAGGTATCCTTGTGGTTCAAAACAATAGTGGTGAAGCCTTTGTCAGCAGGTAGGATTATTAAATTGAGAACTGTTTTTAGGTGGTGGATTGTGGTTATTTCTTCAGATGTCAGGTTAGTTTGCATGTTGAGGGATTTGAGGAATGACTGAGGCAGAGTTCGAGGTTAATAAATTCTGTTAAGATAACAGGGAGTGATTTGAGGGCAGTTCTTCATGTCAATGACTGCTTCACAGCCTGTGCCATCTGGGTCCTTCCCACCATCAGATTTGCATTGCATTGCATTTGAGAACTCTCCCCACAATATATCCTACATTCCCATAATCCTCCTGGTCTCAATGTTCATTAGTCACTGTCCTTAGCCATCTAGCCCATTTCCTGTTCCTATTTCAGCACTGCACAGCCCTCTATTCCACCAATACACCCAGTCTGTTTACTTCTCTCCTTTTCTGCTACCCCATCGTCCCAACTGCACCTAGCTGGCCTACCCTCTCTCCACCTTGTCCCTGCTCCCACAAGCAGCACTTTACTGTTCCCCACCGCAACCCTGTTAGCCTTCCCCCTCCCCACCCCAGCCTCCTCCTTACCACTACCATTTGGTTCCCTCTCCCACCATGCACTGCCGCTCGCAGTCTGACTTCAGCTACCAGAGTTATGGTGAGTAGCAACTACCCTTTTCATAACATTGCTAGTTATCCTTACCCTTTCCATCATTTAATTCCAACCAGAACTTTCAAGTATCATATGAATGCTTAAAGGCGCACCAATTAGCTTCAAAGAGGCAGTAATTTACTTAAATTTAAAATAATAATTTATTTTCCAAATATATCATATGAATGATTGTCACAAGCAATTTTCCCCCTAATAAAACAAACCGTATGTACATTTTTCCAGCTGCTTATTTGAGGTGTTAGCACAAACACAATGAGTCGCATCCGTTAAACTGGTACCTCTTAGTATGAAGCTGATAATATTAACAGTTTGGTCTTGCCCACAATAAAGGGTTGTCATATTCATAATTTAGTTGAAACTCGTGTGAATAAAACTAAGTGACAACTGTGTTGAATAATTTCAGTAAATTAGCATCATTCTGAAAACTGTTTTAGTCAAACACAGGAACAATCTACACCACTGTAGACATCCATAGTCAGACCTTTGACATTGTCTACATTGATTACTTGAAGATTATGGGATGTGAAGAAGTTTTCCCTGACCAGCAACAGTGTCAGAGATGAAGATATGCTGGCTACAGCACAATATCTAGACTGGAAAACAACAAAAAAGAAGAGCTAATATTGTTAAGTAACATGGGGATGACTAAGCTGCCGATGCAGCAGTGTGATGTCACCGAAATTAGAGCAAAATGTCATTCTGTTGAAAACACACAGTGAGGTAATGTGCAAGTCCTACATATGAACGGCTTTACAGCACAAAGATACTGCAGAAATAAGCAATGCCTGATAGGAGGAGCTGTGACACCAAAGCACAGCGCAGAGTGCTGACTAATTCAGAAAACTAGGGCACAGTCAGTCATTCTTGCCACATGATAACATCACTGGCATAGACCAACTAGTACAAATACTATTGACTTCCAAAGCCCAGTTCTTACATCTGCAGTTAACCAGTCCCAAGAAGGGAACAGTCATCCTCCACCTGCATTCCATCTTGACGACTTCGGTGCAACTGCCAGCCTGGTCTGAAGGACTTGGCTGCTGTGGGCTGCTGCCACTCTGGCTTTGCCTCCACTGACAAGAAGCCTTGCTTGCCTCCTACCAGCAGGGCCCCTAGAGGCCTAGCTAACAGTACTGGGAAACTGCCAAACTATCATCATCCCAGGAGAACACAGTAGCCGCCATTCCCCTATTTGCACCCACAATCAGACACCAACGACTACAGTCAGCTTGTACAGAGCTGTTGGGTGCCTTTCTCAGAGTGCTGTATATAACATCAAGAGAGCACTCTGGTAACCTGCTAGCGGCATTGCTCACTACCGAGACCGCACAGGCAATGTCCGCAGTGTGTCTGATGAGCAACCTCCTGTTATGTAGTTGCCTGCTGCACGTGCAGTTCCATTGCTGCAGTGGCCGAGGCTGAGGCACGCGGGCGTCAATGCACATCAATCTTGCGTGAGCTTCCCCTCTCCCCTGGCTACCAGCAACCTTAAAGAACATAACTGTGTATCTACGAACAACAAATGTGTATTCATTTAACAGTATCTTCCTGTGCCTTTGGACATCTGACAGATCCCTATCCCCACATTCCCCACTCCTATACTGGCGACCATAGAGGTCCTGACTCTGGTCCTCTAATGAGAGTGTTGTTTTCTGTTATGAAGGGAAGACTGCATCTGTGCAAGAGTTTTTTCATGAATGTGGTAAAATTAGTTTGCCAAGTATACTTTTTTGGTGAACACAATGCAGGCAATGTATGACAAAAAGTTCAGTCAGAAGAAAAAGTGTCATTAAAATAAAGTTTACTTCTTGCAATATAAATACGCCAATGGTTTGGCTTAACGCCATTACTGTAGTGCGTACAGTATCATTTGTTTCTGTTATCCAGCTTCATCTTCATATTCGAAGAAAGCCACCTGTTTGTTCTTAAGATTAAGGTGAATGTAAATGTTCATTAAAGAATTATGAGCAAGAAAAGCCTCTTGCACCACTGCGTTGCAAATAACTAATACTTGGAAGTGCAATGCTAATGTAAAGCAAAAGAAGTATTTAAACAGATTTCCAAAAAAAAGTTGCGAACTGTATAAAACAACAAATGGCTAATCTGTAGAAAATTTTAACAGCCACTACAATGTTAGCTCTCTTAGTTAACATATAATGAATTGTGTACTTTACTGAGAGGTAAACACCTCCACTGAACCTATCTACGACTATATTGCATATTAGTGAATGGGCACAATCAAAATGACTACAATGCAACATTTGACCATTTAATTATGGGAAACACTACGAAAGGATGTCTCAGACAGCTTCAAGTACACCTAACTTGTATGTTGATCATTTGTTGGCTTGTTTCAAAACAACCAATTTCATGTTACCTGGGCTTCCATTGTAAGCCCCTTTTACAATACATAACTTTAAACTACAAGAAGTATGTACTATTTCCAGTATCTCTTTGGATATAGTACCCATGAAGCACAGAGCTTGTATAGTCTGCATACAACGGGCAATCAATAAGTAATGCAACACACTTTTGTTCTGAAAGCAGGATGCTTTTATTCAGGATTCTAATACACCATATTATTCCCCATTCTTTTGACCACAAAACACTACTTTTCAACATAATGAATGTTGATTGTGACAGCCTTACGCCACCTTATTGGCAGGGCCTGTATGCCTGCATTGCACCGCTTTGATGGTCAACACTGGGGGCCAGTGTCTTGCTCCATCAATAACCTGCCAATCACGCACATACTGCTTCCACATATATGGTCCTTCATTGCCCTTTATGGTCTTCCATTAGGTGGTGAGGAACCAGTGGGCACACACATTTGAGTAGGCCTACCGCAACTGGTGGACGACTGTGTCAGCACTACCAACAGACATCCAACTGTGCAGCAAGGTGTTTGATAGAGATCCGTCAATCGCTTGGAATGAGACTGTGTGCACATTTCACTGTTGCAGGAGTTGCAGCTGTGTGTAGCCAACTGGCACATGTGAGACCTGACAGGTTCGTGTGACCTTTTTGCAATGGTGTCACACACACACACACACACACACACACACACACACACACACACACACACACACACACACACACACACACACACACCTAGCCCAACGAGTCAATGTGCTTTTCTTCACTGCTACTCTCCACCGCTGCTTCTTGAAAGTAGACTTCTGCAGGATAGTCTGTGTCTGTCAAACATTTCAGGTTTTTCAGAATTTCAGTGACACTCCCACTGCACAAAGCTCTGGCAATTTTCCTCTGCTGTGTATAGATTCCATATCTGCAATCCTACATAGGAGAGGGCCCTATGCACTTCACTAATATCACAGAATAATGTAAGTGTTTTGTAAGTAATCTCATTTGTAGTCTCGTATATTTCACCAGGGTCCTTTCATTTAACCAAAGTCTATGACCTGCTTTATCTGTGACTGATCCTAAGAAATTATTCCATTTCATATCTCTGTACATTAGTAAACCCATGTATTTTAGAAGTTCATAGAATCGGATTATGGCACACTGATGTTGCTATTATACAAAATATTTTCCATTATCTGAACTGTACAATTTCACATTTCTGAACATTGAAATCAAATTGTTTTAATATAGAAGGTTCTTTTCCGATATACTTTACACTGACTATTCACCACAGTTTCTATAAGTAGCAATACCACTGGAACACAGAAGGGGGGCAGGTGGCGTCTTTGTGATGTACTTATCATCAACACTGCTGTAATTAATCCATAAACGCAGCTCTCAAATTAATCTAAAGCTATATGCACTTGCTGGCTTTGCAGAAATTATAATTGTCGATTATGTTACAAGTGATGAATTTTATTGCCAGTTTTTGCTTTACACCAAACCAACAACATTGATTTTAGTAATATCCATACCTTATTTTTAAACAGAGTAGTGTTGCTTCATACCTTTTATGCATGGCTTAATTTAATTGCCAGTTTTGAGCATTTTTTTCAATTACTTGAGATCCTGTACTTTTGGACCAACTGTAATACTGGCCACACAAAACCTTTCTTACATTCAAGTTGAGATGTTCTAGGTCAAATGCCAACTATTATTGTTTACCATTCATTTGCGCCCTCAATTAAGCAGTTGCAATGTAAGGATCGAAGTAAACAATTTACTTTTGACTATACCCGCAGACAAATATAACTGACACTAAGGCCACCTCAAATAATGTATCACACATTTACATTACAAATTAGATTTGCAAATTCATACACAATGCATCAACTTTTTCTTAAAAATGATCTGTCAGTCCTGTCATTGGTGAATAGAAAGCTATTTAAATTATCTATTCTGATATGTGTAACTGAAAAATGTTTCTAATGATGAAGCAAGTTTTTCATACCTAACTCTCGTAGCAAGGGCACACAAGTACCACATATTCTACAATATTTATTGACCATGCAATAACCCTTACAGTAGTGAAAGTATATCTCTGTTTATCCAATCTCTATGAGAAACACCATTAAAGTTAAAGGACCCTGCTTTATTTCCTGCAACAACTCTCTATATATATATATAACACACAAACACACAGAATCTATAGCTTTCACAACAGACAGTTGCCTCTTCAGGAAAGAGGAAAGGATGTGGGTTTAAGAGAGTGGGTAAGGAGTCGTTCCAATCCCGGGAGCGGAAAGACTTACCTTAGGGGGAAGAAAGGACAGGTGTACACTCGCACATATCCATCCGCACATACACAGACACGAGCAGACATTTGTAAAGGTACCCATATACGACTTTCTTTACTGAAGTTAAACTTCCTTGACATCTTTGTACAGGTAGTTTCTGGTCCTAGTGTTATGTTCATGCTTTTTCACTATACTTTTGTGAGAAGGAAAATATTATAATGACAAAGATCATTTTGAGTCTCATACAAAATGATTTCATAGCTAAACAGTGAATGGAAATATGCAGAACAAATTAGTTTCTTCATTTTTAAACCTACCTTTTAATTTATCATGTGTACTGGAAATGCTGCTGAACCACAGTGCTTCATTAATTCTATGCAGTAGTTTCTCAACCAATGTGATCTCTCTGCAGTCCCAGAAACTTCGCATGTCTACTTCTTGTATTACATTGTTTGAGAAACATAACAGCATAAGGAGTTCTGTGAGAAGTACTGAAGCATATGCACCAAATTTTTATGAAGAGTCTATGGTGGAACCATCAGCCTTTAACCACTCACCAGAGTATGTAAATCAGTCCAGATAACCACAAGAGACTAAAGCAGTGTTGAAAACCGCAGAAATGAAAACCAAATTTATAGATAATTTGCCTTTCTCTGGCTGTAATTGCATACCTAAACATATCTATGTATTAAGCAATTCTTCACAAAGGTTGCTCTGTGGTAGAATATTTTGAAGCTATCTTGAAGATAGAAATGCACTGCAAAATAATGATACCCTGGACATTTAATGCTTTTACAATATTTTTGTCTTTAGCATCTGTAGTCATGTCTGTTGCCTTCTTATTCATATCTAAAGTTACTGCCACTGTCAGAAAGTAATAATCAACTAACAGTTCAAATGTTTACTTTCTGCTTCCATAACTGCATCACATCTTAAGCTGATTTATGGATATTTCTTGACTAGTAGATCTAAAATCTATTTTGATTGTATGCGTATTGTATCACAGTTAAAAAAAAAAAACTGGAAAATTGTACATTCATCACCACAGCAACAAAATGTTTACCCTAAATCTCTCTCTCTCTATCCATGGAGACTCCCTGTACACAGTCAGTTCACCGTGTTTGGTTTGCTTTAATCCTACGATGTACCGATATAAACACACCACAATTTAAAAAAGTATTAGGCCTAATGGGATGTATAGATCAGTCCACTGAAACGGCTTGTAAAATGCACTATCCAAGTTTTTGTACCTAAGTACCTCACAACTGCTCTTAGAAGTAACTTGGAAAAGGTAGCTCATCGAGACTTTCATTCTCACGACGTCAGGATGCACAAATTCAATTACGGATTTCAGCTGTACTCAACCTGTATGCCATATCTAGAACTCCTCTGCACCCTCACCTCCATTAACATATAAAGTATTACTGCCTAATGCTCAGTTAAGGACCATAACGGATTAATTATTGTGCCTTTGACTTACCTGGCATAGTTTATCATTCAATAGTTCTCTCCTTTACCTGTCAAATATATTCTAAAACTTCCCGCATGCCAGTAAAAAAATTTACCCAACAATTCTACTTAGGGTATATCCACCTACTTGACTTAAACAACCTAAAATAACTGGATCCATACACTTAAGTTCATGTTTACTTCACTGACATTGCAAAGTTTAGTTAACATAACAGTTGAATACGATTTTTTACTACCACTCGCCAACACGACATTTTGACGATAGGTTCTTCAAGGAACGAATATATTATTGCAATACAAACGAGCACTTCATTGTTAATATTGCTTGACAGTCGAATGGGATAACGAACGAGTTAATTTTCGACAGAAAACCTAACAAACCACTAATATGTGACATTCATTTGTATGTCAGATCGATATATCTACATTACCTGGAGAAGAGAATTGGCTGTAGATAGCGTTCCAAAACAGAGCAACTCAAGTACTTCTCAACGAGTTATTCATTTTAAATTCAGAATTACCTATTTGGCTCTTGCTCTCGTCGTCGTACAGTTCTTCTCGGACTTGCGATGGAGCTGTTTCACGAGCATTGAGCGTAACAGCAGTTTTGTTTACGTACAATGTCATCAGGAAACCACCACCAAGACCCATACTCTGGCAGTTCACAACTCCGTTGCAAAACAAAGTTGCTATTGCTGCATCAACCACAGATCCATTCTTCATAAGAATATCTCTAAAAAAATCAAAAACATGCATTCACAATTGACTATGGAACACTAACAACACGTATTTAAAAAATCAAGTGATAATGCATAACTAATTTGTATGCAAGATAAACATGTCCAAATGGGGTACAGAAAATTTTAAACCAGTCCAGAAAATGAGGACCAACCGCAGCACTGCTAATAACCTGGCAACCTTCTACACAGCTAAGAACAACGAAATCGAAACAAAAGAAATAATAAACAAAGATACATTTCAACAATAAATTTAATTTACAGAATTACAATACGAAGCTTGCACAAACAAGACAGATCACTTTAAGTCTTTTCCCAAAACAAAGGAAAACAGTTCATGACGCGAAATAAAATTAAATAAGTCCTTCGTACACAAAGGCAAAAAACGTCGACATGACTAAGGCGAGGCACAGTTCTCACTCCACTGATTTTTCCGCTATCTGATGGACGCAGCGAATTTCAAGTAACTGTGGGAACATCACTTCCACTCCGAACACTTCCACATTGTTGAACTCAAAGTCCACTTTCTTAATACCGAAGAATATAATCAGTCCGAAGAGTTTCAAATTACACGTCACTGAACTTTCGCGCCGCCAGTTTTTGCAGGTTCCTTCTTCTTCTGCTCCGCATTCTGTAGCTTCGTAACAATCTTCCTTGAATGTCCGCAAGGATCGAAATGGTTTGTGTGTTCACTAGCTTCTTTCTTCGTACGCTGTTTTCCGCTATGGCCCGAATATATATGCTTATCGTATTCGTAGTTGTAATGCTCGTATTCGTCAAAATGGCTTTCAGACATATTGAATACCGAAACTTAGAGTAACTTCGCTGTAACGACTTATCACCACAACGGTTGCCCACAGAATAAACGCTGCTCGTGCTTGCCGCTGCGGCTATTTCAAGCTTCTGTGGCGCATGCGTCAGCGGTTTGCCACTGGGTCCCCCGCTTCTGATTGGTGGAGAAAAGAAAGTTACATAAAACTTTAGAAAGCTTCAATAGAGCTGCTTCAGTTGTTATTTTCATGTATAAAAATTTGAAACACACTGATTTTCTTAAGTAGTTGCTAATATTATTACAATATATAAATAGGTCGTAAAAAATGTTTCGGTCCTTCCCCCACCACACGCTTGGCCGGTGAAGGCGCGAGTTCCCCTCTTCTACTTCCAGTGTTGAGTATCGTGTGTACTTGCAGAGAAGGAGATAGTTACTGCGTACTCAAATCATGTTACTCTAAAAAACGCTTTCCACCACTGAGCATTTTTTTCTCTGTTGCAGATGGCTTAATAATAAAACGTAACTACAGCATTGTTCTTGAAATCTACTTCTACAAACCGGAAAGACTGTTCACTGATGATATAAAGAATAGAAGGTAGTTTTTTGTGTGTGTCGAAGTAACTTAACGTCTACTAAAGATTGGGGACTTCAGTAAACAACTCTCCGAAGTGGTAACTTAATAGGCCGCCAGATAATTACCAAATACAGCTATTACTTACTTACGATTTCCTCAGACCACTGATAATTATAACTGTGTAAATATTTTTACAAGTGTGATGCGCAAGTTATAAGACAGTATCGTGTGGTTCAAGTGACGAACATTATCTGACGTGGGCAGACAAAAATAAAAAAAGCAAATCCATCGGCTCTCCAAGATATTTGTGGAAAGCTAGAATTGTCCCATTTCATACCAACGAGCACGCTACAGAAGAAAACAAAAAATACAAATAACTTTTTATACACTCGTATTTATAGATCTAATCTGTTACCTTCAAGTTTCGTTCCAATATGCTTCTACAAGTATTTGGCATAGAACCCTTCATGCAATGATTAATTTCTAACATCTAACCCCTGCTCCTTTCCTTCCCCCAAGCCATAAAAATCACGTTTCGATTTTGGAAACTTTCAATAAAAAATTTACAATGGGAAATCATTTTCTACGACTTCGGAACCTATCTCAAGCCCCTTCACACACACACACACACACACACACACACACACACACACACACACGTATCTCGCCTCATTCCCCTGCTCATGTCATCACTATTGCCACCCATCGTCATGTTCACTGGTGCCGGCGTAGTAGCAAATTTTATTTACGTCGCGATGTAATACGCGTGTATTATACCTCTGTTCCGGTGAGTTAAATTCCAAGGGAGGTGCTGGAACGTCGTTCCCGCCGAAATTAGGCCCTGCCTCCCTAATATTAAGTTACATATTTTCGTCTCGAATGAGACTGACGAACATACTGACACCTCAAACTTCGTGGCAGATTAAAAAGCTTGTGGCGGTAATACTACTTTTCGCGGACTCGTGCTCTATGGGCTGAGCTATCAAAGCAAGACTCACGACCAGCCCGTGAGTCTACAGTGATCCAGATCGCTGCCCACATATATGGGTGGCCAGGATCGCTGTCACTGTAACATTACATACCATCCACTCAGGTGCTTGCGAACTCGTGTGTGTGTTTAGCTGTAGATTATAATTTCTTTCGCAGCTTTTCTTCCATGACCATTCCATCTTCTACCTTTCGAACTGTGGATAAGCCGAGTCTCCGCAATATCCTTTCTTTGAAAAGTGCTAGTCCCGCAAGGTATGCAGGAGAACTTCCGCGACCTATGGACAGTAACAGCTCTATTGTATGTCTGCGAGGGCGGGTCGTGTGTCATGCTTTGATAGCTCGCAGAAGACAAATGTCCCAGGTTCGTGTCCCGATCCCGCGGAGTGTTTTAAGCTGCCAGAAAGTTGCAAATCAGCGCACTCTCCTTACAGAGAGAAAATCCATTATGGATACTGCCACGCGTGGTTTAAAACGTGAGTTTGGCAAAATTATGTGAGGTGCCGGTGAGTGTACTTTCACGTCAGCACCGTGTAGCGAAGTGTCGCGTTAACACACGCTGCACGAAAACTTGTCAAAAGAATTTAGGGACTGATTAAGAGGCATCAATGGTCTTTGGCAAATACTAGAAAGTCCACGCTAGGTCGGAAAGTTAAAAAAAATATTCGCGATCTCCACTAAATGCTTGAAGTTTAACTGCAATTTAATGCGTCACGGGTTGTGCTTTCCGAGACCAGCAAAGTGAACAGAGATTCAAATAATAAACAGAACAAAAAAAGCAAATTTACCCTCCCAAATATACTTGATTGGGATGATTTCGTAACAGTGTTTCCAGCATGTTTAAACACCTCCACCACCAGCGCTATGATGTGTGTGCCGTCCAGGCCACTATACTCCGTTCATCGGAAGAATAAACCACATTTAAACATGACACTATGTTTCCAGAATTCTGGAAACATCCCCCTGGCTGTGGCTAAGCCATGTCTCCACAGTATCCTTTCTTTCAGGAGTGCTAGTTCTGCATGTTTCGCAGAAGAGCTTCTGTAAAGTTTGGAAGGTAGGAGACGGATACTGGCAGAAGTAAAGCTGTGAGTACCGGTCGTGAGTCGTGCTTCGGTAGCTCAGTTGGTAGAGCACTTGCCCGCGAAAGGCAAAGGTCCCGAGTTCGAGTCTCGGTCGGGCACACAGTTTTAATCTGCCAGGAAGTTTCATGACACTATGTATTCTTCCGCGCTTGCTGGAACCTCATTGGATTTCACGTGGAACGATTGTCAAGCTGTAGCGAGTACAGTAAAGTACTTAATGAGGATACGTTTTATGCTGTGCATTACGTGTACATTGATTCATCGATAAATAATACGGGGCAACAGCTTTACCGGCGCATTTAACTTTGACAGCACCGGCCTGCGTGATCCAGCTTATCTGCATTGATGTGAACAGTTGCAGTAAATACGTAAAAAGCGATAAGCAGAGAATGATACAGCTTTGAATGTCATTTAACAGATCGAAAAAAATACATGGTAAAACTCAGCTATGATAGAGCTTTTTGGTGTGGTAACCTGAGAAGCGTATCACCTAACATTGTATTTTAATAAAAAAGTTATGAAAATTCATGATTTCAACAAGGGTAATTTTTCTGCAAGATGTATATGTGGCCTAAAAGCGCACTGCTGGAATTTTTCCATCTAGTTAATTATTGAAGCCACTGAAGATATTACAGTCAGTCGTCAGGTAATATCTGTACTGCTTCCATATCGGACTCCGTGGAATACATTACAGTACTATTACGTTGATAACAGGGCGATCAGCAACCGAATCCCAAGCCACCAAGAAATCTACACTTGCTCTTTTATCATGTGGTGTTCTGCATTTCGCCATCATTCGGCAGTGACGCGTCACAGTACGTCTGGCAGCTTGGATATCTTGTTATTTCTCGTGACAAATCCCTTAACTTTACTCCAGATCATTTTCATTCGGTTCAAATCGCAGTGTTAATGTGGCAACTGCAAAAAACGCAACATGTCTACAGTGTGCGCGACGCCGTAAAAATTGTTTTCCATGTTTCTATTACGTTTTTCATTGTGACTCGTGTGAGACCACATCTGTCCTATAAAACTATTCGCATATTCTAACAAGGAGTATGTAAGTTTTCATTTTTCTCCAAAAAATTTAATTGTGTGATTTTTCCTACCTTCAAAATCTTTAACAATCTTTTATAAAATATAGATAATTAAGAGTATTTGGAACGAAAAGCATAATTTTGCGTGTAGTTAGAAACTAGAAGACCTGCATTTTTCCTAAAAAATGATGGTTAAGTATGAGTTAATTACCATGCATCTGAACAAAAAAACAAAAAAATTGTAGAACAACGAACGGGTCTCGAACCGCCACCCACCTCTCCACTCGTTTATATTTCTACCACGCCACCACTTACGCCACAAAGATTCGGTACATAAGGTCAAAAACCGTCAAAGCTGTTTTTTCCCTGTGTAATCTCGTGAAAAACATTAGCACCAACTTGCTTCTAGCCATTAACGGTGTTTCACTACGAGGTAGGAAGAGTCTCATGCATTTCTGCGGTATGAACAGCGAGACACTCAGAGCACAAGTAGCGCTTACTGAGATTGTGATTATACACGATTTTTTAAATCAAAATTACGCAGCTAAAGTATGATTAATAAAAACGTCGATGGCTGTTAATACATCAGAATGCCTTAAAGTTTCATTTACTGTGACATAAAAATAACATTTTATACGTAAGGATTGATTAAGAGGCATCAATGATCTTTTCCGCATACTTCTTGGTTACGTTTGTAACAAAAAGACAAAAACCAACTGGTTTAAAGAATTAGAAATGGATCATAAAGGGTTGAACATTACCAAACCTCAAATTTAACATAGATAAGAGAAGCCGCTGCTGAATAACAAATACATACAACCGACATTCAAAAAAATCACAACAGAAGAAGTACGTCATATCTACAGAAGCCATATCACTTTGAGTGAAGAAGTTTAGTTATATCCCTCTTAACATGTAATGGTCTGTGGGGAAAAAATCCTTCATTTGTTTGAGTATATCCCAAAAACAGGTTCAACAAACTTCCAGGTCCAGGTAACTGAATACGCGTTTTCTTTCTTTTTTGTGCGTTAAGAAGTTCCCACTAAATGGCCGCATCATATTTTGGGATATACAAAATAACTCTAACCAGACAAATGCAAAAAAAAAAAAAATGTTTTTCTGTTCCTGGAAGAGATTTTCCATTGGCAACGTGCAGTTCGTCGTTTAGTAACAAATTGGATAAACTCTGACCTTCCAGATATGGTAACGTACTCTCACACTGTCTTTCATAGGAGCTAACAGACGTACAGGAACCCAGAGTTTGAATTACCTGTAGTAAACAGTAAACTTAACTCTGTAAAGTCGGCTCAGAATGGCCATCGTCGTCACGGCATCTTTGCTCTTGATTGTATCACTGATCGTTGGCATTAGTTCATTCCAATGGAAATAACTAACATTTCCGCGAAAGTACCTCTGATAATCCTTTTGGCTCCCACAAGCTTCTCTTTTTCGAAGTAAATTTTGTGTACAAAGTGCAAATAGCGCGCTACCTGTACGTTCTGTACTTATCCATTACGTATGCTTCCTCGATCGACACAGGCTTTTTGCGTCATTTCGACGTCACGTGTGAAATGGGGCACAGAGGGACACAGCATCATAACTTAGAAAATAAACGCGTCTCTTTGGTAGCTGCGTAATCCGGGCCTACGCAGCACTAGTCGAAGTTGGGCGTGGTGTGAAGTGTCGAGTCCACAGGGGAACCCCACACGCGCCTCAGGAATTGCGGGAATCACAGTCCGCCCAAGAACAGCGGAAATCACACAATCATATTATCTGCGGCATTTACAGTGTGACCGCGTCCACCAGGGTGCTTATTCTGTATCTTTCCGCCACTGTGCCGATCTTTTCGGTACTCAAGAGCACCGAACGGTGCGTTATTCAGTATGCATTTCCGAAGCGGTATCGTTCGAGTCTAGAGAACCGAAGCGCTGTTGTCGGTTCGCATCGCGCAAGCCAATCAAAAGCAAGCGGCCGCAGACCCGCGCATGCGCACTGCAGCGTGCACAGCGCCACGAACATAAAGCGGCTAGCAGGAGACAAAGGCGCGCTATTCTTCGAAGTACCAAAAGTTGTGTTTACGTTGCCATAACGCATGACGACGCATTCCATCTAGCTGACGTGCCCGCCTTCATCGCTCTAGCGCCTTAACTGTATCAGGCGCAGTATATCCATCTGCACAGAAATTTTTAATTTCCCCGACCGCATGTTTCCATGCATGGATAATAACGATAGCGTATTTGACTGTATTCTGCAAACTGTCGTAAATGCCGCATTATGCCAGCAATTCATAAATGCATGCTAGTTTGGAAGGTTTCCAATATCAGGCTTCACATGATTGCTTTCCTTTGTTAGTCGAAATTTATGAACATGTTTAGATAATCACCAACTAAACCATTTGTGGGAAAAGTACACAAAGTCACTAGTAACGTCAGTTCACACTCATGATATATACGAAAGCACAGCCAATGTCTTGATATTTAATGATCTTTAAACTCCTATTTACATAAAAACAACACGTATTTTGAGAGAATATTGACCGAAAACATTTTTTTATGTAATCATTCACTGTAACAATCTAACCTAGCGATATTTCTAGAAAAAGGAAAATAGTCTATTATGAACTCAATTTCCAACTGGATGCGTCCTCTGGTGATTCTTTAGTAACACATTCACTAAAGCCAAAGCTAAAACCGCTAAATAAGTTTAAAATAACAAATTATAGGTGGAGATAAACCACAGCTCACCGATCGACAGGGCCACACCGAAATCTAAAACCTCTCGGTACAACTGTAAAACCGGTGAGAGGACCATTCGATAACAGGTCTCAGAAGCTTACTGAATAGGATATTTCAGTAAAAAACCGAATATGACGTCACTACCGAGACAAACCTGTTACACGGATAGGTATGAACGATACAGAATAGGGCCCCAGAATAGGGCGAACGAACCGGTCAGCGGAAAATGCTGCCAGCGTTCTCGAAGGAGGCAACGCATTTGACGCTTGAGGTTGTGTGGGAGACGTCACAGGCGAATTCTGAGTAGTGAGCGGTAGGATACGAGAAGCTAACGTCGGCATTTACGAGGAGCACAGGAATTTATTGGCACGAAGGAACACTTATCACAACTGCGAAAGCTTTTGAAGAACGTTTTAAACGCGACCAGCCGGAATACATAAACGAAAACTGAGCAACAGGGAACATATAGCAAGAACAATGGGCACTTATGCAGTTCAGGGGGTACATGCGCTGATCACGAGGAAAGTATCAATTTTTGAAGAAAACGCATATTTCTGAAGCTATAAGCCTATATATGCACAGAATACCAAAAAATTTTTACTTCAAAAATTGTGTGTCACAGTCTTATCTGATGCGTTCGTCACAAAAAGTACTTATTTCCATAAGGATGCAAAAAAGATCAATTAACTGTCAATATTTTTTTTTAGCAAAAATGATGTATTGCATATGTATGTACGGAATTTCAAAAAACATTTTTTTGCAAAAAAGCTGGAATTAATAACAAAATTTTCTCAAAAAATTTTATTTGGTTATTTTGCACAGATATACATTAAAGCTCGTATCACAGATTAGATAAAAAAAAACAGCTACCTCAAGTTAAATTGCAGCATTAGGATAGATTTTTCGAACATGCTCAATGAAATTGTGGAATGAATTTTCCCCAAAACGTTGACGCCAGAGAAATTCCGCCAGGTAGTTATTCAGCATAGCACGGAGATTTCCGAAATGCCTTTTATTTTTTTCCTTTAGCTTTTTGCCAGACTCCACGTGATTTGTGGTTGCGTTTGTAGAGGATCGACACAATAAAGCGAATGATTAACAGTCAGATGATTGTAGCCCAAGTTATCTATGGTGTTGTAAGCTTGCCACAAATCAGAAATTACTGTACTTTTTTGGTATTCCGTGCATATATATGCTTATATCTTCAGAAATACGCGTTTCCATCAAAAATTGGTACTTTTCTCGTGATTAGCGCTTGTACCTCCTAAACTGCTTAAGTGCCGAACAATGAAGTAAAGCAGTTAGCTTTCAAGTTTCTTTTTTATGTTTTAAATTGCAACACCCCCATGAACCATGGATCTCGCCGCAGTGGGACACGTCGCACGATAACGTTGCTGATGGCCATACGGCAGGAATAACCACAATGCAGTGGTGCCTAGAGAGGCCAGACTGATGCCTCGTTCTTGCAGAGCATCAAGCAACCTTTTCAATAGCAGCAGGCAAGTCTGCATGACTGAATAATTTGGCCATGGAACATCAGCTACCACCAAATTGTTATAATGGTATTCAGAAAGCACAATAAATATTCCCGAGGCAAACTATTCGTGAGGTAAGATAAACCCCCATACGTATTTCTGGGCGGGGACTACTCAGGAGGATGTCGTCTTCAGCAGGAATAAAACTAGCGTTCTGTAGATCGGAGCGTGAAATATTAAGATTCCTTAGGTGGGCAGGCAGGTTAGAAAATTTAAAAAGGAAAATGGAAATTAAAGCAGTTTGGTGGCAGGAGAAACAGGACTTTTGGTCACGCGACTACACGATTATAAATACAAAATCAAAACAGGACTAATGCAGGAGTAGGCCTGATAATAAATAATAAAACAGGAGCGCGTGTTAGCTACTATGAACAGCACACTGAACGTACTATCTTAGGCAAGCCAGCACCCACCACACTACTACAATTTTATATGTCAACTAGCTTTGCAGATTAATAGATTGAAATAGTGTATTGTTTGATACAGAAAATTGTTGAGATAATTAATGATAATTTAGTTGCAACGGGTACCTGGAATTCGATAACAAGATAAGGAAGACAAGGAAATTTAGTACGAGAACATGGAGTTGGAGGAAAGGAATGAAAGAGGGAGCCACTTGGTAGAATTGTGCACTGATCGCAAAATGATCATTGCTCATTGCTAACATTTGGTTTAAGAATGAAAAAAAAAAAGGTTGCTCGTTGTATATTTAGAAGAGACCTGGGGACCCTAAGGTTTCAGATGGATTATCTAACGTTAAAATAAAGATTTCGAAACCAGATTTTAAACCGTAAGACGTGTCCACAGGCAGATGTCAACTGACGAATTTATTGGTTACGAATTGCAGATTAAAAGTGAAGAGATTACGAGAAGGTAGGCAGTTATGGGGATGTGGCCCAGATGAACTGCAAGAACCAGAGGTTGTTGAGAGTTTCAGAGGGAGCATTAGGCAATGACCTACAAACTGGGGAAATGAATACAGTAGAAGATGAATGGGTAGCTTCGAGAGATAAAATAGTGAAGGCAGTACAGGATCAAATAGGTAAAAAGACAAGGTGCAATAGAAATCGTTGGATATCACAGTAGATACTGAAATCACTTTATAAAAGGAAATACAAAAATTCAGTAAATGAAGCAGTTAAATGGGAATACAAACTTCTAAACAAATGAGTAGAACTTATAAGAAAATTAAAGCTGCTTCTTTAGAAAAAAGGAGCACCTGTATCAATATCAATAGCTCAAATAGCAAGTCAGTATGAAGTAAGGATGGGAAAGCTGAGAAGTAGAAGGAATGTGTAGTGTCTATATGGCGGTAACAATATCTAGGGGAATATTGTAGAAAGAGAGGAGGAAGAGAGTAAATAAGAGAAAGGAGATATGATACTGCGAAAAGAATTTTGCAGAGCACTGAAAGACCTGGAGAGTTATTGATGTCTTGGGGTAGACAGCCAGAACAAAATTCTTCCTCCTGATGTGGAAGCTACATGAAAAAGTTTTAAATACTTTCGACTTCACGAAGGATGCTGTATTTCCAGTTCCCATGAAGAGAGGTGCTGACAGGAGTTAATAGTATCAAAGTATCAGTTTAATGAGTTATGGTTGCAAAATATTGACAGTATTATTTACAGACGAACAGAAATCCGGCAGATATCTATTTCCCGGAAGATAAGTTTGTGTTTGGGAGTAATGTATGAACACTTGAGACAATACTGACTATCTTATAAGACAGGATGACGAAGGCAAACCTTAGTTCGTAGAATTTGTGCATTTGGAGGAATCTTTTAACGTTGACGAACACACAATCTTAAACTTTGAAGATAGCAGGGATTAAATACCGAGAGCAGAAGGTTATTCACAATTTTTACATGAAGCAAACTGCTTTTTTCAGCTTAATTACGAAGAAAGGAAGCAGTACTTGAGAAGGGTGAGAGACAGGGTTGTAGCCTATGCCCAATGTTTATCAGTCCCTACACTGAGCTAACTGTGAAGGAAAAACAGGAGAAATTTAGAAGGAGAATTGAGGTTTATGGAGGAGAAATAAACACTTTAATGTTTGGCAGTGACATTGTAGTTATGTCAGATGTCCAACAACTTTGATGAGCAGTTGAATGGAATGGATAGCGTCTTGAAAACAGAAAATATTATGAAAACCAACAAAAATGAGACAAGGGTAACAGAATGTAGTCGAATTAAATCAAGCTAGGCTGAGGGATTTGAGCCGGCCGGTGTGTCAGTGGCGGTTCTAGACGCTTTAGTCTGGAACCGCGTGACCGCTACAGTCACAGGTTCGAATCCTGCCTCGGGCATGGATGTGTGTGATGTCCTTAGGTTAGTTAGGTTTAAGCAGTTCTAAGTTCTAGGGGACTGACGACCACATATGGTAAGTCCCATAGTGCTCAGAGCCATTTGAACCATTTTGAGGTATTTGAATTAGGAAACAATAGGTACTGGGAGATGAAGCAGTTTGCACAGGATAGAGTAGCATGGAGAGCTGCATCAAACCAGTCTCAGGACTGAAGACAACAACAACAGGCTAAAAAGAGCAGATGAGTTTTGTTACTTTGTCAGTAAAATAACTGATGACAGCCGAGGTAGAGGGGATATAAAATGCAGACTTGCAACTGCAAGGAAAGTGTTTCGGAAAAAAAAATTAGTTGATATATATGTCGTGTCTGTTCTTTCGGGCACCAATTTCCTCCAGCAGAAACTTTGATTTAAGACGTAAAGAAACTACCGATATTGGCTGTGAGTGGGCATTTAAAATTTATGGCAGACCGGATTCGACCTCCTGTCAGACCCAGATTTTCAACTCTTATCCACACGTTACCAATGTGGTGCTTCTTGTCCATTATCAGCATTATTCGCGGCATTTCGCCGATTCCCGTAGGAGTCCGAGCCTGGTGTGGATCTGCATTGAAATTATCATTACCACTCTCGTCTTAATTATACCGGGTGATCAAAAAGTCAGTATAGATTTGAAAACTTTACCTACCACGGAATAATGTAGATAGAGGGGTAAAAATTGACACACATGCTTGGAATGACATGGGTTTTTATTAGAACAAAAAAACCGAAGTTCACAGAATGTCCGACAGATGGCACTGGACAGCAAACCGTCAGTGACTGCGCATGACAATCGTGTATAAACGGAGATGTAATGGGGGAGAGAATCAGATGCGCCAGCAGTCGCAGCATGTTGACGGTACCTGAAAAGGCGCTTCTAGTGAAGCTGTATTATCAGAATGGGGAATGTGCTAATTCAGCGTTACGATCCTAGCGCCATAGGAAGGGCATTCGAACGGGTAAATGTCCGCTGACAAATGCAGCTGTGACGAGAATGATTTCGAAGTTCGAAGCCTCGGGCTGTTCCGACGATAGACCCTGTAGTGGCCGACCGAGCACAAGGCGTAATGCTACTGAGACAGTTCAGGAAGAAATCGAGACTGTAGCGGGTTCGCCTATGCACGGGGAAGATAGCAGTCGCACGTCGCACCGGCATTCCGTACACTACTGTTTGGTTGGCACTGAGGCGTACCCTCCGATGCTATCTGTACAAAATCCATCAGCATCATGAACTGTTACCTGGCATTCGGGAGGACGACGGTTCAATCCCGCGTCCGGCCATCCTGATTTAGGGTTTCCTTTATTTCCGTAAATCACTTCGGGCAAATGCTGGGATGGTTCCTTTGAAAGGGCAAAGCCGACTTCCCCGTCCATTCCTAATCCGTTGAGACAGATGACCTCGCTGTCTGGCCTCTTTCCCCAAACAATCCAATCCAATTTGCAGTGCTTGCGGTGAGGCCCTCACTTAGGCTGTGACGAGACGTACCTGCCGATGGAGGAGCAGGGCGCAGCGTCGGAGCAGACGGCGGCCTTGGAGAAGCGGTGCAGGGTGGAGGGCGACGGCGCCTGCGGCACCTCGGGGTTGGGCGGCACCAGGACGACGGTGGCGCCGCCATGGCGCGCCGCCAGCTGGTAGCACACGTGCACGATCGCCAGCGCCAGCGCGCCGAGCACCACCACCCCGACGAACACCACCAGCTGCCGGCGGAGCTTCGGCCTGCAACACGCGTCACGTGCTTCACTTGTGCTGAATAATACAAACAAGGTTAGGGGGGCGAGAAAAATGTTAGGAGGCGAGAAAAATGTTAGGAGGCGAGAAAAATGTTAGGAGGCGAGAAAAATGTTAGGAGGCGAGAAAAATGTTAGGAGGCGAGAAAAATGTTAGGAGGCGAGAAAAATGTTAGGAGGCGAGAAAAATGTTAGGAGGCGAGAAAAATGTTACTGGGGGGGGGGGGGGGGGGGGGGAAGGAAATGCGTCCCCACAAGATTCAATTCTTGGTTCATTCTTATCCCTTATATACAGGGTGGTCCATTGATCGTGACCGGGCCAAATATACCACGAAATAATCGTCAAACGAAAGAACTACTAAGAACGAAATTTGTCTAGCTTGAAGGGGGAAACCAGACTGTGATATGGTTGGCCCACTAGTTAGCGCTGCCATAGGTCAAACGGATATCAACTGCGTTTTTTAAAATACGAACCCCCATTCTTTATTACATATTCGTGTAGTACGTAAGGAAATATGAATGTTTTAGTTGCACCACTTTTTTCACTTTGTAATAGATGGCGCTGTAAGTCACAAAACATATGGCTCTCAATTTTAGAGAAACAGTTGGTAACAGGTAGGTTTTTTAAATTAAAATACATAACGTAGGTACGTTTGAACGTTTTTTTTTTCGGTTGTTCCAATGTCATACGTACCTTCGTCAACTTATTTCTGAGAACGCATGCTGTTACAGCGTGATTATCTGTAAATACCACATTAATGCAATAAATGTTCAAAATGATGTCCGTCAACCTCAATGCATTTGGCAATTCCTCTCAACAGCGAGTAGTTCGCCTTCTGTAATGTTCGCACATGCATTGACAATGCGCTGACGCATATTGAAAGGCGTTGTCGGTGGATCACGATAGCAAATATCCTTCAACATTCCCCACAGAAAGGAATCCGGGGACGTAAGATCCGGTGAAAGTGCGGGACATGGTGCTTCGACTACCAATCCACTTGTCATGAAATATGCTATTCAATACCGCTCAACCAGACGCGAGCTATGTGCCGGACATCCATCATGCTTGAAGTACATCGCTATTCTGTCATACAGTGAAACCATCTTGTAGTAACATCGGTAGAACATTACGTAGGAAATTAGCATACATTGCAGCATTTAGATTGCTGTCGATAAAATGGGGGCCAATTATGCTTCCTCCCATAATGCCACAACATACACTAACCCGCCAAGGTCGCTGATGTTGCACTTGTCGCAGCCATCTTCGATTTTCCGTTGTCCAATAGTGCATATTATGCCGGTTTATGTTACCGCTGTTGGTGAATGACGCTTCGTCGCAAAATAGAACGCGTGCAAAAAAATCTGTCAATGTTCCATAATTTCTCTTGTTCCCAGTGGCAGAACTGTACACGATGTTCAAAGTCGTCGCCATGCAATTCCTGGTGCATAGAAATACGGTACGGGTGTAATCCATGTTAATGTAGCATTCTCAACACCGACGTTTGAGATTCCCAATTCTCGCGCAATTTGTCTGCTACTGATGTGCGGATTAGCCGCGACAGTAGCTAAAACACCTACTTGGGCATCATTTATTACAGGTCGTGGTTGACGTTTCACATGTGGCTGAACACTTCCTGCTTCCTTAAATAACGTAACTATCCGGCGAATGGTCCGAACACTTTGGTGATGTCGTCCAGGATACCGAGCAGCATACATAGCGCACGCCCGTCGGGCATTTTGATCACAATAGCCATACATCAACACGATATCGACCTTTTCCGCAGCTGGTAAACGGTCCATTTTAACACGGGCAATGTATCACGAAGCAAATACCGTCCGCACTGGCGCAATGTTACGTGATCCCACATACTTATCCCGTTTGTGACTATCACAAAGCGAAAAAAGTGGTCCAACTAAAACATTCATATTTCTTTACACACTACAAGAATATGTAATAAAAAATGGGGGTTCCTATTTAAAAACCGCAGTTGATATCCGTTTGACCTGTGCCAGTGCCATCTAGCGGGCCAACCATGGTGCCATCTGGTTCCCCTTTCAAGCTAGACGAGTTTCGTTCTTTGTAGTTTTTTCGTTTGATACTTATTTCGTGAGATATTTGGCCCAGTCACTATCAATGGACCACACTGTATGTCATTAACTCTGCAATTACCATTCACAAAGTAGAACTGACACTTTCTGCAGACGATATTAATATTTCAATAAATCATTCGAGAGAAGGCAACAGACGAAATTTTTAATATTTTTCTAGGAATTAAATAGTTCTCTGAAAATTGCCTCTCCATAAATTTTGGAACAACACACGGAGCTGAGTTCTGTTCAGTTTATTGAACCAAACCAACAAAAGATATAGCACATGTACAGAAATCAGTAAACAGGGTAGAATGCTCCAAATGTTTGGGTGTACATACCAATAAAAAGCTGAACTGGAAGAGGCATATTACTGAGCTGCTCGCACACTTAAGTTCAGCTACTTTTGCTCGTCGTGTAGTGTAATTACTATTGCTCGAAACAAACTATGATTAGTTTACTCGGAGTGGGGGAGGGACCAGACAGCGCGGTCGTCGGTCCTATGACCCACGGCGAGAGAAACTAAGGGAGGAACAACGCAAATAGCACAGTCCAGTCGACAGGAAAGGACAAAGGACAAAGGACAAAGGACAAAGGACAAAGGACAAAGGACAAAGGACAAAGGACAAAGGACAAAGGACAAAGGACAAAGGACAAAGGACAAAGGACAAAGGACAAAGGACAAAGGACAAAGGACAAAGGACAAAGGACAAAGGACAAAGGACAAAGGACAAAGGACAAAGGACAAAGGACAAAGGACAAAGGACAAAGGACAAAGGACAAAGGACAAAGGACAAAGGACAAAGGACAAAGGACAAAGGACAAAGGACAAACAAAAAGGCAAAAAGAAAGGCAAAAAGAAAGGCAAAAAGAAAGGCAAAAAGAAAGGCAAAAAGAAAGGCAAAAAGAAAGGCAAAAAGAAAGGCAAAAAGAAAGGCAAAAAGAAAGGCAAAAAGAAAGGCAAAAAGAAAGGCAAAAAGAAAGGCAAAAAGAAAGGCAAAAAGAAAGGCAGAAAGAAAGGCAAAAAGAAAGGCAAAAAGAAAGGCAAAAAGAACGGGGGGGGGGGTGGATGGCAGGAGACAAGAACAGGAAGGGTGGGGAGGTGGCGATGGACGACAGCATGCGGCACCCCAATGGCGCTAAGCACAATTGGGCGCCAGCACCATCGCCGTCTCACCCCAATGCACACATCATATGATCACGAGACAATGGGAACACCACCAGGAGGGATGGACTCAAGAAATGGGAGAAACAAAACTGTAGAAAGTCCAGACAAAACACAGGGGAACGGTGAGGAATACATGGCTGGCATGGAGACATGGCCGACATCCTCCCAAACTGATGCCATTGCAACTGCGAAGGTAATTCAGGTATTTAAATCTGGGAGTATAAACCACTTTCACATATAAAACTGGGGACGGACGTAACCATTCTAGGCTCTCACGCTAATAGCTAGAACAAGAAAAGTGGAGAGGCTTTTTAGTGTGAAGGGCCAAAAGGCGGCGGCAGTCCAGCAAAGTAGGTGTCACTGTGAGGGGGGGGGGGGGGGGGGTAGGGGATCCTGCAGTCACAAGGGGGACAGTAGCTCTTTACGGAGCAGAGGATGGTAGGTTACCACTAGGAGAGGTGAAGGGAAAAATGCCATGTGGTTGAGCCCCCTTCACCGCACGAAATTTATTAGACAGGGGGGTAGCCTCCTCGAGGGCCAGCCCCCGACTGAGGAAAAAGGATTTCGTTGTGGAGCCATGACACCCCAAATCCACCTGGCTCTGGAGGGGTCACAGAACAGAGGCTAGGTCGCTGCCCACCTTCCCACCCCTCCCTCCCTCCCTCCCTCCCAAATAGATGATCGGTAAGCTGAGATACCCATATGGTGGGGAACCCGAAAGAAATCAACCAAACAAGCAGCATGATCAAGATCAGGGAGGAGAAGGTCGTGTATGAGACACACCAAGAGGGGCAGGGAAAACACCTGGTGACAGCCTAAAGGCTGCTTATCGAGTCCATCCAAAACCAAACTCATGTGAGGGGCGACCATTAAATGAAGCAGAGGTATCACAAACACCCCACACGCAGCAGGTGAGAGATGGTGTTCCATGCCAACAGAAGACGAGAAGGCATATTTTACATGCTCGTTGGATTTAGAGCTATCTGTGTAAAAAACAATAGCATCCCAAAACTCCCGTGAGTGTGGGCAGAACAAACAATGGGACACAAGCAGAGCGATAGAGACTTTTAAACAACGGAAGAGATCCATTTGAATATGGGGTCGCCGATGAACTAATCGTGCATGCGTACGTTTTCGGGAGGGAACGTGGGCAACAAGAAGAAGAAGAAGAAGAAGAAGAAGAAAAATTACTGCGAATAGAAACGAGGCGAAGCCCAAATGGCAAACACACCCGATGGCGGGCAGTGGGCGGGTGACGTCCCGAAGCTGAGTGAAGTATGGGAGGGGTGAGCAGTCCAAGAGCGGATAGTGATGGTACAGGAAACCAGGAGCTGGGACCACCAAATTGAAAAAATAGGGGGGGGGGGGGGTGTATCCCATCGAAACAGATGAATGAACTTCCGAACATATTATGCTTACTTCCATTCAATAATGTCTGACGAGTCAGTTTTCTGGTGTAACTCATCACTTAGGAAGGAAGCACAGACTGAACATAACGAACGTATGAATATGTGGTGTTCAGCGATAGCCATCTTGTTAATATGGGTGCAGGAACAACAGCTCATGTTCAGGGAGTTAGCCATAGTAACTGCATCTTCAAAGGTGCATTTATGTGTGTAGGCTAATGAAATTTATCACAATTTAATAACAATAATCATTTCCATGCCTACCACAAGAGGAAAAAAACTGTCTTTGTAACACGCTATCAAATGTGTCAGCAGCTCCGAAAGGTGCATCAACAATATTTTCGATCATGTGCACAACAACATACGAGTAAACCGTCTGACAGATAGAAAAAGGAAGTTTTAAATTTAACCTAAATCGTCTTGATTCTAGAGTTGATTTGTAGCTACTACAGAGACTGGCTGAAAACACAATAGCTAAACGTTAATTTGAGTGTTGACGGCCAACACACTAATACATAACGCGCTAAACAGCTATTCTAGACGGCGCTGAACAACCTCTTTATTACAATACAGCCTATACCAGTCAACTGAATTATGTCGAGTTAAATAATACATTAGAAACTACTTTACAGTCATCCGTATTTTCAGTGTGTGTGTCCTTTGATGATTTAGTTAACAAGTCCTTCAAAAGTTTGCTTCTGCCATCCTAATTAAAAACACTGTGCACTGGAAATATTAATACAAATATAGTTAAACTTTTTCCCTTTTAAGTTAATGGTATGTACTCGCTCGCTTTCTGATTAGTGCAATATTAGTTTTTTTTTGGAAGTATAAGTGTCTTTTAATGAAAGCATAAGAAGGAAAAGAATGCACAGTCAAGACAGTATTTATTAAATGCTTATTTAGATGTACGAAATTTTCATCAATCTGTTCTACGAAACTAAGCGAATTCAACCGTGTTAACAGTTCTGACTGCTTTTGTTAATGTGAAAACATTGCACCCGGCTTATCTCGTCTGTGAAATAATTAAAGCACGATTGATGGTAGCTTCAATTTAAGTAGTGGGATCTATATCGCAATAAACAACAATTTATACTGGTTACCAACATCTTCTGTCCCTTAGTTTGACAAACCACAGTATTGAAGCAACCCACACAGCATAGACATTATTGTCAATATTGTCAGTTGGCAACGCGATTTTACGAGATTAAGATGTCGAACATCAAAAAGAAAGCGTGTGCCGCCATTATACTGATATTACGACAGAAAACAACGAAGAAGAGGAAATCTGTCAGAAGACGACTAAGAAAGAGTAGCAATTGACAGGACCTGTCTGTCGCTAGAAATCTCGAAGTTATTCCTAAGCTTTCGTCAACAGACGGATCTCTCAACAACACACTTCCTCTATTTTAAGATGGATCGACATTAATAATTCGGATTCACTGACTGAAATCAGAATCACGTTCCAGAACCATTTTCTACTTAGTCCTGCATCATACGACGAATTATTAATGTCGATACGTCTTAAAATAGAGGAAGTGTCTTGCTGAGAGATCCGTCTGTTGACGAAAGCTTAGGAATAACTTCGAGATTTCTGGCGACAGACAGGTCATTCGAATGCTAGAAGTGTTGTTCCGTAATATTAGCTAGCACAGTGAAATTTTATGGAAACTTTTGAAGCAGTTATATCTGTCTGGCAAAAATATGTTCAGATTATTAACGTATAATTTTTTTTACATTTTGTGATAATTTGGTGAAACTGACACGCATTTTAGAGACCTCTTACTAGTAATTTTAATTTGCAGGTACATGACATTGTTTGGAAATGGAAGCGTTTTTCGAACTTCTATGCAATTCACGAACTTATTCTATATTTTCAAATTAATAAAGTGAGCAGTGATTTAGAGAAACCACCGTTGATTGCCCTAAAGTGGTATACAGAATAATGATCCTTGCACTGTCTTATTAAAAGTGTTGTGTGTTCGATGACTATATCTGATGTATGATATGCACAAAGACGAATTAAGTTCTGTAAACATCTAAATGGGGAATATTATCAATCTGTCAATATGTGCCTAGTGACTTTCAGGATAGATTGACAATAACGAGAACATTGAACATTGAATTAGATTAGGAAATGACACACTTTAAGTAGTAAAGGAGTTTTGCTATTTGGTGAACAAAATAACTGATTATGGTCGAAGTAGAGAGGATATAAAATGTAGGCTGGAAATGGCAAGGAAAGCGTTTCTGAAGAAGAGAAATTTGTTAACATCGAGTATAGATTTAAGTGTCAGGAATACGTTTCTGAAAGTATTTGTATGTAGCGTAGCCATGTATGGAAGTGAAACGAAATAATATAGACAAGAAGAGAATAGAAGCTTTCGAAATGTGGTGCTTCAGAAGAATGCTGGAGATTAGATGGGTAGATCACATACTATTGAGGAGGTATTGAATAGGATTGGGGAGAAGAGAAGTTTGTGGCGCAACTTGACCAGAAAAAAAAAAAAATGGTACAAATGGCTCTGAGCACTATGGGACTTAACTTCTGAGGTCATCAGTCCCCTAGAACTTAGAGCCACTTAAACCGAACTAACCTTAAGGACATCACAAACATCCATGTCCGAGGCAGGATTCGAACCTGCGACAGTTGCGGTCGCGCGGTTCCAGACTGTGGCGCCTAGAACCGCTCGGCCACCCCAGCCGGCTCTTGACTAGAAGACGGGATCGGTTGGTAGGACATGTTCTGAGGCATCAAGGGATGTCCAATTTAGTATTGGAGGGCAGCGTGGAGGGTAAAAATCGTAGAGGGAGACCAAGAGATGAATACACTAAACAGATTCAGAAGGATGTAGGTTGGAGTAGGTACTGGGAGATGAAGAAGCCTGCACAGGATAGAGTAGCATGGAGAGCTGCATCAAACCAGTCTCAGGACTGAAGACCACAGCAACAGCAACAACAACCGAGAACATTTTGAGGGGCATCAGTACTGCTTTTCACTATTTCTGTTATTGACAATACGTCAATAAGCGGCCTCAGACGGGCGGTATCTTGACGGTATGACACTTACTGAACGTGTCCGACGTCACCGCCGTATTACGTTGTAAGTTTAGTATGAAAACAAAAATAATATCTGATACAACTGACCAAGTCGTTCGCTAAAGCTCCGAACACACTTCGCGAGAGGCTGCCAGCGTACAGTTGCATCATAGAGCTGCTGGCGCCGGCTTCCGCAGAAAGCTGAGGTTAAGACGACACAAAGAAACGAGCTTGCGCGGTGCCTGTGTAAGGAGGAAGCAACAGCTGTAGCGTTGCACCAGCCCGTGTGCGGCGTATCTGGAAATATCAGCTGACCGCGAGGCTGCCAGGCTGACGAAGCGGTCGATACCTGCGGCTGGCTTTTGGAAGCGTCTAGAAGCGAAGAGAAACTCGGGCACGGCCCAAGGCCCGGTGTTTCCCCCCTACATGGCCTTGGCTGCCACCGCTGCGGTGTAGTCTTCTGTGTATACCATTTGCCAGTGTTGTTTGACATGCTCGCGCTCGCGGACACACACACACACACACACACACACACACACACACACACACACACACACACACAGTGAACATCACGGCACGGTTCCACTACAGCAGCTTTCAGCTCTGGAAGGTGTTTCAATACGGCATCTACAGCCTACAGTGAGGTGACGAAAGTCGTGGGATACCTCTTAATACCGTGTCGGGCCTTTACAGCCGTCCATAACTGCTGAAGTACCAGGTGATCAAAAAGTCAGTATAAATTTGGAAACTGAATAAATTATGGAATAATGTAGATAGAGAGCTACAAATTGACACGTGCTTGGGAAGACATGGGGTTTTATTAGAACCCAAAATATACAAAAGTTCAAAAAATGTCCGACAAAATGGCGCTTCTTCTCATCAGAATAGCAATAATTAGCATAACAAAGTAAGACAAAGCAAAGATGATGATCTTTACAGGAAATGCTCAATATGTCCATCATTCCTCAACAACAGCTGTAGTGGAGGAATAATGTTGTGAACAGATCTGTAAAACATGTCGGGAGTTATGGTGAGGCATTGGCATGGGATGTTGTCTTTCAGCATCCCTAGAGATGTCGGTCGATCACAATACACTTGCGACTTCAGGTAACCCCAAAGCCAATAATCGCACGGACTAAGGTCTGGCGACCTGGGAGGCCAAGCATGACGGAAATGGCGGCTGAGCACACGATCATTGCCAAACGACGCGCGCAAGAGATCTTTCACGCGTCTAGCAATATGGGGTGGTTCTAACAAAAACCCCATGTCATTCCAAGCATATGTGTCAATTTTTACCTCTCTATCTACATTATTCCGTGGTATATTAAGTTTTCAAATTTATACTGACTTTTTGATCACCCGGCGTTACCGGTGCAGGATTTTGTTCACGAACTGATCTCTCGATTATGTTTCATTAATGATCGATATGGAATTAACGTCGGGCGATGTGAGTAGCCAAATCATTCGTTCAAATTCTCTAGCATGTTCTTCGGACCAATTACGAACAACTGTGGTCCGCTGACATGGCCCACTGTCATCCATAAAAATTCCATCGCTGTTTGGGAACACGTAGCCGAACGTAACCATTTCCAGTCAATGATCGGTTCATTTGGACCAGAGCACCCAGCCCATTCCATGCAAACGCACCCCACACCATTACTGAGCCGTCAGCAGCTTGCACAGTGCCTTGTTGACAACTTGGATCCATGGCTTCACTAACCATATCATCGGCTCTTACCAACTGAAATGTACTTCTACATTTATACTCCGCAAGCCACCCAACGGTGTGTGGCGGAGAGCACTTTACGTGCCACTGTCATTACCTCCCTTTCCTGCTCCAGTCGCGTATGGTTCGCGTGAAGAACGACTGGCGGAAAGCCTCCGTGAGCGATCAAATCTCTCTAATTTTACGTTAATGATCTCCTCGGGAGACATAAGTAGGGGGAAGAAATATATGCGATACCTCATCCAGAAACGCACCCTCTCGAAACCTGGACAGCAAGCTACACCGCGATGCAGAGCGCCTATCTTGCAAAGTCTGCCACTTCAGATTGCTAAACATCTCCGTAACGCTATCACGCTTGCCAAATAACCCTGAGACGAAACGCGGCGCTCTTCTTTGGATCTTCTCTATCTCCTCTGTCAGCCCGACCTGGTACGAATCCCACACTGATGAGCAATACTCAAGTATAGGTCTAACGAGTGTTTTGTAAGCCACCTGCTTTGTTGATTGACTACATTTCCTAAGGACTCTCCCAATGAATCTCAACCTGGCACCCGCCTTACCAACAATTAATTTTATGCGATCATTTCACTTCAAATCGTTCCGCACGAATAATCTTAGATATTTTACAGAAGTAACTGCTACCAGAGCAGCTATCAGACCACAGTTTCCAGTCGTCTGGACTCCAACCGATGTGGTCATGAACCCAGGAGAGGCGCTGCAGGCGATGATATGCTGTTACGAAAGGCCTTAGCGTCGGTCGTCTGCTGCCATTGACCATTAACGCCAAATTTCGCCGCAGTCTCCTAAAGGGTACGTTCGTCGTACGTCCTACATTCCTTCCTGCGTATATTTCAAGTAGTGATGATTGCCTGTTAGCACTGACGACTCTACACAGACGGTGCCGTCTCGGTCGTTAAGTGAATTCCATCAGTCCCTGCGTTGTCCGTGGTGAGAGATAATGACAAATTTGGTATACTCGGCAAACTCTTGACGCTGTGGATCGTGGAAGAGTGAATTTCCTAGCGATTTCCGGAATGTAATGTCCCATGGGTCTAGTTCCAACTACCACAGACACGCTAAAATTCTGAGCACTCTGGGACTGAGGGTTGCAGCTTGCGCACAGCGAAGCGACACAGTCGGCAGGGCAATATGCACCACACCTAACACCTCAACCGATATTGAGAACTGAATAAAAAATTCCGATGCATTACATTTCATCACAGCCTCGTATATTTCTTATAAGCTTGTCTTAAATTATCCTAATTATTTTTTTTTACTTTTGTTGAACCACAACCAAAAACGCTACTTCCGCCGCATACGGTGTCGTTTGCTAATGTTTAGGAAATATTCTCCCATCTCAGGTAGTTCCTAATCTTCCTAAACGTCTCCCAACGGTCAGCTATGGATACGTGTCAAGTAAAACACGATCAGAACGCATCGACCGTTCTCCCTCGTGAACGAGCATAGGTTTCTCTGGTCGATGTCATCGTCAGTAAAGGTTACCAGATACATGACCACGTCGTCATGTCTATACACTGAAGAGCCAAAGCAACTGGTCCACCTGCCTAATGTCGTCTAAAGCCCCCGCGAGCACGCAGAAGTGCGACAAGATGACTTGGCATGGACTCTACTAATGTCTGAAGGGAACTGAGATCTTGAATCCTGCAGGGCTGTCCATAAATCCACAAGAGTACGAGGGGGTGGAGATCTCTTCTGAACAGCAGTTGCAAAGCATTCCAGATATGCTCAGTAATGTTCATATCTCGGGAGTTGGTGACCAGAGGAAGTTTTTAAACTCAGAGTATTTCTGGAGCCACTCTGTAGCAATTCTGGACGTGGGGGAGGGGGGGGGGGGGAGGGGTGTCGCATTGGCCTGCTGGTACGTGTCACCTGTCAGAGTCTTATTTTGATGTATCAGGCGTCCCGTATCACTCCAACTGCACTCCTACCACACCATTACAGAGTCTCCACCAGCTTGAACAGTCACCTGATGACAAACAGGGTCCATGGATTCATGAGGTTGTCTCCATACCCATACACGTCCATCCGCTTGATAAAATCTGAAAGACTCGTCCGACCAGGCAACGTTTCCAGTCATCAACAGTCCAATGTCGGTGTTGACGAGCCCAGGCGCGGCGTAAAGCTTTGTGTCGTGCAGTCATCAAGGGTAAACGAGTGGACCTTCTACTCCGAAAGCCCATTCGATATCGTTTCGTTGACTGGTTCGCACGCTGTCAGTTGTTGATGGCCCGGCATTGCAATCTGGAGCAATTTGCGAGAGCGTTGCACTTCTGCCACGTTGAACGATTCTCTTCCGTCGTCGTTGGTTCAGTTCTTGCAGGATCTTTTTCCGGCAGGAGCGATTTCGGAGACTCGATGTTTTACCGGATTCCTAATATTCACGGTACACTCCAGAAATCGTCATGCTGAAAAATCCCCCCTTCAACGTTATCTCGGAGATGGTGTCCCATCCCTCGTTCGCAGACTATAACGCCACATTTAAACTTCCTTAAATATTGATAACTTGCCATTGTAGCAGCAGTAATCGATCTAACAACTGCGCCAGACACTTGTGTTACATAGGCGTTGCCGACCGCAGCGTCATATTCTGCCTGTTTATATATATATGTATTTAATTACGCATGCCTATACCAGTTCCTTTGACGCTTCAGTATAAATCCAGTGTGCGGTAATTTTCAGAACACTCGTCCTATGAACCTGTCTAGATCTGCTTTGCCTACTGTTTATGTGGTCATTTCATTTAAGGACGATGTTTTGGTCTTTACGCTCTTATTATTTTAATGCTTGGGTGTAATGTAGTACAAGGTTTATTTGATCATGGCGACTTTGTGTATTTCTGTATGCTTGTTTTTTGTACAGATATATAAAATCGTAAAAGGTCACGTGCCTTTAGAAAAAACAATCTTTGTACAGCTATAAACTCTCGCTGATGTTGGGTGGACTATCTGTTTAGTCTTAAGTAGTCTGAGGATGGCTCTTGGTGTTAACATGAAAAAAGCTTTGCGCCTTTGGGCCAATCCAGAATCTTCTGGCATTGCATTAAGCCAGGGATATCACCTAAGTAGTGCAAATTATGCCGGTTACCCCCTCGGCTTTGGTAAGAGCGACGCGCGTGAATTACCGGCTGATCCGATATCTTTTCAGAACGTTTCAAAGTCTGGTAAGCAACATCTTGGGACCTGTACAGAGATTAAAAATTCATAGAGCGTGGGTTACGTCTATCTGGAATTTTTAGCTTTCTGCGCAGGCGTTTACTCCAAAATGCCAAGGTCGACTGTGTTACACGGATCAATTCGTCTCCAGAACATTCGTTCCCAGGTGTTCTGCGCACACGCCACTCCGCGGTATGGATTGACTCACACGACTAACCTCTAAAGGCGCGTTTTGTTACGCCCCTGATTCGAAGTCAACGCGTCAGTGGCAACTGCCACCCTTTGTGTACTTCATATTTGGAAATCATCTTACTGACGTACATCGCAGCCTGAACCTATGTAAAAACTGCTTAAGTGACACTTTCAGGAGAAGCACAATCAAACCAATATAACATTTATAATTAAGTAATGCACTACGTCTTCGGCCTTAGCTTGTAGATTGGTTCCGTGCAGTGACGTGCCATTTCTTCACCATACGTCAGCCTCGTTAGTGAATACTTCAGTCATATGAAGTTGTGTGGTTTTTTAAGTAGCGGCAGGAAGGAGAGAGGATGAAGGGACGGAGCACTTGCTGATAATACTAATTTTTACGTACTGTTGTGTCCTTTTGTCAGCGCAGACTTTTTGTTCAGTAGTGCCACAACAAAGCCAGGTGCAAATAAATCCTGTTAATCGTGTCCAGTATGTGGTAGTGTTCTGTCTCTAACGAACTCACTGCAGATGGGACATTAAATTCCAAACTTGGTTTCTTTCCTCACTGAACAATATATTAAAAGAAAGTGTCAGGTGATAGCCGCGCCATAATCTCTTGATAGAAACAAGACGCAAGAGGTTTTTACACAATACTTCACTTTCAGTGTTACCCGTAGCCATTTTATTGCAATGTATCACATTGTTCATGATTTATGAAAGCTTAGTCATTCTCGATAGCTAGTGTCACAAAGCTTTAAAATTACGACAGGATCGTAAACTTTCTACGGTTGCTGTTAACAACAATTTGATATGTTGTCGATTTGATGTTCTTTTTTGCGTAAGTCATGGCGCTTCGCTGAATTAGTTTCAGTATACTGAGAAAGTACTGGATTTATAGTAGTTCTTCCCGTATTTATTACAGCTCTTATGTTTGTTGAGATATGTATGGTAAGAATGAAAACACAAACGCACTACAACTGGGAACAGTTAACAGGACTTCGATAAAGGCTGACACAGGCAAACTGCGACTGCTCTTCAAATTGCTTCTGTATTAAAACTAAATATTTACAGAAACCGCTTTCCAGTTAAAGTAATTAAACTCAAAACCATTGTAGTCTCATTGATAAACAATCTGTATTTCACGAAAATAAA